>NC_057836.1:83546569-84746569 GCF_910594005.1 Cervus elaphus
CAAAAACGAGGAGAACACAAGGGGCGAAAATCAGAGGAGGATCAACAGTATGCCACTACGAGGAGCAAGAGAAGTGTGATAAACCCGAGGTGAAGAAACAGGGGAGAAGAATACGAGGAGCAAGAAAAAAAAAGCAAAATACAAAAACGAGGAGAACACAAGGGGCGAAAATCAGAGGAGGATCAAAAGTGTGGCACTAGGTGGAGTAAGAGAACTGTGAAAAACGCGAGGCGAAGAAACAGGGGAGAAGAATACGAGGAGCAAGAAAAAAAAAGCAAAATACAAAAACGAGGAGAACACAAGGGGCGAAAATTAGAGGAGGATCAACAGTATGCCACTACGAGGAGTAAGAGAAGTGTGAAAAAGCTGATGTGAAGAAACAGGGGAGAAAATACGAGGAGCAGGAAAAAAAAGCAAAATACAAAAACGAGGAGAACACAAGGGGCGAAAATCAGAGGAGGATCAACAGTATGCCACTACGAGGAGCAAGAGAAATGTGAAAATCCCGAGGCGAAGAAACAGGGGAGAAGAATACGAGGAGCAAGAAAAAAAAGCAAAATACAAAAACGAGGAGAACACAAGGGGCGAAAATCAGAGGAGGATCAAAAGTGTGGCACTAGCTGGAGTAAGAGAAGTGTGAAAAACCCGAGGCGAAGAAACAGGGGAGAAGAATACGAGGAGCAAGAAAAAAAAAGCAAAATACAAAAACGAGGAGAACACAAGGGGCGAAAATCAGAGGAGGATCAACAGTATGCCACTACGAGGAGCAAGAGAAGTGTGAAAAACCCGAGGTGAAGAAACAGGGGAGAAGAATACGAGGAGCAAGGAAAAAAAAGCAAAATACAAAAACGAGGAGAACACAAGGGGCGAAAATCTGAGGAGGATCAATAGTATGCCACTACGAGGAGCAAGAGAAGTGTGAAAAACCCGAGGTGAAGAAACAGGGGAGAAGAATACGAGGAGCAAGAAAAAAAAAGCAAAATACAAAAACGAGGAGAACACAAGGGGCGAAAATCAGAGGAGGATCAACAGTATGCCACTACGAGGAGCAAGAGAAGTATGAAAAACCCGAGGCGAAGAAACAGGGGAGAAGAATACGAGGAGCAAGAAAAAAAACCAAAATACAAAAACGAGGAGAACACAATGGGCGAAAATCAGAGGAGGATCAAAAGTGTGGCACTACGTGGAGTAAGAGAAGTGTGAAAAACCCGAGGCAAAGAAACAGGGGAGAAGAATACGAGGAGCAAGAAAAAAAAAGCAAAATACAAAAACGAGGAGAACACAAGGGGCGAAAATCAGAGGAGGATCAACTGTATGCCACTACGAGGAGCAAGAGAAGTGTGAAAAACCCGAGGTGAGGAAACAGGGGAGAAGAATACGAGGAGCAAGGAAAAAAAAGCAAAATACAAAAACGAGGAGAAAACAAGGGGCGAAAATCAGAGGAGGATCAACAGTATGCCACTACGAGGAGCAAGAGAAGTGTAAAAAACCCGAGGCGAAGAAACAGGGGAGAAGAATACGAGGAGCAAGAAAAAAAAGCAAAATACAAAAACGAGGAGAACACAAGGGGCGAAAATCAGAGGAGGATCAAAAGTGTGGCACTACGTGGAGTAAGAGAAGTGTGAAAAACCCGAGGCAAAGAAACAGGGGAGAAGAATAGGAGGAGCAAGAAAAAAAAAGCAAAATACAAAAACGAGGAGAACACAAGGGGCGAAAATCACAGGAGGATCAAAAGTGTGGCACCACGTGGAGTAAGAGAAGTGTGAAAAACCCGAGGCGAAGAAACAGGGGAGAACAATACGAGGAGCAAGAAAAAAAAAGCAAAATACATAAACGAGGAGAACACAAGGGGCGAAAATCAGAGGAGGATCAAAAGTATGCTACTAGGTGGAGTAAGAGAAGTGTGAAAAACCCGACGCGAAGAAACAGGGGAGAAGAATACGCGGAGCAAGAAAAAAAAAGCAAAATACAAAAATGAGGAGAACACAAGGGGCGAAAATCAGAGGAGGATCAACAGTATGCCACTACGAGGAGTAAGAGAACTGTGAAAAAGCTGATGTGAAGAAACAGGGGAGAAGAATACGAGGAGCAAGAAAAAAAAAGCAAAATACAAAAACGAGGAGAACACAAGGGGCGAAAATCAGAGGAGGATCAACAGTATGCCACTACGAGGAGTAAGAGAAGTGTGAAAAACCTGAGGTGAAGAAACAGGGGAGAAGAATACGAGGAGCAAGAAAAAACAAGCAAAATACAAAAACGAGGAGAACACAAGGGGCGAAAATCAGAGGAGGATCAAAAGTGTGACACTACGTGGAGTAAGAGAAGTGTGAAAAACTCGAGGCGAAGAAACAGGGGAGAAGAATACGAGGAGCAAGGAAAAAAAAGCAAAATACAAAAACGAGGAGAACACAAGGGGCGAAAATCAGAGGAGGATCAACAGTATGCCACTACGAGGAGTAAGAGAAGTGTGAAAAAGCTGATATGAAGAAACAGGGGAGAAGAATACGAGGAGCAAGAAAAAAAAAGCAAAAAACAAAAACGAGGAGAACACAAGGGGCGAAAATCAGAGGAGGATCAAAAGTGTGGCACTACGAGAAGCAAGAGAAGTGTGAAAAACCCGAGGCGAAGAAACAGGGGAGAAGAATACGAGGAGCAAGAAAAAAAAAGCAAAATACAAAAACGAGGAGAACACAAGGGGCGAAAATCAGAGGAGGATCAAAAGTGTGGCACTAGCTGGAGTAACAGAAGTGTGAAAAATCCGAAGCAAAGAAACAGGGGAGAAGAATAGGCGGAGCAAGAAAAAAAAAGCAAAATACAAAAACGAGGAGAACACAAGGGGCGAAAATCAGAGGAGGATCAACAGTATGCCACTACGAGGAGCAAGAGAAGTGTGAAAATCCCGAGGCGAAGAAACAGGGGAGAAGAATACGAGGAGCAAGAAAAAAAAGCAAAATACAAAAACGAGGAGAACACAATGGGCGAAAATCAGAGGAGGATCAAAAGTGTGGCACTAGCTGGAGTAAGAGAAGTATGAAAAACCCGAGGCGAAGAAACAGGGGAGAAGAATACGAGGAGCAAGAAAAAAAAAGCAAAATACAAAAACGAGGAGAACACAAGGGGCGAAAATCAGAGGAGGATCAACAGTATGCCACTACGAGGAGCAAGAGAAGTGTGAAAAACCCGAGGTGAAGAAACAGGGGAGAAGAATACGAGGAGCAAGGAAAAAAAAGCAAAATACAAAAACGAGGAGAACACAAGGGGCGAAAATCAGAGGAGGATCAACAGTATGCCACTACGAGGAGCAAGAGAAGTGTGATAAACCCGTGGTGAAGAAACAGGGGAGAAGAATACGAGGAGCAAGAAAAAAAAAGCAAAATACAAAAACGAGGAGAACACAAGGGGCGAAAATCAGAGGAGGATCAAAAGTGTGGCACTAGGTGGAGAAAGAGAACTGTGAAAAACCCGACGCGAAGAAACAGGGGAGAAGAATACGAGGAGCAAGAAAAAAAAAGCAAAATACAAAAACGAGGAGAACACAAGGGGTGAAAATCAGAGGAGGATCAACAGTATGCCACTACGAGGAGTAAGAGAAGTGTGAAAAAGCTGATGTGAAGAAACAGGGGAGAAAATACGAGGAGCAGGAAAAAAAAGCAAAATACAAAAACGAGGAGAACACAAGGGGCGAAAATCAGAGGAGGATCAACAGTATGCCACTACGAGGAGAAAGAGAAATGTAAAAAACCCGAGGCGAAGAAACAGGGGTGAAGAATACGAGGAGCAAGAAAAAAAAGCAAAATACAAAAACGAGGAGAACACAAGGGGCGAAAATCAGAGGAGGATCAAAAGTGTGGCACTAGCTGGAGTAAGAGAAGTGTGAAAAACCCGAGGCGAAGAAACAGGGGAGAAGAATACGAGGAGCAAGAAAAAAAAAGCAAAATACAAAAACGAGGAGAACACAAGGGGCGAAAATCAGAGGAGGATCAACAGTATGCCACTACGAGGAGTAAGAGAAGTGTGAAAAACCTGAGGTGAAGAAACAGGGGAGAAGAATACGAGGAGCAAGGAAAAAAAAGCAAAATACAAAAACGAGGAGAACACAAGGGGCGAAAATCAGAGGAGGATCAACAGTATGCCACTACGAGGAGTAAGAGAAGTGTGAAAAAGCTGATGTGAAGAAACAGGGGAGAAGAATACGAGGAGCAAGAAAAAAAAAGCAAAATACAAAAACGAGGAGAACACAAGGGGCGAAAATCAGAGGAGGATCAAAAGTGTGGCACTACGAGGAGCAAGAGAAGTGTGAAAAACCCGAGGCGAAGAAACACGGGAGATGAATACGAGGAGCAAGAAAAAAAAAGCAAAATACAAAAACGAGGAGAACACAAGGGGCGAAAATCAGAGGAGGATCAAAAGTGTGGCACTAGCTGGAGTAAGAGAAGTGTGAAAAATCCGAGGCGAAGAAACAGGGGAGAAGAATAGGCGGAGCAAGAAAAAAAAAGCAAAATACAAAAACGAGGAGAACACAAGGGGCGAAAATCAGAGGAGGATCAACAGTATGCCACTACGAGGAGCAAGAGAAGTGTGAAAAACCCGAGGCAAAGAAACAGGGGAGAAGATTACGAGGAGCAAGAAAAAAAAAGCAAAATACAAAAACGAGGAGAACACAAGGGGCGAAAATCAGAGGAGGATCAACAGTATGCCACTACGAGGAGCAAGAGAAGTGTGAAAAACCCGAGGTGAAGAAACAGGGGAGAAGAATACGAGGAGCAAGAAAAAAAAAGCAAAATACAAAAACGAGGAGAACACAAGGGGCGAAAATCAGAGGAGGATCAACAGTATGCCACTACGAGGAGCAAGAGTAGTGTGAAAAACCCGAGGCGAAGAAACAGGGGAGAAGAATACGAGGAGCAAGAAAAAAAAGCAAAATACAAAAACGAGGAGAACACAAGGGGCGAAAATCAGAGGAGGATCAAAAGTGTGGCACTACGTGGAGTAAGAGAAGTGTGAAAAACCCGAGGCAAAGAAACAGGGGAGAAGAATACGAGGAGCAAGAAAAAAAAAGCAAAATACAAAAACGAGGAGAACACAAGGGGCGAAAATCAGAGGAGGATCAACAGTATGCCACTACGAGGAGCAAGAGAAGTGTGAAAAACCCGAGGTGAGGAAACAGGGGAGAAGAATACGAGGAGCAAGGAAAAAAAAGCAAAATACAAAAACGAGGAGAACACAAGGGGCGAAAATCAGAGGAGGATCAACAGTATGCCACTACGAGGAGCAAGAGAAGTGTGAAAAACCCGAGGCGAAGAAACAGGGGAGAAGAATACGAGGAGCAAGAAAAAAAAGCAAAATACAAAAACGAGGAGAACACAAGGGGCGAAAATCAGTGGAGGATCAAAAGTGTGGCACTACGTGGAGTAAGAGAAGTGTGAAAAACCCGAGGCAAAGAAACAGGGGAGAAGAATACGAGGAGCAAGAAAAAAAAAGCAAAATACAAAAACGAGGAGAACACAAGGGGCGAAAATCACAGGAGGATCAAAAGTGTGGCACTAGGTGGAGTAAGAGAAGTGTGAAAAACCCGAGGCGAAGAAACAGGGGAGAAGAATATGCGGAGCAAGAAAAAAAAAGGAAAATACAAAAACGAGGAGAACACAAGGGGCGAAAATCAGAGGAGGATCAAAAGTGTGGCACTAGGTGGAGTAAGAGAAGTGTGAAAAACCCGAGGTGAAGAAACAGGGGAGAAGAATACGAGGAGCAAGGAAAAAAAAGCAAAATACAAAAACGAGGAGAACACAAGGGGCGAAAATCAGAGGAGGATCAAAACTGTGGCACTAGGTGGAGTAAGAGAAGTGTGAAAAACCCAAGGCGAAGAAACAGGGGAGAAGAATAGGCGGAGCAAGAAAAAAAAAGCAAAATACAAAAACGAGGAGAACACAAGGGGCGAAAATCAGAGGAGGATCAACAGTAAGCCACTACGAGGAGTAAGAGAACTGTGAAAAAGCTGATGTGAAGAAACAGGGGAGAAGAATACGAGGAGCAAGAAAAAAAAAGCAAAATACAAAAACGAGGAGAACACAAGGGGCGAAAATCAGAGGAGGATCAACAGTATGCCACTACGAGGAGTAAGAGAAGTGTGAAAAAGCTGATGTGAAGAAACAGGGGAGAAAATACGAGGAGCAGGAAAAAAAAGCAAAATACAAAAACGAGGAGAACACAAGGGGCGAAAATCAGAGGAGGATCAACAGTATGCCACTACGAGGAGCAAGAGAAGTGTGAAAATCCCGAGGCGAAGAAACAGGGGAGAAGAATACGAGGAGCAAGAAAAAAAAGCAAAATACAAAAACGAGGAGAACACAAGGGGCGAAAATCAGAGGAGGATCAAAAGTGTGGCACTAGCTGGAGTAAGAGAAGTATGAAAAACCCGAAGCGAAGAAACAGGGGAGAAGAATACGAGGAGCAAGGAAAAAAAAGCAAAATACAAAAACGAGGAGAACACAAGGGGCGAAAATCAGAGGAGGATCAACAGTATGCCACTACGAGGAGCAAGAGAAGTGTGAAAAACCCGAGGCGAAGAAACAGGGGAGAAGAATACGAGGAGCAAGAAAAAAAAGCAAAATACAAAAACGAGGAGAACACAAGGGGCGAAAATCAGAGGAGGATCAAAAGTGTGGCACTACGTGGAGTAAGAGAAGGGTGAAAAACCAGAGGCAAAGAAACAAGGGAGAAGAATACGAGGAGCAAGAAAAAAAAAGCAAAATACAAAAACGAGGAGAACACAAGGGGCGAAAATCACAGGAGGATCAAAAGTGTGGCACTAGGTGGAGTAAGAGAAGTGTGAAAAACCCGAGGCGAAGAAACAGGGGAGAAGAATATGCGGAGCAAGAAAAAAAAAGCAAAATACAAAAACGAGGAGAACACAAGGGGCGAAAATCAGAGGAGGAACAAAAGTGTGGCACTAGGTGGAGTAAGAGAAGTGTGAAAAACCCGAGGTGAAGAAACAGGGGAGAAGAAAACGAGGAGCAAGGAAAAAAAAGCAAAATACAAAAACGAGGAGAACACAAGGGGCGAAAATCAGAGGAGGATCAAAACTGTGGCACTAGGTGGAGTAAGAGAAGTGTGAAAAACCCAAGGCGAAGAAACAGGGGAGAAGAATAGGCGGAGCAAGAAAAAAAAAGCAAAATACAAAAACGAGGAGAACACAAGGGGCGAAAATCAGAGGAGGATCAACAGTAAGCCACTACGAGGAGTAAGAGAACTGTGAAAAAGCTGATGTGAAGAAACAGGGGAGAAGAATACGAGGAGCAAGAAAAAAAAAGCAAAATACAAAAACGAGGAGAACACAAGGGGCGAAAATCAGAGGAGGATCAACAGTATGCCACTACGAGGAGTAAGAGAAGTGTGAAAAAGCTGATGTGAAGAAACAGGGGAGAAAATACGAGGAGCAGGAAAAAAAAGCAAAATACAAAAACGAGGAGAACACAAGGGGCGAAAATCAGAGGAGGATCAACAGTATGCCACTACGAGGAGCAAGAGAAGTGTGAAAATCCCGAGGCGAAGAAACAGGGGAGAAGAATACGAGGAGCAAGAAAAAAAAGCAAAATACAAAAACGAGGAGAACACAAGGGGCGAAAATCAGAGGAGGATCAAAAGTGTGGCACTAGCTGGAGTAAGAGAAGTATGAAAAACCCGAGGCGAAGAAACAGGGGAGAA
Source organism: Cervus elaphus (assembly GCF_910594005.1). Classification (NCBI taxonomy): domain Eukaryota; kingdom Metazoa; phylum Chordata; class Mammalia; order Artiodactyla; family Cervidae; genus Cervus; species Cervus elaphus. The sequence goes on from NC_057836.1 coordinate 83,554,274, forward strand.
GAATACGAGGAGCAAGAAAAAAAAAGCAAAATACAAAAACGAGGAGAACACAAGGGGCGAAAATCAGAGGAGGATCAACAGTATGCCACTACGAGGAGCAAGAGTAGTGTGAAAAACCCGAGGCGAAGAAACAGGGGAGAAGAATACGAGGAGCAAGAAAAAAAAGCAAAATACAAAAACGAGGAGAACACAAGGGGCGAAAATCAGAGGAGGATCAAAAGTGTGGCACTACGTGGAGTAAGAGAAGTGTGAAAAACCTGAGGCAAAGAAACAGGGGAGAAGAATACGAGGAGCAAGAAAAAAAAAGCAAAATACAAAAACGAGGAGAACACAAGGGGCGAAAATCAGAGGAGGATCAACAGTATGCCACTACGAGGAGCAAGAGAAGTGTGAAAAACCCGAGGTGAGGAAACAGGGGAGAAGAATAGGAGGAGCAAGGAAAAAAAAGCAAAATACAAAAACGAGGAGAACACAAGGGGCGAAAATCAGAGGAGGATCAACAGTATGCCACTACGAGGAGCAAGAGAAGTGTGAAAAACCCGAGGCGAAGAAACAGGGGAGAAGAATACGAGGAGCAAGAAAAAAAAGCAAAATACAAAAACGAGGAGAACACAAGGGGCGAAAATCAGAGGAGGATCAAAAGTGTGGCACTACGTGGAGTAAGAGAAGTGTGAAAAACCCGAGGCAAAGAAACAGGGGAGAAGAATACGAGGAGCAAGAAAAAAAAAGCAAAATACAAAAACGAGGAGAACACAAGGGGCGAAAATCACAGGAGGATCAAAAGTGTGGCACTAGGTGGAGTAAGAGAAGTGTGAAAAACCCGAGGCGAAGAAACAGGGGAGAAGAATACGCGGAGCAAGAAAAAAAAAGCAAAATACAAAAACGAGGAAAACACAAGGGGCGAAAATCAGAGGAGGATCAAAAGTGTGGCACTAGGTGGAGTAAGAGAAGTGTGAAAAACCCGAGGCGAAGAAACAGGGGAGAAGAATACGAGGAGCAAGGAAAAAAAAGCAAAATACAAAAACGAGGAGAACACAAGGGGCGAAAATCAGAGGAGGATCAAAACAGTGGCACTAAGTGGAGTAAGAGAAGTGTGAAAAACCCAAGGCGAAGAAACAGGGGAGAAGAATAGGCGGAGCAAGAAAAAAAAAGCAAAATACAAAAACGAGGAGAACACAAGGGGCGAAAATCAGAGGAGGATCAACAGTAAGCCACTACGAGGAGTAAGAGAACTGTGAAAAAGCTGATGTGAAGAAACAGGGGAGAAGAATACGAGGAGCAAGAAAAAAAAAGCAAAATACAAAAACGAGGAGAACACAAGGGGCGAAAATCAGAGGAGGATCAACAGTATGCCACTACGAGGAGTAAGAGAAGTGTGAAAAAGCTGATGTGAAGAAACAGGGGAGAAAATACGAGGAGCAGGAAAAAAAAGCAAAATACAAAAACGAGGAGAACACAAGGGGCGAAAATCAGAGGAGGATCAACAGGATGCCACTACGAGGAGCAAGAGAAGTGTGAAAATCCCGAGGCGAAGAAACAGGGGAGAAGAATACGAGGAGCAAGAAAAAAAAGCAAAATACAAAAACGAGGAGAACATAAGGGGCGAAAATCAGAGGAGGATCAAAAGTGTGGCACTAGCTGGAGTAAGAGAAGTATGAAAAACCCGAGGCGAAGAAACAGGGGAGAAGAATACGAGGAGCAAGAAAAAAAAAGCAAAATACAAAAACGAGGAGAACACAAGGGGCGAAAATCAGAGGAGGATCAACAGTATGCCACTACGAGGAGCAAGAGAAGTGTGAAAAACCCGAGGTGAAGAAACAGGGGAGAAGAATACGAGGAGCAAGAAAAAAAAGCAAAATACAAAAACGAGGAGAACACAAGGGGCGAAAATCAGAGGAGGATCAACAGTATGCCACTACGAGGAGCAAGAGAAGTGTGATAAACCCGAGGTGAAGAAACAGGGGAGAAGAATACGAGGAGCAAGAAAAAAAAAGCAAAATACAAAAACGAGGAGAACACAAGGGGCGAAAATCAGAGGAGGATCAAAAGTGTGGCACTAGGTGGAGTAAGAGAACTGTGAAAAACGCGAGGCGAAGAAACAGGGGAGAAGAATACGAGGAGCAAGAAAAAAAAAGCAAAATACAAAAACGAGGAGAACACAAGGGGCGAAAATTAGAGGAGGATCAACAGTATGCCACTACGAGGAGAAAGAGAAGTGTGAAAAAGCTGATGTGAAGAAACAGGGGAGAAAATACGAGGAGCAGGAAAAAAAAGCAAAATACAAAAACGAGGAGAACACAAGGGGCGAAAATCAGAGGAGGATCAACAGTATGCCACTACGAGGAGCAAGAGAAATGTGAAAATCCCGAGGCGAAGAAACAGGGGAGAAGAATACGAGGAGCAAGAAAAAAAAGCAAAATACAAAAACGAGGAGAACACAAGGGGCGAAAATCAGAGGAGGATCAAAAGTGTGGCACTAGCTGGAGTAAGAGAAGTGTGAAAAACCCGAGGCGAAGAAACAGGGGAGAAGAATACGAGGAGCAAGAAAAAAAAAGCAAAATACAAAAACGAGGAGAACACAAGGGGCGAAAATCAGAGGAGGATCAACAGTATGCCACTACGAGGAGCAAGAGAAGTGTGAAAAACCCGAGGTGAAGAAACAGGGGAGAAGAATACGAGGAGCAAGGAAAAAAAAGCAAAATACAAAAACGAGGAGAACACAAGGGGCGAAAATCAGAGGAGGATCAATAGTATGCCACTACGAGGAGCAAGAGAAGTGTGAAAAACCCGAGGTGAAGAAACAGGGGAGAAGAATACGAGGAGCAAGAAAAAAAAAGCAAAATACAAAAACGAGGAGAACACAAGGGGCGAAAATCAGAGGAGGATCAACAGTATGCCACTACGAGGAGCAAGAGAAGTATGAAAAACCCGAGGCGAAGAAACAGGGGAGAAGAATACGAGGAGCAAGAAAAAAAACCAAAATTCAAAAACGAGGAGAACACAATGGGCGAAAATCAGAGGAGGATCAAAAGTGTGGCACTACGTGGAGTAAGAGAAGTGTGAAAAACCCGAGGCAAAGAAACAGGGGAGAAGAATACGAGGAGCAAGAAAAAAAAAGCAAAATACAAAAACGAGGAGAACACAAGGGGCGAAAATCAGAGGAGGATCAACTGTATGCCACTACGAGGAGCAAGAGAAGTGTGAAAAACCCGAGGTGAGGAAACAGGGGAGAAGAATACGAGGAGCAAGGAAAAAAAAGCAAAATACAAAAACGAGGAGAACACAAGGGGCGAAAATCAGAGGAGGATCAAAACTGTGGCACTAGGTGGAGTAAGAGAAGTGTGAAAAACCGAAGGTGAACAAACAGGGGAGAATAGGCGGAGCAAGAAAAAAAAAGCAAAATACAAAAACGAGGAGAACACAAGGGGCGAAAATCAGAGGAGGATCAACAGTAAGCCACTACGAGGAGTAAGAGAACTGTGAAAAAGCTGATGTGAAGAAACAGGGGAGAAGAATACGAGGAGCAAGAAAAAAAAAGCAAAATACAAAAACGAGGAGAACACAAGGGGCGAAAATCAGAGGAGGATCAACAGTATGCCACTACGAGGAGTAAGAGAAGTGTGAAAAAGCTGATGTGAAGAAACAGGGGAGAAAATACGAGGAGCAGGAAAAAAAAGCAAAATACAAAAACGAGGAGAACACAAAGGGCGAAAATCAGAGGAGGATCAACAGTATGCCACTACGAGGAGCAAGAGAAGTGTGAAAATCCCGAGGTGAAGAAACAGGGGAGAAGAATACGAGGAGCAAGAAAAAAAAAGCAAAATACAAAAACGAGGAGAACACAAGGGGCGAAAATCAGAGGAGGATCAACAGTATGCCACTACGAGGAGCAAGAGAAGTGTGAAAAACCCGAGGTGAAGAAACAGGGGAGAAGAATACGAGGAGCAAGGGAAAAAAAGCAAAATACAAAAACGAGGAGAACACAAGGGGCGAAAATCAGAGGAGGATCAACAGTATGCCACTACGAGGAGCAAGAGAAGTGTGATAAACCCGAGGTGAAGAAACAGGGGAGAAGAATACGCGGAGCAAGAAAAAAAAAGCAAAATACAAAAACGAGGAGAACACAAGGGGCGAAAATCAGAGGAGGATCAAAAGTGTGGCACTAGGTGGAGTAAGAGAACTGTGAAAAACGCGAGGAGAAGCAACAGGGGATAAGAATACGAGGAGCAAGAAAAAAAAAGCAAAATACAAAAACGAGGAGAACACAAGGGGCGAAAATCAGAGGAGGATCAACAGTATGCCACTACGAGGAGTAAGAGAAGTGTGAAAAAGCTGATGTGAAGAAACAGGGGAGAAAATACGAGGAGCAGGAAAAAAAAGCAAAATACAAAAACGAGGAGAACACAAGGGGCGAAAATCAGAGGAGGATCAACAGTATGCCACTACGAGGAGCAAGAGAAGTGTGAAAATCCCGAGGCAAAGAAACAGGGGAAAAGAATACGAGGAGCAAGAAAAAAAAAGCAAAATACAAAAACGAGGAGAACACAAGGGGCGAAAATCACAGGAGGATCAAAAGTGTGGCACTAGCTGGAGTAAGAGAAGTGTGAAAAACCCGAGGCGAAGAAACAGGGGAGAAGAATACGCGGAGCAAGAAAAAAAAAGCAAAATACAAAAACGAGGAGAACACAAGGGGCGAAAATCAGAGGAGGATCAAAAGTGTGGCACTAGGTGGAGTAAGAGAAGTGTGAAAAACCCGAGGCGAAGAAACAGGGGAGAAGAATACGAGGAGCAAGGAAAAAAAAGCAAAATACAAAAACGAGGAGAACACAAGGGGCGAAAATCAGAGGAGGATCAAAACTGTGGCACTAGGTGGAGTAAGAGAAGTGTGAAAAACCGAAGGTGAACAAACAGGGGAGAATAGGCGGAGCAAGAAAAAAAAAGCAAAATACAAAAACGAGGAGAACACAAGGGGCGAAAATCAGAGGAGGATCAACAGTAAGCCACTACGAGGAGTAAGAGAACTGTGAAAAAGCTGATGTGAAGAAACAGGGGAGAAGAATACGAGGAGCAAGAAAAAAAAAGCAAAATACAAAAACGAGGAGAACACAAGGGGCGAAAATCAGAGGAGGATCAACAGTATGCCACTACGAGGAGTAAGAGAAGTGTGAAAAAGCTGATGTGAAGAAACAGGGGAGAAAATACGAGGAGCAGGAAAAAAAAGCAAAATACAAAAACGAGGAGAACACAAGGGGCGAAAATCAGAGGAGGATCAACAGTATGCCACTACGAGGAGCAAGAGAAGTGTGAAAATCCCGAGGTGAAGAAACAGGGGAGAAGAATACGAGGAGCAAGAAAAAAAAGCAAAATACAAAAACGAGGAGAACACAAGGGGCGAAAATCAGAGGAGGATCAAAAGTGTGGCACTAGCTGGAGTAAGAGAAGTATGAAAAACCCGAGGCGAAGAAACAGGGGAGAAGAATACGAGGAGCAAGAAAAAAAAAGCAAAATACAAAAACGAGGAGAACACAAGGGGCGAAAATCAGAGGAGGATCAACAGTATGCCACTACGAGGAGCAAGAGAAGTGTGAAAAACCCGAGGTGAAGAAACAGGGGAGAAGAATACGAGGAGCAAGGGAAAAAAAGCAAAATACAAAAACGAGGAGAACACAAGGGGCGAAAATCAGAGGAGGATCAACAGTATGCCACTACGAGGAGCAAGAGAAGTGTGATAAACCCGAGGTGAAGAAACAGGGGAGAAGAATACGCGGAGCAAGAAAAAAAAAGCAAAATACAAAAACGAGGAGAACACAAGGGGCGAAAATCAGAGGAGGATCAAAAGTGTGGCACTAGGTGGAGTAAGAGAACTGTGAAAAACGCGAGGAGAAGCAACAGGGGATAAGAATACGAGGAGCAAGAAAAAAAAAGCAAAATACAAAAACGAGGAGAACACAAGGGGCGAAAATCAGAGGAGGATCAACAGTATGCCACTACGAGGAGTAAGAGAAGTGTGAAAAAGCTGATGTGAAGAAACAGGGGAGAAAATACGAGGAGCAGGAAAAAAAAGCAAAATACAAAAACGAGGAGAACACAAGGGGCGAAAATCAGAGGAGGATCAACAGTATGCCACTACGAGGAGCAAGAGAAGTGTGAAAATCCCGAGGCAAAGAAACAGGGGAAAAGAATACGAGGAGCAAGAAAAAAAAAGCAAAATACAAAAACGAGGAGAACACAAGGGGCGAAAATCACAGGAGGATCAAAAGTGTGGCACTAGCTGGAGTAAGAGAAGTGTGAAAAACCCGAGGCGAAGAAACAGGGGAGAAGAATACGCGGAGCAAGAAAAAAAAAGCAAAATACAAAAACGAGGAGAACACAAGGGGCGAAAATCAGAGGAGGATCAAAAGTGTGGCACTAGGTGGAGTAAGAGAAGTGTGAAAAACCCGAGGCGAAGAAACAGGGGAGAAGAATACGAGGAGCAAGGAAAAAAAAGCAAAATACAAAAACGAGGAGAACACAAGGGGCGAAAATCAGAGGAGGATCAAAACTGTGGCACTAGGTGGAGTAAGAGAAGTGAGAAAAACCGAAGGTGAACAAACAGGGGAGAATAGGCGGAGCAAGAAAAAAAAAGCAAAATACAAAAACGAGGAGAACACAAGGGGCGAAAATCAGAGGAGGATCAACAGTAAGCCACTACGAGGAGTAAGAGAACTGTGAAAAAGCTGATGTGAAGAAACAGGGGAGAAGAATACGAGGAGCAAGAAAAAAAAAGCAAAATACAAAAACGAGGAGAACACAAGGGGCGAAAATCAGAGGAGGATCAACAGTATGCCACTACGAGGAGTAAGAGAAGTGTGAAAAAGCTGATGTGAAGAAACAGGGGAGAAAATACGAGGAGCAGGAAAAAAAAGCAAAATACAAAAACGAGGAGAACACAAGGGGCGAAAATCAGAGGAGGATCAACAGTATGCCACTACGAGGAGCAAGAGAAGTGTGAAAATCCCGAGGTGAAGAAACAGGGGAGAAGAATACGAGGAGCAAGAAAAAAAAGCAAAATACAAAAACGAGGAGAACACAAGGGGCGAAAATCAGAGGAGGATCAAAAGTGTGGCACTAGCTGGAGTAAGAGAAGTATGAAAAACCCGAGGCGAAGAAACAGGGGAGAAGAATACGAGGAGCAAGAAAAAAAAAGCAAAATACAAAAACGAGGAGAACACAAGGGGCGAAAATCAGAGGAGGATCAACAGTATGCCACTACGAGGAGCAAGAGAAGTGTGAAAAACCCGAGGTGAAGAAACAGGGGAGAAGAATACGAGGAGCAAGGGAAAAAAAGCAAAATACAAAAACGAGGAGAACACAAGGGGCGAAAATCAGAGGAGGATCAACAGTATGCCACTACGAGGAGCAAGAGAAGTGTGATAAACCCGAGGTGAAGAAACAGGGGAGAAGAATACGCGGAGCAAGAAAAAAAAAGCAAAATACAAAAACGAGGAGAACACAAGGGGCGAAAATCAGAGGAGGATCAAAAGTGTGGCACTAGGTGGAGTAAGAGAACTGTGAAAAACGCGAGGAGAAGCAACAGGGGAGAAGAATACGAGGAGCAAGAAAAAAAAAGCAAAATACAAAAACGAGGAGAACACAAGGGGCGAAAATCAGAGGAGGATCAACAGTATGCCACTACGAGGAGTAAGAGAAGTGTGAAAAAGCTGATGTGAAGAAACAGGGGAGAAAATACGAGGAGCAGGAAAAAAAAGCAAAATACAAAAACGAGGAGAACACAAGGGGCGAAAATCAGAGGAGGATCAACAGTATGCCACTACGAGGAGCAAGAGAAGTGTGAAAATCCCGAGGTGAAGAAACAGGGGAGAAGAATACGAGGAGCAAGAAAAAAAAGCAAAATACAAAAACGAGGAGAACACAAGGGGCGAAAATCAGAGGAGGATCAAAAGTGTGGCACTAGCTGGAGTAAGAGAAGTATGAAAAACCCGAGGCGAAGAAACAGGGGAGAAGAATACGAGGAGCAAGAAAAAAAAAGCAAAATACAAAAACGAGGAGAACACAAGGGGCGAAAATCAGAGGAGGATCAACAGTATGCCACTACGAGGAGCAAGAGAAGTGTGAAAAACCCGAGGTGAAGAAACAGGGGAGAAGAATACGAGGAGCAAGGAAAAAAAAGCAAAATACAAAAACGAGGAGAACACAAGGGGCGAAAATCAGAGGAGGATCAACAGTATGCCACTACGAGGAGCAAGAGAAGTGTGATAAACCCGAGGTGAAGAAACAGGGGAGAAGAATACGAGGAGCGAGAAAAAAAAAGCAAAATACAAAAACGAGGAGAACACAAGGGGCGAAAATCAGAGGAGGATCAAAAGTGTGGCACTAGGTGGAGTAAGAGAACTGTGAAAAACGCGAGGAGAAGAAACAGGGGAGAAGAATACGAGGAGCAAGAAAAAAAAAGCAAAATACAAAAACGAGGAGAACACAAGGGGCGAAAATCAGAGGAGGATCAACAGTATGCCACTACGAGGAGTAAGAGAAGTGTGAAAAAGCTGATGTGAAGAAACAGGGGAGAAAATACGAGGAGCAGGAAAAAAAAGCAAAATACAAAAACGAGGAGAACACAAGGGGCGAAAATCAGAGGAGGATCAACAGTATGCCATTACGAGGAGCAAGAGAAATGTGAAAATACCGAGGCGAAGAAACAGGGGTGAAGAATACGAGGAGCAAGAAAAAAAAGCAAAATACAAAAACGAGGAGAACACAAGGGGCGAAAATCAGAGGAGGATCAAAAGTGTGGCACTAGCTGGAGTAAGAGAAGTGTGAAAAACCCGAGGCGAAGGAACAGGGGAGAAGAATACGAGGAGCAAGAAAAAAAAAGCAAAATACAAAAACGAGGAGAACACAAGGGGCGAAAATCAGAGGAGGATCAACAGTATGCCACTACGAGGAGCAAGAGAAGTGTGAAAAACCCGAGGTGAAGAAACAGGGGAGAAGAATACGAGGAGCAAGAAAAAAAAGCAAAATACAAAAACGAGGAGAACACAAGGGGCGAAAATCAGAGGAGGGTCAACAGTATGCCACTACGAGGAGCAAGAGAAGTGTGAAAAACCCGAGGCGAAGAAACAGGGGAGAAGAATACGAGGAGCAAGAAAAAAAAGCAAAATACAAAAACGAGGAGAACACAAGGGGCGAAAATCAGAGGAGGATCAAAAGTGTGGCACTACGTGGAGTAAGAGAAGTGTGAAAAACCCGAGGCAAAGAAACAGGGGAGAAGAATACGAGGAGCAAGAAAAAAAAAGCAAAATACAAAAACGAGGAGAACACAAGGGGCGAAAATTAGAGGAGGATCAACAGTATGCCACTACGAGGAGCAAGAGAAGTGTGAAAAACCCGAGGTGAGGAAACAGGGGAGAAGAATACGAGGAGCAAGGAAAAAAAACCAAAATACAAAAACGAGGAGAACACAAGGGGCGAAAATCAGAGGAGGATCAACAGTATGCCACTACGAGGAGCAAGAGAAGTGTAAAAAACCCGAGGCGAAGAAACAGGGGAGAAGAATACGAGGAGCAAGAAAAAAAAGCAAAATACAAAAACGAGGAGAACACAAGGGGCGGAAATCAGAGGAGGATCAAAAGTGTGGCACTACGTGGAGTAAGAGAAGTGTGAAAAACCCGAGGCAAAGAAACAGGGGAGAAGAATACGAGGAGCAAGAAAAAAAAAGCAAAATACATAAACGAGGAGAACACAAGGGGCGAAAATCAGAGGAGGATCAACAGTATGCCACTACGAGGAGTAAGAGAACTGTGAAAAAGCTGATGTGAAGAAACAGGGGAGAAGAATACGAGGAGCAAGAAAAAAAAAGCAAAATACAAAAACGAGGAGAACACAAGGGGCGAAAATCAGAGGAGGATCAACAGTATGCCACTACGAGGAGTAAGAGAAGTGTGAAAAACCTGAGGTGAAGAAACAGGGGAGAAGAATACGAGGAGCAAGAAAAAACAAGCAAAATACAAAAACGAGGAGAACACAAGGGGCGAAAATCAGAGGAGGATCCAAAGTGTGACACTACGTGGAGTAAGAGAAGTGTGAAAAACTCGAGGCGAAGAAACAGGGGAGAAGAATACGAGGAGCAAGGAAAAAAAAGCAAAATACAAAAACGAGGAGAACACAAGGGGCAAAAATCAGAGGAGGATCAAAAGTGTGGCACTACGAGGAGCAAGAGAAGTGTGAAAAACCCGAGGCGAAGAAACACGGGAGAAGAATACGAGGAGCAAGAAAGAAAAAGCAAAATACATAAACGAGGAGAACACAAGGGGCGAAAATCAGAGGAGGATCAAAAGTGTGGCACTAGCTGGAGTAAGAGAAGTGTGAAAAATCCGAGGCGAAGAAACAGGGGAGAAGAATACGAGGAGCAAGAAAAAAAAAGCAAAATACAAAAACGAGGAGAACACAAGGGGCGAAAATCAGAGGAGGATCAACAGTATGCCACTACGAGGAGCAAGAGAAGTGTGAAAAACCCGAGGTGAAGAAACAGGGGAGAAGAATACGAGGAGCAAGGAAAAAAAAGCAAAATACAAAAACAAGGAGAACACAAGGGGCGAAAATCAGAGGAGGATCAACAGTATGCCACTACGAGGAGCAAGAGAAGTGTGAAAAACCCGAGGTGAAGAAACAGGGGAGAAAAATACGAGGAGCAAGAAAAAAAAAGCAAAATACAAAAACGAGGAGAACACAAGGGGCGAAAATCAGAGGAGGATCAACAGTATGCCACTACGAGGAGCAAGAGAAGTGTGAAAAACCCGAGGCGAAGAAACAGGGGAGAAGAATACGAGGAGCAAGAAAAAAAAGCAAAATACAAAAACGAGGAGAACACAAGGGGCGAAAATCAGAGGAGGATCAAAAATGTGACACTACGTGGAGTAAGAGAAGTGTGAAAAACCCGAGGCAAAGAAACAGGGGAGAAGAATACGAGGAACAAGAAAAAAAAAGCAAAATACAAAAACGAGGAGAACACAAGGGGCGAAAATCAGAGGAGGATCAACAGTATGCCACTACGAGGAGCAAGAGAAGTGTGAAAAACCCGAGGTGAAGAAACAGGGGAGAAGAATACGAGGAGCAAGGAAAAAAAAGCAAAATACAAAAACGAGGAGAACACAAGGGGCGAAAATCAGAGGAGGATCAACAGTATGCCACTTCGAGGAGCAAGAGAAGTGTGAAAAACCCGAGGCGAAGAAACAGGGGAGAAGAATACGAGGAGCAAGAAAAAAAAGCAAAATACAAAAACGAGGAGAACACAAGGGGCGAAAATCAGAGGAGGATCAAAAGTGTGGCACTACGTGGAGTAAGAGAAGTGTGAAAAACCCGAGGCAAAGAAACAGGGGAGAAGAATACGAGGAGCAAGAAAAAAAAAGCAAAATACAAAAACGAGGAGAACACAAGGGGCGAAAATCACAGGAGGATCAAAAGTGTGGCACTAGGTGGAGTAAGAGAAGTGTGAAAAAGCCGAGGCGAAGAAACAGGGGAGAAGAATAGGCGGAGCAAGAAAAAAAAAGCAAAATACAAAAACGAGGAGAACACAAGGGGCGAAAATCAGAGGAGGATCAACAGTATGCCACTACGAGGAGCAAGAGTAGTGTGAAAAACCCGAGGCGAAGAAACAGGGGAGAAGAATACGAGGAGCAAGAAAAAAAAGCAAAATACAAAAACGAGGAGAACACAAGGGGCGAAAATCAGAGGAGGATCAAAAGTGTGGCACTACGTGGAGTAAGATAAGTGTGAAAAACCCGAGGCAAAGAAACAGGGGAGAAGAATACGAGGAGCAAGAAAAAAAAAGCAAAATACAAAAACGAGGAGAACACAAGGGGCGAAAATCAGAGGAGGATCAACAGTATGCCACTACGAGGAGCAAGAGAAGTGTGAAAAACCCGAGGTGAGGAAACAGGGGAGAAGAATACGAGGAGCAAGGAAAAAAAAGCAAAATACAAAAACGAGGAGAACACAAGGGGCGAAAATCAGAGGAGGATCAACAGTATGCCACTACGAGGAGCAAGAGAAGTGTGAAAAACCCGAGGCGAAGAAACAGGGGAGAAGAATACGAGGAGCAAGAAAAAAAAGCAAAATACAAAAACGAGGAGAACACAAGGGGCGAAAATCAGAGGAGGATCAAAAGTGTGGCACTACGTGGAGTAAGAGAAGTGTGAAAAACCCGAGGCAAAGAAACAGGGGAGAAGAATACGAGGAGCAAGAAAAAAAAAGCAAAATACAAAAACGAGGAGAACACAAGGGGCGAAAATCACAGGAGGATCAAAAGTGTGGCACTAGGTGGAGTAAGAGAAGTGTGAAAAACCCGAGGCGAAGAAACAGGGGAGAAGAATACGCGGAGCAAGAAAAAAAAAGCAAAATACAAAAACGAGGAGAACACAAGGGGCGAAAATCAGAGGAGGATCAAAAGTGTGGCACTAGGTGGAGTAAGAGAAGTGTGAAAAACCCGAGGCGAAGAAACAGGGGAGAAGAATACGCGGAGCAAGAAAAAAAAAGCAAAATACAAAAACGAGGAGAACACAAGGGGCGAAAATCAGAGGAGGATCAACAGTATGCCACTACGAGGAGTAAGAGAACTGTGAAAAAGCTGATGTGAAGAAACAGGGGAGAAGAATACGAGGAGCAAGAAAAAAAAAGCAAAATACAAAAACGAGGAGAACACAAGGGGCGAAAATCAGAGGAGGATCAACAGTATGCCACTACGAGGAGTAAGAGAAGTGTGAAAAACCTGAGGTGAAGAAACAGGGGAGAAGAATACGAGGAGCAAGGAAAAAAAAGCAAAATACAAAAACGAGGAGAACACAAGGGGCGAAAATCAGAGGAGGATCAACAGTATGCCACTACGAGGAGTAAGAGAAGTGTGAAAAAGCTGATGTGAAGAAACAGGGGAGAAGAATACGAGGAGCAAGAAAAAAAAAGCAAAATACAAAAACGAGGAGAACACAAGGGGCGAAAATCAGAGGAGGATCAAAAGTGTGGCACTACGAGGAGCAAGAGAAGTGTGAAAAACCCGAGGCGAAGAAACACGGGAGATGAATACGAGGAGCAAGAAAAAAAAAGCAAAATACAAAAACGAGGAGAACACAAGGGGCGAAAATCAGAGGAGGATCAAAAGTGTGGCACTAGCTGGAGTAAGAGAAGTGTGAAAAATCCGAGGCGAAGAAACAGGGGAGAAGAATAGGCGGAGCAAGAAAAAAAAAGCAAAATACAAAAACGAGGAGAACACAAGGGGCGAAAATCAGAGGAGGATCAACAGTATGCCACTACGAGGAGCAAGAGAAGTGTGAAAAACCCGAGGCAAAGAAACAGGGGAGAAGATTACGAGGAGCAAGAAAAAAAAAGCAAAATACAAAAACGAGGAGAACACAAGGGGCGAAAATCAGAGGAGGATCAACAGTATGCCACTACGAGGAGTAAGAGAAGTGTGAAAAACCCGAGGTGAAGAAACAGGGGAGAAGAATACGAGGAGCAAGAAAAAAAAAGCAAAATACAAAAACGAGGAGAACACAAGGGGCGAAAATCAGAGGAGGATCAACAGTATGCCACTACGAGGAGCAAGAGTAGTGTGAAAAACCCGAGGCGAAGAAACAGGGGAGAAGAATACGAGGAGCAAGAAAAAAAAGCAAAATACAAAAACGAGGAGAACACAAGGGGCGAAAATCAGAGGAGGATCAAAAGTGTGGCACTACGTGGAGTAAGAGAAGTGTGAAAAACCCGAGGCAAAGAAACAGGGGAGAAGAATACGAGGAGCAAGAAAAAAAAAGCAAAATACAAAAACGAGGAGAACACAAGGGGCGAAAATCAGAGGAGGATCAACAGTATGCCACTACGAGGAGAAGAGAAGTGTGAAAAACCCGAGGTGAGGAAACAGGGGAGAAGAATACGAGGAGCAAGGAAAAAAAAGCAAAATACAAAAACGAGGAGAACACAAGGGGCGAAAATCAGAGGAGGATCAACAGTATGCCACTACGAGGAGCAAGAGAAGTGTGAAAAACCCGAGGCGAAGAAACAGGGGAGAAGAATACGAGGAGCAAGAAAAAAAAGCAAAATACAAAAACGAGGAGAACACAAGGGGCGAAAATCAGTGGAGGATCAAAAGTGTGGCACTACGTGGAGTAAGAGAAGTGTGAAAAACCCGAGGCAAAGAAACAGGGTAGAAGAATACGAGGAGCAAGAAAAAAAAAGCAAAATACAAAAACGAGGAGAACACAAGGGGCGAAAATCACAGGAGGATCAAAAGTGTGGCACTAGGTGGAGTAAGAGAAGTGTGAAAAACCCGAGGCGAAGAAACAGGGGAGAAGAATATGCGGAGCAAGAAAAAAAAAGCAAAATACAAAAACGAGGAGAACACAAGGGGTGAAAATCAGAGGAGGATCAAAAGTGTGGCACTAGGTGGAGTAAGAGAAGTGTGAAAAACCCGAGGTGAAGAAACAGGGGAGAAGAATACGAGGAGCAAGGAAAAAAAAGCAAAATACAAAAACGAGGAGAACACAAGGGGCGAAAATCACAGGAGGATCAAAACTGTGGCACTAGGTGGAGTAAGAGAAGTGTGAAAAACCCAAGGCGAAGAAACAGGGGAGAAGAATAGGCGGAGCAAGAAAAAAAAAGCAAAATACAAAAACGAGGAGAACACAAGGGGCGAAAATCAGAGGAGGATCAACAGTAAGCCACTACGAGGAGTAAGAGAACTGTGAAAAAGCTGATGTGAAGAAACAGGGGAGAAGAATACGAGGAGCAAGAAAAAAAAAGCAAAATACAAAAACGAGGAGAACACAAGGGGCGAAAATCAGAGGAGGATCAACAGTATGCCACTACGAGGAGTAAGAGAAGTGTGAAAAAGCTGATGTGAAGAAACAGGGGAGAAAATACGAGGAGCAGGAAAAAAAAGCAAAATACAAAAACGAGGAGAACACAAGGGGCGAAAATCAGAGGAGGATCAACAGTATGCCACTACGAGGAGCAAGAGAAGTGTGAAAATCCCGAGGCGAAGAAACAGGGGAGAAGAATACGAGGAGCAAGAAAAAAAAGCAAAATACAAAAACGAGGAGAACACAAGGGGCGAAAATCAGAGGAGGATCAAAAGTGTGGCACTAGCTGGAGTAAGAGAAGTATGAAAAACCCGAGGCGAAGAAACAGGGGAGAAGAATACGAGGAGCAAGAAAAAAAAAGCAAAATACAAAAACGAGGAGAACACAAGGGGCGAAAATCAGAGGAGGATCAACAGTATGCCACTACGAGGAGCAAGAGTAGTGTGAAAAACCCGAGGCGAAGAAACAGGGGAGAAGAATACGAGGAGCAAGAAAAAAAAGCAAAATACAAAAACGAGGAGAACACAAGGGGCGAAAATCAGAGGAGGATCAAAAGTGTGGCACTACGTGGAGTAAGAGAAGTGTGAAAAACCCGAGGCAAAGAAACAGGGGAGAAGAATACGAGGAGCAAGAAAAAAAAAGCAAAATACAAAAACGAGGAGAACACAAGGGGCGAAAATCAGAGGAGGATCAACAGTATGCCACTACGAGGAGCAAGAGAAGTGTGAAAAACCCGAGGTGAGGAAACAGGAGAGAAGAATACGAGGAGCAAGGAAAAAAAAGCAAAATACAAAAACGAGGAGAACACAAGGGGCGAAAATCAGAGGAGGATCAACAGTATGCCACTACGAGGAGCAAGAGAAGTGTGAAAAACCCGAGGCGAAGAAACAGGGGAGAAGAATACGAGGAGCAAGAAAAAAAAGCAAAATACAAAAACGAGGAGAACACAAGGGGCGAAAATCAGAGGAGGATCAAAAGTGTGGCACTACGTGGAGTAAGAGAAGTGTGAAAAACCCGAGGCAAAGAAACAGGGGAGAAGAATACGAGGAGCAAAAAAAAAAAAGCAAAATACAAAAACGAGGAGAACACAAGGGGCGAAAATCACAGGAGGATCAAAAGTGTGGCACTAGGTGGAGTAAGAGAAGTGTGAAAAACCCGAGGCGAAGAAACAGGGGAGAAGAATATGCGGAGCAAGAAAAAAAAAGCAAAATACAAAAACGAGGAGAACACAAGGGGCGAAAATCAGAGGAGGAACAAAAGTGTGGCACTAGGTGGAGTAAGAGAAGTGTGAAAAACCCGAGGTGAAGAAACAGGGGAGAAGAATACGAGGAGCAAGGAAAAAAAAGCAAAATACAAAAACGAGGAGAACACAAGGGGCGAAAATCAGAGGAGGATCAAAACTGTGGCACTAGGTGGAGTAAGAGAAGTGTGAAAAACCCAAGGCGAAGAAACAGGGGAGAAGAATAGGCGGAGCAAGAAAAAAAAGCAAAATACAAAAACGAGGAGAACACAAGGGGCGAAAATCAGAGGAGGATCAACAGTAAGCCACTACGAGGAGTAAGAGAACTGTGAAAAAGCTGATGTGAAGAAACAGGGGAGAAGAATACGAGGAGCAAGAAAAAAAAAGCAAAATACAAAAACGAGGAGAACACAAGGGGCGAAAATCAGAGGAGGATCAACAGTATGCCACTACGAGGAGTAAGAGAAGTGTGAAAAAGCTGATGTGAAGAAACAGGGGAGAAAATACGAGGAGCAGGAAAAAAAAGCAAAATACAAAAACGAGGAGAACACAAGGGGCGAAAATCAGAGGAGGATCAACAGTATGCCACTACGAGGAGCAAGAGAAGTGTGAAAATCCCGAGGCGAAGAAACAGGGGAGAAGAATACGAGGAGCAAGAAAAAAAAGCAAAATACAAAAACGAGGAGAACACAAGGGGCGAAAATCAGAGGAGGATCAAAAGTGTGGCACTAGCTGGAGTAAGAGAAGTGTGAAAAACCCGAGGCGAAGAAACAGGGGAGAAGAATACGAGGAGCAAGAAAAAAAAAGCAAAATACAAAAACGAGGAGAACACAAGGGGCGAAAATCAGAGGAGGATCAACAGTATGCCACTACGAGGAGCAAGAGTAGTGTGAAAAACCCGAGGCGAAGAAACAGGGGAGAAGAATACGAGGAGCAAGAAAAAAAAGCAAAATACAAAAACGAGGAGAACACAAGGGGCGAAAATCAGAGGAGGATCAAAAGTGTGGCACTACGTGGAGTAAGAGAAGTGTGAAAAACCTGAGGCAAAGAAACAGGGGAGAAGAATACGAGGAGCAAGAAAAAAAAAGCAAAATACAAAAACGAGGAGAACACAAGGGGCGAAAATCAGAGGAGGATCAACAGTATGCCACTACGAGGAGCAAGAGAAAGTGTGAAAAACCCGAGGTGAGGAAACAGGGGAGAAGAATAGGAGGAGCAAGGAAAAAAAAGCAAAATACAAAAACGAGGAGAACACAAGGGGCGAAAATCAGAGGAGGATCAACAGTATGCCACTACGAGGAGCAAGAGAAGTGTGAAAAACCCGAGGCGAAGAAACAGGGGAGAAGAATACGAGGAGCAAGAAAAAAAAGCAAAATACAAAAACGAGGAGAACACAAGGGGCGAAAATCAGAGGAGGATCAAAAGTGTGGCACTACGTGGAGTAAGAAAAGTGTGAAAAACCCGAGGCAAAGAAACAGGGGAGAAGAATACGAGGAGCAAAAAAAAAAAAGCAAAATACAAAAACGAGGAGAACACAAGGGGCGAAAATCACAGGAGGATCAAAAGTGTGGCACTAGGTGGAGTAAGAGAAGTGTGAAAAACCCGAGGCGAAGAAACAGGGGAGAAGAATACGCGGAGCAAGAAAAAAAAAGCAAAATACAAACACGAGGAAAACACAAGGGGCGAAAATCAGAGGAGGATCAAAATTGTGGCACTAGGTGGAGTAAGAGAAGTGTGAAAAACCCGAGGCAAAGAAACAGGGGAGAAGAATACGAGGAGCAAGAAAAAAAAAGCAAAATACAAAAACGAGGAGAACACAAGGGGCGAAAATCAGAGGAGGATCAAAACTGTGGCACTAGGTGGAGTAAGAGAAGTGTGAAAAACCCAAGGCGAAGAAACAGGGGAGAAGAATAGGCGGAGCAAGAAAAAAAAAGCAAAATACAAAAACGAGGAGAACACAAGGGGCGAAAATCAGAGGAGGATCAACAGTAAGCCACTACGAGGAGTAAGAGAACTGTGAAAAAGCTGATGTGAAGAAACAGGGGAGAAGAATACGAGGAGCAAGAAAAAAAAAGCAAAATACAAAAACGAGGAGAACACAAGGGGCGAAAATCAGAGGAGGATCAACAGTATGCCACTACGAGGAGTAAGAGAAGTGTGAAAAAGCTGATGTGAAGAAACAGGGGAGAAAATACGAGGAGCAGGAAAAAAAAGCAAAATACAAAAACGAGGAGAACACAAGGGGCGAAAATCAGAGGAGGATCAACAGGATGCCACTACGAGGAGCAAGAGAAGTGTGAAAATCCCGAGGCGAAGAAACAGGGGAGAAGAATACGAGGAGCAAGAAAAAAAAGCAAAATACAAAAACGAGGAGAACACAAGGGGCGAAAATCAGAGGAGGATCAAAAGTGTGGCACTAGCTGGAGTAAGAGAAGTATGAAAACCCGAGGCGAAGAAACAGGGGAGAAGAATACGAGGAGCAAGAAAAAAAAAGCAAAATACAAAAACGAGGAGAACACAAGGGGCGAAAATCAGAGGAGGATCAACAGTATGCCACTACGAGGAGCAAGAGAAGTGTGAAAAACCCGAGGTGAAGAAACAGGGGAGAAGAATACGAGGAGCAAGGAAAAAAAAGCAAAATACAAAAACGAGGAGAACACAAGGGGCGAAAATCAGAGGAGGATCAACAGTATGCCACTACGAGGAGCAAGAGAAGTGTGATAAACCCGAGGTGAAGAAACAGGGGAGAAGAATACGAGGAGCAAGAAAAAAAAAGCAAAATACAAAAACGAGGAGAACACAAGGGGCGAAAATCAGAGGAGGATCAAAAGTGTGGCACTAGGTGGAGTAAGAGAACTGTGAAAAACGCGAGGCGAAGAAACAGGGGAGAAGAATACGAGGAGCAAGAAAAAAAAAGCAAAATACAAAAACGAGGAGAACACAAGGGGCGAAAATTAGAGGAGGATCAACAGTATGCCACTACGAGGAGTAAGAGAAGTGTGAAAAAGCTGATGTGAAGAAACAGGGGAGAAAATACGAGGAGCAGGAAAAAAAAGCAAAATACAAAAACGAGGAGAACACAAGGGGCGAAAATCAGAGGAGGATCAACAGTATGCCACTACGAGGAGCAAGAGAAATGTGAAAATCCCGAGGCGAAGAAACAGGGGAGAAGAATACGAGGAGCAAGAAAAAAAAGCAAAATACAAAAACGAGGAGAACACAAGGGGCGAAAATCAGAGGAGGATCAAAAGTGTGGCACTAGCTGGAGTAAGAGAAGTGTGAAAAACCCGAGGCGAAGAAACAGGGGAGAAGAATACGAGGAGCAAGAAAAAAAAAGCAAAATACAAAAACGAGGAGAACACAAGGGGCGAAAATCAGAGGAGGATCAACAGTATGCCACTACGAGGAGCAAGAGAAGTGTGAAAAACCCGAGGTGAAGAAACAGGGGAGAAGAATACGAGGAGCAAGGAAAAAAAAGCAAAATACAAAAACGAGGAGAACACAAGGGGCGAAAATCAGAGGAGGATCAATAGTATGCCACTACGAGGAGCAAGAGAAGTGTGAAAAACCCGAGGTGAAGAAACAGGGGAGAAGAATACGAGGAGCAAGAAAAAAAAAGCAAAATACAAAAACGAGGAGAACACAAGGGGCGAAAATCAGAGGAGGATCAACAGTATGCCACTACGAGGAGCAAGAGAAGTGTGAAAAACCCGAGGTGAAGAAACAGGGGAGAAGAATACGAGGAGCAAGAAAAAAAACCAAAATACAAAAACGAGGAGAACACAATGGGCGAAAATCAGAGGAGGATCAAAAGTGTGGCAATACGTGGAGTAAGAGAAGTGTGAAAAACCCGAGGCAAAGAAACAGGGGAGAAGAATACGAGGAGCAAGAAAAAAAAAGCAAAATACAAAAACGAGGAGAACACAAGGGGCGAAAATCAGAGGAGGATCAACTGTATGCCACTACGAGGAGCAAGAGAAGTGTGAAAAACCCGAGGTGAGGAAACAGGGGAGAAGAATACGAGGAGCAAGGAAAAAAAAGCAAAATACAAAAACGAGGAGAAAACAAGGGGCGAAAATCAGAGGAGGATCAACAGTATGCCACTACGAGGAGCAAGAGAAGTGTAAAAAACTCGAGGCGAAGAAACAGGGGAGAAGAATACGAGGGGCAAGAAAAAAAAGCAAAATACAAAAACGAGGAGAACACAAGGGGCGAAAATCAGAGGAGGATCAAAAGTGTGGCACTACGTGGAGTAAGAGAAGTGTGAAAAACCCGAGGCAAAGAAACAGGGGAGAAGAATAGGAGGAGCAAGAAAAAAAAAGCAAAATACAAAAACGAGGAGAACACAAGGGGCGAAAATCACAGGAGGATCAAAAGTGTGGCACCACGTGGAGTAAGAGAAGTGTGAAAAACCCGAGGCGAAGAAACAGGGGAGAACAATACGAGGAGCAAGAAAAAAAAAGCAAAATACATAAACGAGGAGAACACAAGGGGCGAAAATCAGAGGAGGATCAAAAGTATGCTACTAGGTGGAGTAAGAGAAGTGTGAAAAACCCGACGCGAAGAAACAGGGGAGAAGAATACGCGGAGCAAGAAAAAAAAAGCAAAATACAAAAATGAGGAGAACACAAGGGGCGAAAATCAGAGGAGGATCAACAGTATGCCACTACGAGGAGTAAGAGAACTGTGAAAAAGCTGATGTGAAGAAACAGGGGAGAAGAATACGAGGAGCAAGAAAAAAAAAGCAAAATACAAAAACGAGGAGAACACAAGGGGCGAAAATCAGAGGAGGATCAACAGTATGCCACTACGAGGAGTAAGAGAAGTGTGAAAAACCTGAGGTGAAGAAACAGGGGAGAAGAATACGAGGAGCAAGAAAAAACAAGCAAAATACAAAAACGAGGAGAACACAAGGGGCGAAAATCAGAGGAGGATCAAAAGTGTGACACTACGTGGAGTAAGAGAAGTGTGAAAAACTCGAGGCGAAGAAACAGGGGAGAAGAATACGAGGAGCAAGGAAAAAAAAGCAAAATACAAAAACGAGGAGAACACAAGGGGCGAAAATCAGAGGAGGATCAACAGTATGCCACTACGAGGAGTAAGAGAAGTGTGAAAAAGCTGATATGAAGAAACAGGGGAGAAGAATACGAGGAGCAAGAAAAAAAAAGCAAAATACAAAAACGAGGAGAACACAAGGGGTGAAAATCAGAGGAGGATCAAAAGTGTGGCACTACGAGAAGCAAGAGAAGTGTGAAAAACCCGAGGCGAAGAAACACGGGAGAAGAATACGCGGAGCAAGAAAAAAAAAGCAAAATACAAAAACGAGGAGAACACAAGGGGCGAAAATCAGAGGAGGATCAACAGTATGCCACTACGAGGAGTAAGAGAACTGTGAAAAAGCTGATGTGAAGAAACAGGGGAGAAGAATACGAGGAGCAAGAAAAAAAAAGCAAAATACAAAAACGAGGAGAACACAAGGGGCGAAAATCAGAGGAGGATCAACAGTATGCCACTACGAGGAGTAAGAGAAGTGTGAAAAACCTGAGGTGAAGAAACAGGGGAGAAGAATACGAGGAGCAAGGAAAAAAAAGCAAAATACAAAAACGAGGAGAACACAAGGGGCGAAAATCAGAGGAGGATCAACAGTATGCCACTACGAGGAGTAAGAGAAGTGTGAAAAAGCTGATGTGAAGAAACAGGGGAGAAGAATACGAGGAGCAAGAAAAAAAAAGCAAAATACAAAAACGAGGAGAACACAAGGGGCGAAAATCAGAGGAGGATCAAAAGTGTGGCACTACGAGGAGCAAGAGAAGTGTGAAAAACCCGAGGCGAAGAAACACGGGAGATGAATACGAGGAGCAAGAAAAAAAAAGCAAAATACAAAAACGAGGAGAACACAAGGGGCGAAAATCAGAGGAGGATCAAAAGTGTGGCACTAGCTGGAGTAAGAGAAGTGTGAAAAATCCGAGGCGAAGAAACAGGGGAGAAGAATAGGCGGAGCAAGAAAAAAAAAGCAAAATACAAAAACGAGGAGAACACAAGGGGCGAAAATCAGAGGAGGATCAACAGTATGCCACTACGAGGAGCAAGAGAAGTGTGAAAAACCCGAGGCAAAGAAACAGGGGAGAAGATTACGAGGAGCAAGAAAAAAAAAGCAAAATACAAAAACGAGGAGAACACAAGGGGCGAAAATCAGAGGAGGATCAACAGTATGCCACTACGAGGAGCAAGAGAAGTGTGAAAAACCCGAGGCGAAGAAACAGGGGAGAAGAATACGAGGAGCAAGAAAAAAAAAGCAAAATACAAAAACGAGGAGAACACAAGGGGCGAAAATCAGAGGAGGATCAACAGTATGCCACTACGAGGAGCAAGAGTAGTGTGAAAAACCCGAGGCGAAGAAACAGGGGAGAAGAATACGAGGAGCAAGAAAAAAAAGCAAAATACAAAAACGAGGAGAACACAAGGGGCGAAAATCAGAGGAGGATCAACAGTATGCCACTACGAGGAGCAAGAGAAGTGTGAAAAACCCGAGGTGAGGAAACAGGGGAGAAGAATACGAGGAGCAAGAAAAAAAAAGCAAAATACAAAAACGAGGAGAACACAAGGGGCGAAAATCAGAGGAGGATCAACAGTATGCCACTACGAGGAGCAAGAGAAGTGTGAAAAACCCGAGGCGAAGAAACAGGGGAGAAGAATACGAGGAGCAAGAAAAAAAAGCAAAATACAAAAACGAGGAGAACACAAGGGGCGAAAATCAGAGGAGGATCAAAAGTGTGGCACTACGTGGAGTAAGAGAAGTGTGAAAAACCCGAGGCAAAGAAACAGGGGAGAAGAATACGAGGAGCAAAAAAAAAAAAGCAAAATACAAAAACGAGGAGAACACAAGGGGCGAAAATCACAGGAGGATCAAAAGTGTGGCACTAGGTGGAGTAAGAGAAGTGTGAAAAACCCGAGGCGAAGAAACAGGGGAGAAGAATACGCGGAGCAAGAAAAAAAAAGCAAAATACAAAAACGAGGAAAACACAAGGGGCGAAAATCAGAGGAGGATCAAAAGTGTGGCACTAGGTGGAGTAAGAGAAGTGTGAAAAACCCGAGGCGAAGAAACAGGGGAGAAGAATACGAGGAGCAAGGAAAAAAAAGCAAAATACAAAAACGAGGAGAACACAAGGGGCGAAAATCAGAGGAGGATCAAAACTGTGACACTAGGTGGAGTAAGAGAAGTGTGAAAAACCCAAGGCGAAGAAACAGGGGAGAAGAATAGGCGGAGCAAGAAAAAAAAAGCAAAATACAAAAACGAGGAGAACACAAGGGGCGAAAATCAGAGGAGGATCAACAGTAAGCCACTACGAGGAGTAAGAGAACTGTGAAAAAGCTGATGTGAAGAAACAGGGGAGAAGAATACGAGGAGCAAGAAAAAAAAAGCAAAATACAAAAACGAGGAGAACACAAGGGGCGAAAATCAGAGGAGGATCAACAGTAAGCCACTACGAGGAGTAAGAGAACTGTGAAAAAGCTGATGTGAAGAAACAGGGGAGAAGAATACGAGGAGCAAGAAAAAAAAGCAAAATACAAAAACGAGGAGAACACAAGGGGCGAAAATCAGAGGAGGATCAACAGTATGCCACTACGAGGAGTAAGAGAAGTGTGAAAAAGCTGATGTGAAGAAACAGGGGAGAAAATACGAGGAGCAGGAATAAAAAGCAAAATACAAAAACGAGGAGAACACAAGGGGCGAAAATCAGAGGAGGATCAACAGGATGCCACTACGAGGAGCAAGAGAAGTGTGAAAAACCCGAGGCGAAGAAACAGGGGAGAAGAATACGAGGAGCAAGAAAAAAAAGCAAAATACAAAAACGAGGAGAACACAAGGGGCGAAAATCAGAGGAGGATCAAAAGTGTGGCACTAGCTGGAGTAAGAGAAGTATGAAAAACCCGAGGTGAAGAAACAGGGGAGAAGAATACGAGGAGCAAGAAAAAAAAAGCAAAATACAAAAACGAGGAGAACACAAGGGGCGAAAATCAGAGGAGGATCAAAAGTGTGGCACTAGGTGGAGTAAGAGAACTGTGAAAAACGCGAGGCGAAGAAACAGGGGAGAAGAATACGAGGAGCAAGAAAAAAAAAGCAAAATACAAAAACGAGGAGAACACAAGGGGCGAAAATTAGAGGAGGATCAACAGTATGCCACTACGAGGAGTAAGAGAAGTGTGAAAAAGCTGATGTGAAGAAACAGGGGAGAAAATACGAGGAGCAGGAAAAAAAAGCAAAATACAAAAACGAGGAGAACACAAGGGGCGAAAATCAGAGGAGGATCAACAGTATGCCACTACGAGGAGCAAGAGAAATGTGAAAATCCCGAGGCGAAGAAACAGGGGAGAAGAATACGAGGAGCAAGAAAAAAAAGCAAAATACAAAAACGAGGAGAACACAAGGGGCGAAAATCAGAGGAGGATCAAAAGTGTGGCACTAGCTGGAGTAAGAGAAGTGTGAAAAACCCGAGGCGAAGAAACAGGGGAGAAGAATACGAGGAGCAAGAAAAAAAAAGCAAAATACAAAAACGAGGAGAACACAAGGGGCGAAAATCAGAGGAGGATCAACAGTATGCCACTACGAGGAGCAAGAGAAGTGTGAAAAACCCGAGGTGAAGAAACAGGGGAGAAGAATACGAGGAGCAAGGAAAAAAAAGCAAAATACAAAAACGAGGAGAACACAAGGGGCGAAAATCAGAGGAGGATCAATAGTATGCCACTACGAGGAGCAAGAGAAGTGTGAAAAACCCGAGGTGAAGAAACAGGGGAGAAGAATACGAGGAGCAAGAAAAAAAAAGCAAAATACAAAAACGAGGAGAACACAAGGGGCGAAAATCAGAGGAGGATCAACAGTATGCCACTACGAGGAGCAAGAGAAGTGTGAAAAACCCGAGGCGAAGAAACAGGGGAGAAGAATACGAGGAGCAAGAAAAAAAACCAAAATACAAAAACGAGGAGAACACAATGGGCGAAAATCAGAGGAGGATCAAAAGTGTGGCACTACGTGGAGTAAGAGAAGTGTGAAAAACCCGAGGCAAAGAAACAGGGGAGAAGAATACGAGGAGCAAGAAAAAAAAAGCAAAATACAAAAACGAGGAGAACACAAGGGGCGAAAATCAGAGGAGGATCAACTGTATGCCACTACGAGGAGCAAGAGAAGTGTGAAAAACCCGAGGTGAGGAAACAGGGGAGAAGAATACGAGGAGCAAGGAAAAAAAAGCAAAATACAAAAACGAGGAGAAAACAAGGGGCGAAAATCAGAGGAGGATCAACAGTATGCCACTACGAGGAGCAAGAGAAGTGTAAAAAACCCGAGGCGAAGAAACAGGGGAGAAGAATACGAGGAGCAAGAAAAAAAAGCAAAATACAAAAACGAGGAGAACACAAGGGGCGAAAATCAGAGGAGGATCAAAAGTGTGGCACTACGTGGAGTAAGAGAAGTGTGAAAAACCCGAGGCAAAGAAACAGGGGAGAAGAATAGGAGGAGCAAGAAAAAAAAAGCAAAATACAAAAACGAGGAGAACACAAGGGGCGAAAATCACAGGAGGATCAAAAGTGTGGCACCACGTGGAGTAAGAGAAGTGTGAAAAACCCGAGGCGAAGAAACAGGGGAGAACAATACGAGGAGCAAGAAAAAAAAAGCAAAATACATAAACGAGGAGAACACAAGGGGCGAAAATCAGAGGAGGATCAAAAGTATGCTACTAGGTGGAGTAAGAGAAGTGTGAAAAACCCGACGCGAAGAAACAGGGGAGAAGAATACGCGGAGCAAGAAAAAAAAAGCAAAATACAAAAATGAGGAGAACACAAGGGGCGAAAATCAGAGGAGGATCAACAGTATGCCACTACGAGGAGTAAGAGAACTGTGAAAAAGCTGATGTGAAGAAACAGGGGAGAAGAATACGAGGAGCAAGAAAAAAAAAGCAAAATACAAAAACGAGGAGAACACAAGGGGCGAAAATCAGAGGAGGATCAACAGTATGCCACTACGAGGAGTAAGAGAAGTGTGAAAAACCTGAGGTGAAGAAACAGGGGAGAAGAATACGAGGAGCAAGAAAAAACAAGCAAAATACAAAAACGAGGAGAACACAAGGGGCGAAAATCAGAGGAGGATCAAAAGTGTGACACTACGTGGAGTAAGAGAAGTGTGAAAAACTCGAGGCGAAGAAACAGGGGAGAAGAATACGAGGAGCAAGGAAAAAAAAGCAAAATACAAAAACGAGGAGAACACAAGGGGCGAAAATCAGAGGAGGATCAACAGTATGCCACTACGAGGAGCAAGAGAAGTGTGAAAAAGCTGATATGAAGAAACAGGGGAGAAGAATACGAGGAGCAAGAAAAAAAAAGCAAAATACAACAACGAGGAGAACACAAGGGGTGAAAATCAGAGGAGGATCAAAAGTGTGGCACTACGAGAAGCAAGAGAAGTGTGAAAAACCCGAGGCGAAGAAACACGGGAGAAGAATACGAGGAGCAAGAAAAAAAAAGCAAAATACAAAAACGAGGAGAACACAAGGGGCGAAAATCAGAGGAGGATCAAAAGTGTGGCACTAGCTGGAGTAACAGAAGTGTGAAAAATCCGAAGCAAAGAAACAGGGGAGAAGAATACGAGGAGCAAGAAAAAAAAAGCAAAATACAAAAACGAGGAGAACACAAGGGGCGAAAATCAGAGGAGGATCAAAAGTGTGGCACTACGTGGAGTAAGAGAAGTGTGAAAAACCCGAGACGAAGAAACAGGGGAGAAGAATACGAGGAGCAAGAAAAAAAAAGCAAAATACATAAACGAGGAGAACACAAGGGGCGAAAATCAGAGGAGGATCAAAAGTGTGCTACTAGGTGGAGTAAGAGAAGTGTGAAAAACCCGACGCGAAGAAACAGGGGAGAAGAATACGCGGAGCAAGAAAAAAAAAGCAAAATACAAAAACGAGGAGAACACAAGGGGCGAAAATCAGAGGAGGATCAACAGTATGCCACTACGAGGAGTAAGAGAACTGTGAAAAAGCTGATGTGAAGAAACAGGGGAGAAGAATACGAGGAGCAAGAAAAAAAAAGCAAAATACAAAAACGAGGAGAACACAAGGGGCGAAAATCAGAGGAGGATCAACAGTATGCCACTACGAGGAGTAAGAGAAGTGTGAAAAACCTGAGGTGAAGAAACAGGGGAGAAGAATACGAGGAGCAAGGAAAAAAAAGCAAAATACAAAAACGAGGAGAACACAAGGGGCGAAAATCAGAGGAGGATCAACAGTATGCCACTACGAGGAGTAAGAGAAGTGTGAAAAAGCTGATGTGAAGAAACAGGGGAGAAGAATACGAGGAGCAAGAAAAAAAAAGCAAAATACAAAAACGAGGAGAACACAAGGGGCGAAAATCAGAGGAGGATCAAAAGTGTGTCACTAGCTGGAGTAAGAGAAGTGTGAAAAATCCGAGGCGAAGAAACACGGGAGATGAATACGAGGAGCAAGAAAAAAAAAGCAAAATACAAAAACGAGGAGAACACAAGGGGCGAAAATCAGAGGAGGATCAAAAGTGTGGCACTAGCTGGAGTAAGAGAAGTGTGAAAAATCCGAGGCGAAGAAACAGGGGAGAAGAATAGGCGGAGCAAGAAAAAAAAAGCAAAATACAAAAACGAGGAGAACACAAGGGGCGAAAATCAGAGGAGGATCAACAGTATGCCACTACGAGGAGCAAGAGAAGTGTGAAAAACCCGAGGCAAAGAAACAGGGGAGAAGATTACGAGGAGCAAGAAAAAAAAAGCAAAATACAAAAACGAGGAGAACACAAGGGGCGAAAATCAGAGGAGGATCAACAGTATGCCACTACGAGGAGCAAGAGAAGTGTGAAAAACCCGAGGTGAAGAAACAGGGGAGAAGAATACGAGGAGCAAGAAAAAAAAAGCAAAATACAAAAACGAGGAGAACACAAGGGGCGAAAATCAGAGGAGGATCAACAGTATGCCACTACGAGGAGCAAGAGTAGTGTGAAAAACCCGAGGCGAAGAAACAGGGGAGAAGAATACGAGGAGCAAGAAAAAAAAGCAAAATACAAAAACGAGGAGAACACAAGGGGCGAAAATCAGAGGAGGATCAAAAGTGTGGCACTACGTGGAGTAAGAGAAGTGTGAAAAACCCGAGGCAAAGAAACAGGGGAGAAGAATACGAGGAGCAAGAAAAAAAAAGCAAAATACAAAAACGAGGAGAACACAAGGGGCGAAAATCAGAGGAGGATCAACAGTATGCCACTACGAGGAGCAAGAGAAGTGTGAAAAACCCGAGGTGAGGAAACAGGGGAGAAGAATACGAGGAGCAAGGAAAAAAAAGCAAAATACAAAAACGAGGAGAACACAAGGGGCGAAAATCAGAGGAGGATCAACAGTATGCCACTACGAGGAGCAAGAGAAGTGTGAAAAACCCGAGGCGAAGAAACAGGGGAGAAGAATACGAGGAGCAAGAAAAAAAAGCAAAATACAAAAACGAGGAGAACACAAGGGGCGAAAATCAGTGGAGGATCAAAAGTGTGGCACTACGTGGAGTAAGAGAAGTGTGAAAAACCCGAGGCAAAGAAACAGGGTAGAAGAATACGAGGAGCAAGAAAAAAAAAGCAAAATACAAAAACGAGGAGAACACAAGGGGCGAAAATCACAGGAGGATCAAAAGTGTGGCACTAGGTGGAGTAAGAGAAGTGTGAAAAACCCGAGGCGAAGAAACAGGGGAGAAGAATATGCGGAGCAAGAAAAAAAAAGCAAAATACAAAAACGAGGAGAACACAAGGGGCGAAAATCAGAGGAGGATCAAAAGTGTGGCACTAGGTGGAGTAAGAGAAGTGTGAAAAACCCGAGGTGAAGAAACAGGGGAGAAGAATACGAGGAGCAAGAAAAAAAAAGCAAAATACAAAAACGAGGAGAACACAAGGGGCGAAAATCAGAGGAGGATCAAAACTGTGGCACTAGGTGGAGTAAGAGAAGTGTGAAAAACCCAAGGCGAAGAAACAGGGGAGAAGAATAG
Organism: Cervus elaphus; assembly: GCF_910594005.1. Taxonomy (NCBI): domain Eukaryota; kingdom Metazoa; phylum Chordata; class Mammalia; order Artiodactyla; family Cervidae; genus Cervus; species Cervus elaphus. Next base: position 83,583,388 of record NC_057836.1, read on the forward strand.
GCGGAGCAAGAAAAAAAAAGCAAAATACAAAAACGAGGAGAACACAAGGGGCGAAAATCAGAGGAGGATCAACAGTAAGCCACTACGAGGAGTAAGAGAACTGTGAAAAAGCTGATGTGAAGAAACAGGGGAGAAGAATACGAGGAGCAAGAAAAAAAAAGCAAAATACAAAAACGAGGAGAACACAAGGGGCGAAAATCAGAGGAGGATCAACAGTATGCCACTACGAGGAGTAAGAGAAGTGTGAAAAAGCTGATGTGAAGAAACAGGGGAGAAAATACGAGGAGCAGGAAAAAAAAGCAAAATACAAAAACGAGGAGAACACAAGGGGCGAAAATCAGAGGAGGATCAACAGTATGCCACTACGAGGAGCAAGAGAAGTGTGAAAATCCCGAGGCGAAGAAACAGGGGAGAAGAATACGAGGAGCAAGAAAAAAAAGCAAAATACAAAAACGAGGAGAACACAAGGGGCGAAAATCAGAGGAGGATCAAAAGTGTGGCACTAGCTGGAGTAAGAGAAGTATGAAAAACCCGAGGCGAAGAAACAGGGGAGAAGAATACGAGGAGAAAGGAAAAAAAAGCAAAATACAAAAACGAGGAGAACACAAGGGGCGAAAATCAGAGGAGGATCAACAGTATGCCACTACGAGGAGCAAGAGAAGTGTGAAAAACCCGAGGCGAAGAAACAGGGGAGAAGAATACGAGGAGCAAGAAAAAAAAGCAAAATACAAAAACGAGGAGAACACAAGGGGCGAAAATCAGAGGAGGATCAAAAGTGTGGCACTACGTGGAGTAAGAGAAGTGTGAAAAACCCGAGGCAAAGAAACAAGGGAGAAGAATACGAGGAGCAAGAAAAAAAAAGCAAAATACAAAAACGAGGAGAACACAAGGGGCGAAAATCACAGGAGGATCAAAAGTGTGGCACTAGGTGGAGTAAGAGAAGTGTGAAAAACCCGAGGCGAAGAAACAGGGGAGAAGAATATGCGGAGCAAGAAAAAAAAAGGAAAATACAAAAACGAGGAGAACACAAGGGGCGAAAATCAGAGGAGGAACAAAAGTGTGGCACTAGGTGGAGTAAGAGAAGTGTGAAAAACCCGAGGTGAAGAAACAGGGGAGAAGAATACGAGGAGCAAGGAAAAAAAAGCAAAATACAAAAACGAGGAGAACACAAGGGGCGAAAATCAGAGGAGGATCAAAACTGTGGCACTAGGTGGAGTAAGAGAAGTGTGAAAAACCCAAGGCGAAGAAACAGGGGAGAAGAATAGGCGGAGCAAGAAAAAAAAAGCAAAATACAAAAACGAGGAGAACACAAGGGGCGAAAATCAGAGGAGGATCAACAGTAAGCCACTACGAGGAGTAAGAGAACTGTGAAAAAGCTGATGTGAAGAAACAGGGGAGAAGAATACGAGGAGCAAGAAAAAAAAAGCAAAATACAAAAACGAGGAGAACACAAGGGGCGAAAATCAGAGGAGGATCAACAGTATGCCACTACGAGGAGTAAGAGAAGTGTGAAAAAGCTGATGTGAAGAAACAGGGGAGAAAATACGAGGAGCAGGAAAAAAAAGCAAAATACAAAAACGAGGAGAACACAAGGGGCGAAAATCAGAGGAGGATCAACAGTATGCCACTACGAGGAGCAAGAGAAGTGTGAAAATCCCGAGGCGAAGAAACAGGGGAGAAGAATACGAGGAGCAAGAAAAAAAAGCAAAATACAAAAACGAGGAGAACACAAGGGGCGAAAATCAGAGGAGGATCAAAAGTGTGGCACTAGCTGGAGTAAGAGAAGTATGAAAAACCCGAGGCGAAGAAACAGGGGAGAAGAATACGAGGAGCAAGAAAAAAAAAGCAAAATACAAAAACGAGGAGAACACAAGGGGCGAAAATCAGTAGAGGATCAACAGTATGCCACTACGAGGAGCAAGAGTAGTGTGAAAAACCCGAGGCGAAGAAACAGGGGAGAAGAATACGAGGAGCAAGAAAAAAAAGCAAAATACAAAAACGAGGAGAACACAAGGGGCGAAAATCAGAGGAGGATCAAAAGTGTGGCACTACGTGGAGTAAGAGAAGTGTGAAAAACCTGAGGCAAAGAAACAGGGGAGAAGAATACGAGGAGCAAGAAAAAAAAAGCAAAATACAAAAACGAGGAGAACACAAGGGGCGAAAATCAGAGGAGGATCAACAGTATGCCACTACGAGGAGCAAGAGAAGTGTGAAAAACCCGAGGTGAGGAAACAGGGGAGAAGAATAGGAGGAGCAAGGAAAAAAAAGCAAAATACAAAAACGAGGAGAACACAAGGGGCGAAAATCAGAGGAGGATCAACAGTATGCCACTACGAGGAGCAAGAGAAGTGTGAAAAACCCGAGGCGAAGAAACAGGGGAGAAGAATACGAGGAGCAAGAAAAAAAAGCAAAATACAAAAACGAGGAGAACACAAGGGGCGAAAATCAGAGGAGGATCAAAAGTGTGGCACTACGTGGAGTAAGAGAAGTGTGAAAAACCCGAGGCAAAGAAACAGGGGAGAAGAATACGAGGAGCAAGAAAAAAAAAGCAAAATACAAAAACGAGGAGAACACAAGGGGCGAAAATCACAGGAGGATCAAAAGTGTGGCACTAGGTGGAGTAAGAGAAGTGTGAAAAACCCGAGGCGAAGAAACAGGGGAGAAGAATACGCGGAGCAAGAAAAAAAAAGCAAAATACAAAAACGAGGAAAACACAAGGGGCGAAAATCAGAGGAGGATCAAAAGTGTGGCACTAGGTGGAGTAAGAGAAGTGTGAAAAACCCGAGGCGAAGAAACAGGGGAGAAGAATACGAGGAGCAAGGAAAAAAAAGCAAAATACAAAAACGAGGAGAACACAAGGGGCGAAAATCAGAGGAGGATCAAAACAGTGGCACTAAGTGGAGTAAGAGAAATGTGAAAAACCCAAGGCGAAGAAACAGGGGAGAAGAATAGGCGGAGCAAGAAAAAAAAAGCAAAATACAAAAACGAGGAGAACACAAGGGGCGAAAATCAGAGGAGGATCAACAGTAAGCCACTACGAGGAGTAAGAGAACTGTGAAAAAGCTGATGTGAAGAAACAGGGGAGAAGAATACGAGGAGCAAGAAAAAAAAAGCAAAATACAAAAACGAGGAGAACACAAGGGGCGAAAATCAGAGGAGGATCAACAGTATGCCACTACGAGGAGTAAGAGAAGTGTGAAAAAGCTGATGTGAAGAAACAGGGGAGAAAATACGAGGAGCAGGAAAAAAAAGCAAAATACAAAAACGAGGAGAACACAAGGGGCGAAAATCAGAGGAGGATCAACAGGATGCCACTACGAGGAGCAAGAGAAGTGTGAAAATCCCGAGGCGAAGAAACAGGGGAGAAGAATACGAGGAGCAAGAAAAAAAAGCAAAATACAAAAACGAGGAGAACATAAGGGCCGAAAATCAGAGGAGGATCAAAAGTGTGGCACTAGCTGGAGTAAGAGAAGTATGAAAAACCCGAGGCGAAGAAACAGGGGAGAAGAATACGAGGAGCAAGAAAAAAAAAGCAAAATACAAAAACGAGGAGAACACAAGGGGCGAAAATCAGAGGAGGATCAACAGTATGCCACTACGAGGAGCAAGAGAAGTGTGAAAAACCCGAGGTGAAGAAACAGGGGAGAAGAATACGAGGAGCAAGGAAAAAAAAGCAAAATACAAAAACGAGGAGAACACAAGGGGCGAAAATCAGAGGAGGATCAACAGTATGCCACTACGAGGAGCAAGAGAAGTGTGATAAACCCGAGGTGAAGAAACAGGGGAGAAGAATACGAGGAGCAAGAAAAAAAAAGCAAAATACAAAAACGAGGAGAACACAAGGGGCGAAAATCAGAGGAGGATCAAAAGTGTGGCACTAGGTGGAGTAAGAGAACTGTGAAAAACGCGAGGCGAAGAAACAGGGGAGAAGAATACGAGGAGCAAGAAAAAAAAAGCAAAATACAAAAACGAGGAGAACACAAGGGGCGAAAATTAGAGGAGGATCAACAGTATGCCACTACGAGGAGTAAGAGAAGTGTGAAAAAGCTGATGTGAAGAAACAGGGGAGAAAATACGAGGAGCAGGAAAAAAAAGCAAAATACAAAAACGAGGAGAACACAAGGGGCGAAAATCAGAGGAGGATCAACAGTATGCCACTACGAGGAGCAAGAGAAATGTGAAAATCCCGAGGCGAAGAAACAGGGGAGAAGAATACGAGGAGCAAGAAAAAAAAGCAAAATACAAAAACGAGGAGAACACAAGGGGCGAAAATCAGAGGAGGATCAAAAGTGTGGCACTAGCTGGAGTAAGAGAAGTGTGAAAAACCCGAGGCGAAGAAACAGGGGAGAAGAATACGAGGAGCAAGAAAAAAAAAGCAAAATACAAAAACGAGGAGAACACAAGGGGCGAAAATCAGAGGAGGATCAACAGTATGCCACTACGAGGAGCAAGAGAAGTGTGAAAAACCCGAGGTGAAGAAACAGGGGAGAAGAATACGAGGAGCAAGGAAAAAAAAGCAAAATACAAAAACGAGGAGAACACAAGGGGCGAAAATCAGAGGAGGATCAATAGTATGCCACTACGAGGAGCAAGAGAAGTGTGAAAAACCCGAGGTGAAGAAACAGGGGAGAAGAATACGAGGAGCAAGAAAAAAAAAGCAAAATACAAAAACGAGGAGAACACAAGGGGCGAAAATCAGAGGAGGATCAACAGTATGCCACTACGAGGAGCAAGAGAAGTATGAAAAACCCGAGGCGAAGAAACAGGGGAGAAGAATACGAGGAGCAAGAAAAAAAACCAAAATACAAAAACGAGGAGAACACAATGGGCGAAAATCAGAGGAGGATCAAAAGTGTGGCACTACGTGGAGTAAGAGAAGTGTGAAAAACCCGAGGCAAAGAAACAGGGGAGAAGAATACGAGGAGCAAGAAAAAAAAAGCAAAATACAAAAACGAGGAGAACACAAGGGGCGAAAATCAGAGGAGGATCAACTGTATGCCACTACGAGGAGCAAGAGAAGTGTGAAAAACCCGAGGTGAGGAAACAGGGGAGAAGAATACGAGGAGCAAGGAAAAAAAAGCAAAATACAAAAACGAGGAGAAAACAAGGGGCGAAAATCAGAGGAGGATCAACAGTATGCCACTACGAGGAGCAAGAGAAGTGTAAAAAACCCGAGGCGAAGAAACAGGGGAGAAGAATACGAGGAGCAAGAAAAAAAAGCAAAATACAAAAACGAGGAGAACACAAGGGGCGAAAATCAGAGGAGGATCAAAAGTGTGGCACTACGTGGAGTAAGAGAAGTGTGAAAAACCCGAGGCAAAGAAACAGGGGAGAAGAATAGGAGGAGCAAGAAAAAAAAAGCAAAATACAAAAACGAGGAGAACACAAGGGGCGAAAATCACAGGAGGATCAAAAGTGTGGCACCACGTGGAGTAAGAGAAGTGTGAAAAACCCGAGGCGAAGAAACAGGGGAGAACAATACGAGGAGCAAGAAAAAAAAAGCAAAATACAAAAACGAGGAGAACACAAGGGGCGAAAATCAGAGGAGGATCAAAAGTATGCTACTAGGTGGAGTAAGAGAAGTGTGAAAAACCCGACGCGAAGAAACAGGGGAGAAGAATACGCGGAGCAAGAAAAAAAAAGCAAAATACAAAAATGAGGAGAACACAAGGGGCGAAAATCAGAGGAGGATCAACAGTATGCCACTACGAGGAGTAAGAGAACTGTGAAAAAGCTGATGTGAAGAAACAGGGGAGAAGAATACGAGGAGCAAGAAAAAAAAAGCAAAATACAAAAACGAGGAGAACACAAGGGGCGAAAATCAGAGGAGGATCAACAGTATGCCACTACGAGGAGTAAGAGAAGTGTGAAAAACCTGAGGTGAAGAAACAGGGGAGAAGAATACGAGGAGCAAGAAAAAACAAGCAAAATACAAAAACGAGGAGAACACAAGGGGCGAAAATCAGAGGAGGATCAAAAGTGTGACACTACGTGGAGTAAGAGAAGTGTGAAAAACTCGAGGCGAAGAAACAGGGGAGAAGAATACGAGGAGCAAGGAAAAAAAAGCAAAATACAAAAACGAGGAGAACACAAGGGGCGAAAATCAGAGGAGGATCAACAGTATGCCACTACGAGGAGTAAGAGAAGTGTGAAAAAGCTGATATGAAGAAACAGGGGAGAAGAATACGAGGAGCAAGAAAAAAAAAGCAAAATACAAAAACGAGGAGAACACAAGGGGCGAAAATCAGAGGAGGATCAAAAGTGTGGCACTACGAGAAGCAAGAGAAGTGTGAAAAACCCGAGGCGAAGAAACACGGGAGAAGAATACGAGGAGCAAGAAAAAAAAAGCAAAATACAAAAACGAGGAGAACACAAGGGGCGAAAATCAGAGGAGGATCAAAAGTGTGGCACTAGCTGGAGTAACAGAAGTGTGAAAAATCCGAAGCAAAGAAACAGGGGAGAAGAATAGGCGGAGCAAGAAAAAAAAAGCAAAATACAAAAACGAGGAGAACACAAGGGGCGAAAATCAGAGGAGGATCAACAGTATGCCACTACGAGGAGCAAGAGAAGTGTGAAAATCCCGAGGCGAAGAAACAGGGGAGAAGAATACGAGGAGCAAGAAAAAAAAGCAAAATACAAAAACGAGGAGAACACAATGGGCGAAAATCAGAGGAGGATCAAAAGTGTGGCACTAGCTGGAGTAAGAGAAGTATGAAAAACCCGAGGCGAAGAAACAGGGGAGAAGAATACGAGGAGCAAGAAAAAAAAAGCAAAATACAAAAACGAGGAGAACACAAGGGGCGAAAATCAGAGGAGGATCAACAGTATGCCACTACGAGGAGCAAGAGAAGTGTGAAAAACCCGAGGTGAAGAAACAGGGGAGAAGAATACGAGGAGCAAGGAAAAAAAAGCAAAATACAAAAACGAGGAGAACACAAGGGGCGAAAATCAGAGGAGGATCAACAGTATGCCACTACGAGGAGCAAGAGAAGTGTGATAAACCCGTGGTGAAGAAACAGGGGAGAAGAATACGAGGAGCAAGAAAAAAAAAGCAAAATACAAAAACGAGGAGAACACAAGGGGCGAAAATCAGAGGAGGATCAAAAGTGTGGCACTAGGTGGAGAAAGAGAACTGTGAAAAACCCGACGCGAAGAAACAGGGGAGAAGAATACGAGGAGCAAGAAAAAAAAAGCAAAATACAAAAACGAGGAGAACACAAGGGGTGAAAATCAGAGGAGGATCAACAGTATGCCACTACGAGGAGTAAGAGAAGTGTGAAAAAGCTGATGTGAAGAAACAGGGGAGAAAATACGAGGAGCAGGAAAAAAAAGCAAAATACAAAAACGAGGAGAACACAAGGGGCGAAAATCAGAGGAGGATCAACAGTATGCCACTACGAGGAGCAAGAGAAATGTAAAAAACCCGAGGCGAAGAAACAGGGGAGAAGAATACGAGGAGCAAGAAAAAAAAGCAAAATACAAAAACGAGGAGAACACAAGGGGCGAAAATCAGAGGAGGATCAAAAGTGTGGCACTAGCTGGAGTAAGAGAAGTGTGAAAAACCCGAGGCGAAGAAACAGGGGAGAAGAATACGAGGAGCAAGAAAAAAAAAGCAAAATACAAAAACGAGGAGAACACAAGGGGCGAAAATCAGAGGAGGATCAACAGTATGCCACTACGAGGAGTAAGAGAAGTGTGAAAAACCTGAGGTGAAGAAACAGGGGAGAAGAATACGAGGAGCAAGGAAAAAAAAGCAAAATACAAAAACGAGGAGAACACAAGGGGCGAAAATCAGAGGAGGATCAACAGTATGCCACTACGAGGAGTAAGAGAAGTGTGAAAAAGCTGATGTGAAGAAACAGGGGAGAAGAATACGAGGAGCAAGAAAAAAAAAGCAAAATACAAAAACGAGGAGAACACAAGGGGCGAAAATCAGAGGAGGATCAAAAGTGTGGCACTACGAGGAGCAAGAGAAGTGTGAAAAACCCGAGGCGAAGAAACACGGGAGATGAATACGAGGAGCAAGAAAAAAAAAGCAAAATACAAAAACGAGGAGAACACAAGGGGCGAAAATCAGAGGAGGATCAAAAGTGTGGCACTAGCTGGAGTAAGAGAAGTGTGAAAAATCCGAGGCGAAGAAACAGGGGAGAAGAATAGGCGGAGCAAGAAAAAAAAAGCAAAATACAAAAACGAGGAGAACACAAGGGGCGAAAATCAGAGGAGGATCAACAGTATGCCACTACGAGGAGCAAGAGAAGTGTGAAAAACCCGAGGCAAAGAAACAGGGGAGAAGATTACGAGGAGCAAGAAAAAAAAAGCAAAATACAAAAACGAGGAGAACACAAGGGGCGAAAATCAGAGGAGGATCAACAGTATGCCACTACGAGGAGCAAGAGAAGTGTGAAAAACCCGAGGTGAAGAAACAGGGGAGAAGAATACGAGGAGCAAGAAAAAAAAAGCAAAATACAAAAACGAGGAGAACACAAGGGGCGAAAATCAGAGGAGGATCAACAGTATGCCACTACGAGGAGCAAGAGTAGTGTGAAAAACCCGAGGCGAAGAAACAGGGGAGAAGAATACGAGGAGCAAGAAAAAAAAGCAAAATACAAAAACGAGGAGAACACAAGGGGCGAAAATCAGAGGAGGATCAAAAGTGTGGCACTACGTGGAGTAAGAGAAGTGTGAAAAACCCGAGGCAAAGAAACAGGGGAGAAGAATACGAGGAGCAAGAAAAAAAAAGCAAAATACAAAAACGAGGAGAACACAAGGGGCGAAAATCAGAGGAGGATCAACAGTATGCCACTACGAGGAGCAAGAGAAGTGTGAAAAACCCGAGGTGAGGAAACAGGGGAGAAGAATACGAGGAGCAAGGAAAAAAAAGCAAAATACAAAAACGAGGAGAACACAAGGGGCGAAAATCAGAGGAGGATCAACAGTATGCCACTACGAGGAGCAAGAGAAGTGTGAAAAACCCGAGGCGAAGAAACAGGGGAGAAGAATACGAGGAGCAAGAAAAAAAAGCAAAATACAAAAACGAGGAGAACACAAGGGGCGAAAATCAGTGGAGGATCAAAAGTGTGGCACTACGTGGAGTAAGAGAAGTGTGAAAAACCCGAGGCAAAGAAACAGGGGAGAAGAATACGAGGAGCAAGAAAAAAAAAGCAAAATACAAAAACGAGGAGAACACAAGGGGCGAAAATCACAGGAGGATCAAAAGTGTGGCACTAGGTGGAGTAAGAGAAGTGTGAAAAACCCGAGGTGAAGAAACAGGGGAGAAGAATATGCGGAGCAAGAAAAAAAAAGCAAAATACAAAAACGAGGAGAACACAAGGGGCGAAAATCAGAGGAGGATCAAAAGTGTGGCACTAGGTGGAGTAAGAGAAGTGTGAAAAACCCGAGGTGAAGAAACAGGGGAGAAGAATACGAGGAGCAAGGAAAAAAAAGCAAAATACAAAAACGAGGAGAACACAAGGGGCGAAAATCAGAGGAGGATCAAAACTGTGGCACTAGGTGGAGTAAGAGAAGTGTGAAAAACCCAAGGCGAAGAAACAGGGGAGAAGAATAGGCGGAGCAAGAAAAAAAAAGCAAAATACAAAAACGAGGAGAACACAAGGGGCGAAAATCAGAGGAGGATCAACAGTAAGCCACTACGAGGAGTAAGAGAACTGTGAAAAAGCTGATGTGAAGAAACAGGGGAGAAGAATACGAGGAGCAAGAAAAAAAAAGCAAAATACAAAAACGAGGAGAACACAAGGGGCGAAAATCAGAGGAGGATCAACAGTATGCCACTACGAGGAGTAAGAGAAGTGTGAAAAAGCTGATGTGAAGAAACAGGGGAGAAAATACGAGGAGCAGGAAAAAAAAGCAAAATACAAAAACGAGGAGAACACAAGGGGCGAAAATCAGAGGAGGATCAACAGTATGCCACTACGAGGAGCAAGAGAAGTGTGAAAATCCCGAGGCGAAGAAACAGGGGAGAAGAATACGAGGAGCAAGAAAAAAAAGCAAAATACAAAAACGAGGAGAACACAAGGGGCGAAAATCAGAGGAGGATCAAAAGTGTGGCACTACGTGGAGTAAGAGAAGTATGAAAAACCCGAGGCGAAGAAACAGGGGAGAAGAATACGAGGAGCAAGGAAAAAAAAGCAAAATACAAAAACGAGGAGAACACAAGGGGCGAAAATCAGAGGAGGATCAACAGTATGCCACTACGAGGAGCAAGAGAAGTGTGAAAAACCCGAGGCGAAGAAACAGGGGAGAAGAATACGAGGAGCAAGAAAAAAAAGCAAAATACAAAAACGAGGAGAACACAAGGGGCGAAAATCAGAGGAGGATCAAAAGTGTGGCACTACGTGGAGTAAGAGAAGTGTGAAAAACCCGAGGCAAAGAAACAAGGGAGAAGAATACGAGGAGCAAGAAAAAAAAAGCAAAATACAAAAACGAGGAGAACACAAGGGGCGAAAATCACAGGAGGATCAAAAGTGTGGCACTAGGTGGAGTAAGAGAAGTGTGAAAAACCCGAGGCGAAGAAACAGGGGAGAAGAATATGCGGAGCAAGAAAAAAAAAGCAAAATACAAAAACGAGGAGAACACAAGGGGCGAAAATCAGAGGAGGAACAAAAGTGTGGCACTAGGTGGAGTAAGAGAAGTGTGAAAAACCCGAGGTGAAGAAACAGGGGAGAAGAATACGAGGAGCAAGGAAAAAAAGCAAAATACAAAAACGAGGAGAACACAAGGGGCGAAAATCAGAGGAGGATCAAAACTGTGGCACTAGGTGGAGTAAGAGAAGTGTGAAAAACCCAAGGCGAAGAAACAGGGGAGAAGAATAGGCGGAGCAAGAAAAAAAAAGCAAAATACAAAAACGAGGAGAACACAAGGGGCGAAAATCAGAGGAGGATCAACAGTAAGCCACTACGAGGAGTAAGAGAACTGTGAAAAAGCTGATGTGAAGAAACAGGGGAGAAGAATACGAGGAGCAAGAAAAAAAAAGCAAAATACAAAAACGAGGAGAACACAAGGGGCGAAAATCAGAGGAGGATCAACAGTATGCCACTACGAGGAGTAAGAGAAGTGTGAAAAAGCTGATGTGAAGAAACAGGGGAGAAAATACGAGGAGCAGGAAAAAAAAGCAAAATACAAAAACGAGGAGAACACAAGGGGCGAAAATCAGAGGAGGATCAACAGTATGCCACTACGAGGAGCAAGAGAAGTGTGAAAATCCCGAGGCGAAGAAACAGGGGAGAAGAATACGAGGAGCAAGAAAAAAAAGCAAAATACAAAAACGAGGAGAACACAAGGGGCGAAAATCAGAGGAGGATCAAAAGTGTGGCACTAGCTGGAGTAAGAGAAGTATGAAAAACCCGAGGCGAAGAAACAGGGGAGAAGAATACGAGGAGCAAGAAAAAAAAAGCAAAATACAAAAACGAGGAGAACACAAGGGGCGAAAATCAGAGGAGGATCAACAGTATGCCACTACGAGGAGCAAGAGTAGTGTGAAAAACCCGAGGCGAAGAAACAGGGGAGAAGAATACGAGGAGCAAGAAAAAAAAGCAAAATACAAAAACGAGGAGAACACAAGGGGCGAAAATCAGAGGAGGATCAAAAGTGTGGCACTACGTGGAGTAAGAGAAGTGTGAAAAACCTGAGGCAAAGAAACAGGGGAGAAGAATACGAGGAGCAAGAAAAAAAAAGCAAAATACAAAAACGAGGAGAACACAAGGGGCGAAAATCAGAGGAGGATCAACAGTATGCCACTACGAGGAGCAAGAGAAGTGTGAAAAACCCGAGGTGAGGAAACAGGGGAGAAGAATAGGAGGAGCAAGGAAAAAAAAGCAAAATACAAAAACGAGGAGAACACAAGGGGCGAAAATCAGAGGAGGATCAACAGTATGCCACTACGAGGAGCAAGAGAAGTGTGAAAAACCCGAGGCGAAGAAACAGGGGAGAAGAATACGAGGAGCAAGAAAAAAAAGCAAAATACAAAAACGAGGAGAACACAAGGGGCGAAAATCAGAGGAGGATCAAAAGTGTGGCACTACGTGGAGTAAGAGAAGTGTGAAAAACCCGAGGCAAAGAAACAGGGGAGAAGAATACGAGGAGCAAGAAAAAAAAAGCAAAATACAAAAACGAGGAGAACACAAGGGGCGAAAATCACAGGAGGATCAAAAGTGTGGCACTAGGTGGAGTAAGAGAAGTGTGAAAAACCCGAGGCGAAGAAACAGGGGAGAAGAATACGAGGAGCAAGAAAAAAAAAGCAAAATACAAAAACGAGGAAAACACAAGGGGCGAAAATCAGAGGAGGATCAAAAGTGTGGCACTAGGTGGAGTAAGAGAAGTGTGAAAAACCCGAGGCGAAGAAACAGGGGAGAAGAATACGAGGAGCAAGAAAAAAAAAGCAAAATACAAAAACGAGGAGAACACAAGGGGCGAAAATCAGAGGAGGATCAAAACAGTGGCACTAAGTGGAGTAAGAGAAGTGTGAAAAACCCAAGGCGAAGAAACAGGGGAGAAGAATAGGCGGAGCAAGAAAAAAAAAGCAAAATACAAAAACGAGGAGAACACAAGGGGCGAAAATCAGAGGAGGATCAACAGTAAGCCACTACGAGGAGTAAGAGAACTGTGAAAAAGCTGATGTGAAGAAACAGGGGAGAAGAATACGAGGAGCAAGAAAAAAAAAGCAAAATACAAAAACGAGGAGAACACAAGGGGCGAAAATCAGAGGAGGATCAACAGTATGCCACTACGAGGAGTAAGAGAAGTGTGAAAAAGCTGATGTGAAGAAACAGGGGAGAAAATACGAGGAGCAGGAAAAAAAAGCAAAATACAAAAACGAGGAGAACACAAGGGGCGAAAATCAGAGGAGGATCAACAGGATGCCACTACGAGGAGCAAGAGAAGTGTGAAAATCCCGAGGCGAAGAAACAGGGGAGAAGAATACGAGGAGCAAGAAAAAAAAGCAAAATACAAAAACGAGGAGAACATAAGGGGCGAAAATCAGAGGAGGATCAAAAGTGTGGCACTAGCTGGAGTAAGAGAAGTATGAAAAACCCGAGGCGAAGAAACAGGGGAGAAGAATACGAGGAGCAAGAAAAAAAAAGCAAAATACAAAAACGAGGAGAACACAAGGGGCGAAAATCAGAGGAGGATCAACAGTATGCCACTACGAGGAGTAAGAGAAGTGTGAAAAACCCGAGGTGAAGAAACAGGGGAGAAGAATACGAGGAGCAAGGAAAAAAAAGCAAAATACAAAAACGAGGAGAACACAAGGGGCGAAAATCAGAGGAGGATCAACAGTATGCCACTACGAGGAGCAAGAGAAGTGTGATAAACCCGAGGTGAAGAAACAGGGGAGAAGAATACGAGGAGCAAGAAAAAAAAAGCAAAATACAAAAACGAGGAGAACACAAGGGGCGAAAATCAGAGGAGGATCAAAAGTGTGGCACTAGGTGGAGTAAGAGAACTGTGAAAAACGCGAGGCGAAGAAACAGGGGAGAAGAATACGAGGAGCAAGAAAAAAAAAGCAAAATACAAAAACGAGGAGAACACAAGGGGCGAAAATTAGAGGAGGATCAACAGTATGCCACTACGAGGAGTAAGAGAAGTGTGAAAAAGCTGATGTGAAGAAACAGGGGAGAAAATACGAGGAGCAGGAAAAAAAAGCAAAATACAAAAACGAGGAGAACACAAGGGGCGAAAATCAGAGGAGGATCAACAGTATGCCACTACGAGGAGCAAGAGAAATGTGAAAATCCCGAGGCGAAGAAACAGGGGAGAAGAATACGAGGAGCAAGAAAAAAAAGCAAAATACAAAAACGAGGAGAACACAAGGGGCGAAAATCAGAGGAGGATCAAAAGTGTGGCACTAGCTGGAGTAAGAGAAGTGTGAAAAACCCGAGGCGAAGAAACAGGGGAGAAGAATACGAGGAGCAAGAAAAAAAAAGCAAAATACAAAAACGAGGAGAACACAAGGGGCGAAAATCAGAGGAGGATCAACAGTATGCCACTACGAGGAGCAAGAGAAGTGTGAAAAACCCGAGGTGAAGAAACAGGGGAGAAGAATACGAGGAGCAAGGAAAAAAAAGCAAAATACAAAAACGAGGAGAACACAAGGGGCGAAAATCAGAGGAGGATCAATAGTATGCCACTACGAGGAGCAAGAGAAGTGTGAAAAACCCGAGGTGAAGAAACAGGGGAGAAGAATACGAGGAGCAAGAAAAAAAAAGCAAAATACAAAAACGAGGAGAACACAAGGGGCGAAAATCAGAGGAGGATCAACAGTATGCCACTACGAGGAGCAAGAGAAGTATGAAAAACCCGAGGCGAAGAAACAGGGGAGAAGAATACGAGGAGCAAGAAAAAAAACCAAAATACAAAAACGAGGAGAACACAATGGGCGAAAATCAGAGGAGGATCAAAAGTGTGGCACTACGTGGAGTAAGAGAAGTGTGAAAAACCCGAGGCAAAGAAACAGGGGAGAAGAATACGAGGAGCAAGAAAAAAAAAGCAAAATACAAAAACGAGGAGAACACAAGGGGCGAAAATCAGAGGAGGATCAACTGTATGCCACTACGAGGAGCAAGAGAAGTGTGAAAAACCCGAGGTGAGGAAACAGGGGAGAAGAATACGAGGAGCAAGGAAAAAAAAGCAAAATACAAAAACGAGGAGAAAACAAGGGGCGAAAATCAGAGGAGGATCAACAGTATGCCACTACGAGGAGCAAGAGAAGTGTGAAAAACCCGAGGCGAAGAAACAGGGGAGAAGAATACGAGGAGCAAGAAAAAAAAGCAAAATACAAAAACGAGGAGAACACAAGGGGCGAAAATCAGAGGAGGATCAAAAGTGTGGCACTACGTGGAGTAAGAGAAGTGTGAAAAACCCGAGGCAAAGAAACAGGGGAGAAGAATAGGAGGAGCAAGAAAAAAAAAGCAAAATACAAAAACGAGGAGAACACAAGGGGCGAAAATCAGAGGAGGATCAAAAGTGTGGCACCACGTGGAGTAAGAGAAGTGTGAAAAACCCGAGGCGAAGAAACAGGGGAGAACAATACGAGGAGCAAGAAAAAAAAAGCAAAATACATAAACGAGGAGAACACAAGGGGCGAAAATCAGAGGAGGATCAAAAGTATGCTACTAGGTGGAGTAAGAGAAGTGTGAAAAACCCGACGCGAAGAAACAGGGGAGAAGAATACGCGGAGCAAGAAAAAAAAAGCAAAATACAAAAACGAGGAGAACACAAGGGGCGAAAATCAGAGGAGGATCAACAGTATGCCACTACGAGGAGTAAGAGAACTGTGAAAAAGCTGATGTGAAGAAACAGGGGAGAAGAATACGAGGAGCAAGAAAAAAAAAGCAAAATACAAAAACGAGGAGAACACAAGGGGCGAAAATCAGAGGAGGATCAACAGTATGCCACTACGAGGAGTAAGAGAAGTGTGAAAAACCTGAGGTGAAGAAACAGGGGAGAAGAATACGAGGAGCAAGAAAAAACAAGCAAAATACAAAAACGAGGAGAACACAAGGGGCGAAAATCAGAGGAGGATCAAAAGTGTGACACTACGTGGAGTAAGAGAAGTGTGAAAAACTCGAGGCGAAGAAACAGGGGAGAAGAATACGAGGAGCAAGGAAAAAAAAGCAAAATACAAAAACGAGGAGAACACAAGGGGCGAAAATCAGAGGAGGATCAACAGTATGCCACTACGAGGAGTAAGAGAAGTGTGAAAAAGCTGATATGAAGAAACAGGGGAGAAGAATACGAGGAGCAAGAAAAAAAAAGCAAAATACAAAAACGAGGAGAACACAAGGGGCGAAAATCAGAGGAGGATCAAAAGTGTGGCACTACGAGAAGCAAGAGAAGTGTGAAAAACCCGAGGCGAAGAAACACGGGAGAAGAATACGAGGAGCAAGAAAAAAAAAGCAAAATACAAAAACGAGGAGAACACAAGGGGCGAAAATCAGAGGAGGATCAAAAGTGTGGCACTAGCTGGAGTAACAGAAGTGTGAAAAATCCGAAGCAAAGAAACAGGGGAGAAGAATACGAGGAGCAAGAAAAAAAAAGCAAAATACAAAAACGAGGAGAACACAAGGGGCGAAAATCAGAGGAGGATCAACAGTATGCCACTACGAGGAGCAAGAGAAGTGTGAAAATCCCGAGGCGAAGAAACAGGGGAGAAGAATACGAGGAGCAAGAAAAAAAAGCAAAATACAAAAACGAGGAGAACACAATGGGCGAAAATCAGAGGAGGATCAAAAGTGTGGCACTAGCTGGAGTAAGAGAAGTATGAAAAACGCGAGGCGAAGAAACAGGGGAGAAGAATACGAGGAGCAAGAAAAAAAAAGCAAAATACAAAAACGAGGAGAACACAAGGGGCGAAAATCAGAGGAGGATCAACAGTATGCCACTACGAGGAGCAAGAGAAGTGTGAAAAACCCGAGGTGAAGAAACAGGGGAGAAGAATACGAGGAGCAAGGAAAAAAAAGCAAAATACAAAAACGAGGAGAACACAAGGGGCGAAAATCAGAGGAGGATCACCAGTATGCCACTACGAGGAGCAAGAGAAGTGTGATAAACCCGTGGTGAAGAAACAGGGGAGAAGAATACGAGGAGCAAGAAAAAAAAAGCAAAATACAAAAACGAGGAGAACACAAGGGGCGAAAATCAGAGGAGGATCAAAAGTGTGGCACTAGGTGGAGAAAGAGAACTGTGAAAAACCCGACGCGAAGAAACAGGGGAGAAGAATACGAGGAGCAAGAAAAAAAAAGCAAAATACAAAAACGAGGAGAACACAAGGGGCGAAAATCAGAGGAGGATCAACAGTATGCCACTACGAGGAGTAAGAGAAGTGTGAAAAAGCTGATGTGAAGAAACAGGGGAGAAAATACGAGGAGCAGGAAAAAAAAGCAAAATACAAAAACGAGGAGAACACAAGGGGCGAAAATCAGAGGAGGATCAACAGTATGCCACTACGAGGAGCAAGAGAAATGTAAAAAACCCGAGGCGAAGAAACAGGGGTGAAGAATACGAGGAGCAAGAAAAAAAAGCAAAATACAAAAACGAGGAGAACACAAGGGGCGAAAATCAGAGGAGGATCAAAAGTGTGGCACTAGCTGGAGTAAGAGAAGTGTGAAAAACCCGAGGCGAAGAAACAGGGGAGAAGAATACGAGGAGCAAGAAAAAAAAAGCAAAATACAAAAACGAGGAGAACACAAGGGGCGAAAATCAGAGGAGGATCAACAGTATGCCACTACGAGGAGCAAGAGAAGTGTGAAAAACCCGAGGTGAAGAAACAGGGGAGAAGAATACGAGGAGCAAGGAAAAAAAAGCAAAATACAAAAACGAGGAGAACACAAGGGGCGAAAATCAGAGGAGGATCAACAGTATGCCACTACGAGGAGCAAGAGAAGTGTGAAAAACCCGAGGTGAAGAAACAGGGGAGAAGAATACGAGGAGCAAGAAAAAAAAAGCAAAATACAAAAACGAGGAGAACACAAGGGGCGAAAATCAGAGGAGGATCAACAGTATGCCACTACGAGGAGCAAGAGAAGTGTGAAAAACCCGAGGTGAAGAAACAGGGGAGAAGAATACGAGGAGCAAGGAAAAAAAAGCAAAATACAAAAACGAGGAGAACACAAGGGGCGAAAATCAGAGGAGGATCAACAGTATGCCACTACGAGGAGCAAGAGAAGTGTGAAAAACCCGAGGTGAAGAAACAGGGGAGAAGAATACGAGGAGCAAGAAAAAAAAAGCAAAATACAAAAACGAGGAGAACACAAGGGGCGAAAATCAGAGGAGGATCAACAGTATGCCACTACGAGGAGCAAGAGAAGTGTGAAAAACCCGAGGCGAAGAAACAGGGGAGAAGAATACGAGGAGCAAGAAAAAAAAGCAAAATACAAAAACGAGGAGAACACAAGGGGCGAAAATCAGAGGAGGATCAAAAGTGTGGCACTACGTGGAGTAAGAGAAGTGTGAAAAACCCGAGGCAAAGAAACAGGGGAGAAGAATACGAGGAGCAAGAAAAAAAAAGCAAAATACAAAAACGAGGAGAACACAAGGGGCGAAAATCAGAGGAGGATCAACAGTATGCCACTACGAGGAGCAAGAGAAGTGTGAAAAACCCGAGGTGAGGAAACAGGGGAGAAGAATACGAGGAGCAAGGAAAAAAAAGCAAAATACAAAAACGAGGAGAACACAAGGGGCGAAAATCAGAGGAGGATCAACAGTATGCCACTACGAGGAGCAAGAGAAATGTAAAAAACCCGAGGCGAAGAAACAGGGGTGAAGAATACGAGGAGCAAGAAAAAAAAGCAAAATACAAAAACGAGGAGAACACAAGGGGCGAAAATCAGAGGAGGATCAAAAGTGTGGCACTAGCTGGAGTAAGAGAAGTGTGAAAAACCCGAGGCGAAGAAACAGGGGAGAAGAATACGAGGAGCAAGAAAAAAAAAGCAAAATACAAAAACGAGGAGAACACAAGGGGCGAAAATCAGAGGAGGATCAACAGTATGCCACTACGAGGAGCAAGAGAAGTGTGAAAAACCCGAGGTGAAGAAACAGGGGAGAAGAATACGAGGAGCAAGGAAAAAAAAGCAAAATACAAAAACGAGGAGAACACAAGGGGCGAAAATCAGAGGAGGATCAACAGTATGCCACTACGAGGAGCAAGAGAAGTGTGAAAAACCCGAGGTGAAGAAACAGGGGAGAAGAATACGAGGAGCAAGAAAAAAAAAGCAAAATACAAAAACGAGGAGAACACAAGGGGCGAAAATCAGAGGAGGATCAACAGTATGCCACTACGAGGAGCAAGAGAAGTGTGAAAAACCCGAGGTGAAGAAACAGGGGAGAAGAATACGAGGAGCAAGGAAAAAAAAGCAAAATACAAAAACGAGGAGAACACAAGGGGCGAAAATCAGAGGAGGATCAACAGTATGCCACTACGAGGAGCAAGAGAAGTGTGAAAAACCCGAGGTGAAGAAACAGGGGAGAAGAATACGAGGAGCAAGAAAAAAAAAGCAAAATACAAAAACGAGGAGAACACAAGGGGCGAAAATCAGAGGAGGATCAACAGTATGCCACTACGAGGAGCAAGAGAAGTGTGAAAAACCCGAGGCGAAGAAACAGGGGAGAAGAATACGAGGAGCAAGAAAAAAAAGCAAAATACAAAAACGAGGAGAACACAAGGGGCGAAAATCAGAGGAGGATCAAAAGTGTGGCACTACGTGGAGTAAGAGAAGTGTGAAAAACCCGAGGCAAAGAAACAGGGGAGAAGAATACGAGGAGCAAGAAAAAAAAAGCAAAATACAAAAACGAGGAGAACACAAGGGGCGAAAATCAGAGGAGGATCAACAGTATGCCACTACGAGGAGCAAGAGAAGTGTGAAAAACCCGAGGTGAGGAAACAGGGGAGAAGAATACGAGGAGCAAGGAAAAAAAAGCAAAATACAAAAACGAGGAGAACACAAGGGGCGAAAATCAGAGGAGGATCAACAGTATGCCACTACGAGGAGCAAGAGAAGTGTAAAAAACCCGAGGCGAAGAAACAGGGGAGAAGAATAAGAGGAGCAAGAAAAAAAAGCAAAATACAAAAACGAGGAGAACACAAGGGGCGAAAATCAGAGGAGGATCAAAAGTGTGGCACTACGTGGAGTAAGAGAAGTGTGAAAAACCCGAGGCAATGAAACAGGGGAGAAGAATAGGAGGAGCAAGAAAAAAAAAGCAAAATACAAAAACGAGGAGAACACAAGGGGCGAAAATCACAGGAGGATCAAAAGTGTGGCACCACGTGGAGTCAGAGAAGTGTGAAAAACCCGAGGCGAAGAAACAGGGGAGAAGAATACGAGGAGCAAGGAAAAAAAAGCAAAATACAAAAACGAGGAGAACACAAGGGGCGAAAATCAGAGGAGGATCAAAAGTGTGCTACTAGGTGGAGTAAGAGAAGTGTGAAAAACCCGACGCGAAGAAACAGGGGAGAAGAATACGCGGAGCAAGAAAAAAAAAGCAAAATACACAAATGAGGAGAACACAAGGGGCGAAAATCAGAGGAGGATCAACAGTATGCCACTACGAGGAGTAAGAGAACTGTGAAAAAGCTGATGTGAAGAAACAGGGGAGAAGAATACAGGAGCAAGAAAAAAAAAGCAAAATACAAAAACGAGGAGAACACAAGGGGCGAAAATCAGAGGAGGATCAACAGTATGCCACTACGAGGAGTAAGAGAAGTGTGAAAAACCTGAGGTGAAGAAACAGGGGAGAAGAATACGAGGAGCAAGAAAAAACAAGCAAAATACAAAAACGAGGAGAACACAAGGGGCGAAAATCAGAGGAGGATCAAAAGTGTGACACTACGTGGAGTAAGAGAAGTGTGAAAAACTCGAGGCGAAGAAACAGGGGAGAAGAATACGAGGAGCAAGGAAAAAAAAGCAAAATACAAAAACGAGGAGAACACAAGGGGCGAAAATCAGAGGAGGATCAACAGTATGCCACTACGAGGAGTAAGAGAAGTGTGAAAAAGCTGATGTGAAGAAACAGGGGAGAAGAATACGAGGAGCAAGAAAAAAAAAGCAAAATACAAAAACGAGGAGAACACAAGGGGCGAACATCAGAGGAGGATCAAAAGTGTGGCACTACGAGGAGCAAGAGAAGTGTGAAAAACCCGAGGCGAAGAAACACGGGAGAAGAATACGAGGAGCAAGAAAAAAAAAGCAAAATACAAAAACGAGGAGAACACAAGGGGCGAAAATCAGAGGAGGATCAAAAGTGTGGCACTAGCTGGAGTAAGAGAAGTGTGAAAAATCCGAGGCGAAGAAACAGGGGAGAAGAATACGAGGAGCAAGAAGAAAAAGCAAAATACAAAAACGAGGAGAACACAAGGGGCGAAAATCAGAGGAGGATCAACAGTATGCCACTACGAGGAGCAAGAGAAGTGTGAAAAACCCGAGGTGAAGAAACAGGGGAGAAGAATACGAGGAGCAAGGAAAAAAAAGCAAAATACAAACACGAGGAGAACACAAGGGGCGAAAATCAGAGGAGGATCAACAGTATGCCACTACGAGGAGCAAGAGAAGTGTGAAAAACCGGAGGTGAAGAAACAGGGGAGAAGAATACGAGGAGCAAGAAAAAAAAAGCAAAATACAAAAACGAGGAGAACACAAGGGGCGAAAATCAGAGGAGGATCAACAGTATGCCACTACGAGGAGTAAGAGTAGTGTGAAAAACCCGAGGCGAAGAAACAGGGGAGAAGAATACGAGGAGCAAGAAAAAAAAAGCAAAATACAAAAACGAGGAGAACACAAGGGGCGAAAATCAGAGGAGGATCAACAGTATGCCACTACGAGGAGCAAGAGAAGTGTGAAAAACCCGAGGTGAGGAAACAGGGGAGAAGAATACGAGGAGCAAGAAAAAAAAAGCAAAATACAAAAACGAGGAGAACACAAGGGGCGAAAATCAGAGGAGGATCAACAGTATGCCACTACGAGGAGCAAGAGAAGTGTAAAAAACCCGAGGCGAAGAAACAGGGGAGAAGAATACGAGGAGCAAGAAAAAAAAGCAAAATACAAAAACGAGGAGAACACAAGGGGCGAAAATCAGAGGAGGATCAAAAGTGTGGCACTACGTGGAGTAGGAGAAGTGTGAAAAACCCGAGGCAAAGAAACAGGGGAGAAGAATAGGAGGAGCAAGAAAAAAAAAGCAAAATACAAAAACGAGGAGAACACAAGGGGCGAAAATCACAGGAGGATCAAAAGTGTGGCACCACGTGGAGTAAGAGAAGTGTGAAAAACCCGAGGCGAAGAAACAGGGGAGAAGAATACGAGGAGCAAGAAAAAAAAAGCAAAATACATAAACGAGGAGAACACAAGGGGCGAAAATCAGAGGAGGATCAAAAGTGTGCTACTAAGTGGAGTAAGAGAAGTGTGAAAAACCCGACGCGAAGAAACAGGGGAGAAGAATACGCGGAGCAAGAAAAAAAAAGCAAAATACACAAATGAGGAGAACACAAGGGGCGAAAATCAGAGGAGGATCAACAGTATGCCACTACGAGGAGCAAGAGAAGTGTGAAAAACCCGAGGTGAAGAAACAGGGGAGAAGAATACGAGGAGCAAGAAAAAAAAAGCAAAATACAAAAACGAGGAGAACACAAGGGGCGAAAATCGGAGGAGGATCAACAGTATGCCACTACGAGGAGTAAGAGAAGTGTGAAAAACCTGAGGTGAAGAAACAGGGGAGAAGAATACGAGGAGCAAGAAAAAACAAGCAAAATACAAAAACGAGGAGAACACTAGGGGCGAAAATCAGAGGAGGATCAAAAGTGTGACACTACGTGGAGTAAGAGAAGTGTGAAAAACTCGAGGCGAAGAAACAGGGGAGAAGAATACGAGGAGCAAGGAAAAAAAAGCAAAATACAAAAACGAGGAGAACACAAGGGGCGAAAATCAGAGGAGGATCAAAAGTGTGGCACTACGAGGAGCAAGAGAAGTGTGAAAAACCTGAGGTGAAGAAACAGGGGAGAAGAATATGATGAGCAAGAAAAAACAAGGAAAATACAAAAACGAGGAGAACACAAGGGGCGAAAATCAGAGGAGGATCAAAAGTGTGACACTACGTGGAGTAAGAGAAGTGTGAAAAACTCGACGCGAAGAAACAGGGGAGAAGAATACGAGGAGCAAGGAAAAAAAAGCAAAATACAAAAACGAGGAGAACACAAGGGGCGAAAATCAGAGGAGGATCAACAGTATGCCACTACGAGGAGTAAGAGAAGTGTGAAAAAGCTGATGTGAAGAAACAGGGGAGAAGAATACGAGGAGCAAGAAAAAAAAAGCAAAATACAAAAACGAGGA
This sequence comes from Cervus elaphus, assembly GCF_910594005.1. NCBI lineage: Eukaryota > Metazoa > Chordata > Mammalia > Artiodactyla > Cervidae > Cervus > Cervus elaphus. Next base: position 83,606,217 of record NC_057836.1, read on the forward strand.
GAACACAAGGGGCGAAAATCAGAGGAGGATCAAAAGTGTGGCACTACGAGGAGCAAGAGAAGTGTGAAAAACCCGAGGCGAAGAAACACGGGAGAAGAATACGAGGAGCAAGAAAAAAAAAGCAAAATACAAAAACGAGGAGAACACAAGGGGGGAAAATCAGAGGAGGATCAAAAGTGTGGCAATAGCTGGAGTAAGAGAAGTGTGAGAAATCCGAGGCGAAGAAACAGGGGAGAAGAATACGAGGAGCAAGAAAAAAAAAGTAAAATACAAAAACGAGGAGAACACAAGGGGCGAAAATCAGAGGAGGATCAACAGTATGCCACTACGAGGAGCAAGAGAAGTGTGAAAAACCCGAGGTGAAGAAACAGGGGAGAAGAATACGAGGAGCAAGGAAAAAAAAGCAAAATACAAACACGAGGAGAACACAAGGGGCGAAAATCAGAGGAGGATCAAAAGTGTGGCACTACGAGGAGCAAGAGAAGTGTGAAAAACCCGAGGCGAAGAAACAGGGGAGAAGAATACGAGGAGCAAGAAAAAAAAAGCAAAATACAAAAACGAGAAGAACACAAGGGGCGAAAATCAGAGGAGGATCAAAAGTGTGGCACTAGCTGGAGTAAGAGAAGTGTGAAAAATCCGAGGCGAAGAAACAGGGGAGAAGAATACGAGGAGCAAGAAAAAAAAAGCAAAATACCAAAACGAGGAGAACACAAGGGGCGAAAATCAGAGGAGGATCAAAAGTGTGGCACTAGGTGGAGTAAGAGAAGTGTGAAAAACCCGAGGCGAAGAAACAGGGGAGAAGAATACGAGGAGCAAGGAAAAAAAAGCAAAATACAAAAACGAGGAGAACACAAGGGGCGAAAATCAGAGGAGGATCAAAACTGTGGCACTAGGTGGAGTAAGAGAAGTGTGAAAAACCCAAGGCGAAGAAACAGGGGAGAAGAATAGGCGGAGCAAGAAAAAAAAAGCAAAATACAAAAACGAGGAGAACACAAGGGGCGAAAATCAGAGGAGGATCAACAGTAAGCCACTACGAGGAGTAAGAGAACTGTGAAAAAGCTGATGTGAAGAAACAGGGGAGAAGAATACGAGGAGCAAGAAAAAAAAAGCAAAATACAAAAACGAGGAGAACACAAGGGGCGAAAATCAGAGGAGGATCAACAGTATGCCACTACGAGGAGTAAGAGAAGTGTGAAAAAGCTGATGTGAAGAAACAGGGGAGAAAATACGAGGAGCAGGAAAAAAAAGCAAAATACAAAAATGAGGAGAACACAAGGGGCGAAAATCAGAGGAGGATCAACAGGATGCCACTACGAGGAGCAAGAGAAGTGTGAAAATCCCGAGGCGAAGAAACAGGGGAGAAGAATACGAGGAGCAAGAAAAAAAAGCAAAATACAAAAACGAGGAGAACACAAGGGGCGAAAATCAGAGGAGGATCAAAAGTGTGGCACTAGCTGGAGTAAGAGAAGTATGAAAAACCCGAGGCGAAGAAACAGGGGAGAAGAATACGAGGAGCAAGAAAAAAAAAGCAAAATACAAAAACGAGGAGAACACAAGGGGCGAAAATCAGAGGAGGATCAACAGTATGCCACTACGAGGAGCAAGAGAAGTGTGAAAAACCCGAGGTGAAGAAACAGGGGAGAAGAATACGAGGAGCAAGGAAAAAAAAGCAAAATACAAAAACGAGGAGAACACAAGGGGCGAAAATCAGAGGAGGATCAACAGTATGCCACTACGAGGAGCAAGAGAAGTGTGAAAAACCCGAGGTGAAGAAACAGGGGAGAAGAATACGAGGAGCAAGAAAAAAAAAGCAAAATACAAAAACGAGGAGAACACAAGGGGCGAAAATCAGAGGAGGATCAACAGTATGCCACTACGAGGAGCAAGAGAAGTGTGAAAAACCCGAGGCGAAGAAACAGGGGAGAAGAATACGAGGAGCAAGAAAAAAAAGCAAAATACAAAAACGAGGAGAACACAAGGGGCGAAAATCAGAGGAGGATCAAAAGTGTGGCACTACGTGGAGTAAGAGAAGTGTGAAAAACCCGAGGCAAAGAAACAGGGGAGAAGAATACGAGGAGCAAGAAAAAAAAAGCAAAATACAAAAACGAGGAGAACACAAGGGGCGAAAATCAGAGGAGGATCAACAGTATGCCACTACGAGGAGCAAGAGAAGTGTGAAAAACCCGAGGTGAGGAAACAGGGGAGAAGAATACGAGGAGCAAGGAAAAAAAAGCAAAATACAAAAACGAGGAGAACACAAGGGGCGAAAATCAGAGGAGGATCAACAGTATGCCACTACGAGGAGCAAGAGAAGTGTAAAAAACCCGAGGCGAAGAAACAGGGGAGAAGAATACGAGGAGCAAGAAAAAAAAGCAAAATACAAAAACGAGGAGAACACAAGGGGCGAAAATCAGAGGAGGATCAACAGTATGCCACTACGAGGAGTAAGAGAAGTGTGAAAAAGCTGATGTGAAGAAACAGGGGAGAAAATACGAGGAGCAGGAAAAAAAAGCAAAATACAAAAACGAGGAGAACACAAGGGGCGAAAATCAGAGGAGGATCAACAGTATGCCACTACGAGGAGCAAGAGAAATGTAAAAAACCCGAGGCGAAGAAACAGGGGTGAAGAATACGAGGAGCAAGAAAAAAAAGCAAAATACAAAAACGAGGAGAACACAAGGGGCGAAAATCAGAGGAGGATCAAAAGTGTGGCACTAGCTGGAGTAAGAGAAGTGTGAAAAACCCGAGGCGAAGAAACAGGGGAGAAGAATACGAGGAGCAAGAAAAAAAAAGCAAAATACAAAAACGAGGAGAACACAAGGGGCGAAAATCAGAGGAGGATCAACAGTATGCCACTACGAGGAGCAAGAGAAGTGTGAAAAACCCGAGGTGAAGAAACAGGGGAGAAGAATACGAGGAGCAAGGAAAAAAAAGCAAAATACAAAAACGAGGAGAACACAAGGGGCGAAAATCAGAGGAGGATCAACAGTATGCCACTACGAGGAGCAAGAGAAGTGTGAAAAACCCGAGGTGAAGAAACAGGGGAGAAGAATACGAGGAGCAAGAAAAAAAAAGCAAAATACAAAAACGAGGAGAACACAAGGGGCGAAAATCAGAGGAGGATCAACAGTATGCCACTACGAGGAGCAAGAGAAGTGTGAAAAACCCGAGGTGAAGAAACAGGGGAGAAGAATACGAGGAGCAAGGAAAAAAAAGCAAAATACAAAAACGAGGAGAACACAAGGGGCGAAAATCAGAGGAGGATCAACAGTATGCCACTACGAGGAGCAAGAGAAGTGTGAAAAACCCGAGGCGAAGAAACAGGGGAGAAGAATACGAGGAGCAAGAAAAAAAAAGCAAAATACAAAAACGAGGAGAACACAAGGGGCGAAAATCAGAGGAGGATCAACAGTATGCCACTACGAGGAGCAAGGGAAGTGTGAAAAACCCGAGGCGAAGAAACAGGGGAGAAGAATACGAGGAGCAAGAAAAAAAAGCAAAATACAAAAACGAGGAGAACACAAGGGGCGAAAATCAGAGGAGGATCAAAAGTGTGGCACTACGTGGAGTAAGAGAAGTGTGAAAAACCCGAGGCAAAGAAACAGGGGAGAAGAATACGAGGAGCAAGAAAAAAAAAGCAAAATACAAAAACGAGGAGAACACAAGGGGCGAAAATCAGAGGAGGATCAACAGTATGCCACTACGAGGAGCAAGAGAAGTGTGAAAAACCCGAGGTGAGGAAACAGGGGAGAAGAATACGAGGAGCAAGGAAAAAAAAGCAAAATACAAAAACGAGGAGAACACAAGGGGCGAAAATCAGAGGAGGATCAACAGTATGCCACCACGAGGAGCAAGAGAAGTGTAAAAAACCCGAGGCGAAGAAACAGGGGAGAAGAATACGAGGAGCAAGAAAAAAAAGCAAAATACAAAAACGAGGAGAACACAAGGGGCGAAAATCAGAGGAGGATCAAAAGTGTGGCACTACGTGGAGTAAGAGAAGTGTGAAAAACCCGAGGCAATGAAACAGGGGAGAAGAATAGGAGGAGCAAGAAAAAAAAAGCAAAATACAAAAACGAGGAGAACACAAGGGGCGAAAATCACAGGAGGATCAAAAGTGTGGCACCACGTGGAGTCAGAGAAGTGTGAAAAACCCGAGGCGAAGAAACAGGGGAGAAGAATACGAGGAGCAAGAAAAAAAAAGCAAAATACATAAACGAGGAGAACACAAGGGGCGAAAATCAGAGGAGGATCAAAAGTGTGCTACTAGGTGGAGTAAGAGAAGTGTGAAAAACCCGACGCGAAGAAACAGGGGAGAAGAATACGCGGAGCAAGAAAAAAAAAGCAAAATACACAAATGAGGAGAACACAAGGGGCGAAAATCAGAGGAGGATCAACAGTATGCCACTACGAGGAGTAAGAGAACTGTGAAAAAGCTGATGTGAAGAAACAGGGGAGAAGAATACAGGAGCAAGAAAAAAAAAGCAAAATACAAAAACGAGGAGAACACAAGGGGCGAAAATCAGAGGAGGATCAACAGTATGCCACTACGAGGAGTAAGAGAAGTGTGAAAAACCTGAGGTGAAGAAACAGGGGAGAAGAATACGAGGAGCAAGAAAAAACAAGCAAAATACAAAAACGAGGAGAACACAAGGGGCGAAAATCAGAGGAGGATCAAAAGTGTGACACTACGTGGAGTAAGAGAAGTGTGAAAAACTCGAGGTGAAGAAACAGGGGAGAAGAATACGAGGAGCAAGGAAAAAAAAGCAAAATACAAAAACGAGGAGAACACAAGGGGCGAAAATCAGAGGAGGATCAACAGTATGCCACTACGAGGAGTAAGAGAAGTGTGAAAAAGCTGATGTGAAGAAACAGGGGAGAAGAATACGAGGAGCAAGAAAAAAAAAGCAAAATACAAAAACGAGGAGAACACAAGGGGCGAACATCAGAGGAGGATCAAAAGTGTGGCACTACGAGGAGCAAGAGAAGTGTGAAAAACCCGAGGCGAAGAAACACGGGAGAAGAATACGAGGAGCAAGAAAAAAAAAGCAAAATACAAAAACGAGGAGAACACAAGGGGCGAAAATCAGAGGAGGATCAAAAGTGTGGCACTAGCTGGAGTAAGAGAAGTGTGAAAAATCCGAGGCGAAGAAACAGGGGAGAAGAATACGAGGAGCAAGAAAAAAAAGCAAAATACAAAAACGAGGAGAACACAAGGGGCGAAAATCAGAGGAGGATCAACAGTATGCCACTACGAGGAGCAAGAGAAGTGTGAAAAACCCGAGGTGAAGAAACAGGGGAGAAGAATACGAGGAGCAAGGAAAAAAAAGCAAAATACAAACACGAGGAGAACACAAGGGGCGAAAATCAGAGGAGGATCAACAGTATGCCACTACGAGGAGCAAGAGAAGTGTGAAAAACCGGAGGTGAAGAAACAGGGGAGAAGAATACGAGGAGCAAGAAAAAAAAAGCAAAATACAAAAACGAGGAGAACACAAGGGGCGAAAATCAGAGGAGGATCAACAGTATTCCACTACGAGGAGTAAGAGTAGTGTGAAAAACCCGAGGCGAAGAAACAGGGGAGAAGAATACGAGGAGCAAGAAAAAAAAAGCAAAATACAAAAACGAGGAGAACACAAGGGGCGAAAATCAGAGGAGGATCAACAGTATGCCACTACGAGGAGCAAGAGAAGTGTGAAAAACCCGAGGTGAGGAAACAGGGGAGAAGAATACGAGGAGCAAGAAAAAAAAAGCAAAATACAAAAACGAGGAGAACACAAGGGGCGAAAATCAGAGGAGGATCAACAGTATGCCACTACGAGGAGCAAGAGAAGTGTAAAAAACCCGAGGCGAAGAAACAGGGGAGAAGAATACGAGGAGCAAGAAAAAAAAGCAAAATACAAAAACGAGGAGAACACAAGGGGCGAAAAGCAGAGGAGGATCAAAAGTGTGGCACTACGTGGAGTAAGAGAAGTGTGAAAAACCCGAGGCAAAGAAACAGGGGAGAAGAATAGGAGGAGCAAGAAAAAAAAAGCAAAATACAAAAACGAGGAGAACACAAGGGGCGAAAATCACAGGAGGATCAAAAGTGTGGCACCACGTGGAGTAAGAGAAGTGTGAAAAACCCGAGGCGAAGAAACAGGGGAGAAGAATACGAGGAGCAAGAAAAAAAAAGCAAAATACAAAAACGAGGAGAACACAAGGGGCGAAAATCAGAGGAGGATCAAAAGTGTGCTACTAAGTGGAGTAAGAGAAGTGTGAAAAACCCGACGCGAAGAAACAGGGGAGAAGAATACGCGGAGCAAGAAAAAAAAAGCAAAATACACAAATGAGGAGAACACAAGGGGCGAAAATCAGAGGAGGATCAACAGTATGCCACTACGAGGAGTAAGAGAACTGTGAAAAAGCTGATGTGAAGAAACAGGGGAGAAGAATACGAGGAGCAAGAAAAAAAAAGCAAAATACAAAAACGAGGAGAACACAAGGGGCGAAAATCAGAGGAGGATCAACAGTATGCCACTACGAGGAGTAAGAGAAGTGTGAAAAACCTGAGGTGAAGAAACAGGGGAGAAGAATATGATGAGCAAGAAAAAACAAGGAAAATACAAAAACGAGGAGAACACAAGGGGCGAAATCAGAGGAGGATCAAAAGTGTGACACTACGTGGAGTAAGAGAAGTGTGAAAAACTCGACGCGAAGAAACAGGGGAGAAGAATACGAGGAGCAAGGAAAAAAAAGCAAAATACAAAAACGAGGAGAACACAAGGGGCGAAAATCAGAGGAGGATCAACAGTATGCCACTACGAGGAGTAAGAGAAGTGTGAAAAAGCTGATGTGAAGAAACAGGGGAGAAGAATACGAGGAGCAAGAAAAAAAAAGCAAAATACAAAAACGAGGAGAACACAAGGGGCGAAAATCAGAGGAGGATCAAAAGTGTGGCACTACGAGGAGCAAGAGAAGTGTGAAAAACCCGAGGCGAAGAAACACGGGAGAAGAATACGAGGAGCAAGAAAAAAAAAGCAAAATACAAAAACGAGGAGAACACAAGGGGCGAAAATCAGAGGAGGATCAAAAGTGTGGCAATAGCTGGAGTAAGAGAAGTGTGAGAAATCCGAGGCGAAGAAACAGGGGAGAAGAATACGAGGAGCAAGAAAAAAAAAGCAAAATACAAAAACGAGGAGAACACAAGGGGCGAAAATCAGAGGAGGATCAACAGTATGCCACTACGAGGAGCAAGAGAAGTGTGAAAAACCCGAGGTGAAGAAACAGGGGAGAAGAATACGAGGAGCAAGGAAAAAAAAGCAAAATACAAACACGAGGAGAACACAAGGGGCGAAAATCAGAGGAGGATCAACAGTATGCCACTACGAGGAGCAAGAGAAGTGTGAAAAACCCGAGGTGAAGAAACAGGGGAGAAGAATACGAGGAGCAAGAAAAAAAAAGCAAAATACAAAAACGAGGAGAACACAAGGGGCGAAAATCGGAGGAGGATCAACAGTATGCCACTACGAGGAGTAAGAGAAGTGTGAAAAACCTGAGGTGAAGAAACAGGGGAGAAGAATACGAGGAGCAAGAAAAAACAAGCAAAATACAAAAACGAGGAGAACACTAGGGGCGAAAATCAGAGGAGGATCAAAAGTGTGACACTACGTGGAGTAAGAGAAGTGTGAAAAACTCGAGGCGAAGAAACAGGGGAGAAGAATACGAGGAGCAAGAAAAAAAAAGCAAAATACAAAAACGAGGAGAACACAAGGGGCGAAAATCAGAGGAGGATCAAAAGTGTGGCACTACGAGGAGCAAGAGAAGTGTGAAAAACCTGAGGTGAAGAAACAGGGGAGAAGAATATGATGAGCAAGAAAAAACAAGGAAAATACAAAAACGAGGAGAACACAAGGGGCGAAAATCAGAGGAGGATCAAAAGTGTGACACTACGTGGAGTAAGAGAAGTGTGAAAAACTCGACGCGAAGAAACAGGGGAGAAGAATACGAGGAGCAAGGAAAAAAAAGCAAAATACAAAAACGAGGAGAACACAAGGGGCGAAAATCAGAGGAGGATCAACAGTATGCCACTACGAGGAGTAAGAGAAGTGTGAAAAAGCTGATGTGAAGAAACAGGGGAGAAGAATACGAGGAGCAAGAAAAAAAAAGCAAAATACAAAAACGAGGAGAACACAAGGGGCGAAAATCAGAGGAGGATCAAAAGTGGGCCACTACGAGGAGCAAGAGAAGTGTGAAAAACCCGAGGCGAAGAAACACGGGAGAAGAATACGAGGAGCAAGAAAAAAAAAGCAAAATACAAAAACGAGGAGAACACAAGGGGCGAAAATCAGAGGAGGATCAAAAGTGTGGCAATAGCTGGAGTAAGAGAAGTGTGAGAAATCCGAGGCGAAGAAACAGGGGAGAAGAATACGAGGAGCAAGAAAAAAAAAGCAAAATACAAAAACGAGGAGAACACAAGGGGCGAAAATCAGAGGAGGATCAACAGTATGCCACTACGAGGAGCAAGAGAAGTGTGAAAAACCCGAGGTGAAGAAACAGGGGAGAAGAATACGAGGAGCAAGGAAAAAAAAGCAAAATACAAACACGAGGAGAACACAAGGGGCGAAAATCAGAGGAGGATCAAAAGTGTGGCACTACGAGGAGCAAGAGAAGTGTGAAAAACCCGAGGCGAAGAAACACGGGAGAAGAATACGAGGAGCAAGAAAAAAAAAGCAAAATACAAAAACGAGAAGAACACAAGGGGCGAAAATCAGAGGAGGATCAAAAGTGTGGCACTAGCTGGAGTAAGAGAAGTGTGAAAAATCCGAGGCGAAGAAACAGGGGAGAAGAATACGAGGAGCAAGAAAAAAAAAGCAAAATACCAAAACGAGGAGAACACAAGGGGCGAAAATCAGAGGAGGATCAAAAGTGTGGCACTAGGTGGAGTAAGAGAAGTGTGAAAAACCCGAGGCGAAGAAACAGGGGAGAAGAATACGAGGAGCAAGAAAAAAAAAGCAAAATACAAAAACGAGGAGAACACAAGGGGCGAAAATCAGAGGAGGATCAAAACTGTGGCACTAGGTGGAGTAAGAGAAGTGTGAAAAACCCAAGGCGAAGAAACAGGGGAGAAGAATAGGCGGAGCAAGAAAAAAAAAGCAAAATACAAAAACGAGGAGAACACAAGGGGCGAAAATCAGAGGAGGATCAACAGTAAGCCACTACGAGGAGTAAGAGAACTGTGAAAAAGCTGATGTGAAGAAACAGGGGAGAAGAATACGAGGAGCAAGAAAAAAAAAGCAAAATACAAAAACGAGGAGAACACAAGGGGCGAAAATCAGAGGAGGATCAACAGTATGCCACTACGAGGAGTAAGAGAAGTGTGAAAAAGCTGATGTGAAGAAACAGGGGAGAAAATACGAGGAGCAGGAAAAAAAAGCAAAATACAAAAATGAGGAGAACACAAGGGGCGAAAATCAGAGGAGGATCAACAGGATGCCACTACGAGGAGCAAGAGAAGTGTGAAAATCCCGAGGCGAAGAAACAGGGGAGAAGAATACGAGGAGCAAGAAAAAAAAGCAAAATACAAAAACGAGGAGAACACAAGGGGCGAAAATCAGAGGAGGATCAAAAGTGTGGCACTAGCTGGAGTAAGAGAAGTATGAAAAACCCGAGGCGAAGAAACAGGGGAGAAGAATACGAGGAGCAAGAAAAAAAAAGCAAAATACAAAAACGAGGAGAACACAAGGGGCGAAAATCAGAGGAGGATCAACAGTATGCCACTACGAGGAGCAAGAGAAGTGTGAAAAACCCGAGGTGAAGAAACAGGGGAGAAGAATACGAGGAGCAAGGAAAAAAAAGCAAAATACAAAAACGAGGAGAACACAAGGGGCGAAAATCAGAGGAGGATCAACAGTATGCCACTACGAGGAGCAAGAGAAGTGTGATAAACCCGAGGTGAAGAAACAGGGGAGAAGAATACGAGGAGCAAGAAAAAAAAAGCAAAATACAAAAACGAGGAGAACACAAGGGGCGAAAATCAGAGGAGGATCAAAAGTGTGGCACTAGGTGGAGTAAGAGAACTGTGAAAAACGCGAGGCGAAGAAACAGGGGAGAAGAATACGAGGAGCAAGGAAAAAAAAGCAAAATACAAAAACGAGGAGAACACAAGGGGCGAAAATTAGAGGAGGATCAACAGTATGCCACTACGAGGAGTAAGAGAAGTGTGAAAAAGCTGATGTGAAGAAACAGGGGAGAAAATACGAGGAGCAGGAAAAAAAAGCAAAATACAAAAACGAGGAGAACACAAGGGGCGAAAATCAGAGGAGGATCAACAGTATGCCACTACGAGGAGCAAGAGAAATGTGAAAATCCCGAGGCGAAGAAACAGGGGAGAAGAATACGAGGAGCAAGAAAAAAAAGCAAAATACAAAAACGAGGAGAACACAAGGGGCGAAAATCAGAGGAGGATCAAAAGTGTGGCACTAGCTGGAGTAAGAGAAGTGTGAAAAACCCGAGGCGAAGAAACAGGGGAGAAGAATACGAGGAGCAAGAAAAAAAAAGCAAAATACAAAAACGAGGAGAACACAAGGGGCGAAAATCAGAGGAGGATCAACAGTATGCCACTACGAGGAGCAAGAGAAGTGTGAAAAACCCGAGGTGAAGAAACAGGGGAGAAGAATACGAGGAGTAAGGAAAAAAAAGCAAAATACAAAAACGAGGAGAACACAAGGGGCGAAAATCAGAGGAGGATCAACAGTATGCCACTACGAGGAGCAAGAGAAGTGTGAAAAACCCGAGGTGAAGAAACAGGGGAGAAGAATACGAGGAGCAAGAAAAAAAAAGCAAAATACAAAAACGAGGAGAACACAAGGGACGAAAATCAGAGGAGGATCAACAGTATGCCACTACGAGGAGCAAGAGAAGTGTGAAAAACCCGAGGCGAAGAAACAGGGGAGAAGAATACGAGGGGCAAGAAAAAAAAAGCAAAATACAACAACGAGGAGAACACAATGGGCGAAAATCAGAGGAGGATCAAAAGTGTGGCACTACGTGGAGTAAGAGAAGTGTGAAAAACCCGAGGCAAAGAAACAGGGGAGAAGAATACGAGGAGCAAGAAAAAAAAAGCAAAATACAAAAACGAGGAGAACACAAGGGGCGAAAATCAGAGGAGGATCAACAGTATGCCACTACGAGGAGCAAGAGAAGTGTGAAAAACCCGAGGTGAGGAAACAGGGGAGAAGAATACGAGGAGCAAGGAAAAAAAAGCAAAATACAAAAACGAGGAGAACACAAGGGGCGAACATCAGAGGAGGATCAACAGTATGCCACTACGAGGAGCAAGAGAAGTGTAAAAAACCCGAGGCGAAGAAACAGGGGAGAAGAATACGAGGAGCAAGAAAAAAAAGCAAAATACAAAAACGAGGAGAACACAAGGGGCGAAAATCAGAGGAGGATCAAAAGTGTGGCACTACGTGGAGTAAGAGAAGTGTGAAAAACCCGAGGAAAAGAAACAGGGGAGAAGAATAGGAGGAGCAAGAAAAAAAAAGCAAAATACAAAAACGAGGAGAACACAAGGGGCGAAAATCACAGGAGGATCAAAAGTGTGGCACCACGTGGAGTAAGAGAAGTGTGAAAAACCCGAGGCGAAGAAACAGGGGAGAAGAATACGAGGAGCAAGAAAAAAAAAGCAAAATACATAAACGAGGAGAACACAAGGGGCGAAAATCAGAGGAGGATCAAAAGTGTGCTACTAGGTGGAGTAAGAGAAGTGTGAAAAACCCGACGCGAAGAAACAGGGGAGAAGAATACGCGGAGCAAGAAAAAAAAAGCAAAATACAAAAATGAGGAGAACACAAGGGGCGAAAATCAGAGGAGGATCAACAGTATGCCACTACGAGGAGTAAGAGAACTGTGAAAAAGCTGATGTGAAGAAACAGGGGAGAAGAATACGAGGAGCAAGAAAAAAAAAGCAAAATACAAAAACGAGGAGAACACAAGGGGCGAAAATCAGAGGAGGATCAAAAGTGTGACACTACGAGGAGCAAGAGAAGTGTGAAAAACCCGAGGTGAAGAAACAGGGGAGAAGAATACGAGGAGCAAGGAAAAAAAAGCAAAATACAAAAACGAGGAGAACACAAGGGGCGAAAATCAGAGGAGGATCAACAGTATGCCACTACGAGGAGCAAGAGAATTGTGATAAACCCGAGGTGAAGAAACAGGGGAGAAGAATACGAGGAGCAAGAAAAAAAAAGCAAAATACAAAAACGAGGAGAACACAAGGGGCGAAAATCAGAGGAGGATCAAAAGTGTGGCACTAGGTGGAGTAAGAGAACTGTGAAAAACGCGAGGCGAAGAAACAGGGGAGAAGAATACGAGGAGCAAGAAAAAAAAAGCAAAATACAAAAACGAGGAGAACACAAGGGGCGAAAATCAGAGGAGGATCAACAGTATGCCACTACGAGGAGTAAGAGAAGTGTGAAAAAGCTGATGTGAAGAAACAGGGGAGAAAATACGAGGAGCAGGAAAAAAAAGCAAAATACAAAAACGAGAACACAAGGGGCGAAAATCAGAGGAGGATCAACAGTATGCCACTACGAGGAGCAAGAGAAATGTGAAAATCCCGAGGCGAAGAAACAGGGGTGAAGAATACGAGGAGCAAGAAAAAAAAGCAAAATACAAAAACGAGGAGAACACAAGGGGCGAAAATCAGAGGAGGATCAAAAGTGTGGCACTAGCTGGAGTAAGAGAAGTGTGAAAAACCCGAGGCGAAGAAACAGGGGAGAAGAATACGAGGAGCAAGAAAAAAAAAGCAAAATACAAAAACGAGGAGAACACAAGGGGCGAAAATCAGAGGAGGATCAACAGTATGCCACTACGAGGAGCAAGAGAAGTGTGAAAAACCCGAGGTGAAGAAACAGGGGAGAAGAATACGAGGAGCAAGGAAAAAAAAGCAAAATACAAAAACGAGGAGAACACAAGGGGCGAAAATCAGAGGAGGATCAACAGTATGCCACTACGAGGAGCAAGAGAAGTGTGAAAAACCCGAGGTGAAGAAACAGGGGAGAAGAATACGAGGAGTAAGAAAAAAAAAGCAAAATACAAAAACGAGGAGAACACAAGGGGCGAAAATCAGAGGAGGATCAACAGTATGCCACTACGAGGAGCAAGAGAAGTGTGAAAAACCCGAGGCGAAGAAACAGGGGAGAAAAATACGAGGAGCAAGAAAAAAAAGCAAAATACAAAAACGAGGAGAACACAAGGGGCGAAAATCAGTGGAGGATCAAAAGTGTGGCACTACGTGGAGTAAGAGAAGTGTGAAAAACCCGAGGCAAAGAAACAGGGGAGAAGAATACGAGGAGCAAGAAAAAAAAAGCAAAATACAAAAACGAGGAGAACACAAGGGGCGAAAATCAGAGGAGGATCAACAGTATGCCACTACGAGGAGCAAGAGAAGTGTGAAAAACCCGAGGTGAGGAAACAGGGGAGAAGAATACGAGGAGCAAGGAAAAAAAAGCAAAATACAAAAACGAGGAGAACACAAGGGGCGAAAATCAGAGGAGGATCAACAGTATGCCACTACGAGGAGCAAGAGAAGTGTAAAAAACCCGAGGCGAAGAAACAGGGGAGAAGAATACGAGGAGCAAGAAAAAAAAGCAAAATACAAAAACGAGGAGAACACAAGGGGCGAAAATCAGAGGAGGATCAAAAGTGTGGCACTACGTGGAGTAAGAGAAGTGTGAAAAACCCGAGGCAAAGAAACAGGGGAGAAGAATAGGAGGAGCAAGAAAAAAAAAGCAAAATACAAAAACGAGGAGAACACAAGGGGCGAAAATCACAGGAGGATCAAAAGTGTGGCACCACGTGGAGTAAGAGAAGTGTGAAAAACCCGAGGCGAAGAAACAGGGGAGAAGAATACGAGGAGCAAGAAAAAAAAAGCAAAATACATAAACGAGGAGAACACAAGGGGCGAAAATCAGAGGAGGATCAAAAGTGTGCTACTAGGTGGAGTAAGAGAAGTGTGAAAAACCCGACGCGAAGAAACAGGGGAGAAGAATACGCGGAGCAAGAAAAAAAAAGCAAAATACAAAAATGAGGAGAACACAAGGGGCGAAAATCAGAGGAGGATCAACAGTATGCCACTACGAGGAGTAAGAGAACTGTGAAAAAGCTGATGTGAAGAAACAGGGGAGAAGAATACGAGGAGCAAGAAAAAAAAAGCAAAATACAAAAACGAGGAGAACACAAGGGGCGAAAATCAGAGGAGGAGCAACAGTATGCCACTACGAGGAGTAAGAGAAGTGTGAAAAACCTGAGGTGAAGAAACAGGGGAGAAGAATACGAGGAGCAAGAAAAAACAAGCAAAATACAAAAACGAGGAGAACACAAGGGGCGAAAATCAGAGGAGGATCAAAAGTGTGACACTACGTGGAGTAAGAGAAGTGTGAAAAACTCGAGGCGAAGAAACAGGGGAGAAGAATACGAGGAGCAAGGAAAAAAAAGCAAAATACAAAAACGAGGAGAACACAAGGGGCGAAAATCAGAGGAGGATCAACAGTATGCCACTACGAGGAGTAAGAGAAGTGTGAAAAAGCTGATGTGAAGAAACAGGGGAGAAGAATACGAGGAGCAAGAAAAAAAAAGCAAAATACAAAAACGAGGAGAACACAAGGGGCGAAAATCAGAGGAGGATCAAAAGTGTGGCACTACGAGGAGCAAGAGAAGTGTGAAAAACCCGAGGCGAAGAAACACGGGAGAAGAATACGAGGAGCAAGAAAAAAAAAGCAAAATACAAAAACGAGGAGAACACAAGGGGCGAAAATCAGAGGAGGATCAAAAGTGTGGCACTAGCTGGAGTAAGAGAAGTGTGAAAAATCCGAGGCGAAGAAACAGGGGAGAAGAATACGAGGAGCAAGAAAAAAAAAGCAAAATACAAAAACGAGGAGAACACAAGGGGCGAAAATCAGAGGAGGATCAACAGTATGCCACTACGAGGAGCAAGAGAAGTGTGAAAAACCCGAGGTGAAGAAACAGGGGAGAAGAATACGAGGAGCAAGGAAAAAAAAGCAAAATACAAACACGAGGAGAACACAAGGGGCGAAAATCAGAGGAGGATCAACAGTATGCCACTACAGGAGCAAGAGAAGTGTGAAAAACCCGAGGTGAAGTAACAGGGGAGAAGAATACGAGGAGCAAGAAAAAAAAAGCAAAATACAAAAACGAGGAGAACACAAGGGGCGAAAATCAGAGGAGGATCAACAGTATTCCACTACGAGGAGCAAGAGTAGTGTGAAAAACCCGAGGCGAAGAAACAGGGGAGAAGAATACGCGGAGCAAGAAAAAAAAAGCAAAATACAAAAACGAGGAGAACACAAGGGGCGAAAATCAGAGGAGGATCAACAGTATGCCACTACGAGGAGCAAGAGAAGTGTGATAAACCCGAGGTGAAGAAACAGGGGAGAAGAATACGAGGAGCAAGAAAAAAAAAGCAAAATACAAAAACGAGGAGAACACAAGGGGCGAAAATCAGAGGAGGATCAAAAGTGTGGCACTAGGTGGAGTAAGAGAACTGTGAAAAACGCGAGGCGAAGAAACAGGGGAGAAGAATACGAGGAGCAAGAAAAAAAAAGCAAAATACAAAAACGAGGAGAACACAAGGGGCGAAAATCAGAGGAGGATCAACAGTATGCCGCTACGAGGAGTAAGAGAAGTGTGAAAAAGCTGATGTGAAGAAACAGGGGAGAAAATACGAGAAGCAGGAAAAAAAAGCAAAATACAAAAACGAGGAGAACACAAGGGGCAAAAATCAGAGGAGGATCAACAGTATGCCACTACGAGGAGCAAGAGAAATGTGAAAATCCCGAGGCGAAGAAACAGGGGTGAAGAATACGAGGAGCAAGAAAAAAAAGCAAAATACAAAAACGAGGAGAACACAAGGGGCGAAAATCTGAGGAGGATCAAAAGTGTGGCACTAGCTGGAGTAAGAGAAGTGTGAAAAACCCGAGGCGAAGAAACAGGGGAGAAGAATACGAGGAGCAAGAAAAAAAAAGCAAAATACAAAAACGAGGAGAACACAAGGGGCGAAAATCAGAGGAGGATCAACAGTATGCCACTACGAGGAGCAAGAGAAGTGTGAAAAACCCGAGGTGAAGAAACAGGGGAGAAGAATACGAGGAGCAAGGAAAAAAAAGCAAAATACAAAAACGAGGAGAACACAAGGGGCGAAAATCAGAGGAGGATCAACAGTATGCCACTACGAGGAGCAAGAGAAGTGTGAAAAACCCGAGGTGAAGAAACAGGGGAGAAGAATACGAGGAGCAAGAAAAAAAAAGCAAAATACAAAAACGAGGAGAACACAAGGGGCGAAAATCACAGGAGGATCAAAAGTGTGGCACCACGTGGAGTAAGAGAAGTGTGAAAAACCCGAGGCGAAGAAACAGGGGAGAAGAATACGAGGAGCAAGAAAAAAAAAGCAAAATACAAAAACGAGGAGAACACAAGGGGCGAAAATCAGAGGAGGATCAAAAGTGTGCTACTAGGTGGAGTAAGAGAAGTGTGAAAAACCCGACGCGAAGAAACAGGGGAGAAGAATACGCGGAGTAAGAAAAAAAAAGCAAAATACAAAAATGAGGAGAACACAAGGGGCGAAAATCAGAGGAGGATCAACAGTATGCCACTACGAGGAGTAAGAGAACTGTGAAAAAGCTGATGTGAAGAAACAGGGGAGAAGAATACGAGGAGCAAGAAAAAAAAAGCAAAATACAAAAACGAGGAGAACACAAGGGGCGAAAATCAGAGGAGGATCAACAGTATGCCACTACGAGGAGTAAGAGAAGTGTGAAAAACCTGAGGTGAAGAAACAGGGGAGAAGAATACGAGGAGAAAGAAAAAACAAGCAAAATACAAAAACGAGGAGAACACAAGGGGCGAAAATCAGAGGAGGATCAAAAGTGTGACACTACGTGGAGTAAGAGAAGTGTGAAAAACTCGAGGCGAAGAAACAGGGGAGAAGAATACGAGGAGCAAGGAAAAAAAAGCAAAATACAAAAACGAGGAGAACACAAGGGGCGAAAATCAGAGGAGGATCAGCAGTATGCCACTACGAGGAGTAAGAGAAGTGTGAAAAAGCTGATGTGAAGAAACAGGGGAGAAGAATACGAGGAGCAAGAAAAAAAAAGCAAAATACAAAAACGAGGAGAACACAAGGGGCGAAAATCAGAGGAGGATCAAAAGTGTGGCACTACGAGGAGCAAGAGAAGTGTGAAAAACCCGAGGCGAAGAAACACGGGAGAAGAATACGAGGAGCAAGAAAAAAAAAGCAAAATACAAAAATGAGGAGAACACAAGGGGCGAAAATCAGAGGAGGATCAAAAGTGTGGCACTAGCTGGAGTAAGAGAAGTGTGAAAAAACCGAGGCGAAGAAACAGGGGAGAAGAATACGAGGAGCAAGAAAAAAAAAGCAAAATACAAAAACGAGGAGAACACAAGGGGCGAAAATCAGAGGAGGATCAACAGTATGCCACTACGAGGAGGAAGAGAAGTGTGAAAAACCCGAGGTGAAGAAACAGGGGAGAAGAATACGAGGAGCAAGGAAAAAAAAGCAAAATACAAACACGAGGAGAACACAAGGGGCGAAAATCAGAGGAGGATCAACAGTATGCCACTACAGGAGCAAGAGAAGTGTGAAAAACCCGAGGTGAAGAAACAGGGGAGAAGAATACGAGGAGCAAGAAAAAAAAAGCAAAATACAAAAACGAGGAGAACACAAGGGGCGAAAATCAGAGGAGGATCAACAGTATTCCACTACGAGGAGCAAGAGTAGTGTGAAAAACCCGAGGCGAAGAAACAGGGGAGAAGAATACGCGGAGCAAGAAAAAAAAAGCAAAATACAAAAACGAGGAGAACACAAGGGGCGAAAATCAGAGGAGGATCAACAGTATGCCACTACGAGGAGTAAGAGAACTGTGAAAAAGCTGATGTGAAGAAACAGGGGAGAAGAATACGAGGAGCAAGAAAAAAAAAGCAAAATACAAAAACGAGGAGAACACAAGGGGCGAAAATCAGAGGAGGATCAACAGTATGCCACTACGAGGAGTAAGAGAAGAGTGAAAAACCTGAGGTGAAGAAACAGGGGAGAAGAATACGAGGAGCAAGAAAAAACAAGCAAAATACAAAAACGAGGAGAACACAAGGGGCGAAAATCAGAGGAGGATCAAAAGTGTGACACTACGTGGAGTAAGAGAAGTGTGAAAAACTCGAGGCGAAGAAACAGGGGAGAAGAATACGAGGAGCAAGGAAAAAAAAGCAAAATACAAAAACGAGGAGAACACAAGGGGCGAAAATCAGAGGAGGATCAAAAGTGTGGCACTACGAGGAGCAAGAGAAGTGTGAAAAACCCGAGGCGAAGAAACACGGGAGAAGAATACGAGGAGCAAGAAAAAAAAAGCAAAATACAAAAACGAGAAGAACACAAGGGGCGAAAATCAGAGGAGGATCAAAAGTGTGGCACTAGCTGGAGTAAGAGAAGTGTGAAAAATCCGAGGCGAAGAAACAGGGGAGAAGAATACGAGGAGCAAGAAAAAAAAAGCAAAATACAAAAACGAGGAGAACACAAGGGGCGAAAATCAGAGGAGGATCAACAGTATGCCACTACGAGGAGCAAGAGAAGTGTGAAAAACCCGAGGTGAAGAAACAGGGGAGAAGAATACGAGGAGCAAGGAAAAAAAAGCAAAATACAAAAACGAGGAGAACACAAGGGGCGAAAATCAGAGGAGGATCAACAGTATGCCACTACGAGGAGCAAGAGAAGTGTGAAAAACCCGAGGTGAAGAAACAGGGGAGAAGAATACGAGGAGCAAGAAAAAAAAAGCAAAATACAAAAACGAGGAGAACACAAGGGGCGAAAATCACAGGAGGATCAAAAGTGTGGCACCACGTGGAGTAAGAGAAGTGTGAAAAACCCGAGGCGAAGAAACAGGGGAGAAGAATACGAGGAGCAAGAAAAAAAAAGCAAAATACATAAACGAGGAGAACACAAGGGGCGAAAATCAGAGGAGGATCAAAAGTGTGCTACTAGGTGGAGTAAGAGAAGTGTGAAAAACCCGACGCGAAGAAACAGGGGAGAAGAATACGCGGAGCAAGAAAAAAAAAGCAAAATACAAAAATGAGGAGAACACAAGGGGCGAAAATCAGAGGAGGATCAACAGTATGCCACTACGAGGAGTAAGAGAACTGTGAAAAAGCTGATGTGAAGAAACAGGGGAGAAGAATACGAGGAGCAAGAAAAAAAAAGCAAAATACAAAAACGAGGAGAACACAAGGGGCGAAAATCAGAGGAGGATCAACAGTATGCCACTACGAGGAGTAAGAGAAGTGTGAAAAACCTGAGGTGAAGAAACAGGGGAGAAGAATACGAGGAGCAAGAAAAAACAAGCAAAATACAAAAACGAGGAGAACACAAGGGGCGAAAATCAGAGGAGGATCAAAAGTGTGACACTACGTGGAGTAAGAGAAGTGTGAAAAACTCGAGGCGAAGAAACAGGGGAGAAGAATACGAGGAGCAAGGAAAAAAAAGCAAAATACAAAAACGAGGAGAACACAAGGGGCGAAAATCAGAGGAGGATCAGCAGTATGCCACTACGAGGAGTAAGAGAAGTGTGAAAAAGCTGATGTGAAGAAACAGGGGAGAAGAATACGAGGAGCAAGAAAAAAAAAGCAAAATACAAAAACGAGGAGAACACAAGGGGCGAAAATCAGAGGAGGATCAAAAGTGTGGCACTACGAGGAGCAAGAGAAGTGTGAAAAACCCGAGGCGAAGAAACACGGGAGAAGAATACGAGGAGCAAGAAAAAAAAAGCAAAATACAAAAATGAGGAGAACACAAGGGGCGAAAATCAGAGGAGGATCAAAAGTGTGGCACTAGCTGGAGTAAGAGAAGTGTGAAAAACCCGAGGCGAAGAAACAGGGGAGAAGAATACGAGGAGCAAGAAAAAAAAAGCAAAATACAAAAACGAGGAGAACACAAGGGGCGAAAATCAGAGGAGGATCAACAGTATGCCACTACGAGGAGGAAGAGAAGTGTGAAAAACCCGAGGTGAAGAAACAGGGGAGAAGAATACGAGGAGCAAGGAAAAAAAAGCAAAATACAAACACGAGGAGAACACAAGGGGCGAAAATCAGAGGAGGATCAACAGTATGCCACTACAGGAGCAAGAGAAGTGTGAAAAACCCGAGGTGAAGAAACAGGGGAGAAGAATACGAGGAGCAAGAAAAAAAAAGCAAAATACAAAAACGAGGAGAACACAAGGGGCGAAAATCAGAGGAGGATCAACAGTATTCCACTACGAGGAGCAAGAGTAGTGTGAAAAACCCGAGGCGAAGAAACAGGGGAGAAGAATACGCGGAGCAAGAAAAAAAAAGCAAAATACAAAAACGAGGAGAACACAAGGGGCGAAAATCAGAGGAGGATCAACAGTATGCCACTACGAGGAGTAAGAGAACTGTGAAAAAGCTGATGTGAAGAAACAGGGGAGAAGAATACGAGGAGCAAGAAAAAAAAAGCAAAATACAAAAACGAGGAGAACACAAGGGGCGAAAATCAGAGGAGGATCAACAGTATGCCACTACGAGGAGTAAGAGAAGAGTGAAAAACCTGAGGTGAAGAAACAGGGGAGAAGAATACGAGGAGCAAGAAAAAACAAGCAAAATACAAAAACGAGGAGAACACAAGGGGCGAAAATCAGAGGAGGATCAAAAGTGTGACACTACGTGGAGTAAGAGAAGTGTGAAAAACTCGAGGCGAAGAAACAGGGGAGAAGAATACGAGGAGCAAGGAAAAAAAAGCAAAATACAAAAACGAGGAGAACACAAGGGGCGAAAATCAGAGGAGGATCAAAAGTGTGGCACTACGAGGAGCAAGAGAAGTGTGAAAAACCCGAGGCGAAGAAACAGGGGAGAAGAATACGAGGAGCAAGAAAAAAAAAGCAAAATACAAAAACGAGAAGAACACAAGGGGCGAAAATCAGAGGAGGATCAAAAGTGTGGCACTAGTTGGAGTAAGAGAAGTGTGAAAAATCCGAGGCGAAGAAACAGGGGAGAAGAATACGAGGAGCAAGAAAAAAAAAGCAAAATACAAAAACGAGGAGAACACAAGGGGCGAAAATCAGAGGAGGATCAAAAGTGTGGCACTATGTGGAGTAAGAGAAGTGTGAAAAACCCGAGGCGAAGAAACTGGGGAGAAGAATACGAGGAGCAAGGAAAAAAAAGCAAAATACAAAAACGAGGAAAACACAAGGGGCGAAAATCAGAGGAGGATCAAAACTGTGGCACTAGGTGGAGTAAGAGAAGTGTGAAAAACGCAAGGCGAAGAAACAGGGGAGAAGAATAGGCGGAGCAAGAAAAAAAAAGCAAAATACAAAAACGAGGAGAACACAAGGGGCGAAAATCAGAGGAGGATCAACAGTAAGCCACTACGAGGAGTAAGAGAACTGTGAAAAAGCTGATGTGAAGAAACAGGGGAGAAGAATACGAGGAGCAAGAAAAAAAAAGCAAAATACAAAAACGAGGAGAACACAAGGGGCGAAAATCAGAGGAGGATCAACAGTATGCCACTACGAGGAGTAAGAGAAGTGTGAAAAAGCTGATGTGAAGAAACAGGGGAGAAAATACGAGGAGCAGGAAAAAAAAGCAAAATACAAAAACGAGGAGAACACAAGGGGCGAAAATCAGAGGAGGATCAACAGTATGCCACTACGAGGAGCAAGAGAAGTGTGAAAATCCCGAGGCGAAGAAACAGGGGAGAAGAATACGAGGAGCAAGAAAAAAAAGCAAAATACAAAAACGAGGAGAACACAAGGGGCGAAAATCACAGGAGGATCAAAAGTGTGGCACCACGTGGAGTAAGAGAAGTATGAAAAACCCGAGGCGAAGAAACAGGGGAGAAGAATACGAGGAGCAAGAAAAAAAAAGCAAAATACAAAAACGAGGAGAACACAAGGGGCGAAAATCAGAGGAGGATCAACAGTATGCCACTACGAGGAGCAAGAGAAGTGTGAAAAACCCGAGGTGAAGAAACAGGGGAGAAGAATACGAGGAGCAAGGAAAAAAAAGCAAAATACAAAAACGAGGAGAACACAAGGGGCGAAAATCAGAGGAGGATCAAAAGTGTGGCACTACGAGGAGCAAGAGAAGTGTGAAAAACCCGAGGCGAAGAAACACGGGAGAAGAATACGAGGAGCAAGAAAAAAAAAGCAAAATACAAAAATGAGGAGAACACAAGGGGCGAAAATCAGAGGAGGATCAAAAGTGTGGCACTAGCTGGAGTAAGAGAAGTGTGAAAAATCCGAGGCGAAGAAACAGGGGAGAAGAATACGAGGAGCAAGAAAAAAAAAGCAAAATACAAAAACGAGGAGAACACAAGGGGCGAAAATCAGAGGAGGATCAACAGTATGCCACTACGAGGAGGAAGAGAAGTGTGAAAAACCCGAGGTGAAGAAACAGGGGAGAAGAATACGAGGAGCAAGAAAAAAAAAGCAAAATACAAACACGAGGAGAACACAAGGGGCGAAAATCAGAGGAGGATCAACAGTATGCCACTACAGGAGCAAGAGAAGTGTGAAAAACCCGAGGTGAAGAAACAGGGGAGAAGAATACGAGGAGCAAGAAAAAAAAAGCAAAATACAAAAACGAGGAGAACACAAGGGGCGAAAATCAGAGGAGGATCAACAGTATTCCACTACGAGGAGCAAGAGTAGTGTGAAAAACCCGAGGCGAAGAAACAGGGGAGAAGAATACGCGGAGCAAGAAAAAAAAAGCAAAATACAAAAACGAGGAGAACACAAGGGGCGAAAATCAGAGGAGGATCAACAGTATGCCACTACGAGGAGTAAGAGAACTGTGAAAAAGCTGATGTGAAGAAACAGGGGAGAAGAATACGAGGAGCAAGAAAAAAAAAGCAAAATACAAAAACGAGGAGAACACAAGGGGCGAAAATCAGAGGAGGATCAACAGTATGCCACTACGAGGAGTAAGAGAAGAGTGAAAAACCTGAGGTGAAGAAACAGGGGAGAAGAATACGAGGAGCAAGAAAAAAAAAGCAAAATACAAAAACGAGGAGAACACAAGGGGCGAAAATCAGAGGAGGATCAAAAGTGTGACACTACGTGGAGTAAGAGAAGTGTGAAAAACTCGAGGCGAAGAAACAGGGGAGAAGAATACGAGGAGCAAGGAAAAAAAAGCAAAATACAAAAACGAGGAGAACACAAGGGGCGAAAATCAGAGGAGGATCAAAAGTGTGGCACTACGAGGAGCAAGAGAAGTGTGAAAAACCCGAGGCGAAGAAACACGGGAGAAGAATACGAGGAGCAAGAAAAAAAAAGCAAAATACAAAAACGAGAAGAACACAAGGGGCGAAAATCAGAGGAGGATCAAAAGTGTGGCACTAGCTGGAGTAAGAGAAGTGTGAAAAATCCGAGGCGAAAAAACAGGGGAGAAGAATACGAGGAGCAAGAAAAAAAAAGCAAAATACAAAAACGAGGAGAACACAAGGGGCGAAAATCAGAGGAGGATCAACAGTATGCCACTACGAGGAGCAAGAGAAGTGTGAAAAACCCGAGGTGAAGAAACAGGGGAGAAGAATACGAGGAGCAAGGAAAAAAAAGCAAAATACAAAAACGAGGAGAACACAAGGGGCGAAAATCAGAGGAGGATCAACAGTATGCCACTACGAGGAGCAAGAGAAGTGTGAAAAACCCGAGGTGAAGAAACAGGGGAGAAGAATACGAGGAGCAAGAAAAAAAAAGCAAAATACAAAAACGAGGAGAACACAAGGGGCGAAAATCACAGGAGGATCAAAAGTGTGGCACCACGTGGAGTAAGAGAAGTGTGAAAAACCCGAGGCGAAGAAACAGGGGAGAAGAATACGAGGAGCAAGAAAAAAAAAGCAAAATACAAAAACGAGGAGAACACAAGGGGCGAAAATCAGAGGAGGATCAAAAGTGTGCTACTAGGTGGAGTAAGAGAAGTGTGAAAAACCCGACGCGAAGAAACAGGGGAGAAGAATACGCGGAGCAAGAAAAAAAAAGCAAAATACAAAAATGAGGAGAACACAAGGGGCGAAAATCAGAGGAGGATCAACAGTATGCCACTACGAGGAGTAAGAGAACTGTGAAAAAGCTGATGTGAAGAAACAGGGGAGAAGAATACGAGGAGCAAGAAAAAAAAAGCAAAATACAAAAACGAGGAGAACACAAGGGGCGAAAATCAGAGGAGGATCAACAGTATGCCACTACGAGGAGTAAGAGAAGTGTGAAAAACCTGAGGTGAAGAAACAGGGGAGAAGAATACGAGGAGCAAGAAAAAACAAGCAAAATACAAAAACGAGGAGAACACAAGGGGCGAAAATCAGAGGAGGATCAAAAGTGTGACACTACGTGGAGTAAGAGAAGTGTGAAAAACTCGAGGCGAAGAAACAGGGGAGAAGAATACGAGGAGCAAGGAAAAAAAAGCAAAATACAAAAACGAGGAGAACACAAGGGGCGAAAATCAGAGGAGGATCAGCAGTATGCCACTACGAGGAGTAAGAGAAGTGTGAAAAAGCTGATGTGAAGAAACAGGGGAGAAGAATACGAGGAGCAAGAAAAAAAAAGCAAAATACAAAAACGAGGAGAACACAAGGGGCGAAAATCAGAGGAGGATCAAAAGTGTGGCACTACGAGGAGCAAGAGAAGTGTGAAAAACCCGAGGCGAAGAAACAGGGGAGAAGAATACGAGGAGCAAGAAAAAAAAAGCAAAATACAAAAATGAGGAGAACACAAGGGGCGAAAATCAGAGGAGGATCAAAAGTGTGGCACTAGCTGGAGTAAGAGAAGTGTGAAAAACCCGAGGCGAAGAAACAGGGGAGAAGAATACGAGGAGCAAGAAAAAAAAAGCAAAATACAAAAACGAGGAGAACACAAGGGGCGAAAATCAGAGGAGGATCAACAGTATGCCACTACGAGGAGGAAGAGAAGTGTGAAAAACCCGAGGTGAAGAAACAGGGGAGAAGAATACGAGGAGCAAGGAAAAAAAAGCAAAATACAAACACGAGGAGAACACAAGGGGCGAAAATCAGAGGAGGATCAACAGTATGCCACTACAGGAGCAAGAGAAGTGTGAAAAACCCGAGGTGAAGAAACAGGGGAGAAGAATACGAGGAGCAAGAAAAAAAAAGCAAAATACAAAAACGAGGAGAACACAAGGGGCGAAAATCAGAGGAGGATCAACAGTATTCCACTACGAGGAGCAAGAGTAGTGTGAAAAACCCGAGGCGAAGAAACAGGGGAGAAGAATACGCGGAGCAAGAAAAAAAAAGCAAAATACAAAAACGAGGAGAACACAAGGGGCGAAAATCAGAGGAGGATCAACAGTATGCCACTACGAGGAGTAAGAGAACTGTGAAAAAGCTGATGTGAAGAAACAGGGGAGAAGAATACGAGGAGCAAGAAAAAAAAAGCAAAATACAAAAACGAGGAGAACACAAGGGGCGAAAATCAGAGGAGGATCAACAGTATGCCACTACGAGGAGTAAGAGAAGAGTGAAAAACCTGAGGTGAAGAAACAGGGGAGAAGAATACGAGGAGCAAGAAAAAAAAAGCAAAATACAAAAACGAGGAGAACACAAGGGGCGAAAATCAGAGGAGGATCAAAAGTGTGACACTACGTGGAGTAAGAGAAGTGTGAAAAACTCGAGGCGAAGAAACAGGGGAGAAGAATACGAGGAGCAAGGAAAAAAAAGCAAAATACAAAAACGAGGAGAACACAAGGGGCGAAAATCAGAGGAGGATCAAAAGTGTGGCACTACGAGGAGCAAGAGAAGTGTGAAAAACCCGAGGCGAAGAAACACGGGAGAAGAATACGAGGAGCAAGAAAAAAAAAGCAAAATACAAAAACGAGAAGAACACAAGGGGCGAAAATCAGAGGAGGATCAAAAGTGTGGCACTAGGTGGAGTAAGAGAAGTGTGAAAAACCCGAGGCGAAGAAACAGGGGAGAAGAATACGAGGAGCAAGAAAAAAAAAGCAAAATACAAAAACGAGGAGAACACAAGGGGCGAAAATCAGAGGAGGATCAAAAGTGTGGCACTATGTGGAGTAAGAGAAGTGTGAAAAACCCGAGGCGAAGAAACAGGGGAGAAGAATACGAGGAGCAAGGAAAAAAAAGCAAAATACAAAAACGAGGAAAACACAAGGGGCGAAAATCAGAGGAGGATCAAAACTGTGGCACTAGGTGGAGTAAGAGAAGTGTGAAAAACGCAAGGCGAAGAAACAGGGGAGAAGAATAGGCGGAGCAAGAAAAAAAAAGCAAAATACAAAAACGAGGAGAACACAAGGGGCGAAAATCAGAGGAGGATCAACAGTAAGCCACTACGAGGAGTAAGAGAACTGTGAAAAAGCTGATGTGAAGAAACAGGGGAGAAGAATACGAGGAGCAAGAAAAAAAAAGCAAAATACAAAAACGAGGAGAACACAAGGGGCGAAAATCAGAGGAGGATCAACAGTATGCCACTACGAGGAGTAAGAGAAGTGTGAAAAAGCTGATGTGAAGAAACAGGGGAGAAAATACGAGGAGCAGGAAAAAAAAGCAAAATACAAAAACGAGGAGAACACAAGGGGCGAAAATCAGAGGAGGATCAACAGTATGCCACTACGAGGAGCAAGAGAAGTGTGAAAATCCCGAGGCGAAGAAACAGGGGAGAAGAATACGAGGAGCAAGAAAAAAAAGCAAAATACAAAAACGAGGAGAACACAAGGGGCGAAAATCACAGGAGGATCAAAAGTGTGGCACCACGTGGAGTAAGAGAAGTATGAAAAACCCGAGGCGAAGAAACAGGGGAGAAGAATACGAGGAGCAAGAAAAAAAAAGCAAAATACAAAAACGAGGAGAACACAAGGGGCGAAAATCAGAGGAGGATCAACAGTATGCCACTACGAGGAGCAAGAGAAGTGTGAAAAACCCGAGGTGAAGAAACAGGGGAGAAGAATACGAGGAGCAAGGAAAAAAAAGCAAAATACAAAAACGAGGAGAACACAAGAAGCGAAAATCAGAGGAGGATCAACAGTATGCCACTACAAGGAGCAAGAGAAGTGTGATAAACCCGAGGTGAAGAAACAGGGGAGAAGAATACGAGGAGCAAGAAAAAAAAAGCAAAATACAAAAACGAGGAGAACACAAGGGGCGAAAATCAGAGGAGGATCAAAAGTGTGGCACTAGGTGGAGTAAGAGAACTGTGAAAAACGCGAGGCGAAGAAACAGGGGAGAAGAATACGAGGAGCAAGAAAAAAAAAGCAAAATACAAAAACGAGGAGAACACAAGGGGCGAAAATTAGAGGAGGATTAACAGTATGCCACTACGAGGAGTAAGAGAAGTGTGAAAAAGCTGATGTGAAGAAACAGGGGAGAAAATACGAGTAGCAGGAAAAAAAAGCAAAATACAAAAACGAGGAGAACACAAGGGGCGAAAATCAGAGGAGGATCAACAGTATGCCACTACGAGGAGCAAGAGAAATGTGAAAATCCCGAGGCGAAGAAACAGGGGAGAAGAATACGAGGAGCAAGAAAAAAAAGCAAAATTCAAAAACGAGGAGAACACAAGGGGCGAAAATCAGAGGAGGATCAAAAGTGTGGCACTAGCTGGAGTAAGAGAAGTGTGAAAAACCCGAGGCGAAGAAACAGGGGAGAAGAATACGAGGAGCAAGAAAAAAAAAGCAAAATACAAAAACGAGGAGAACACAAGGGGCGAAAATCAGAGGAGGATCAACAGTATGCCACTACGAGGAGCAAGAGAAGTGTGAAAAACCCGAGGTGAAGAAACAGGGGAGAAGAATACGAGGAGCAAGGAAAAAAAAGCAAAATACAAAAACGAGGAGAACACAAGGGGCGAAAATCAGAGGAGGATCAACAGTATGCCACTACGAGGAGCAAGAGAAGTGTGAAAAACCCGAGGTGAAGAAACAGGGGAGAAGAATACGAGGAGCAAGAAAAAAAAAGCAAAATACAAAAACGAGGAGAACACAAGGGGCGAAAATCAGAGGAGGATCAACAGTATGCCACTACGAGGAGCAAGAGAAGTGTGAAAAACCCGAGGCGAAGAAACAGGGGAGAAGAATACGAGGAGCAAGAAAAAAAAGCAAAATACAACAACGAGGAGAACACAATGGGCGAAAATCAGAGGAGGATCAAAAGTGTGGCACTACGTGGAGTAAGAGAAGTGTGAAAAACCCGAGGCAAAGAAACAGGGGAGAAGAATACGAGGAGCAAGAAAAAAAAAGCAAAATACAAAAACGAGGAGAACACAAGGGACGAAAATCAGAGGAGGATCAACAGTATGCCACTACGAGGAGCAAGAGAAGTGTGAAAAACCCGAGATGAGGAAACAGGGGAGAAGAATACGAGGAGCAAGGAAAAACAAGCAAAATACAAAAACGAGGAGAACACAAGGGGCGAAAATCAGAGGAGGATCAACAGTATGCCACTACGAGGAGCAAGAGAAGTGTAAAAAACCCGAGGCGAAGAAACAGGGGAGAAGAATACGAGGAGCAAGAAAAAAAAGCAAAATACAAAAACGAGGAGAACACAAGGGGCGAAAATCAGAGGAGGATCAAAAGTGTGGCACTACGTGGAGTAAGAGAAGTGTGAAAAACCCGAGGCAAAGAAACAGGGGAGAAGAATAGGAGGAGCAAGAAAAAAAAAGCAAAATACAAAAACGAGGAGAACACAAGGGGCGAAAATCACAGGAGGATCAAAAGTGTGGCACCACGTGGAGTAAGAGAAGTGTGAAAAACCCGAGGCGAAGAAACAGGGGAGAAGAATACGAGGAGCAAGAAAAAAAAAGCAAAATACATAAACGAGGAGAACACAAGGGGCGAAAATCAGAGGAGGATCAAAAGTGTGCTACTAGGTGGAGTAAGAGAAGTGTGAAAAACCCGACGCGAAGAAACAGGGGAGAAGAATACGCGGAGCAAGAAAAAAAAAGCAAAATACAAAAATGAGGAGAACACAAGGGGCGAAAATCAGAGGAGGATCAACCGTATGCCACTACGAGGAGTAAGAGAACTGTGAAAAAGCTGATGTGAAGAAACAGGGGAGAAGAATACGAGGAGCAAGAAAAAAAAAGCAAAATACAAAAACGAGGAGAACACAAGGGGCGAAAATCAGAGGAGGATCAACAGTATGCCACTACGAGGAGTAAGAGAAGTGTGAAAAACCTGAGGTGAAGAAACAGGGGAGAAGAATACGAGGAGCAAGAAAAAACAAGCAAAATACAAAAACGAGGAGAACACAAGGGGCGAAAATCAGAGGAGGATCAAAAGTGTGACACTACGTGGAGTAAGAGAAGTGTGAAAAACTCGAGGGGAAGAAACAGGGGAGAAGAATACGAGGAGCAAGGAAAAAAAAGCAAAATACAAAAACGAGGAGAACACAAGGGGCGAAAATCAGAGGAGGATCAACAGTATGCCACTACGAGGAGTAAGAGAAGTGTGAAAAAGCTGATGTGAAGAAACAGGGGAGAAGAATACGAGGAGCAAGAAAAAAAAAGCAAAATACAAAAACGAGGAGAACACAAGGGGCGAAAATCAGAGGAGGATCAAAAGTGTGGCACTACGAGGAGCAAGAGAAGTGTGAAAAACCCGAGGCGAAGAAACACGGGAGAAGAATACGAGGAGCAAGAAAAAAAAAGCAAAATACAAAAACGAGGAGAACACAATGGGCGAAAATCAGAGGAGGATCAAAAGTGTGGCACTAGCTGGAGTAACAGAAGTGTGAAAAATCCGAAGAAAAGAAACAGGGGAGAAGAATACGAGGAGCAAGAAAAAAAAAGCAAAATACAAAAACGAGGAGAACACAAGGGGCGAAAATCAGAGGAGGATCAACAGTATGCCACTACGAGGAGCAAGAGAAGTGTGAAAATCCCGAGGCGAAGAAACAGGGGAGAAGAATACGAGGAGCAAGAAAAAAAAGCAAAATACAAAAACGAGGAGAACACAAGGGGCGAAAATCAGAGGAGGATCAAAAGTGTGGCACTAGCTGGAGTAAGAGAAGTATGAAAAACCCGAGGCGAAGAAACAGGGGAGAAGAACACGAGGAGCAAGAAAAAAAAAGCAAAATACAAAAACGAGGAGAACACAAGGGGCGAAAATCAGAGGAGGATCAACAGTATGCCACTACGAGGAGCAAGAGAAGTGTGAAAAACCCGAGGTGAAGAAACAGGGGAGAAGAATACGAGGAGCAAGGAAAAAAAAACAAAATACAAAAACGAGGAGAACACAAGGGGCGAAAATCAGAGGAGGATCAACAGTATGCCACTACGAGGAGCAAGAGAAGTGTGAAAAACCCGAGGTGAAGAAACAGGGGAGAAGAATACGAGGAGCAAGAAAAAAAAAGCAAAATACAAAAACGAGGAGAACACAAGGGGCGAAAATCAGAGGAGGATCAAAAGTGTGGCACTAGGTGGAGTAAGAGAACTGTGAAAAACGCGAGGCGAAGAAACAGGGGAGAAGAATACGAGGAGCAAGAAAAAAAAAGCAAAATACAAAAACGAGGAGAACACAAGGGGCGAAAATCAGAGGAGGATCAACAGTATGCCACTACGAGGAGTAAGAGAAGTGTGAAAAAGCTGATGTGAAGAAACAGGGGAGAAAATAAGAGGAGCAGGAAAAAAAAGCAAAATACAAAAACGAGGAGAACACAAGGGGCGAAAATCAGAGGAGGATCAACAGTATGCCACTACGAGGAGCAAGAGAAGTGTGAAAAACCCGAGGTGAAGAAACAGGGGAGAAGAATACGAGGAGTAAGGAAAAAAAAGCAAAATACAAAAACGAGGAGAACACAAGGGGCGAAAATCAGAGGAGGATCAACAGTATGCCACTACGAGGAGCAAGAGAAGTGTGAAAAACCCGAGGTGAAGAAACAGGGGAGAAGAATACGAGGAGCAAGAAAAAAAAAGCAAAATACAAAAACGAGGAGAACACAAGGGACGAAAATCAGAGGAGGATCAACAGTATGCCACTACGAGGAGCAAGAGAAGTGTGAAAAACCCGAGGCGAAGAAACAGGGGAGAAGAATACGAGGAGCAAGAAAAAAAAGCAAAATACAACAACGAGGAGAACACAATGGGCGAAAATCAGAGGAGGATCAAAAGTGTGGCACTACGTGGAGTAAGAGAAGTGTGAAAAACCCGAGGCAAAGAAACAGGGGAGAAGAATACGAGGAGCAAGAAAAAAAAAGCAAAATACAAAAACGAGGAGAACACAAGGGGCGAAAATCAGAGGAGGATCAACAGTATGCCACTACGAGGAGCAAGAGAAGTGTGAAAAACCCGAGATGAGGAAACAGGGGAGAAGAATACGAGGAGCAAGGAAAAACAAGCAAAATACAAAAACGAGGAGAACACAAGGGGCGAAAATCAGAGGAGGATCAACAGTATGCCACTACGAGGAGCAAGAGAAGTGTAAAAAACCCGAGGCGAAGAAACAGGGGAGAAGAATACGAGGAGCAAGAAAAAAAAGCAAAATACAAAAACGAGGAGAACACAAGGGGCGAAAATCAGAGGAGGATCAAAAGTGTGGCACTACGTGGAGTAAGAGAAGTGTGAAAAACCCGAGGCAAAGAAACAGGGGAGAAGAATAGGAGGAGCAAGAAAAAAAAAGCAAAATACAAAAACGAGGAGAACACAAGGGGCGAAAATCACAGGAGGATCAAAAGTGTGGCACCACGTGGAGTAAGAGAAGTGTGAAAAACCCGAGGCGAAGAAACAGGGGAGAAGAATACGAGGAGCAAGAAAAAAAAAGCAAAATACATAAACGAGGAGAACACAAGGGGCGAAAATCAGAGGAGGATCAAAAGTGTGCTACTAGGTGGAGTAAGAGAAGTGTGAAAAACCCGACGCGAAGAAACAGGGGAGAAGAATACGCGGAGCAAGAAAAAAAAAGCAAAATACAAAAATGAGGAGAACACAAGGGGCGAAAATCAGAGGAGGATCAACCGTATGCCACTACGAGGAGTAAGAGAACTGTGAAAAAGCTGATGTGAAGAAACAGGGGAGAAGAATACGAGGAGCAAGAAAAAAAAAGCAAAATACAAAAACGAGGAGAACACAAGGGGCGAAAATCAGAGGAGGATCAACAGTATGCCACTACGAGGAGTAAGAGAAGTGTGAAAAACCTGAGGTGAAGAAACAGGGGAGAAGAATACGAGGAGCAAGAAAAAACAAGCAAAATACAAAAACGAGGAGAACACAAGGGGCGAAAATCAGAGGAGGATCAAAAGTGTGACACTACGTGGAGTAAGAGAAGTGTGAAAAACTCGAGGGGAAGAAACAGGGGAGAAGAATACGAGGAGCAAGGAAAAAAAAGCAAAATACAAAAACGAGGAGAACACAAGGGGCGAAAATCAGAGGAGGATCAACAGTATGCCACTACGAGGAGTAAGAGAAGTGTGAAAAAGCTGATGTGAAGAAACAGGGGAGAAGAATACGAGGAGCAAGAAAAAAAAAGCAAAATACAAAAACGAGGAGAACACAAGGGGCGAAAATCAGAGGAGGATCAAAAGCGTGGCACTACGAGGAGCAAGAGAAGTGTGAAAAACCCGA
This sequence comes from Cervus elaphus, assembly GCF_910594005.1. NCBI lineage: Eukaryota > Metazoa > Chordata > Mammalia > Artiodactyla > Cervidae > Cervus > Cervus elaphus. The sequence goes on from NC_057836.1 coordinate 83,638,811, forward strand.
GGCGAAGAAACACGGGAGAAGAATACGAGGAGCAAGAAAAAAAAAGCAAAATACAAAAACGAGGAGAACACAATGGGCGAAAATCAGAGGAGGATCAAAAGTGTGGCACTAGCTGGAGTAACAGAAGTGTGAAAAATCCGAAGCAAAGAAACAGGGGAGAAGAATACGAGGAGCAAGAAAAAAAAAGCAAAATACAAAAACGAGGAGAACACAAGGGGCGAAAATCAGAGGCGGATCAACAGTATGCCACTACGAGGAGCAAGAGAAGTGTGAAAATCCCGAGGCGAAGAAACAGGGGAGAAGAATACGAGGAGCAAGAAAAAAAAGCAAAATACAAAAACGAGGAGAACACAAGGGGCGAAAATCAGAGGAGGATCAAAAGTGTGGCACTAGCTGGAGTAAGAGAAGTATGAAAAACCCGAGGCGAAGAAACAGGGGAGAAGAATACGAGGAGCAAGAAAAAAAAAGCAAAATACAAAAACGAGGAGAACACAAGGGGCGAAAATCAGAGGAGGATCAACAGTATGCCACTACGAGGAGCAAGAGAAGTGTGAAAAACCCGAGGTGAAGAAACAGGGGAGAAGAATACGAGGAGCAAGGAAAAAAAAACAAAATACAAAAACGAGGAGAACACAAGGGGCGAAAATCAGAGGAGGATCAACAGTATGCCACTACGAGGAGCAAGAGAAGTGTGATAAACCCGAGGTGAAGAAACAGGGGAGAAGAATACGAGGAGCAAGAAAAAAAAAGCAAAATACAAAAACGAGGAGAACACAAGGGGCGAAAATCAGAGGAGGATCAAAAGTGTGGCACTAGGTGGAGTAAGAGAACTGTGAAAAACGCGAGGTGAAGAAACAGGGGAGAAGAATACGAGGAGCAAGAAAAAAAAAGCAAAATACAAAAACGAGGAGAACACAAGGGGCGAAAATCAGAGGAGGATCAACAGTATGCCACTACGAGGAGTAAGAGAAGTGTGAAAAATCTGATGTGAAGAAACAGGGGAGAAAATAAGAGGAGCAGGAAAAAAAAGCAAAATACAAAAACGAGGAGAACACAAGGGGCGAAAATCAGAGGAGGATCAACAGTATGCCACTACGAGGAGCAAGAGAAGTGTGAAAAACCCGAGGTGAAGAAACAGGGGAGAAGAATACGAGGAGTAAGGAAAAAAAAGCAAAATACAAAAACGAGGAGAACACAAGGGGCGAAAATCAGAGGAGGATCAACAGTATGCCACTACGAGGAGCAAGAGAAGTGTGAAAAACCCGAGGTGAAGAAACAGGGGAGAAGAATACGAGGAGCAAGAAAAAAAAAGCAAAATACAAAAACGAGGAGAACACAAGGGACGAAAATCAGAGGAGGATCAACAGTATGCCACTACGAGGAGCAAGAGAAGTGTGAAAAACCCGAGGCGAAGAAACAGGGGAGAAGAATACGAGGAGCAAGAAAAAAAAGCAAAATACAACAACGAGGAGAACACAATGGGCGAAAATCAGAGGAGGATCAAAAGTGTGGCACTACGTGGAGTAAGAGAAGTGTGAAAAACCCGAGGCAAAGAAACAGGGGAGAAGAATACGAGGAGCAAGAAAAAAAAAGCAAAATACAAAAACGAGGAGAACACAAGGGGCGAAAATCAGAGGAGGATCAACAGTATGCCACTACGAGGAGCAAGAGAAGTGTGAAAAACCCGAGATGAGGAAACAGGGGAGAAGAATACGAGGAGCAAGGAAAAACAAGCAAAATACAAAAACGAGGAGAACACAAGGGGCGAAAATCAGAGGAGGATCAACAGTATGCCACTACGAGGAGCAAGAGAAGTGTAAAAAACCCGAGGTGAAGAAACAGGGGAGAAGAATACGAGGAGCAAGAAAAAAAAGCAAAATACAAAAACGAGGAGAACACAAGGGGCGAAAATCAGAGGAGGATCAAAAGTGTGGCACTACGTGGAGTAAGAGAAGTGTGAAAAACCCGAGGCAAAGAAACAGGGGAGAAGAATAGGAGGAGCAAGAAAAAAAAAGCAAAATACAAAAACGAGGAGAACACAAGGGGCGAAAATCACAGGAGGATCAAAAGTGTGGCACCACGTGGAGTAAGAGAAGTGTGAAAAACCCGAGGCGAAGAAACAGGGGAGAAGAATACGAGGAGCAAGAAAAAAAAAGCAAAATACATAAACGAGGAGAACACAAGGGGCGAAAATCAGAGGAGGATCAAAAGTGTGCTACTAGGTGGAGTAAGAGAAGTGTGAAAAACCCGACGCGAAGAAACAGGGGAGAAGAATACGCGGAGCAAGAAAAAAAAAGCAAAATACAAAAATGAGGAGAACACAAGGGGCGAAAATCAGAGGAGGATCAACCGTATGCCACTACGAGGAGTAAGAGAACTGTGAAAAAGCTGATGTGAAGAAACAGGGGAGAAGAATACGAGGAGCAAGAAAAAAAAAGCAAAATACAAAAACGAGGAGAACACAAGGGGCGAAAATCAGAGGAGGATCAACAGTATGCCACTACGAGGAGTAAGAGAAGTGTGAAAAACCTGAGGTGAAGAAACAGGGGAGAAGAATACGAGGAGCAAGAAAAAACAAGCAAAATACAAAAACGAGGAGAACACAAGGGGCGAAAATCAGAGGAGGATCAAAAGTGTGACACTACGTGGAGTAAGAGAAGTGTGAAAAACTCGAGGGGAAGAAACAGGGGAGAAGAATACGAGGAGCAAGGAAAAAAAAGCAAAATACAAAAACGAGGAGAACACAAGGGGCGAAAATCAGAGGAGGATCAACAGTATGCCACTACGAGGAGTAAGAGAAGTGTGAAAAAGCTGATGTGAAGAAACAGGGGAGAAGAATACGAGGAGCAAGAAAAAAAAAGCAAAATACAAAAACGAGGAGAACACAAGGGGCGAAAATCAGAGGAGGATCAAAAGTGTGGCACTACGAGGAGCAAGAGAAGTGTGAAAAACCCGAGGCGAAGAAACACGGGAGAAGAATACGAGGAGCAAGAAAAAAAAAGCAAAATACAAAAACGAGGAGAACACAATGGGCGAAAATCAGAGGAGGATCAAAAGTGTGGCACTAGCTGGAGTAACAGAAGTGTGAAAAATCCGAAGCAAAGAAACAGGGGAGAAAAATACGAGGAGCAAGAAAAAAAAAGCAAAATACAAAAACGAGGAGAACACAAGGGGCGAAAATCAGAGGCGGATCAACAGTATGCCACTACGAGGAGCAAGAGAAGTGTGAAAATCCCGAGGCGAAGAAACAGGGGAGAAGAATACGAGGAGCAAGAAAAAAAAGCAAAATACAAAAACGAGGAGAACACAAGGGGCGAAAATCAGAGGAGGATCAAAAGTGTGGCACTAGCTGGAGTAAGAGAAGTATGAAAAACCCGAGGCGAAGAAACAGGGGAGAAGAATACGAGGAGCAAGAAAAAAAAAGCAAAATACAAAAACGAGGAGAACACAAGGGGCGAAAATCAGAGGAGGATCAACAGTATGCCACTACGAGGAGCAAGAGAAGTGTGAAAAACCCGAGGTGAAGAAACAGGGGAGAAGAATACGAGGAGCAAGGAAAAAAAAACAAAATACAAAAACGAGGAGAACACAAGGGGCGAAAATCAGAGGAGGATCAACAGTATGCCACTACGAGGAGCAAGAGAAGTGTGATAAACCCGAGGTGAAGAAACAGGGGAGAAGAATACGAGGAGCAAGAAAAAAAAAGCAAAATACAAAAACGAGGAGAACACAAGGGGCGAAAATCAGAGGAGGATCAAAAGTGTGGCACTAGGTGGAGTAAGAGAAGTGTGAAAAACGCGAGGCGAAGAAACAGGGGAGAAGAATACGAGGAGCAAGAAAAAAAAAGCAAAATACAAAAACGAGGAGAACACAAGGGGCGAAAATCAGAGGAGGATCAACAGTATGCCACTACGAGGAGTAAGAGAAGTGTGAAAAAGCTGATGTGGAAAAACAGGGGAGAAAATAAGAGGAGCAGGAAAAAAAAGCAAAATACAAAAACGAGGAGAACACAAGGGGCGAAAATCAGAGGAGGATCAACAGTATGCCACTACGAGGAGCAAGAGAAGTGTGAAAAACCCGAGGTGAAGAAACAGGGGAGAAGAATACGAGGAGTAAGGAAAAAAAAGCAAAATACAAAAACGAGGAGAACACAAGGGGCGAAAATCAGAGGAGGATCAACAGTATGCCACTACGAGGAGCAAGAGAAGTGTGAAAAACCCGAGGTGAAGAAACAGGGGAGAAGAATACGAGGAGCAAGAAAAAAAAAGCAAAATACAAAAACGAGGAGAACACAAGGGACGAAAATCAGAGGAGGATCAACAGTATGCCACTACGAGGAGCAAGAGAAGTGTGAAAAACCCGAGGCGAAGAAACAGGGGAGAAGAATACGAGGAGCAAGAAAAAAAAGCAAAATACAACAACGAGGAGAACACAATGGGCGAAAATCAGAGGAGGATCAAAAGTGTGGCACTACGTGGAGTAAGAGAAGTGTGAAAAACCTGAGGCAAAGAAACAGGGGAGAAGAATACGAGGAGCAAGAAAAAAAAAGCAAAATACAAAAACGAGGAGAACACAAGGGGCGAAAATCAGAGGAGGATCAACAGTATGCCACTACGAGGAGCAAGAGAAGTGTGAAAAACCCGAGGTGAGGAAACAGGGGAGAAGAATACGAGGAGCAAGGAAAAAAAAGCAAAATACAAAAACGAGGAGAACACAAGGGGCGAAAATCAGAGGAGGAACAACAGTATGCCACTACGAGGAGCAAGAGAAGTGTAAAAAACCCGAGGCGAAGAAACAGGGGAGAAGAATACGAGGAGCAAGAAAAAAAAGCAAAATACAAAAACGAGGAGAACACAAGGGGCGAAAATCAGAGGAGGATCAAAAGTGTGGCACTACGTGGAGTAAGAGAAGTGTGAAAAACCCGAGGCAAAGAAACAGGGGAGAAGAATAGGAGGAGCAAGAAAAAAAAAGCAAAATACAAAAACGAGGAGAACACAAGGGGCGAAAATCACAGGAGGATCAAAAGTGTGGCACCACGTGGAGTAAGAGAAGTGTGAAAAACCCGAGGCGAAGAAACAGGGGAGAAGAATACGAGGAGTAAGAAAAAAAAAGCAAAATACATAAACGAGGAGAACACAAGGGGCGAAAATCACAGGAGGATCAAAAGTGTGCTACTAGGTGGAGTAAGAGAAGTGTGAAAAACCCGACGCGAAGAAACAGGGGAGAAGAATACGCGGAGCAAGAAAAAAAAAGCAAAATACAAAAATGAGGAGAACACAAGGGGCGAAAATCAGAGGAGGATCAACAGTATGCCACTACGAGGAGTAAGAGAACTGTGAAAAAGCTGATGTGAAGAAACAGGGGAGAAGAATACGAGGAGCAAGAAAAAAAAAGCAAAATACAAAAACGAGGAGAACACAAGGGGCGAAAATCAGAGGAGGATCAAAAGTGTGACACTACGAGGAGCAAGAGAAGTGTGAAAAACCCGAGGTGAAGAAACAGGGGAGAAGAATACGAGGAGCAAGGAAAAAAAAAGCAAAATACAAAAACGAGGAGAACACAAGGGGCGAAAATCAGAGGAGGATCAACAGTATGCCACTACGAGGAGCAAGAGAATTGTGATAAACCCGAGGTGAAGAAACAGGGGAGAAGAATACGAGGAGCAAGAAAAAAAAAGCAAAATACAAAAACGAGGAGAACACAAGGGGCGAAAATCAGAGGAGGATCAAAAGTGTGGCACTAGGTGGAGTAAGAGAATTGTGAAAAACGCGAGGCGAAGAAACAGGGGAGAAGAATACGAGGAGCAAGAAAAAAAAAGCAAAATACAAAAACGAGGAGAACACAAGGGGCGAAAATCAGAGGAGGATCAACAGTATGCCACTACGAGGAGTAAGAGAAGTGTGAAAAAGCTGATGTGAAGAAACAGGGGAGAAAATACGAGGAGCAGGAAAAAAAAGCAAAATACAAAAACGAGAACACAAGGGGCGAAAATCAGAGGAGGATCAACAGTATGCCACTACGAGGAGCAAGAGAAATGTGAAAATCCCGAGGCGAAGAAACAGGGGTGAAGAATACGAGGAGCAAGAAAAAAAAGCAAAATACAAAAACGAGGAGAACACAAGGGGCGAAAATCAGAGGAGGATCAAAAGTGTGGCACTAGCTGGAGTAAGAGAAGTGTGAAAAACCCGAGGCGAAGAAACAGGGGAGAAGAATACGAGGAGCAAGAAAAAAAAAGCAAAATACAAAAACGAGGAGAACACAAGGGGCGAAAATCAGAGGAGGATCAACAGTATGCCACTACGAGGAGCAAGAGAAGTGTGAAAAAGCTGATGTGAAGAAACAGGGGAGAAGAATACGAGGAGCAAGAAAAAAAAAGCAAAATACAAAAACGAGGAGAACACAAGGGGCGAAAATCAGAGGAGGATCAACAGTATGCCACTACGAGGAGCAAGAGAAGTGTGAAAAACCCGAGGTGAAGAAACAGGGGAGAAGAATACGAGGAGTAAGAAAAAAAAAGCAAAATACAAAAACGAGGAGAACACAAGGGGCGAAAATCAGAGGAGGATCAACAGTATGCCACTACGAGGAGCAAGAGAAGTGTGAAAAACCCGAGGCGAAGAAACAGGGGAGAAGAATACGAGGAGCAAGAAAAAAAAGCAAAATACAAAAACGAGGAGAACACAAGGGGCGAAAATCAGTGGAGGATCAAAAGTGTGGCACTACGTGGAGTAAGAGAAGTGTGAAAAACCCGAGGCAAAGAAACAGGGGAGAAGAATACGAGGAGCAAGAAAAAAAAAGCAAAATACAAAAACGAGGAGAACACAAGGGGCGAAAATCAGAGGAGGATCAACAGTATGCCACTACGAGGAGCAAGAGAAGTGTGAAAAACCCGAGGTGAGGAAACAGGGGAGAAGAATACGAGGAGCAAGGAAAAAAAAGCAAAATACAAAAACGAGGAGAACACAAGGGGCGAAAATCAGAGGAGGATCAACAGTATGCCACTACGAGGAGCAAGAGAAGTGTAAAAAACCCGAGGCGAAGAAACAGGGGAGAAGAATACGAGGAGCAAGAAAAAAAAGCAAAATACAAAAACGAGGAGAACACAAGGGGCGAAAATCAGAGGAGGATCAAAAGTGTGGCACTACGTGGAGTAAGAGAAGTGTGAAAAACCCGAGGCAAAGAAACAGGGGAGAAGAATAGGAGGAGCAAGAAAAAAAAAGCAAAATACAAAAACGAGGAGAACACAAGGGGCGAAAATCACAGGAGGATCAAAAGTGTGGCACCACGTGGAGTAAGAGAAGTGTGAAAAACCCGAGGCGAAGAAACAGGGGAGAAGAATACGAGGAGCAAGAAAAAAAAAGCAAAATACATAAACGAGGAGAACACAAGGGGCGAAAATCAGAGGAGGATCAAAAGTGTGCTACTAGGTGGAGTAAGAGAAGTGTGAAAAACCCGACGCGAAGAAACAGGGGAGAAGAATACGCGGAGCAAGAAAAAAAAAGCAAAATACAAAAATGAGGAGAACACAAGGGGCGAAAATCAGAGGAGGATCAACAGTATGCCACTACGAGGAGTAAGAGAACTGTGAAAAAGCTGATGTGAAGAAACAGGGGAGAAGAATACGAGGAGCCTGAAAAAAAAAGCAAAATACAAAAACGAGGAGAACACAAGGGGCGAAAATCAGAGGAGGAGCAACAGTATGCCACTACGAGGAGTAAGAGAAGTGTGAAAAACCTGAGGTGAAGAAACAGGGGAGAAGAATACGAGGAGCAAGAAAAAACAAGCAAAATACAAAAACGAGGAGAACACAAGGGGCGAAAATCAGAGGAGGATCAAAAGTGTGACACTACGTGGAGTAAGAGAAGTGTGAAAAACTCGACGCGAAGAAACAGGGGAGAAGAATACGAGGAGCAAGGAAAAAAAAGCAAAATACAAAAACGAGGAGAACACAAGGGGCGAAAATCAGAGGAGGATCAAAAGTGTGGCACTACGAGGAGCAAGAGAAGTGTGAAAAACCCGAGGCGAAGAAACACGGGAGAAGAATACGAGGAGCAAGAAAAAAAAAGCAAAATACAAAAACGAGGAGAACACAAGGGGCGAAAATCAGAGGAGGATCAAAAGTGTGGCACTAGCTGGAGTAAGAGAAGTGTGAAAAATCCGAGGCGAAGAAACAGGGGAGAAGAATACGAGGAGCAAGAAAAAAAAAGCAAAATACAAAAACGAGGAGAACACAAGGGGCGAAAATCAGAGGAGGATCAACAGTATGCCACTACGAGGAGCAAGAGAAGTGTGAAAAACCCGAGGTGAAGAAACAGGGGAGAAGAATACGAGGAGCAAGGAAAAAAAAGCAAAATACAAACACGAGGAGAACACAAGGGGCGAAAATCAGAGGAGGATCAACAGTATGCCACTACATGAGCAAGAGAAGTGTGAAAAACCCGAGGTGAAGTAACAGGGGAGAAGAATACGAGGAGCAAGAAAAAAAAAGCAAAATACAAAAACGAGGAGAACACAAGGGGCGAAAATCAGAGGAGGATCAACAGTATTCCACTACGAGGAGCAAGAGTAGTGTGAAAAACCCGAGGCGAAGAAACAGGGGAGAAGAATACGCGGAGCAAGAAAAAAAAAGCAAAATACAAAAACGAGGAGAACACAAGGGGCGAAAATCAGAGGAGGATCAACAGTATGCCACTACGAGGAGTAAGAGAACTGTGAAAAAGCTGATGTGAAGAAACAGGGGAGAAGAATACGAAGAGCAAGAAAAAAAAAGCAAAATACAAAAACGAGGAGAACACAAGGGGCGAAAATCAGAGGAGGATCAACAGTATGCCACTACGAGGAGTAAGAGAAGTGTGAAAAACCTGAGGTGAAGAAACAGGGGAGAAGAATACGAGGAGCAAGAAAAAACAAGCAAAATACAAAAACGAGGAGAACACAAGGGGCGAAAATCAGAGGAGGATCAAAAGTGTGACACTACGTGGAGTAAGAGAAGTGTGAAAAACTCGAGGCGAAGAAACAGGGGAGAAGAATACGAGGAGCAAGGAAAAAAAAGCAAAATACAAAAACGAGGAGAACACAAGGGGCGAAAATCAGAGGAGGATCAAAAGTGTGGCACTACGAGGAGCAAGAGAAGTGTGAAAAACCCGAGGCGAAGAAACAGGGGAGAAGAATACGAGGAGCAAGAAAAAAAAAGCAAAATACAAAAACGAGAAGAACACAAGGGGTGAAAATCAGAGGAGGATCAAAAGTGTGGCACTAGCTGGAGTAAGAGAAGTGTGAAAAATCCGAGGCGAAGAAACAGGGGAGAAGAATACGAGGAGCAAGAAAAAAAAAGCAAAATACAAAAACGAGGAGAACACAAGGGGCGAAAATCAGAGGAGGATCAAAAGTGTGGCACTAGGTGGAGTAAGAGAAGTGTGAAAAACCCGAGGCGAAGAAACAGGGGAGAAGAATACGAGGAGCAAGGAAAAAAAAGCAAAATACAAAAACGAGGAGAACACAAGGGGCGAAAATCAGAGGAGGATCAACAGTATGCCACTACGAGGAGCAAGAGAAGTGTGATAAACCCGAGGTGAAGAAACAGGGGAGAAGAATACGAGGAGCAAGAAAAAAAAAGCAAAATACAAAAACGAGGAGAACACAAGGGGCGAAAATCAGAGGAGGATCAAAAGTGTGGCACTAGGTGGAGTAAGAGAACTGTGAAAAACGCGAGGCGAAGAAACAGGGGAGAAGAATACGAGGAGCAAGAAAAAAAAAGCAAAATACAAAAACGAGGAGAACACAAGGGGCGAAAATCAGAGGAGGATCAACAGTATGCCGCTACGAGGAGTAAGAGAAGTGTGAAAAAGCTGATGTGAAGAAACAGGGGAGAAAATACGAGGAGCAGGAAAAAAAAGCAAAATACAAAAACGAGGAGAACACAAGGGGCGAAAATCAGAGGAGGATCAACAGTATGCCACTACGAGGAGCAAGAGAAATGTGAAAATCCCGAGGCGAAGAAACAGGGGTGAAGAATACGAGGAGCAAGAAAAAAAAGCAAAATACAAAAACGAGGAGAACACAAGGGGCGAAAATCTGAGGAGGATCAAAAGTGTGGCACTAGCTGGAGTAAGAGAAGTGTGAAAAACCCGAGGCGAAGAAACAGGGGAGAAGAATACGAGGAGCAAGAAAAAAAAAGCAAAATACAAAAACGAGGAGAACACAAGGGGCGAAAATCAGAGGAGGATCAACAGTATGCCACTACGAGGAGCAAGAGAAGTGTGAAAAACCCGAGGTGAAGAAACAGGGGAGAAGAATACGAGGAGCAAGGAAAAAAAAGCAAAATACAAAAACGAGGAGAACACAAGGGGCGAAAATCAGAGGAGGATCAACAATATGCCACTACGAGGAGCAAGAGAAGTGTGAAAAACCCGAGGTGAAGAAACAGGGGAGAAGAATACGAGGAGCAAGAAAAAAAAAGCAAAATACAAAAACGAGGAGAACACAAGGGGCGAAAATCACAGGAGGATCAAAAGTGTGGCACCACGTGGAGTAAGAGAAGTGTGAAAAACCCGAGGCGAAGAAACAGGGGAGAAGAATACGAGGAGCAAGAAAAAAAAAGCAAAATACATAAACGAGGAGAACACAAGGGGCGAAAATCAGAGGAGGATCAAAAGTGTGCTACTAGGTGGAGTAAGAGAAGTGTGAAAAACCCGAAGCGAAGAAACAGGGGAGAAGAATACGCGGAGCAAGAAAAAAAAAGCAAAATACAAAAATGAGGAGAACACAAGGGGCGAAAATCAGAGGAGGATCAACAGTATGCCACTACGAGGAGTAAGAGAACTGTGAAAAAGCTGATGTGAAGAAACAGGGGAGAAGAATACGAGGAGCAAGAAAAAAAAAGCAAAATACAAAAACGAGGAGAACACAAGGGGCGAAAATCAGAGGAGGATCAACAGTATGCCACTACGAGGAGTAAGAGAAGTGTGAAAAACCTGAGGTGAAGAAACAGGGGAGAAGAATACGAGGAGCAAGAAAAAACAAGCAAAATACAAAAACGAGGAGAACACAAGGGGCGAAAATCAGAGGAGGATCAAAAGTGTGACACTACGTGGAGTAAGAGAAGTGTGAAAAACTCGAGGCGAAGAAACAGGGGAGAAGAATACGAGGAGCAAGGAAAAAAAAGCAAAATACAAAAACGAGGAGAACACAAGGGGCGAAAATCAGAGGAGGATCAGCAGTATGCCACTACGAGGAGTAAGAGAAGTGTGAAAAAGCTGATGTGAAGAAACAGGGGAGAAGAATACGAGGAGCAAGAAAAAAAAAGCAAAATACAAAAACGAGGAGAACACAAGGGGCGAAAATCAGAGGAGGATCAAAAGTGTGGCACTACGAGGAGCAAGAGAAGTGTGAAAAACCCGAGGCGAAGAAACACGGGAGAAGAATACGAGGAGCAAGAAAAAAAAAGCAAAATACAAAAACGAGGAGAACACAAGGGGCGAAAATCAGAGGAGGATCAAAAGTGTGGCACTAGGTGGAGTAAGAGAAGTGTGAAAAATCCGAGGCGAAGAAACAGGGGAGAAGAATACGAGGAGCAAGAAAAAAAAAGCAAAATACAAAAACGAGGAGAACACAAGGGGCGAAAATCAGAGGAGGATCAACAGTATGCCACTACGAGGAGCAAGAGAAGTGTGAAAAACCCGAGGTGAAGAAACAGGGGAGAAGAATACGAGGAGCAAGGAAAAAAAAGCAAAATACAAACACGAGGAGAACACAAGGGGCGAAAATCAGAGGAGGATCAACAGTATGCCACTACAGGAGCAAGAGAAGTGTGAAAAACCCGAGGGGAAGAAACAGGGGAGAAGAATACGAGGAGCAAGAAAAAAAAAGCAAAATACAAAAACGAGGAGAACACAAGGGGCGAAAATCAGAGGAGGATCAACAGTATTCCACTACGAGGAGCAAGAGTAGTGTGAAAAACCCGAGGCGAAGAAACAGGGGAGAAGAATACGCGGAGCAAGAAAAAAAAAGCAAAATACAAAAACGAGGAGAACACAAGGGGCGAAAATCAGAGGAGGATCAACAGTATGCCACTACGAGGAGTAAGAGAACTGTGAAAAAGCTGATGTGAAGAAACAGGGGAGAAGAATACGAGGAGCAAGAAAAAAAAAGCAAAATACAAAAACGAGGAGAACACAAGGGGCGAAAATCAGAGGAGGATCAACAGTATGCCACTGCGAGGAGTAAGAGAAGAGTGAAAAACCTGAGGTGAAGAAACAGGGGAGAAGAATACGAGGAGCAAGAAAAAACAAGCAAAATACAAAAACGAGGAGAACACAAGGGGCGAAAATCAGAGGAGGATCAAAAGTGTGACACTACGTGGAGTAAGAGAAGTGTGAAAAACTCGAGGCGAAGAAACAGGGGAGAAGAATACGAGGAGCAAGGAAAAAAAAGCAAAATACAAAAACGAGGAGAACACAAGGGGCGAAAATCAGAGGAGGATCAAAAGTGTGGCACTACGAGGAGCAAGAGAAGTGTGAAAAATCCGAGGCGAAGAAACAGGGGAGAAGAATACGAGGAGCAAGAAAAAAAAAGCAAAATACAAAAACGAGAAGAACACAAGGGGCGAAAATCAGAGGAGGATCAAAAGTGTGGCACTAGCTGGAGTAAGAGAAGTGTGAAAAATCCGAGGCGAAGAAACAGGGGAGAAGAATACGAGGAGCAAGAAAAAAAAAGCAAAATACAAAAACGAGGAGAACACAAGGGGCGAAAATCAGAGGAGGATCAAAAGTGTGGCACTATGTGGAGTAAGAGAAGTGTGAAAAACCCGAGGCGAAGAAACTGGGGAGAAGAATACGAGGAGCAAGGAAAAAAAAGCAAAATACAAAAACGAGGAAAACACAAGGGGCGAAAATCAGAGGAGGATCAAAACTGTGGCACTAGGTGGAGTAAGAGAAGTGTGAAAAACCCAAGGCGAAGAAACAGGGGAGAAGAATAGGCGGAGCAAGAAAAAAAAAGCAAAATACAAAAACGAGGAGAACACAAGGGGCGAAAATCAGAGGAGGATCAACAGTAAGCCACTACGAGGAGTAAGAGAACTGTGAAAAAGCAGATGTGAAGAAACAGGGGAGAAGAATACGAGGAGCAAGAAAAAAAAAGCAAAATACAAAAACGAGGAGAACACAAGGGGCGAAAATCAGAGGAGGATCAACAGTATGCCACTACGAGGAGTAAGAGAAGTGTGAAAAAGCTGATGTGAAGAAACAGGGGAGAAAATACGAGGAGCAGGAAAAAAAAGCAAAATACAAAAACGAGGAGAACACAAGGGGCGAAAATCAGAGGAGGATCAACAGTATGCCACTACGAGGAGCAAGAGAAGTGTGAAAATCCCGAGGCGAAGAAACAGGGGAGAAGAATACGAGGAGCAAGAAAAAAAAGCAAAATACAAAAACGAGGAGAACACAAGGGGCGAAAATCAGAGGAGGATCAAAAGTGTGGCACTAGCTGGAGTAAGAGAAGTATGAAAAACCCGAGGCGAAGAAACAGGGGAGAAGAATACGAGGAGCAAGAAAAAAAAAGCAAAATACAAAAACGAGGAGAACACAAGGGGCGAAAATCAGAGGAGGATCAACAGTATGCCACTACGAGGAGCAAGAGAAGTGTGAAAAACCCGAGGTGAAGAAACAGGGGAGAAGAATACGAGGAGCAAGGAAAAAAAAGCAAAATACAAAAACGAGGAGAACACAAGAAGCGAAAATCAGAGGAGGATCAACAGTATGCCACTACGAGGAGCAAGAGAAGTGTGATAAACCCGAGGTGAAGAAACAGGGGAGAAGAATACGAGGAGCAAGAAAAAAAAAGCAAAATACAAAAACGAGGAGAACACAAGGGGCGAAAATCAGAGGAGGATCAAAAGTGTGGCACTAGGTGGAGTAAGAGAACTGTGAAAAACGCGAGGCGAAGAAACAGGGGAGAAGAATACGAGGAGCAAGAAAAAAAAAGCAAAATACAAAAACGAGGAGAACACAAGGGGCGAAAATTAGAGGAGGATTAACAGTATGCCACTACGAGGAGTAAGAGAAGTGTGAAAAAGCTGATGTGAAGAAACAGGGGAGAAAATACGAGGAGCAGGAAAAAAAAGCAAAATACAAAAACGAGGAGAACACAAGGGGCGAAAATCAGAGGAGGATCAACAGTATGCCACTACGAGGAGCAAGAGAAATGTGAAAATCCCGAGGCGAAGAAACAGGGGAGAAGAATACGAGGAGCAAGAAAAAAAAGCAAAATTCAAAAACGAGGAGAACACAAGGGGCGAAAATCAGAGGAGGATCAAAAGTGTGGCACTAGCAGGAGTAAGAGAAGTGTGAAAAACCCGAGGCGAAGAAACAGGGGAGAAGAATACGAGGAGCAAGAAAAAAAAAGCAAAATACAAAAACGAGGAGAACACAAGGGGCGAAAATCAGAGGAGGATCAACAGTATGCCACTACGAGGAGCAAGAGAAGTGTGAAAAACCCGAGGTGAAGAAACAGGGGAGAAGAATACGAGGAGCAAGGAAAAAAAAGCAAAATACAAAAACGAGGAGAACACAAGGGGCGAAAATCAGAGGAGGATCAACAGTATGCCACTACGAGGAGCAAGAGAAGTGTGAAAAACCCGAGGTGAAGAAACAGGGGAGAAGAATACGAGGAGCAAGAAAAAAAAAGCAAAATACAAAAACGAGGAGAACACAAGGGGCGAAAATCAGAGGAGGATCAACAGTATGCCACTACGAGGAGCAAGAGAAGTGTGAAAAACCCGAGGCGAAGAAACAGGGGAGAAGAATACGAGGAGCAAGAAAAAAAAGCAAAATACAACAACGAGGAGAACACAATGGGCGAAAATCAGAGGAGGATCAAAAGTGTGGCACTACGTGGAGTAAGAGAAGTGTGAAAAACCCGAGGCAAAGAAACAGGGGAGAAGAATACGAGGAGCAAGAAAAAAAAAGCAAAATACAAAAACGAGGAGAACACAAGGGGCGAAAATCAGAGGAGGATCAACAGTATGCCACTACGAGGAGCAAGAGAAGTGTGAAAAACCCGAGATGAGGAAACAGGGGAGAAGAATACGAGGAGCAAGGAAAAACAAGCAAAATACAAAAACGAGGAGAACACAAGGGGCGAAAATCAGAGGAGGATCAACAGTATGCCACTACGAGGAGCAAGAGAAGTGTAAAAAACCCGAGGCGAAGAAACAGGGGAGAAGAATACGAGGAGCAAGAAAAAAAAGCAAAATACAAAAACGAGGAGAACACAAGGGGCGAAAATCAGAGGAGGATCAAAAGTGTGGCACTACGTGGAGTAAGAGAAGTGTGAAAAACCCGAGGCAAAGAAACAGGGGAGAAGAATAGGAGGAGCAAGAAAAAAAAAGCAAAATACAAAAACGAGGAGAACACAAGGGGCGAAAATCACAGGAGGATCAAAAGTGTGGCACCACGTGGAGTAAGAGAAGTGTGAAAAACCCGAGGCGAAGAAACAGGGGAGAAGAATACGAGGAGCAAGAAAAAAAAAGCAAAATACATAAACGAGGAGAACACAAGGGGCGAAAATCAGAGGAGGATCAAAAGTGTGCTACTAGGTGGAGTAAGAGAAGTGTGAAAAACCCGACGCGAAGAAACAGGGGAGAAGAATACGCGGAGCAAGAAAAAAAAAGCAAAATACAAAAATGAGGAGAACACAAGGGGCGAAAATCAGAGGAGGATCAACCGTATGCCACTACGAGGAGTAAGAGAACTGTGAAAAAGCTGATGTGAAGAAACAGGGGAGAAGAATACGAGGAGCAAGAAAAAAAAAGCAAAATACAAAAACGAGGAGAACACAAGGGGCGAAAATCAGAGGAGGATCAACAGTATGCCACTACGAGGAGTAAGAGAAGTGTGAAAAACCTGAGGTGAAGAAACAGGGGAGAAGAATACGAGGAGCAAGAAAAAACAAGCAAAATACAAAAACGAGGAGAACACAAGGGGCGAAAATCAGAGGAGGATCAAAAGTGTGACACTACGTGGAGTAAGAGAAGTGTGAAAAACTCGAGGCGAAGAAACAGGGGAGAAGAATACGAGGAGCAAGGAAAAAAAAGCAAAATACAAAAACGAGGAGAACACAAGGGGCGAAAATCAGAGGAGGATCAACAGTATGCCACTACGAGGAGTAAGAGAAGTGTGAAAAAGCTGATGTGAAGAAACAGGGGAGAAGAATACGAGGAGCAAGAAAAAAAAAGCAAAATACAAAAACGAGGAGAACACAAGGGGCGAAAATCAGAGGAGGATCAAAAGTGTGGCACTACGAGGAGCAAGAGAAGTGTGAAAAACCCGAGGCGAAGAAACACGGGAGAAGAATACGAGGAGCAAGAAAAAAAAAGCAAAATACAAAAACGAGGAGAACACAATGGGCGAAAATCAGAGGAGGATCAAAAGTGTGGCACTAGCTGGAGTAACAGAAGTGTGAAAAATCCGAAGCAAAGAAACAGGGGAGAAGAATACGAGGAGCAAGAAAAAAAAAGCAAAATACAAAAACGAGGAGAACACAAGGGGCGAAAATCAGAGGAGGATCAACAGTATGCCACTACGAGGAGCAAGAGAAGTGTGAAAATCCCGAGGCGAAGAAACAGGGGAGAAGAATACGAGGAGCAAGAAAAAAAAGCAAAATACAAAAACGAGGAGAACACAAGGGGCGAAAATCAGAGGAGGATCAAAAGTGTGGCACTAGCTGGAGTAAGAGAAGTATGAAAAACCCGAGGCGAAGAAACAGGGGAGAAGAATACGAGGAGCAAGAAAAAAAAAGCAAAATACAAAAACGAGGAGAACACAAGGGGCGAAAATCAGAGGAGGATCAACAGTATGCCACTACGAGGAGCAAGAGAAGTGTGAAAAACCCGAGGTGAAGAAACAGGGGAGAAGAATACGAGGAGCAAGGAAAAAAAAACAAAATACAAAAACGAGGAGAACACAAGGGGCGAAAATCAGAGGAGGATCAACAGTATGCCACTACGAGGAGCAAGAGAAGTGTGATAAACCCGAGGTGAAGAAACAGGGGAGAAGAATACGAGGAGCAAGAAAAAAAAAGCAAAATACAAAAACGAGGAGAACACAAGGGGCGAAAATCAGAGGAGGATCAAAAGTGTGGCACTAGGTGGAGTAAGAGAACTGTGAAAAACGCGAGGCGAAGAAACAGGGGAGAAGAATACGAGGAGCAAGAAAAAAAAAGCAAAATACAAAAACGAGGAGAACACAAGGGGCGAAAATCAGAGGAGGATCAACAGTATGCCACTACGAGGAGTAAGAGAAGTGTGAAAAAGCTGATGTGAAGAAACAGGGGAGAAAATAAGAGGAGCAGGAAAAAAAAGCAAAATACAAAAACGAGGAGAACACAAGGGGCGAAAATCAGAGGAGGATCAACAGTATGCCACTACGAGGAGCAAGAGAAATGTGAAAATTCCGAGGCGAAGAAACAGGGGTGAAGAATACGAGGAGCAAGAAAAAAAAGCAAAATACAAAAACGAGGAGAACACAAGGGGCGAAAATCAGAGGAGGATCAAAAGTGTGGCACTAGCTGGAGTAAGAGAAGTGTGAAAAACCCGAGGCGAAGAAACAGGGGAGAAGAATACGAGGAGCAAGAAAAAAAAAGCAAAATACAAAAACGAGGAGAACACAAGGGGCAAAAATCAGAGGAGGATCAACAGTATGCCACTACGAGGAGCAAGAGAAGTGTGAAAAACCCGAGGTGAAGAAACAGGGGAGAAGAATACGAGGAGCAAGGAAAAAAAAGCAAAATACAAAAACGAGGAGAACACAAGGGGCGAAAATCAGAGGAGGATCAACAGTATGCCACTACGAGGAGCAAGAGAAGTGTGAAAAACCCGAGGTGAAGAAACAGGGGAGAAGAATACGAGGAGCAAGAAAAAAAAAGCAAAATACAAAAACGAGGAGAACACAAGGGGCGAAAATCAGAGGAGGATCAACAGTATGCCACTACGAGGAGCAAGAGAAGTGTGAAAAACCCGAGGCGAAAAAACAGGGGAGAAGAATACGAGGAGCAAGAAAAAAAAGCAAAATACAAAAACGAGGAGAACACAAGGGGCGAAAATCAGAGGAGGATCAAAAGTGTGGCACTACGTGGAGTAAGAGAAGTGTGAAAAACCCGAGGCAAAGAAACAGGGGAGAAGAATACGAGGAGCAAGAAAAAAAAAGCAAAATACAAAAACGAGGAGAACACAAGGGGCGAAAATCAGAGGAGGATCAACAGTATGCCACTACGAGGAGCAAGAGAAGTGTGAAAAACCCGAGGTGAGGAAACAGGGGAGAAGAATACGAGGAGCAAGGAAAAAAAAGCAAAATACAAAAACGAGGAGAACACAAGGGGCGAAAATCAGAGGAGGATCAACAGTATGCCACTACGAGGAGCAAGAGAAGTGTAAAAAACCCGAGGCGAAGAAACAGGGGAGAAGAATACGAGGAGCAAGAAAAAAAAGCAAAATACAAAAACGAGGAGAACACAAGGGGCGAAAATCAGAGGAGGATCAAAAGTGTGGCACTACGTGGAGTAAGAGAAGTGTGAAAAACCCGAGGCAAAGAAACAGGGGAGAAGAATAGGAGGAGCAAGAAAAAAAAAGCAAAATACAAAAACGAGGAGAACACAAGGGGCGAAAATCACAGGAGGATCAAAAGTGTGGCACCACGTGGAGTAAGAGAAGTGTGAAAAACCCGAGGCGAAGAAACAGGGGAGAAGAATACGAGGAGCAAGAAAAAAAAAGCAAAATACATAAACGAGGAGAACACAAGGGGCGAAAATCAGAGGAGGATCAAAAGTGTGCTACTAGGTGGAGTAAGAGATGTGTGAAAAACCCGATGCGAAGAAACATGGGAGAAGAATACGCGGAGCAAGAAAAAAAAAGCAAAATACAAAAATGAGGAGAACACAAGGGGCGAAAATCAGAGGAGGATCAACAGTATGCCACTACGAGGAGTAAGAGAACTGTGAAAAAGCTGATGTGAAGAAACAGGGGAGAAGAATACGAGGAGCAAGAAAAAAAAAGCAAAATACAAAAACGAGGAGAACACAAGGGGCGAAAATCAGAGGAGGATCAACAGTATGCCACTACGAGGAGTAAGAGAATTGTGAAAAACCTGAGGTGAAGAAACAGGGGAGAAGAATACGAGGAGCAAGAAAAAACAAGCAAAATACAAAAACGAGGAGAACACAAGGGGCGAAAATCAGAGGAGGATCAAAAGTGTGACACTACGTGGAGTAAGAGAAGTGTGAAAAACTCGAGGCGAAGAAACAGGGGAGAAGAATACGAGGAGCAAGGAAAAAAAAGCAAAATACAAAAACGAGGAGAACACAAGGGGCGAAAATCAGAGGAGGATCAACAGTATGCCACTACGAGGAGTAAGAGAAGTGTGAAAAAGCTGATGTGAAGAAACAGGGGAGAAGAATACGAGGAGCAAGAAAAAAAAGCAAAATACAAAAACGAGGAGAACACAAGGGGCGAAAATCAGAGGAGGATCAAAAGTGTGGCACTACGAGGAGCAAGAGAAGTGTGAAAAACCCGAGGCGAAGAAACACGGGAGAAGAATACGAGGAGCAAGAAAAAAAAAGCAAAATACAAAAACGAGGAGAACACAAGGGGCGAAAATCAGAGGAGGATCAACAGTATGCCACTACGAGGAGTAAGAGAAGTGTGAAAAACCTGATGTGAAGAAACAGGGGAGAAGAATACGAGGAGCAAGAAAAAACAAGCAAAATACAAAAACGAGGAGAACACAAGGGGCGAAAATCAGAGGAGGATCAACAGTATGCCACTACGAGGAGCAAGAGAAGTGTGAAAAACCCGAGGTGAGGAAACAGGGGAGAAGAATACGAGGAGCAAGGAAAAAAAAGCAAAATACAAAAACGAGGAGAACACAAGGGGCGAAAATCAGAGGAGGATCAACAGTATGCCACTACGAGGAGCAAGAGAAGTGTAAAAAACCCGAGGCGAAGAAACAGGGGAGAAGAATACGAGGAGCAAGAAAAAAAAGCAAAATACAAAAACGAGGAGAACACAAGGGGCGAAAATCAGAGGAGGATCAAAAGTGTGGCACTATGTGGAGTAAGAGAAGTGTGAAAAACCCGAGGCAAAGAAACAGGGGAGAAGAATAGGAGGAGCAAGAAAAAAAAAGCAAAATACAAAAACGAGGAGAACACAAGGGGCGAAAATCACAGGAGGATCAAAAGTGTGGCACCACGTGGAGTAAGAGAAGTGTGAAAAACCCGAGGCGAAGAAACAGGGGAGAAGAATACGAGGAGCAAGAAAAAAAAAGCAAAATACATAAACGAGGAGAACACAAGGGGCGAAAATCAGAGGAGGATCAAAAGTGTGCTACTAGGTGGAGTAAGAGAAGTGTGAAAAACCCGACGCGAAGAAACAGGGGAGAAGAATACGCAGAGCAAGAAAAAAAAAGCAAAATACAAAAACGAGGAGAACACAAGGGGCGAAAATCAGAGGAGGATCAACAGTACGCCACTACGAGGAGTAAGAGAACTGTGAAAAAGCTGATGTGAAGAAACAGGGGAGAAGAATACGAGGAGCAAGAAAAAAAAAGCAAAATACAAAAACGAGGAGAACACAAGGGGCGAAAATCAGAGGAGGATCAACAGTATGCCACTACGAGGAGTAAGAGAAGTGTGAAAAACCTGAGGTGAAGAAACAGGGGAGAAGAATACGAGGAGCAAGAAAAAACAAGCAAAATACAAAAACGAGGAGAACACAAGGGGCGAAAATCAGAGGAGGATCAAAAGTGTGACACTACGTGGAGTAAGAGAAGTGTGAAAAACTCGAGGCGAAGAAACAGGGGAGAAGAATACGAGGAGCAAGGAAAAAAAAGCAAAATACAAAAACGAGGAGAACACAAGGGGCGAAAATCAGAGGAGGATCAACAGTATGCCACTACGAGGAGTAAGAGAAGTGTGAAAAAGCTGATGTGAAGAAACAGGGGAGAAGAATACGAGGAGCAAGAAAAAAAAAGCAAAATACAAAAACGAGGAGAACACAAGGGGCGAAAATCAGAGGAGGATCAAAAGTGTGGCACTACGAGGAGCAAGAGAAGTGTGAAAAACCCGAGGCGAAGAAACACGGGAGAAGAATACGAGGAGCAAGAAAAAAAAAGCAAAATACAAAAACGAGGAGAACACAAGGGGCGAAAATCAGAGGAGGATCAAAAGTGTGGCACTAGCTGGAGTAAGAGAAGTGTGAAAAACCCGAGGCGAAGAAACAGGGGAGAAGAATAGGCGGAGCAAGAAAAAAAAAGCAAAATACAAAAACGAGGAGAACACAAGGGGCGAAAATCAGAGGAGGATCAACAGTATGCCACTACGAGGAGCAAGAGAAGTGTGAAAAACCCGAGGTGAAGAAACAGGGGGGAAGAATACGAGGAGCAAGGAAAAAAAAGCAAAATACAAAAACGAGGAGAACACAAGGGGCGAAAATCAGAGGAGGATCAACAGTATGCCACTACGAGGAGCAAGAGAAGTGTGAAAAACCCGAGGTGAAGAAACAGGGGAGAAGAATACGAGGAGCAAGAAAAAAAAAGCAAAATACAAAAACGAGGAGAACACAAGGGGCGAAAATCAGAGGAGGATCAACAGTATGCCACTACGAGGAGCAAGAGTAGTGTGAAAAACCCGAGGCGAAGAAACAGGGGAGAAGAATACGAGGAGCAAGAAAAAAAAGCAAAATACAAAAACGAGGAGAACACAAGGGGCGAAAATCAGAGGAGGATCAAAAGTGTGGCACTACGTGGAGTAAGAGAAGTGTGAAAAACCCGAGGCAAAGAAACAGGGGAGAAGAATACGAGGAGCAAGAAAAAAAAAGCAAAATACAAAAACGAGGAGAACACAAGGGGCGAAAATCAGAGGAGGATCAACAGTATGCCACTACGAGGAGCAAGAGAAGTGTGAAAAACCCGAGGTGAGGAAACAGGGGAGAAGAATACGAGGAGCAAGGAAAAAAAAGCAAAATACAAAAACGAGGAGAACACAAGGGGCGAAAATCAGAGGAGGATCAACAGTATGCCACTACGAGGAGCAAGAGAAGTGTGAAAAACCCGAGGCGAAGAAACAGGGGAGAAGAATACGAGGAGCAAGAAAAAAAAGCAAAATACAAAAACGAGGAGAACACAAGGGGCGAAAATCAGAGGAGGATCAAAAGTATGGCACTACGTGGAGTAAGAGAAGTGTGAAAAACCCTAGGCAAAGAAACAGGGGAGAAGAATACGAGGAGCAAGAAAAAAAAAGCAAAATACAAAAACGAGGAGAACACAAGGGGCGAAAATCACAGGAGGATCAAAAGTGTGGCACTAGGTGGAGTAAGAGAAGTGTGAAAAACCCGAGGCGAAGAAACAGGGGAGAAGAATACGCGGAGCAAGAAAAAAAAAGCAAAATACAAAAACGAGGAGAACACAAGGGGCGAAAATCAGAGGAGGATCAAAAGTGTGGCACTAGGTGGAGTAAGAGAAGTGTGAAAAACCCGAGGCGAAGAAACAGGGGAGAAGAATACGAGGAGCATGGAAAAAAAAGCGAAATACAAAAACGAGGAGAACACAAGGCACGAAAATCAGAGGAGGATCAAAACTGTGGCACTAGGTGGAGTAAGAGAATTGTGAAAAACCCAAGGCGAAGAAACAGGGGAGAAGAATAGGCGGAGCAAGAAAAAAAAAGCAAAATACAAAAACGAGGAGAACACAAGGGGCGAAAATCAGAGGAGGATCAACAGTATGCCACTACGAGGAGCAAGAGAAGTGTGAAAAACCCGGGGTGAGGAAACAGGGGAGAAGAATACGAGGAGCAAGGAAAAAAAAGCAAAATACAAAAACGAGGAGAACACAAGGGGCGAAAATCAGAGGAGGATCAACAGTATGCCACTACGAGGAGCAAGAGAAGTGTAAAAAACCCGAGGCGAAAAAACAGGGGAGAAGAATACGAGGAGCAAGAAAAAAAAGCAAAATACAAAAACGAGGAGAACACAAGGGGCGAAAATCAGAGGAGGATCAAAAGTGTGGCACTAGGTGGAGTAAGAGAAGTGTGAAAAACCCGAGGCAAAGAAACAGGGGAGAAGAATAGGAGGAGCAAGAAAAAAAAAGCAAAATACAAAAACGAGGAGAACACAAGGGGCGAAAATCACAGGAGGATCAAAAGTGTGGCACCACGTGGAGTAAGAGAAGTGTGAAAACCCCGAGGCAAAGAAACAGGGGAGAAGAATACGAGGAGCAAGAAAAAAAAAGCAAAATACATAAACGAGGAGAACACAAGGGGCGAAAATCAGAGGAGGATCAAAAGTGTGCTACTAGGTGGAGTAAGAGAAGTGTGAAAAAGCCGACGCGAAGAAACAGGGGAGAAGAATACGCGGAGCAAGAAAAAAAAAGCAAAATACAAAAATGAGGAGAACACAAGGGGCGAAAATCAGAGGAGGATCAACAGTATGCCACTACGAGGAGTAAGAGAAGTGTGAAAAAGCTGATGTGAAGAAACAGGGGAGAAGAATACGAGGAGCAAGAAAAAAAAAGCAAAATACAAAAACGAGGAGAACACAAGGCGCGAAAATCAGAGGAGGATCAAAAGTGTGGCACTACGAGGAGCAAGAGAAGTGTGAAAAACCCGAGGCGAAGAAACACGGGAGAAGAATACGAGGAGCAAGAAAAAAAAAGCAAAATACAAAAACGAGGAGAACACAAGGGGCGAAAATCAGAGGAGGATCAAAAGTGTGGCACTAGCTGGAGTAACAGAAGTGTGAAAAATCCGAAGCAAAGAAACAGGGGAGAAGAATACGAGGAGCAAGAAAAAAAAAGCAAAATACAAAAACGAGGAGAACACAAGGGGCGAAAATCAGAGGAGGATCAACAGTATGCCACTACGAGGAGCAAGAGAAGTGTGAAAATCCCGAGGCGAAGAAACAGGGGAGAAGAATACGAGGAGCAAGAAAAAAAAGCAAAATACAAAAACGAGGAGAACACAAGGGGCGAAAATCAGAGGAGGATCAAAAGTGTGGCACTAGCTGGAGTAAGAGAAGTATGAAAAAGCCGACGCGAAGAAACAGGGGAGAAGAATACGAGGAGCAAGAAAAAAAAAGCAAAATACAAAAACGAGGAGAACACAAGGGGCGAAAATCAGAGGAGGATCAACAGTATGCCACTACGAGGAGCAAGAGAAGTGTGAAAAACCCGAGGCGAAGAAACACGGGAGAAGAATACGAGGAGCAAGAAAAAAAAAGCAAAATACAAAAACGAGGAGAACACAAGGGGCGAAAATCAGAGGAGGATCAAAAGTGTGGCACTAGCTGGAGTAAGAGAAGTGTGAAAAACCCGAGGCGAAGAAACAGGGGAGAAGAATAGGCGGAGCAAGAAAAAAAAAGCAAAATACAAAAACGAGGAGAACACAAGGGGCGAAAATCAGAGGAGGATCAACAGTATGCCACTACGAGGAGCAAGAGAAGTGTGAAAAACCCGAGGTGAAGAAACAGGGGGGAAGAATACGAGGAGCAAGGAAAAAAAAGCAAAATACAAAAACGAGGAGAACACAAGGGGCGAAAATCAGAGGAGGATCAACAGTATGCCACTACGAGGAGCAAGAGAAGTGTGAAAAACCCGAGGTGAAGAAACAGGGGAGAAGAATACGAGGAGCAAGAAAAAAAAAGCAAAATACAAAAACGAGGAGAACACAAGGGGCGAAAATCAGAGGAGGATCAACAGTATGCCACTACGAGGAGCAAGAGTAGTGTGAAAAACCCGAGGCGAAGAAACAGGGGAGAAGAATACGAGGAGCAAGAAAAAAAAGCAAAATACAAAAACGAGGAGAACACAAGGGGCGAAAATCAGAGGAGGATCAAAAGTGTGGCACTACGTGGAGTAAGAGAAGTGTGAAAAACCCGAGGCAAAGAAACAGGGGAGAAGAATACGAGGAGCAAGAAAAAAAAAGCAAAATACAAAAACGAGGAGAACACAAGGGGCGAAAATCAGAGGAGGATCAACAGTATGCCACTACGAGGAGCAAGAGAAGTGTGAAAAACCCGAGGTGAGGAAACAGGGGAGAAGAATACGAGGAGCAAGGAAAAAAAAGCAAAATACAAAAACGAGGAGAACACAAGGGGCGAAAATCAGAGGAGGATCAACAGTATGCCACTACGAGGAGCAAGAGAAGTGTGAAAAACCCGAGGCGAAGAAACAGGGGAGAAGAATACGAGGAGCAAGAAAAAAAAGCAAAATACAAAAACGAGGAGAACACAAGGGGCGAAAATCAGAGGAGGATCAAAAGTGTGGCACTACGTGGAGTAAGAGAAGTGTGAAAAACCCTAGGCAAAGAAACAGGGGAGAAGAATACGAGGAGCAAGAAAAAAAAAGCAAAATACAAAAACGAGGAGAACACAAGGGGCGAAAATCACAGGAGGATCAAAAGTGCGGCACTAGGTGGAGTAAGAGAAGTGTGAAAAACCCGAGGCGAAGAAACAGGGGAGAAGAATACGCGGAGCAAGAAAAAAAAAGCAAAATACAAAAACGAGGAGAACACAAGGGGCGAAAATCAGAGGAGGATCAAAAGTGTGGCACTAGGTGGAGTAAGAGAAGTGTGAAAAACCCGAGGCGAAGAAACAGGGGAGAAGAATACGAGGAGCAAGGAAAAAAAAGCAAAATACAAAAACGAGGAGAACACAAGGCACGAAAATCAGAGGAGGATCAAAACTGTGGCACTAGGTGGAGTAAGAGAATTGTGAAAAACCCAAGGCGAAGAAACAGGGGAGAAGAATAGGCGGAGCAAGAAAAAAAAAGCAAAATACAAAAACGAGGAGAACACAAGGGGCGAAAATCAGAGGAGGATCAACAGTATGCCACTACGTGGAGCAAGAGAAGTGTGAAAACCCGGGGTGAGGAAACAGGGGAGAAGAATACGAGGAGCAAGGAAAAAAAAGCAAAATACAAAAACGAGGAGAACACAAGGGGCGAAAATCAGAGGAGGATCAACAGTATGCCACTACGAGGAGCAAGAGAAGTGTAAAAAACCCGAGGCGAAAAAACAGGGGAGAAGAATACGAGGAGCAAGAAAAAAAAGCAAAATACAAAAACGAGGAGAACACAAGGGGCGAAAATCAGAGGAGGATCTAAAGTGTGGCACTACGTGGAGTAAGAGAAGTGTGAAAAACCCGAGGCAAAGAAACAGGGGAGAAGAATAGGAGGAGCAAGAAAAAAAAAGCAAAATACAAAAACGAGGAGAACACAAGGGGCGAAAATCACAGGAGGATCAAAAGTGTGGCACCACGTGGAGTAAGAGAAGTGTGAAAAACCCGAGGCAAAGAAACAGGGGAGAAGAATACGAGGAGCAAGAAAAAAAAAGCAAAATACATAAACGAGGAGAACACAAGGGGCGAAAATCAGAGGAGGATCAAAAGTGTGCTACTAGGTGGAGTAAGAGAAGTGTGAAAAAGCCGACGCGAAGAAACAGGGGAGAAGAATACGCGGAGCAAGAAAAAAAAAGCAAAATACAAAAGTGAGGAGAACACAAGGGGCGAAAATCAGAGGAGGATCAACAGTATGCCACTACGAGGAGTAAGAGAAGTGTGAAAAAGCTGATGTGAAGAAACAGGGGAGAAGAATACGAGGAGCAAGAAAAAAAAAGCAAAATACAAAAACGAGGAGAACACAAGGGGCGAAAATCAGAGGAGGATCAAAAGTGTGGCACTACGAGGAGCAAGAGAAGTGTGAAAAACCCGAGGCGAAGAAACACGGGAGAAGAATACGAGGAGCAAGAAAAAAAAAGCAAAATACAAAAACGAGGAGAACACAAGGGGCGAAAATCAGAGGAGGATCAAAAGTGTGGCACTAGCTGGAGTAAAAGAAGTGTGAAAAATCCGAAGCAAAGAAACAGGGGAGAAGAATACGAGGAGCAAGAAAAAAAAAGCAAAATACAAAAACGAGGAGAACACAAGGGGCGAAAATCAGAGGAGGATCAACAGTATGCCACTACGAGGAGCAAGAGAAGTGTGAAAATCCCGAGGCGAAGAAACAGGGGAGAAGAATACGAGGAGCAAGAAAAAAAAGCAAAATACAAAAACGAGGAGAACACAAGGGGCGAAAATCAGAGGAGGATCAAAAGTGTGGCACTAGCTGGAGTAAGAGAAGTATGAAAAAGCCGAGGCGAAGAAACAGGGGAGAAGAATACGAGGAGCAAGAAAAAAAAAGCAAAATACAAAAACGAGGAGAACACAAGGGGCGAAAATCAGAGGAGGATCAACAGTATGCCACTACGAGGAGCAAGAGAAGTGTGAAAAACCCGAGGTGAAGAAACAGGGGAGAAGAATACGAGGAGCAAGGAAAAAAAAACAAAATACAAAAACGAGGAGAACACAAGGGGCGAAAATCAGAGGAGGATCAACAGTATGCCACTACGAGGAGCAAGAGAAGTGTGATAAACCCGAGGTGAAGAAACAGGGGAGAAGAATACGAGGAGCAAGGAAAAAAAAGCAAAATACAAAAACGAGGAGAACACAAGGGGCGAAAATCAGAGGAGGACCAAAAGTGTGGCACTAGGTGGAGTAAGAGAACTGTGAAAAACGCGAGGCGAAGAAACAGGGGAGAAGAATACGAGGAGCAAGAAAAAAAAAGCAAAATACAAAAACGAGGAGAACACAAGGGGCGAAAATCAGAGGAGGATCAACAGTATGCCACTACGAGGAGTAAGAGAAGTGTGAAAAAGCTGATGTGAAGAAACAGGGGAGAAAATACGAGGAGCAGGAAAAAAAAGCAAAATACAAAAACGAGGAGAACACAAGGGGCGAAAATCAGAGGAGGATCAACAGTATGCCACTACGAGGAGCAAGAGAAATGTGAAAATCCCGAGGCGAAGAAACAGGGGTGAAGAATACGAGGAGCAAGAAAAAAAAGCAAAATACAAAAACGAGGAGAACACAAGGGGCGAAAATCAGAGGAGGATCAAAAGTGTGGCACTAGCTGGAGTAAGAGAAGTGTGAAAAATCCGAGGCGAAGAAACAGGGGAGAAGAATACGAGGAGCAAGAAAAAAAAGCAAAATACAAAAACGAGAAGAACACAAGGGGCGAAAATCAGAGGAGGATCAAAAGTGTGGCACTAGCTGGAGTAAGAGAAGTGTGAAAAATCCGAGGCGAAGAAACAGGGGAGAAGAATACGAGGAGCAAGAAAAAAAAAGCAAAATACAAAAACGAGGAGAACACAAGGGGCGAAAATCAGAGGAGGATCAAAAGTGTGGCACTATGTGGAGTAAGAGAAGTGTGAAAAACCCGAGGCGAAGAAACTGGGGAGAAGAATACGAGGAGCAAGGAAAAAAAAGCAAAATACAAAAACGAGGAAACACAAGGGGCGAAAATCAGAGGAGGATCAAAACTGTGGCACTAGGTGGAGTAAGAGAAGTGTGAAAAACCCAAGGCGAAGAAACAGGGGAGAAGAATAGGCGGAGCAAGAAAAAAAAAGCAAAATACAAAAACGAGGAGAACACAAGGGGCGAAAATCAGAGGAGGATCAACAGTAAGCCACTACGAGGAGTAAGAGAACTGTGAAAAAGCTGATGTGAAGAAACAGGGGAGAAGAATACGAGGAGTAAGAAAAAAAAAGCAAAATACAAAAACGAGGAGAACACAAGGGGCGAAAATCAGAGGAGGATCAACAGTATGCCACTACGTGGAGCAAGAGAAGTGTGAAAACCCGGGGTGAGGAAACAGGGGAGAAGAATACGAGGAGCAAGGAAAAAAAAGCAAAATACAAAAACGAGGAGAACACAAGGGGCGAAAATCAGAGGAGGATCAACAGTATGCCACTACGAGGAGCAAGAGAAGTGTAAAAAACCCGAGGCGAAAAAACAGGGGAGAAGAATACGAGGAGCAAGAAAAAAAAGCAAAATACAAAAACGAGGAGAACACAAGGGGCGAAAATCAGAGGAGGATCTAAAGTGTGGCACTACGTGGAGTAAGAGAAGTGTGAAAAACCCGAGGCAAAGAAACAGGGGAGAAGAATAGGAGGAGCAAGAAAAAAAAAGCAAAATACAAAAACGAGGAGAACACAAGGGGCGAAAATCACAGGAGGATCAAAAGTGTGGCACCACGTGGAGTAAGAGAAGTGTGAAAAACCCGAGGCAAAGAAACAGGGGAGAAGAATACGAGGAGCAAGAAAAAAAAAGCAAAATACAAAAACGAGGAGAACACAAGGGGCGAAAATCAGAGGAGGATCAAAAGTGTGCTACTAGGTGGAGTAAGAGAAGTGTGAAAAAGCCGACGCGAAGAAACAGGGGAGAAGAATACGCGGAGCAAGAAAAAAAAAGCAAAATACAAAAATGAGGAGAACACAAGGGGCGAAAATCAGAGGAGGATCAACAGTATGCCACTACGAGGAGTAAGAGAAGTGTGAAAAAGCTGATGTGAAGAAACAGGGGAGAAGAATACGAGGAGCAAGAAAAAAAAAGCAAAATACAAAAACGAGGAGAACACAAGGGGCGAAAATCAGAGGAGGATCAAAAGTGTGGCACTACGAGGAGCAAGAGAAGTGTGAAAAACCCGAGGCGAAGAAACACGGGAGAAGAATACGAGGAGCAAGAAAAAAAAAGCAAAATACAAAAACGAGGAGAACACAAGGGGCGAAAATCAGAGGAGGATCAAAAGTGTGGCACTAGCTGGAGTAACAGAAGTGTGAAAAATCCGAAGCAAAGAAACAGGGGAGAAGAATACGAGGAGCAAGAAAAAAAAAGCAAAATACAAAAACGAGGAGAACACAAGGGGCGAAAATCAGAGGAGGATCAACAGTATGCCACTACGAGGAGCAAGAGAAGTGTGAAAATCCCGAGGCGAAGAAACAGGGGAGAAGAATACGAGGAGCAAGAAAAAAAAGCAAAATACAAAAACGAGGAGAACACAAGGGGCGAAAATCAGAGGAGGATCAAAAGTGTGGCACTAGCTGGAGTAAGAGAAGTATGAAAAAGCCGAGGCGAAGAAACAGGGGAGAAGAATACGAGGAGCAAGAAAAAAAAAGCAAAATACAAAAACGAGGAGAACACAAGGGGCGAAAATCAGAGGAGGATCAACAGTATGCCACTACGAGGAGCAAGAGAAGTGTGAAAAACCCGAGGTGAAGAAACAGGGGAGAAGAATACGAGGAGCAAGGAAAAAAAAACAAAATACAAAAACGAGGAGAACACAAGGGGCGAAAATCAGAGGAGGATCAACAGTATGCCACTACGAGGAGCAAGAGAAGTGTGAAAAACCCGAGGTGAAGAAACAGGGGAGAAGAATACGAGGAGCAAGGAAAAAAAAGCAAAATACAAAAACGAGGAGAACACAAGGGGCGAAAATCAGAGGAGGATCAAAAGTGTGGCACTAGGTGGAGTAAGAGAACTGTGAAAAACGCGAGGCGAAGAAACAGGGGAGAAGAATACGAGGAGCAAGAAAAAAAAAGCAAAATACAAAAACGAGGAGAACACAAGGGGCGAAAATCAGAGGAGGATCAACAGTATGCCACTACGAGGAGTAAGAGAAGTGTGAAAAAGCTGATGTGAAGAAACAGGGGAGAAAATACGAGGAGCAGGAAAAAAAAGCAAAATACAAAAACGAGGAGAACACAAGGGGCGAAAATCAGAGGAGGATCAACAGTATGCCACTACGAGGAGCAAGAGAAATGTGAAAATCCCGAGGCGAAGAAACAGGGGTGAAGAATACGAGGAGCAAGAAAAAAAAGCAAAATACAAAAACGAGGAGAACACAAGGGGCGAAAATCAGAGGAGGATCAAAAGTGTGGCACTAGCTGGAGTAAGAGAAGTGTGAAAAATCCGAGGCGAAGAAACAGGGGAGAAGAATACGAGGAGCAAGAAAAAAAAGCAAAATACAAAAACGAGAAGAACACAAGGGGCGAAAATCAGAGGAGGATCAAAAGTGTGGCACTAGCTGGAGTAAGAGAAGTGTGAAAAATCCGAGGCGAAGAAACAGGGGAGAAGAATACGAGGAGCAAGAAAAAAAAAGCAAAATACAAAAACGAGGAGAACACAAGGGGCGAAAATCAGAGGAGGATCAAAAGTGTGGCACTATGTGGAGTAAGAGAAGTGTGAAAAACCCGAGGCGAAGAAACTGGGGAGAAGAATACGAGGAGCAAGGAAAAAAAAGCAAAATACAAAAACGAGGAAACACAAGGGGCGAAAATCAGAGGAGGATCAAAACTGTGGCACTAGGTGGAGTAAGAGAAGTGTGAAAAACCCAAGGCGAAGAAACAGGGGAGAAGAATAGGCGGAGCAAGAAAAAAAAAGCAAAATACAAAAACGAGGAGAACACAAGGGGCGAAAATCAGAGGAGGATCAACAGTAAGCCACTACGAGGAGTAAGAGAACTGTGAAAAAGCTGATGTGAAGAAACAGGGGAGAAGAATACGAGGAGTAAGAAAAAAAAAGCAAAATACAAAAACGAGGAGAACACAAGGGGCGAAAATCAGAGGAGGATCAACAGTATGCCACTACGAGGAGTAAGAGAAGTGTGAAAAAGCTGATGTGAAGAAACAGGGGAGAAAATACGAGGAGCAGGAAAAAAAAGCAAAATACAAAAACGAGGAGAACACAAGGGGCGAAAATCAGAGGAGGATCAACAGTATGCCACTACGAGGAGCAAGAGAAGTGTGAAAATCCCGAGGCGAAGAAACAGGGGAGAAGAATACGAGGAGCAAGAAAAAAAAGCAAAATACAAAAACGAGGAGAACACAAGGGGCGAAAATCAGAGGAGGATCAAAAGTGTGGCACTAGCTGGAGTAAGAGAAGTATGAAAAACCCGAGGCGAAGAAACAGGGGAGAAGAATACGAGGAGCAAGAAAAAAAAAGCAAAATACAAAAACGAGGAGAACACAAGGGGCGAAAATCAGAGGAGGATCAACAGTATGCCACTACGAGGAGCAAGAGAAGTGTGAAAAACCCGAGGTGAAGAAACAGGGGAGAAGAATACGAGGAGCAAGGAAAAAAAAGCAAAATACAAAAACGAGGAGAACACAAGAAGCGAAAATCAGAGGAGGATCAACAGTATGCCACTACGAGGAGCAAGAGAAGTGTGATAAACCCGAGGTGAAGAAACAGGGGAGAAGAATACGAGGAGCAAGAAAAAAAAAGCAAAATACAAAAACGAGGAGAACACAAGGGGCGAAAATCAGAGGAGGATCAAAAGTGTGGCACTAGGTGGAGTAAGAGAACTGTGAAAAACGCGATGCGAAGAAACAGGGGAGAAGAATACGAGGAGCAAGAAAAAAAAAGCAAAATACAAAAACGAGGAGAACACAAGGGGCGAAAATTAGAGGAGGATTAACAGTATGCCACTACGAGGAGTAAGAGAAGTGTGAAAAAGCTGATGTGAAGAAACAGGGGAGAAAATACGAGGAGCAGGAAAAAAAAGCAAAATACAAAAACGAGGAGAACACAAGGGGCGAAAATCAGAGGAGGATCAACAGTATGCCACTACGAGGAGCAAGAGAAATGTGAAAATCCCGAGGCGAAGAAACAGGGGAGAAGAATACGAGGAGCAAGAAAAAAAAGCAAAATTCAAAAACGAGGAGAACACAGGATCAAAAGTGCGGCACTAGGTGGAGTAAGAGAAGTGTGAAAAACCCGAGGCGAAGAAACAGGGGAGAAGAATACGAGGAGCAAGAAAAAAAAAGCAAAATACAAAAACGAGGAGAACACAAGGGGCGAAAATCAGAGGAGGATCAACAGTATGCCACTACGAGGAGCAAGAGAAGTGTGAAAAACCCGAGGTGAAGAAACAGGGGAGAAGAATACGAGGAGCAAGGAAAAAAAAGCAAAATACAAAAACGAGGAGAACACAAGGGGCGAAAATCAGAGGAGGATCAACAGTATGCCACTACGAGGAGCAAGAGAAGTGTGAAAAACCCGAGGTGAAGAAACAGGGGAGAAGAATACGAGGAGCAAGAAAAAAAAAGCAAAATACAAAAACGAGGAGAACACAAGGGGCGAAAATCAGAGGAGGATCAACAGTATGCCACTACGAGGAGTAAGAGAAGTGTGAAAAACCCGAGGCGAAGAAACAGGGGAGAAGAATACGAGGAGCAAGAAAAAAAAGCAAAATACAACAACGAGGAGAACACAATGGGCGAAAATCAGAGGAGGATCAAAAGTGTGGCACTACGTGGAGTAAGAGAAGTGTGAAAAACCCGAGGCAAAGAAACAGGGGAGAAGAATACGAGGAGCAAGAAAAAAAAAGCAAAATACAAAAACGAGGAGAACACAAGGGGCGAAAATCAGAGGAGGATCAACAGTATGCCACTACGAGGAGCAAGAGAAGTGTGAAAAACCCGAGATGAGGAAACAGGGGAGAAGAATACGAGGAGCAAGGAAAAACAAGCAAAATACAAAAACGAGGAGAACACAAGGGGCGAAAATCAGAGGAGGATCAACAGTATGCCACTACGAGGAGCAAGAGAAGTGTAAAAAACCCGAGGCGAAGAAACAGGGGAGAAGAATACGAGGAGCAAGAAAAAAAAGCAAAATACAAAAACGAGGAGAACACAAGGGGCGAAAATCAGAGGAGGATCAAAAGTGTGGCACTACGTGGAGTAAGAGAAGTGTGAAAAACCCGAGGCAAAGAAACAGGGGAGAAGAATAGGAGGAGCAAGAAAAAAAAAGCAAAATACAAAAACGAGGAGAACACAAGGGGCGAAAATCACAGGAGGATCAAAAGTGTGGCACCACGTGGAGTAAGAGAAGTGTGAAAAACCCGAGGCGAAGAAACAGGGGAGAAGAATACGAGGAGCAAGAAAAAAAAAGCAAAATACATAAACGAGGAGAACACAAGGGGCGAAAATCAGAGGAGGATCAAAAGTGTGCTACTAGGTGGAGTAAGAGAAGTGTGAAAAACCCGACGCGAAGAAACAGGGGAGAAGAATACGCGGAGCAAGAAAAAAAAAGCAAAATACAAAAATGAGGAGAACACAAGGGGCGAAAATCAGAGGAGGATCAACCGTATGCCACTACGAGGAGTAAGAGAACTGTGAAAAAGCTGATGTGAAGAAACAGGGGAGAAGAATACGAGGAGCAAGAAAAAAAAAGCAAAATACAAAAACGAGGAGAACACAAGGGGCGAAAATCAGAGGAGGATCAACAGTATGCCACTACGAGGAGTAAGAGAAGTGTGAAAAACCTGAGGTGAAGAAACAGGGGAGAAGAATACGAGGAGCAAGAAAAAACAAGCAAAATACAAAAACGAGGAGAACACAAGGGGCGAAAATCAGAGGAGGATCAAAAGTGTGACACTACGTGGAGTAAGAGAAGTGTGAAAAACTCGAGGCGAAGAAACAGGGGAGAAGAATACGAGGAGCAAGGAAAAAAAAGCAAAATACAAAAACGAGGAGAACACAAGGGGCGAAAATCAGAGGAGGATCAACAGTATGCCACTACGAGGAGTAAGAGAAGTGTGAAAAAGCTGATGTGAAGAAACAGGGGAGAAGAATACGAGGAGCAAGAAAAAAAAAGCAAAATACAAAAACGAGGAGAACACAAGGGGCGAAAATCAGAGGAGGATCAAAAGTGTGGCACTACGAGGAGCAAGAGAAGTGTGAAAAACCCGAGGCGAAGAAACAGGGGAGAAGAATACGAGGAGCAAGAAAAAAAAAGCAAAATACAAAAACGAGGAGAACACAATGGGCGAAAATCAGAGGAGGATCAAAAGTGTGGCACTAGCTGGAGTAACAGAAGTGTGAAAAATCCGAAGCAAAGAAACAGGGGAGAAGAATACGAGGAGCAAGAAAAAAAAAGCAAAATACAAAAACGAGGAGAACACAAGGGGCGAAAATCAGAGGAGGATCAACAGTATGCCACTACGAGGAGCAAGAGAAGTGTGAAAATCCCGAGGCGAAGAAACAGGGGAGAAGAATACGAGGAGCAAGAAAAAAAAGCAAAATACAAAAACGAGGAGAACACAAGGGGCGAAAATCAGAGGAGGATCAAAAGTGTGGCACTAGCTGGAGTAAGAGAAGTATGAAAAACCCGAGGCGAAGAAACAGGGGAGAAGAATACGAGGAGCAAGAAAAAAAAAGCAAAATACAAAAACGAGGAGAACACAAGGGGCGAAAATCAGAGGAGGATCAACAGTATGCCACTACGAGGAGCAAGAGAAGTGTGAAAAACCCGAGGTGAAGAAACAGGGGAGAAGAATACGAGGAGCAAGGAAAAAAAAACAAAATACAAAAACGAGGAGAACACAAGGGGCGAAAATCAGAGGAGGATCAACAGTATGCCACTACGAGGAGCAAGAGAAGTGTGATAAACCCGAGGTGAAGAAACAGGGGAGAAGAATACGAGGAGCAAGAAAAAAAAAGCAAAATACAAAAACGAGGAGAACACAAGGGGCGAAAATCAGAGGAGGATCAAAAGTGTGGCACTAGGTGGAGTAAGAGAACTGTGAAAAACGCGAGGCGAAGAAACAGGGGAGAAGAATACGAGGAGCAAGAAAAAAAAAGCAAAATACAAAAACGAGGAGAACACAAGGGGCGAAAATCAGAGGAGGATCAACAGTATGCCACTACGAGGAGTAAGAGAAGTGTGAAAAAGCTGATGTGAAGAAACAGGGGAGAAAAAAAGAGGAGCAGGAAAAAAAAGCAAAATACAAAAACGAGGAGAACACAAGGGGCGAAAATCAGAGGAGGATCAACAGTATGCCACTACGAGGAGCAAGAGAAATGTGAAAATTCCGAGGGGAAGAAACAGGGGTGAAGAATACGAGGAGCAAGAAAAAAAAGCAAAATACAAAAACGAGGAGAACACAAGGGGCGAAAATCAGAGGAGGATCAAAAGTGTGGCACTAGCTGGAGTAAGAGAAGTGTGAAAAACCCGAGGCGAAGAAACAGGGGAGAAGAATACGAGGAGCAAGAAAAAAAAAGCAAAATACAAAAACGAGGAGAACACAAGGGGCAAAAATCAGAGGAGGATCAACAGTATGCCACTACGAGGAGCAAGAGAAGTGTGAAAAACCCGAGGTGAAGAAACAGGGGAGAAGAATACGAGGAGCAAGAAAAAAAAAGCAAAATACAAAAACGAGGAGAACACAAGGGGCGAAAATCAGAGGAGGATCAACAGTATGCCACTACGAGGAGCAAGAGAAGTGTGAAAAACCCGAGGCGAAAAAACAGGGGAGAAGAATACGAGGAGCAAGAAAAAAAAGCAAAATACAAAAACGAGGAGAACACAAGGGGCGAAAATCAGAGGAGGATCAAAAGTGTGGCACTACGTGGAGTAAGAGAAGTGTGAAAAACCCGAGGCAAAGAAACAGGGGAGAAGAATACGAGGAGCAAGAAAAAAAAAGCAAAATACAAAAACGAGGAGAACACAAGGGGCGAAAATCAGAGGAGGATCAACAGTATGCCACTACGAGGAGCAAGAGAAGTGTGAAAAACCCGAGGTGAGGAAACAGGGGAGAAGAATACGAGGAGCAAGGAAAAAAAAGCAAAATACAAAAACGAGGAGAACACAAGGGGCGAAAATCAGAGGAGGATCAACAGTATGCCACTACGAGGAGCAAGAGAAGTGTAAAAAACCCGAGGCGAAGAAACAGGGGAGAAGAATACGAGGAGCAAGAAAAAAAAGCAAAATACAAAAACGAGGAGAACACAAGGGGCGAAAATCAGAGGAGGATCAAAAGTGTGGCACTACGTGGAGTAAGAGAAGTGTGAAAAACCCGAGGCAAAGAAACAGGGGAGAAGAATAGGAGGAGCAAGAAAAAAAAAGCAAAAAACAAAAACGAGGAGAACACAAGGGGCGAAAATCACAGGAGGATCAAAAGTGTGGCACCACGTGGAGTAAGAGAAGTGTGAAAAACCCGAGGCGAAGAAACAGGGGAGAAGAATACGAGGAGCAAGAAAAAAAAAGCAAAATACATAAACGAGGAGAACACAAGGGGCGAAAATCAGAGGAGGATCAAAAGTGTGCTACTAGGTGGAGTAAGAGATGTGTGAAAAACCCGATGCGAAGAAACAGGGGAGAAGAATACGCGGAGCAAGAAAAAAAAAGCAAAATACAAAAATGAGGAGAACACAAGGGGCGAAAATCAGAGGAGGATCAACAGTATGCCACTACGAGGAGTAAGAGAACTGTGAAAAAGCTGATGTGAAGAAACAGGGGAGAAGAATACGAGGAGCAAGAAAAAAAAAGCAAAATACAAAAACGAGGAGAACACAAGGGGCGAAAATCAGAGGAGGATCAACAGTATGCCACTACGAGGAGTAAGACAAGTGTGAAAAACCTGAGGTGAAGAAACAGGGGAGAAGAATACGAGGAGCAAGAAAAAACAAGCAAAATACAAAAACGAGGAGAACACAAGGGGCGAAAATCAGAGGAGGATCAAAAGTGTGACACTACGTGGAGTAAGAGAAGTGTGAAAAACTCGAGGCGAAGAAACAGGGGAGAAGAATACGAGGAGCAAGGAAAAAAAAGCAAAATACAAAAACGAGGAGAACACAAGGGGCGAAAATCAGAGGAGGATCAACAGTATGCCACTACGAGGAGTAAGAGAAGTGTGAAAAAGCTGATGTGAAGAAACAGGGGAGAAGAATACGAGGAGCAAGAAAAAAAAGCAAAATACAAAAACGAGGAGAACACAAGGGGCGAAAATCAGAGGAGGATCAAAAGTGTGGCACTACGAGGAGCAAGAGAAGTGTGAAAACCCGAGGCGAAGAAACACGGGAGAAGAATACGAGGAGCAAGAAAAAAAAAGCAAAATACAAAAACGAGGAGAACACAAGGGGCGAAAATCAGAGGAGGATCAACAGTATGCCACTACGAGGAGTAAGAGAAGTGTGAAAAACCTGATGTGAAGAAACAGGGGAGAAGAATACGAGGAGCAAGAAAAAACAAGCAAAATACAAAAACGAGGAGAACACAAGGGGCGAAAATCAGAGGAGGATCAACAGTATGCCACTACGAGGAGCAAGAGAAGTGTGAAAAACCCGAGGTGAGGAAACAGGGGAGAAGAATACGAGGAGCAAGGAAAAAAAAGCAAAATACAAAAACGAGGAGAACACAAGGGGCGAAAATCAGAAGAGGATCAACAGTATGCCACTACGAGGAGCAAGAGAAGTGTAAAAAACCCGAGGCGAAGAAACAGGGGAGAAGAATACGAGGAGCAAGAAAAAAAAGCAAAATACAAAAACGAGGAGAACACAAGGGGCGAAAATCAGAGGAGGATCAAAAGTGTGGCACTATGTGGAGTAAGAGAAGTGTGAAAAACCCGAGGCAAAGAAACAGGGGAGAAGAATAGGAGGAGCAAGAAAAAAAAAGCAAAATACAAAAACGAGGAGAACACAAGGGGCGAAAATCACAGGAGGATCAAAAGTGTGGCACCACGTGGATTAAGAGAAGTGTGAAAAACCCGAGGCGAAGAAACAGGGGAGAAGAATACGAGGAGCAAGAAAAAAAAAGCAAAATACATAAACGAGGAGAACACAAGGGGCGAAAATCAGAGGAGGATCAAAAGTGTGCTACTAGGTGGAGTAAGAGAAGTGTGAAAAACCCGACACGAAGAAACAGGGGAGAAGAATACGCAGAGCAAGAAAAAAAAAGCAAAATACAAAAACGAGGAGAACACAAGGGGCGAAAATCAGAGGAGGATCAACTGTACGCCACTACGAGGAGTAAGAGAACTGTGAAAAAGCTGATGTGAAGAAACAGGGGAGAAGAATACGAGGAGCAAGAAAAAAAAAGCAAAATACAAAAACGAG
Source organism: Cervus elaphus (assembly GCF_910594005.1). Lineage (NCBI taxonomy): Eukaryota > Metazoa > Chordata > Mammalia > Artiodactyla > Cervidae > Cervus > Cervus elaphus. The sequence continues at coordinate 83,677,553 of NC_057836.1, forward strand.
GAGAACACAAGGGGCGAAAATCAGAGGAGGATCAACAGTATGCCACTACGAGGAGTAAGAGAAGTGTGAAAAACCTGAGGTGAAGAAACAGGGGAGAAGAATACGAGGAGCAAGAAAAAACAAGCAAAATACAAAAACGAGGAGAACACAAGGGGCGAAAATCAGAGGAGGATCAAAAGTGTGACACTACGTGGAGTAAGAGAAGTGTGAAAAACTCGAGGCGAAGAAACAGGGGAGAAGAATACGAGGAGCAAGGAAAAAAAAGCAAAATACAAAAACGAGGAGAACACAAGGGGCGAAAATCAGAGGAGGATCAACAGTATGCCACTACGAGGAGTAAGAGAAGTGTGAAAAAGCTGATGTGAAGAAACAGGGGAGAAGAATACGAGGAGCAAGAAAAAAAAAGCAAAATACAAAAACGAGGAGAACACAAGGGGCGAAAATCACAGGAGGATCAAAAGTATGGCACTAGGTGGAGTAAGAGAAGTGTGAAAAACCCGAGGCGAAGAAACAGGGGAGAAGAATACGCGGAGCAAGAAAAAAAAAGCAAAATACAAAAACGAGGAGAACACAAGGGGCGAAAATCAGAGGAGGATCAAAAGTGTGGCACTAGGTGGAGTAAGAGAAGTGTGAAAAACCCGAGGCGAAGAAACAGGGGAGAAGAATACGAGGAGCAAGGAAAAAAAAGCAAAATACAAAAACGAGGAGAACACAAGGCACGAAAATCAGAGGAGGATCAAAACTGTGGCACTAGGTGGAGTAAGAGAATTGTGAAAAACCCAAGGCGAAGAAACAGGGGAGAAGAATAGGCGGAGCAAGAAAAAAAAAGCAAAATACAAAAACGAGGAGAACACAAGGGGCGAAAATCAGAGGAGGATCAACAGTATGCCACTACGAGGAGCAAGAGAACTGTGAAAAACCCGGGGTGAGGAAACAGGGGAGAAGAATACGAGGAGCAAGGAAAAAAAAGCAAAATACAAAAACGAGGAGAACACAAGGGGCGAAAATCACAGGAGGATCAAAAGTGTGGCACTAGGTGGAGTAAGAGAAGTGTGAAAAACCCGAGGCGAAGAAACAGGGGAGAAGAATACGCGGAGCAAGAAAAAAAAAGCAAAATACAAAAACGAGGAGAACACAAGGGGCGAAAATCAGAGGAGGATCAACAGTATGCCACTACGAGGAGCAAGAGAAGTGTGAAAAACCCGAGGTGAGGAAACAGGGGAGAAGAATACGAGGAGCAAGGAAAAAAAAGCAAAATACAAAAACGAGGAGAACACAAGGGGCGAAAATCAGAAGAGGATCAACAGTATGCCACTACGAGGAGCAAGAGAAGTGTAAAAAACCCGAGGCGAAGAAACAGGGGAGAAGAATACGAGGAGCAAGAAAAAAAAGCAAAATACAAAAACGAGGAGAACACAAGGGGCGAAAATCAGAGGAGGATCAAAAGTGTGGCACTATGTGGAGTAAGAGAAGTGTGAAAAACCCGAGGCAAAGAAACAGGGGAGAAGAATAGGAGGAGCAAGAAAAAAAAAGCAAAATACAAAAACGAGGAGAACACAAGGGGCGAAAATCACAGGAGGATCAAAAGTGTGGCACCACGTGGATTAAGAGAAGTGTGAAAAACCCGAGGCGAAAAAACAGGGGAGAAGAATACGAGGAGCAAGAAAAAAAAAGCAAAATACATAAACGAGGAGAACACAAGGGGCGAAAATCAGAGGAGGATCAAAAGTGTGCTACTAGGTGGAGTAAGAGAAGTGTGAAAAACCCGACGCGAAGAAACAGGGGAGAAGAATACGCAGAGCAAGAAAAAAAAAGCAAAATACAAAAACGAGGAGAACACAAGGGGCGAAAATCAGAGGAGGATCAACAGTACGCCACTACGAGGAGTAAGAGAACTGTGAAAAAGCTGATGTGAAGAAACAGGGGAGAAGAATACGAGGAGCAAGAAAAAAAAAGCAAAATACAAAAACGAGGAGAACACAAGGGGCGAAAATCAGAGGAGGATCAACAGTATGCCACTACGAGGAGTAAGAGAAGTGTGAAAAACCTGAGGTGAAGAAACAGGGGAGAAGAATACGAGGAGCAAGAAAAAACAAGCAAAATACAAAAACGAGGAGAACACAAGGGGCGAAAATCAGAGGAGGATCAAAAGTGTGACACTACGTGGAGTAAGAGAAGTGTGAAAAACTCGAGGTGAAGAAACAGGGGAGAAGAATACGAGGAGCAAGGAAAAAAAAGCAAAATACAAAAACGAGGAGAACACAAGGCACGAAAATCAGAGGAGGATCAAAACTGTGGCACTAGGTGGAGTAAGAGAATTGTGAAAAACCCAAGGCGAAGAAACAGGGGAGAAGAATAGGCGGAGCAAGAAAAAAAAAGCAAAATACAAAAACGAGGAGAACACAAGGGGCGAAAATCAGAGGAGGATCAACAGTATGCCACTACGAGGAGCAAGAGAACTGTGAAAAACCCGGGGTGAGGAAACAGGGGAGAAGAATACGAGGAGCAAGGAAAAAAAAGCAAAATACAAAAACGAGGAGAACACAAGGGGCGAAAATCACAGGAGGATCAAAAGTGTGGCACTAGGTGGAGTAAGAGAAGTGTGAAAAACCCGAGGCGAAGAAACAGGGGAGAAGAATACGCGGAGCAAGAAAAAAAAAGCAAAATACAAAAACGAGGAGAACACAAGGGGCGAAAATCAGAGGAGGATCAACAGTATGCCACTACGAGGAGCAAGAGAAGTGTGAAAAACCCGAGGTGAGGAAACAGGGGAGAAGAATACGAGGAGCAAGGAAAAAAAAGCAAAATACAAAAACGAGGAGAACACAAGGGGCGAAAATCAGAAGAGGATCAACAGTATGCCACTACGAGGAGCAAGAGAAGTGTAAAAAACCCGAGGCGAAGAAACAGGGGAGAAGAATACGAGGAGCAAGAAAAAAAAGCAAAATACAAAAACGAGGAGAACACAAGGGGCGAAAATCAGAGGATGATCAAAAGTGTGGCACTATGTGGAGTAAGAGAAGTGTGAAAAACCCGAGGCAAAGAAACAGGGGAGAAGAATAGGAGGAGCAAGAAAAAAAAAGCAAAATACAAAAACGAGGAGAACACAAGGGGCGAAAATCACAGGAGGATCAAAAGTGTGGCACCACGTGGATTAAGAGAAGTGTGAAAAACCCGAGGCGAAGAAACAGGGGAGAAGAATACGAGGAGCAAGAAAAAAAAAGCAAAATACAAAAACGAGGAGAACACAAGGGGCGAAAATCAGAGGAGGATCAAAAGTGTGCTACTAGGTGGAGTAAGAGAAGTGTGAAAAACCCGACGCGAAGAAACAGGGGAGAAGAATACGCAGAGCAAGAAAAAAAAAGCAAAATACAAAAACGAGGAGAACACAAGGGGCGAAAATCAGAGGAGGATCAACAGTACGCCACTACGAGGAGTAAGAGAACTGTGAAAAAGCTGATGTGAAGAAACAGGGGAGAAGAATACGAGGAGCAAGAAAAAAAAAGCAAAAAACAAAAAAGAGGAGAACACAAGGGGCGAAAATCAGAGGAGGATCAACAGTATGCCACTACGAGGAGTAAGAGAAGTGTGAAAAACCTGAGGTGAAGAAACAGGGGAGAAGAATACGAGGAGCAAGAAAAAACAAGCAAAATACAAAAACGAGGAGAACACAAGGGGCGAAAATCAGAGGAGGATCAAAAGTGTGACACTACGTGGAGTAAGAGAAGTGTGAAAAACTCGAGGCGAAGAAACAGGGGAGAAGAATACGAGGAGCAAGGAAAAAAAAGCAAAATACAAAAACGAGGAGAACACAAGGGGCGAAAATCAGAGGAGGATCAACAGTATGCCACTACGAGGAGTAAGAGAAGTGTGAAAAAGCTGATGTGAAGAAACAGGGGAGAAGAATACGAGGAGCAAGAAAAAAAAAGCAAAATACAAAAACGAGGAGAACACAAGGGGCGAAAATCAGAGGAGGATCAAAAGTGTGGCACTACGAGGAGCAAGAGAAGTGTGAAAAACCCGAGGCGAAGAAACACGGGAGAAGAATACGAGGAGCAAGAAAAAAAAAGCAAAATACAAAAATGAGGTGAACACAAGGGGCGAAAATCAGAGGAGGATCAAAAGTGTGGCACTAGCTGGAGTAAGAGAAGTGTGAAAAACCCGAGGCGAAGAAACAGGGGAGAAGAATAGGCGGAGCAAGAAAAAAAAAGCAAAATACAAAAACGAGGAGAACACAAGGGGCGAAAATCAGAGGAGGATCAACAGTATGCCACTACGAGGAGCAAGAGAAGTGTGAAAAACCCGAGGTGAAGAAACAGGGGGGAAGAATACGAGGAGCAAGGAAAAAAAAGCAAAATACAAAAACGAGGAGAACACAAGGGGCGAAAATCAGAGGAGGATCAACAGTATGCCACTACGAGGAGCAAGAGAAGTGTGAAAAACCCGAGGTGAAGAAACAGGGGAGAAGAATACGAGGAGCAAGAAAAAAAAAGCAAAATACAAAAACGAGGAGAACACAAGGGGCGAAAATCAGAGGAGGATCAACAGTATGCCACTACGAGGAGCAAGAGTAGTGTGAAAAACCCGAGGCGAAGAAACAGGGGAGAAGAATACGAGGAGCAAGAAAAAAAAGCAAAATACAAAAACGAGGAGAACACAAGGGGCGAAAATCAGAGGAGGATCAAAAGTGTGGCACTACGTGGAGTAAGAGAAGTGTGAAAAACCCGAGGCAAAGAAACAGGGGAGAAGAATACGAGGAGCAAGAAAAGAAAAGCAAAATACAAAAACGAGGAGAACACAAGGGGCGAAAATCAGAGGAGGATCAACAGTATGCCACTACGAGGAGCAAGAGAAGTGTGAAAAACCCGAGGTGAGGAAACAGGGGAGAAGAATACGAGGAGCAAGGAAAAAAAAGCAAAATACAAAAACGAGGAGAACACAAGGGGCGAAAATCAGAGGAGGATCAACAGTATGCCACTACGAGGAGCAAGAGAAGTGTGAAAAACCCGAGGCGAAGAAACAGGGGAGAAGAATACGAGGAGCAAGAAAAAAAAGCAAAATACAAAAACGAGGAGAACACAAGGGGCGAAAATCAGAGGAGGATCAAAAGTATGGCACTACGTGGAGTAAGAGAAGTGTGAAAAAACCTAGGCAAAGAAACAGGGGAGAAGAATACGAGGAGCAAGAAAAAAAAAGCAAAATACAAAAACGAGGAGAACACAAGGGGCGAAAATCACAGGAGGATCAAAAGTGTGGCACTAGGTGGAGTAAGAGAAGTGTGAAAAACCCGAGGCGAAGAAACAGGGGAGAAGAATACGCGGAGCAAGAAAAAAAAAGCAAAATACAAAAACGAGGAGAACACAAGGGGCGAAAATCAGAGGAGGATCAAAAGTGTGGCACTAGGTGGAGTAAGAGAAGTGTGAAAAACCCGAGGCGAAGAAACAGGGGAGAAGAATACGAGGAGCAAGGAAAAAAAAGCAAAATACAAAAACGAGGAGAACACAAGGCACGAAAATCAGAGGAGGATCAAAACTGTGGCACTAGGTGGAGTAAGAGAATTGTGAAAAACCCAAGGCGAAGAAACAGGGGAGAAGAATAGGCGGAGCAAGAAAAAAAAAGCAAAATACAAAAACGAGGAGAACACAAGGGGCGAAAATCAGAGGAGGATCAACAGTATGCCACTACGAGCAGCAAGAGAACTGTGAAAAACCCGGGGTGAGGAAACAGGGGAGAAGAATACGAGGAGCAAGGAAAAAAAAGCAAAATACAAAAACGAGGAGAACACAAGGGGCGAAAATCAGAGGAGGATCAACAGTATGCCACTACGAGGAGCAAGAGAAGTGTAAAAAACCCGAGGCGAAAAAACAGGGGAGAAGAATACGAGGAGCAAGAAAAAAAAGCAAAATACAAAAACGAGGAGAACACAAGGGGCGAAAATCAGAGGAGGATCTAAAGTGTGGCACTACGTGGAGTAAGAGAAGTGTGAAAAACCCGAGGCAAAGAAACAGGGGAGAAGAATAGGAGCAGCAAGAAAAAAAAAGCAAAATACAAAAACGAGGAGAACACAAGGGGCGAAAATCACAGGAGGATCAAAAGTGTGGCACCACGTGGAGTAAGAGAAGTGTGAAAAACCCGAGGCAAAGAAACAGGGGAGAAGAATACGAGGAGCAAGAAAAAAAAAGCAAAATACATAAACGAGGAGAACACAAGGGGCGAAAATCAGAGGAGGATCAAAAGTGTGCTACTAGGTGGAGTAAGAGAAGTGTGAAAAAGCCGACGCGAAGAAACAGGGGAGAAGAATACGCGGAGCAAGAAAAAAAAAGCAAAATACAAAAATGAGGAGAACACAAGGGGCGAAAATCAGAGGAGGATCAACAGTATGCCACTACGAGGAGCAAGAGAAGTGTGAAAAAGCTGATGTGAAGAAACAGGGGAGAAGAATACGAGGAGCAAGAAAAAAAAAGCAAAATACAAAAACGAGGAGAACACAAGGGGCGAAAATCAGAGGAGGATCAAAAGTGTGGCACTACGAGGAGCAAGAGAAGTGTGAAAAACCCGAGGCGAAGAAACACGGGAGAAGAATACGAGGAGCAAGAAAAAAAAAGCAAAATACAAAAACGAGGAGAACACAAGGGGCGAAAATCAGAGGAGGATCAAAAGTGTGGCACTAGCTGGAGTAACAGAAGTGTGAAAAATCCGAAGCAAAGAAACAGGGGAGAAGAATACGAGGAGCAAGAAAAAAAAAGCAAAATACAAAAACGAGGAGAACACAAGGGGCGAAAATCAGAGGAGGATCAACAGTATGCCACTACGAGGAGCAAGAGAAGTGTGAAAATCCCGAGGCGAAGAAACAGGGGAGAAGAATCCGAGGAGCAAGAAAAAAAAGCAAAATACAAAAACGAGGAGAACACAAGGGGCGAAAATCAGAGGAGGATCAAAAGTGTGGCACTAGCTGGAGTAAGAGAAGTATGAAAAAGCCGAGGCGAAGAAACAGGGGAGAAGAATACGAGGAGCAAGAAAAAAAAAGCAAAATACAAAAACGAGGAGAACACAAGGGGCGAAAATCAGAGGAGGATCAACAGTATGCCACTACGAGGAGCAAGAGAAGTGTGAAAAACCCGAGGTGAAGAAACAGGGGAGAAGAATACGAGGAGCAAGGAAAAAAAAACAAAATACAAAAACGAGGAGAACACAAGGGGCGAAAATCAGAGGAGGATCAACAGTATGCCACTACGAGGAGCAAGAGAAGTGTGATAAACCCGAGGTGAAGAAACAGGGGAGAAGAATACGAGGAGCAAGAAAAAAAAAGCAAAATACAAAAACGAGGAGAACACAAGGGGCGAAAATCAGAGGAGGATCAAAAGTGTGGCACAAGGTGGAGTAAGAGAACTGTGAAAAACGCGAGGCGAAGAAACAGGGGAGAAGAATACGAGGAGCAAGAAAAAAAAAGCAAAATACAAAAACGAGGAGAACACAAGGGGCGAAAATCAGAGGAGGATCAACAGTATGCCACTACGAGGAGTAAGAGAAGTGTGAAAAAGCTGATGTGAAGAAACAGGGGAGAAAATACGAGGAGCAGGAAAAAAAAGCAAAATACAAAAACGAGGAGAACACAAGGGGCGAAAATCAGAGGAGGATCAACAGTATGCCACTACGAGGAGCAAGAGAAATGTGAAAATCCCGAGGCGAAGAAACAGGGGTGAAGAATACGAGGAGCAAGAAAAAAAAGCAAAATACAAAAACGAGGAGAACACAAGGGGCGAAAATCAGAGGAGGATCAAAAGTGTGGCACTAGCTGGAGTAAGAGAAGTGTGAAAAACCCGAGGCGAAGAAACAGGGGAGAAGAATACGAGGAGCAAGAAAAAAAAAGCAAAATACAAAAACGAGGAGAACACAAGGGGCGAAAATCAGAGGAGGATCAACAGTATGCCACTACGAGGAGCAAGAGAAGTGTGAAAAACCCGAGGTGAAGAAACAGGGGAGAAGAATACGAGGAGCAAGGAAAAAAAAGCAAAATACAAAAACGAGGAGAACACAAGGGGCGAAAATCAGAGGAGGATCAACAGTATGCCACTACGAGGAGCAAGAGAAGTGTGAAAAACCCGAGGTGAAGAAACAGGGGAGAAGAATACGAGGAGCAAGAAAAAAAAAGCAAAATACAAAAACGAGGAGAACACAAGGGGCGAATATCAGAGGAGGATCAACAGTATGCCACTACGAGGAGCAAGAGAAGTGTGAAAAACCCGAGGTGAAGAAACAGGGGAGAAGAATACGAGGAGCAAGGAAAAAAAAGCAAAATACAAAAACGAGGAGAACACAAGGGGCGAAAATCAGAGGAGGATCAACAGTATGCCACTACGAGGAGCAAGAGAAGTGTGAAAAACCCGAGGTGAAGAAACAGGGGAGAAGAATACGAGGAGCAAGAAAAAAAAAGCAAAATACAAAAACGAGGAGAACACAAGGGGCGAAAATCAGAGGAGGATCAACAGTATGCCACTACGAGGAGCAAGAGAAGTGTGAAAAACCCGAGGCGAAGAAACAGGGGAGAAGAATACGAGGAGCAAGAAAAAAAAGCAAAATACAAAAACGAGGAGAACACAAGGGGCGAAAATCAGAGGAGGATCAAAAGTGTGGCACTACGTGGAGTAAGAGAAGTGTGAAAAACCCGAGGCAAAGAAACAGGGGAGAAGAATACGAGGAGCAAGAAAAAAAAAGCAAAATACAAAAACGAGGAGAACACAAGGGGCGAAAATCAGAGGAGGATCAACAGTATGCCACTACGAGGAGCAAGAGAAGTGTGAAAAACCCGAGGTGAGGAAACAGGGGAGAAGAATACGAGGAGCAAGGAAAAAAAAGCAAAATACAAAAACGAGGAGAACACAAGGGGCGAAAATCAGAGGAGGATCAACAGTATGCCACTACGAGGAGCAAGAGAAGTGTAAAAAACCCGAGGCGAAGAAACAGGGGAGAAGAATACGAGGAGCAAGAAAAAAAAGCAAAATACAAAAACGAGGAGAACACAAGGGGCGAAAATCAGAGGAGGATCAAAAGTGTGGCACTACGTGGAGTAAGAGAAGAGTGAAAAATCCGAGGCAAAGAAACAGGGGAGAAGAATAGGAGGAGCAAGAAAAAAAAAGCAAAATACAAAAACGAGGAGAACACAAGGGGCGAAAATCACAGGAGGATCAAAAGTGTGGCACCACGTGGAGTAAGAGAAGTGTGAAAAACCCGAGGCGAAGAAACAGGGGAGAAGAATACGAGGAGCAAGAAAAAAAAAGCAAAATACATAAACGAGGAGACCACAAGGGGCGAAAATCAGAGGAGGATCAAAAGTGTGCTACTAGGTGGAGTAAGAGAAGTGTGAAAAACCCGACGCGAAGAAACAGGGGAGAAGAATACGCGGAGCAAGGAAAAAAAAGCAAAATACAAAAATGAGGAGAACACAAGGGGCGAAAATCAGAGGAGGATCAACAGTATGCCGCTACGAGGAGTAAGAGAACTGTGAAAAAGCTGATGTGAAGAAACAGGGGAGAAGAATACGAGGAGCAAGAAAAAAAAAGCAAAATACAAAAACGAGGAGAACACAAGGGGCGAAAATCAGAGGAGGATCAACAGTATGCCACTACGAGGAGTAAGAGAAGTGTGAAAAACCTGAGGTGAAGAAACAGGGGAGAAGAATACGAGGAGCAAGAAAAAAAAAGCAAAATACAAAAACGAGGAGAACACAAGGGGCGAAAATCAGAGGAGGATCAAAAGTGTGGCACTACGAGGAGCAAGAGAAGTGTGAAAAACCCGAGGTGAAGAAACACGGGAGAAGAATACGAGGAGCAAGAAAAAAAAAGCAAAATACAAAAACGAGGAGAACACAAGGGGCGAAAATCAGAGGAGGATCAAAAGTGTGGCACTAGCTGGAGTAAGAGAAGTGTGAAAAATCCGAGGCGAAGAAACAGGGGAGAAGAATACGAGGAGCAAGAAAAAAAAAGCAAAATACAAAAACGACGAGAACACAAGGGGCGAAAATCAGAGGAGGATCAACAGTATGCCACTACGAGGAGCAAGAGAAGTGTGAAAAACCCGAGGTGAAGAAACAGGGGAGAAGAATACGAGGAGCAAGGAAAAAAAAGCAAAATACAAACACGAGGAGAACACAAGGGGCGAAAATCAGAGGAGGATCAACAGTATGCCACTACGAGGAGCAAGAGAAGTGTGAAAAACCCGAGGTGAAGAAACAGGGGAGAAGAATACGAGGAGCAAGAAAAAAAAAGCAAAATACAAAAACGAGGAGAACACAAGGGGCGAAAATCAGAGGAGGATCAACAGTATTCCACTACGAGGAGCAAGAGTAGTGTGAAAAACCCGAGGCGAAGAAACAGGGGAGAAGAATACGAGGAGCAAGAAAAAAAAGCAAAATACAAAAACGAGGAGAACACAAGGGGCGAAAATCAGAGGCGGATCAAAAGTGTGCCACTACGTGGAGTAAGAGAAGTGTGAAAAACCCGAGGCAAAGAAACAGGGGAGAAGAATACGAGGAGCAAGAAAAAAAAAGCAAAATACAAAAACGAGGAGAACACAAGGGGCGAAAATCAGAGGAGGATCAAAAGTATGCCACTACGAGGAGCAAGAGAAGTGTGAAAAACCCGAGGTGAGGAAACAGGGGAGAAGAATACGAGGAGCAAGGAAAAAAAAGCAAAATACAAAAACGAGGAGAACACAAGGGGCGAAAATCAGAGGAGGATCAACAGTATGCCACTACGAGGAGCAAGAGAAGTGTGAAAAACCCGAGGCGAAGAAACAGGGGAGAAGAATACGAGGAGCAAGAAAAAAAAGCAAAATACAAAAACGAGGAGAACACAAGGGGCGAAAATCAGAGGAGGATCAAAAGTGTGGCACTACGTGGAGTAAGAGAAGTGTGAAAAACCCGAGGCAAAGAAACAGGGGAGAAGAATACGAGGAGCAAGAAAAAAAAAGCAAAATACAAAAACGAGGAGAACACAAGGGGCGAAAATCAGAGGAGGATCAAAAGTGTGGCACTAGGTGGAGTAAGAGAAGTGTGAAAAACCCGAGGCGAAGAAACAGGGGAGAAGAATACGAGGAGCAAGGAAAAAAAAGCAAAATACAAAAACGAGGAGAACACAAGGGGCGAAAATCAGAGGAGGATCAACAGTAAGCCACTACGAGGAGCAAGAGAAGTGTGAAAAAGCTGATGTGAAGAAACAGGGGAGAAGAATACGAGGAGCAAGAAAAAAAAAGCAAAATACAAAAACGAGGAGAACACAAGGGGCGAAAATCAGAGGAGGATCAACAGTATGCCACTACGAGGAGTAAGAGAAGTGTGAAAAAGCTGATGTGAAGAAACAGGGGAGAAAATACGAGGATCAGGAAAAAAAAGCAAAATACAAAAACGAGGAGAACACAAGGGGCGAAAATCAGAGGAGGATCAACAGTATGCCACTACGAGGAGCAAGAGAAGTGTGAAAATCCCGAGGCGAAGAAACAGGGGAGAAGAATACGAGGAGCAAGAAAAAAAAGCAAAATACAAAAACGAGGAGAACACAAGGAGCGAAAATCAGAGGAGGATCAAAAGTGTGGCACTAGCTGGAGTAAGAGAAGTATGAAAAACCCGAGGCGAAGAAACAGGGGAGAAGAATACGAGGAGCAAGAAAAAAAAAGCAAAATACAAAAACGAGGAGAACACAAGGGGCGAAAATCAGAGGAGGATCAACAGTATGCCACTACGAGGAGCAAGAGAAGTGTGAAAAACCCGAGGTGAAGAAACAGGGGAGAAGAATACGAGGAGCAAGGAAAAAAAAGCAAAATACAAAAACGAGGAGAACACAAGGGGCGAAAATCAGAGGAGGATCAACAGTATGCCACTACGAGGAGCAAGAGAAGTGTGATAAACCCGAGGTGAAGAAACAGGGGAGAAGAATACGAGGAGCAAGAAAATAAAAGCAAAATACAAAAACGAGGAGAACACAAGGGGCGAAAATCAGAGGAGGATCAAAAGTGTGGCACTAGGTGGAGTAAGAGAACTGTGAAAAACGCGAGGCGAAGAAACAGGGGAGAAGAATACGAGGAGCAAGAAAAAAAAAGCAAAATACAAAAACGAGGAGAACACAAGGGGCGAAAATCAGAGGAGGATCAACAGTATGCCACTACGAGGAGTAAGAGAAGTGTGAAAAAGCTGATGTGAAGAAACAGGGGAGAAAATACGAGGAGCAGGAAAAAAAAGCAAAATACAAAAACGAGGAGAACACAAGGGGCGAAAATCAGAGGAGGATCAACAGTATGCCACTACGAGGAGTAAGAGAAGTGTGAAAAAGCTGATGTGAAGAAACAGGGGAGAAAATACGAGGATCAGGAAAAAAAAGCAAAATACAAAAACGAGGAGAACACAAGGGGCGAAAATCAGAGGAGGATCAACAGTATGCCACTACGAGGAGCAAGAGAAGTGTGAAAATACCGAGGCGAAGAAACAGGGGAGAAGAATACGAGGAGCAAGAAAAAAAAGCAAAATACAAAAACGAGGAGAACACAAGGGGCGAAAATCAGAGGAGGATCAAAAGTGTGGCACTAGCTGGAGTAAGAGAAGTATGAAAAACCCGAGGCGAAGAAACAGGGGAGAAGAATACGAGGAGCAAGAAAAAAAAAGCAAAATACAAAAACGAGGAGAACACAAGGGGCGAAAATCAGAGGAGGATCAACAGTATGCCACTACGAGGAGCAAGAGAAGTGTGAAAAACCCGAGGTGAAGAAACAGGGGAGAAGAATACGAGGAGCAAGGAAAAAAAAGCAAAATACAAAAACGAGGAGAACACAAGGGGCGAAAATCAGAGGAGGATCAACAGTATGCCACTACGAGGAGCAAGAGAAGTGTGATAAACCCGAGGTGAAGAAACAGGGGAGAAGAATACGAGGAGCAAGAAAAAAAAAGCAAAATACAAAAACGAGGAGAACACAAGGGGCGAAAATCAGAGGAGGATCAAAAGTGTGGCACTAGGTGGAGTAAGAGAACTGTGAAAAACGCGAGGCGAAGAAACAGGGGAGAAGAATACGAGGAGCAAGAAAAAAAAAGCAAAATACAAAAACGAGGAGAACACAAGGGGCGAAAATCAGAGGAGGATCAACAGTATGCCACTACGAGGAGTAAGAGAAGTGTGAAAAAGCTGATGTGAAGAAACAGGGGAGAAAATACGAGGAGCAGGAAAAAAAAGCAAAATACAAAAACGAGGAGAACACAAGGGGCGAAAATCAGAGGAGGATCAACAGTATGCCACTACGAGGAGCAAGAGAAATGTGAAAATCCCGAGGCGAAGAAACAGGGGTGAAGAATACGAGGAGCAAGAAAAAAAAGCAAAATACAAAAACGAGGAGAACACAAGGGGCGAAAATCAGAGGAGGATCAACAGTATGCCACTACGAGGAGCAAGAGAAGTGTGAAAAACCCGAGGTGAAGAAACAGGGGAGAAGAATACGAGGAGCAAGGAAAAAAAAGCAAAATACATAAACGAGGAGACCACAAGGGGCGAAAATCAGAGGAGGATCAAAAGTGTGCTACTAGGTGGAGTAAGAGAAGTGTGAAAAACCCGACGCGAAGAAACAGGGGAGAAGAATACGCGGAGCAAGGAAAAAAAAGCAAAATACAAAAATGAGGAGAACACAAGGGGCGAAAATCAGAGGAGGATCAACAGTATGCCGCTACGAGGAGTAAGAGAACTGTGAAAAAGCTGATGTGAAGAAACAGGGGAGAAGAATACGAGGAGCAAGAAAAAAAAAGCAAAATACAAAAACGAGGAGAACACAAGGGGCGAAAATCAGAGGAGGATCAACAGTATGCCACTACGAGGAGTAAGAGATGTGTGAAAAACCTGAGGTGAAGAAACAGGGGAGAAGAATACGAGGAGCAAGAAAAAAAAAGCAAAATACAAAAACGAGGAGAACACAAGGGGCGAAAATCAGAGGAGGATCAAAAGTGTGGCACTACGAGGAGCAAGAGAAGTGTGAAAAACCCGAGGTGAAGAAACACGGGAGAAGAATACGAGGAGCAAGAAAAAAAAAGCAAAATACAAAAACGAGGAGAACACAAGGGGCGAAAATCAGAGGAGGATCAAAAGTGTGGCACTAGCTGGAGTAAGAGAAGTGTGAAAAATCCGAGGCGAAGAAACAGGGGAGAAGAATACGAGGAGCAAGAAAAAAAAAGCAAAATACAAAAACGACGAGAACACAAGGGGCGAAAATCAGAGGAGGATCAACAGTATGCCACTACGAGGAGCAAGAGAAGTGTGAAAAACCCGAGGTGAAGAAACAGGGGAGAAGAATACGAGGAGAAAGAAAAAAAAAGCAAAATACAAACACGAGGAGAACACAAGGGGCGAAAATCAGAGGAGGATCAACAGTATGCCACTACGAGGAGCAAGAGAAGTGTGAAAAACCCGAGGTGAAGAAACAGGGGAGAAGAATACGAGGAGCAAGAAAAAAAAAGCAAAATACAAAAACGAGGAGAACACAAGGGGCGAAAATCAGAGGAGGATCAACAGTATTCCACTACGAGGAGCAAGAGTAGTGTGAAAAACCCGAGGCGAAGAAACAGGGGAGAAGAATACGAGGAGCAAGAAAAAAAAGCAAAATACAAAAACGAGGAGAACACAAGGGGCGAAAATCAGAGGCGGATCAAAAGTGTGCCACTACGTGGAGTAAGAGAAGTGTGAAAAACCCGAGGCAAAGAAACAGGGGAGAAGAATACGAGGAGCAAGAAAAAAAAAGCAAAATACAAAAACGAGGAGAACACAAGGGGCGAAAATCAGAGGAGGATCAACAGTATGCCACTACGAGGAGCAAGAGAAGTGTGAAAAACCCGAGGTGAGGAAACAGGGGAGAAGAATACGAGGAGCAAGGAAAAAAAAGCAAAATACAAAAACGAGGAGAACACAAGGGGCGAAAATCAGAGGAGGATCAACAGTATGCCACTACGAGGAGCAAGAGAAGTGTGAAAAACCCGAGGCGAAGAAACAGGGGAGAAGAATACGAGGAGCAAGAAAAAAAAGCAAAATACAAAAACGAGGAGAACACAAGGGGCGAAAATCAGAGGAGGATCAAAAGTGTGGCACTACGTGGAGTAAGAGAAGTGTGAAAAACCCGAGGAAAAGAAACAGGGGAGAAGAAAACGAGGAGCAAGAAAAAAAAAGCAAAATACAAAAACGAGGAGAACACAAGGGGCGAAAATCAGAGGAGGATCAAAAGTGTGGCACTAGGTGGAGTAAGAGAAGTGTGAAAAACCCGAGGCGAAGAAACAGGGGAGAAGAATACGAGGAGCAAGGAAAAAAAAGCAAAATACAAAAACGAGGAGAACACAAGGGGCGAAAATCAGAGGAGGATCAACAGTAAGCCACTACGAGGAGTAAGAGAAGTGTGAAAAAGCTGATGTGAAGAAACAGGGGAGAAGAATACGAGGAGCAAGAAAAAAAAAGCAAAATACAAAAACGAGGAGAACACAAGGGGCGAAAATCAGAGGAGGATCAACAGTATGCCACTACGAGGAGTAAGAGAAGTGTGAAAAAGCTGATGTGAAGAAACAGGGGAGAAAATACGAGGATCAGGAAAAAAAAGCAAAATACAAAAACGAGGAGAACACAAGGGGCGAAAATCAGAGGAGGATCAACAGTATGCCACTACGAGGAGCAAGAGAAGTGTGAAAATCCCGAGGCGAAGAAACAGGGGAGAAGAATACGAGGAGCAAGAAAAAAAAGCAAAATACAAAAACGAGGAGAACACAAGGGGCGAAAATCAGAGGAGGATCAAAAGTGTGGCACTAGCTGGAGTAAGAGAAGTATGAAAAACCCGAGGCGAAGAAACAGGGGAGAAGAATACGAGGAGCAAGAAAAAAAAAGCAAAATACAAAAACGAGGAGAACACAAGGGGCGAAAATCAGAGGAGGATCAACAGTATGCCACTACGAGGAGCAAGAGAAGTGTGAAAAACCCGAGGTGAAGAAACAGGGGAGAAGAATACGAGGAGCAAGGAAAAAAAAGCAAAATACAAAAACGAGGAGAACACAAGGGGCGAAAATCAGAGGAGGATCAACAGTATGCCACTACGAGGAGCAAGAGAAGTGTGATAAACCCGAGGTGAAGAAACAGGGGAGAAGAATACGAGGAGCAAGAAAATAAAAGCAAAATACAAAAACGAGGAGAACACAAGGGGCGAAAATCAGAGGAGGATCAAAAGTGTGGCACTAGGTGGAGTAAGAGAACTGTGAAAAACGCGAGGCGAAGAAACAGGGGAGAAGAATACGAGGAGCAAGAAAAAAAAAGCAAAATACAAAAACGAGGAGAACACAAGGGGCGAAAATCAGAGGAGGATCAACAGTATGCCACTACGAGGAGTAAGAGAAGTGTGAAAAAGCTGATGTGAAGAAACAGGGGAGAAAATACGAGGAGCAGGAAAAAAAAGCAAAATACAAAAACGAGGAGAACACAAGGGGCGAAAATCAGAGGAGGATCAACAGTATGCCACTACGAGGAGTAAGAGAAGTGTGAAAAAGCTGATGTGAAGAAACAGGGGAGAAAATACGAGGAGCAGGAAAAAAAAGCAAAATACAAAAACGAGGAGAACACAAGGGGCGAAAATCAGAGGAGGATCAACAGTATGCCACTACGAGGAGCAAGAGAAGTGTGAAAATACCGAGGCGAAGAAACAGGGGAGAAGAATACGAGGAGCAAGAAAAAAAAGCAAAATACAAAAACGAGGAGAACACAAGGGGCGAAAATCAGAGGAGGATCAAAAGTGTGGCACTAGGTGGAGTAAGAGAAGTGTGAAAAACCCGAGGCGAAGAAACAGGGGAGAAGAATACGAGGAGCAAGAAAAAAAAAGCAAAATACAAAAACGAGGAGAACACAAGGGGCGAAAATCAGAGGAGGATCAACAGTATGCCACTACGAGGAGCAAGAGAAGTGTGAAAAACCCGAGGTGAAGAAACAGGGGAGAAGAATACGAGGAGCAAGGAAAAAAAAGCAAAATACAAAAACGAGGAGAACACAAGGGGCGAAAATCAGAGGAGGATCAACAGTATGCCACTACGAGGAGCAAGAGAAGTGTGATAAACCCGAGGTGAAGAAACAGGGGAGAAGAATACGAGGAGCAAGAAAAAAAAAGCAAAATACAAAAACGAGGAGAACACAAGGGGCGAAAATCAGAGGAGGATCAAAAGTGTGGCACTAGGTGGAGTAAGAGAACTGTGAAAAACGCGAGGCGAAGAAACAGGGGAGAAGAATACGAGGAGCAAGAAAAAAAAAGCAAAATACAAAAACGAGGAGAACACAAGGGGCGAAAATCAGAGGAGGATCAACAGTATGCCACTACGAGGAGTAAGAGAAGTGTGAAAAAGCTGATGTGAAGAAACAGGGGAGAAAATACGAGGAGCAGGAAAAAAAAGCAAAATACAAAAACGAGGAGAACACAAGGGGCGAAAATCAGAGGAGGATCAACAGTATGCCACTACGAGGAGCAAGAGAAATGTGAAAATCCCGAGGCGAAGAAACAGGGGTGAAGAATACGAGGAGCAAGAAAAAAAAGCAAAATACAAAAACGAGGAGAACACAAGGGGCGAAAATCAGAGGAGGATCAAAAGTGTGGCACTAGCTGGAGTAAGAGAAGTGTGAAAAACCCGAGGCGAAGAAACAGGGGAGAAGAATACGAGGAGCAAGAAAAAAAAAGCAAAATACAAAAACGAGGAGAACACAAGGGGCGAAAATCAGAGGAGGATCAACAGTATGCCACTACGAGGAGCAAGAGAAGTGTGAAAAACCCGAGGTGAAGAAACAGGGGAGAAGAATACGAGGAGCAAGGAAAAAAAAGCAAAATACAAAAACGAGGAGAACACAAGGGGCGAAAATCAGAGGAGGATCAACAGTATGCCACTACGAGGAGCAAGAGAAGTGTGATAAACCCGAGGTGAAGAAACAGGGGAGAAGAATACGAGGAGCAAGAAAAAAAAAGCAAAATACAAAAACGAGGAGAACACAAGGGGCGAAAATCAGAGGAGGATCAAAAGTGTGGCACTACGTGGAGTAAGAGAACTGTGAAAAACGCGAGGCGAAGAAACAGGGGAGAAGAATACGAGGAGCAAGAAAAAAAAAGCAAAATACAAAAACGAGGAGAACACAAGGGGCGAAAATCAGAGGAGGATCAACAGTATGCCACTACGAGGAGTAAGAGAAGTGTGAAAAAGCTGATGTGAAGAAACAGGGGAGAAAAAACGAGGAGCAGGAAAAAAAAGCAAAATACAAAAACGAGGAGAACACAAGGGGCGAAAATCAGAGGAGGATCAACAGTATGCCACTACGAGGAGCAAGAGAAATGTGAAAATCCCGAGGCGAAGAAACAGGGGTGAAGAATACGAGGAGCAAGAAAAAAAAGCAAAATACAAAAACGAGGAGAACACAAGGGGCGAAAATCAGAGGAGGATCAAAAGTGTGGCACTAGCTGGAGTAAGAGAAGTGTGAAAAACCCGAGGCGAAGAAACAGGGGAGAAGAATACGAGGAGCAAGAAAAAAAAAGCAAAATACAAAAACGAGGAGAACACAAGGGGCGAAAATCAGAGGAGGATCAACAGTATGCCACTACGAGGAGCAAGAGAAGTGTGAAAAACCCGAGGTGAAGAAACAGGGGAGAAGAATACGAGGAGCAAGGAAAAAAAAGCAAAATACAAAAACGAGGAGAACACAAGGGGCGAAAATCAGAGGAGGATCAACAGTATGCCACTACGAGGAGCAAGAGAAGTGTGAAAAACCCGAGGTGAAGAAACAGGGGAGAAGAATACGAGGAGCAAGAAAAAAAAAGCAAAATACAAAAACGAGGAGAACACAAGGGGCGAAAATCAGAGGAGGATCAAAAGTGTGGCACTACGTGGAGTAAGAGAAGTGTGAAAAACCCGAGGCAAAGAAACAGGGGAGAAGAATACGAGGAGCAAGAAAAAAAAGCAAAATACAAAAACGAGGAGAACACAAGGGGCGAAAATCAGAGGAGGATCAACAGTATGCCACTACGAGGAGCAAGAGAAGTGTGAAAAACACGAGGTGAGGAAACAGGGGAGAAGAATACGAGGAGCAAGGAAAAAAAAGCAAAATACAAAAACGAGGAGAACACAAGGGGCGAAAATCAGAGGAGGATCAACAGTATGCCACTACGAGGAGCAAGAGAAGTGTGAAAAACCCGAGGTGAAGAAACAGGGGAGAAGAATACGAGGAGCAAGGAAAAAAAAACAAAATACAAAAACGAGGAGAACACAAGGGGCGAAAATCAGAGGAGGTTCAACAGTATGCCACTACGAGGAGCAAGAGAAGTGTGATAAACCCGAGGTGAAGAAACAGGGGAGAAGAATACGAGGAGCAAGAAAAAAAAAGCAAAATACAAAAACGAGGAGAACACAAGGGGCGAAAATCAGAGGAGGATCAAAAGTGTGGCACTAGGTGGAGTAAGAGAACTGTGAAAAACGCGAGGCGAAGAAACAGGGGAGAAGAATACGAGGAGCAAGAAAAAAAAAGCAAAATACAAAAACGAGGAGAACACAAGGGGCGAAAATCAGAGGAGGATCAACAGTATGCCACTACGAGGAGTAAGAGAAGTGTGAAAAAGCTGATGTGAAGAAACAGGGGAGAAAATACGAGGAGCAGGAAAAAAAAGCAAAATACAAAAACGAGGAGAACACAAGGGGCGAAAATCAGAGGAGGATCAACAGTATGCCACTACGAGGAGCAAGAGAAATGTGAAAATCCCGAGGCGAAGAAACAGGGGAGAAGAATACGAGGAGCAAGGAAAAAAAAGCAAAATACAAAAACGAGGAGAACACAAGGGGCGAAAATCAGAGGAGGATCAACAGTATGCCACTACGAGGAGCAAGAGAAGTGTGAAAAACCCGAGGTGAAGAAACAGGGGAGAAGAATACGAGGAGCAAGGAAAAAAAAACAAAATACAAAAACGAGGAGAACACAAGGGGCGAAAATCAGAGGAGGATCAACAGTATGCCACTACGAGGAGCAAGAGAAGTGTGATAAACCCGAGGTGAAGAAACAGGGGAGAAGAATACGAGGAGCAAGAAAAAAAAAGCAAAATACAAAAACGAGGAGAACACAAGGGGCGAAAATCAGAGGAGGATCAAAAGTGTGGCACTAGGTGGAGTAAGAGAACTGTGAAAAACGCGAGGCGAAGAAACAGGGGAGAAGAATACGAGGAGCAAGAAAAAAAAAGCAAAATACAAAAACGAGGAGAACACAAGGGGCGAAAATCAGAGGAGGATCAACAGTATGCCACTACGAGGAGTAAGAGAAGTGTGAAAAAGCTGATGTGAAGAAACAGGGGAGAAAATCCGAGGAGCAGGAAAAAAAAGCAAAATACAAAAACGAGGAGAACACAAGGGGCGAAAATCAGAGGAGGATCAACAGTATGCCACTACGAGGAGCAAGAGAAATGTGAAAATCCCGAGGCGAAGAAACAGGGGTGAAGAAGACGAGGAGCAAGAAAAAAAAGCAAAATACAAAAACGAGGAGAACACAAGGGGCGAAAATCAGAGGAGGATCAAAAGTGTGGCACTAGCTGGAGTAAGAGAAGTGTGAAAAACCCGAGGCGAAGAAACAGGGGAGAAGAATACGAGGAGCAAGAAAAAAAAAGCAAAATACAAAAACGAGGAGAACACAAGGGGCGAAAATCAGAGGAGGATCAGCAGTATGCCACTACGAGGAGCAAGAGAAGTGTGAAAAACCCGAGGTGAAGAAACAGGGGAGAAGAATACGAGGAGCAAGGAAAAAAAAGCAAAATACAAAAACGAGGAGAACACAAGGGGCGAAAATCAGAGGAGGATCAACAGTATGCCACTACGAGGAGCAAGAGAAGTGTGAAAAACCCGAGGTGAAGAAACAGGGGAGAAGAATACGAGGAGCAAGAAAAAAAAAGCAAAATACAAAAACGAGGAGAACACAAGGGGCGAAAATCAGAGGAGGATCAACAGTATGCCACTACGAGGAGCAAGAGAAGTGTGAAAAACCCGAGGTGAAGAAACAGGGGAGAAGAATACGAGGAGCAAGGAAAAAAAAGCAAAATACAAAAACGAGGAGAACACAAGGGGCGAAAATCAGAGGAGGATCAACAGTATGCCACTACGAGGAGCAAGAGAAGTGTGAAAAACCCGAGGTGAAGAAACAGGGGAGAAGAATACGAGGAGCAAGAAAAAAAAAGCAAAATACAAAAACGAGGAGAACACAAGGGGCGAAAATCAGAGGAGGATCAACAGTATGCCACTACGAGGAGCAAGAGAAGTGTGAAAAACCCGAGGCGAAGAAACAGGGGAGAAGAATACGAGGAGCAAGAAAAAAAAGCAAAATACAAAAACGAGGAGAACACAAGGGGCGAAAATCAGAGGAGGATCAAAAGTGTGGCACTACGTGGAGTAAGAGAAGTGTGAAAAACCCGAGGCAAAGAAACAGGGGAGAAGAATACGAGGAGCAAGAAAAAAAAAGCAAAATACAAAAACGAGGAGAACACAAGGGGCGAAAATCAGAGGAGGATCAACAGTATGCCACTACGAGGAGCAAGAGAAGTGTGAAAAACCCGAGGTGAGGAAACAGGGGAGAAGAATACGAGGAGCAAGGAAAAAAAAGCAAAATACAAAAACGAGGAGAACACAAGGGGCGAAAATCAGAGGAGGATCAACAGTATGCCACTACGAGGAGCAAGAGAAGTGTAAAAAACCCGAGGCGAAGAAACAGGGGAGAAGAATACGAGGAGCAAGAAAAAAAAGCAAAATACAAAAACGAGGAGAACACAAGGGGCGAAAATCAGAGGAGGATCAAAAGTGTGGCACTACGTGGAGTAAGAGAAGCGTGAAAAATCCGAGGCAAAGAAACAGGGGAGAAGAATAGGAGGAGCAAGAAAAAAAAAGCAAAATACAAAAACGAGGAGAACACAAGGGGCGAAAATCACAGGAGGATCAAAAGTGTGGCACCACGTGGAGTAAGAGAAGTGTGAAAAACCCGAGGCGAAGAAACAGGGGAGAAGAATACGAGGAGCAAGAAAAAAAAAGCAAAATACATAAACGAGGAGACCACAAGGGGCGAAAATCAGAGGAGGATCAAAAGTGTGCTACTAGGTGGAGTAAGAGAAGTGTGAAAAACCCGACGCGAAGAAACAGGGGAGAAGAATACGCGGAGCAAGGAAAAAAAAGCAAAATACAAAAATGAGGAGAACACAAGGGGCGAAAATCAGAGGAGGATCAACAGTATGCCGCTACGAGGAGTAAGAGAACTGTGAAAAAGCTGATGTGAAGAAACAGGGGAGAAGAATACGAGGAGCAAGAAAAAAAAAGCAAAATACAAAAACGAGGAGAACACAAGGGGCGAAAATCAGAGGAGGATCAACAGTATGCCACTACGAGGAGTAAGAGAAGTGTGAAAAACCTGAGGTGAAGAAACAGGGGAGAAGAATACGAGGAGCAAGAAAAAAAAAGCAAAATACAAAAACGAGGAGAACACAAGGGGCGAAAATCAGAGGAGGATCAAAAGTGTGGCACTAGCTGGAGTAAGAGAAGTGTGAAAAATCCGAGGCGAAGAAACAGGGGAGAAGAATACGAGGAGCAAGAAAAAAAAAGCAAAATACAAAAACGATGAGAACACAAGGGGCGAAAATCAGAGGAGGATCAACAGTATGCCACTACGAGGAGCAAGAGAAGTGTGAAAAACCCGAGGTGAAGAAACAGGGGAGAAGAATACGAGGAGCAAGGAAAAAAAAGCAAAATACAAACACGAGGAGAACACAAGGGGCGAAAATCAGAGGAGGATCAACAGTATGCCACTACGAGGAGCAAGAGAAGTGTGAAAAACCCGAGGTGAAGAAACAGGGGAGAAGAATACGAGGAGCAAGAAAAAAAAAGCAAAATACAAAAACGAGGAGAACACAAGGGGCGAAAATCAGAGGAGGATCAACAGTATTCCACTACGAGGAGCAAGAGTAGTGTGAAAAACCCGAGGCGAAGAAACAGGGGAGAAGAATACGAGGAGCAAGAAAAAAAAGCAAAATACAAAAACGAGGAGAACACAAGGGGCGAAAATCAGAGGCGGATCAAAAGTGTGCCACTACGTGGAGTAAGAGAAGTGTGAAAAACCCGAGGCAAAGAAACAGGGGAGAAGAATACGAGGAGCAAGAAAAAAAAAGCAAAATACAAAAACGAGGAGAACACAAGGGGCGAAAATCAGAGGAGGATCAACAGTATGCCACTACGAGGAGCAAGAGAAGTGTGAAAAACCCGAGGTGAGGAAACAGGGGAGAAGAATACGAGGAGCAAGGAAAAAAAAGCAAAATACAAAAACGAGGAGAACACAAGGGGCGAAAATCAGAGGAGGATCAACAGTATGCCACTACGAGGAGCAAGAGAAGTGTGAAAAACCCGAGGCGAAGAAACAGGGGAGAAGAATACGAGGAGCAAGAAAAAAAAGCAAAATACAAAAACGAGGAGAACACAAGGGGCGAAAATCAGAGGAGGATCAAAAGTGTGGCACTACGTGGAGTAAGAGAAGTGTGAAAAACCCGAGGCAAAGAAACAGGGGAGAAGAATACGAGGAGCAAGAAAAAAAAAGCAAAATACAAAAACGAGGAAAACACAAGGGGCGAAAATCACAGGAGGATCAAAAGTGTGGCACTAGGTGGAGTAAGAGAAGTGTGAAAAACCCGAGGCGAAGAAACAGGGGAGAAGAATAGGCGGAGCAAGAAAAAAAAAGCAAAATACAAAAACGAGGAGAACACAAGGGGCGAAAATCAGAGGAGGATCAAAAGTGTGGCACTAGGTGGAGTAAGAGAAGTGTGAAAAACCCGAGGCGAAGAAACAGGGGAGAAGAATACGAGGAGCAAGAAAAAAAAAGCAAAATACAAAAACGAGGAGAACACAAGGGGCGAAAATCAGAGGAGGATCAACAGTAAGCCACTACGAGGAGTAAGAGAAGTGTGAAAAAGCTGATGTGAAGAAACAGGGGAGAAGAATACGAGGAGCAAGAAAAAAAAAGCAAAATACAAAAACGAGGAGAACACAAGGGGCGAAAATCAGAGGAGGATCAACAGTATGCCACTACGAGGAGTAAGAGAAGTGTGAAAAAGCTGATGTGAAGAAACAGGGGAGAAAATACGAGGATCAGGAAAAAAAAGCAAAATACAAAAACGAGGAGAACACAAGGGGCGAAAATCAGAGGAGGATCAACAGTATGCCACTACGAGGAGCAAGAGAAGTGTGAAAATCCCGAGGCGAAGAAACAGGGGAGAAGAATACGAGGAGCAAGAAAAAAAAGCAAAATACAAAAACGAGGAGAACACAAGGGGCGAAAATCAGAGGAGGATCAAAAGTGTGGCACTAGCTGGAGTAAGAGAAGTATGAAAAACCCTAGGCGAAGAAACAGGGGAGAAGAATACGAGGAGCAAGAAAAAAAAAGCAAAATACAAAAACGAGGAGAACACAAGGGGCGAAAATCAGAGGAGGATCAACAGTATGCCACTACGAGGAGCAAGAGAAGTGTGAAAAACCCGAGGTGAAGAAACAGGGGAGAAGAATACGAGGAGCAAGGAAAAAAAAGCAAAATACAAAAACGAGGAGAACACAAGGGGCGAAAATCAGAGGAGGATCAACAGTATGCCACTACGAGGAGCAAGAGAAGTGTGATAAACCCGAGGTGAAGAAACAGGGGAGAAGAATACGAGGAGCAAGAAAAAAAAAGCAAAATACAAAAACGAGGAGAACACAAGGGGCGAAAATCAGAGGAGGATCAAAAGTGTGGCACTAGGTGGAGTAAGAGAACTGTGAAAAACGCGAGGCGAAGAAACAGGGGAGAAGAATACGAGGAGCAAGAAAAAAAAAGCAAAATACAAAAACGAGGAGAACACAAGGGGCGAAAATCAGAGGAGGATCAACAGTATGCCACTACGAGGAGTAAGAGAAGTGTGAAAAAGCTGATGTGAAGAAACAGGGGAGAAAATACGAGGAGCAGGAAAAAAAAGCAAAATACAAAAACGAGGAGAACACAAGGGGCGAAAATCAGAGGAGGATCAACAGTATGCCACTACGAGGAGCAAGAGAAATGTGAAAATCCCGAGGCGAAGAAACAGGGGTGAAGAATACGAGGAGCAAGAAAAAAAAGCAAAATACAAAAACGAGGAGAACACAAGGGGCGAAAATCAGAGGAGGATCAAAAGTGTGGCACTAGCTGGAGTAAGAGAAGTGTGAAAAACCCGAGGCGAAGAAACAGGGGAGAAGAATACGAGGAGCAAGAAAAAAAAAGCAAAATACAAAAACGAGGAGAACACAAGGGGCGAAAATCAGAGGAGGATCAACAGTATGCCACTACGAGGAGCAAGAGAAGTGTGAAAAACCCGAGGTGAAGAAACAGGGGAGAAGAATACGAGGAGCAAGGAAAAAAAAGCAAAATACAAAAACGAGGAGAACACAAGGGGCGAAAATCAGAGGAGGATCAACAGTATGCCACTACGAGGAGCAAGAGAAGTGTGATAAACCCGAGGTGAAGAAACAGGGGAGAAGAATACGAGGAGCAAGAAAAAAAAAGCAAAATACAAAAACGAGGAGAACACAAGGGGCGAAAATCAGAGGAGGATCAAAAGTGTGGCACTAGGTGGAGTAAGAGAACTGTGAAAAACGCGAGGCGAAGAAACAGGGGAGAAGAATACGAGGAGCAAGAAAAAAAAAGCAAAATACAAAAACGAGGAGAACACAAGGGGCGAAAATCAGAGGAGGATCAACAGTATGCCACTACGAGGAGTAAGAGAAGTGTGAAAAAGCTGATGTGAAGAAACAGGGGAGAAAATACGAGGAGCAGGAAAAAAAAGCAAAATACAAAAACGAGGAGAACACAAGGGGCGAAAATCAGAGGAGGATCAACAGTATGCCACTACGAGGAGCAAGAGAAATGTGAAAATCCCGAGGCGAAGAAACAGGGGTGAAGAATACGAGGAGCAAGAAAAAAAAGCAAAATACAAAAACGAGGAGAACACAAGGGGCGAAAATCAGAGGAGGATCAAAAGTGTGGCACTAGCTGGAGTAAGAGAAGTGTGAAAAACCCGAGGCGAAGAAACAGGGGAGAAGAATACGAGGAGCAAGAAAAAAAAAGCAAAATACAAAAACGAGGAGAACACAAGGGGCGAAAATCAGAGGAGGATCAACAGTATGCCACTACGAGGAGCAAGAGAAGTGTGAAAAACCCGAGGTGAAGAAACAGGGGAGAAGAATACGAGGAGCAAGGAAAAAAAAGCAAAATACAAAAACGAGGAGAACACAAGGGGCGAAAATCAGAGGAGGATCAACAGTATGCCACTACGAGGAGCAAGAGAAGTGTGAAAAACCCGAGGTGAAGAAACAGGGGAGAAGAATACGAGGAGCAAGAAAAAAAAAGCAAAATACAAAAACGAGGAGAACACAAGGGGCGAAAATCAGAGGAGGATCAACAGTATGCCACTACGAGGAGCAAGAGAAGTGTGAAAAACCCGAGGTGAAGAAACAGGGGAGAAGAATACGAGGAGCAAGGAAAAAAAAGCAAAATACAAAAACGAGGAGAACACAAGGGGCGAAAATCAGAGGAGGATCAACAGTATGCCACTACGAGGAGCAAGAGAAGTGTGAAAAACCCGAGGTGAAGAAACAGGGGAGAAGAATACGAGGAGCAAGAAAAAAAAAGCAAAATACAAAAACGAGGAGAACACAAGGGGCGAAAATCAGAGGAGGATCAACAGTATGCCACTACGAGGAGCAAGAGAAGTGTGAAAAACCCGAGGCGAAGAAACAGGGGAGAAGAATACGAGGAGCAAGAAAAAAAAGCAAAATACAAAAACGAGGAGAACACAAGGGGCGAAAATCAGAGGAGGATCAAAAGTGTGGCACTACGTGGAGTAAGAGAAGTGTGAAAAACCCGAGGCAAAGAAACAGGGGAGAAGAATACGAGGAGCAAGAAAAAAAAAGCAAAATACAAAAACGAGGAGAACACAAGGGGCGAAAATCAGAGGAGGATCAACAGTATGCCACTACGAGGAGCAAGAGAAGTGTGAAAAACCCGAGGTGAGGAAACAGGGGAGAAGAATACGAGGAGCAAGGAAAAAAAAGCAAAATACAAAAACGAGGAGAACACAAGGGGCGAAAATCAGAGGAGGATCAACAGTATGCCACTACGAGGAGCAAGAGAAGTGTAAAAAACCCGAGGCGAAGAAACAGGGGAGAAGAATACGAGGAGCAAGAAAAAAAAGCAAAATACAAAAACGAGGAGAACACAAGGGGCGAAAATCAGAGGAGGATCAAAAGTGTGGCACTACGTGGAGTAAGAGAAGCGTGAAAAATCCGAGGCAAAGAAACAGGGGAGAAGAATAGGAGGAGCAAGAAAAAAAAAGCAAAATACAAAAACGAGGAGAACACAAGGGGCGAAAATCACAGGAGGATCAAAAGTGTGGCACCACGTGGAGTAAGAGAAGTGTGAAAAACCCGAGGCGAAGAAACAGGGGAGAAGAATACGAGGAGCAAGAAAAAAAAAGCAAAATACATAAACGAGGAGACCACAAGGGGCGAAAATCAGAGGAGGATCAAAAGTGTGCTACTAGGTGGAGTAAGAGAAGTGTGAAAAACCCGACGCGAAGAAACAGGGGAGAAGAATACGCGGAGCAAGGAAAAAAAAGCAAAATACAAAAATGAGGAGAACACAAGGGGCGAAAATCAGAGGAGGATCAACAGTATGCCGCTACGAGGAGTAAGAGAAGTGTGAAAAAGCTGATGTGAAGAAACAGGGGAGAAGAATACGAGGAGCAAGAAAAAAAAAGCAAAATACAAAAACGAGGAGAACACAAGGGGCGAAAATCAGAGGAGGATCAACAGTATGCCACTACGAGGAGTAAGAGAAGTGTGAAAAACCTGAGGTGAAGAAACAGGGGAGAAGAATACGAGGAGCAAGAAAAAAAAAGCAAAATACAAAAACGAGGAGAACACAAGGGGCGAAAATCAGAGGAGGATCAAAAGTGTGGCACTACGAGGAGCAAGAGAAGTGTGAAAAACCCGAGGTGAAGAAACACGGGAGAAGAATACGAGGAGCAAGAAAAAAAAAGCAAAATACAAAAACGAGGAGAACACAAGGGGCGAAAATCAGAGGAGGATCAAAAGTGTGGCACTAGCTGGAGTAAGAGAAGTGTGAAAAATCCGAGGCGAAGAAACAGGGGAGAAGAATACGAGGAGCAAGAAAAAAAAAGCAAAATACAAAAACGACGAGAACACAAGGGGCGAAAATCAGAGGAGGATCAACAGTATGCCACTACGAGGAGCAAGAGAAGTGTGAAAAACCCGAGGTGAAGAAACAGGGGAGAAGAATACGAGGAGCAAGAAAAAAAAAGCAAAATACAAACACGAGGAGAACACAAGGGGCGAAAATCAGAGGAGGATCAACAGTATGCCACTACGAGGAGCAAGAGAAGTGTGAAAAACCCGAGGTGAAGAAACAGGGGAGAAGAATACGAGGAGCAAGAAAAAAAAAGCAAAATACAAAAACGAGGAGAACACAAGGGGCGAAAATCAGAGGAGGATCAACAGTATTCCACTACGAGGAGCAAGAGTAGTGTGAAAAACCCGAGGCGAAGAAACAGGGGAGAAGAATACGAGGAGCAAGAAAAAAAAGCAAAATACAAAAACGAGGAGAACACAAGGGGCGAAAATCAGAGGCGGATCAAAAGTGTGCCACTACGTGGAGTAAGAGAAGTGTGAAAAACCCGAGGCAAAGAAACAGGGGAGAAGAATACGAGGAGCAAGAAAAAAAAAGCAAAATACAAAAACGAGGAGAACACAAGGGGCGAAAATCAGAGGAGGATCAACAGTATGCCACTACGAGGAGCAAGAGAAGTGTGAAAAACCCGAGGTGAGGAAACAGGGGAGAAGAATACGAGGAGCAAGGAAAAAAAAGCAAAATACAAAAACGAGGAGAACACAAGGGGCGAAAATCAGAGGAGGATCAACAGTATGCCACTACGAGGAGCAAGAGAAGTGTGAAAAACCCGAGGCGAAGAAACAGGGGAGAAGAATACGAGGAGCAAGAAAAAAAAGCAAAATACAAAAACGAGGAGAACACAAGGGGCGAAAATCAGAGGAGGATCAAAAGTGTGGCACTACGTGGAGTAAGAGAAGTGTGAAAAACCCGAGGCAAAGAAACAGGGGAGAAGAATACGAGGAGCAAGAAAAAAAAAGCAAAATACAAAAACGAGGAAAACACAAGGGGCGAAAATCACAGGAGGATCAAAAGTGTGGCACTAGGTGGAGTAAGAGAAGTGTGAAAAACCCGAGGCGAAGAAACAGGGGAGAAGAATAGGCGGAGCAAGAAAAAAAAAGCAAAATACAAAAACGAGGAGAACACAAGGGGCGAAAATCAGAGGAGGATCAAAAGTGTGGCACTAGGTGGAGTAAGAGAAGTGTGAAAAACCCGAGGCGAAGAAACAGGGGAGAAGAATACGAGGAGCAAGAAAAAAAAAGCAAAATACAAAAACGAGGAGAACACAAGGGGCGAAAATCAGAGGAGGATCAACAGTAAGCCACTACGAGGAGTAAGAGAAGTGTGAAAAAGCTGATGTGAAGAAACAGGGGAGAACAATACGAGGAGCAAGAAAAAAAAAGCAAAATACAAAAACGAGGAGAACACAAGGGGCGAAAATCAGAGGAGGATCAACAGTATGCCACTACGAGGAGTAAGAGAAGTGTGAAAAAGCTGATGTGAAGAAACAGGGGAGAAAATACGAGGATCAGGAAAAAAAAGCAAAATACAAAAACGAGGAGAACACAAGGGGCGAAAATCAGAGGAGGATCAACAGTATGCCACTACGAGGAGCAAGAGAAGTGTGAAAATCCCGAGGCGAAGAAACAGGGGAGAAGAATACGAGGAGCAAGAAAAAAAAGCAAAATACAAAAACGAGGAGAACACAAGGGGCGAAAATCAGAGGAGGATCAAAAGTGTGGCACTAGCTGGAGTAAGAGAAGTATGAAAAACCCTAGGCGAAGAAACAGGGGAGAAGAATACGAGGAGCAAGAAAAAAAAAGCAAAATACAAAAACGAGGAGAACACAAGGGGCGAAAATCAGAGGAGGATCAACAGTATGCCACTACGAGGAGCAAGAGAAGTGTGAAAAACCCGAGGTGAAGAAACAGGGGAGAAGAATACGAGGAGCAAGAAAAAAAAAGCAAAATACAAAAACGAGGAGAACACAAGGGGCGAAAATCAGAGGAGGATCAACAGTATGCCACTACGAGGAGCAAGAGAAGTGTGATAAACCCGAGGTGAAGAAACAGGGGAGAAGAATACGAGGAGCAAGAAAAAAAAAGCAAAATACAAAAACGAGGAGAACACAAGGGGCGAAAATCAGAGGAGGATCAAAAGTGTGGCACTAGGTGGAGTAAGAGAACTGTGAAAAACGCGAGGCGAAGAAACAGGGGAGAAGAATACGAGGAGCAAGAAAAAAAAAGCAAAATACAAAAACGAGGAGAACACAAGGGGCGAAAATCAGAGGAGGATCAACAGTATGCCACTACGAGGAGTAAGAGAAGTGTGAAAAAGCTGATGTGAAGAAACAGGGGAGAAAATACGAGGAGCAGGAAAAAAAAGCAAAATACAAAAACGAGGAGAACACAAGGGGCGAAAATCAGAGGAGGATCAACAGTATGCCACTACGAGGAGCAAGAGAAATGTGAAAATCCCGAGGCGAAGAAACAGGGGTGAAGAATACGAGGAGCAAGAAAAAAAAGCAAAATACAAAAACGAGGAGAACACAAGGGGCGAAAATCAGAGGAGGATCAAAAGTGTGGCACTAGCTGGAGTAAGAGAAGTGTGAAAAACCCGAGGCGAAGAAACAGGGGAGAAGAATACGAGGAGCAAGAAAAAAAAAGCAAAATACAAAAACGAGGAGAACACAAGGGGCGAAAATCAGAGGAGGATCAACAGTATGCCACTACGAGGAGCAAGAGAAGTGTGAAAAACCCGAGGTGAAGAAACAGGGGAGAAGAATACGAGGAGCAAGGAAAAAAAAGCAAAATACAAAAACGAGGAGAACACAAGGGGCGAAAATCAGAGGAGGATCAACAGTATGCCACTACGAGGAGCAAGAGAAGTGTGATAAACCCGAGGTGAAGAAACAGGGGAGAAGAATACGAGGAGCAAGAAAAAAAAAGCAAAATACAAAAACGAGGAGAACACAAGGGGCGAAAATCAGAGGAGGATCAAAAGTGTGGCACTAGGTGGAGTAAGAGAACTGTGAAAAACGCGAGGCGAAGAAACAGGGGAGAAGAATACGAGGAGCAAGAAAAAAAAAGCAAAATACAAAAACGAGGAGAACACAAGGGGCGAAAATCAGAGGAGGATCAACAGTATGCCACTACGAGGAGTAAGAGAAGTGTGAAAAAGCTGATGTGAAGAAACAGGGGAGAAGAATACGAGGAGCAAGGAAAAAAAAGCAAAATACAAAAACGAGGAGAACACAAGGGGCGAAAATCAGAGGAGGATCAACAGTATGCCACTACGAGGAGCAAGAGAAGTGTGAAAAACCCGAGGTGAAGAAACAGGGGAGAAGAATACGAGGAGCAAGAAAAAAAAAGCAAAATACAAAAACGAGGAGAACACAAGGGGCGAAAATCAGAGGAGGATCAACAGTATGCCACTACGAGGAGCAAGAGAAGTGTGAAAAACCCGAGGCGAAGAAACAGGGGAGAAGAATACGAGGAGCAAGAAAAAAAAGCAAAATACAAAAACGAGGAGAACACAAGGGGCGAAAATCAGAGGAGGATCAAAAGTGTGGCACTACGTGGAGTAAGAGAAGTGTGAAAAACCCGAGGCAAAGAAACAGGGGAGAAGAATACGAGGAGCAAGAAAAAAAAAGCAAAATACAAAAACGAGGAGAACACAAGGGGCGAAAATCAGAGGAGGATCAACAGTATGCCACTACGAGGAGCAAGAGAAGTGTGAAAAACACGAGGTGAGGAAACAGGGGAGAAGAATACGAGGAGCAAGGAAAAAAAAGCAAAATACAAAAACGAGGAGAACACAAGGGGCGAAAATCAGAGGAGGATCAACAGTATGCCACTACGCGGAGCAAGAGAAGTGTAAAAAAGCCGAGGCGAAGAAACAGGGGAGAAGAATACGAAAAGCAAGAAAAAAAAGCAAAATACAAAAACGAGGAGAACACAAGGGGCGAAAATCAGAGGAGGATCAAAAGTGTGGCACTACGTGGAGTAAGAGAAGTGTGAAAAACCCGAGGCAAAGAAACAGGGGAGAAGAATAGGAGGAGCAAGAAAAAAAAAGCAAAATACAAAAACGAGGAGAACACAACGGGCGAAAATCACAGGAGGATCAAAAGTGTGGCACCACGTGGAGTAAGAGAAGTGTGAAAAACCCGAGGCGAAGAAACAGGGGAGAAGAATACGAGGAGCAAGAAAAAAAAAGCAAAATACATAAACGAGGAGAACACAAGGGGCGAAAATCAGAGGAGGATCAAAAGTGTGCTACTAGGTGGAGTAAGAGAAGTGTGAAAAACCCGACGCGAAGAAACAGGGGAGAAGAATACGCAGAGCAAGAAAAAAAAAGCAAAATACAAAAACGAGGAGAACACAAGGGGCGAAAATCAGAGGAGGATCAACAGTATGCCACTACGAGGAGTAAGAGAACTGTGAAAAAGCTGATGTGAAGAAACAGGGGAGAAGAATACGAGGAGCAAGAAAAAAAAAGCAAAATACAAAAACGAGGAGAACACAAGGGGCGAAAATCAGAGGAGGATCAACAGTATGCCACTACGAGGAGTAAGAGAAGTGTGAAAAACCTGAGGTGAAGAAACAGGGGAGAAGAATACGAGGAGCAAGAAAAAACAAGCAAAATACAAAAACGAGGAGAACACAAGGGGCGAAAATCAGAGGAGGATCAAAAGTGTGACACTACGTGGAGTAAGAGAAGTGTGAAAAACTCGAGGCGAAGAAACAGGGGAGAAGAATACGAGGAGCAAGGAAAAAAAAGCAAAATACAAAAACGAGGAGAACACAAGGGGCGAAAATCAGAGGAGGATCAACAGTATGCCACTACGAGGAGTAGGAGAAGTGTGAAAAAGCTGATGTGAAGAAACAGGGGAGAAGAATAGGAGGAGCAAGAAAAAAAAAGCAAAATGCAAAAACGAGGAGAACACAAGGGGCGAAAATCAGAGGAGGATCAAAAGTGTGGCACTACGAGGAGCAAGAGAAGTGTGAAAAACCCGAGGCGAAGAAACACGGGAGAAGAATACGAGGAGCAAGAAAAAAAAAGCAAAATACAAAAACGAGGAGAACACAAGGGGCGAAAATCAGAGGAGGATCAAAAGTGTGGCACTAGCTGGAGTAAGAGAAGTGTGAAAAATCCGAGGCGAAGAAACAGGGGAGAAGAATAGGCGGAGCAAGAAAAAAAAAGCAAAATACAAAAACGAGGAGAACACAAGGGGCGAAAATCAGAGGAGGATCAACAGTATGCCACTACGAGGAGCAAGAGAAGTGTGAAAAACCCGAGGTGAAGAAACAGGGGAGAAGAATACGAGGAGCAAGGAAAAAAAAGCAAAATACAAAAACGAGGAGAACACAAGGGGCGAAAATCAGAGGAGGATCAACAGTATGCCACTACGAGGAGCAAGAGAAGTGTGAAAAACCCGAGGTGAAGAAACAGGGGAGAAGAATACGAGGAGCAAGAAAAAAAAAGCAAAATACAAAAACGAGGAGAACACAAGGGGCGAAAATCAGAGGAGGATCAACAGTATGCCACTACGAGGAGCAAGAGTAGTGTGAAAAACCCGAGGCGAAGAAACAGGGGAGAAGAATACGAGGAGCAAGAAAAAAAAGCAAAATACAAAAACGAGGAGAACACAAGGGGCGAAAATCAGAGCAGCATCAAAAGTGTGGCACTACGTGGAGTAAGAGAAGTGTGAAAAACCCGAGGCAAAGAAACAGGGGAGAAGAATACGAGGAGCAAGAAAAAAAAAGCAAAATACAAAAACGAGGAGAACACAAGGGGCGAAAATCAGAGGAGGATCAACAGTATGCCACTACGAGGAGCAAGAGAAGTGTGAAAAACCCGAGGTGAGGAAACAGGGGAGAAGAATACGAGGAGCAAGGAAAAAAAAGCAAAATACAAAAACGAGGAGAACACAAGGGGCGAAAATCAGAGGAGGATCAACAGTATGCCACTACGAGGAGCAAGAGAAGTGTGAAAAACCCGAGGCGAAGAAACAGGGGAGAAGAATACGAGGAGCAAGAAAAAAAAGCAAAATACAAAAACGAGGTGAACACAAGGGGCGAAAATCAGAGGAGGATCAAAAGTATGGCACTAGGTGGAGTAAGAGAAGTGTGAAAAACCCGAGGCGAAGAAACAGGGGAGAAGAATACGCGGAGCAAGAAAAAAAAAGCAAAATACAAAAACGAGGAGAACACAAGGGGCGAAAATCAGAGGAGGATCAAAAGTGTGGCACTAGGTGGAGTAAGAGAAGTGTGAAAAACCCGAGGCGAAGAAACAGGGGAGAAGAATACGAGGAGCAAGGAAAAAAAAGCAAAATACAAAAACGAGGAGAACACAAGGCACGAAAATCAGAGGAGGATCAAAACTGTGGCACTAGGTGGAGTAAGAGAATTGTGAAAAACCCAAGGTGAAGAAACAGGGGAGAAGAATAGGCGGAGCAAGAAAAAAAAAGCAAAATACAAAAACGAGGAGAACAAAAGGGGCGAAAATCAGAGGAGGATCAACAGTAAGCCACTACGAGGAGTAAGAGAACTGTGAAAAAGCTGATGTGAAGAAACAGGGGAGAAGAATACGAGGAGCAAGAAAAAAAAAGCAAAATACAAAAACGAGGAGAACACAAGGGGCGAAAATCAGAGGAGGATCAACAGTATGCCACTACGAGGAGCAAGAGAAGTGTGAAAAACCCGAGGAGAAGAAACAGGGGAGAAGAATACGAGGAGCAAGAAAAAAAAGCAAAATACAAAAACGAGGAGAACACAAGGGGCGAAAATCAGAGGAGGATCAAAAGTGTGGCACTACGTGGAGTAAGAGAAGTGTGAAAAACCCGAGGCAAAGAAACAGGGGAGAAGAATACGAGGAGCAAGAAAAAAAAAGCAAAATAGTAAAACGAGGAGAACACAAGGGGCGAAAATCAGAGGAGGATCAACAGTATGCCACTACGAGGAGCAAGAGAAGTGTGAAAAACCCGGGGTGAGGAAACAGGGGAGAAGAATACGAGGAGCAAGGAAAAAAAAGCAAAATACAAAAACGAGGAGAACACAAGGGGCGAAAATCAGAGGAGGATCAACAGTATGCCACTACGAGGAGCAAGAGAAGTGTAAAAAACCCGAGGCGAAGAAACAGGGGAGAAGAATACGAGGAGCAAGAAAAAAAAAGCAAAATACAAAAACGAGGAGAACACAAGGGGCGAAAATCACAGGAGGATCAAAAGTGTGGCACCACGTGGAGTAAGAGAAGTGTGAAAAACCCGAGGCAAAGAAACAGGGGAGAAGAATACGAGGAGCAAGAAAAAAAAAGCAAAATACATAAACGAGGAGAACACAAGGGGCGAAAATCAGAGGACGATCAAAAGTGTGCTACTAGGTGGAGTAAGAGAAGTGTGAAAAAGCCGACGCGAAGAAACAGGGGAGAAGAATACGCGGAGCAAGAAAAAAAAAGCAAAATACAAAAATGAGGAGAACACAAGGGGCGAAAATCAGAGGAGGATCAACAGTATGCCACTACGAGGAGTAAGAGAACTGTGAAAAAGCTGATGTGAAGAAACAGGGGAGAAGAATACGAGGAGCAAGAAAAAAAAAGCAAAATACAAAAACGAGGAGAACACAAGGGGCGAAAATCAGAGGAGGATCAACAGTATGCCACTACGAGGAGTAAGAGAAGTGTGAAAAACCTGAGGTGAAGAAACAGGGGAGAAGAATACGAGGAGCAAGAAAAAACAAGCAAAATACAAAAACGAGGAGAACACAAGGGGCGAAAATCAGAGGAGAATCAAAAGTGTGACACTACGTGGAGTAAGAGAAGTGTGAAAAACTCGAGGCAAAGAAACAGGGGAGAAGAATACGAGGAGCAAGGAAAAAAAAGCAAAATACAAAAACGAGGAGAACACAAGGGGCGAAAATCAGAGGAGGATTAACAGTATGCCACTACGAGGAGTAAGAGAAGTGTGAAAAAGCTGATGTGAAGAAACAGGGGAGAAGAATACGAGGAGCAAGAAAAAAAAAGCAAAATACAAAAACGAGGAGAACACAAGGGGCGAAAATCAGAGGAGGATCAAAAGTGTGGCACTACGAGGAGCAAGAGAAGTGTGAAAAACCCGAGGCGAAAAAACACGGGAGAAGAATACGAGGAGCAAGAAAAAAAAAGCAAAATACAAAAACGAGGAGAACACAAGGGGCGAAAATCAGAGGAGGATCAAAAGTGTGGCACTAGCTGGAGTAACAGAAGTGTGAAAAATCCGAAGCAAAGAAACAGGGGAGAAGAATACGAGGAGCAAGAAAAAAAAAGCAAAATACAAAAACGAGGAGAACACAAGGGGCGAAAATCAGAGGAGGATCAACAGTATGCCACTACGAGGAGCAAGAGAAGTGTGAAAAACCCGAGGCGAAGAAACAGGGGAGAAGAATACGAGGAGCAAGAAAAAAAAGCAAAATACAAAAACGAGGAGAACACAAGGGGCGAAAATCAGAGGAGGATCAAAAGTGTGGCACTAGCTGGAGTAAGAGAAGTATGAAAAACCCGAGGCGAAGAAACAGGGGAGAAGAATACGAGGAGCAAGAAAAAAAAAGCAAAATACAAAAACGAGGAGAACACAAGGGGCGAAAATCAGAGGAGGATCAACAGTATGCCACTACGAGGAGCAAGAGAAGTGTGAAAAAGCTGATGTGAAGAAACAGGGGAGAAAATACGAGGAGCAGGAAAAAAAAGCAAAATACAAAAACGAGGAGAACACAAGGGGCGAAAATCAGAGGAGGATCAACAGTATGCCACTACGAGGAGCAAGAGAAATGTGAAAATCCCGAGGCGAAGAAACAGGGGTGAAGAATACGAGGAGCAAGAAAAAAAAGCAAAATACAAAAACGAGGAGAACACAAGGGGCGAAAATCAGAGGAGGATCAAAAGTGTGGCACTAGCTGGAGTAAGAGAAGTGTGAAAAACCCGAGGCGAAGAAACAGGGGAGAAGAATACGAGGAGCAAGAAAAAAAAAGCAAAATACAAAAACGAGGAGAACACAAGGGGCGAAAATCAGAGGAGGATCAACAGTATGCCACTACGAGGAGCAAGAGAAGTGTGAAAAACCCGAGGCGAAGAAACAGGGGAGAAGAATACGAGGAGCAAGGAAAAAAAAGCAAAATACAAAAACGAGGAGAACACAAGGGGCGAAAATCAGAGGAGGATCAACAGTATGCCACTACGAGGAGCAAGAGAAGTGTGAAAAACCCGAGGCGAAGAAACAGGGGAGAAGAATACGAGGAGCAAGAAAAAAAAGCAAAATACAAAAACGAGGAGAACACAAGGGGCGAAAATCAGAGGAGGATCAAAAGTGTGGCACTACGTGGAGTAAGAGAAGTGTGAAAAACCCGAGGCAAAGAAACAGGGGAGAAGAATACGAGGAGCAAGAAAAAAAAAGCAAAATACAAAAACGAGGAGAACACAAGGGGCGAAAATCAGAGGAGGATCAACAGTATGCCACTACGAGGAGCAAGAGAAGTGTGAAAAACCCGAGGTGAGGAAACAGGGGAGAAGAATACGAGGAGCAAGGAAAAAAAAGCAAAATACAAAAACGAGGAGAACACAAGGGGCGAAAATCAGAGGAGGATCAACAGTATGCCACTACGAGGAGCAAGAGAAGTGTAAAAAACCCGAGGCGAAGAAACAGGGGAGAAGAATACGAGGAGCAAGAAAAAAAAGCAAAATACAAAAACGAGGAGAACACAAGGGGCGAAAATCAGAGGAGGATCAAAAGTGTGGCACTACGTGGAGTAAGAGAAGTGTGAAAAACCCGAGGCAAAGAAACAGGGGAGAAGAATAGGAGGAGCAAGAAAAAAAAAGCAAAATACAAAAACGAGGAGAACACAAGGGGCGAAAATCACAGGAGGATCAAAAGTGTGGCACCACGTGGAGTAAGAGAAGTGTGAAAAACCCGAGGCGAAGAAACAGGGGAGAAGAATACGAGGAGCAAGAAAAAAAAAGCAAAATACATAAACGAGGAGAACACAAGGGGCGAAAATCAGAGGAGGATCAAAAGTGTGCTACTAGGTGGAGTAAGAGAAGTGTGAAAAACCCGACGCGAAGAAACAGGGGAGAAGAATACGCGGAGCAAGAAAAAAAAAGCAAAATACAAAAATGAGGAGAACACAAGGGGCGAAAATCAGAGGAGGATCAACAGTATGCCACTACGAGGAGTAAGAGAACTGTGAAAAAGCTGATGTGAAGAAACAGGGGAGAAGAATACGAGGAGCAAGAAAAAAAAAGCAAAATACAAAAACGAGGAGAACACAAGGGGCGAAAATCAGAGGAGGATCAACAGTATGCCACTACGAGGAGTAAGAGAAGTGTGAAAAACCTGAGGTGAAGAAACAGGGGAGAAGAATACGAGGAGCAAGAAAAAACAAGCAAAATACAAAAACGAGGAGAACACAAGGGGCGAAAATCAGAGGAGGATCAAAAGTGTGACACTACGTGGAGTAAGAGAAGTGTGAAAAACTCGAGGCGAAGAAACAGGGGAGAAGAATACGAGGAGCAAGGAAAAAAAAGCAAAATACAAAAACGAGGAGAACACAAGGGGCGAAAATCAGAGGAGGATCAACAGTATGCCACTACGAGGAGTAAGAGAAGTGTGAAAAAGCTGATGTGAAGAAACAGGGGAGAAGAATAGGAGGAGCAAGAAAAAAAAAGCAAAATACAAAAACGAGGAGAACACAAGGGGCGAAAATCAGAGGAGGATCAAAAGTGTGGCACTACGAGGAGCAAGAGAAGTGTGAAAAACCCGAGGTGAAGAAACACGGGAGAAGAATACGAGGAGCAAGAAAAAAAAAGCAAAATACAAAAACGAGGAGAACACAAGGGGCGAAAATCAGAGGAGGATCAAAAG
The DNA here is from genome assembly GCF_910594005.1 of Cervus elaphus. Classification (NCBI taxonomy): domain Eukaryota; kingdom Metazoa; phylum Chordata; class Mammalia; order Artiodactyla; family Cervidae; genus Cervus; species Cervus elaphus. The sequence continues at coordinate 83,716,709 of NC_057836.1, forward strand.
TGTGGCACTAGCTGGAGTAAGAGAAGTGTGAAAAATCCGAGGCGAAGAAACAGGGGAGAAGAATACGAGGAGCAAGAAAAAAAAAGCAAAATACAAAAACGAGGAGAACACAAGGGGCGAAAATCAGAGGAGGATCAACAGTATGCCACTACGAGGAGCAAGAGAAGTGTGAAAAACCCGAGGTGAAGAAACAGGGGAGAAGAATACGAGGAGCAAGGAAAAAAAAGCAAAATACAAACACGAGGAGAACACAAGGGGCGAAAATCAGAGGAGGATCAACAGTATGCCACTACGAGGAGCAAGAGAAGTGTGAAAAACCCGAGGTGAAGAAACAGGGGAGAAGAATACGAGGAGCAAGAAAAAAAAAGCAAAATACAAAAATGAGGAGAACACAAGGGGCGAAAATCAGAGGAGGATCAACAGTATTCCACTACGAGGAGCAAGAGTAGTGTGAAAAACCCGAGGCGAAGAAACAGGGGAGAAGAATACGAGGAGCAAGAAAAAAAAGCAAAATACAAAATCGAGGAGAACACAAGGGGCGAAAATCAGAGGAGGATCAAAAGTGTGGCACTACGTGGAGTAAGAGAAGTGTGAAAAACCCGAGGCAAAGAAACAGGGGAGAAGAATACGAGGAGCAAGAAAAAAAAAGCAAAATACAAAAACGAGGAGAACACAAGGGGCGAAAATCAGAGGAGGATCAACAGTATGCCACTACGAGGAGCAAGAGAAGTGTGAAAAACCCGAGGTGAGGAAACAGGGGAGAAGAATACGAGGAGCAAGGAAAAAAAAGCAAAATACAAAAACGAGGAGAACACAAGGGGCGAAAATCAGAGGAGGATCAACAGTATGCCACTACGAGGAGCAAGAGAAGTGTGAAAAACCCGAGGCGAAGAAACAGGGGAGAAGAATACGAGGAGCAAGAAAAAAAAGCAAAATACAAAAACGAGGAGAACACAAGGGGCGAAAATCAGAGGAGGATCAAAAGTGTGGCACTACGTGGAGTAAGAGAAGTGTGAAAAACCCGAGGCAAAGAAACAGGGGAGAAGAATACGAGGAGCAAGAAAAAAAAAGCAAAATACAAAAACGAGGAGAACACAAGGGGCGAAAATCACAGGAGGATCAAAAGTGTGGCACTAGGTGGAGTAAGAGAAGTGTGAAAAACCCGAGGCGAAGAAACAGGGGAGAAGAATAGGCGGAGCAAGAAAAAAAAAGCAAAATACAAAAACGAGGAGAACACAAGGGGCGAAAATCAGAGGAGGATCAAAAGTGTGGCACTAGGTGGAGTAAGAGAAGTGTGAAAAACCCGAGGCGAAGAAACAGGGGAGAAGAATACGAGGAGCAAGGAAAAAAAAGCAAAATACAAAAACGAGGAGAACACAAGGGGCGAAAATCAGAGGAGGATCAAAACTGTGGCAGTAGGTGGAGTAAGAGAAGTGTGAAAAACCCAAGGCGAAGAAACACGGGAGAAGAATACGCGGAGCAAGAAAAAAAAAGAAAAATACAAAAACGAGGAGAACACAAGGGGCGAAAATCAGAGGAGGATCAACAGTAAGCCACTACGAGGAGTAAGAGAAGTGTGAAAAAGCTGATGTGAAGAAACAGGGGAGAAGAATACGAGGAGCAAGAAAAAAAAAGCAAAATACAAAAACGAGAACACAAGGGGCGAAAATCAGAGGAGGATCAACAGTATGCCACTACGAGGAGTAAGAGAAGTGTGAAAAAGCTGATGTGAAGAAACAGGGGAGAAAATACGAGGATCAGGAAAAAAATCAAAATACAAAAACGAGGAGAACACAAGGGGCGAAAATCAGAAGAGGATCAAAAGTGTGGCACTAGCTGGAGTAAGAGAAGTGTGAAAAACCCGAGGCGAAGAAACAGGGGAGAAGAATACGAGGAGCAAGGAAAAAAAAGCAAAATACAAAAACGAGGAGAACACAAGGGGCGAAAATCAGAGGAGGATCAACAGTATGCCACTACGAGGAGTAAGAGAAGTGTGAAAAAGCTGATGTGAAGAAACAGGGGAGAAGAATACGAGGAGCAAGAAAAAAAAAGCAAAATACAAAAACGAGGAGAACACAAGGGGCGAAAATCAGAGGAGGATCAAAAGTGTGGCACTACGAGGAGCAAGAGAAGTGTGAAAAACCCGAGGCGAAGAAACACGGGAGAAGAATACGAGGAGCAAGAAAAAAAAAGCAAAATACAAAAACGAGGAGAACACAAGGGGCGAAAATCAGAGGAGGATCAAAAGTGTGGCACTAGCTGGAGTAAGAGAAGTGTGAAAAATCCGAGGCGAAGAAACAATGGAGAAGAATAGGCGGAGCAAGAAAAAAAAAGCAAAATACAAAAACGAGGAGAACACAAGGGGCGAAAATCAGAGGAGGATCAACAGTATGCCACTACGAGGAGCAAGAGAAGTGTGAAAAACCCGAGGTGAAGAAACAGGGGAGAAGAATACGAGGAGCAAGGAAAAAAAAGCAAAATACAAAAACGAGGAGAACACAAGGGGCGAAAATCAGAGGAGGATCAACAGTATGCCACTACGAGGAGCAAGAGAAGTGTGAAAAACCCGAGGTGAAGAAACAGGGGAGAAGAATACGAGGAGCAAGAAAAAAAAAGCAAAATACAAAAACGAGGAGAACACAAGGGGCGAAAATCAGAGGAGGATCAACAGTATGCCACTACGAGGAGCAAGAGTAGTGTGAAAAACCCGAGGCGAAGAAACAGGGGAGAAGAATACGAGGAGCAAGAAAAAAAAGCAAAATACAAAAACGAGGAGAACACAAGGGGCGAAAATCAGAGGAGGATCAAAAGTGTGGCACTACGTGGAGTAAGAGAAGTGTGAAAAACCCGAGGCAAAGAAACAGGGGAGAAGAATACGAGGAGCAAGAAAAAAAAAGCAAAATACAAAAACGAGGAGAACACAAGGGGCGAAAATCAGAGGAGGATCAACAGTATGCCACTACGAGGAGCAAGAGAAGTGTGAAAAACCCGAGGTGAGGAAACAGGGGAGAAGAATACGAGGAGCAAGGAAAAAAAAGCAAAATACAAAAACGAGGAGAACACAAGGGGCGAAAATCAGAGGAGGATCAACAGTATGCCACTACGAGGAGCAAGAGAAGTGTGAAAAACCCGAGGCGAAGAAACAGGGGAGAAGAATACGAGGAGCAAGAAAAAAAAGCAAAATACAAAAACGAGGAGAACACAAGGGGCGAAAATCAGAGGAGGATCAAAAGTATGGCACTACGTGGAGTAAGAGAAGTGTGAAAAACCCTAGGCAAAGAAACAGGGGAGAAGAATACGAGGAGCAAGAAAAAAAAAGCAAAATACAAAAACGAGGAGAACACAAGGGGCGAAAATCACAGGAGGATCAAAAGTGTGGCACTAGGTGGAGTAAGAGAAGTGTGAAAAACCCGAGGCGAAGAAACAGGGGAGAAGAATACGAGGAGCAAGAAAAAAAAAGCAAAATACAAAAACGAGGAGAACACAAGGGGCGAAAATCAGAGGAGGATCAAAAGTGTGGCACTAGGTGGAGTAAGAGAAGTGTGAAAAACCCGAGGCGAAGAAACAGGGGAGAAGAATACGAGGAGCAAGGAAAAAAAAGCAAAATACAAAAACGAGGAGAACACAAGGCACGAAAATCAGAGGAGGATCAAAACTGTGGCACTAGGTGGAGTAAGAGAATTGTGAAAAACCCAAGGCGAAGAAACAGGGGAGAAGAATAGGCGGAGCAAGAAAAAAAAAGCAAAATACAAAAACGAGGAGAACACAAGGGGCGAAAATCAGAGGAGGATCAACAGTAAGCCACTACGAGGAGTAAGAGAACTGTGAAAAAGCTGATGTGAAGAAACAGGGGAGAAGAATACGAGGAGCAAGAAAAAAAAAGCAAAATACAAAAACGAGGAGAACACAAGGGGCGAAAATCAGAGGAGGATCAACAGTATGCCACTACGAGGAGCAAGAGAAGTGTGAAAAACCCGAGGAGAAGAAACAGGGGAGAAGAATACGAGGAGCAAGAAAAAAAAGCAAAATACAAAAACGAGAACACAAGGGGCGAAAATCAGAGGAGGATCAAAAGTGTGGCACTACGTGGAGTAAGAGAAGTGTGAAAAACCCGAGGCAAAGAAACAGGGGAGAAGAATACGAGGAGCAAGAAAAAAAAAGCAAAATACTAAAACGAGGAGAACACAAGGGGCGAAAATCAGAGGAGGATCAACAGTATGCCACTACGAGGAGCAAGAGAAGTGTGAAAAACCCGGGGTGAGGAAACAGGGGAGAAGAATACGAGGAGCAAGGAAAAAAAAGCAAAATACAAAAACGAGGAGAACACAAGGGGCGAAAATCAGAGGAGGATCAACAGTATGCCACTACGAGGAGCAAGAGAAGTGTAAAAAACCCGAGGCGAAGAAACAGGGGAGAAGAATACGAGGAGCAAGAAAAAAAAGCAAAATACAAAAACGAGGAGAACACAAGGGGCGAAAATCAGAGGAGGATCAAAAGTGTGGCACTACGTGGAGTAAGAGAAGTGTGAAAAACCCGAGGCAAAGAAACAGGGGAGAAGAATAGGAGGAGCAAGAAAAAAAAAGCAAAATACAAAAACGAGGAGAACACAAGGGGCGAAAATCAGAGGAGGATCAACAGTATGCCACTACGAGGAGTAAGAGAACTGTGAAAAAGCTGATGTGAAGAAACAGGGGAGAAGAATAGGAGGAGCAAGAAAAAAAAAGCAAAATACAAAAACGAGGAGAACACAAGGGGCGAAAATCAGAGGAGGATCAACAGTATGCCACTACGAGGAGTAAGAGAAGTGTGAAAAACCTGAGGTGAAGAAACAGGGGAGAAGAATACGAGGAGCAAGAAAAAACAAGCAAAATACAAAAACGAGGAGAACACAAGGGGCGAAAATCAGAGGAGGATCAAAAGTGTGACACTACGTGGAGTAAGAGAAGTGTGAAAAACTCGAGGCGAAGAAACAGGGGAGAAGAATACGAGGAGCAAGGAAAAAAAAGCAAAATACAAAAACGAGGAGAACACAAGGGGCGAAAATCAGAGGAGGATCAACAGTATGCCACTACGAGGAGTAAGAGAAGTGTGAAAAAGCTGATGTGAAGAAACAGGGGAGAAGAATACGAGGAGCAAGAAAAAAAAAGCAAAATACAAAAACGAGGAGAACACAAGGGGCGAAAATCAGAGGAGGATCAAAAGTGTGGCACTACGAGGAGCAAGAGAAGTGTGAAAAACCCGAGGCGAAGAAACACGGGAGAAGAATACGAGGAGCAAGAAAAAAAAAGCAAAATACAAAAACGAGGAGAACACAAGGGGCGAAAATCAGAGGAGGATCAAAAGTGTGGCACTAGCTGGAGTAAGAGAAGTGTGAAAAATCCGAGGCGAAGAAACAGGGGAGAAGAATAGGCGGAGCAAGAAAAAAAAAGCAAAATACAAAAACGAGGAGAACACAAGGGGCGAAAATCAGAGGAGGATCAACAGTATGCCACTACGAGGAGCAAGAGAAGTGTGAAAAACCCGAGGCGAAGAAACAGGGGAGAAGAATACGAGGAGCAAGGAAAAAAAAGCAAAATACAAAAACGAGGAGAACACAAGGGGCGAAAATCAGAGGAGGATCAACAGTATGCCACTACGAGGAGCAAGAGAAGTGTGAAAAACCCGAGGTGAAGAAACAGGGGAGAAGAATACGAGGAGCAAGAAAAAAAAAGCAAAATACAAAAACGAGGAGAACACAAGGGGCGAAAATCAGAGGAGGATCAACAGTATGCCACTACGAGGAGCAAGAGTAGTGTGAAAAACCCGAGGCGAAGAAACAGGGGAGAAGAATACGAGGAGCAAGAAAAAAAAGCAAAATACAAAAACGAGGAGAACACAAGGGGCGAAAATCAGAGGAGGATCAAAAGTGTGGCACTACGTGGAGTAAGAGAAGTGTGAAAAACCCGAGGCAAAGAAACAGGGGAGAAGAATACGAGGAGCAAGAAAAAAAAAGCAAAATACAAAAACGAGGAGAACACAAGGGGCGAAAATCAGAGGAGGATCAACAGTATGCCACTACGAGGAGCAAGAGAAGTGTGAAAAACCCGAGGTGAGGAAACAGGGGAGAAGAATACGAGGAGCAAGGAAAAAAAAGCAAAATACAAAAACGAGGAGAACACAAGGGGCGAAAATCAGAGGAGGATCAACAGTATGCCACTACGAGGAGCAAGAGAAGTGTGAAAAACCCGAGGCGAAGAAACAGGGGAGAAGAATACGAGGAGCAAGAAAAAAAAGCAAAATACAAAAACGAGGAGAACACAAGGGGCGAAAATCAGAGGAGGATCAAAAGTATGGCACTACGTGGAGTAAGAGAAGTGTGAAAAACCCTAGGCAAAGAAACAGGGGAGAAGAATACGAGGAGCAAGAAAAAAAAAGCAAAATACAAAAACGAGGAGAACACAAGGGGCGAAAATCACAGGAGGATCAAAAGTGTGGCACTAGGTGGAGTAAGAGAAGTGTGAAAAACCCGAGGCGAAGAAACAGGGGAGAAGAATACGCGGAGCAAGAAAAAAAAAGCAAAATACAAAAACGAGGAGAACACAAGGGGCGAAAATCAGAGGAGGATCAAAAGTGTGGCACTAGGTGGAGTAAGAGAAGTGTGAAAAACCCGAGGCGAAGAAACAGGGGAGAAGAATACGAGGAGCAAGAAAAAAAAAGCAAAATACAAAAACGAGGAGAACACAAGGCACGAAAATCAGAGGAGGATCAAAACTGTGGCACTAGGTGGAGTAAGAGAATTGTGAAAAACCCAAGGCGAAGAAACAGGGGAGAAGAATAGGCGGAGCAAGAAAAAAAAGCAAAATACAAAAACGAGGAGAACACAAGGGGCGAAAATCAGAGGAGGATCAACAGTAAGCCACTACGAGGAGTAAGAGAACTGTGAAAAAGCTGATGTGAAGAAACAGGGGAGAAGAATACGAGGAGCAAGAAAAAAAAAGCAAAATACAAAAACGAGGAGAACACAAGGGGCGAAAATCAGAGGAGGATCAACAGTATGCCACTACGAGGAGCAAGAGAAGTGTGAAAAACCCGAGGAGAAGAAACAGGGGAGAAGAATACGAGGAGCAAGAAAAAAAAGCAAAATACAAAAACGAGGAGAACACAAGGGGCGAAAATCAGAGGAGGATCAAAAGTGTGGCACTACGTGGAGTAAGAGAAGTGTGAAAAACCCGAGGCAAAGAAACAGGGGAGAAGAATACGAGGAGCAAGAAAAAAAAAGCAAAATACTAAAACGAGGAGAACACAAGGGGCGAAAATCAGAGGAGGATCAACAGTATGCCACTACGAGGAGCAAGAGAAGTGTGAAAAACCCGGGGTGAGGAAACAGGGGAGAAGAATACGAGGAGCAAGGAAAAAAAAGCAAAATACAAAAACGAGAACACAAGGGGCGAAAATCAGGGGAGGATCAACAGTATGCCACTACGAGGAGCAAGAGAAGTGTAAAAAACCCGAGGCGAAGAAACAGGGGAGAAGAATACGAGGAGCAAGAAAAAAAAGCAAAATACAAAAACGAGGAGAACACAAGGGGCGAAAATCAGAGGAGGATCAAAAGTGTGGCACTACGTGGAGTAAGAGAAGTGTGAAAAACCCGAGGCAAAGAAACAGGGGAGAAGAATAGGAGGAGCAAGAAAAAAAAAGCAAAATACAAAAACGAGGAGAACACAAGGGGCGAAAATCAGAGGAGGATCAACAGTATGCCACTACGAGGAGTAAGAGAACTGTGAAAAAGCTGATGTGAAGAAACAGGGGAGAAGAATAGGAGGAGCAAGAAAAAAAAAGCAAAATACAAAAACGAGGAGAACACAAGGGGCGAAAATCAGAGGAGGATCAACAGTATGCCACTACGAGGAGTAAGAGAAGTGTGAAAAACCTGAGGTGAAGAAACAGGGGAGAAGAATACGAGGAGCAAGAAAAAACAAGCAAAATACAAAAACGAGGAGAACACAAGGGGCGAAAATCAGAGGAGGATCAAAAGTGTGACACTACGTGGAGTAAGAGAAGTGTGAAAAACTCGAGGCGAAGAAACAGGGGAGAAGAATACGAGGAGCAAGGAAAAAAAAGCAAAATACAAAAACGAGGAGAACACAAGGGGCGAAAATCAGAGGAGGATCAACAGTATGCCACTACGAGGAGTAAGAGAAGTGTGAAAAAGCTGATGTGAAGAAACAGGGGAGAAGAATACGAGGAGCAAGAAAAAAAAAGCAAAATACAAAAACGAGGAGAACACAAGGGGCGAAAATCAGAGGAGGATCAAAAGTGTGGCACTACGAGGAGCAAGAGAAGTGTGAAAAACCCGAGGCGAAGAAACACGGGAGAAGAATACGAGGAGCAAGAAAAAAAAAGCAAAATACAAAAACGAGGAGAACAAAAGGGGCGAAAATCAGAGGAGGATCAAAAGTGTGGCACTAGCTGGAGTAAGAGAAGTGTGAAAAAACCGAGGCGAAGAAACAGGGGAGAAGAATAGGCGGAGCAAGAAAAAAAAAGCAAAATACAAAAACGAGGAGAACACAAGGGGCGAAAATCAGAGGAGGATCAACAGTATGCCACTACGAGGAGCAAGAGAAGTGTGAAAAACCCGAGGTGAAGAAACAGGGGAGAAGAATACGAGGAGCAAGGAAAAAAAAGCAAAATACAAAAACGAGGAGAACACAAGGGGCGAAAATCAGAGGAGGATCAACAGTATGCCACTACGAGGAGCAAGAGAAGTGTGAAAAACCCGAGGTGAAGAAACAGGGGAGAAGAATACGAGGAGCAAGAAAAAAAAAGCAAAATACAAAAACGAGGAGAACACAAGGGGCGAAAATCAGAGGAGGATCAACAGTATGCCACTACGAGGAGCAAGAGTAGTGTGAAAAACCCGAGGCGAAGAAACAGGGGAGAAGAATACGAGGAGCAAGAAAAAAAAGCAAAATACAAAAACGAGGAGAACACAAGGGGCGAAAATCAGAGGAGGATCAAAAGTGTGGCACTACGTGGAGTAAGAGAAGTGTGAAAAACCCGAGGCAAAGAAACAGGGGAGAAGAATACGAGGAGCAAGAAAAAAAAAGCAAAATACAAAAACGAGGAGAACACAAGGGGCGAAAATCAGAGGAGGATCAACAGTATGCCACTACGAGGAGCAAGAGAAGTGTGAAAAACCCGAGGTGAGGAAACAGGGGAGAAGAATACGAGGAGCAAGGAAAAAAAAGCAAAATACAAAAACGAGGAGAACACAAGGGGCGAAAATCAGAGGAGGATCAACAGTATGCCACTACGAGGAGTAAGAGAACTGTGAAAAAGCTGATGTGAAGAAACAGGGGAGAAGAATACGAGGAGCAAGAAAAAAAAAGCAAAATACAAAAACGAGGAGAACACAAGGGGCGAAAATCAGAGGAGGATCAACAGTATGCCACTACGAGGAGCAAGAGAAGTGTGAAAAACCCGAGGAGAAGAAACAGGGGAGAAGAATACGAGGAGCAAGAAAAAAAAGCAAAATACAAAAACGAGGAGAACACAAGGGGCGAAAATCAGAGGAGGATCAAAAGTGTGGCACTACGTGGAGTAAGAGAAGTGTGAAAAACCCGAGGCAAAGAAACAGGGGAGAAGAATACGAGGAGCAAGAAAAAAAAAAGCAAAATACTAAAACGAGGAGAACACAAGGGGCGAAAATCAGAGGAGGATCAACAGTATGCCACTACGAGGAGCAAGAGAAGTGTGAAAAACCCGGGGTGAGGAAACAGGGGAGAAGAATACGAGGAGCAAGGAAAAAAAAGCAAAATACAAAAACGAGGAGAACACAAGGGGCGAAAATCAGAGGAGGATCAACAGTATGCCACTACGAGGAGCAAGAGAAGTGTAAAAAACCCGAGGCGAAGAAACAGGGGAGAAGAATACGAGGAGCAAGAAAAAAAAGCAAAATACAAAAACGAGGAGAACACAAGGGGCGAAAATCAGAGGAGGATCAAAAGTGTGGCACTACGTGGAGTAAGAGAAGTGTGAAAAACCCGAGGCAAAGAAACAGGGGAGAAGAATAGGAGGAGCAAGAAAAAAAAAGCAAAATACAAAAACGAGGAGAACACAAGGGGCGAAAATCAGAGGAGGATCAACAGTATGCCACTACGAGGAGTAAGAGAACTGTGAAAAAGCTGATGTGAAGAAACAGGGGAGAAGAATAGGAGGAGCAAGAAAAAAAAAGCAAAATACAAAAACGAGGAGAACACAAGGGGCGAAAATCAGAGGAGGATCAACAGTATGCCACTACGAGGAGTAAGAGAAGTGTGAAAAACCTGAGGTGAAGAAACAGGGGAGAAGAATACGAGGAGCAAGAAAAAACAAGCAAAATACAAAAACGAGGAGAACACAAGGGGCGAAAATCAGAGGAGGATCAAAAGTGTGACACTACGTGGAGTAAGAGAAGTGTGAAAAACTCGAGGCGAAGAAACAGGGGAGAAGAATACGAGGAGCAAGGAAAAAAAAGCAAAATACAAAAACGAGGAGAACACAAGGGGCGAAAATCAGAGGAGGATCAACAGTATGCCACTACGAGGAGTAAGAGAAGTGTGAAAAAGCTGATGTGAAGAAACAGGGGAGAAGAATACGAGGAGCAAGAAAAAAAAAGCAAAATACAAAAACGAGGAGAACACAAGGGGCGAAAATCAGAGGAGGATCAACAGTATGTCACTACGAGGAGCAAGAGAAGTGTGAAAAACCCGAGGCGAAGAAACACGGGAGAAGAATACGAGGAGCAAGAAAAAAAAAGCAAAATACAAAAACGAGGAGAACACAAGGGGCGAAAATCAGAGGAGGATCAAAAGTGTGGCACTAGCTGGAGTAAGAGAAGTGTGAAAAATCCGAGGCGAAGAAACAGGGGAGAAGAATAGGCGGAGCAAAAAAAAAAAGCAAAATACAAAAACGAGGAGAACACAAGGGGCGAAAATCAGAGGAGGATCAACAGTATGCCACTACGAGGAGCAAGAGAAGTGTGAAAAACCCGAGGTGAAGAAACAGGGGAGAAGAATACGAGGAGCAAGGAAAAAAAAGCAAAATACAAAAACGAGGAGAACACAAGGGGCGAAAATCAGAGGAGGATCAACAGTATGCCACTACGAGGAGCAAGAGAAGTGTGAAAAACCCGAGGTGAAGAAACAGGGGAGAAGAATACGAGGAGCAAGAAAAAAAAAGCAAAATACAAAAACGAGGAGAACACAAGGGGCGAAAATCAGAGGAGGATCAACAGTATGCCACTACGAGGAGCAAGAGTAGTGTGAAAAACCCGAGGCGAAGAAACAGGGGAGAAGAATACGAGGAGCAAGAAAAAAAAGCAAAATACAAAAACGAGGAGAACACAAGGGGCGAAAATCAGAGGAGGATCAAAAGTGTGGCACTACGTGGAGTAAGAGAAGTGTGAAAAACCCGAGGCAAAGAAACAGGGGAGAAGAATACGAGGAGCAAGAAAAAAAAAGCAAAATACAAAAACGAGGAGAACACAAGGGGCGAAAATCAGAGGAGGATCAACAGTATGCCACTACGAGGAGCAAGAGAAGTGTGAAAAACCCGGGGTGAGGAAACAGGGGAGAAGAATACGAGGAGCAAGGAAAAAAAAGCAAAATACAAAAACGAGGAGAACACAAGGGGCGAAAATCAGAGGAGGATCAACAGTATGCCACTACGAGGAGCAAGAGAAGTGTGAAAAACCCGAGGCGAAGAAACAGGGGAGAAGAATACGAGGAGCAAGAAAAAAAAGCAAAATACAAAAACGAGGAGAACACAAGGGGCGAAAATCAGAGGAGGATCAAAAGTATGGCACTACGTGGAGTAAGAGAAGTGTGAAAAACCCTAGGCAAAGAAACAGGGGAGAAGAATACGAGGAGCAAGAAAAAAAAAAGCAAAATACAAAAACGAGGAGAACACAAGGGGCGAAAATCACAGGAGGATCAAAAGTGTGGCACTAGGTGGAGTAAGAGAAGTGTGAAAAACCCGAGGCGAAGAAACAGGGGAGAAGAATACGCGGAGCAAGAAAAAAAAAGCAAAATACAAAAACGAGGAGAACACAAGGGGGGAAAATCAGAGGAGGATCAAAAGTGTGGCACTAGGTGGAGTAAGAGAAGTGTGAAAAACCCGAGGCGAAGAAACAGGGGAGAAGAATACGAGGAGCAAGGAAAAAAAAGCAAAATACAAAAACGAGGAGAACACAAGGCACGAAAATCAGAGGAGGATCAAAACTGTGGCACTAGGTGGAGTAAGAGAATTGTGAAAAACCCAAGGCGAAGAAACAGGGGAGAAGAATAGGCGGAGCAAGAAAAAAAAAGCAAAATACAAAAACGAGGAGAACACAAGGGGCGAAAATCAGAGGAGGATCAACAGTAAGCCACTACGAGGAGTAAGAGAACTGTGAAAAAGCTGATGTGAAGAAACAGGGGAGAAGAATAGGAGGAGCAAGAAAAAAAAAGCAAAATACAAAAACGAGGAGAACACAAGGGGCGAAAATCAGAGGAGGATCAACAGTATGCCACTACGAGGAGCAAGAGAAGTGTGAAAAACCCGAGGAGAAGAAACAGGGGAGAAGAATACGAGGAGCAAGAAAAAAAAGCAAAATACAAAAACGAGGAGAACACAAGGGGCGAAAATCAGAGGAGGATCAAAAGTGTGGCACTACGTGGAGTAAGAGAAGTGTGAAAAACCCGAGGCAAAGAAACAGGGGAGAAGAATACGAGGAGCAAGAAAAAAAAAGCAAAATACTAAAACGAGGAGAACACAAGGGGCGAAAATCAGAGGAGGATCAACAGTATGCCACTACGAGGAGCAAGAGAAGTGTGAAAAACCCGGGGTGAGGAAACAGGGGAGAAGAATACGAGGAGCAAGGAAAAAAAAGCAAAATACAAAAACGAGGAGAACACAAGGGGCGAAAATCAGAGGAGGATCAACAGTATGCCACTACGAGGTGCAAGAGAAGTGTAAAAAACCCGAGGCGAAGAAACAGGGGAGAAGAATACGAGGAGCAAGAAAAAAAAGCAAAATACAAAAACGAGGAGAACACAAGGGGCGAAAATCAGAGGAGGATCAAAAGTGTGGCACTACGTGGAGTAAGAGAAGTGTGAAAAACCCGAGGCAAAGAAACAGGGGAGAAGAATAGGAGGAGCAAGAAAAAAAAAGCAAAATACAAAAACGAGGAGAACACAAGGGGCGAAAATCACAGGAGGATCAAAAGTGTGGCACCACGTGGAGTAAGAGAAGTGTGAAAAACCCGAGGCAAAGAAACAGGGGAGAAGAATACGAGGAGCAAGAAAAAAAAAGCAAAATACATAAACGAGGAGAACACAAGGGGCGAAAATCAGAGGAGGATCAAAAGTGTGCTACTAGGTGGAGTAAGAGAAGTGTGAAAAAGCCGACGCGAAGAAACAGGGGAGAAGAATACGCGGAGCAAGAAAAAAAAAGCAAAATACAAAAATGAGGAGAACACAAGGGGCGAAAATCAGAGGAGGATCAACAGTATGCCACTACGAGGAGTAAGAGAACTGTGAAAAAGCTGATGTGAAGAAACAGGGGAGAAGAATACGAGGAGCAAGAAAAAAAAAGCAAAATACAAAAACGAGGAGAACACAAGGGGCGAAAATCAGAGGAGGATCAACAGTATGCCACTACGAGGAGTAAGAGAAGTGTGAAAAACCTGAGGTGAAGAAACAGGGGAGAAGAATACGAGGAGCAAGAAAAAACAAGCAAAATACAAAAACGAGGAGAACACAAGGGGCGAAAATCAGAGGAGAATCAAAAGTGTGACACTACGTGGAGTAAGAGAAGTGTGAAAAACTCGAGGCGAAGAAACAGGGGAGAAGAATACGAGGAGCAAGGAAAAAAAAGCAAAATACAAAAACGAGGAGAACACAAGGGGCGAAAATCAGAGGAGGATCAACAGTATGCCACTACGAGGAGTAAGAGAAGTGTGAAAAAGCTGATGTGAAGAAACAGGGGAGAAGAATACGAGGAGCAAGAAAAAAAAAGCAAAATACAAAAACGAGGAGAACACAAGGGGCGAAAATCAGAGGAGGATCAAAAGTGTGGCACTACGAGTAGCAAGAGAAGTGTGAAAAACCCGAGGCGAAGAAACACGGGAGAAGAATACGAGGAGCAAGAAAAAAAAAGCAAAATACAAAAACGAGGAGAACACAAGGGGCGAAAATCAGAGGAGGATCAAAAGTGTGGCACTAGCTGGAGTAACAGAAGTGTGAAAAATCCGAAGCAAAGAAACAGGGGAGAAGAATACGAGGAGCAAGAAAAAAAAAGCAAAATACAAAAACGAGGAGAACACAAGGGGCGAAAATCAGAGGAGGATCAACAGTATGCCACTACGAGGGGCAAGAGAAGTGTGAAAATCCCGAGGCGAAGAAACAGGGGAGAAGAATACGAGGAGCAAGAAAAAAAAGCAAAATACAAAAACGAGGAGAACACAAGGGGCGAAAATCAGAGGAGGATCAAAAGTGTGGCACTAGCTGGAGTAAGAGAAGTATGAAAAACCCGAGGCGAAGAAACAGGGGAGAAGAATACGAGGAGCAAGGAAAAAAAAGCAAAATACAAAAACGAGGAGAACACAAGGGGCGAAAATCAGAGGAGGATCAACAGTATGCCACTACGAGGAGCAAGAGAAGTGTGAAAAAGCTGATGTGAAGAAACAGGGGAGAAAATACGAGGAGCAGGAAAAAAAAGCAAAATACAAAAACGAGGAGAACACAAGGGGCGAAAATCAGAGGAGGATCAACAGTATGCCACTACGAGGAGCAAGAGAAATGTGAAAATCCCGAGGCGAAGAAACAGGGGTGAAGAATACGAGGAGCAAGAAAAAAAAGCAAAATACAAAAACGAGGAGAACACAAGGGGCGAAAATCAGAGGAGGATCAAAAGTGTGGCACTAGCTGGAGTAAGAGAAGTGTGAAAAACCCGAGGCGAAGAAACAGGGGAGAAGAATACGAGGAGCAAGAAAAAAAAAGCAAAATACAAAAACGAGGAGAACACAAGGGGCGAAAATCAGAGGAGGATCAACAGTATGCCACTACGAGGAGCAAGAGAAGTGTGAAAAACCCGAGGTGAAGAAACAGGGGAGAAGAATACGAGGAGCAAGGAAAAAAAAGCAAAATACAAAAACGAGGAGAACACAAGGGGCGAAAATCAGAGGAGGATCAACAGTATGCCACTACGAGGAGCAAGAGAAGTGTGAAAAACCCGAGGCGAAGAAACAGGGGAGAAGAATACGAGGAGCAAGAAAAAAAAGCAAAATACAAAAACGAGGAGAACACAAGGGGCGAAAATCAGAGGAGGATCAAAAGTGTGGCACTACGTGGAGTAAGAGAAGTGTGAAAAACCCGAGGCAAAGAAACAGGGGAGAAGAATACGAGGAGCAAGAAAAAAAAAGCAAAATACAAAAACGAGGAGAACACAAGGGGCGAAAATCAGAGGAGGATCAACAGTATGCCACTACGAGGAGCAAGAGAAGTGTGAAAAACCCGAGGTGAGGAAACAGGGGAGAAGAATACGAGGAGCAAGGAAAAAAAAGCAAAATACAAAAACGAGGAGAACACAAGGGGCGAAAATCAGAGGAGGATCAACAGTATGCCACTACGAGGAGCAAGAGAAGTGTAAAAAACCCGAGGCGAAGAAACAGGGGAGAAGAATACGAGGAGCAAGAAAAAAAAGCAAAATACAAAAACGAGGAGAACACAAGGGGCGAAAATCAGAGGAGGATCAAAAGTGTGGCACTACGTGGAGTAAGAGAAGTGTGAAAAACCCGAGGCAAAGAAACAGGGGAGAAGAATAGGAGGAGCAAGAAAAAAAAAGCAAAATACAAAAACGAGGAGAACACAAGGGGCGAAAATCACAGGAGGATCAAAAGTGTGGCACCACGTGGAGTAAGAGAAGTGTGAAAAACCCGAGGCGAAGAAACAGGGGAGAAGAATACGAGGAGCAAGAAAAAAAAAAGCAAAATACATAAACGAGGAGAACACAAGGGGCGAAAATCAGAGGAGGATCAAAAGTGTGCTACTAGGTGGAGTAAGAGAAGTGTGAAAAACCCGACGCGAAGAAACAGGGGAGAAGAATACGCGGAGCAAGAAAAAAAAAGCAAAATACAAAAATGAGGAGAACACAAGGGGCGAAAATCAGAGGAGGATCAACAGTATGCCACTACGAGGAGTAAGAGAACTGTGAAAAAGCTGATGTGAAGAAACAGGGGAGAAGAATACGAGGAGCAAGAAAAAAAAAGCAAAATACAAAAACGAGGAGAACACAAGGGGCGAAAATCAGAGGAGGATCAACAGTATGCCACTACGAGGAGTAAGAGAAGTGTGAAAAACCTGAGGTGAAGAAACAGGGGAGAAGAATACGAGGAGCAAGAAAAAACAAGCAAAATACAAAAACGAGGAGAACACAAGGGGCGAAAATCAGAGGAGGATCAAAAGTGTGACACTACGTGGAGTAAGAGAAGTGTGAAAAACTCGAGGCGAAGAAACAGGGGAGAAGAATACGAGGAGCAAGGAAAAAAAAGCAAAATACAAAAACGAGGAGAACACAAGGGGCGAAAATCAGAGGAGGATCAACAGTATGCCACTACGAGGAGTAAGAGAAGTGTGAAAAAGCTGATGTGAAGAAACAGGGGAGAAGAATACGAGGAGCAAGAAAAAAAAAGCAAAATACAAAAACGAGGAGAACACAAGGGGCGAAAATCAGAGGAGGATCAAAAGTGTGGCACTACGAGGAGCAAGAGAAGTGTGAAAAACCCGAGGTGAAGAAACACGGGAGAAGAATACGAGGAGCAAGAAAAAAAAAGCAAAATACAAAAACGAGGAGAACACAAGGGGCGAAAATCAGAGGAGGATCAAAAGTGTGGCACTAGCTGGAGTAAGAGATATGTGAAAAATCCGAGGCGAAGAAACAGGGGAGAAGAATACGAGGAGCAAGAAAAAAAAAGCAAAATACAAAAACGAGGAGAACACAAGGGGCGAAAATCAGAGGAGGATCAACAGTATGCCACTACGAGGAGCAAGAGAAGTGTGAAAAACCCGAGGTGAAGAAACAGGGGAGAAGAATACGAGGAGCAAGGAAAAAAAAGCAAAATACAAACACGAGGAGAACACAAGGGGCGAAAATCAGAGGAGGATCAACAGTATTCCACTACGAGGAGCAAGAGTAGTGTGAAAAACCCGAGGCGAAGAAACAGGGGAGAAGAATACGAGGAGCAAGAAAAAAAAGCAAAATACAAATTCGAGGAGAACACAAGGGGCGAAAATCAGAGGAGGATCAAAAGTGTGGCACTACGTGGAGTAAGAGAAGTGTGAAAAACCCGAGGCAAAGAAACAGGGGAGAAGAATACGAGGAGCAAGAAAAAAAAAGCAAAATACAAAAACGAGGAGAACACAAGGGGCGAAAATCAGAGGAGGATCAACAGTATGCCACTACGAGGAGCAAGAGAAGTGTGAAAAACCCGAGGTGAGGAAACAGGGGAGAAGAATACGAGGAGCAAGGAAAAAAAAGCAAAATACAAAAACGAGGAGAACACAAGGGGCGAAAATCAGAGGAGGATCAACAGTATGCCACTACGAGGAGCAAGAGAAGTGTGAAAAACCCGAGGTGAGGAAACAGGGGAGAAGAATACGAGGAGCAAGGAAAAAAAAGCAAAATACAAAAACGAGGAGAACACAAGGGGCGAAAATCAGAGGAGGATCAACAGTATGCCACTACGAGGAGCAAGAGAAGTGTGAAAAACCCGAGGCGAAGAAACAGGGGAGAAGAATACGAGGAGCAAGAAAAAAAAGCAAAATACAAAAACGAGGAGAACACAAGGGGCGAAATTCAGAGGAGGATCAAAAGTATGGCACTACGTGGAGTAAGAGAAGTGTGAAAAACCCTAGGCAAAGAAACAGGGGAGAAGAATACGAGGAGCAAGAAAAAAAAAGCAAAATACAAAAACGAGGAGAACACAAGGGGCGAAAATCACAGGAGGATCAAAAGTGTGGCACTAGGTGGAGTAAGAGAAGTGTGAAAAACCCGAGGCGAAGAAACAGGGGAGAAGAATACGCGGAGCAAGAAAAAAAAAGCAAAATACAAAAACGAGGAGAACACAAGGGGCGAAAATCAGAGGAGGATCAAAAGTGTGGCACTAGGTGGAGTAAGAGAAGTGTGAAAAACCCGAGGCGAAGAAACAGGGGAGAAGAATACGAGGAGCAAGGAAAAAAAAGCAAAATACAAAAACGAGGAGAACACAAGGCACGAAAATCAGAGGAGGATCAAAACTGTGGCACTAGGTGGAGTAAGAGAATTGTGAAAAACCCAAGGCGAAGAAACAGGGGAGAAGAATAGGCGGAGCAAGAAAAAAAAAGCAAAATACAAAAACGAGGAGAACACAAGGGGCGAAAATCAGAGGAGGATCAACAGTAAGCCACTACGAGGAGTAAGAGAACTGTGAAAAAGCTGATGTGAAGAAACAGGGGAGAAGAATAGGAGGAGCAAGAAAAAAAAAGCAAAATACAAAAACGAGGAGAACACAAGGGGCGAAAATCAGAGGAGGATCAACAGTATGCCACTACGAGGAGCAAGAGAAGTGTGAAAAACCCGAGGAGAAGAAACAGGGGAGAAGAATACGAGGAGCAAGAAAAAAAAGCAAAATACAAAAACGAGGAGAACACAAGGGGCGAAAATCAGAGGAGGATCAAAAGTGTGGCACTACGTGGAGTAAGAGAAGTGTGAAAAACCCGAGGCAAAGAAACAGGGGAGAAGAATACGAGGAGCAAGAAAAAAAAAGCAAAATACTAAAACGAGGAGAACACAAGGGGCGAAAATCAGAGGAGGATCAACAGTATGCCACAACGAGGAGCAAGAGAAGTGTGAAAAACCCGGGGTGAGGAAACAGGGGAGAAGAATACGAGGAGCAAGGAAAAAAAAGCAAAATACAAAAACGAGGAGAACACAAGGGGCGAAAATCAGAGGAGGATCAACAGTATGCCACTACGAGGAGCAAGAGAAGTGTAAAAAACCCGAGGCGAAGAAACAGGGGAGAAGAATACGAGGAGCAAGAAAAAAAAGCAAAATACAAAAACGAGGAGAACACAAGGGGCGAAAATCAGAGGAGGATCAAAAGTGTGGCACTACGTGGAGTAAGAGAAGTGTGAAAAACCCGAGGCAAAGAAACAGGGGAGAAGAATAGGAGGAGCAAGAAAAAAAAAGCAAAATACAAAAACGAGGAGAACACAAGGGGCGAAAATCACAGGAGGATCAAAAGTGTGGCACCACGTGGAGTAAGAGAAGTGTGAAAAACCCGAGGCAAAGAAACAGGGGAGAAGAATACGAGGAGCAAGAAAAAAAAAGCAAAATACATAAACGAGGAGAACACAAGGGGCGAAAATCAGAGGAGGATCAAAAGTGTGCTACTAGGTGGAGTAAGAGAAGTGTGAAAAAGCCGACGCGAAGAAACAGGGGAGAAGAATACGCGGAGCAAGAAAAAAAAAGCAAAATACAAAAACGAGGAGAACACAAGGGGCGAAAATCAGAGGAGGATCAACAGTATGCCACTACGAGGAGTAAGAGAACTGTGAAAAAGCTGATGTGAAGAAACAGGGGAGAAGAATACGAGGAGCAAGAAAAAAAAAGCAAAATACAAAAACGAGGAGAACACAAGGGGCGAAAATCAGAGGAGGATCAACAGTATGCCACTACGAGGAGTAAGAGAAGAGTGAAAAACCTGAGGTGAAGAAACAGGGGAGAAGAATACGAGGAGCAAGAAAAAACAAGCAAAATACAAAAACGAGGAGAACACAAGGGGCGAAAATCAGAGGAGAATCAAAAGTGTGACACTACGTGGAGTAAGAGAAGTGTGAAAAACTCGAGGCGAAGAAACAGGGGAGAAGAATACGAGGAGCAAGAAAAAAAAAGCAAAATACAAAAACGAGGAGAACACAAGGGGCGAAAATCAGAGGAGGATCAACAGTATGCCACTACGAGGAGTAAGAGAAGTGTGAAAAAGCTGATGTGAAGAAACAGGGGAGAAGAATACGAGGAGCAAGAAAAAAAAAGCAAAATACAAAAACGAGGAGAACACAAGGGGCGAAAATCAGAGGAGGATCAAAAGTGTGGCACTACGAGGAGCAAGAGAAGTGTGAAAAACCCGAGGCGAAGAAACAGGGGAGAAGAATACGAGGAGCAAGAAAAAAAAAGCAAAATACAAAAACGAGGAGAACACAAGGGGCGAAAATCAGAGGAGGATCAAAAGTGTGGCACTAGCTGGAGTAACAGAAGTGTGAAAAATCCGAAGCAAAGAAACAGGGGAGAAGAATAAGAGGAGCAAGAAAAAAAAAGCAAAATACAAAAACGAGGAGAACACAAGGGGCGAAAATCAGAGGAGGATCAACAGTATGCCACTACGAGGAGCAAGAGAAGTGTGAAAATCCCGAGGCGAAGAAACAGGGGAGAAGAATACGAGGAGCAAGAAAAAAAAGCAAAATACAAAAACGAGGAGAACACAAGGGGCGAAAATCAGAGGAGGATCAAAAGTGTGGCACTAGCTGGAGTAAGAGAAGTATGAAAAACCCGAGGCGAAGAAACAGGGGAGAAGAATACGAGGAGCAAGGAAAAAAAAGCAAAATACAAAAACGAGGAGAACACAAGGGGCGAAAATCAGAGGAGGATCAACAGTATGCCACTACGAGGAGCAAGAGAAGTGTGAAAAAGCTGATGTGAAGAAACAGGGGAGAAAATACGAGGAGCAGGAAAAAAAAGCAAAATACAAAAACGAGGAGAACACAAGGGGCGAAAATCAGAGGAGGATCAACAGTATGCCACTACGAGGAGCAAGAGAAATGTGAAAATCCCGAGGCGAAGAAACAGGGGTGAAGAATACGAGGAGCAAGAAAAAAAAGCAAAATACAAAAACGAGGAGAACACAAGGGGCGAAAATCAGAGGAGGATCAAAAGTGTGGCACTAGCTGGAGTAAGAGAAGTGTGAAAAACCCGAGGCGAAGAAACAGGGGAGAAGAATACGAGGAGCAAGAAAAAAAAAGCAAAATACAAAAACGAGGAGAACACAAGGGGCGAAAATCAGAGGAGGATCAACAGTATGCCACTACGAGGAGCAAGAGAAGTGTGAAAAACCCGAGGTGAAGAAACAGGGGAGAAGAATACGAGGAGCAAGGAAAAAAAAGCAAAATACAAAAACGAGGAGAACACAAGGGGCGAAAATCAGAGGAGGATCAACAGTATGCCACTACGAGGAGCAAGAGAAGTGTGAAAAACCCGAGGCGAAGAAACAGGGGAGAAGAATACGAGGAGCAAGAAAAAAAAGCAAAATACAAAAACGAGGAGAACACAAGGGGCGAAAATCAGAGGAGGATCAAAAGTGTGGCACTACGTGGAGTAAGAGAAGTGTGAAAAACCCGAGGCAAAGAAACAGGGGAGAAGAATACGAGGAGCAAGAAAAAAAAAGCAAAATACAAAAACGAGGAGAACACAAGGGGCGAAAATCAGAGGAGGATCAACAGTATGCCACTACGAGGAGCAAGAGAAGTGTGAAAAACCCGAGGTGAGGAAACAGGGGAGAAGAATACGAGGAGCAAGGAAAAAAAAGCAAAATACAAAAACGAGGAGAACACAAGGGGCGAAAATCAGAGGAGGATCAACAGTATGCCACTACGAGGAGCAAGAGAAGTGTAAAAAACCCGAGGCGAAGAAACAGGGGAGAAGAATACGAGGAGCAAGAAAAAAAAGCAAAATACAAAAACGAGGAGAACACAAGGGGCGAAAATCAGAGGAGGATCAAAAGTGTGGCACTACGTGGAGTAAGAGAAGTGTGAAAAACCCGAGGCAAAGAAACAGGGGAGAAGAATAGGAGGAGCAAGAAAAAAAAAGCAAAATACAAAAACGAGGAGAACACAAGGGGCGAAAATCACAGGAGGATCAAAAGTGTGGCACCACGTGGAGTAAGAGAAGTGTGAAAAACCCGAGGCGAAGAAACAGGGGAGAAGAATACGAGGAGCAAGAAAAAAAAAAGCAAAATACATAAACGAGGAGAACACAAGGGGCGAAAATCAGAGGAGGATCAAAAGTGTGCTACTAGGTGGAGTAAGAGAAGTGTGAAAAACCCGACGCGAAGAAACAGGGGAGAAGAATACGAGGAGCAAGAAAAAAAAAGCAAAATACAAAAATGAGGAGAACACAAGGGGCGAAAATCAGAGGAGGATCAGCAGTATGCCACTACGAGGAGTAAGAGAACTGTGAAAAAGCTGATGTGAAGAAACAGGGGAGAAGAATACGAGGAGCAAGAAAAAAAAAGCAAAATACAAAAACGAGGAGAACACAAGGGGCGAAAATCAGAGGAGGATCAACAGTATGCCACTACGAGGAGTAAGAGAAGTGTGAAAAACCTGAGGTGAAGAAACAGGGGAGAAGAATACGAGGAGCAAGAAAAAACAAGCAAAATACAAAAACGAGGAGAACACAAGGGGCGAAAATCAGAGGAGGATCAAAAGTGTGACACTACGTGGAGTAAGAGAAGTGTGAAAAACTCGAGGCGAAGAAACAGGGGAGAAGAATACGAGGAGCAAGGAAAAAAAAGCAAAATACAAAAACGAGGAGAACACAAGGGGCGAAAATCAGAGGAGGATCAACAGTATGCCACTACGAGGAGTAAGAGAAGTGTGAAAAAGCTGATGTGAAGAAACAGGGGAGAAGAATACGAGGAGCAAGAAAAAAAAAGCAAAATACAAAAACGAGGAGAACACAAGGGGCGAAAATCAGAGGAGGATCAAAAGTGTGGCACTACGAGGAGCAAGAGAAGTGTGAAAAACCCGAGGTGAAGAAACAGGGGAGAAGAATACGAGGAGCAAGAAAAAAAAAGCAAAATACAAAAACGAGGAGAACACAAGGGGCGAAAATCAGAGGAGGATCAAAAGTGTGGCACTAGCTGGAGTAAGAGACATGTGAAAAATCCGAGGCGAAGAAACAGGGGAGAAGAATACGAGGAGCAAGAAAAAAAAAGCAAAATACAAAAACGAGGAGAACACAAGGGGCGAAAATCAGAGGAGGATCAACAGTATGCCACTACGAGGAGCAAGAGAAGTGTGAAAAACCCGAGGTGAAGAAACAGGGGAGAAGAATACGAGGAGCAAGGAAAAAAAAGCAAAATACAAACACGAGGAGAACACAAGGGGCGAAAATCAGAGGAGGATCAACAGTACGCCACTACGAGGAGCAAGAGAAGTGTGAAAAACCCGAGGTGAAGAAACAGGGGAGAAGAATACGAGGAGCAAGAAAAAAAAAGCAAAATACAAAAATGAGGAGAACACAAGGGGCGAAAATCAGAGGAGGATCAACAGTATTCCACTACGAGGAGCAAGAGTAGTGTGAAAAACCCGAGGCGAAGAAACAGGGGAGAAGAATACGAGGAGCAAGAAAAAAAAGCAAAATACAAAATCGAGGAGAACACAAGGGGCGAAAATCAGAGGAGGATCAAAAGTGTGGCACTACGTGGAGTAAGAGAAGTGTGAAAAACCCGAGGCAAAGAAACAGGGGAGAAGAATACGAGGAGCAAGAAAAAAAAAGCAAAATACAAAAACGAGGAGAACACAAGGGGCGAAAATCAGAGGAGGATCAACAGTATGCCACTACGAGGAGCAAGAGAAGTGTGAAAAACCCGAGGTGAGGAAACAGGGGAGAAGAATACGAGGAGCAAGGAAAAAAAAGCAAAATACAAAAACGAGGAGAACACAAGGGGCGAAAATCAGAGGAGGATCAACAGTATGCCACTACGAGGAGCAAGAGAAGTGTGAAAAACCCGAGGCGAAGAAACAGGGGAGAAGAATACGAGGAGCAAGAAAAAAAAGCAAAATACAAAAACGAGGAGAACACAAGGGGCGAAAATCAGAGGAGGATCAAAAATGTGGCACTACGTGGAGTAAGAGAAGTGTGAAAAACCCGAGGCAAAGAAACAGGGGAGAAGAATACGAGGAGCAAGAAAAAAAAAGCAAAATACAAAAACGAGGAGAACACAAGGGGCGAAAATCACAGGAGGATCAAAAGTGTGGCACTAGGTGGAGTAAGAGAAGTGTGAAAAACCCGAGGCGAAGAAACAGGGGAGAAGAATAGGCGGAGCAAGAAAAAAAAAGCAAAATACAAAAACGAGGAGAACACAAGGGGCGAAAATCAGAGGAGGATCAAAAGTGTGGCACTAGGTGGAGTAAGAGAAGTGTGAAAAACCCGAGGCGAAGAAACAGGGGAGAAGAATACGAGGAGCAAGGAAAAAAAAGCAAAATACAAAAACGAGGAGAACACAAGGGGCGAAAATCAGAGGAGGATCAAAACTGTGGCAGTAGGTGGAGTAAGAGAAGTGTGAAAAACCCAAGTCGAAGAAACACGGGAGAAGAATACGCGGAGCAAGAAAAAAAAAGCAAAATACAAAAACGAGGAGAACACAAGGGGCGAAAATCAGAGGAGGATCAACAGTAAGCCACTACGAGGAGTAAGAGAAGTGTGAAAAAGCTGATGCGAAGAAACAGGGGAGAAGAATACGAGGAGCAAGAAAAAAAAAGCAAAATACAAAAACGAGGAGAACACAAGGGGCGAAAATCAGAGGAGGATCAACAGTATGCCACTACGAGGAGTAAGAGAAGTGTGAAAAAGCTGATGTGAAGAAACAGGGGAGAAAATACGAGGATCAGGAAAAAAATCAAAATACAAAAACGAGGAGAACACAAGGGGCGAAAATCAGAGGAGGATCAACAGTATGCCACTACGAGAAGCAAGAGAAGTGTGAAAAACCCGAGGCGAAGAAACAGGGGAGAAGAATACGAGGAGCAAGAAAAAAAAGCAAAATACAAAAACGAGGAGAACACAAGGGGCGAAAATCAGAGGAGGATCAAAAGTGTGGCACTAGCTGGAGTAAGAGAAGTATGAAAAACCCGAGGCGAAGAAACAGGGGAGAAGAATACGAGGAGCAAGAAAAAAAAAGCAAAATACAAAAACGAGGAGAACACAAGGGGCGAAAATCAGAGGAGGATCAACAGTATGCCACTACGAGGAGCAAGAGAAGTGTGAAAAACCCGAGGTGAAGAAACAGGGGAGAAGAATACGAGGAGCAAGGAAAAAAAAACAAAATACAAAAACGAGGAGAACACAAGGGGCGAAAATCAGAGGAGGATCAACAGTATGCCACTACGAGGAGCAAGAGAAGTGTGATAAACCCGAGGTGAAGAAACAGGGGAGAAGAATACGAGGAGCAAGAAAAAAAAAGCAAAATACAAAAACGAGGAGAACACAAGGGGCGAAAATCAGAGGAGGATCAAAAGTGTGGCACTAGGTGGAGTAAGAGAACTGTGAAAAACGCGAGGCGAAGAAACAGGGGAGAAGAATACGAGGAGCAAGAAAAAAAAAGCAAAATACAAAAACGAGGAGAACACAAGGGGCGAAAATCAGAGGAGGATCAACAGTATGCCACTACGAGGAGTAAGAGAAGTGTGAAAAAGCTGATGTGAAGAAACAGGGGAGAAAATACGAGGAGCAGGAAAAAAAAGCAAAATACAAAAACGAGGAGAACACAAGGGGCGAAAATCAGAGGAGGATCAACAGTATGCCACTACGAGGAGCAAGAGAAATGTGAAAATCCCGAGGCGAAGAAACAGGGGTGAAGAATACGAGGAGCAAGAAAAAAAAGCAAAATACAAAAACGAGGAGAACACAAGGGGCGAAAATCAGAGGAGGATTAAAAGTGTGGCACTAGCTGGAGTAAGTGAAGTGTGAAAAACCCGAGGCGAAGAAACAGGGGAGAAGAATACGAGGAGCAAGAAAAAAAAAGCAAAATACAAAAACGAGGAGAACACAAGGGGCGAAAATCAGAGGAGGATCAACAGTATGCCACTACGAGGAGCAAGAGAAGTGTGAAAAACCCGAGGTGAAGAAACAGGGGAGAAGAATACGAGGAGCAAGGAAAAAAAAGCAAAATACAAAAACGAGGAGAACACAAGGGGCGAAAATCAGAGGAGGATCAACAGTATGCCACTACGAGGAGCAAGAGAAGTGTGATAAACCCGAGGTGAAGAAACAGGGGAGAAGAATACGAGGAGCAAGAAAAAAAAAGCAAAATACAAAAACGAGGAGAACACAAGGGGCGAAAATCAGAGGAGGATCAAAAGTGTGGCACTAGGTGGAGTAAGAGAACTGTGAAAAACGCGAGGCGAAGAAACAGGGGAGAAGAATACGAGGAGCAAGAAAAAAAAAGCAAAATACAAAAACGAGGAGAACACAAGGGGCGAAAATCAGAGGAGGATCAACAGTATGCCACTACGAGGAGTAAGAGAAGTGTGAAAAAGCTGATGTGAAGAAACAGGGGAGAAAATACGAGGAGCAGGAAAAAAAAGCAAAATACAAAAACGAGGAGAACACAAGGGGCGAAAATCAGAGGAGGATCAACAGTATGCCACTACGAGGAGCAAGAGAAATGTGAAAATCCCGAGGCGAATAAACAGGGGTGAAGAATACGAGGAGCAAGAAAAAAAAGCAAAATACAAAAACGAGGAGAACACAAGGGGCGAAAATCAGAGGAGGATCAAAAGTGTCGCACTAGCTGGAGTAAGAGAAGTGTGAAAAACCCGAGGCGAAGAAACAGGGGAGAAGAATACGAGGAGCAAGAAAAAAAAAGCAAAATACAAAAACGAGGAGAACACAAGGGGCGAAAATCAGAGGAGGATCAACAGTATGCCACTACGAGGAGCAAGAGAAGTGTGAAAAACCCGAGGTGAAGAAACAGGGGAGAAGAATACGAGGAGCAAGGAAAAAAAAGCAAAATACAAAAACGAGGAGAACACAAGGGGCGAAAATCAGAGGAGGATCAACAGTATGCCACTACGAGGAGCAAGAGAAGTGTGAAAAACCCGAGGTGAAGAAACAGGGGAGAAGAATACGAGGAGCAAGAAAAAAAAAGCAAAATACAAAAACGAGGAGAACACAAGGGGCGAAAATCAGAGGAGGATCAACAGTATGGCACTACGAGGAGCAAGAGAAGTGTGAAAAACCCGAGGCGAAGAAACAGGGGAGAAGAATACGAGGAGCAAAAAAAAAAAACAAAATACAAAAACGAGGAGAACACAAGGGGCGAAAATCAGAGGAGGATCAAAAGTGTGGCACTACGAGGAGCAAGAGAAGTGTGAAAAACCCGTGGCAAAGAAACAGGGGAGAAGAATACGAGGAGCAAGAAAAAAAAAAGCAAAATACAAAAACGAGGAGAACACAAGGGGCGAAAATCAGAGGAGGATCAACAGTATGCCACTACGAGGAGCAAGAGAAGTGTGAAAAACCCGAGGTGAGGAAACAGGGGAGAAGAATACGAGGAGCAAGGAAAAAAAAGCAAAATACAAAAACGAGGAGAACACAAGGGGCGAAAATCAGAGGAGCATCAAAAGTGTGGCACTAGGTGGAGTAAGAGAAGTGTGAAAAACCCGAGGCGAAAAAACAGGGGAGAAGAATACGAGGAGCAAGAAAAAAAAAGCAAAATACAAAAACGAGGAGAACACAAGGGGCGAAGATCAGAGGAGGATCAACGTGTGGCACTACGAGGAGCAAGAGAAGTGTGAAAAACCCGAGTCGAAGAAACAGGGGAGAAGAATACGAGGAGAAAGAAAATAAAAGCAAAATACAAAAACGAGGAGAACACAAGGGGCGAAAATCAGAGGAGGATCAACAGTATGCCACTATGAGGAGCAAGAGAAGAGTGAAAAACCCGAGGTGAAGAAACAGGAGAGAAGAATACGAGGAGCAAGAAAAAAAAAGCAAAATACAAAAACGAAGAGAACACAAGGGGCGAAAATCAGAGGAGGATCACCAGTGTGGCACTACAAGGAGCAAGAGCAGTGTGAAAAACCCGAGGCGAAGAAACAGAGGAGAAGAATACGGGGAGCAAGAAAAAAAAAGCAAAATACAAAAACGAGAAGCAGACAAGTGGGGAAAATCAGAGGAGAATCAAATGTATGCCAATACGAGGAGCAAGAGCAGTGTGAAAAACCCGAGTTGAAGAAACAGGGGAGAAGAATACGAGGAGCAAGAAAGAAAAAGCAAAAGACAAGAACGAGGAGCAGACAAGGGTTGGAAATCAGAGGAGAATCAACAGTATGCAACTACGAGGAGCAAGAGCATTGTGAAAAACCCGAGGCGAAGATTCCCACGTGATTCCCAAGTGATTCTCACGTGATGCCCACATGATTCCCACGTAATTCCCACGTGATTCCCACGTGATGCCCACCTGATGCCCACGTGATGCCCACGTGTTGCCCACGTGATGCCCACGTGATTCCCACGTGATTCCCACGTGATGGCCACGTGATGCCCACGTGATTCTCACGGGATGGCCACGTGATTCCCACGTGATGCCCACGTGATTCCCACGTGATTCCCACGTGATGCCCACGTGATGGCCACTTGATGCCCACGTGATTCCCACGTGATTCCCACGTGATTCCAACGTGATTCCCACGTGATGCCCACGTGATTCCCACGTGATTCCCACGTGATGCCCAAGTGATGCCCACGTGTTGCCCACGTGATGGCCACGTGATTCCCACGTGATTCCCACGTGTTGCCCACGTGAATCCCACGTGATTCCCACGTGATGCCCACGTGATGCCCACGTGATTCCCACGTGATGGCCACGTGATGGCCACGTGATGCCCACGTGATTCCCACGTGATGGCCACGCGATGCCCACGTGATGGCCACGTGATTCCCACGTGATGCCCACGTGATTCCCACGTGATGCCCACGTGAGGCCTACGTGATTCCCACGTGATTCCCACGTGATGCCCACGTGATGCCCATGTGATGGCCACGTGATTCCCACGTGTTGCCCACGTGATTCCCACCTGATTCCCACGTGATTCCCACGTGATGGCCACGTGATTCCCACGTGATTCCCATGTGATGCCCACGTGATGCCCACGTGATTCCCAAGTGATTCCCACGTGATGGCCACGTGATGCCCACGTAATTCCCACGTGATGCCCACGTCATTCCCACGTGATTCCCACATGTTGCCCACGTGATTCTCACGTGATTCCCACGTGATGGCCACGTGTTTCCCACGTGTTGCCCACGTGATGCCCACGTGTTTCCCACATATTGCCCACATGATTCCTACTTGATTCCCACGTGATTCTCACGTGATGCCCACGTGATTCCCACGTGATTCCCACGTGATGGCCACGTGATTTCCACGTGATGCCCACGTGATGCCCACGTGATTCCCACGTGATGCCCACGTGATTCCCACGTGATTCCCACGTGATGCCCACGTGATGCCCACGTGATTCCCACGTGATGGCCACGTGATTCCCACGTGATGGCCACGTGATGCCCACGTGATTTCCACGTGATTCCCACGTGATGCCCACGTGATGCCCACGTGATTCCCACGTGATGGCCACGTGATTCCCACGTGATTCCCACGTGATGCCCACGTGATGCCCATGTGATGGCCACGTGATTCCCACGTGTTGCCCACGTGATTCCCACCTGATTCCCACGTGATTCCCACGTGATGGCCACGTGATTCCCACAGATTCCCATGTGATGCCCACGTGATGCCCACGTGATTCCCAAGTGATTCCCACGTGATGGCCACGTGATGCCCACGTAATTCCCACGTGATGCCCACGTCATTCCCACGTGATTCCCACGTGATTCCCACATGTTGCCCACGTGATTCTCACGTGATTCCCACGTGATGGCCACGTGTTTCCCACGTGTTGCCCACGTGATGCCCACGTGTTTCCCACATATTGCCCACGAGATTCCCACTTGATTCCCACGTGATTCTCACGTGATGCCCACGTGATTCCCACGTGATTCCCACGTGATGGCCACGTGATTTCCACGTGATTCCCACGTGATGCCCACGTGATTCCCACGTGATGGCCACGTGATTCCCACGTGTTGCCCACGTGATGCCCACGTGATTCCCACGTGATGGCCACGTGATTCCCACGTGATGCCCACGTGTTGACCACGTGTTTGCCACGTGATTCCCACGTGATTCACAGGTGATGCCCACGTGATTCCCACGTGATTCCCACGTGATGCCCACGTGATGCCCACGTGATTCCCACGTGATGGCCACGTGATTCCCACGTGATTCCCACGTGATGCCCACGTGATTTCCACGTGATTCCCACGTGATTCCCACGTGATGCATACGTGTTTCCCACGTGTTGCCCACGTGATGCCCACGTGATTCCCAAGTGATTCCCACGTGTTGCCCACGTGATTCCCATGTGATTCCCACTGTTGCCCACGTGATTCCCACGTGATGCCCACGTGATTCCCATGTGTTGCCCACGTGATGCCCACGTGATGCCCACGTGATACCCTCGTGATTCCCCCGTGATTCCCACGTGATTCCCACGTGATGGCCACCTGATTCCCACGTGATTCCCACGTGTTGCCCACGTGATACCCACCTGATGCCCACATTATTCCCACGTGATTCCCACATGATGGCCACGTGATTCCCACGTATTTCCCACGTGATTCCCACGTGATTCCCAAGTGATGGCCACGTGATTCTCACGTGATTCCCACGTGATTCCCACGTGATACCCACCTGATGCCCACATTATTCCCACGTGATTCCCACATGATGGCCAGGTGATTCCCACGTGTTGCCCACGTGATTCCCACGTGATTCCCACTTGATGCCCACGTGATTCCCACGTGACTCCCAAGTGATTCTCACGTGATTCCCACGTGATTCCCACGTGATTTCCACGT
This sequence comes from Cervus elaphus, assembly GCF_910594005.1. Classification (NCBI taxonomy): domain Eukaryota; kingdom Metazoa; phylum Chordata; class Mammalia; order Artiodactyla; family Cervidae; genus Cervus; species Cervus elaphus. The sequence goes on from NC_057836.1 coordinate 83,747,504, forward strand.
GTTGCCCACGTGATGCCCACGTGATGCCCACGTGATTCCCATGTGATTCCAACGTGATGCCCACGTGATTCCCACGTGATGCCCACCTGATTCCCACGTGATTCCCACGTGTTGCCCACGTGATACCCACCTGATGCCCACATTATTCCCACGTGATTCCCACATGATGGCCACGTGATTCCCACCTGTTTCCCACGTGATTCCCACGTGATTCCCAAGTGATGGCCACGTGATTCTCACGTGATTCCCACGTGATTCCCACGTGATACCCACCTGATGCCCACATTATTCCCACGTGATTCACACATGATGGCCAGGTGATTCCCACGTGTTGCCCACGTGATTCCCACGTGATTCCCACTTGATGCCCACGTGATTCCCACGTGACTCCCAAGTGATTCTCACGTGATTCCCACGTGATTCCCACGTGATTTCCACGTGTTGCCCACGTGATGCCCACGTGATGCCCACGTGATTCCCATGTGATTCCAACGTGATGCCCACGTGATTCCCACGTGACTCCAAACTGATTCTCACGTGATGCCCACGTGAAGACCACGTGATGCCCACGTTACACCCACGTGATGCCCAAGTGATTCCAACGGGATCAGAGAAGCATAAAAGTGTAAAAATACGAGGAGCAAGAAAAGTGTGAAAAATCCCAGGAGGAGAAATAGGGGAGAAAAATATGAGGAGCGAAAAAAAAAAAAAAACACAAAAATACGAGGAGTAGAAAAGTGGGGAAAATAAGTGGAGCCTCAAAAGTGTGAAAATACGAGGAGAAAGAAAATAGTGAAAAACACGAGGAGCAAGAAAAGGGAAGAAATATATGAGGAGCAAAAAACAAAAACAAAAACAAAAAATACGAGGAGCAGAAAAGTGTGAAAAATAAGAGGAGCATCAAACGTGAGAAAATACGAGGAGCAAGAAAAGTGTGAAAAACACGAGGAGCAAGAAAAGGGAAGAAACATACGAGGAGCAAAAAAAAAAAAACAGAAAAATACGAGGAGCAGAAAAGTGTGAAAAATAAGAGGAGCATGAAAAGTGTGAAAAAACGAGGAGCAACAAATGTGTGAAAAACCTGAGGTTAAGAAAAAGGGGAGAAGAATACGAGGAGCAAGAAAAAAAAAGCAAAATACATAAACGAGGAGAACACAAGGGGCGAAAATCAGAGGAGGATCAACAGTATGCCACTACGAGGAGCAAGAGAAGTGTGAAAAACCCGAAGCGAAGAAACAGGGGAGAAGAATACGAGGAGCAAGAAAAAAAGTAAAATACAAAAACGAGGAGAACACAAGGGGCGAAAATCAGAGGAGGATCAAAAGTGTGGCACTAGGTGGAGTAAGAGAAGTGTGAAAAACGCGAGGAGAAGAAACAGGGGAGAAGAATACGAGGAGCAAGAAAAAAAAGCAAAATACAAAAACGAGGAGAACACAAGTGGCGAAAATCAGAGGAGGATCAAAAGTGTGGCATTACGTGGAGTAAGAGAAGTGTGAAAAACCCAAGGTGAAGAAACAGGGGAGAAGAATACGAGGAGCAAGAAAAAGAAAGCAAAATACAAAAATGAGGAGAACACAAGGGGCGAAAATCAGAGGAGGATCAACAGTGTGCCACTACGAGGAGCATGAGAAGTGTGAAAAACCCGAGGGGAAGAAACAGGGGAGAAGAATACGAGGAGCAAGAAAAAAAGCAAAATACAAAAACGAGGAGAACACAAGGGGCGAAAATCAGAGGAGGATCAAAAGTGTCGCACTACGTGGAGTAAGAGAAGTGTGAAAAACCCGAAGCGAAGAAACAGGGGAGAAGAATACGAGGAGCAAGAAAAAAAAAGCAAAATACAAAAACGAGGAGAACACAAGGGGCGAAAATCAGAGGAGGATCAAAAGTGTGGCACTACGAGGAGTACGAGAAGTGTGAAAAAGCTGATGTGAAGAAACAGGGGAGAAGAAAACGAGGAGCAAGAAAAAAAAGCAAAATACAAAAACGAGGAGAACACAAGGGGCGAAAATCAGAGGAGGATCAAAAGTGTGGCACTACGTGGAGTAAGAGAAGTGTGAAAAACCCGAGGCAAAGAAACAGGGGAGAAGAATACGAGGAGAAAGAAAAAAAAAGCAAAATACAAAAACGAGGAGAACACAAGGGGCGAAAATCAGAGGAGGATCAGCAGTATGCCACTACGAGGAGTAAGAGAAGTGTGAAAAAGCTGATGTGAAGAAACAGGGGAGAAGAATACGAGGAGCAAGAAAAAAAAAGCAAAATACAAAAACGAGGAGAACACAAGGGGCGAAAATCAGAGGAGGATCAACAGTATGCCACTACGAGGAGCAAGAGAAGTGTGAAAAACCCGAGGTGGAGAAACAGGGGAGAAGAATACGAGGAGCAAGAAAAAAAGCAAAATACAAAAACGAGGAGAACACAAGGGGCGAAAATCAGAGGAGGATCAGCAGTATGCCACTACGAGGAGTAAGAGAAGTGTGAAAAAGCTGATGTGAAGAAACAGGGGAGAAGAATACGAGGAGCAAGAAAAAAAAAGCAAAATACAAAAACGAGGAGAACACAAGGGGCGAAAATCAGAGGAGGATCAACAGTATGCCACTACGAGGAGCAAGAGAAGTGTGAAAAATCCGAGGCGAAGAAACAGGGGAGAAGAAAACGAGGAGCAAGAAAAAAAGCAAAATACAAAAATGAGGAGAACACAAGGGGCGAAAATCAGAGGAGGATCAAAAGTGTGGCACTACGTGGAGTAAGAGACGTGCGAAAAACCCGAGGCGAAGAAACAGGGGAGAAGAATACGAGGAGCAAGAAAAAAAAAGCAAAATACAAAAACGAGGAGAACACAAGGGGCGAAAATCAGAGGAGGATCATCAGTATGTCCATACGAGGAGTAAGAGAAGTGTGAAAAAGCTGATGTGAAGAAACAGGGGAGAAGAATACGAGGAGCAAGGAAAAAAAAGCAAAATACAAAAACGAGGAGAACACAAGGGGCGAAAATCAGAGGAGGATCAAAAGTGTGGCACTACGTGGAGTAAGAGAAGTGTGAAAAACCCGAGGTGAAGAAACAGAGGAGAAGAATACGAGGAGCAAGAAAAAAAAAGCAAAATACAAAAACGAGGAGAACACAAGGGGCGAAAATCAGAGGAGGATCTACCATATGCCACTACGAGGAGTAAGAGAAGTGTGAAAAAGCTGATGTGAAGAAACAGGGGAGAAGAATACGAGGAGCAAGAAAAAAAAAGCAAAATACAAAAACGAGGAGAACACAAGGGGCGAAAATCAGAGGAGGATCAAAAGTGTGGCACTAGGTGGAGTAACAGAAGTGTGAAAAACCCGAAGCGAAGAAACAGGGGAGAAGAATACGAGGAGCAAGAAAAAAAAAGCAAAATACAAAAACGAGGAGAACACAAGGGGCGAAAATCAGAGGAGGATCACCAGTATGCCACTACGAGGAGTAAGAGAACTGTGAAAAAGCTGATGTGAAGAAACAGGGGAGAAGAATACGGGGAGCAAGAAAAAAAAAGCAAAATACAAAAACGAGGAGAACACAAGGGGCGAAAATCAGAGGAGGATCAACAGTATGCCACTACGAGGAGCAAGAGAAGTGTGAAAAACCTGTGGTGAAGAAACAGGGGAGAAGAATACGAGGAGCAAGAAAAAAAAAGCAAAATACAAAAACGAGGAGAACACAAGGGGCGAAAATCAGAGGAGGATCAACAGTATGCCACTACGAGGAGTAAGAGAAGTGTGAAAAAGCTGATATGAAGAAACAGGGGAGAAGAATACGAGGAGCAAGAAAAAAAAAGCAAAATACAAAAACGAGGAGAACACAAGGGGCGAAAATCAGAGGAGGATCAACAGTATGCCACTACGAGGAGCAAGAGAAGTGTGAAAAACCCGAGGCGAAGAAACAGGGGAGAAGAATACGAGGAGCAAGAAAAAAAAGCAAAATACAAAAACGAGGAGAACACAAGGGGCGAAAATCAGAGGAGGATCAAAAGTGTGGCACTACGTGGAGTAAGAGAAGTGTGAAAAACCCGAGGCGAAGAAACAGGGGAGAAGAATACGAGGAGCAAGCAAAAAAAGCAAAATACAAAAACGAGGAGAACACAAGGGGCGAAAATCAGAGGAGGATCAAAAGTGTGGCACTAGGTGGAGTAAGAGAAGTGTGAAAAACCCGAGGCGAAGAAACAGGGGAGAAGAATACGAGGAGCAAGAAAAAAAAAGCAAAATACAAAAACGAGGAGAACACAAGGGGCGAAAATCAGAGGAGGATCAAAAGTATGGCACTACGTGGAGTAAGAGCAGTGTGAAAAACCCGAGGGGAAGAAACACGGGAGAAGAATAAGAGGAGCAAGAAAAAAAAAGCAAAATACAAAAACGAGGAGAACACAAGGGGCGAAAATCAGAGGAGGATCAAAAGTCTGGCACTAGTTGGACTAAGAGAAGTCTGAAAAACCCGAGGCGAAGAAACAGGGGAGAAGAATACGAGGAGCAAGGAAAAAAAAGCAAAATACAAAAACGAGGAGAACACAAGGGGCGAAAATCAGAGGAGGATCAACAGTATGCCACTACGAGGAGCAAGAGAAGTGTGAAAAACCCGAGGCGAAGAAACAGGGGAGAAGAATACGAGGAGCAAGAAAAAAAAGCAAAATACAAAAACGAGGAGAACACAAGGGGCGAAAATCAGAGGAGGATCAAAAGTGTGGCACTAGGTGGAGTAAGAGAAGTGTGAAAAACCCGAGGCGAAGAAACAGGGGAGAAGAATACGAGGAGCAAGAAAAAAAAAGCAAAATACAAAAATGAGTAGAACACAAGGGGCGAAAATCAGAGGAGGATCAACAGTATGCCACTACGAGGAGTAAGAGAAGTGTGAAAAAGCTGATGTGAACAAACAGGGGAGAAAATACGAGGAGCAGGAAAAAAAAGCAAAATACAAAAACGAGGAGAACACAAGGGGCGAAAATCAGAGGAGGATCAACAGTATGCCACTACGAGGAGCAAGAGAAGTGTGAAAAACCCGAGGTGAAGAAACAGCAGAGAAGAATACGAGGAGCAAGAAAAAAAAGCAAAATACAAAAACGAGGAGAACACAAGGGGCGAAAATCAGAGGAGGATCAACAGTATGCCACTACGAGGAGCAAGAGAAGTGTGAAAAACCCGAGGTGAAGAAACAGGGGAGAAGATTACGAGGAGCAAGAAAAAAAAAGCAAAATACAAAAACGAGGAGAACACAAGGGGCGAAAATCAGAGGAGGATCAAAAGTGTGGCACTAGGTGGAGTAAGAGAAGTGTGAAAAACGCGAGGCGAAGAAACACGGGAGAAGAATACGAGGAGCGAGAAAAAAAAAGCAAAATACAAAAACGAGGAGAACACAAGGGGCGAAAATCAGAGGAGGATCAAAAGTGTGGCACTAGGTGGAGTAAGAGAAGTGTGAAAAACCCGAGGCAAAGAAACAGGGGAGAAGAATACGAGGAGCAAGGAAAAAAAAGCAAAATACAAAAACGAGGAGAACACAAGGGGCGAAAATCAGAGGAGGATCTACAGTATGCCACTACGAGGAGTAAGAGAAGTGTGAAAAAGCTGATGTGAAGAAACAGGGGAGAAGAAAACGAGGAGCAAGAAAAAAAAGCAAAATACAAAAACGAGGAGAACACAAGGGGCGAAAATCTGAGGAGGATCTACAGTATGCCACTACGAGGAGCAAGAGAAGTGTGAAAAACCCGAGGCGAAGAAACAGGGGAGAAGAATACGAGGAGCAAGAAAAAAAAGCAAAATACAAAAACGAGGAGAACACAAGGGGCGAAAATCAGAGGAGGATCAAAAGTGTGGCACTAGGTGGAGTAAGAGAAGTGTGAAAAACCCGAGGCGAAGAAACAGGGGAGAAGAATACGTGGAGCAAGAAAAAAAAAGCAAAATACAAAAATGAGTAGAACACAAGGGGCGAAAATCAGAGGAGGATCAACAGTATGCCACTACGAGGAGTAAGAGAAGTGTGAAAAAGCTGATGTGAAGAAACAGGGGAGAAAATACGAGGAGCAGGAAAAAAAAGCAAAATACAAAAACGAGGAGAACACAAGGGGCGAAAATCAGACGAGGATCAACAGTATGCCACTACGAGGAGCAAGAGAAGTGTGAAAAACCCGAGGCGAAGAAACAGGGGAGAAGAATACGAGGAGCAAGAAAAAAAAGCAAAATACAAAAACGAGGAGAACACAAGGGGCGAAAATCAGAGGAGGATCAAAAGTGTGGCACTAGGTGGAGTAAGAGAAGTGTGAAAAACCCGAGGCGAAGAAACAGGGGAGAAGAATACGAGGAGCAAGGAAAAAAAAGCAAAATACAAAAACGAGGAGAACACAAGGGGCGAAAATCAGAGGAGGATCAACAGTATGCCACTACGAGGAGTAAGAGAAGTGTGAAAAACCTGAGGTGAAGAAACAGGGGAGAAGAATACGAGGAGCAAGAAAAAACAAGCAAAATACAAAAACGAGGAGAACACAAGGGGCGAAAATCAGAGGAGGATCAAAAGTGTGACACTACGTGGAGTAAGAGAAGTGTGAAAAACTCGAGGCGAAGAAACAGGGGAGAAGAATACGAGGAGCAAGGAAAAAAAAGCAAAATACAAAAACTAGGAGAACACAAGGGGCGAAAATCAGAGGAGGATCAACAGTATGCCACTACGAGGAGTAAGAGAAGTGTGAAAAAGCTGATGTGAAGAAACAGGGGAGAAGAATACGAGGAGCAAGAAAAAAAAAGCAAAATACAAAAACGAGGAGAACACAAGGGGCGAAAATCAGAGGAGGATCAAAAGTGTGGCACTACGAGGAGCAAGAGAAGTGTGAAAAACCCGAGGTGAAGAAACACGGGAGAAGAATACGAGGAGCAAGAAAAAAAAAGCAAAATACAAAAACGAGGAGAACACAAGGGGCGAAAATCAGAGGAGGATCAAAAGTGTGGCACTAGCTGGAGTAAGAGACATGTGAAAAATCCGAGGCGAAGAAACAGGGGAGAAGAATACGAGGAGCAAGAAAAAAAAAGCAAAATACAAAAACGAGGAGAACACAAGGGGCGAAAATCAGAGGAGGATCAACAGTATGCCACTACGAGGAGCAAGAGAAGTGTGAAAAACCCGAGGTGAAGAAACAGGGGAGAAGAATACGAGGAGCAAGGAAAAAAAAGCAAAATACAAACACGAGGAGAACACAAGGGGCGAAAATCAGAGGAGGATCAACAGTACGCCACTACGAGGAGCAAGAGAAGTGTGAAAAACCCGAGGTGAAGAAACAGGGGAGAAGAATACGAGGAGCAAGAAAAAAAAAAGCAAAATACAAAAATGAGGAGAACACAAGGGGCGAAAATCAGAGGAGGATCAACAGTATTCCACTACGAGGAGCAAGAGTAGTGTGAAAAACCCGAGGCGAAGAAACAGGGGAGAAGAATACGAGGAGCAAGAAAAAAAAGCAAAATACAAAATCGAGGAGAACACAAGGGGCGAAAATCAGAGGAGGATCAAAAGTGTGGCACTACGTGGAGTAAGAGAAGTGTGAAAAACCCGAGGCGAAGAAACAGGGGAGAAGAATACGAGGAGCAAGAAAAAAAAAGCAAAATACAAAAACGAGGAGAACACAAGGGGCGAAAATCAGAGGAGGATCAACAGTATGCCACTACGAGGAGCAAGAGAAGTGTGAAAAACCCGAGGTGAGGAAACAGGGGAGAAGAATACGAGGAGCAAGGAAAAAAAAGCAAAATACAAAAACGAGGAGAACACAAGGGGCGAAAATCAGAGGAGGATCAACAGTATGCCACTACGAGGAGCAAGAGAAGTGTGAAAAACCCGAGGCGAAGAAACAGGGGAGAAGAATACGAGGAGCAAGAAAAAAAAGCAAAATACAAAAACGAGGAGAACACAAGGGGCGAAAATCAGAGGAGGATCAAAAATGTGGCACTACGTGGAGTAAGAGAAGTGTGAAAAACCCGAGGCAAAGAAACAGGGGAGAAGAATACGAGGAGCAAGAAAAAAAAAGCAAAATACAAAAACGAGGAGAACACAAGGGGCGAAAATCACAGGAGGATCAAAAGTGTGGCACTAGGTGGAGTAAGAGAAGTGTGAAAAACCCGAGGCGAAGAAACAGGGGAGAAGAATAGGCGGAGCAAGAAAAAAAAAGCAAAATACAAAAACGAGGAGAACACAAGGGGCGAAAATCAGAGGAGGATCAAAAGTGTGGCACTAGGTGGAGTAAGAGAAGTGTGAAAAACCCGAGGCGAAGAAACAGGGGAGAAGAATACGAGGAGCAAGAAAAAAAAAGCAAAATACAAAAACGAGGAGAACACAAGGGGCGAAAATCAGAGGAGGATCAAAACTGTGGCAGTAGGTGGAGTAAGAGAAGTGTGAAAAACCCAAGTCGAAGAAACACGGGAGAAGAATACGCGGAGCAAGAAAAAAAAAGCAAAATACAAAAACGAGGAGAACACAAGGGGCGAAAATCAGAGGAGGATCAACAGTAAGCCACTACGAGGAGTAAGAGAAGTGTGAAAAAGCTGATGTGAAGAAACAGGGGAGAAGAATACGAGGAGCAAGAAAAAAAAAGCAAAATACAAAAACGAGGAGAACACAAGGGGCGAAAATCAGAGGAGGATCAACAGTATGCCACTACGAGGAGTAAGAGAAGTGTGAAAAAGCTGATGTGAAGAAACAGGGGAGAAAATACGAGGATCAGGAAAAAAATCAAAATACAAAAACGAGGAGAACACAAGGGGCGAAAATCAGAGGAGGATCAACAGTATGCCACTACGAGAAGCAAGAGAAGTGTGAAAAACCCGAGGCGAAGAAACAGGGGAGAAGAATACGAGGAGCAAGAAAAAAAAGCAAAATACAAAAACGAGGAGAACACAAGGGGCGAAAATCAGAGGAGGATCAAAAGTGTGGCACTAGCTGGAGTAAGAGAAGTATGAAAAACCCGAGGCGAAGAAACAGGGGAGAAGAATACGAGGAGCAAGAAAAAAAAAGCAAAATACAAAAACGAGGAGAACACAAGGGGCGAAAATCAGAGGAGGATCAACAGTATGCCACTACGAGGAGCAAGAGAAGTGTGAAAAACCCGAGGTGAAGAAACAGGGGAGAAGAATACGAGGAGCAAGGAAAAAAAAACAAAATACAAAAACGAGGAGAACACAAGGGGCGAAAATCAGAGGAGGATCAACAGTATGCCACTACGAGGAGCAAGAGAAGTGTGAAAAACCCGAGGTGAAGAAACAGGGGAGAAGAATACGAGGAGCAAGAAAAAAAAAGCAAAATACAAAAACGAGGAGAACACAAGGGGCGAAAATCAGAGGAGGATCAAAAGTGTGGCACTAGGTGGAGTAAGAGAACTGTGAAAAACGCGAGGCGAAGAAACAGGGGAGAAGAATACGAGGAGCAAGAAAAAAAAAGCAAAATACAAAAACGAGGAGAACACAAGGGGCGAAAATCAGAGGAGGATCAACAGTATGCCACTACGAGGAGTAAGAGAAGTGTGAAAAAGCTGATGTGAAGAAACAGGGGAGAAAATACGAGGAGCAGGAAAAAAAAGCAAAATACAAAAACGAGGAGAACACAAGGGGCGAAAATCAGAGGAGGATCAACAGTATGCCACTACGAGGAGCAAGAGAAATGTGAAAATCCCGAGGCGAAGAAACAGGGGTGAAGAATACGAGGAGCAAGAAAAAAAAGCAAAATACAAAAACGAGGAGAACACAAGGGGCGAAAATCAGAGGAGGATCAAAAGTGTGGCACTAGCTGGAGTAAGTGAAGTGTGAAAAACCCGAGGCGAAGAAACAGGGGAGAAGAATACGAGGAGCAAGAAAAAAAAAGCAAAATACAAAAACGAGGAGAACACAAGGGGCGAAAATCAGAGGAGGATCAACAGTATGCCACTACGAGGAGCAAGAGAAGTGTGAAAAACCCGAGGTGAAGAAACAGGGGAGAAGAATACGAGGAGCAAGGAAAAAAAAGCAAAATACAAAAACGAGGAGAACACAAGGGGCGAAAATCAGAGGAGGATCAACAGTATGCCACTACGAGGAGCAAGAGAAGTGTGATAAACCCGAGGTGAAGAAACAGGGGAGAAGAATACGAGGAGCAAGAAAAAAAAAGCAAAATACAAAAACGAGGAGAACACAAGGGGCGAAAATCAGAGGAGGATCAAAAGTGTGGCACTAGGTGGAGTAAGAGAACTGTGAAAAACGCGAGGCGAAGAAACAGGGGAGAAGAATACGAGGAGCAAGAAAAAAAAAGCAAAATACAAAAACGAGGAGAACACAAGGGGCGAAAATCAGAGGAGGATCAACAGTATGCCACTACGAGGAGTAAGAGAAGTGTGAAAAAGCTGATGTGAAGAAACAGGGGAGAAAATACGAGGAGCAGGAAAAAAAAGCAAAATACAAAAACGAGGAGAACACAAGGGGCGAAAATCAGAGGAGGATCAACAGTATGCCACTACGAGGAGCAAGAGAAATGTGAAAATCCCGAGGCGAATAAACAGGGGTGAAGAATACGAGGAGCAAGAAAAAAAAGCAAAATACAAAAACGAGGAGAACACAAGGGGCGAAAATCAGAGGAGGATCAAAAGTGTCGCACTAGCTGGAGTAAGAGAAGTGTGAAAAACCCGAGGCGAAGAAACAGGGGAGAAGAATACGAGGAGCAAGAAAAAAAAAGCAAAATACAAAAACGAGGAGAACACAAGGGGCGAAAATCAGAGGAGGATCAACAGTATGCCACTACGAGGAGCAAGAGAAGTGTGAAAAACCCGAGGTGAAGAAACAGGGGAGAAGAATACGAGGAGCAAGGAAAAAAAAGCAAAATACAAAAACGAGGAGAACACAAGGGGCGAAAATCAGAGGAGGATCAACAGTATGCCACTACGAGGAGCAAGAGAAGTGTGAAAAACCCGAGGTGAAGAAACAGGGGAGAAGAATACGAGGAGCAAGAAAAAAAAAGCAAAATACAAAAACGAGGAGAACACAAGGGGCGAAAATCAGAGGAGGATCAAAAGTATGGCACTACGAGGAGCAAGAGAAGTGTGAAAAACCCGAGGCGAAGAAACAGGGGAGAAGAATACGAGGAGCAAAAAAAAAAAACAAAATACAAAAACGAGGAGAACACAAGGGGCGAAAATCAGAGGAGGATCAAAAGTGTGGCACTACGAGGAGCAAGAGAAGTGTGAAAAACCCGTGGCAAAGAAACAGGGGAGAAGAATACGAGGAGCAAGAAAAAAAAAAGCAAAATACAAAAACGAGGAGAACACAAGGGGCGAAAATCAGAGGAGGATCAACAGTATGCCACTACGAGGAGCAAGAGAAGTGTGAAAAACCCGAGGTGAGGAAACAGGGGAGAAGAATACGAGGAGCAAGGAAAAAAAAGCAAAATACAAAAACGAGGAGAACACAAGGGGCGAAAATCAGAGGAGGATCAAAAGTGTGGCACTAGGTGGAGTAAGAGAAGTGTGAAAAACCCGAGGCGAAAAAACAGGGGAGAAGAATACGAGGAGCAAGAAAAAAAAAGCAAAATACAAAAACGAGGAGAACACAAGGGGCGAAGATCAGAGGAGGATCAACGTGTGGCACTACGAGGAGCAAGAGAAGTGTGAAAAACCCGAGTCGAAGAAACAGGGGAGAAGAATACGAGGAGAAAGAAAATAAAAGCAAAATACAAAAACGAGGAGAACACAAGGGGCGAAAATCAGAGGAGGATCAACAGTATGCCACTATGAGGAGCAAGAGAAGAGTGAAAAACCCGAGGTGAAGAAACAGGAGAGAAGAATACGAGGAGCAAGAAAAAAAAAGCAAAATACAAAAACGAAGAGAACACAAGGGGCGAAAATCAGAGGAGGATCAACAGTGTGGCACTACAAGGAGCAAGAGCAGTGTGAAAAACCCGAGGCGAAGAAACAGAGGAGAAGAATACGGGGAGCAAGAAAAAAAAAGCAAAATACAAAAACGAGAAGCAGACAAGTGGGGAAAATCAGAGGAGAATCAAATGTATGCCAATACGAGGAGCAAGAGCAGTGTGAAAAACCCGAGTTGAAGAAACAGGGGAGAAGAATACGAGGAGCAAGAAAGAAAAAGCAAAAGACAAGAACGAGGAGCAGACAAGGGTTGGAAATCAGAGGAGAATCAACAGTATGCAACTACGAGGAGCAAGAGCATTGTGAAAAACCCGAGGCGAAGATTCCCACGTGATTCCCAAGTGATTCTCACGTGATGCCCACATGATTCCCACGTAATTCCCACGTGATTCCCACGTGATGCCCACCTGATGCCCACGTGATGCCCACGTGTTGCCCACGTGATGCCCACGTGATTCCCACGTGATTCCCACGTGATGGCCACGTGATGCCCACGTGATTCTCACGTGATGGCCACGTGATTCCCACGTGATGCCCACGTGATTCCCACGTGATTCCCACGTGATGCCCACGTGATGGCCACTTGATGCCCACGTGATTCCCACGTGATTCCCACGTGATTCCAACGTGATTCCCACGTGATGCCCACGTGATTCCCACGTGATTCCCACGTGATGCCCAAGTGATGCCCACGTGTTGCCCACGTGATGGCCACGTGATTCCCACGTGATTCCCACGTGTTGCCCACGTGAATCCCACGTGATTCCCACGTGATGCCCACGTGATGCCCACGTGATTCCCACGTGATGGCCACGTGATGGCCACGTGATGCCCACGTGATTCCCACGTGATGGCCACGCGATGCCCACGTGATGGCCACGTGATTCCCACGTGATGCCCACGTGATTCCCACGTGATGCCCACGTGAGGCCTACGTGATTCCCACGTGATTCCCACGTGATGCCCACGTGATGCCCATGTGATGGCCACGTGATTCCCACGTGTTGCCCACGTGATTCCCACCTGATTCCCACGTGATTCCCACGTGATGGCCACGTGATTCCCACGTGATTCCCATGTGATGCCCACGTGATGCCCACGTGATTCCCAAGTGATTCCCACGTGATGGCCACGTGATGCCCACGTAATTCCCACGTGATGCCCACGTCATTCCCACGTGATTCCCACATGTTGCCCACGTGATTCTCACGTGATTCCCACGTGATGGCCACGTGTTTCCCACGTGTTGCCCACGTGATGCCCACGTGTTTCCCACATATTGCCCACATGATTCCTACTTGATTCCCACGTGATTCTCACGTGATGCCCACGTGATTCCCACGTGATTCCCACGTGATGGCCACGTGATTTCCACGTGATGCCCACGTGATGCCCACGTGATTCCCACGTGATGCCCACGTGATTCCCACGTGATGGCCACGTGATTCCCACGTGTTGCCCACGTGATTCCCACGTGATGCCCTCGTGATTCCCACGTGATTCCCACGTGATGGCCACGTGATTCCCACGTGATGCCCACGTGTTGACCACGTGTTTGCCACGTGATTCCCACGTGATTCACAGGTGATGCCCACGTGATTCCCACGTGATTCCCACGTGATGCCCACGTGATGCCCACGTGATTCCCACGTGATGGCCACGTGATTCCCACGTGATGCCCACGTGATGCCCACGTGATTTCCACGTGATTCCCACGTGATGCCCACGTGATGCCTACGTGATTCCCACGTGATTCCCACGTGATGCCCACGTGATGCCCATGTGATGGCCACGTGATTCCCACGTGTTGCCCACGTGATTCCCACCTGATTCCCACGTGATTCCCACGTGATGGCCACGTGATTCCCACAGATTCCCATGTGATGCCCACGTGATGCCCACGTGATTCCCAAGTGATTCCCACGTGATGGCCACGTGATGCCCACGTAATTCCCACGTGATGCCCACGTCATTCCCACGTGATTCCCACGTGATTCCCACATGTTGCCCACGTGATTCCCACGTGATTCCCACGTGATGGCCACGTGTTTCCCACGTGTTGCCCACGTGATGCCCACGTGTTTCCCACATATTGCCCACGAGATTCCCACTTGATTCCCACGTGATTCTCACGTGATGCCCACGTGATTCCCACGTGATTCCCACGTGATGGCCACGTGATTTCCACGTGATTCCCACGTGATGCCCACGTGATTCCCACGTGATGGCCACGTGATTCCCACGTGTTGCCCACGTGATGCCCACGTGATTCCCACGTGATGGCCACGTGATTCCCACGTGATGCCCACGTGTTGACCACGTGTTTGCCACGTGATTCCCACGTGATTCACAGGTGATGCCCACGTGATTCCCACGTGATTCCCACGTGATGCCCACGTGATGCCCACGTGATTCCCACGTGATGGCCACGTGATTCCCACGTGATTCCCACGTGATGCCCACGTGATTTCCACGTGATTCCCACGTGATTCCCACGTGATGCATACGTGTTTCCCACGTGTTGCCCACGTGATGCCCACGTGATTCCCAAGTGATTCCCACGTGTTGCCCACGTGATTCCCATGTGATTCCCACTGTTGCCCACGTGATTCCCACGTGATGCCCACGTGATTCCCATGTGTTGCCCACGTGATGCCCACGTGATGCCCACGTGATACCCTCGTGATTCCCCCGTGATTCCCACGTGATTCCCACGTGATGGCCACCTGATTCCCACGTGATTCCCACGTGTTGCCCACGTGATACCCACCTGATGCCCACATTATTCCCACGTGATTCCCACATGATGGCCACGTGATTCCCACGTATTTCCCACGTGATTCCCACGTGATTCCCAAGTGATGGCCACGTGATTCTCACGTGATTCCCACGTGATTCCCACGTGATACCCACCTGATGCCCACATTATTCCCACGTGATTCCCACATGATGGCCAGGTGATTCCCACGTGTTGCCCACGTGATTCCCACGTGATTCCCACTTGATGCCCACGTGATTCCCACGTGACTCCCAAGTGATTCTCACGTGATTCCCACGTGATTCCCACGTGATTTCCACGTGTTGCCCACGTGATGCCCACGTGATGCCCACGTGATTCCCATGTGATTCCAACGTGATGCCCACGTGATTCCCACGTGATGGCCACCTGATTCCCACGTGATTCCCACGTGTTGCCCACGTGATACCCACCTGATGCCCACATTATTCCCACGTGATTCCCACATGATGGCCACGTGATTCCCACCTGTTTCCCACGTGATTCCCACGTGATTCCCAAGTGATGGCCACGTGATTCTCACGTGATTCCCACGTGATTCCCACGTGATACCCACCTGATGCCCACATTATTCCCACGTGATTCACACATGATGGCCAGGTGATTCCCACGTGTTGCCCACGTGATTCCCACGTGATTCCCACTTGATGCCCACGTGATTCCCACGTGACTCCCAAGTGATTCTCACGTGATTCCCACGTGATTCCCACGTGATTTCCACGTGTTGCCCACGTGATGCCCACGTGATGCCCACGTGATTCCCATGTGATTCCAACGTGATGCCCACGTGATTCCCACGTGACTCCAAACTGATTCTCACGTGATGCCCACGTGAAGACCACGTGATGCCCACGTTACACCCACGTGATGCCCAAGTGATTCCAACGGGATCAGAGAAGCATAAAAGTGTAAAAAAACGAGGAGCAAGAAAAGTGTGAAAAATCCCAGGAGGAGAAATAGGGGAGAAAAATATGAGGAGCGAAAAAAAAAAAAAAACACAAAAATACGAGGAGTAGAAAAGTGGGGAAAATAAGTGGAGCCTCAAAAGTGTGAAAATACGAGGAGAAAGAAAATAGTGAAAAACACGAGGAGCAAGAAAAGGGAAGAAATATATGAGGAGCAAAAAACAAAAACAAAAACAAAAAATACGAGGAGCAGAAAAGTGTGAAAAATAAGAGGAGCATCAAACGTGTGAAAATACGAGGAGCAAGAAAAGTGTGAAAAACACGAGGAGCAAGAAAAGGGAAGAAACATACGAGGAGCAAAAAAAAAAAAACAGAAAAATACGAGGAGCAGAAAAGTGTGAAAAATAAGAGGAGCATGAAAAGTGTGAAAAAACGAGGAGCAACAAATGTGTGAAAAACCTGAGGTTAAGAAAAAGGGGAGAAGAATACGAGGAGCAAGAAAAAAAAAGCAAAATACATAAACGAGGAGAACACAAGGGGCGAAAATCAGAGGAGGATCAACAGTATGCCACTACGAGGAGCAAGAGAAGTGTGAAAAACCCGAAGCGAAGAAACAGGGGAGAAGAATACGAGGAGCAAGAAAAAAAGTAAAATACAAAAACGAGGAGAACACAAGGGGCGAAAATCAGAGGAGGATCAAAAGTGTGGCACTAGGTGGAGTAAGAGAAGTGTGAAAAACGCGAGGAGAAGAAACAGGGGAGAAGAATACGAGGAGCAAGAAAAAAAAGCAAAATACAAAAACGAGGAGAACACAAGTGGCGAAAATCAGAGGAGGATCAAAAGTGTGGCATTACGTGGAGTAAGAGAAGTGTGAAAAACCCAAGGTGAAGAAACAGGGGAGAAGAATACGAGGAGCAAGAAAAAGAAAGCAAAATACAAAAATGAGGAGAACACAAGGGGCGAAAATCAGAGGAGGATCAACAGTGTGCCACTACGAGGAGCATGAGAAGTGTGAAAAACCCGAGGGGAAGAAACAGGGGAGAAGAATACGAGGAGCAAGAAAAAAAGCAAAATACAAAAACGAGGAGAACACAAGGGGCGAAAATCAGAGGAGGATCAAAAGTGTCGCACTACGTGGAGTAAGAGAAGTGTGAAAAACCCGAAGCGAAGAAACAGGGGAGAAGAATACGAGGAGCAAGAAAAAAAAAGCAAAATACAAAAACGAGGAGAACACAAGGGGCGAAAATCAGAGGAGGATCAAAAGTGTGGCACTACGAGGAGTACGAGAAGTGTGAAAAAGCTGATGTGAAGAAACAGGGGAGAAGAATACGAGGAGCAAGAAAAAAAAGCAAAATACAAAAACGAGGAGAACACAAGGGGCGAAAATCAGAGGAGGATCAAAAGTGTGGCACTACGTGGAGTAAGAGAAGTGTGAAAAACCCGAGGCAAAGAAACAGGGGAGAAGAATACGAGGAGAAAGAAAAAAAAAGCAAAATACAAAAACGAGGAGAACACAAGGGGCGAAAATCAGAGGAGGATCAGCAGTATGCCACTACGAGGAGTAAGAGAAGTGTGAAAAAGCTGATGTGAAGAAACAGGGGAGAAGAATACGAGGAGCAAGAAAAAAAAAGCAAAATACAAAAACGAGGAGAACACAAGGGGCGAAAATCAGAGGAGGATCAACAGTATGCCACTACGAGGAGCAAGAGAAGTGTGAAAAACCCGAGGTGGAGAAACAGGGGAGAAGAATACGAGGAGCAAGAAAAAAAGCAAAATACAAAAACGAGGAGAACACAAGGGGCGAAAATCAGAGGAGGATCAGCAGTATGCCACTACGAGGAGTAAGAGAAGTGTGAAAAAGCTGATGTGAAGAAACAGGGGAGAAGAATACGAGGAGCAAGAAAAAAAAAGCAAAATACAAAAACGAGGAGAACACAAGGGGCGAAAATCAGAGGAGGATCAACAGTATGCCACTACGAGGAGCAAGAGAAGTGTGAAAAATCCGAGGCGAAGAAACAGGGGAGAAGAAAACGAGGAGCAAGAAAAAAAGCAAAATACAAAAATGAGGAGAACACAAGGGGCGAAAATCAGAGGAGGATCAAAAGTGTGGCACTACGTGGAGTAAGAGACGTGCGAAAAACCCGAGGCGAAGAAACAGGGGAGAAGAATACGAGGAGCAAGAAAAAAAAAGCAAAATACAAAAACGAGGAGAACACAAGGGGCGAAAATCAGAGGAGGATCATCAGTATGTCCATACGAGGAGTAAGAGAAGTGTGAAAAAGCTGATGTGAAGAAACAGGGGAGAAGAATACGAGGAGCAAGGAAAAAAAAGCAAAATACAAAAACGAGGAGAACACAAGGGGCGAAAATCAGAGGAGGATCAAAAGTGTGGCACTACGTGGAGTAAGAGAAGTGTGAAAAACCCGAGGTGAAGAAACAGAGGAGAAGAATACGAGGAGCAAGAAAAAAAAAGCAAAATACAAAAACGAGGAGAACACAAGGGGCGAAAATCAGAGGAGGATCTACCATATGCCACTACGAGGAGTAAGAGAAGTGTGAAAAAGCTGATGTGAAGAAACAGGGGAGAAGAATACGAGGAGCAAGAAAAAAAAAGCAAAATACAAAAACGAGGAGAACACAAGGGGCGAAAATCAGAGGAGGATCAAAAGTGTGGCACTAGGTGGAGTAACAGAAGTGTGAAAAACCCGAAGCGAAGAAACAGGGGAGAAGAATACGAGGAGCAAGAAAAAAAAAGCAAAATACAAAAACGAGGAGAACACAAGGGGCGAAAATCAGAGGAGGATCACCAGTATGCCACTACGAGGAGTAAGAGAACTGTGAAAAAGCTGATGTGAAGAAACAGGGGAGAAGAATACGGGGAGCAAGAAAAAAAAAGCAAAATACAAAAACGAGGAGAACACAAGGGGAGAAAATCAGAGGAGGATCAACAGTATGCCACTACGAGGAGCAAGAGAAGTGTGAAAAACCTGTGGTGAAGAAACAGGGGAGAAGAATACGAGGAGCAAGAAAAAAAAAGCAAAATACAAAAACGAGGAGAACACAAGGGGCGAAAATCAGAGGAGGATCAACAGTATGCCACTACGAGGAGTAAGAGAAGTGTGAAAAAGCTGATATGAAGAAACAGGGGAGAAGAATACGAGGAGCAAGAAAAAAAAAGCAAAATACAAAAACGAGGAGAACACAAGGGGCGAAAATCAGAGGAGGATCAACAGTATGCCACTACGAGGAGCAAGAGAAGTGTGAAAAACCCGAGGCGAAGAAACAGGGGAGAAGAATACGAGGAGCAAGAAAAAAAAGCAAAATACAAAAACGAGGAGAACACAAGGGGCGAAAATCAGAGGAGGATCAAAAGTGTGGCACTACGTGGAGTAAGAGAAGTGTGAAAAACCCGAGGCGAAGAAACAGGGGAGAAGAATACGAGGAGCAAGAAAAAAAAGCAAAATACAAAAACGAGGAGAACACAAGGGGCGAAAATCAGAGGAGGATCAAAAGTGTGGCACTAGGTGGAGTAAGAGAAGTGTGAAAAACCCGAGGCGAAGAAACAGGGGAGAAGAATACGAGGAGCAAGAAAAAAAAAGCAAAATACAAAAACGAGGAGAACACAAGGGGCGAAAATCAGAGGAGGATCAAAAGTGTGGCACTACGTGGAGTAAGAGCAGTGTGAAAAACCCGAGGGGAAGAAACACGGGAGAAGAATAAGAGGAGCAAGAAAAAAAAAGCAAAATACAAAAACGAGG
Organism: Cervus elaphus; assembly: GCF_910594005.1. Taxonomy (NCBI): domain Eukaryota; kingdom Metazoa; phylum Chordata; class Mammalia; order Artiodactyla; family Cervidae; genus Cervus; species Cervus elaphus. The sequence goes on from NC_057836.1 coordinate 83,766,840, forward strand.
AGAACACAAGGGGCGAAAATCAGAGGAGGATCAAAAGTCTGGCACTAGTTGGACTAAGAGAAGTCTGAAAAACCCGAGGCGAAGAAACAGGGGAGAAGAATACGAGGAGCAAGGAAAAAAAAGCAAAATACAAAAACGAGGAGAACACAAGGGGCGAAAATCAGAGGAGGATCAACAGTATGCCACTAGGAGGAGCAAGAGAAGTGTGAAAAACCCGAGGCGAAGAAACAGGGGAGAAGAATACGAGGAGCAAGAAAAAAAAGCAAAATACAAAAACGAGGAGAACACAAGGGGCGAAAATCAGAGGAGGATCAAAAGTGTGGCACTAGGTGGAGTAAGAGAAGTGTGAAAAACCCGAGGCGAAGAAACAGGGGAGAAGAATACGAGGAGCAAGAAAAAAAAAGCAAAATACAAAAATGAGTAGAACACAAGGGGCGAAAATCAGAGGAGGATCAACAGTATGCCACTACGAGGAGTAAGAGAAGTGTGAAAAAGCTGATGTGAAGAAACAGGGGAGAAAATACGAGGAGCAGGAAAAAAAAGCAAAATACAAAAACGAGGAGAACACAAGGGGCGAAAATCAGAGGAGGATCAACAGTATGCCACTACGAGGAGCAAGAGAAGTGTGAAAAACCCGAGGTGAAGAAACAGCAGAGAAGAATACGAGGAGCAAGAAAAAAAAGCAAAATACAAAAACGAGGAGAACACAAGGGGCGAAAATCAGAGGAGGATCAAAAGTGTGGCACTAGCTGGAGTAAGAGAAGTGTGAAAAACCCGAGGTGAAGAAACAGGGGAGAAGATTACGAGGAGCAAGAAAAAAAAAGCAAAATACAAAAACGAGGAGAACACAAGGGGCGAAAATCAGAGGAGGATCAAAAGTGTGGCACTAGGTGGAGTAAGAGAAGTGTGAAAAACGCGAGGCGAAGAAACACGGGAGAAGAATACGAGGAGCGAGAAAAAAAAAGCAAAATACAAAAACGAGGAGAACACAAGGGGCGAAAATCAGAGGAGGATCAAAAGTGTGGCACTAGGTGGAGTAAGAGAAGTGTGAAAAACCCGATGCAAAGAAACAGGGGAGAAGAATACGAGGAGCAAGGAAAAAAAAGCAAAATACAAAAACGAGGAGAACACAAGGGGCGAAAATCAGAGGAGGATCAACAGTATGCCACTACGAGGAGTAAGAGAAGTGTGAAAAAGCTGATGTGAAGAAACAGGGGAGAAGAATACGGGGAGCAAGAAAAAAAAAGCAAAATACAAAAACGAGGAGAACACAAGGGGCGAAAATCAGAGGAGGATCAACAGTATGCCACTACGAGGAGCAAGAGAAGTGTGAAAAACCCGAGGCAAAGAAACAGGGGAGAAGAATACGAGGAGCAGGAAAAAAAAGCAAAATACAAAAACGAGGAGAACACAAGGGGCGAAAATCAGAGGAGGATCAAAAGTGTGGCACTAGGTGGAGTAAGAGAGGTGTGAAAAACCCTAGGCGAAGAAACAGGGGAGAAGAATACAAGGAGCAAGAAAAAAAAAGCAAAATACAAAAATGAGGAGAACACAAGGGGCGAAAATCAGAGGAGGATCAAACGTGTGGCACTACGTGGAGTAAGAGAAGTCTGAAAAAGCTGATGTGAAGAAACAGGGGAGAAGAATACGAGGTGCAAGAAAAAAAAAGCAAAATACATAAACGAGGAGAACACAAGGGGCGAAAATCAGAGGAGGATCTACAGTATGCCACTACGAGGAGTAAGAGAAGTGTGAAAAAGCTGATGTGAAGAAACAGGGGAGAAGAATACGAGGAGCAAGAAAAAAAAGCAAAATACAAAAACGAGGAGAACACAAGGGGCGAAAATCTGAGGAGGATCTACAGTATGCCACTACGAGGAGCAAGAGAAGTGTGAAAAACCCGAGGCGAAGAAACAGGGGAGAAGAATACGAGGAGCAAGAAAAAAAAGCAAAATACAAAAACGAGGAGAACACAAGGGGTGAAAATCAGAGGAGGATCAAAAGTGTGGCACTAGGTGGAGTAAGAGAAGTGTGAAAAACCCGAGGCGAAGAAACAGGGGAGAAGAATACGTGGAGCAAGAAAAAAAAAGCAAAATACAAAAATGAGTAGAACACAAGGGGCGAAAATCAGAGGAGGATCAACAGTATGCCACTACGAGGAGTAAGAGAAGTGTGAAAAAGCTGATGTGAAGAAACAGGGGAGAAAATACGAGGAGCAGGAAAAAAAAGCAAAATACAAAAACGAGGAGAACACAAGGGGCGAAAATCAGACGAGGATCAACAGTATGCCACTACGAGGAGCAAGAGAAGTGTGAAAAACCCGAGGCGAAGAAACAGGGGAGAAGAATACGAGGAGCAAGAAAAAAAAGCAAAATACAAAAACGAGGAGAACACAAGGGGCGAAAATCAGAGGAGGATCAAAAGTGTGGCACTAGGTGGAGTAAGAGAAGTGTGAAAAACCCGAGGCGAAGAAACAGGGGAGAAGAATACGAGGAGCAAGGAAAAAAAAGCAAAATACAAAAACGAGGAGAACACAAGGGGCGAAAATCAGAGGAGGATCAACAGTATGCCACTACGAGGAGTAAGAGAAGTGCGAAAAAGCTGATGTGAAGAAACAGGGGAGAAGAATACGGGGAGCAAGAAAAAAAAAGCAAAATACAAAAACGAGGAGAACACAAGGGGCGAAAATCAGAGGAGGATCAACAGTATGCCACTACGAGGAGCAAGAGAAGTGTGAAAAACCCGAGGCAAAGAAACAGGGGAGAAGAATACGAGGAGCAAGAAAAAAAAGCAAAATACAAAAACGAGGAGAACACAAGGGGCGAAAATCAGAGGAGGATCAAAAGTGTGGCACTAGGTGGAGTAAGAGAAGTGTGAAAAACCCTACGCGAAGAAACAGGGGAGAAGAATACGAGGAGCAAGAAAAAAAAAGCAAAATACAAAAATGAGGAGAACACAAGGGGCGAAAATCAGAGGAGGATCAAACGTGTGGCACTACGTGGAGTAAGAGAAGTCTGAAAAAGCTGATGTGAAGAAACAGGGGAGAAGAATACGAGGTGCAAGAAAAAAAAAGCAAAATACAAAAACGAGGAGAACACAAGGGGCGAAAATCAGAGGAAATCAAAAGTGTGGCACTAGGTGGAGTAAGAGAAGTGTGAAAAACCCGAGGCAAAGAAACAGGGGAGAAGAATACAAGGAGCAAGAAAAAAAAGCAAAATACATAAACGAGGAGAACACAAGGGGCGAAAATCAGAGGAGGATCAACAGTACGCCACTACGAGGAGCAAGAGAAGAGTGAAAAACCCGAGGTGAAGAAACAGGAGAGAAGAATACGAGGAGCAAGAAAAAAAAAGCAAAATACAAAAACGAAGAGAACACAAGGGGCGAAAATCAGAGGAGGATCAACAGTGTGGCACTACAAGGAGCAAGAGCAGTGTGAAAAACCCGAGGCGAAGAAACAGAGGAGAAGAATACGGGGAGCAAGAAAAAAAAAGCAAAATACAAAAACGAGAAGCAGACAAGTGGGGAAAATCAGAGGAGAATCAAATGTATGCCAATACGAGGAGCAAGAGCAGTGTGAAAAACCCGAGTTGAAGAAACAGGGGAGAAGAATACGAGGAGCAAGAAAGAAAAAGCAAAAGACAAGAACGAGGAGCAGACAAGGGTTGGAAATCAGAGGAGAATCAACAGTATGCAACTACGAGGAGCAAGAGCATTGTGAAAAACCCGAGGCGAAGATTCCCACGTGATTCCCAAGTGATTCTCACGTGATGCCCACATGATTCCCACGTAATTCCCACGTGATTCCCACGTGATGCCCACCTGATGCCCACGTGATGCCCACGTGTTGCCCACGTGATGCCCACGTGATTCCCACGTGTTGCCCACGTGATTCCCACGTGATTCCCACGTGATGGCCACGTGATGCCCACGTGATTCTCACGTGATGGCCACGTGATTCCCACGTGATGCCCACGTGATTCCCACGTGATTCCCACGTGATGCCCACGTGATGGCCACTTGATGCCCACGTGATTCCCACGTGATTCCCACGTGATTCCAACGTGATTCCCACGTGATGCCCACGTGATTCCCACGTGATTCCCACGTGATGCCCAAGTGATGCCCACGTGTTGCCCACGTGATGGCCACGTGATTCCCACGTGATTCCCACGTGTTGCCCACGTGAATCCCACGTGATTCCCACGTGATGCCCACGTGATGCCCACGTGATTCCCACGTGATGGCCACGTGATGGCCACGTGATTCCCACGTGATGGCCACGCGATGCCCACGTGATGGCCACGTGATTCCCACGTGATGCCCACGTGATTCCCACGTGATGCCCACGTGAGGCCTACGTGATTCCCACGTGATTCCCACGTGATGCCCATGTGATGCCCATGTGATGGCCACGTGATTCCCACGTGTTGCCCACGTGATTCCCACCTGATTCCCACGTGATTCCCACGTGATGGCCACGTGATTCCCACGTGATTCCCATGTGATGCCCACGTGATGCCCACGTGATTCCCAAGTGATTCCCACGTGATGGCCACGTGATGCCCACGTAATTCCCACGTGATGCCCACGTCATTCCCACGTGATTCCCACATGTTGCCCACGTGATTCTCACGTGATTCCCACGTGATGGCCACGTGTTTCCCACGTGTTGCCCACGTGATGCCCACGTGTTTCCCACATATTGCCCACATGATTCCTACTTGATTCCCACGTGATTCTCACGTGATGCCCACGTGATTCCCACGTGATTCCCACGTGATGGCCACGTGATTTCCACGTGATGCCCACGTGATGCCCACGTGATTCCCACGTGATGCCCACGTGATTCCCACGTGATGGCCACGTGATTCCCACGTGTTGCCCACGTGATTCCCACGTGATGCCCTCGTGATTCCCACGTGATTCCCACGTGATGGCCACGTGATTCCCACGTGATGCCCACGTGTTGACCACGTGTTTGCCACGTGATTCCCACGTGATTCACAGGTGATGCCCACGTGATTCCCACGTGATTCCCACGTGATGCCCACGTGATGCCCACGTGATTCCCACGTGATGGCCACGTGATTCCCACGTGATGGCCACGTGATGCCCACGTGATTTCCACGTGATTCCCACGTGATGCCCACGTGATGCCTACGTGATTCCCACGTGATTCCCACGTGATGCCCACGTGATGCCCATGTGATGGCCACGTGATTCCCACGTGTTGCCCACGTGATTCCCACCTGATTCCCACGTGATTCCCACGTGATGGCCACGTGATTTCCACAGATTCCCATGTGATGCCCACGTGATGCCCACGTGATTCCCAAGTGATTCCCACGTGATGGCCACGTGATGCCCACGTAATTCCCACGTGATGCCCACGTCATTCCCACGTGATTCCCACGTGATTCCCACATGTTGCCCACGTGATTCTCACGTGATTCCCACGTGATGGCCACGTGTTTCCCACGTGTTGCCCACGTGATGCCCACGTGTTTCCCACATATTGCCCACGAGATTCCCACTTGATTTCCACGTGATTCTCACGTGATGCCCACGTGATTCCCACGTGATTCCCACGTGATGGCCACGTGATTTCCACGTGATTCCCACGTGATGCCCACGTGATTCCCACGTGATGGCCACGTGATTCCCACGTGTTGCCCACGTGATGCCCACGTGATTCCCACGTGATGGCCACGTGATTCCCACGTGATGCCCACGTGTTGACCACGTGTTTGCCACGTGATTCCCACGTGATTCACAGGTGATGCCCACGTGATTCCCACGTGATGCCCACGTGATGCCCACGTGATTCCCACGTGATGGCCACGTGATTCCCACGTGATTCCCACGTGATGCCCACGTGATTTCCACGTGATTCCCACGTGATTCCCACGTGATGCATACGTGTTTCCCACGTGTTGCCCACGTGATGCCCACGTGATTCCCAAGTGATTCCCACGTGTTGCCCACGTGATTCCCATGTGATTCCCACTGTTGCCCACGTGATTCCCACGTGATGCCCACGTGATTCCCATGTGTTGCCCACGTGATGCCCACGTGATGCCCACGTGATACCCTCGTGATTCCCCCGTGATTCCCACGTGATTCCCACGTGATGGCCACCTGATTCCCACGTGATTCCCACGTGTTGCCCACGTGATACCCACCTGATGCCCACATTATTCCCACGTGATTCCCACATGATGGCCACGTGATTCCCACGTATTTCCCACGTGATTCCCACGTGATTCCCAAGTGATGGCCACGTGATTCTCACGTGATTCCCACGTGATTCCCACGTGATACCCACCTGATGCCCACATTATTCCCACGTGATTCCCACATGATGGCCAGGTGATTCCCACGTGTTGCCCACGTGATTCCCACGTGATTCCCACTTGATGCCCACGTGATTCCCACGTGACTCCCAAGTGATTCTCACGTGATTCCCACGTGATTCCCACGTGATTTCCACGTGTTGCCCACGTGATGCCCACGTGATGCCCACGTGATTCCCATGTGATTCCAACGTGATGCCACGTGATTCCCACGTGATGGCCACCTGATTCCCACGTGATTCCCACGTGTTGCCCACGTGATACCCACCTGATGCCCACATTATTCCCACGTGATTCCCACATGATGGCCACGTGATTCCCACGTGTTTCCCACGTGATTCCCACGTGATTCCCAAGTGATGGCCACGTGATTCTCACGTGATTCCCACGTGATTCCCACGTGATACCCACCTGATGCCCACATTATTCCCACGTGATTCACACATGATGGCCAGGTGATTCCCACGTGTTGCCCACGTGATTCCCACGTGATTCCCACTTGATGCCCACGTGATTCCCACGTGACTCCCAAGTGATTCTCACGTGATTCCCACGTGATTCCCACGTGATTTCCACGTGTTGCCCACGTGATGCCCACGTGATGCCCACGTGATTCCCATGTGATTCCAACGTGATGCCCACGTGATTCCCACGTGACTCCAAACTGATTCTCACGTGATGCCCACGTGAAGACCACGTGATGCCCACGTTACACCCACGTGATGCCCAAGTGATTCCAACGGGATCAGAGAAGCATAAAAGTGTAAAAATACGAGGAGCAAGAAAAGTGTGAAAAATCCCAGGAGGAGAAATAGGGGAGAAAAATATGAGGAGCGAAAAAAAAAAAAAACACAAAAATACGAGGAGTAGAAAAGTGGGGAAAATAAGTGGAGCCTCAAAAGTGTGAAAATACGAGGAGAAAGAAAATAGTGAAAAACACGAGGAGCAAGAAAAGGGAAGAAATATATGAGGAGCAAAAAACAAAAACAAAAACAAAAAATACGAGGAGCAGAAAAGTGTGAAAAATAAGAGGAGCATCAAACGTGTGAAAATACGAGGAGCAAGAAAAGTGTGAAAAACACGAGGAGCAAGAAAAGGGAAGAAACATACGAGGAGCAAAAAAAAAAAAACAGAAAAATACGAGGAGCAGAAAAGTGTGAAAAATAAGAGGAGCATGAAAAGTGTGAAAAAACGAGGAGCAACAAATGTGTGAAAAACCTGAGGTTAAGAAAAAGGGGAGAAGAATACGAGGAGCAAGAAAAAAAGCAAAATACAAAAACGAGGAGAACACAAGGGGCGAAAATCAGAGGAGGATCAAAAGTGTCGCACTACGTGGAGTAAGAGAAGTGTGAAAAACCCGAAGCGAAGAAACAGGGGAGAAGAATACGAGGAGCAAGAAAAAAAAAGCAAAATACAAAAACGAGGAGAACACAAGGGGCGAAAATCAGAGGAGGATCAAAAGTGTGGCACTACGAGGAGTACGAGAAGTGTGAAAAAGCTGATGTGAAGAAACAGGGGAGAAGAATACGAGGAGCAAGAAAAAAAAGCAAAATACAAAAACGAGGAGAACACAAGGGGCGAAAATCAGAGGAGGATCAAAAGTGTGGCACTACGTGGAGTAAGAGAAGTGTGAAAAACCCGAGGCAAAGAAACAGGGGAGAAGAATACGAGGAGAAAGAAAAAAAAAGCAAAATACAAAAACGAGGAGAACACAAGGGGCGAAAATCAGAGGAGGATCAGCAGTATGCCACTACGAGGAGTAAGAGAAGTGTGAAAAAGCTGATGTGAAGAAACAGGGGAGAAGAATACGAGGAGCAAGAAAAAAAAAGCAAAATACAAAAACGAGGAGAACACAAGGGGCGAAAATCAGAGGAGGATCAACAGTATGCCACTACGAGGAGCAAGAGAAGTGTGAAAAACCCGAGGTGGAGAAACAGGGGAGAAGAATACGAGGAGCAAGAAAAAAAGCAAAATACAAAAACGAGGAGAACACAAGGGGCGAAAATCAGAGGAGGATCAGCAGTATGCCACTACGAGGAGTAAGAGAAGTGTGAAAAAGCTGATGTGAAGAAACAGGGGAGAAGAATACGAGGAGCAAGAAAAAAAAAGCAAAATACAAAAACGAGGAGAACACAAGGGGCGAAAATCAGAGGAGGATCAACAGTATGCCACTACGAGGAGCAAGAGAAGTGTGAAAAATCCGAGGCGAAGAAACAGGGGAGAAGAAAACGAGGAGCAAGAAAAAAAGCAAAATACAAAAATGAGGAGAACACAAGGGGCGAAAATCAGAGGAGGATCAAAAGTGTGGCACTACGTGGAGTAAGAGACGTGCGAAAAACCTGAGGCGAAGAAACAGGGGAGAAGAATACGAGGAGCAAGAAAAAAAAAGCAAAATACAAAAACGAGGAGAACACAAGGGGCGAAAATCAGAGGAGGATCATCAGTATGTCCTTACGAGGAGTAAGAGAAGTGTGAAAAAGCTGATGTGAAGAAACAGGGGAGAAGAATACGAGGAGCAAGGAAAAAAAAGCAAAATACAAAAACGAGGAGAACACAAGGGGCGAAAATCAGAGGAGGATCAAAAGTGTGGCACTACGTGGAGTAAGAGAAGTGTGAAAAACCCGAGGTGAAGAAACAGAGGAGAAGAATACGAGGAGCAAGAAAAAAAAAGCAAAATACAAAAACGAGGAGAACACAAGGGGAGAAAATCAGAGGAGGATCAACAGTATGCCACTACGAGGAGTAAGAGAAGTGTGAAAAAGCTGATGTGAAGAAACAGGGGAGAAGAATACGAGGAGCAAGAAAAAAAAAGCAAAATACAAAAACGAGGAGAACACAAGGGGCGAAAATCAGAGGAGGATCAACAGTATGCCACTACGAGGAGCAAGAGAAGTGTGAAAAACCCGAGGCGAAGAAACAGGGGAGAACAATACGAGGAGCAAGAAAAAAAAGCAAAATACAAAAACGAGGAGAACACAAGGGGCGAAAATCAGAGGAGGATCAAAAGTGTGGCACTACGTGGAGTAAGAGAAGTGTGAAAAACCCGAGGCGAAGAAACAGGGGAGAAGAATACGAGGAGCAAGCAAAAAACGCAAAATACAAAAACGAGGAGAACACAAGGGGCGAAAATCAGAGGAGGATCAAAAGTGTGGCACTAGGTGGAGTAAGAGAAGTGTGAAAAACCCGAGGCGAAGAAACAGGGGAGAAGAATACGAGGAGCAAGAAAAAAAAAGCAAAATACAAAAACGAGGAGAACACAAGGGGCGAAAATCAGAGGAGGATCAAAAGTGTGGCACTACGTGGAGTAAGAGCAGTGTGAAAAACCCGAGGGGAAGAAACACGGGAGAAGAATAAGAGGAGCAAGAAAAAAAAAGCAAAATACAAAAACGAGGAGAACACAAGGGGCGAAAATCAGAGGAGGATCAAAAGTCTGGCACTAGTTGGACTAAGAGAAGTCTGAAAAACCCGAGGCGAAGAAACAGGGGAGAAGAATACGAGGAGCAAGGAAAAAAAAGCAAAATACAAAAACGAGGAGAACACAAGGGGCGAAAATCAGAGGAGGATCAACAGTATGCCACTACGAGGAGCAAGAGAAGTGTGAAAAACCCGAGGCGAAGAAACAGGGGAGAAGAATACGAGGAGCAAGAAAAAAAAGCAAAATACAAAAACAAGGAGAACACAAGGGGCGAAAATCAGAGGAGGATCAAAAGTGTGGCACTAGGTGGAGTAAGAGAAGTGTGAAAAACCCGAGGCGAAGAAACAGGGGAGAAGAATACGAGGAGCAAGAAAAAAAAAGCAAAATACAAAAATGAGTAGAACACAAGGGGCGAAAATCAGAGGAGGATCAACAGTATGCCACTACGAGGAGTAAGAGAAGTGTGAAAAAGCTGATGTGAAGAAACAGGGGAGAAAATACGAGGAGCAGGAAAAAAAAGCAAAATACAAAAACGAGGAGAACACAAGGGGCGAAAATCAGAGGAGGATCAACAGTATGCCACTACGAGGAGCAAGAGAAGTGTGAAAAACCTGTGGTGAAGAAACAGGGGAGAAGAATACGAGGAGCAAGAAAAAAAAAGCAAAATACAAAAACGAGGAGAACACAAGGGGCGAAAATCAGAGGAGGATCAACAGTATGCCACTACGAGGAGTAAGAGAAGTGTGAAAAAGCTGATATGAAGAAACAGGGGAGAAGAATACGAGGAGCAAGAAAAAAAAAGCAAAATACAAAAACGAAGAGAACACAAGGGGCGAAAATCAGAGGAGGATCAACAGTATGCCACTACGAGGAGCAAGAGAAGTGTGAAAAACCCGAGGCGAAGAAACAGGGGAGAACAATACGAGGAGCAAGAAAAAAAAGCAAAATACAAAAACGAGGAGAACACAAGGGGCGAAAATCAGAGGAGGATCAAAAGTGTGGCACTACGTGGAGTAAGAGAAGTGTGAAAAACCCGAGGCGAAGAAACAGGGGAGAAGAATACGAGGAGCAAGCAAAAAACGCAAAATACAAAAACGAGGAGAACACAAGGGGCGAAAATCAGAGGAGGATCAAAAGTGTGGCACTAGGTGGAGTAAGAGAAGTGTGAAAAACCCGAGGCGAAGAAACAGGGGAGAAGAATACGAGGAGCAAGAAAAAAAAAGCAAAATACAAAAACGAGGAGAACACAAGGGGCGAAAATCAGAGGAGGATCAAAAGTGTGGCACTACGTGGAGTAAGAGCAGTGTGAAAAACCCGAGGGGAAGAAACACGGGAGAAGAATAAGAGGAGCAAGAAAAAAAAAGCAAAATACAAAAACGAGGAGAACACAAGGGGCGAAAATCAGAAGAGGATCAAAAGTCTGGCACTAGTTGGACTAAGAGAAGTCTGAAAAACCCGAGGCGAAGAAACAGGGGAGAAGAATACGAGGAGCAAGGAAAAAAAAGCAAAATACAAAAACGAGGAGAACACAAGGGGCGAAAATCAGAGGAGGATCAACAGTATGCCACTACGAGGAGCAAGAGAAGTGTGAAAAACCCGAGGCGAAGAAACAGGGGAGAAGAATACGAGGAGCAAGAAAAAAAAGCAAAATACAAAAACGAGGAGAACACAAGGGGCGAAAATCAGAGGAGGATCAAAAGTGTGGCACTAGGTGGAGTAAGAGAAGTGTGAAAAACCCGAGGCGAAGAAACAGGGGAGAAGAATACGAGGAGCAAGAAAAAAAAAGCAAAATACAAAAATGAGTAGAACACAAGGGGCGAAAATCAGAGGAGGATCAACAGTATGCCACTACGAGGAGTAAGAGAAGTGTGAAAAAGCTGATGTGAAGAAACAGGGGAGAAAATACGAGGAGCAGGAAAAAAAAGCAAAATACAAAAACGAGGAGAACACAAGGGGCGAAAATCAGAGGAGGATCAACAGTATGCCACTACGAGGAGCAAGAGAAGTGTGAAAAACCCGAGGTGAAGAAACAGCAGAGAAGAATACGAGGAGCAAGAAAAAAAAGCAAAATACAAAAACGAGGAGAACACAAGGGGCGAAAATCAGAGGAGGATCAAAAGTGTGGCACTAGCTGGAGTAAGAGAAGTGTGAAAAACCCGAGGTGAAGAAACAGGGGAGAAGATTACGAGGAGCAAGAAAAAAAAAGCAAAATACAAAAACGAGGAGAACACAAGGGGCGAAAATCAGAGGAGGATCAAAAGTGTGGCACTAGGTGGAGTAAGAGAAGTGTGAAAAACGCGAGGCGAAGAAACAAGGGAGAAGAATACGAGGAGCGAGAAAAAAAAAGCAAAATACAAAAACGAGGAGAACACAAGGGGCGAAAATCAGAGGAGGATCAAAAGTGTGGCACTAGGTGGAGTAAGAGAAGTGTGAAAAACCCGAGGCAAAGAAACAGGGGAGAAGAATACGAGGAGCAAGGAAAAAAAAGCAAAATACAAAAACGAGGAGAACACAAGGGGCGAAAATCAGAGGAGGATCACCAGTATGCCACTACGAGGAGTAAGAGAAGTGTGAAAAAGCTGATGTGAAGAAACAGGGGAGAAGAATACGGGGAGCAAGAAAAAAAAAGCAAAATACAAAAACGAGGAGAACACAAGGGGCGAAAATCAGAGGAGGATCAACAGTATGCCACTACGAGGAGCAAGAGAAGTGTGAAAAACCCGAGGCAAAGAAACAGGGGAGAAGAATACGAGGAGCAAGAAAAAAAAGCAAAATACAAAAACGAGGAGAACACAAGGGGCGAAAATCAGAGGAGGATCAAAAGTGTGGCACTAGGTGGAGTAAGAGAGGTGTGAAAAACCCTAGGCGAAGAAACAGGGGAGAAGAATACAAGGAGCAAGAAAAAAAAAGCAAAATACAAAAATGAGGAGAACACAAGGGGCGAAAATCAGAGGAGGATCAAACGTGTGGCACTACGTGGAGTAAGAGAAGTCTGAAAAAGCTGATGTGAAGAAACAGGGGAGAAGAATACGAGGTGCAAGAAAAAAAAAGCAAAATACATAAACGAGGAGAACACAAGGGGCGAAAATCAGAGGAGGATCTACAGTATGCCACTACGAGGAGTAAGAGAAGTGTGAAAAAGCTGATGTGAAGAAACAGGGGAGAAGAATACGAGGAGCAAGAAAAAAAAGCAAAATACAAAAACGAGGAGAACACAAGGGGCGAAAATCTGAGGAGGATCTACAGTATGCCACTACGAGGAGCAAGAGAAGTGTGAAAAACCCGAGGCGAAGAAACAGGGGAGAAGAATACGAGGAGCAAGAAAAAAAAGCAAAATACAAAAACGAGGAGAACACAAGGGGCGAAAATCAGAGGAGGATCAAAAGTGTGGCACTAGGTGGAGTAAGAGAAGTGTGAAAAACCCGAGGCGAAGAAACAGGGGAGAAGAATACGTGGAGCAAGAAAAAAAAAGCAAAATACAAAAATGAGTAGAACACAAGGGGCGAAAATCAGAGGAGGATCAACAGTATGCCACTACGAGGAGTAAGAGAAGTGTGAAAAAGCTGATGTGAAGAAACAGGGGAGAAAATACGAGGAGCAGGAAAAAAAAGCAAAATACAAAAACGAGGAGAACACAAGGGGCGAAAATCAGAGGAGGATCAACAGTATGCCACTACGAGGAGCAAGAGAAGTGTGAAAAACCCGAGGCGAAGAAACAGGGGAGAAGAATACGAGGAGCAAGAAAAAAAAGCAAAATACAAAAACGAGGAGAACACAAGGGGCGAAAATCAGAGGAGGATCAAAAGTGTGGCACTACGTGGAGTAAGAGAAGTGTGAAAAACCCGAGGCGAAGAAACAGGGGAGAAGAATACGAGGAGCAAGAAAAAAAAAGCAAAATACAAAAACGAGGAGAACACAAGGGGCGAAAATCAGAGGAGGATCAACAGTATGCCACTACGAGGAGTAAGAGAAGTGCGAAAAAGCTGATGTGAAGAAACAGGGGAGAAGAATACGGGGAGCAAGAAAAAAAAAGCAAAATACAAAAACGAGGAGAACACAAGGGGCGAAAATCAGAGGAGGATCAACAGTATGCCACTACGAGGAGCAAGAGAAGTGTGAAAAACCCGAGGCAAAGAAACAGGGGAGAAGAATACGAGGAGCAAGAAAAAAAAGCAAAATACAAAAACGAGGAGAACACAAGGGGCGAAAATCAGAGGAGGATCAAAAGTGTGGCACTAGGTGGAGTAAGAGAAGTGTGAAAAACCCTAGGCGAAGAAACAGGGGAGAAGAATACGAGGAGCAAGAAAAAAAAAGCAAAATACAAAAATGAGGAGAACACAAGGGGCGAAAATCAGAGGAGGATCAAACGTGTGGCACTACGTGGAGTAAGAGAAGTCTGAAAAAGCTGATGTGAAGAAACAGGGGAGAAGAATACGAGGTGCAAGAAAAAAAAAGCAAAATACAAAAACGAGGAGAACACAAGGGGCGAAAATCAGAGGAAATCAAAAGTGTGGCACTAGGTGGAGTAAGAGAAGTGTGAAAAACCCGAGGCAAAGAAACAGGGGAGAAGAATACAAGGAGCAAGAAAAAAAAGCAAAATACATAAACGAGGAGAACACAAGGGGCGAAAATCAGAGGAGGATCAACAGTACGCCACTACGAGAAGCAAGAGAAGTGTGAAAAACGCGAGGCGAAAAAACAGGGGAGAAAAATACGAGGAGCAAGAAAAAAAAAGCAAAATACAAAAACGAGGAGAACACAAGGGGCGAAGATCAGAGGAGGATCAACGTGTGGCACTACGAGGAGCAATAGAAGTGTGAAAAACCCGAGTCGAAGAAACAGGGGAGAAGAATACGAGGAGAAAGAAAATAAAAGCAAAATACAATATCGAGGAGAACACAAGGGGCGAAAATCAGAGGAGGATCAACAGTATGCCACTATGAGGAGCAAGAGAAGAGTGAAAAACCCGAGGTGAAGAAACAGGAGAGAAGAATACGAGGAACAAGAAAAAAAAAGCAAAATACAAAAACGAAGAGAACACAAGGGGCGAAAATCAGAGGAGGATCAACAGTGTGGCACTACAAGGAGCAAGAACAGTGTGAAAAACCCGAGGCGAAGAAACAGAGGAGAAGAATACGGGGAGCAAGAAAAAAAAAGCAAAATACAAAAACGAGGAGCAGACAAGTTGGGAAAATCAGAGGAGAATCAAATGTATGCCAATACGAGGAGCAAGAGCAGTGTGAAAAACCCGAGTTGAAGAAACAGGGGAGAAGAATACGAGTAGCAAGAAAGAAAAAGCAAAAGACAAGAACGAGGAGCAGACAAGGGTTGGAAATCAGAGGAGAATCAACAGTATGCAACTACGAGGAGCAAGAGCATTGTGAAAAACCCGAGGCGAAGATTCCCACGTGATTCCCAAGTGATTCTCACGTGATGCCCACATGATTCCCACGTAATTCCCACGTGATTCCCACGTGATGCCCACCTGATGCCCACGTGATGCCCACGTGTTGCCCACGTGATGCCCACGTGATTCCCACGTGTTGCCCACGTGATTCCCACGTGATTCCCACGTGATGGCCACGTGATGCCCACGTGATTCTCACGTGATGGCCACGTGATTCCCACGTGATGCCCACGTGATTCCCACGTGATTCCCACGTGATGCCCACGTGATGGCCACTTGATGCCCACGTGATTCCCACGTGATTCCCACGTGATTCCAACGTGATTCCCACGTGATGCCCACGTGATTCCCACGTGATTCCCACGTGATGCCCAAGTGATGCCCACGTGATTCCCACGTGATGGCCACGTGATTCCCACGTGATTCCCACGTGTTGCCCACGTGATTCCCACGTGATTCCCACGTGATGCCCACGTGATTCCCACGTGATGGCCACGTGATGCCCACGTGATTCCCACGTGATGGCCACGTGATGCCCACGTGATGCCCACGTGATGGCCACGTGATGCCCACGTGATGCCCACGTGATTCCCACGTGATGCCCACGTGATGCCTACGTGATTCCCACGTGATTCCCACGTGATGCCACGTGATGCCCATGTGATGGCCACGTGATTCCCACGTGTTGCCCACGTGATTCCCACCTGATTCCCACGTGATTCCCACGTGATGGCCACGTGATTCCCACGTGATTCCCATGTGATGCCCACGTGATGCCCACGTGATTCCCAAGTGAATCCCACGTGATGGCCACGTGATGCCCACGTCATTCCCACGTGATTCCCACATGTTGCCCACGTGATTCTCACGTGATTCCCACGTGATGGCCACGTGTTTCCCACGTGTTGCCCACGTGATGCCCACGTGTTTCCCACATATTGCCCACATGATTCCCACTTGATTCCCACGTGATTCTCACGTGATGCCCACGTGATGCCCACGTGATTCCCACGTGATGGCCACGTGATTTCCACGTGATGCCCACGTGATGCCCACGTGATTCCCACGTGATGCCCACATGATTCCCACGTGATGGCCACGTGATTCCCACGTGTTGCCCACGTGATTCCCACGTGATGCCCTCGTGATTCCCACGTGATTCCCACGTGATGGCCACGTGATTCCCACGTGATGCCCACGTGTTGACCACGTGTTTGCCACGTGATTCCCACGTGATTCATAGGTGATGCCCACGTGATTCCCACGTGATTCCCACGTGATGCCCACGTGATGCCCACGTGATTCCCACGTGATGGCCACGTGATTCCCACGTGATGGCCACGTGATGCCCACGTGATTTCCACGTGATTCCCACGTGATGCCCACGTGATGCCTACGTGATTCCCACGTGATTCCCACGTGATGCCCACGTGATGCCCACGTGATGGCCACGTGATTCCCACGTGTTCCCCACGTGATTCCCACCGGATTCCCACGTGATTCCCACGTGATGGCCACGTGATTCCCACAGATTCCCATGTGATGCCCACGTGATGCCCACGTGATTCCCAAGTGATTCCCACGTGATGGCCACGTGATGCCCACGTAATTCCCACGTGATGCCCACGTCATTCCCACGTGATTCCCACGTGATTCCCACATGTTGCCCACGTGATTCTCACGTGATTCCCACGTGATGGCCACGTGTTTCCCACGTGTTGCCCACGTGATGCCCACGTGATTCCCACATATTGCCCACGTGATTCCCACTTGATTCCCACGTGATTCTCACGTGATGCCCACGTGATTCCCACGTGATTCCCACGTGATGGCCACGTGATTTCCACGTGATTCCCACGTGATGCCCACGTGATTCCCACGTGATGGCCACGTGATTCCCACGTGTTGCCCACGTGATGCCCACGTGATGCCCACGTGATTCCCACGTGATGGCCACGTGATTCCCACGTGATGCCCACGTGTTGACCGCGTGTTTGCCACGTGATTCCCATGTGATTCACAGGTGATGCCCACGTGATTCCCACGTGATTCCCACGTGATGCCCACGTGATGCCCACGTGATTCCCACGTGATGGCCACGTGATTCCCACCTGATTCCCACGTGATGCCCACGTGATTTCCACGTGATTCCCACGTGATTCCCACGTGATGCATACGTGTTCCCACGTGATGCCCACGTGATTCCCAAGTGATTCCCACGTGTTGCCCACGTGATTCCCATGTGATTCCCACTGTTGCCCACGTGATTCCCACGTGATGCCCACGTGATTCCCATGTGTTGCCCACGTGATGCCCACGTGATGCCCACGTGATACCCTCGTCATTCCCCCGTGATTCCCACGTGATTCCCACGTGATGGCCACCTGATTCCCACGTGATTCCCACGTGTTGCCCACGTGATACCCACCTGATGCCCACATTATTCCCACGTGATTCCCACATGATGGCCACGTGATTCCCACGTGTTTCCCACGTGATTCCCACGTGATTCCCAAGTGATGGCCACGTGATTCTCACGTGATTCCCACGTGATTCCCACGTGATACCCACCTGATGCCCACATTATTCCCACGTGATTCACACATGATGGCCAGGTGATTCCCACGTGTTGCCCACGTGATTCCCACGTGATTCCCACTTGATGCCCACGTGATTCCCACGTGACTCCCAAGTGATTCTCACGTGATTCCCACGTGATTCCCACGTGATTTCCACGTGTTGCCCACGTGATGCCCACGTGATGCCCACGTGATTCCCATGTGATTCCAACGTGATGCCCACGTGATTCCCACGTGACTCCAAACTGATTCTCACGTGATGCCCACGTGAAGACCACGTGATGCCCACGTTACACCCACGTGATGCCCAAGTGATTCCAACGGGATCAGAGAAGCATAAAAGTGTAAAAATACGAGGAGCAAGAAAAGTGTGAAAAATCCCAGGAGGAGAAATAGGGGAGAAAAATATGAGGAGCGAAAAAAAAAAAAAACACAAAAATACGAGGAGTAGAAAAGTGGGGAAAATAAGTGGAGCCTCAAAAGTGTGAAAATACGAGGAGAAAGAAAATAGTGAAAAACACGAGGAGCAAGAAAAGGGAAGAAATATATGAGGAGCAAAAAACAAAAACAAAAACAAAAAATACGAGGAGCAGAAAAGTGTGAAAAATAAGAGGAGCGTCAAACGTGTGAAAATACGAGGAGCAAGAAAAGTGTGAAAAACACGAGGAGCAAGAAAAGGGAAGAAACATACGAGGAGCAAAAAAAAAAAAAACAGAAAAATACGAGGAGCAGAAAAGTGTGAAAAATAAGAGGAGCATGAAAAGTGTGAAAATACGAGGAGCAACAAATGTGTGAAAAACCTGAGGTTAAGAAAAAGGGGAGAAGAATACGAGGAGCAAGAAAAAAAAAGCAAAATACATAAACGAGGAGAACACAAGGGGCGAAAATCAGAGGAGGATCAACAGTATGCCACTACGAGGAGCAAGAGAAGTGTGAAAAACCCGAAGCGAAGAAACAGGGGAGAAGAATACGAGGAGCAAGAAAAAAAGTAAAATACAAAAACGAGGAGAACACAAGGGGCGAAAATCAGAGGAGGATCAAAAGTGTGGCACTAGGTGGAGTAAGAGAAGTGTGAAAAACGCGAGGAGAAGAAACAGGGGAGAAGAATACGAGGAGCAAGAAAAAAAAGCAAAATACAAAAACGAGGAGAACACAAGTGGCGAAAATCAGAGGAGGATCAAAAGTGTGGCATTACGTGGAGTAAGAGAAGTGTGAAAAACCCAAGGTGAAGAAACGGGAGAAGAATACGAGGAGCAAGAAAAAGAAAGCAAAATACAAAAACGAGGAGAACACAAGGGGCGAAAATCAGAGGAGGATCAACAGTGTGCCACTACGAGGAGCAGGAGAAGTGTGAAAAACCCGAGGCGAAGAAACAGGGGAGAAGAATACGAGGAGCAAGAAAAAAAGCAAAATACAAAAACGAGGAGAACACAAGGGGCGAAAATCAGAGGAGGATCAAAAGTGTGGCACTACGTGGAGTAAGAGAAGTGTGAAAAACCCGAGGGGAAGAAACAGGGGAGAAGAATACGAGGAGCAAGAAAAAAAAAGCAAAATACAAAAACGAGGAGAACACAAGGGGCGAAAATCAGAGGAGGATCAAAAGTGTGGCACTACGAGGAGTACGAGAAGTGTGAAAAAGCTGATGTGAAGAAACAGGGGAGAAGAATACGAGGAGCAAGAAAAAAAAGCAAAATACAAAAACGAGGAGAACACAAGGGGCGAAAATCAGAGGAGGATCAAAAGTGTGGCACTACGTGGAGTAAGAGAAGTGTGAAAAACCCGAGGCAAAGAAACAGGGGAGAAGAATACGAGGAGAAAGAAAAAAAAAGCAAAATACAAAAACGAGGAGAACACAAGGGGCGAAAATCAGAGGAGGATCAGCAGTATGCCACTACGAGGAGTAAGAGAAGTGTGAAAAAGCTGATGTGAAGAAACAGGGGAGAAGAATACGAGGAGCAAGAAAAAAAAAGCAAAATACAAAAACGAGGAGAACACAAGGGGCGAAAATCAGAGGAGGATCAACAGTATGCCACTACGAGGAGCAAGAGAAGTGTGAAAAACCCGAGGCGGAGAAACAGGGGAGAAGAATACGAGGAGCAAGAAAAAAAGCAAAATACAAAAACGAGGAGAACACAAGGGGCGAAAATCAGAGGAGGATCAGCAGTATGCCACTACGAGGAGTAAGAGAAGTGTGAAAAAGCTGATGTGAAGAAACAGGGGAGAAGAATACGAGGAGCAAGAAAAAAAAAGCAAAATACAAAAACGAGGAGAACACAAGGGGCGAAAATCAGAGGAGGATCAACAGTATGCCACTACGAGGAGCAAGAGAAGTGTGAAAAACCGGAGGTGAGGAAACAGGGGAGAAGAATACGAGGAGCAAGGAAAAAAAAGCAAAATACAAAAACGAGGAGAACACAAGGGGCGAAAATCAGAGGAGGATCAACAGTATGCCACTACGAGGAGCAAGAGAAGTGTAAAAAACCCGAGGCGAAGAAACAGGGGAGAAGAATACGAGGAGCAAGAAAAAAAAGCAAAATACAAAAACGAGGAGAACACAAGGGGCGAAAATCAGAGGAGGATCAAAAGTGTGGCACTACGTGGAGTAAGAGAAGTGTGAAAAACCGGAGGCAAAGAAACAGGGGAGAAGAATAGGAGGAGCAAGAAAAAAAAAGCAAAATACAAAAACGAGGAGAACACAAGGGGCGAAAATCACAGGAGGATCAAAAGTGTGGCACCACGTGGAGTAAGAGAAGTGTGAAAAACCCGAGGCGAAGAAACAGGGGAGAAGAATACGAGGAGCAAGAAAAAAAAAGCAAAATACAAAAACGAGGAGAACACAAGGGGCGAAAATCAGAGGAGGATCAAAAGTGTGCTACTAGGTGGAGTAAGAGAAGTGTGAAAAACCCGACGCGAAGAAACAGGGGAGAAGAATACGCGGAGCAAGAAAAAAAAAGCAAAATACAAAAATGAGGAGAACACAAGGGGCGAAAATCAGAGGAGGATCAACAGTATGCCACTACGAGGAGTAAGAGAACTGTGAAAAAGCTGATGTGAAGAAACAGGGGAGAAGAATACGAGGAGCAAGAAAAAAAAAGCAAAATACAAAAACGAGGAGAACACAAGGGGCGAAAATCAGAGGAGGATCAACAGTATGCCACTACGAGGAGTAAGAGAAGTGTGAAAAACCTGAGGTGAAGAAACAGGGGAGAAGAATACGAGGAGCAAGAAAAAACAAGCAAAATACAAAAACGAGGAGAACACAAGGGGCGAAAATCAGAGGAGGATCAAAAGTGTGACACTACGTGGAGTAAGAGAAGTGTGAAAAACTCGAGGCGAAGAAACAGGGGAGAAGAATACGAGGAGCAAGGAAAAAAAAGCAAAATACAAAAACGAGGAGAACACAAGGGGCGAAAATCAGAGGAGGATCAACAGTATGCCACTACGAGGAGTAAGAGAAGTGTGAAAAAGCTGATGTGAAGAAACAGGGGAGAAGAATACGAGGAGCAAGAAAAAAAAAGCAAAATACAAAAACGAGGAGAACACAAGGGGCGAAAATCAGAGGAGGATCAAAAGTGTGGCACTACGAGGAGCAAGAGAAGTGTGAAAAACCCGAGGTGAAGAAACACGGGAGAAGAATACGAGGAGCAAGAAAAAAAAGCAAAATACAAAAACGAGGAGAACACAAGGGGCGAAAATCAGAGGAGGATCAAAAGTGTGGCACTAGCTGGAGTAAGAGAAGTGTGAAAAAACCGAGGCGAAGAAACAGGGGAGAAGAATACGAGGAGCAAGAAAAAAAAAGCAAAATACAAAAACGAGGAGAACACAAGGGGCGAAAATCAGAGGAGGATCAAAAGTGTGGCACTACGAGGAGCAAGAGAAGTGTGAAAAACCCGAGGTGAGGAAACAGGGGAGAAGAATACGAGGAGCAAGGAAAAAAAAGCAAAATACAAACACGAGGAGAACACAAGGGGCGAAAATCAGAGGAGGATCAACAGTATGCCACTACGAGGAGCAAGAGAAGTGTGAAAAACCCGAGGTGAAGAAACAGGGGAGAAGAATACGAGGAGCAAGGAAAAAAAAGCAAAATACAAACACGAGGAGAACACAAGGGGCGAAAATCAGAGGAGGATCAACAGTATGCCACTACGAGGAGCAAGAGAAGTGTGAAAAACCCGAGGCGAAGAAACAGGGGAGAAGAATACGAGGAGCAAGAAAAAAAAAGCAAAATACAAAAATGAGGAGAACACAAGGGGCGAAAATCAGAGGAGGATCAACAGTATTCCACTACGAGGAGCAAGAGTAGTGTGAAAAACCCGAGGCAAAGAAACAGGGGAGAAGAATACGAGGAGCAAGAAAAAAAAAGCAAAATACAAAAACGAGGAGAACACAAGGGGCGAAAATCAGAGGAGGATCAACAGTATGCCACTACGAGGAGCAAGAGAAGTGTGAAAAACCCGAGGTGAGGAAACAGGGGAGAAGAATACGAGGAGCAAGGAAAAAAAAGCAAAATACAAAAACGAGGAGAACACAAGGGGCGAAAATCAGAGGAGGATCAACAGTATGCCACTACGAGGAGCAAGAGAAGTGTGAAAAACCCGAGGCGAAGAAACGGG
Source organism: Cervus elaphus (assembly GCF_910594005.1). Lineage (NCBI taxonomy): Eukaryota > Metazoa > Chordata > Mammalia > Artiodactyla > Cervidae > Cervus > Cervus elaphus. The sequence continues at coordinate 83,789,210 of NC_057836.1, forward strand.
GGAGAAGAATACGAGGAGCAAGAAAAAAAAGCAAAATACAAAAACGAGGAGAACACAAGGGGCGAAAATCAGAGGAGGATCAAAAGTGTGGCACTACGTGGAGTAAGAGAAGTGTGAAAAACCCGAGGCAAAGAAACAGGGGAGAAGAATACGAGGAGCAAGAAAAAAAAAGCAAAATACAAAAACGAGGAGAACACAAGGGGCGAAAATCACAGGAGGATCAAAAGTGTGGCACTAGGTGGAGTAAGAGAAGTGTGAAAAACCCGAGGCGAAGAAACAGGGGAGAAGAATAGGCGGAGCAAGAAAAAAAAAGCAAAATACAAAAACGAGGAGAACACAAGGGGCGAAAATCAGAGGAGGATCAAAAGTGTGGCACTAGGTGGAGTAAGAGAAGTGTGAAAAACCCGAGGCGAAGAAACAGGGGAGAAGAATACGAGGAGCAAGGAAAAAAAAAGCAAAATACAAAAACGAGGAGAACACAAGGGGCGAAAATCAGAGGAGGATCAAAACTGTGGCAGTAGGTGGAGTAAGAGAAGTGTGAAAAACCCAAGGCGAAGAAACACGGGAGAAGAATACGCGGAGAAAGAAAAAAAAAGCAAAATACAAAAACGAGGAGAACACAAGGGGCGAAAATCAGAGGAGGATCAACAGTAAGCCACTACGAGGAGTAAGAGAAGTGTGAAAAAGCTGATGTGAAGAAACAGGGGAGAAGAATACGAGGAGAAAGAAAAAAAAAGCAAAATACAAAAACGAGGAGAACACAAGGGGCGAAAATCAGAGGAGGATCAACAGTATGCCACTACGAGGAGTAAGAGAAGTGTGAAAAAGCTGATGTGAAGAAACAGGGGAGAAAATACGAGGATCAGGAAAAAAATCAAAATACAAAAACGAGGAGAACACAAGGGGCGAAAATCAGAGGAGGATCAACAGTATGCCACTACGAGGAGCAAGAGAAGTGTGAAAAACCCGAGGTGAAGAAACAGGGGAGAAGAATACGAGGAGCAAGAAAAAAAAAGCAAAATACAAACACGAGGAGAACACAAGGGGGGAAAATCAGAGGAGGATCAACAGTATGCCACTACGAGGAGCAAGAGAAGTGTGAAAAACCCGAGGTGAAGAAACAGGGGAGAAGAATACGAGGAGCAAGGAAAAAAAAGCAAAATACAAACACGAGGAGAACACAAGGGGCGAAAATCAGAGGAGGATCAACAGTATGCCACTACGAGGAGCAAGAGAAGTGTGAAAAACCCGAGGCGAAGAAACAGGGGAGAAGAATACGAGGAGCAAGAAAAAAAAAGCAAAATACAAAAATGAGGAGAACACAAGGGGCGAAAATCAGAGGAGGATCAACAGTATTCCACTACGAGGAGCAAGAGTAGTGTGAAAAACCCGAGGCAAAGAAACAGGGGAGAAGAATACGAGGAGCAAGAAAAAAAAAGCAAAATACAAAAACGAGGAGAACACAAGGGGCGAAAATCAGAGGAGGATCAACAGTATGCCACTACGAGGAGCAAGAGAAGTGTGAAAAACCCGAGGTGAGGAAACAGGGGAGAAGAATACGAGGAGCAAGGAAAAAAAAGCAAAATACAAAAACGAGGAGAACACAAGGGGCGAAAATCAGAGGAGGATCAACAGTATGCCACTACGAGGAGCAAGAGAAGTGTGAAAAACCCGAGGCGAAGAAACAGGGGAGAAGAATACGAGGAGCAAGAAAAAAAAGCAAAATACAAAAACGAGGAGAACACAAGGGGCGAAAATCAGAGGAGGATCAAAAGTGTGGCACTACGTGGAGTAAGAGAAGTGTGAAAAACCCGAGGCAAAGAAACAGGGGAGAAGAATACGAGGAGCAAGAAAAAAAAAGCAAAATACAAAAACGAGGAGAACACAAGGGGCGAAAATCACAGGAGGATCAAAAGTGTGGCACTAGGTGGAGTAAGAGAAGTGTGAAAAACCCGAGGCGAAGAAACAGGGGAGAAGAATAGGCGGAGCAAGAAAAAAAAAGCAAAATACAAAAACGAGGAGAACACAAGGGGCGAAAATCAGAGGAGGATCAAAAGTGTGGCACTAGGTGGAGTAAGAGAAGTGTGAAAAACCCGAGGCGAAGAAACAGGGGAGAAGAATACGAGGAGCAAGGAAAAAAAAGCAAAATACAAAAACGAGGAGAACACAAGGGGCGAAAATCAGAGGAGGATCAAAACTGTGGCAGTAGGTGGAGTAAGAGAAGTGTGAAAAACCCAAGGCGAAGAAACACGGGAGAAGAATACGCGGAGCAAGAAAAAAAAAGCAAAATACAAAAACGAGGAGAACACAAGGGGCGAAAATCAGAGGAGGATCAACAGTAAGCCACTACGAGGAGTAAGAGAAGTGTGAAAAAGCTGATGTGAAGAAACAGGGGAGAAGAATACGAGGAGCAAGAAAAAAAAAGCAAAATACAAAAACGAGGAGAACACAAGGGGCGAAAATCAGAGGAGGATCAACAGTATGCCACTACGAGGAGTAAGAGAAGTGTGAAAAAGCTGATGTGAAGAAACAGGGGAGAAAATACGAGGATCAGGAAAAAAATCAAAATACAAAAACGAGGAGAACACAAGGGGCGAAAATCAGAGGAGGATCAACAGTATGCCACTACGAGAAGCAAGAGAAGTGTGAAAATCCCGAGGCGAAGAAACAGGGGAGAAGAATACGAGGAGCAAGAAAAAAAAGCAAAATACAAAAACGAGGAGAACACAAGGGGCGAAAATCAGAGGAGGATCAAAAGTGTGGCACTAGCTGGAGTAAGAGAAGTATGAAAAACCCGAGGCGAAGAAACAGGGGAGAAGAATACGAGGAGCAAGAAAAAAAAGCAAAATACAAAAACGAGGAGAACACAAGGGGCGAAAATCAGAGGAGGATCAACAGTATGCCACTACGAGGAGCAAGAGAAGTGTGAAAAATCCGAGGCGAAGAAACAGGGGAGAAGAATACGAGGAGCAAGGAAAAAAAAGCAAAATACAAAAACGAGGAGAACACAAGGGGCGAAAATCAGAGGAGGATCAAAAGTGTGGCACTAGGAGGAGTAAGAGAACTGTGAAAAACGCGAGGCGAAGAAACAGGGGAGAAGAATACGAGGAGCAAGAAAAAAAAAGCAAAATACAAAAACGAGGAGAACACAAGGGGCGAAAATCAGAGGAGGATCAACAGTATGCCACTACGAGGAGTAAGAGAATTGTGAAAAAGCTGATGTGAAGAAACAGGGGAGAAAATACGAGGAGCAGGAAAAAAAAGCAAAATACAAAAACGAGGAGAACACAAGGGGCGAAAATCAGAGGAGGATCAACAGTATGCCACTACGAGGAGCAAGAGAAATGTGAAAATCCCGAGGCGAAGAAACAGGGGTGAAGAATACGAGGAGCAAGAAAAAAAAGCAAAATACAAAAACGAGGAGAACACAAGGGGCGAAAATCAGAGGAGGATCAAAAGTGTGGCACTAGCTGGAGTAAGAGAAGTGTGAAAAACCCGAGGCGAAGAAACAGGGGAGAAGAATACGAGGAGCAAGAAAAAAAAAGCAAAATACAAAAACGAGGAGAACACAAGGGGCGAAAATCAGAGGAGGATCAACAGTATGCCACTACGAGGAGCAAGAGAAGTGTGAAAAACCCGAGGTGAAGAAACAGGGGAGAAGAATACGAGGAGCAAGGAAAAAAAAGCAAAATACAAAAACGAGGAGAACACAAGGGGCGAAAATCAGAGGAGGATCAACAGTATGCCACTACGAGGAGCAAGAGAAGTGTGATAAACCCGAGGTGAAGAAACAGGGGAGAAGAATACGAGGAGCAAGAAAAAAAAAGCAAAATACAAAAACGAGGAGAACACAAGGGGCGAAAATCAGAGGAGGATCAAAAGTGTGGCACTAGCTGGAGTAAGAGAACTGTGAAAAACGCGAGGCGAAGAAACAGGGGAGAAGAATACGAGGAGCAAGAAAAAAAAAGCAAAATACAAAAACGAGGAGAACACAAGGGGCGAAAATCAGAGGAGGATCAACAGTATGCCACTACGAGGAGTAAGAGAAGTGTGAAAAAGCTGATGTGAAGAAACAGGGGAGAAAATACGAGGAGCAGGAAAAAAAAGCAAAATACAAAAACGAGGAGAACACAAGGGGCGAAAATCAGAGGAGGATCAACAGTATGCCACTACGAGGAGCAAGAGAAATGTGAAAATCCCGAGGCGAAGAAACAGGGGTGAAGAATACGAGGAGCAAGAAAAAAAGCAAAATACAAAAACGAGGAGAACACAAGGGGCGAAAATCAGAGGAGGATCAAAAGTGTGGGACTAGCTGGAGTAAGAGAAGTGTGAAAAACCCGAGGCGAAGAAACAGGGGAGAAGAATACGAGGAGCAAGAAAAAAAAAGCAAAATACAAAAACGAGGAGAACACAAGGGGCGAAAATCAGAGGAGGATCAACAGTATGCCACTACGAGGAGTAAGAGAAGTGTGAAAAAGCTGATGTGAAGAAACAGGGGAGAAGAATACGAGGAGCAAGAAAAAAAAAGCAAAATACAAAAACGAGGAGAACACAAGGGGCGAAAATCAGAGGAGGATCAAAAGTGTGGCACTACGAGGAGCAAGAGAAGTGTGAAAAACCCGAGGTGAAGAAACACGGGAGAAGAATACGAGGAGCAAGAAAAAAAAAGCAAAATACAAAAACGAGGAGAACACAAGGGGCGAAAATCAGAGGAGGATCAAAAGTGTGGCACTAGCTGGAGTAAGAGAAGTGTGAAAAATCCGAGGCGAAGAAACAGGGGAGAAGAATACGAGGAGCAAGAAAAAAAAAGCAAAATACAAAAACGAGGAGAACACAAGGGGCGAAAATCAGAGGAGGATCAACAGTATGCCACTACGAGGAGCAAGAGAAGTGTGAAAAACCCGAGGTGAAGAAACAGGGGAGAAGAATACGAGGAGCAAGGAAAAAAAAGCAAAATACAAACACGAGGAGAACACAAGGGGCGAAAATCAGAGGAGGATCAACAGTATGCCACTACGAGGAGCAAGAGAAGTGTGAAAAACCCGAGGTGAAGAAACAGGGGAGAAGAATACGAGGAGCAAGGAAAAAAAAGCAAAATACAAACACGAGGAGAACACAAGGGGCGAAAATCAGAGGAGGATCAACAGTATGCCACTACGAGGAGCAAGAGAAGTGTGAAAAACCCGAGGCGAAGAAACAGGGGAGAAGAATACGAGGAGCAAGAAAAAAAAAGCAAAATACAAAAATGAGGAGAACACAAGGGGCGAAAATCAGAGGAGGATCAACAGTATTCCACTACGAGGAGCAAGAGTAGTGTGAAAAACCCGAGGCAAAGAAACAGGGGAGAAGAATACGAGGAGCAAGAAAAAAAAAGCAAAATACAAAAACGAGGAGAACACAAGGGGCGAAAATCAGAGGAGGATCAACAGTATGCCACTACGAGGAGCAAGAGAAGTGTGAAAAACCCGAGGTGAGGAAACAGGGGAGAAGAATACGAGGAGCAAGGAAAAAAAAGCAAAATACAAAAACGAGGAGAACACAAGGGGCGAAAATCAGAGGAGGATCAACAGTATGCCACTACGAGGAGCAAGAGAAGTGTGAAAAACCCGAGGCGAAGAAACAGGGGAGAAGAATACGAGGAGCAAGAAAAAAATGCAAAATACAAAAACGAGGAGAACACAAGGGGCGAAAATCAGAGGAGGATCAAAAGTGTGGCACTACGTGGAGTAAGAGAAGTGTGAAAAACCCGAGGCAAAGAAACAGGGGAGAAGAATACGAGGAGCAAGAAAAAAAAAGCAAAATACAAAAACGAGGAGAACACAAGGGGCGAAAATCACAGGAGGATCAAAAGTGTGGCACTAGGTGGAGTAAGAGAAGTGTGAAAAACCCGAGGCGAAGAAACAGGGGAGAAGAATACGAGGAGCAAGGAAAAAAAAGCAAAATACAAAAACGAGGAGAACACAAGGGGCGAAAATCAGAGGAGGATCAAAACTGTGGCAGTAGGTGGAGTAAGAGAAGTGTGAAAAACCCAAGGCGAAGAAACACGGGAGAAGAATACGCGGAGCAAGAAAAAAAAAGCAAAATACAAAAACGAGGAGAACACAAGGGGCGAAAATCAGAGGAGGATCAACAGTAAGCCACTACGAGGAGTAAGAGAAGTGTGAAAAAGCTGATGTGAAGAAACAGGGGAGAAGAATACGAGGAGCAAGAAAAAAAAAGCAAAATACAAAAACGAGGAGAACACAAGGGGCGAAAATCAGAGGAGGATCAACAGTATGCCACTACGAGGAGTAAGAGAAGTGTGAAAAAGCTGATGTGAAGAAACAGGGGAGAAAATACGAGGATCAGGAAAAAAATCAAAATACAAAAACGAGGAGAACACAAGGGGCGAAAATCAGAGGAGGATCAACAGTATGCCACTACGAGAAGCAAGAGAAGTGTGAAAATCCCGAGGCGAAGAAACAGGGGAGAAGAATACGAGGAGCAAGAAAAAAAAGCAAAATACAAAAACGAGGAGAACACAAGGGGCGAAAATCAGAGGAGGATCAAAAGTGTGGCACTAGCTGGAGTAAGAGAAGTATGAAAAACCCGAGGCGAAGAAACAGGGGAGAAGAATACGAGGAGCAAGAAAAAAAAAGCAAAATACATAAACGAGGAGAACACAAGGGGCGAAAATCAGAGGAGGATCAACAGTATGCCACTACGAGGAGCAAGAGAAGTGTGAAAAACCCGAGGTGAAGAAACAGGGGAGAAGAATACGAGGAGCAAGGAAAAAAAAGCAAAATACAAAAACGAGGAGAACACAAGGGGCGAAAATCAGAGGAGGATCAACAGTATGCCACTACGAGGAGCAAGAGAAGTGTGATAAACCCGAGGTGAAGAAACAGGGGAGAAGAATACGAGGAGCAAGAAAAAAAAAGCAAAATACAAAAACGAGGAGAACACAAGGGGCGAAAATCAGAGGAGGATCAAAAGTGTGGCACTAGGTGGAGTAAGAGAACTGTGAAAAACGCGAGGCGAAGAAACAGGGGAGAAGAATACGAGGAGCAAGAAAAAAAAAGCAAAATACAAAAACGAGGAGAACACAAGGGGCGAAAATCAGAGGAGGATCAACAGTATGCCACTACGAGGAGTAAGAGAATTGTGAAAAAGCTGATGTGAAGAAACAGGGGAGAAAATACGAGGAGCAGGAAAAAAAAGCAAAATACAAAAACGAGGAGAACACAAGGGGCGAAAATCAGAGGAGGATCAACAGTATGCCACTACGAGGAGCAAGAGAAATGTGAAAATCCCGAGGCGAAGAAACAGGGGTGAAGAATACGAGGAGCAAGAAAAAAAAGCAAAATACAAAAACGAGGAGAACACAAGGGGCGAAAATCAGAGGAGGATCAAAAGTGTGGCACTAGCTGGAGTAAGAGAAGTGTGAAAAACCCGAGGCGAAGAAACAGGGGAGAAGAATACGAGGAGCAAGAAAAAAAAAGCAAAATACAAAAACGAGGAGAACACAAGGGGCGAAAATCAGAGGAGGATCAACAGTATGCCACTACGAGGAGCAAGAGAAGTGTGAAAAACCCGAGGTGAAGAAACAGGGGAGAAGAATACGAGGAGCAAGGAAAAAAAAGCAAAATACAAAAACGAGGAGAACACAAGGGGCGAAAATCAGAGGAGGATCAACAGTATGCCACTACGAGGAGCAAGAGAAGTGTGATAAACCCGAGGTGAAGAAACAGGGGAGAAGAATACGAGGAGCAAGAAAAAAAAAGCAAAATACAAAAACGAGGAGAACACAAGGGGCGAAAATCAGAGGAGGATCAAAAGTGTGGCACTAGCTGGAGTAAGAGAACTGTGAAAAACGCGAGGTGAAGAAACAGGGGAGAAGAATACGAGGAGCAAGAAAAAAAAAGCAAAATACAAAAACGAGGAGAACACAAGGGGCGAAAATCAGAGGAGGATCAACAGTATGCCACTACGAGGAGTAAGAGAAGTGTGAAAAAGCTGATGTGAAGAAACAGGGGAGAAAATACGAGGAGCAGGAAAAAAAAGCAAAATACAAAAACGAGGAGAACACAAGGGGCGAAAATCAGAGGAGGATCAACAGTATGCCACTACGAGGAGCAAGAGAAATGTGAAAATCCCGAGGCGAAGAAACAGGGGTGAAGAATACGAGGAGCAAGAAAAAAAAGCAAAATACAAAAACGAGGAGAACACAAGGGGCGAAAATCAGAGGAGGATCAAAAGTGTGGCACTAGCTGGAGTAAGAGAAGTGTGAAAAACCCGAGGCGAAGAAACAGGGGAGAAGAATACGAGGAGCAAGAAAAAAAAGCAAAATACAAAAACGAGGAGAACACAAGGGGCGAAAATCAGAGGAGGATCAACAGTATGCCACTACGAGGAGCAAGAGAAGTGTGAAAAACCCGAGGTGAAGAAACAGGGGAGAAGAATACGAGGAGCAAGGAAAAAAAAGCAAAATACAAAAACGAGGAGAACACAAGGGGCGAAAATCAGAGGAGGATCAACAGTATGCCACTACGAGGAGCAAGAGAAGTGTGAAAAACCCGAGGTGAAGAAACAGGGGAGAAGAATACGAGGAGCAAGAAAAAAAAAGCAAAATACAAAAACGAGGAGAACACAAGGGGCGAAAATCAGAGGAGGATCAACAGTATGGCACTACGAGGAGCAAGAGAAGTGTGAAAAACCCGAGGCGAAGAAACAGGGGAGAAGAATACGAGGAGCAAGAAAAAAAAGCAAAATACAAAAACGAGGAGAACACAAGGGGCGAAAATCAGAGGAGGATCAAAAGTGTGGCACTACGAGGAGCAAGAGAAGTGTGAAAAACCCGAGGCAAAGAAACAGGGGAGAAGAATACGAGGAGCAAGAAAAAAAAAGCAAAATACAAAAACGAGGAGAACACAAGGGGCGAAAATCAGAGGAGGATCAACAGTATGGCACTACGAGGAGCAAGAGAAGTGTGAAAAACCCGAGGCGAAGAAACAGGGGAGAAGAATACGAGGAGCAAGAAAAAAAAGCAAAATACAAAAACGAGGAGAACACAAGGGGCGAAAATCAGAGGAGGATCAAAAGTGTGGCACTACGAGGAGCAAGAGAAGTGTGAAAAACCCGAGGCAAAGAAACAGGGGAGAAGAATACGAGGAGCAAGAAAAAAAAAGCAAAATACAAAAACGAGGAGAACACAAGGGGCGAAAATCAGAGGAGGATCAACAGTATGCCACTACGAGGAGCAAGAGAAGTGTGAAAAACCCGAGGTGAGGAAACAGGGGAGAAGAATACGAGGAGCAAGGAAAAAAAAGCAAAATACAAAAACGAGGAGAACACAAGGGGCGAAAATCAGAGGAGGATCAACAGTATGCCACTACGAGGAGCAAGAGAAGTGTAAAAAACCCGAGGCGAAGAAACAGGGGAGAAGAATACGAGGAGCAAGAAAAAAAAGCAAAATACAAAAACGAGGAGAACACAAGGGGCGAAAATCAGAGAAGGATCAAAAGTGTGGCACTACGTGGAGTAAGAGAAGTGTGAAAAACCCGAGGCAAAGAAACAGGGGAGAAGAATACGAGGAGCAAGAAAAAAAAAGCAAAATACAAAAACGAGGAGAACACAAGGGGCGAAAATCAGAGGAGCATCAAAAGTGTGGCACTAGGTGGAGTAAGAGAAGTGTGAAAAACCCGAGGCGAAAAAACAGGGGAGAAGAATACGAGGAGCAAGAAAAAAAAAGCAAAATACAAAAACGAGGAGAACACAAGGGGCGAAGATCAGAGGAGGATCAACGTGTGGCACTACGAGGAGCAAGAGAAGTGTGAAAAACCCGAGTCGAAGAAACAGGGGAGAAGAATACGAGGAGAAAGAAAATAAAAGCAAAATACAATATCGAGGAGAACACAAGGGGCGAAAATCAGAGGAGGATCAACAGTATGCCACTATGAGGAGCAAGAGAAGAGTGAAAAACCCGAGGTGAAGAAACAGGAGAGAAGAATACGAGGAGCAAGAAAAAAAAAGCAAAATACAAAAACGAAGAGAACACAAGGGGCGAAAATCAGAGGAGGATCAACAGTGTGGCACTACAAGGAGCAAGAGCAGTGTGAAAAACCCGAGGCGAAGAAACAGAGGAGAAGAATACGGGGAGCAAGAAAAAAAAAGCAAAATACAAAAACGAGAAGCAGACAAGTGGGGAAAATCAGAGGAGAATCAAATGTATGCCAATACGAGGAGCAAGAGCAGTGTGAAAAACCCGAGTTGAAGAAACAGGGGAGAAGAATACGAGGAGCAAGAAAGAAAAAGCAAAAGACAAGAACGAGGAGCAGACAAGGGTTGGAAATCAGAGGAGAATCAACAGTATGCAACTACGAGGAGCAAGAGCATTGTGAAAAACCCGAGGCGAAGATTCCCACGTGCTTCCCAAGTGATTCTCACGTGATGCCCACATGATTCCCACGTAATTCCCACGTGATTCCCACGTGATGCCCACCTGATGCCCACGTGATGCCCACGTGTTGCCCACGTGATGCCCACGTGATTCCCACGTGTTGCCCACGTGATTCCCACGTGATTCCCACGTGATGGCCACGTGATGCCCACGTGATTCTCACGTGATGGCCACGTGATTCCCACGTGATGCCCACGTGATTCCCACGTGATTCCCACGTGATGCCCACGTGATGGCCACTTGATGCCCACGTGATTCCCACGTGATTCCCACGTGATTCCAACGTGATTCCCACGTGATGCCCACGTGATTCCCACGTGATTCCCACGTGATGCCCAAGTGATGCCCACGTGATTCCCACGTGATGGCCACGTGATTCCCACGTGATTCCCACGTGTTGCCCACGTGAATCCCACGTGATTCCCACGTGATGCCCACGTGATGCCCACGTGATTCCCACGTGATGGCCACGTGATGGCCACGTGATGCCCACGTGATTCCCAAGTGATGGCCACGCGATGCCCACGTGATGGCCACGTGATTCCCACGTGATGCCCACGTGATTCCCACGTGATGCCCACGTGAGGCCTACGTGATTCCCACGTGATTCCCACGTGATGCCCACGTGATGCCCATGTGATGGCCACGTGATTCCCACGTGTTGCCCACGTGATTCCCACCTGATTCCCACGTGATTCCCACGTGATGGCCACGTGATTCCCACGTGATTCCCATGTGATGCCCACGTGATGCCCACGTGATTCCCAAGTGATTCCCACGTGATGGCCACGTGATGCCCACGTAATTCCCACGTGATGCCCACGTCATTCCCACGTGATTCCCACATGTTGCCCACGTGATTCTCACGTGATTCCCACGTGATGGCCACGTGTTTCCCACGTGTTGCCCACGTGATGCCCACGTGTTTCCCACATATTGCCCACATGATTCCTACTTGATTCCCACGTGATTCTCACGTGAAGCCCACGTGATTCCCACGTGATTCCCACGTGATGGCCACGTGATTTCCACGTGATGCCCACGTGATGCCCACGTGATTCCCACGTGATGCCCACGTGATTCCCACGTGATGGCCACGTGATTCCCACGTGATGCCCACGTGATTCCCACGTGATGCCCTCGTGATTCCCACGTGATTCCCACGTGATGGCCACGTGATTCCCACGTGATGCCCACGTGTTGACCACGTGTTTGCCACGTGATTCCCACGTGATTCACAGGTGATGCCCACGTGATTCCCACGTGATTCCCACGTGATGCCCACGTGATGCCCACGTGATTCCCACGTGATGGCCACGTGATTCCCACGTGATGGCCACGTGATGCCCACGTGATTTCCACGTGATTCCCACGTGATGCCCACGTGATGCCTACGTGATGCCCACGTGATTCCCACGTGATGCCCACGTGATGCTCATGTGATGGCCACGTGATTCCCACGTGTTGCCCACGTGATTCCCACCTGATTCCCACGTGATTCCCACGTGATGGCCACGTGATTCCCACAGATTCCCATGTGATGCCCACGTGATGCCCACGTGATTCCCAAGTGATTCCCACGTGATGGCCACGTGATGCCCACGTAATTCCCACGTGATGCCCACGTCATTCCCACGTGATTCCCACGTGATTCCCACATGTTGCCCACGTGATTCTCACGTGATTCCCACGTGATGGCCACGTGTTTCCCACGTGTTGCCCACGTAATGCCCACGTGTTTCCCACATATTGCCCACGTGATTCCCACTTGATTCCCACGTGATTCTCACGTGATGCCCACGTGATTCCCACGTGATTCCCACGTGATGGCCACGTGATTTCCACGTGATTCCCACGTGATGCCCACGTGATTCCCACGTGATGGCCACGTGATTCCCACGTGTTGCCCACGTGATGCCCACGTGATTCCCACGTGATGGCCACGTGATTCCCACGTGATGCCCACGTGATGCATACGTGTTTCCCACGTGTTGCCCACGTGATGCCCACGTGATTCCCAAGTGATTCCCACGTGTTGCCCACGTGATTCCCACGTGATTCCCACGTGATGCCCACGTGATTCCCACGTGATTCCCACGTGATTCCCACGTGATGCCCACGTGATGCCCACGTGATTCCCACGTGATGGCCACGTGATTCCCACGTGATGCCCACGTGATTTCCACGTGATTCCCACGTGATTCCCACGTGATGCATACGTGTTTCCCACGTGTTGCCCACGTGATGCCCACGTGATTCCCAAGTGATTCCCACGTGTTGCCCACGTGATTCCCATGTGATTCCCACTGTTGCCCACGTGATTCCCACGTGATGCCCACGTGATTCCCATGTGTTGCCCACGTGATGCCCACGTGATGCCCACGTGATACCCTCGTGATTCCCCCGTGATTCCCACGTGATTCCCACGTGATGGCCACCTGATTCCCACGTGATTCCCACGTGTTGCCCACGTGATACCCACCTGATGCCCACATTATTCCCACGTGATTCCCACATGATGGCCACGTGATTCCCACGTATTTCCCACGTGATTCCCACGTGATTCCCAAGTGATGGCCACGTGATTCTCACGTGATTCCCACGTGATTCCCACGTGATACCCACCTGATGCCCACATTATTCCCACGTGATTCCCACATGATGGCCAGGTGATTCCCACGTGTTGCCCACGTGATTCCCACGTGATTCCCACTTGATGCCCACGTGATTCCCACGTGACTCCCAAGTGATTCTCACGTGATTCCCACGTGATTCCCACGTGATTTCCACGTGTTGCCCACGTGATGCCCACGTGATGCCCACGTGATTCCCATGTGATTCCAACGTGATGCCCACGTGATTCCCACGTGATGGCCACCTGATTCCCACGTGATTCCCACGTGTTGCCCACGTGATACCCACCTGATGCCCACATTATTCCCACGTGATTCCCACATGATGGCCACGTGATTCCCACGTGTTTCCCACGTGATTCCCACGTGATTCCCAAGTGATGGCCACGTGATTCTCACGTGATTCCCACGTGATTCCCACGTGATACCCACCTGATGCCCACATTATTCCCACGTGATTCCCACATGATGGCCAGGTGATTCCCACGTGTTGCCCACGTGATTCCCACGTGATTCCCACTTGATGCCCACGTGATTCCCACGTGACTCCCAAGTGATTCTCACGTGATTCCCACGTGATTCCCACGTGATTTCCACGTGTTGCCCACGTGATGCCCACGTGATGCCCACGTGATTCCCATGTGATTCCAACGTGATGCCCACGTGATTCCCACGTGACTCCAAACTGATTCTCACGTGATGCCCACGTGAAGACCACGTGATGCCCACGTTACACCCACGTGATGCCCAAGTGATTCCAATGGGATCAGAGAAGCATAAAAGTGTAAAAATACGAGGAGCAAGAAAAGTGTGAAAAATCCCAGGAGGAGAAATAGGGGAGAAAAATATGAGGAGCGAAAAAAAAAAAAAACACAAAAATACGAGGAGTAGAAAAGTGGGGAAAATAAGTGGAGCCTCAAAAGTGTGAAAATACGAGGAGAAAGAAAATAGTGAAAAACACGAGGAGCAAGAAAAGGGAAGAAATATATGAGGAGCAAAAAACAAAAACAAAAACAAAAAATACGAGGAGCAGAAAAGTGTGAAAAATAAGAGGAGCATCAAACGTGTGAAAATACGAGGAGCAAGAAAAGTGTGAAAAACACGAGGAGCAAGAAAAGGGAAGAAACATACGAGGAGCAAAAAAAAAAAAAAACAGAAAAATACGAGGAGCAGAAAAGTGTGAAAAATAAGAGGAGCATGAAAAGTGTGAAAAAACGAGGAGCAACAAATGTGTGAAAAACCTGAGGTTAAGAAAAAGGGGAGAAGAATACGAGGAGCAAGAAAAAAAAAGCAAAATACATAAACGAGGAGAACACAAGGGGCGAAAATCAGAGGAGGATCAACAGTATGCCACTACGAGGAGCAAGAGAAGTGTGAAAAACCCGAAGCGAAGAAACAGGGGAGAAGAATACGAGGAGCAAGAAAAAAAGTAAAATACAAAAACGAGGAGAACACAAGGGGCGAAAATCAGAGGAGGATCAAAAGTGTGGCACTAGGTGGAGTAAGAGAAGTGTGAAAAACGCGAGGAGAAGAAACAGGGGAGAAGAATACGAGGAGCAAGAAAAAAAAGCAAAATACAAAAACGAGGAGAACACAAGTGGCGAAAATCAGAGGAGGATCAAAAGTGTGGCATTACGTGGAGTAAGAGAAGTGTGAAAAACCCAAGGTGAAGAAACAGGGGAGAAGAATACGAGGAGCAAGAAAAAGAAAGCAAAATACAAAAATGAGAACACAAGGGGCGAAAATCAGAGGAGGATCAACAGTGTGCCACTACGAGGAGCATGAGAAGTGTGAAAAACCCGAGGCGAAGAAACAGGGGAGAAGAATACGAGGAGCAAGAAAAAAAGCAAAATACAAAAACGAGGAGAACACAAGGGGCGAAAATCAGAGGAGGATCAAAAGTGTCGCACTACGTGGAGTAAGAGAAGTGTGAAAAACCCGAGGTGAAGAAACAGGGGAGAAGATTACGAGGAGCAAGAAAAAAAAAGCAAAATACAAAAACGAGGAGAACACAAGGGGCGAAAATCAGAGGAGGATCAAAAGTGTGGCACTACGAGGAGTACGAGAAGTGTGAAAAAGCTGATGTGAAGAAACAGGGGAGAAGAATACGAGGAGCAAGAAAAAAAAGCAAAATACAAAAACGAGGAGAACACAAGGGGCGAAAATCAGAGGAGGATCAAAATTGTGGCACTACGTGGAGTAAGAGAAGTGTGAAAAACCCGAGGCAAAGAAACAGGGGAGAAGAATACGAGGAGAAAGAAAAAAAAAGCAAAATACAAAAACGAGGAGAACACAAGGGGCGAAAATCAGAGGAGGATCAACAGTATGCCACTACGAGGAGTAAGAGAAGTGTGAAAAAGCTGATGTGAAGAAACAGGGGAGAAGAATACGAGGAGCAAGAAAAAAAAAGCAAAATACAAAAACGAGGAGAACACAAGGGGCGAAAATCAGAGGAGGATCAACAGTATGCCACTACGAGGAGCAAGAGAAGTGTGAAAAACCCGAGGTGGAGAAACAGGGGAGAAGAATACGAGGAGCAAGAAAAAAAAAGCAAAATACAAAAACGAGGAGAACACAAGGGGCGAAAATCAGAGGAGGATCAACAGTATGCCACTACGAGGAGTAAGAGAAGTGTGAAAAAGCTGATGTGAAGAAACAGGGGAGAAAATACGAGGAGCAGGAAAAAAAAGCAAAATACAAAAACGAGGAGAACACAAGGGGCGAAAATCAGAGGAGGATCAACAGTATGCCACTACGAGGAGCAAGAGAAATGTGAAAATCCCGAGGCGAAGAAACAGGGGTGAAGAATACGAGGAGCAAGAAAAAAAAGCAAAATACAAAAACGAGGAGAACACAAGGGGCGAAAATCAGAGGAGGATCAAAAGTGTGGCACTAGCTGGAGTAAGAGAAGTGTGAAAAACCCGAGGTGAAGAAACAGGGGAGAAGAATACGAGGAGCAAGAAAAAAAAAGCAAAATACAAAAACGAGGAGAACACAAGGGGCGAAAATCAGAGGAGGATCAACAGTATGCCACTACGTGGAGCAAGAGAAGTGTGAAAAACCCGAGGTGAAGAAACAGGGGAGAAGAATACGAGGAGCAAGGAAAAAAAAGCAAAATACAAAAACGAGGAGAACACAAGGGGCGAAAATCAGAGGAGGATCAACAGTATGCCACTACGAGGAGCAAGAGAAGTGTGAAAAACCCGAGGTGAAGAAACAGGGGAGAAGAATACGAGGAGCAAGAAAAAAAAAGCAAAATACAAAAACGAGGAGAACACAAGGGGCGAAAATCAGAGGAGGATCAACAGTATGGCACTACGAGGAGCAAGAGAAGTGTGAAAAACCCGAGGCGAAGAAACAGGGGAGAAGAATACGAGGAGCAAGAAAAAAAAGCAAAATACAAAAACGAGGAGAACACAAGGGGCGAAAATCAGAGGAGGATCAAAAGTGTGGCACTACGAGGAGCAAGAGAAGTGTGAAAAACCCGAGGCAAAGAAACAGGGGAGAAGAATACGAGGAGCAAGAAAAAAAAAGCAAAATACAAAAACGAGGAGAACACAAGGGGCGAAAATCAGAGGAGGATCAACAGTATGCCACTACGAGGAGCAAGAGAAGTGTGAAAAACCCGAGGTGAGGAAACAGGGGAGAAGAATACGAGGAGCAAGGAAAAAAAAGCAAAATACAAAAACGAGGAGAACACAAGGGGCGAAAATCAGAGGAGGATCAACAGTATGCCACTACGAGGAGCAAGAGAAGTGTAAAAAACCCGAGGAGAAGAAACAGGGGAGAAGAATACGAGGAGCAAGAAAAAAAAGCAAAATACAAAAACGAGGAGAACACAAGGGGCGAAAATCAGAGAAGGATCAAAAGTGTGGCACTACGTGGAGTAAGAGAAGTGTGAAAAACCCGAGGCAAAGAAACAGGGGAGAAGAATACGAGGAGCAAGAAAAAAAAAGCAAAATACAAAAACGAGGAGAACACAAGGGGCGAAAATCAGAGGAGCATCAAAAGTGTGGCACTAGGTGGAGTAAGAGAAGTGTGAAAAACCCGAGGCGAAAAAACAGGGGAGAAGAATACGAGGAGCAAGAAAAAAAAAGCAAAATACAAAAACGAGGAGAACACAAGGGGCGAAGATCAGAGGAGGATCAACGTGTGGCACTACGAGGAGCAAGAGAAGTGTGAAAAACCCGAGTCGAAGAAACAGGGGAGAAGAATACGAGGAGAAAGAAAATAAAAGCAAAATACAATATCGAGGAGAACACAAGGGGCGAAAATCAGAGGAGGATCAACAGTATGCCACTATGAGGAGCAAGAGAAGAGTGAAAAACCCGAGGTGAAGAAACAGGAGAGAAGAATACGAGGAGCAAGAAAAAAAAAGCAAAATACAAAAACGAAGAGAACACAAGGGGCGAAAATCAGAGGAGGATCAACAGTGTGGCACTACAAGGAGCAAGAGCAGTGTGAAAAACCCGAGGCGAAGAAACAGAGGAGAAGAATACGGGGAGCAAGAAAAAAAAAGCAAAATACAAAAACGAGAAGCAGACAAGTGGGGAAAATCAGAGGAGAATCAAATGTATGCCAATACGAGGAGCAAGAGCAGTGTGAAAAACCCGAGTTGAAGAAACAGGGGAGAAGAATACGAGGAGCAAGAAAGAAAAAGCAAAAGACAAGAACGAGGAGCAGACAAGGGTTGGAAATCAGAGGAGAATCAACAGTATGCAACTACGAGGAGCAAGAGCATTGTGAAAAACCCGAGGCGAAGATTCCCACGTGATTCCCAAGTGATTCTCACGTGATGCCCACATGATTCCCACGTAATTCCCACGTGATTCCCACGTGATGCCCACCTGATGCCCACGTGATGCCCACGTGTTGCCCACGTGATGCCCACGTGATTCCCACGTGTTGCCCACGTGATTCCCACGTGATTCCCACGTGATGGCCACGTGATGCCCACGTGATTCTCACGTGATGGCCACGTGATTCCCACGTGATGCCCACGTGATTCCCACGTGATTCCCACGTGATGCCCACGTGATGGCCACTTGATGCCCACGTGATTCCCACGTGATTCCCACGTGATTCCAACGTGATTCCCACGTGATGCCCACGTGATTCCCACGTGATTCCCACGTGATGCCCAAGTGATGCCCACGTGATTCCCACGTGATGGCCACGTGATTCCCACGTGATTCCCACGTGTTGCCCACGTGAATCCCACGTGATTCCCACGTGATGCCCACGTGATGCCCACGTGATTCCCACGTGATGGCCACGTGATGGCCACGTGATGCCCACGTGATTCCCACGTGATGGCCACGCGATGCCCACGTGATGGCCACGTGATTCCCACGTGATGCCCACGTGATTCCCACGTGATGCCCACGTGAGGCCTACGTGATTCCCACGTGATTCCCACGTGATGCCCACGTGATGCCCATGTGATGGCCACGTGATTCCCACGTGTTGCCCACGTGATTCCCACCTGATTCCCACGTGATTCCCACGTGATGGCCACGTGATTCCCACGTGATTCCCATGTGATGCCCACGTGATGCCCACGTGATTCCCAAGTGATTCCCACGTGATGGCCACGTGATGCCCACGTAATTCCCACGTGATGCCCACGTCATTCCCACGTGATTCCCACATGTTGCCCACGTGATTCTCACGTGATTCCCACGTGATGGCCACGTGTTTCCCACGTGTTGCCCACGTGATGCCCACGTGTTTCCCACATATTGCCCACATGATTCCTACTTGATTCCCACGTGATTCTCACGTGATGCCCACGTGATTCCCACGTGATTCCCACGTGATGGCCACGTGATTTCCACGTGATGCCCACGTGATGCCCACGTGATTCCCACGTGATGCCCACGTGATTCCCACGTGATGGCCACGTGATTCCCACGTGTTGCCCACGTGATTCCCACGTGATGCCCTCGTGATTCCCACGTGATTCCCACGTGATGGCCACGTGATTCCCACGTGATGCCCACGTGTTGACCACGTGTTTGCCACGTGATTCCCACGTGATTCATAGGTGATGCCCACGTGATTCCCACGTGATTCCCACGTGATGCTCACGTGATGCCCACGTGATTCCCACGTGATGGCCACGTGATTCCCACGTGATGGCCACCTGATTCCCACGTGATTCCCACGTGTTGCCCACGTGATACCCACCTGATGCCCACATTATTCCCACGTGATTCCCACATGATGGCCACGTGATTCCCACGTGTTTCCCACCTGATGCCCACATTATTCCCACGTGATTCACACATGATGGCCAGGTGATTCCCACGTGTTGCCCACGTGATTCCCACTTGATGCCCACGTGATTCCCACGTGACTCCCAAGTGATTCTCACGTGATTCCCACGTGATTCCCACGTGATTTCCACGTGTTGCCCACGTGATGCCCACGTGATGCCCACGTGATTCCCATGTGATTCCAACGTGATGCCCACGTGATTCCCACGTGACTCCAAACTGATTCTCACGTGATGCCCACGTGAAGACCACGTGATGCCCACGTTACACCCACGTGATGCCCAAGTGATTCCAACGGGATCAGAGAAGCATAAAAGTGTAAAAATACGAGGAGCAAGAAAAGTGTGAAAAATCCCAGGAGGAGAAATAGGGGAGAAAAATATGAGGAGCGAAAAAAAAAAAAAACACAAAAATACGAGGAGTAGAAAAGTGGGGAAAATAAGTGGAGCCTCAAAAGTGTGAAAATACGAGGAGAAAGAAAATAGTGAAAAACACGAGGAGCAAGAAAAGGGAAGAAATATATGAGGAGCAAAAAACAAAAACAAAAACAAAAAATACGAGGAGCAGAAAAGTGTGAAAAATAAGAGGAGCGTCAAACGTGTGAAAATACGAGGAGCAAGAAAAGTGTGAAAAACACGAGGAGCAAGAAAAGGGAAGAAACATACGAGGAGCAAAAAAAAAAAAAACAGAAAAATACGAGGAGCAGAAAAGTGTGAAAAATAAGAGGAGCATGAAAAGTGTGAAAAAACGAGGAGCAACAAATGTGTGAAAAACCTGAGGTTAAGAAAAAGGGGAGAAGAATACGAGGAGCAAGAAAAAAAAAGCAAAATACATAAACGAGGAGAACACAAGGGGCGAAAATCAGAGGAGGATCAACAGTATGCCACTACGAGGAGCAAGAGAAGTGTGAAAAACCCGAAGCGAAGAAACAGGGGAGAAGAATACGAGGAGCAAGAAAAAAAGTAAAATACAAAAACGAGGAGAACACAAGGGGCGAAAATCAGAGGAGGATCAAAAGTGTGGCACTAGGTGGAGTAAGAGAAGTGTGAAAAACGCGAGGAGAAGAAACAGGGGAGAAGAATACGAGGAGCAAGAAAAAAAAAGCAAAATACAAAAACGAGGAGAACACAAGTGGCGAAAATCAGAGGAGGATCAAAAGTGTGGCATTACGTGGAGTAAGAGAAGTGTGAAAAACCCAAGGTGAAGAAACGGGAGAAGAATACGAGGAGCAAGAAAAAGAAAGCAAAATACAAAAACGAGGAGAACACAAGGGGCGAAAATCAGAGGAGGATCAACAGTGTGCCACTACGAGGAGCATGAGAAGTGTGAAAAACCCGAGGCGAAGAAACAGGGGAGAAGAATACGAGGAGCAAGAAAAAAAGCAAAATACAAAAACGAGGAGAACACAAGGGGCGAAAATCAGAGGAGGATCAAAAGTGTCGCACTACGTGGAGTAAGAGAAGTGTGAAAAACGCGAGGGGAAGAAACAGGGGAGAAGAATACGAGGAGCAAGAAAAAAAAAGCAAAATACAAAAACGAGGAGAACACAAGGGGCGAAAATCAGAGGAGGATCAAAAGTGTGGCACTACGAGGAGTACGAGAAGTGTGAAAAAGCTGATGTGAAGAAACAGGGGAGAAGAATACGAGGAGCAAGAAAAAAAAGCAAAATACAAAAACGAGGAGAACACAAGGGGCGAAAATCAGAGGAGGATCAACAGTATGCCACTACGAGGAGCAAGAGAAGTGTGAAAAACCGGAGGTGAGGAAACAGGGGAGAAGAATACGAGGAGCAAGGAAAAAAAAGCAAAATACAAAAACGAGGAGAACACAAGGGGCGAAAATCAGAGGAGGATCAGCAGTATGCCACTACGAGGAGTAAGAGAAGTGTGAAAAAGCTGATGTGAAGAAACAGGGGAGAAGAATACGAGGAGCAAGAAAAAAAAAGCAAAATACAAAAACGAGGAGAACACAAGGGGCGAAAATCAGAGGAGGATCAACAGTATGCCACTACGAGGAGCAAGAGAAGTGTGAAAAACCCGAGGCGGAGAAACAGGGGAGAAGAATACGAGGAGCAAGAAAAAAAGCAAAATACAAAAACGAGGAGAACACAAGGGGCGAAAATCAGAGGAGGATCAGCAGTATGCCACTACGAGGAGTAAGAGAAGTGTGAAAAAGCTGATGTGAAGAAACAGGGGAGAAGAATACGAGGAGCAAGAAAAAAAAAGCAAAATACAAAAACGAGGAGAACACAAGGGGCGAAAATCAGAGGAGGATCAACAGTATGCCACTACGAGGAGCAAGAGAAGTGTGAAAAACCCGAGGTGAGGAAACAGGGGAGAAGAATACGAGGAGCAAGGAAAAAAAAGCAAAATACAAAAACGAGGAGAACACAAGGGGCGAAAATCAGAGGAGGATCAAAAGTCTGGCACTAGTTGGACTAAGAGAAGTCTGAAAAACCCGAGGCGAAGAAACAGGGGAGAAGAATACGAGGAGCAAGGAAAAAAAAGCAAAATACAAAAACGAGGAGAACACAAGGGGCGAAAATCAGAGGAGGATCAACAGTATGCCACTACGAGGAGCAAGAGAAGTGTGAAAAACCCGAGGCGAAGAAACAGGGGAGAAGAATACGAGGAGCAAGAAAAAAAAGCAAAATACAAAAACGAGGAGAACACAAGGGGCGAAAATCAGAGGAGGATCAAAACTGTGGCACTAGGTGGAGTAAGAGAAGTGTGAAAAACCCGAGGCGAAGAAACAGGGGAGAAGAATACGAGGAGCAAGAAAAAAAAAGCAAAATACAAAAATGAGTAGAACACAAGGGGCGAAAATCAGAGGAGGATCAACAGTATGCCACTACGAGGAGTAAGAGAAGTGTGAAAAAGCTGATGTGAAGAAACAGGGGAGAAAATACGAGGAGCAGGAAAAAAAAGCAAAATACAAAAACGAGGAGAACACAAGGGGCGAAAATCAGAGGAGGATCAACAGTATGCCACTACGAGGAGCAAGAGAAGTGTGAAAAACCTGTGGTGAAGAAACAGGGGAGAAGAATACGAGGAGCAAGAAAAAAAAAGCAAAATACAAAAACGAGGAGAACACAAGGGGCGAAAATCAGAGGAGGATCAACAGTATGCCACTACGAGGAGTAAGAGAAGTGTGAAAAAGCTGATATGAAGAAACAGGGGAGAAGAATACGAGGAGCAAGAAAAAAAAAGCAAAATACAAAAACGAAGAGAACACAAGGGGCGAAAATCAGAGGAGGATCAACAGTATGCCACTACGAGGAGCAAGAGAAGTGTGAAAAACCCGAGGCGAAGAAACAGGGGAGAACAATACGAGGAGCAAGAAAAAAAAGCAAAATACAAAAACGAGGAGAACACAAGGGGCGAAAATCAGAGGAGGATCAAAAGTGTGGCACTACGTGGAGTAAGAGAAGTGTGAAAAACCCGAGGCGAAGAAACAGGGGAGAAGAATACGAGGAGCAAGCAAAAAACGCAAAATACAAAAACGAGGAGAACACAAGGGGCGAAAATCAGAGGAGGATCAAAAGTGTGGCACTAGGTGGAGTAAGAGAAGTGTGAAAAACCCGAGGCGAAGAAACAGGGGAGAAGAATACGAGGAGCAAGAAAAAAAAAGCAAAATACAAAAACGAGGAGAACACAAGGGGCGAAAATCAGAGGAGGATCAAAAGTGTGGCACTACGTGGAGTAAGAGCAGTGTGAAAAACCCGAGGGGAAGAAACATGGGAGAAGAATAAGAGGAGCAAGAAAAAAAAAGCAAAATACAAAAACGAGGAGAACACAAGGGGCGAAAATCAGAAGAGGATCAAAAGTCTGGCACTAGTTGGACTAAGAGAAGTCTGAAAAACCCGAGGCGAAGAAACAGGGGAGAAGAATACGAGGAGCAAGGAAAAAAAAGCAAAATACAAAAACGAGGAGAACACAAGGGGCGAAAATCAGAGGAGGATCAACAGTATGCCACTACGAGGAGCAAGAGAAGTGTGAAAAACCCGAGGCGAAGAAACAGGGGAGAAGAATACGAGGAGCAAGAAAAAAAAGCAAAATACAAAAACGAGGAGAACACAAGGGGCGAAAATCAGAGGAGGATCAAAAGTGTGGCACTAGGTGGAGTAAGAGAAGTGTGAAAAACCCGAGGCGAAGAAACAGGGGAGAAGAATACGAGGAGCAAGAAAAAAAAAGCAAAATACAAAAATGAGTAGAACACAAGGGGCGAAAATCAGAGGAGGATCAACAGTATGCCACTACGAGGAGTAAGAGAAGTGTGAAAAAGCTGATGTGAAGAAACAGGGGAGAAAATACGAGGAGCAGGAAAAAAAAGCAAAATACAAAAACGAGGAGAACACAAGGGGCGAAAATCAGAGGAGGATCAACAGTATGCCACTACGAGGAGCAAGAGAAGTGTGAAAAACCCGAGGTGAAGAAACAGCAGAGAAGAATACGAGGAGCAAGAAAAAAAAGCAAAATACAAAAACGAGGAGAACACAAGGGGCGAAAATCAGAGGAGGATCAAAAGTGTGGCACTAGCTGGAGTAAGAGAAGTGTGAAAAACCCGAGGTGAAGAAACAGGGGAGAAGATTACGAGGAGCAAGAAAAAAAAAGCAAAATACAAAAACGAGGAGAACACAAGGGGCGAAAATCAGAGGAGGATCAAAAGTGTGGCACTAGGTGGAGTAAGAGAAGTGTGAAAAACGCGAGGCGAAGAAACACGGGAGAAGAATACGAGGAGCGAGAAAAAAAAAGCAAAATACAAAAACGAGGAGAACACAAGGGGCGAAAATCAGAGGAGGATCAAAAGTGTGGCACTAGGTGGAGTAAGAGAAGTGTGAAAAACCCGAGGCAAAGAAACAGGGGAGAAGAATACGAGGAGCAAGGAAAAAAAAGCAAAATACAAAAACGAGGAGAACACAAGGGGCGAAAATCAGAGGAGGATCACCAGTATGCCACTACGAGGAGTAAGAGAAGTGTGAAAAAGCTGATGTGAAGAAACAGGGGAGAAGAATACGGGGAGCAAGAAAAAAAAAGCAAAATACAAAAACGAGGAGAACACAAGGGGCGAAAATCAGAGGAGGATCAACAGTATGCCACTACGAGGAGCAAGAGAAGTGTGAAAAACCCGAGGCAAAGAAACAGGGGAGAAGAATACGAGGAGCAAGAAAAAAAAGCAAAATACAAAAACGAGGAGAACACAAGGGGCGAAAATCAGAGGAGGATCAAAAGTGTGGCACTAGGTGGAGTAAGAGAGGTGTGAAAAACCCTAGGCGAAGAAACAGGGGAGAAGAAAACAAGGAGCAAGAAAAAAAAAGCAAAATACAAAAACGAGGAGAACACAAGGGGCGAAAATCAGAGGAGGATCAAACGTGTGGCACTACGTGGAGTAAGAGAAGTCTGAAAAAGCTGATGTGAAGAAACAGGGGAGAAGAATACGAGGTGCAAGAAAAAAAAAGCAAAATACATAAACGAGGAGAACACAAGGGGCGAAAATCAGAGGAGGATCTACAGTATGCCACTACGAGGAGTAAGAGAAGTGTGAAAAAGCTGATGTGAAGAAACAGGGGAGAAGAATACGAGGAGCAAGAAAAAAAAGCAAAATACAAAAACGAGGAGAACACAAGGGGCGAAAATCTGAGGAGGATCTACAGTATGCCACTACGAGGAGCAAGAGAAGTGTGAAAAACCCGAGGCGAAGAAACAGGGGAGAAGAATACGAGGAGCAAGAAAAAAAAGCAAAATACAAAAACGAGGAGAACACAAGGGGCGAAAATCAGAGGAGGATCAAAAGTGTGGCACTAGGTGGAGTAAGAGAAGTGTGAAAAACCCGAGGCGAAGAAACAGGGGAGAAGAATACGTGGAGCAAGAAAAAAAAAGCAAAATACAAAAATGAGTAGAACACAAGGGGCGAAAATCAGAGGAGGATCAACAGTATGCCACTACGAGGAGTAAGAGAAGTGTGAAAAAGCTGATGTGAAGAAACAGGGGAGAAAATACGAGGAGCAGGAAAAAAAAGCAAAATACAAAAACGAGGAGAACACAAGGGGCGAAAATCAGAGGAGGATCAACAGTATGCCACTACGAGGAGCAAGAGAAGTGTGAAAAACCCGAGGCGAAGAAACAGGGGAGAAGAATACGAGGAGCAAGAAAAAAAAGCAAAATACAAAAACGAGGAGAACACAAGGGGCGAAAATCAGAGGAGGATCAAAAGTGTGGCACTACGGGGAGTAAGAGAAGTGTGAAAAACCCGAGGCGAAGAAACAGGGGAGAAGAATACGAGGAGCAAGGAAAAAAAAGCAAAATACAAAAACGAGGAGAACACAAGGGGCGAAAATCAGAGGAGGATCAACAGTATGCCACTACGAGGAGTAAGAGAAGTGCGAAAAAGCTGATGTGAAGAAACAGGGGAGAAGAATACGGGGAGCAAGAAAAAAAAAGCAAAATACAAAAACGAGGAGAACACAAGGGGCGAAAATCAGAGGAGGATCAACAGTATGCCACTACGAGGAGCAAGAGAAGTGTGAAAAACCCGAGGCAAAGAAACAGGGGAGAAGAATACGAGGAGCAAGAAAAAAAAGCAAAATACAAAAACGAGGAGAACACAAGGGGCGAAAATCAGAGGAGGATCAAAAGTGTGGCACTAGGTGGAGTAAGAGAAGTGTGAAAAACCCTAGGCGAAGAAACAGGGGAGAAGAATACGAGGAGCAAGAAAAAAAAAGCAAAATACAAAAATGAGGAGAACACAAGGGGCGAAAATCAGAGGAGGATCAAACGTGTGGCACTACGTGGAGTAAGAGAAGTCTGAAAAAGCTGATGTGAAGAAACAGGGGAGAAGAATACGAGGTGCAAGAAAAAAAAAGCAAAATACAAAAACGAGGAGAACACAAGGGGCGAAAATCAGAGGAAATCAAAAGTGTGGCACTAGGTGGAGTAAGAGAAGTGTGAAAAACCCGAGGCAAAGAAACAGGGGAGAAGAATACAAGGAGCAAGAAAAAAAAGCAAAATACATAAACGAGGAGAACACAAGGGGCGAAAATCAGAGGAGGATCAACAGTACGCCACTACGAGAAGCAAGAGAAGTGTGAAAAACGCGAGGCGAAAAAACAGGGGAG
Organism: Cervus elaphus; assembly: GCF_910594005.1. NCBI lineage: Eukaryota > Metazoa > Chordata > Mammalia > Artiodactyla > Cervidae > Cervus > Cervus elaphus. The sequence continues at coordinate 83,815,673 of NC_057836.1, forward strand.
AAAAATACGAGGAGCAAGAAAAAAAAAGCAAAATACAAAAACGAGGAGAACACAAGGGGCGAAGATCAGAGGAGGATCAACGTGTGGCACTACGAGGAGCAATAGAAGTGTGAAAAACCCGAGTCGAAGAAACAGGGGAGAAGAATACGAGGAGAAAGAAAATAAAAGCAAAATACAATATCGAGGAGAACACAAGGGGCGAAAATCAGAGGAGGATCAACAGTATGCCACTATGAGGAGCAAGAGAAGAGTGAAAAACCCGAGGTGAAGAAACAGGAGAGAAGAATACGAGGAGCAAGAAAAAAAAAGCAAAATACAAAAACGAAGAGAACACAAGGGGCGAAAATCAGAGGAGGATCAACAGTGTGGCACTACAAGGAGCAAGAACAGTGTGAAAAACCCGAGGCGAAGAAACAGAGGAGAAGAATACGGGGAGCAAGAAAAAAAAAGCAAAATACAAAAACGAGGAGCAGACAAGTTGGGAAAATCAGAGGAGAATCAAATGTATGCCAATACGAGGAGCAAGAGCAGTGTGAAAAACCCGAGTTGAAGAAACAGGGGAGAAGAATACGAGTAGCAAGAAAGAAAAAGCAAAAGACAAGAACGAGGAGCAGACAAGGGTTGGAAATCAGAGGAGAATCAACAGTATGCAACTACGAGGAGCAAGAGCATTGTGAAAAACCCGAGGCGAAGATTCCCACGTGATTCCCAAGTGATTCTCACGTGATGCCCACATGATTCCCACGTAATTCCCACGTGATTCCCACGTGATGCCCACCTGATGCCCACGTGATGCCCACGTGTTGCCCACGTGATGCCCACGTGATTCCCACGTGTTGCCCACGTGATTCCCACGTGATTCCCACGTGATGGCCACGTGATGCCCACGTGATTCTCACGTGATGGCCACGTGATTCCCACGTGATGCCCACGTGATTCCCACGTGATTCCCACGTGATGCCCACGTGATTCCCACTTGATGCCCACGTGATTCCCACGTGATTCCCACGTGATTCCAACGTGATTCCCACGTGATGCCCACGTGATTCCCACGTTATTCCCACGTGATGCCCAAGTGATGCCCACGTGATTCCCACGTGATGGCCACGTGATTCCCACGTGATTCCCACGTGTTGCCCACGTGATTCCCACGTGATTCCCACGTGATGCCCACGTGATTCCCACGTGATGGCCACGTGATGCCCACGTGATTCCCACGTGATGGCCACGTGATGCCCACGTGATGCCCACGTGATGGCCACGTGATGCCCACGTGATGCCCACGTGATTCCCACGTGATGCCCACGTGATGCCTACGTGATTCCCACGTGATTCCCACGTGATGCCACGTGATGCCCATGTGATGGCCACGTGATTCCCACGTGTTGCCCACGTGATTCCCACCTGATTCCCACGTGATTCCCACGTGATGGCCACGTGATTCCCACGTGATTCCCATGTGATGCCCACGTGATGCCCACGTGATTCCCAAGTGAATCCCACGTGATGGCCACGTGATGCCCACGTCATTCCCACGTGATTCCCACATGTTGCCCACGTGATTCTCACGTGATTCCCACGTGATGGCCACGTGTTTCCCACGTGTTGCCCACGTGATGCCCACGTGTTTCCCACATATTGCCCACATGATTCCCACTTGATTCCCACGTGATTCTCACGTGATGCCCACGTGATGCCCACGTGATTCCCACGTGATGGCCACGTGATTTCCACGTGATGCCCACGTGATGCCCACGTGATTCCCACGTGATGCCCACATGATTCCCACGTGATGGCCACGTGATTCCCACGTGTTGCCCACGTGATTCCCACGTGATTCCCTCGTGATTCCCACGTGATTCCCACGTGATGGCCACGTGATTCCCACGTGATGCCCACGTGTTGACCACGTGTTTGCCACGTGATTCCCACGTGATTCATAGGTGATGCCCACGTGATTCCCACGTGATTCCCACGTGATGCTCACGTGATGCCCACGTGATTCCCACGTGATGGCCACGTGATTCCCACGTGATGGCCACGTGATGCCCACGTGATTTCCACGTGATTCCCACGTGATGCCCACGTGATGCCTACGTGATTCCCACGTGATTCCCACGTGATGCCCACGTGATGCCCATGTGATGGCCACGTGATTCCCACGTGTTGCCCACGTGATTCCCACCGGATTCCCACGTGATTCCCACGTGATGCCCACGTGATTCCCACAGATTCCCATGTGATGCCCACGTGATGCCCACGTGATTCCCAAGTGATTCCCACGTGATGGCCACGTGATGCCCACGTAATTCCCACGTGATGCCCACGTCATTCCCACGTGATTCCCACGTGATTCCCACATGTTGCCCACGTGATTCTCACGTGATTCCCACGTGATGGCCACGTGTTTCCCACGTGTTGCCCACGTGATGCCCACGTGATTCCCACATATTGCCCACGTGATTCCCACTTGATTCCCACGTGATTCTCACGTGATGCCCACGTGATTCCCACGTGATTCCCACGTGATGGCCACGTGATTTCCACGTGATTCCCACGTGATGCCCACGTGATTCCCACGTGATGGCCACGTGATTCCCACGTGTTGCCCACGTGATGCCCACGTGATGCCCACGTGATTCCCACGTGATGGCCACGTGATTCCCACGTGATGCCCACGTGTTGACCGCGTGTTTGCCACGTGATTCCCATGTGATTCACAGGTGATGCCCACGTGATTCCCACGTGATTCCCACGTGATGCCCACGTGATGCCCACGTGATTCCCACGTGATGGCCACGTGATTCCCACCTGATTCCCACGTGATGCCCACGTGATTTCCACGTGATTCCCACGTGATTCCCACGTGATGCATACGTGTTCCCACGTGATGCCCACGTGATTCCCAAGTGATTCCCACGTGTTGCCCACGTGATTCCCATGTGATTCCCACTGTTGCCCACGTGATTCCCACGTGATGCCCACGTGATTCCCATGTGTTGCCCACGTGATGCCCACGTGATGCCCACGTGATACCCTCGTCATTCCCCCGTGATTCCCACGTGATTCCCACGTGATGGCCACCTGATTCCCACGTGATTCCCACGTGTTGCCCACGTGATACCCACCTGATGCCCACATTATTCCCACGTGATTCCCACATGATGGCCACGTGATTCCCACGTGTTTCCCACGTGATTCCCACGTGATTCCCAAGTGATGGCCACGTGATTCTCACGTGATTCCCACGTGATTCCCACGTGATACCCACCTGATGCCCACATTATTCCCACGTGATTCACACATGATGGCCAGGTGATTCCCACGTGTTGCCCACGTGATTCCCACGTGATTCCCACTTGATGCCCACGTGATTCCCACGTGACTCCCAAGTGATTCTCACGTGATTCCCACGTGATTCCCACGTGATTTCCACGTGTTGCCCACGTGATGCCCACGTGATGCCCACGTGATTCCCATGTGATTCCAACGTGATGCCCACGTGATTCCCACGTGACTCCAAACTGATTCTCACGTGATGCCCACGTGAAGACCACGTGATGCCCACGTTACACCCACGTGATGCCCAAGTGATTCCAACGGGATCAGAGAAGCATAAAAGTGTAAAAATACGAGGAGCAAGAAAAGTGTGAAAAATCCCAGGAGGAGAAATAGGGGAGAAAAATATGAGGAGCGAAAAAAAAAAAAAACACAAAAATACGAGGAGTAGAAAAGTGGGGAAAATAAGTGGAGCCTCAAAAGTGTGAAAATACGAGGAGAAAGAAAATAGTGAAAAACACGAGGAGCAAGAAAAGGGAAGAAATATATGAGGAGCAAAAAACAAAAACAAAAACAAAAAATACGAGGAGCAGAAAAGTGTGAAAAATAAGAGGAGCGTCAAACGTGTGAAAATACGAGGAGCAAGAAAAGTGTGAAAAACACGAGGAGCAAGAAAAGGGAAGAAACATACGAGGAGCAAAAAAAAAAAAAACAGAAAAATACGAGGAGCAGAAAAGTGTGAAAAATAAGAGGAGCATGAAAAGTGTGAAAATACGAGGAGCAACAAATGTGTGAAAAACCTGAGGTTAAGAAAAAGGGGAGAAGAATACGAGGAGCAAGAAAAAAAAAGCAAAATACATAAACGAGGAGAACACAAGGGGCGAAAATCAGAGGAGGATCAACAGTATGCCACTACGAGGAGCAAGAGAAGTGTGAAAAACCCGAAGCGAAGAAACAGGGGAGAAGAATACGAGGAGCAAGAAAAAAAGTAAAATACAAAAACGAGGAGAACACAAGGGGCGAAAATCAGAGGAGGATCAAAAGTGTGGCACTAGGTGGAGTAAGAGAAGTGTGAAAAACGCGAGGAGAAGAAACAGGGGAGAAGAATACGAGGAGCAAGAAAAAAAAGCAAAATACAAAAACGAGGAGAACACAAGTGGCGAAAATCAGAGGAGGATCAAAAGTGTGGCATTACGTGGAGTAAGAGAAGTGTGAAAAACCCAAGGTGAAGAAACGGGAGAAGAATACGAGGAGCAAGAAAAAGAAAGCAAAATACAAAAACGAGGAGAACACAAGGGGCGAAAATCAGAGGAGGATCAACAGTGTGCCACTACGAGGAGCAGGAGAAGTGTGAAAAACCCGAGGCGAAGAAACAGGGGAGAAGAATACGAGGAGCAAGAAAAAAAGCAAAATACAAAAACGAGGAGAACACAAGGGGCGAAAATCAGAGGAGGATCAAAAGTGTCGCACTACGTGGAGTAAGAGAAGTGTGAAAAACCCGAGGGGAAGAAACAGGGGAGAAGAATACGAGGAGCAAGAAAAAAAAAGCAAAATACAAAAACGAGGAGAACACAAGGGGCGAAAATCAGAGGAGGATCAAAAGTGTGGCACTACGAGGAGTACGAGAAGTGTGAAAAAGCTGATGTGAAGAAACAGGGGAGAAGAATACGAGGAGCAAGAAAAAAAAGCAAAATACAAAAACGAGGAGAACACAAGGGGCGAAAATCAGAGGAGGATCAAAAGTGTGGCACTACGTGGAGTAAGAGAAGTGTGAAAAACCCGAGGCAAAGAAACAGGGGAGAAGAATACGAGGAGAAAGAAAAAAAAAGCAAAATACAAAAACGAGGAGAACACAAGGGACGAAAATCAGAGGAGGATCAGCAGTATGCCACTACGAGGAGTAAGAGAAGTGTGAAAAAGCTGATGTGAAGAAACAGGGGAGAAGAATACGAGGAGCAAGAAAAAAAAAGCAAAATACAAAAACGAGGAGAACACAAGGGGCGAAAATCAGAGGAGGATCAACAGTATGCCACTACGAGGAGCAAGAGAAGTGTGAAAAACCCGAGGCGGAGAAACAGGGGAGAAGAATACGAGGAGCAAGAAAAAAAGCAAAATACAAAAACGAGGAGAACACAAGGGGCGAAAATCAGAGGAGGATCAGCAGTATGCCACTACGAGGAGTAAGAGAAGTGTGAAAAAGCTGATGTGAAGAAACAGGGGAGAAGAATACGAGGAGCAAGAAAAAAAAAGCAAAATACAAAAACGAGGAGAACACAAGGGGCGAAAATCAGAGGAGGATCAACAGTATGCCACTACGAGGAGCAAGAGAAGTGTGAAAAACCGGAGGTGAGGAAACAGGGGAGAAGAATACGAGGAGCAAGGAAAAAAAAGCAAAATACAAAAACGAGGAGAACACAAGGGGCGAAAATCAGAGGAGGATCAACAGTATGCCACTACGAGGAGCAAGAGAAGTGTAAAAAACCCGAGGCGAAGAAACAGGGGAGAAGAATACGAGGAGCAAGAAAAAAAAGCAAAATACAAAAACGAGGAGAACACAAGGGGCGAAAATCAGAGGAGGATCAAAAGTGTGGCACTACGTGGAGTAAGAGAAGTGTGAAAAACCCGAGGCAAAGAAACAGGGGAGAAGAATAGGAGGAGCAAGAAAAAAAAAGCAAAATACAAAAACGAGGAGAACACAAGGGGCGAAAATCACAGGAGGATCAAAAGTGTGGCACCACGTGGAGTAAGAGAAGTGTGAAAAACCCGAGGCGAAGAAACAGGGGAGAAGAATACGAGGAGCAAGAAAAAAAAAGCAAAATACAAAAACGAGGAGAACACAAGGGGCGAAAATCAGAGGAGGATCAAAAGTGTGCTACTAGGTGGAGTAAGAGAAGTGTGAAAAACCCGACGTGAAGAAACAGGGGAGAAGAATACGCGGAGCAAGAAAAAAAAAGCAAAATACAAAAATGAGGAGAACACAAGGGGCGAAAATCAGAGGAGGATCAACAGTATGCCACTACGAGGAGTAAGAGAACTGTGAAAAAGCTGATGTGAAGAAACAGGGGAGAAGAATACGAGGAGCAAGAAAAAAAAAGCAAAATACAAAAACGAGGAGAACACAAGGGGCGAAAATCAGAGGAGGATCAACAGTATGCCACTACGAGGAGTAAGAGAAGTGTGAAAAACCTGAGGTGAAGAAACAGGGGAGAAGAATACGAGGAGCAAGAAAAAACAAGCAAAATACAAAAACGAGGAGAACACAAGGGGCGAAAATCAGAGGAGGATCAAAAGTGTAACACTACGTGGAGTAAGAGAAGTGTGAAAAACTCGAGGCGAAGAAACAGGGGAGAAGAATACGAGGAGCAAGAAAAAAAAAGCAAAATACAAAAACGAGGAGAACACAAGGGGCGAAAATCAGAGGAGGATCAACAGTATGCCACTACGAGGAGTAAGAGAAGTGTGAAAAAGCTGATGTGAAGAAACAGGGGAGAAGAATACGAGGAGCAAGAAAAAAAAAGCAAAATACAAAAACGAGGAGAACACAAGGGGCGAAAATCAGAGGAGGATCAAAAGTGTGGCACTACGAGGAGCAAGAGAAGTGTGAAAAACCCGAGGTGAAGAAACACGGGAGAAGAATACGAGGAGCAAGAAAAAAAAGCAAAATACAAAAACGAGGAGAACACAAGGGGCGAAAATCAGAGGAGGATCAAAAGTGTGGCACTAGCTGGAGTAAGAGAAGTGTGAAAAATCCGAGGCGAAGAAACAGGGGAGAAGAATACGAGGAGCAAGAAAAAAAAAGCAAAATACAAAAACGAGGAGAACACAAGGGGCGAAAATCAGAGGAGGATCAACAGTATGCCACTACGAGGAGCAAGAGAAGTGTGAAAAACCCGAGGTGAGGAAACAGGGGAGAAGAATACGAGGAGCAAGGAAAAAAAAGCAAAATACAAACACGAGGAGAACACAAGGGGCGAAAATCAGAGGAGGATCAACAGTATGCCACTACGAGGAGCAAGAGAAGTGTGAAAAACCCGAGGTGAAGAAACAGGGGAGAAGAATACGAGGAGCAAGGAAAAAAAAGCAAAATACAAACACGAGGAGAACACAAGGGGCGAAAATCAGAGGAGGATCAACAGTATGCCACTACGAGGAGCAAGAGAAGTGTGAAAAACCCGAGGCGAAGAAACAGGGGAGAAGAATACGAGGAGCAAGAAAAAAAAAGCAAAATACAAAAATGAGGAGAACACAAGGGGCGAAAATCAGAGGAGGATCAACAGTATTCCACTACGAGGAGCAAGAGTAGTGTGAAAAACCCGAGGCAAAGAAACAGGGGAGAAGAATACGAGGAGCAAGAAAAAAAAAGCAAAATACAAAAACGAGGAGAACACAAGGGGCGAAAATCAGAGGAGGATCAACAGTATGCCACTACGAGGAGCAAGAGAAGTGTGAAAAACCCGAGGTGAGGAAACAGGGGAGAAGAATACGAGGAGCAAGGAAAAAAAAGCAAAATACAAAAACGAGGAGAACACAAGGGGCGAAAATCAGAGGAGGATCAACAGTATGCCACTACGAGGAGCAAGAGAAGTGTGAAAAACCCGAGGCGAAGAAACAGGGGAGAAGAATACGAGGAGCAAGAAAAAAAAGCAAAATACAAAAACGAGGAGAACACAAGGGGCGAAAATCAGAGGAGGATCAAAAGTGTGGCACTAGCTGGAGTAAGAGAAGTGTGAAAAACCCGAGGCAAAGAAACAGGGGAGAAGAATACGAGGAGCAAGAAAAAAAAAGCAAAATACAAAAACGAGGAGAACACAAGGGGCGAAAATCACAGGAGGATCAAAAGTGTGGCACTAGGTGGAGTAAGAGAAGTGTGAAAAACCCGAGGCGAAGAAACAGGGGAGAAGAATAGGCGGAGCAAGAAAAAAAAAGCAAAATACAAAAACGAGGAGAACACAAGGGGCGAAAATCAGAGGAGGATCAAAAGTGTGGCACTAGGTGGAGTAAGAGAAGTGTGAAAAACCCGAGGCGAAGAAACAGGGGAGAAGAATACGAGGAGCAAGGAAAAAAAAGCAAAATACAAAAACGAGGAGAACACAAGGGGCGAAAATCAGAGGAGGATCAAAACTGTGGCAGTAGGTGGAGTAAGAGAAGTGTGAAAAACCCAAGGCGAAGAAACACGGGAGAAGAATACGCGGAGCAAGAAAAAAAAAGCAAAATACAAAAACGAGGAGAACACAAGGGGCGAAAATCAGAGGAGGATCAACAGTAAGCCACTACGAGGAGTAAGAGAAGTGTGAAAAAGCTGATGTGAAGAAACAGGGGAGAAGAATACGAGGAGCAAGAAAAAAAAAGCAAAATACAAAAACGAGGAGAACACAAGGGGCGAAAATCAGAGGAGGATCAACAGTATGCCACTACGAGGAGTAAGAGAAGTGTGAAAAAGCTGATGTGAAGAAACAGGGGAGAAAATACGAGGATCAGGAAAAAAATCAAAATACAAAAACGAGGAGAACACAAGGGGCGAAAATCAGAGGAGGATCAACAGTATGCCACTACGAGGAGCAAGAGAAGTGTGAAAAACCCGAGGTGAAGAAACAGGGGAGAAGAATACGAGGAGCAAGGAAAAAAAAGCAAAATACAAACACGAGGAGAACACAAGGGGGGAAAATCAGAGGAGGATCAACAGTATGCCACTACGAGGAGCAAGAGAAGTGTGAAAAACCCGAGGCGAAGAAACAGGGGAGAAGAATACGAGGAGCAAGAAAAAAAAAGCAAAATACAAACACGAGGAGAACACAAGGGGCGAAAATCAGAGGAGGATCAACAGTATGCCACTACGAGGAGCAAGAGAAGTGTGAAAAACCCGAGGCGAAGAAACAGGGGAGAAGAATACGAGGAGCAAGAAAAAAAAAGCAAAATACAAAAATGAGGAGAACACAAGGGGCGAAAATCAGAGGAGGATCAACAGTATTCCACTACGAGGAGCAAGAGTAGTGTGAAAAACCCGAGGCAAAGAAACAGGGGAGAAGAATACGAGGAGCAAGAAAAAAAAAGCAAAATACAAAAACGAGGAGAACACAAGGGGCGAAAATCAGAGGAGGATCAACAGTATGCCACTACGAGGAGCAAGAGAAGTGTGAAAAACCCGAGGTGAGGAAACAGGGGAGAAGAATACGAGGAGCAAGGAAAAAAAAGCAAAATACAAAAACGAGGAGAACACAAGGGGCGAAAATCAGAGGAGGATCAACAGTATGCCACTACGAGGAGCAAGAGAAGTGTGAAAAACCCGAGGCGAAGAAACAGGGGAGAAGAATACGAGGAGCAAGAAAAAAAAGCAAAATACAAAAACGAGGAGAACACAAGGGGCGAAAATCAGAGGAGGATCAAAAGTGTGGCACTACGTGGAGTAAGAGAAGTGTGAAAAACCCGAGGCAAAGAAACAGGGGAGAAGAATACGAGGAGCAAGAAAAAAAAAGCAAAATACAAAAACGAGGAGAACACAAGGGGCGAAAATCACAGGAGGATCAAAAGTGTGGCACTAGGTGGAGTAAGAGAAGTGTGAAAAACCCGAGGCGAAGAAACAGGGGAGAAGAATAGGCGGAGCAAGAAAAAAAAAGCAAAATACAAAAACGAGGAGAACACAAGGGGCGAAAATCAGAGGAGGATCAAAAGTGTGGCACTAGGTGGAGTAAGAGAAGTGTGAAAAACCCGAGGCGAAGAAACAGGGGAGAAGAATACGAGGAGCAAGGAAAAAAAAGCAAAATACAAAAACGAGGAGAACACAAGGGGCGAAAATCAGAGGAGGATCAAAACTGTGGCAGTAGGTGGAGTAAGAGAAGTGTGAAAAACCCAAGGCGAAGAAACACGGGAGAAGAATACGCGGAGCAAGAAAAAAAAAGCAAAATACAAAAACGAGGAGAACACAAGGGGCGAAAATCAGAGGAGGATCAACAGTAATCCACTACGAGGAGTAAGAGAAGTGTGAAAAAGCTGATGTGAAGAAACAGGGGAGAAGAATACGAGGAGCAAGAAAAAAAAAGCAAAATACAAAAACGAGGAGAACACAAGGGGCGAAAATCAGAGGAGGATCAACAGTATGCCACTACGAGGAGTAAGAGAAGTGTGAAAAAGCTGATGTGAAGAAACAGGGGAGAAAATACGAGGATCAGGAAAAAAATCAAAATACAAAAACGAGGAGAACACAAGGGGCGAAAATCAGAGGAGGATCAACAGTATGCCACTACGAGAAGCAAGAGAAGTGTGAAAATCCCGAGGCGAAGAAACAGGGGAGAAGAATACGAGGAGCAAGAAAAAAAAGCAAAATACAAAAACGAGGAGAACACAAGGGGCGAAAATCAGAGGAGGATCAAAAGTGTGGCACTAGGTGGAGTAAGAGAAGTATGAAAAACCCGAGGCGAAGAAACAGGGGAGAAGAATACGAGGAGCAAGAAAAAAAAGCAAAATACAAAAACGAGGAGAACACAAGGGGCGAAAATCAGAGGAGGATCAACAGTATGCCACTACGAGGAGCAAGAGAAGTGTGAAAAATCCGAGGCGAAGAAACAGGGGAGAAGAATACGAGGAGCAAGGAAAAAAAAGCAAAATACAAAAACGAGGAGAACACAAGGGGCGAAAATCAGAGGAGGATCAAAAGTGTGGCACTAGGTGGAGTAAGAGAACTGTGAAAAACGCGAGGCGAAGAAACAGGGGAGAAGAATACGAGGAGCAAGAAAAAAAAAGCAAAATACAAAAACGAGGAGAACACAAGGGGCGAAAATCAGAGGAGGATCAACAGTATGCCACTACGAGGAGTAAGAGAATTGTGAAAAAGCTGATGTGAAGAAACAGGGGAGAAAATACGAGGAGCAGGAAAAAAAAGCAAAATACAAAAACGAGGAGAACACAAGGGGCGAAAATCAGAGGAGGATCAACAGTATGCCACTACGAGGAGCAAGAGAAATGTGAAAATCCCGAGGCGAAGAAACAGGGGTGAAGAATACGAGGAGCAAGAAAAAAAAGCAAAATACAAAAACGAGGAGAACACAAGGGGCGAAAATCAGAGGAGGATCAAAAGTGTGGCACTAGCTGGAGTAAGAGAAGTGTGAAAAACCCGAGGCGAAGAAACAGGGGAGAAGAATACGAGGAGCAAGAAAAAAAAAGCAAAATACAAAAACGAGGAGAACACAAGGGGCGAAAATCAGAGGAGGATCAACAGTATGCCACTACGAGGAGCAAGAGAAGTGTGAAAAACCCGAGGTGAAGAAACAGGGGAGAAGAATACGAGGAGCAAGGAAAAAAAAGCAAAATACAAAAACGAGGAGAACACAAGGGGCGAAAATCAGAGGAGGATCAACAGTATGCCACTACGAGGAGCAAGAGAAGTGTGATAAACCCGAGGTGAAGAAACAGGGGAGAAGAATACGAGGAGCAAGAAAAAAAAAAGCAAAATACAAAAACGAGGAGAACACAAGGGGCGAAAATCAGAGGAGGATCAAAAGTGTGGCACTAGCTGGAGTAAGAGAACTGTGAAAAACGCGAGGCGAAGAAACAGGGGAGAAGAATACGAGGAGCAAGAAAAAAAAAGCAAAATACAAAAACGAGGAGAACACAAGGGGCGAAAATCAGAGGAGGATCAACAGTATGCCACTACGAGGAGTAAGAGAAGTGTGAAAAAGCTGATGTGAAGAAACAGGGGAGAAAATACGAGGAGCAGGAAAAAAAAGCAAAATACAAAAACGAGGAGAACACAAGGGGCGAAAATCAGAGGAGGATCAACAGTATGCCACTACGAGGAGCAAGAGAAATGTGAAAATCCCGAGGCGAAGAAACAGGGGTGAAGAATACGAGGAGCAAGAAAAAAAGCAAAATACAAAAACGAGGAGAACACAAGGGGCGAAAATCAGAGGAGGATCAAAAGTGTGGGACTAGCTGGAGTAAGAGAAGTGTGAAAAACCCGAGGCGAAGAAACAGGGGAGAAGAATACGAGGAGCAAGAAAAAAAAAGCAAAATACAAAAACGAGGAGAACACAAGGGGCGAAAATCAGAGGAGGATCAACAGTATGCCACTACGAGGAGTAAGAGAAGTGTGAAAAAGCTGATGTGAAGAAACAGGGGAGAAGAATACGAGGAGCAAGAAAAAAAAAGCAAAATACAAAAACGAGGAGAACACAAGGGGCGAAAATCAGAGGAGGATCAAAAGTGTGGCACTACGTGGAGCAAGAGAAGTGTGAAAAACCCGAGGTGAAGAAACACGGGAGAAGAATACGAGGAGCAAGAAAAAAAAAGCAAAATACAAAAACGAGGAGAACACAAGGGGCGAAAATCAGAGGAGGATCAAAAGTGTGGCACTAGCTGGAGTAAGAGAAGTGTGAAAAATCCGAGGCGAAGAAACAGGGGAGAAGAATACGAGGAGCAAGAAAAAAAAAGCAAAATACAAAAACGAGGAGAACACAAGGGGCGAAAATCAGAGGAGGATCAACAGTATGCCACTACGAGGAGCAAGAGAAGTGTGAAAAACCCGAGGCGAAGAAACAGGGGAGAAGAATACGAGGAGCAAGGAAAAAAAAGCAAAATACAAACACGAGGAGAACACAAGGGGCGAAAATCAGAGGAGGATCAACAGTATGCCACTACGAGGAGCAAGAGAAGTGTGAAAAACCCGAGGTGAAGAAACAGGGGAGAAGAATACGAGGAGCAAGGAAAAAAAAGCAAAATACAAACACGAGGAGAACACAAGGGGCGAAAATCAGAGGAGGATCAACAGTATGCCACTACGAGGAGCAAGAGAAGTGTGAAAAACCCGAGGCGAAGAAACAGGGGAGAAGAATACGAGGAGCAAGAAAAAAAAAGCAAAATACAAAAATGAGGAGAACACAAGGGGCGAAAATCAGAGGAGGATCAACAGTATTCCACTACGAGGAGCAAGAGTAGTGTGAAAAACCCGAGGCAAAGAAACAGGGGAGAAGAATACGAGGAGCAAGAAAAAAAAAGCAAAATACAAAAACGAGGAGAACACAAGGGGCGAAAATCAGAGGAGGATCAACAGTATGCCACTACGAGGAGCAAGAGAAGTGTGAAAAACCCGAGGTGAGGAAACAGGGGAGAAGAATACGAGGAGCAAGGAAAAAAAAGCAAAATACAAAAACGAGGAGAACACAAGGGGCGAAAATCAGAGGAGGATCAACAGTATGCCACTACGAGGAGCAAGAGAAGTGTAAAAAACCCGAGGCGAAGAAACAGGGGAGAAGAATACGAGGAGCAAGAAAAAAAAGCAAAATACAAAAACGAGGAGAACACAAGGGGCGAAAATCAGAGGAGGATCAAAAGTGTGGCACTACGTGGAGTAAGAGAAGTGTGAAAAACCCGAGGCAAAGAAACAGGGGAGAAGAATACGAGGAGCAAGAAAAAAAAAGCAAAATACAAAAACGAGGAGAACACAAGGGGCGAAAATCACAGGAGGATCAAAAGTGTGGCACTAGGTGGAGTAAGAGAAGTGTGAAAAACCCGAGGCGAAGAAACAGGGGAGAAGAATACGAGGAGCAAGGAAAAAAAAGCAAAATACAAAAACGAGGAGAACACAAGGGGCGAAAATCAGAGGAGGATCAAAACTGTGGCAGTAGGTGGAGTAAGAGAAGTGTGAAAAACCCAAGGCGAAGAAACACGGGAGAAGAATACGCGGAGCAAGAAAAAAAAAGCAAAATACAAAAACGAGGAGAACACAAGGGGCGAAAATCAGAGGAGGATCAACAGTATGCCACTACGAGGAGTAAGAGAAGTGTGAAAAAGCTGATGTGAAGAAACAGGGGAGAAGAATACGAGGAGCAAGAAAAAAAAAGCAAAATACAAAAACGAGGAGAACACAAGGGGCGAAAATCAGAGGAGGATCAACAGTATGCCACTACGAGGAGTAAGAGAAGTGTGAAAAAGCTGATGTGAAGAAACAGGGGAGAAAATACGAGGATCAGGAAAAAAATCAAAATACAAAAACGAGGAGAACACAAGGGGCGAAAATCAGAGGAGGATCAACAGTATGCCACTACGAGAAGCAAGAGAAGTGTGAAAATCCCGAGGCGAAGAAACAGGGGAGAAGAATACGAGGAGCAAGAAAAAAAAGCAAAATACAAAAACGAGGAGAACACAAGGGGCGAAAATCAGAGGAGGATCAAAAGTGTGGCACTAGCTGGAGTAAGAGAAGTATGAAAAACCCGAGGCGAAGAAACAGGGGAGAAGAATACGAGGAGCAAGAAAAAAAAAGCAAAATACAAAAACGAGGAGAACACAAGGGGCGAAAATCAGAGGAGGATCAACAGTATGCCACTACGAGGAGCAAGAGAAGTGTGAAAAACCCGAGGTGAAGAAACAGGGGAGAAGAATACGAGGAGCAAGGAAAAAAAAGCAAAATACAAAAACGAGGAGAACACAAGGGGCGAAAATCAGAGGAGGATCAACAGTATGCCACTACGAGGAGCAAGAGAAGTGTGATAAACCCGAGGTGAAGAAACAGGGGAGAAGAATACGAGGAGCAAGAAAAAAAAAGCAAAATACAAAAACGAGGAGAACACAAGGGGCGAAAATCAGAGGAGGATCAAAAGTGTGGCACTAGGTGGAGTAAGAGAACTGTGAAAAACGCGAGGCGAAGAAACAGGGGAGAAGAATACGAGGAGCAAGAAAAAAAAAGCAAAATACAAAAACGAGGAGAACACAAGGGGCGAAAATCAGAGGAGGATCAACAGTATGCCACTACGAGGAGTAAGAGAATTGTGAAAAAGCTGATGTGAAGAAACAGGGGAGAAAATACGAGGAGCAGGAAAAAAAAGCAAAATACAAAAACGAGGAGAACACAAGGGGCGAAAATCAGAGGAGGATCAACAGTATGCCACTACGAGGAGCAAGAGAAATGTGAAAATCCCGAGGCGAAGAAACAGGGGTGAAGAATACGAGGAGCAAGAAAAAAAAGCAAAATACAAAAACGAGGAGAACACAAGGGGCGAAAATCAGAGGAGGATCAAAAGTGTGGCACTAGCTGGAGTAAGAGAAGTGTGAAAAACCCGAGGCGAAGAAACAGGGGAGAAGAATACGAGGAGCAAGAAAAAAAAAGCAAAATACAAAAACGAGGAGAACACAAGGGGCGAAAATCAGAGGAGGATCAACAGTATGCCACTACGAGGAGCAAGAGAAGTGTGAAAAACCCGAGGTGAAGAAACAGGGGAGAAGAATACGAGGAGCAAGGAAAAAAAAGCAAAATACAAAAACGAGGAGAACACAAGGGGCGAAAATCAGAGGAGGATCAACAGTATGCCACTACGAGGAGCAAGAGAAGTGTGATAAACCCGAGGTGAAGAAACAGGGGAGAAGAATACGAGGAGCAAGAAAAAAAAAGCAAAATACAAAAACGAGGAGAACACAAGGGGCGAAAATCAGAGGAGGATCAAAAGTGTGGCACTAGCTGGAGTAAGAGAACTGTGAAAAAGGCGAGGTGAAGAAACAGGGGAGAAGAATACGAGGAGCAAGAAAAAAAAAGCAAAATACAAAAACGAGGAGAACACAAGGGGCGAAAATCAGAGGAGGATCAACAGTATGCCACTACGAGGAGTAAGAGAAGTGTGAAAAAGCTGATGTGAAGAAACAGGGGAGAAAATACGAGGAGCAGGAAAAAAAAGCAAAATACAAAAACGAGGAGAACACAAGGGGCGAAAATCAGAGGAGGATCAACAGTATGCCACTACGAGGAGCAAGAGAAATGTGAAAATCCCGAGGCGAAGAAACAGGGGTGAAGAATACGAGGAGCAAGAAAAAAAAGCAAAATACAAAAACGAGGAGAACACAAGGGGCGAAAATCAGAGGAGGATCAAAAGTGTGGCACTAGCTGGAGTAAGAGAAGTGTGAAAAACCCGAGGCGAAGAAACAGGGGAGAAGAATACGAGGAGCAAGAAAAAAAAGCAAAATACAAAAACGAGGAGAACACAAGGGGCGAAAATCAGAGGAGGATCAACAGTATGCCACTACGAGGAGCAAGAGAAGTGTGAAAAACCCGAGGTGAAGAAACAGGGGAGAAGAATACGAGGAGCAAGGAAAAAAAAGCAAAATACAAAAACGAGGAGAACACAAGGGGCGAAAATCAGAGGAGGATCAACAGTATGCCACTACGAGGAGCAAGAGAAGTGTGAAAAACCCGAGGTGAAGAAACAGGGGAGAAGAATACGAGGAGCAAGAAAAAAAAAGCAAAATACAAAAACGAGGAGAACACAAGGGGCGAAAATCAGAGGAGGATCAACAGTATGGCACTACGAGGAGCAAGAGAAGTGTGAAAAACCCGAGGCGAAGAAACAGGGGAGAAGAATACGAGGAGCAAGAAAAAAAAGCAAAATACAAAAACGAGGAGAACACAAGGGGCGAAAATCAGAGGAGGATCAAAAGTGTGGCACTACGAGGAGCAAGAGAAGTGTGAAAAACCCGAGGCAAAGAAACAGGGGAGAAGAATACGAGGAGCAAGAAAAAAAAAGCAAAATACAAAAACGAGGAGAACACAAGGGGCGAAAATCAGAGGAGGATCAACAGTATGGCACTACGAGGAGCAAGAGAAGTGTGAAAAACCCGAGGCGAAGAAACAGGGGAGAAGAATACGAGGAGCAAGAAAAAAAAGCAAAATACAAAAACGAGGAGAACACAAGGGGCGAAAATCAGAGGAGGATCAAAAGTGTGGCACTACGAGGAGCAAGAGAAGTGTGAAAAACCCGAGGCAAAGAAACAGGGGAGAAGAATACGAGGAGCAAGAAAAAAAAAGCAAAATACAAAAACGAGGAGAACACAAGGGGCGAAAATCAGAGGAGGATCAACAGTATGCCACTACGAGGAGCAAGAGAAGTGTGAAAAACCCGAGGTGAGGAAACAGGGGAGAAGAATACGAGGAGCAAGGAAAAAAAAGCAAAATACAAAAACGAGGAGAACACAAGGGGCGAAAATCAGAGGAGGATCAACAGTATGCCACTACGAGGAGCAAGAGAAGTGTAAAAAACCCGAGGCGAAGAAACAGGGGAGAAGAATACGAGGAGCAAGAAAAAAAAGCAAAATACAAAAACGAGGAGAACACAAGGGGCGAAAATCAGAGAAGGATCAAAAGTGTGGCACTACGTGGAGTAAGAGAAGTGTGAAAAACCCGAGGCAAAGAAACAGGGGAGAAGAATACGAGGAGCAAGAAAAAAAAAGCAAAATACAGAAACGAGGAGAACACAAGGGGCGAAAATCAGAGGAGCATCAAAAGTGTGGCACTAGGTGGAGTAAGAGAAGTGTGAAAAACCCGAGGCGAAAAAACAGGGGAGAAGAATACGAGGAGCAAGAAAAAAAAAGCAAAATACAAAAACGAGGAGAACACAAGGGGCGAAGATCAGAGGAGGATCAACGTGTGGCACTACGAGGAGCAAGAGAAGTGTGAAAAACCCGAGTCGAAGAAACAGGGGAGAAGAATACGAGGAGAAAGAAAATAAAAGCAAAATACAATATCGAGGAGAACACAAGGGGCGAAAATCAGAGGAGGATCAACAGTATGCCACTATGAGGAGCAAGAGAAGAGTGAAAAACCCGAGGTGAAGAAACAGGAGAGAAGAATACGAGGAGCAAGAAAAAAAAAGCAAAATACAAAAACGAAGAGAACACAAGGGGCGAAAATCAGAGGAGGATCAACAGTGTGGCACTACAAGGAGCAAGAGCAGTGTGAAAAACCCGAGGCGAAGAAACAGAGGAGAAGAATACGGGGAGCAAGAAAAAAAAAGCAAAATACAAAAACGAGAAGCAGACAAGTGGGGAAAATCAGAGGAGAATCAAATGTATGCCAATACGAGGAGCAAGAGCAGTGTGAAAAACCCGAGTTGAAGAAACAGGGGAGAAGAATACGAGGAGCAAGAAAGAAAAAGCAAAAGACAAGAACGAGGAGCAGACAAGGGTTGGAAATCAGAGGAGAATCAACAGTATGCAACTACGAGGAGCAAGAGCATTGTGAAAAACCCGAGGCGAAGATTCCCACGTGCTTCCCAAGTGATTCTCACGTGATGCCCACATGATTCCCACGTAATTCCCACGTGATTCCCACGTGATGCCCACCTGATGCCCACGTGATGCCCACGTGTTGCCCACGTGATGCCCACGTGATTCCCACGTGTTGCCCACGTGATTCCCACGTGATTCCCACGTGATGGCCACGTGATGCCCACGTGATTCTCACGTGATGGCCACGTGATTCCCACGTGATGCCCACGTGATTCCCACGTGATTCCCACGTGATGCCCACGTGATGGCCACTTGATGCCCACGTGATTCCCACGTGATTCCCACGTGATTCCAACGTGATTCCCACGTGATGCCCACGTGATTCCCACGTGATTCCCACGTGATGCCCAAGTGATGCCCACGTGATTCCCACGTGATGGCCACGTGATTCCCACGTGATTCCCACGTGTTGCCCACGTGAATCCCACGTGATTCCCACGTGATGCCCACGTGATGCCCACGTGATTCCCACGTGATGGCCACGTGATGGCCACGTGATGCCCACGTGATTCCCAAGTGATGGCCACGCGATGCCCACGTGATGCCCACGTGATTCCCACGTGATGCCCACGTGATTCCCACGTGATGCCCACGTGAGGCCTACGTGATTCCCACGTGATTCCCACGTGATGCCCACGTGATGCCCATGTGATGGCCACGTGATTCCCACGTGTTGCCCACGTGATTCCCACCTGATTCCCACGTGATTCCCACGTGATGGCCACGTGATTCCCACGTGATTCCCATGTGATGCCCACGTGATGCCCACGTGATTCCCAAGTGATTCCCACGTGATGGCCACGTGATGCCCACGTAATTCCCACGTGATGCCCACGTCATTCCCACGTGATTCCCACATGTTGCCCACGTGATTCTCACGTGATTCCCACGTGATGGCCACGTGTTTCCCAAGTGTTGCCCACGTGATGCCCACGTGTTTCCCACATATTGCCCACATGATTCCTACTTGATTCCCACGTGATTCTCACGTGAAGCCCACGTGATTCCCACGTGATTCCCACGTGATGGCCACGTGATTTCCACGTGATGCCCACGTGATGCCCACGTGATTCCCACGTGATGCCCACGTGATTCCCACGTGATGGCCACGTGATTCCCACGTGTTGCCCACGTGATTCCCACGTGATGCCCTCGTGATTCCCACGTGATTCCCACGTGATGGCCACGTGATTCCCACGTGATGCCCACGTGTTGACCACGTGTTTGCCACGTGATTCCCACGTGATTCACAGGTGATGCCCACGTGATTCCCACGTGATTCCCACGTGATGCCCACGTGATGCCCACGTGATTCCCACGTGATGGCCACGTGATTCCCACGTGATGGCCACGTGATGCCCACGTGATTTCCACGTGATTCCCACGTGATGCCCACGTGATGCCTACGTGATGCCCACGTGATTCCCACGTGATGCCCACGTGATGCTCATGTGATGGCCACGTGATTCCCACGTGTTGCCCACGTGATTCCCACCTGATTCCCACGTGATTCCCACGTGATGGCCACGTGATTCCCACAGATTCCCATGTGATGCCCACGTGATGCCCACGTGATTCCCAAGTGATTCCCACGTGATGGCCACGTGATGCCCACGTAATTCCCACGTGATGCCCACGTCATTCCCACGTGATTCCCACGTGATTCCCACATGTTGCCCACGTGATTCTCACGTGATTCCCACGTGATGGCCACGTGTTTCCCACGTGTTGCCCACGTGATGCCCACGTGTTTCCCACATATTGCCCACGTGATTCCCACTTGATTCCCACGTGATTCTCACGTGATGCCCACGTGATTCCCACGTGATTCCCACGTGATGGCCACGTGATTTCCACGTGATTCCCACGTGATGCCCACGTGATTCCCACGTGATGGCCACGTGATTCCCACGTGTTGCCCACGTGATGCCCACGTGATTCCCACGTGATGGCCACGTGATTCCCACGTGATGCCCACGTGATGCATACGTGTTTCCCACGTGTTGCCCACGTGATGCCCACGTGATTCCCAAGTGATTCCCACGTGTTGCCCACGTGATTCCCACGTGATTCACAGGTGATGCCCACGTGATTCCCACGTGATTCCCACGTGATTCCCACGTGATGCCCACGTGATGCCCACGTGATTCCCACGTGATGGCCACGTGATTCCCACGTGATGCCCACGTGATTTCCACGTGATTCCCACGTGATTCCCACGTGATGCATACGTGTTTCCCACGTGTTGCCCACGTGATGCCCACGTGATTCCCAAGTGATTCCCACGTGTTGCCCACGTGATTCCCATGTGATTCCCACTGTTGCCCACGTGATTCCCACGTGATGCCCACGTGATTCCCATGTGTTGCCCACGTGATGCCCACGTGATGCCCACGTGATACCCTCGTGATTCCCCCGTGATTCCCACGTGATTCCCACGTGATGGCCACCTGATTCCCACGTGATTCCCACGTGTTGCCCACGTGATACCCACCTGATGCCCACATTATTCCCACGTGATTCCCACATGATGGCCACGTGATTCCCACGTATTTCCCACGTGATTCCCACGTGATTCCCAAGTGATGGCCACGTGATTCTCACGTGATTCCCACGTGATTCCCACGTGATACCCACCTGATGCCCACATTATTCCCACGTGATTCCCACATGATGGCCAGGTGATTCCCACGTGTTGCCCACGTGATTCCCACGTGATTCCCACTTGATGCCCACGTGATTCCCACGTGACTCCCAAGTGATTCTCACGTGATTCCCACGTGATTCCCACGTGATTTCCACGTGTTGCCCACGTGATGCCCACGTGATGCCCACGTGATTCCCATGTGATTCCAACGTGATGCCCACGTGATTCCCACGTGATGGCCACCTGATTCCCACGTGATTCCCACGTGTTGCCCACGTGATACCCACCTGATGCCCACATTATTCCCACGTGATTCCCACATGATGGCCACGTGATTCCCACGTGTTTCCCACGTGATTCCCACGTGATTCCCAAGTGATGGCCACGTGATTCTCACGTGATTCCCACGTGATTCCCACGTGATACCCACCTGATGCCCACATTATTCCCACGTGATTCCCACATGATGGCCAGGTGATTCCCACGTGTTGCCCACGTGATTCCCACGTGATTCCCACTTGATGCCCACGTGATTCCCACGTGACTCCCAAGTGATTCTCACGTGATTCCCACGTGATTCCCACGTGATTTCCACGTGTTGCCCACGTGATGCCCACGTGATGCCCACGTGATTCCCATGTGATTCCAACGTGATGCCCACGTGATTCCCACGTGACTCCAAACTGATTCTCACGTGATGCCCACGTGAAGACCACGTGATGCCCACGTTACACCCACGTGATGCCCAAGTGATTCCAATGGGATCAGAGAAGCATAAAAGTGTAAAAATACGAGGAGCAAGAAAAGTGTGAAAAATCCCAGGAGGAGAAATAGGGGAGAAAAATATGAGGAGCGAAAAAAAAAAAAAACACAAAAATACGAGGAGTAGAAAAGTGGGGAAAATAAGTGGAGCCTCAAAAGTGTGAAAATACGAGGAGAAAGAAAATAGTGAAAAACACGAGGAGCAAGAAAAGGGAAGAAATATATGAGGAGCAAAAAACAAAAACAAAAACAAAAAATACGAGGAGCAGAAAAGTGTGAAAAATAAGAGGAGCATCAAAAGTGTGAAAATACGAGGAGCAAGAAAAGTGTGAAAAACACGAGGAGCAAGAAAAGGGAAGAAACATACGAGGAGCAAAAAAAAAAAAAACAGAAAAATACGAGGAGCAGAAAAGTGTGAAAAATAAGAGGAGCATGAAAAGTGTGAAAAAACGAGGAGCAACAAATGTGTGAAAAACCTGAGGTTAAGAAAAAGGGGAGAAGAATACGAGGAGCAAGAAAAAAAAAGCAAAATACATAAACGAGGAGAACACAAGGGGCGAAAATCAGAGGAGGATCAACAGTATGCCACTACGAGGAGCAAGAGAAGTGTGAAAAACCCGAAGCGAAGAAACAGGGGAGAAGAATACGAGGAGCAAGAAAAAAAGTAAAATACAAAAACGAGGAGAACACAAGGGGCGAAAATCAGAGGAGGATCAAAAGTGTGGCACTAGGTGGAGTAAGAGAAGTGTGAAAAACGCGAGGAGAAGAAACAGGGGAGAAGAATACGAGGAGCAAGAAAAAAAAGCAAAATACAAAAACGAGGAGAACACAAGTGGCGAAAATCAGAGGAGGATCAAAAGTGTGGCATTACGTGGAGTAAGAGAAGTGTGAAAAACCCAAGGTGAAGAAACAGGGGAGAAGAATACGAGGAGCAAGAAAAAGAAAGCAAAATACAAAAATGAGAACACAAGGGGCGAAAATCAGAGGAGGATCAACAGTGTGCCACTACGAGGAGCATGAGAAGTGTGAAAAACCCGAGGCGAAGAAACAGGGGAGAAGAATACGAGGAGCAAGAAAAAAAGCAAAATACAAAAACGAGGAGAACACAAGGGGCGAAAATCAGAGGAGGATCAAAAGTGTCGCACTACGTGGAGTAAGAGAAGTGTGAAAAACCCGAGGTGAAGAAACAGGGGAGAAGATTACGAGGAGCAAGAAAAAAAAAGCAAAATACAAAAACGAGGAGAACACAAGGGGCGAAAATCAGAGGAGGATCAAAAGTGTGGCACTACGAGGAGTACGAGAAGTGTGAAAAAGCTGATGTGAAGAAACAGGGGAGAAGAATACGAGGAGCAAGAAAAAAAAGCAAAATACAAAAACGAGGAGAACACAAGGGGCGAAAATCAGAGGAGGATCAAAATTGTGGCACTACGTGGAGTAAGAGAAGTGTGAAAAACCCGAGGCAAAGAAACAGGGGAGAAGAATACGAGGAGAAAGAAAAAAAAAGCAAAATACAAAAACGAGGAGAACACAAGGGGCGAAAATCAGAGGAGGATCAGCAGTATGCCACTACGAGGAGTAAGAGAAGTGTGAAAAAGCTGATGTGAAGAAACAGGGGAGAAGAATACGAGGAGCAAGAAAAAAAAAGCAAAATACAAAAACGAGGAGAACACAAGGGGCGAAAATCAGAGGAGGATCAACAGTATGCCACTACGAGGAGCAAGAGAAGTGTGAAAAACCCGAGGTGGAGAAACAGGGGAGAAGAATACGAGGAGCAAGAAAAAAAAAGCAAAATACAAAAACGAGGAGAACACAAGGGGCGAAAATCAGAGGAGGATCAACAGTATGCCACTACGAGGAGTAAGAGAAGTGTGAAAAAGCTGATGTGAAGAAACAGGGGAGAAAATACGAGGAGCAGGAAAAAAAAGCAAAATACAAAAACGAGGAGAACACAAGGGGCGAAAATCAGAGGAGGATCAACAGTATGCCACTACGAGGAGCAAGAGAAATGTGAAAATCCCGAGGCGAAGAAACAGGGGTGAAGAATACGAGGAGCAAGAAAAAAAAGCAAAATACAAAAACGAGGAGAACACAAGGGGCGAAAATCAGAGGAGGATCAAAAGTGTGGCACTAGCTGGAGTAAGAGAAGTGTGAAAAACCCGAGGTGAAGAAACAGGGGAGAAGAATACGAGGAGCAAGAAAAAAAAAGCAAAATACAAAAACGAGGAGAACACAAGGGGCGAAAATCAGAGGAGGATCAACAGTATGCCACTACGAGGAGCAAGAGAAGTGTGAAAAACCCGAGGTGAAGAAACAGGGGAGAAGAATACGAGGAGCAAGGAAAAAAAAGCAAAATACAAAAACGAGGAGAACACAAGGGGCGAAAATCAGAGGAGGATCAACAGTATGCCACTACGAGGAGCAAGAGAAGTGTGAAAAACCCGAGGTGAAGAAACAGGGGAGAAGAATACGAGGAGCAAGAAAAAAAAAGCAAAATACAAAAACGAGGAGAACACAAGGGGCGAAAATCAGAGGAGGATCAACAGTATGGCACTACGAGGAGCAAGAGAAGTGTGAAAAACCCGAGGCGAAGAAACAGGGGAGAAGAATACGAGGAGCAAGAAAAAAAAGCAAAATACAAAAACGAGGAGAACACAAGGGGCGAAAATCAGAGGAGGATCAAAAGTGTGGCACTACGAGGAGCAAGAGAAGTGTGAAAAACCCGAGGCAAAGAAACAGGGGAGAAGAATACGAGGAGCAAGAAAAAAAAAGCAAAATACAAAAACGAGGAGAACACAAGGGGCGAAAATCAGAGGAGGATCAACAGTATGCCACTACGAGGAGCAAGAGAAGTGTGAAAAACCCGAGGTGAGGAAACAGGGGAGAAGAATACGAGGAGCAAGGAAAAAAAAGCAAAATACAAAAACGAGGAGAACACAAGGGGCGAAAATCAGAGGAGGATCAACAGTATGCCACTACGAGGAGCAAGAGAAGTGTAAAAAACCCGAGGCGAAGAAACAGGGGAGAAGAATACGAGGAGCAAGAAAAAAAAGCAAAATACAAAAACGAGGAGAACACAAGGGGCGAAAATCAGAGAAGGATCAAAAGTGTGGCACTACGTGGAGTAAGAGAAGTGTGAAAAACCCGAGGCAAAGAAACAGGGGAGAAGAATACGAGGAGCAAGAAAAAAAAAGCAAAATACAAAAACGAGGAGAACACAAGGGGCGAAAATCAGAGGAGCATCAAAAGTGTGGCACTAGGTGGAGTAAGAGAAGTGTGAAAAACCCGAGGCGAAAAAACAGGGGAGAAGAATACGAGGAGCAAGAAAAAAAAAGCAAAATACAAAAACGAGGAGAACACAAGGGGCGAAGATCAGAGGAGGATCAACGTGTGGCACTACGAGGAGCAAGAGAAGTGTGAAAAACCCGAGTCGAAGAAACAGGGGAGAAGAATACGAGGAGAAAGAAAATAAAAGCAAAATACAATATCGAGGAGAACACAAGGGGCGAAAATCAGAGGAGGATCAACAGTATGCCACTATGAGGAGCAAGAGAAGAGTGAAAAACCCGAGGTGAAGAAACAGGAGAGAAGAATACGAGGAGCAAGAAAAAAAAAGCAAAATACAAAAACGAAGAGAACACAAGGGGCGAAAATCAGAGGAGGATCAACAGTGTGGCACTACAAGGAGCAAGAGCAGTGTGAAAAACCCGAGGCGAAGAAACAGAGGAGAAGAATACGGGGAGCAAGAAAAAAAAAGCAAAATACAAAAACGAGAAGCAGACAAGTGGGGAAAATCAGAGGAGAATCAAATGTATGCCAATACGAGGAGCAAGAGCAGTGTGAAAAACCCGAGTTGAAGAAACAGGGGAGAAGAATACGAGGAGCAAGAAAGAAAAAGCAAAAGACAAGAACGAGGAGCAGACAAGGGTTGGAAATCAGAGGAGAATCAACAGTATGCAACTACGAGGAGCAAGAGCATTGTGAAAAACCCGAGGCGAAGATTCCCACGTGATTCCCAAGTGATTCTCACGTGATGCCCACATGATTCCCACGTAATTCCCACGTGATTCCCACGTGATGCCCACCTGATGCCCACGTGATGCCCACGTGTTGCCCACGTGATGCCCACGTGATTCCCACGTGTTGCCCACGTGATTCCCACGTGATTCCCACGTGATGGCCACGTGATGCCCACGTGATTCTCACGTGATGGCCACGTGATTCCCACGTGATGCCCACGTGATTCCCACGTGATTCCCACGTGATGCCCACGTGATGGCCACTTGATGCCCACGTGATTCCCACGTGATTCCCACGTGATTCCAACGTGATTCCCACGTGATGCCCACGTGATTCCCACGTGATTCCCACGTGATGCCCAAGTGATGCCCACGTGATTCCCACGTGATGGCCACGTGATTCCCACGTGATTCCCACGTGTTGCCCACGTGAATCCCACGTGATTCCCACGTGATGCCCACGTGATGCCCACGTGATTCCCACGTGATGGCCACGTGATGGCCACGTGATGCCCACGTGATTCCCACGTGATGGCCACGCGATGCCCACGTGATGGCCACGTGAT
This sequence comes from Cervus elaphus, assembly GCF_910594005.1. Classification (NCBI taxonomy): domain Eukaryota; kingdom Metazoa; phylum Chordata; class Mammalia; order Artiodactyla; family Cervidae; genus Cervus; species Cervus elaphus. Next base: position 83,841,982 of record NC_057836.1, read on the forward strand.
TCCCACGTGATGCCCACGTGATTCCCACGTGATGCCCACGTGAGGCCTACGTGATTCCCACGTGATTCCCACGTGATGCCCACGTGATGCCCATGTGATGGCCACGTGATTCCCACGTGTTGCCCACGTGATTCCCACCTGATTCCCACGTGATTCCCACGTGATGGCCACGTGATTCCCACGTGATTCCCATGTGATGCCCACGTGATGCCCACGTGATTCCCAAGTGATTCCCACGTGATGGCCACGTGATGCCCACGTAATTCCCACGTGATGCCCACGTCATTCCCACGTGATTCCCACATGTTGCCCACGTGATTCTCACGTGATTCCCACGTGATGGCCACGTGTTTCCCACGTGTTGCCCACGTGATGCCCACGTGTTTCCCACATATTGCCCACATGATTCCTACTTGATTCCCACGTGATTCTCACGTGATGCCCACGTGATTCCCACGTGATTCCCACGTGATGGCCACGTGATTTCCACGTGATGCCCACGTGATGCCCACGTGATTCCCACGTGATGCCCACGTGATTCCCACGTGATGGCCACGTGATTCCCACGTGTTGCCAACGTGATTCCCACGTGATGCCCTCGTGATTCCCACGTGATTCCCACGTGATGGCCACGTGATTCCCACGTGATGCCCACGTGTTGACCACGTGTTTGCCACGTGATTCCCACGTGATTCATAGGTGATGCCCACGTGATTCCCACGTGATTCCCACGTGATGCTCACGTGATGCCCACGTGATTCCCACGTGATGGCCACGTGATTCCCACGTGATGGCCACGTGATGCCCACGTGATTTCCACGTGATTCCCACGTGATGCCCACGTGATGCCTACGTGATTCCCACGTGATTCCCACGTGATGCCCACGTGATGCCCATGTGATGGCCACGTGATTCCCACGTGTTGCCCACGTGATTCCCACCGGATTCCCACGTGATTCCCACGTGATGGCCACGTGATTCCCACAGATTCCCATGTGATGCCCACGTGATGCCCACGTGATTCCCAAGTGATTCCCACGTGATGGCCACGTGATGCCCACGTAATTCCCACGTGATGCCCACGTCATTCCCACGTGATTCCCACGTGATTCCCACATGTTGCCCACGTGATTCTCACGTGATTCCCACGTGATGGCCACGTGTTTCCCACGTGTTGCCCACGTGATGCCCACGTGATTCCCACATATTGCCCACGTGATTCCCACTTGATTCCCACGTGATTCTCACGTGATGCCCACGTGATTCCCACGTGATTCCCACGTGATGGCCACGTGATTTCCACGTGATTCCCACGTGATGCCCACGTGATTCCCACGTGATGGCCACGTGATTCCCACGTGTTGCCCACGTGATGCCCACGTGATGCCCACGTGATTCCCACGTGATGGCCACGTGATTCCCACGTGATGCCCACGTGTTGACCGCGTGTTTGCCACGTGATTCCCATGTGATTCACAGGTGATGCCCACGTGATTCCCACGTGATTCCCACGTGATGCCCACGTGATGCCCACGTGATTCCCACGTGATGGCCACGTGATTCCCACGTGATTCCCACGTGATGCCCACGTGATTTCCACGTGATTCCCACGTGATTCCCACGTGATTCCCAAGTGATTCCCACGTGTTGCCCACGTGATTCCCATGTGATTCCCACTGTTGCCCACGTGATTCCCACGTGATGCCCACGTGATTCCCATGTGTTGCCCACGTGATGCCCACGTGATGCCCACGTGATACCCTCGTCATTCCCCCGTGATTCCCACGTGATTCCCACGTGATGGCCACCTGATTCCCACGTGATTCCCACGTGTTGCCCACGTGATACCCACCTGATGCCCACATTATTCCCACGTGATTCCCACATGATGGCCACGTGATTCCCACGTGTTTCCCACCTGATGCCCACATTATTCCCACGTGATTCACACATGATGGCCAGGTGATTCCCACGTGTTGCCCACGTGATTCCCACTTGATGCCCACGTGATTCCCACGTGACTCCCAAGTGATTCTCACGTGATTCCCACGTGATTCCCACGTGATTTCCACGTGTTGCCCACGTGATGCCCACGTGATGCCCACGTGATTCCCATGTGATTCCAACGTGATGCCCACGTGATTCCCACGTGACTCCAAACTGATTCTCACGTGATGCCCACGTGAAGACCACGTGATGCCCACGTTACACCCACGTGATGCCCAAGTGATTCCAACGGGATCAGAGAAGCATAAAAGTGTAAAAATACGAGGAGCAAGAAAAGTGTGAAAAATCCCAGGAGGAGAAATAGGGGAGAAAAATATGAGGAGCGAAAAAAAAAAAAAACACAAAAATACGAGGAGTAGAAAAGTGGGGAAAATAAGTGGAGCCTCAAAAGTGTGAAAATACGAGGAGAAAGAAAATAGTGAAAAACACGAGGAGCAAGAAAAGGGAAGAAATATATGAGGAGCAAAAAACAAAAACAAAAACAAAAAATACGAGGAGCAGAAAAGTGTGAAAAATAAGAGGAGCGTCAAACGTGTGAAAATACGAGGAGCAAGAAAAGTGTGAAAAACACGAGGAGCAAGAAAAGGGAAGAAACATACGAGGAGCAAAAAAAAAAAAAACAGAAAAATACGAGGAGCAGAAAAGTGTGAAAAATAAGAGGAGCATGAAAAGTGTGAAAATACGAGGAGCAACAAATGTGTGAAAAACCTGAGGTTAAGAAAAAGGGGAGAAGAATACGAGGAGCAAGAAAAAAAAAGCAAAATACATAAACGAGGAGAACACAAGGGGCGAAAATCAGAGGAGGATCAACAGTATGCCACTACGAGGAGCAAGAGAAGTGTGAAAAACCCGAAGCGAAGAAACAGGGGAGAAGAATACGAGGAGCAAGAAAAAAAGTAAAATACAAAAACGAGGAGAACACAAGGGGCGAAAATCAGAGGAGGATCAAAAGTGTGGCACTAGGTGGAGTAAGAGAAGTGTGAAAAACGCGAGGAGAAGAAACAGGGGAGAAGAATACGAGGAGCAAGAAAAAAAAGCAAAATACAAAAACGAGGAGAACACAAGTGGCGAAAATCAGAGGAGGATCAAAAGTGTGGCATTACGTGGAGTAAGAGAAGTGTGAAAAACCCAAGGTGAAGAAACGGGAGAAGAATACGAGGAGCAAGAAAAAGAAAGCAAAATACAAAAACGAGGAGAACACAAGGGGCGAAAATCAGAGGAGGATCAACAGTGTGCCACTACGAGGAGCATGAGAAGTGTGAAAAACCCGAGGCGAAGAAACAGGGGAGAAGAATACGAGGAGCAAGAAAAAAAGCAAAATACAAAAACGAGGAGAACACAAGGGGCGAAAATCAGAGGAGGATCAAAAGTGTCGCACTACGTGGAGTAAGAGAAGTGTGAAAAACGCGAGGGGAAGAAACAGGGGAGAAGAATACGAGGAGCAAGAAAAAAAAAGCAAAATACAAAAACGAGGAGAACACAAGGGGCGAAAATCAGAGGAGGATCAAAAGTGTGGCACTACGAGGAGTACGAGAAGTGTGAAAAAGCTGATGTGAAGAAACAGGGGAGAAGAATACGAGGAGCAAGAAAAAAAAGCAAAATACAAAAACGAGGAGAACACAAGGGGCGAAAATCAGAGGAGGATCAAAAGTGTGGCACTACGTGGAGTAAGAGAAGTGTGAAAAACCCGAGGGAAAGAAACAGGGGAGAAGAATACGAGGAGAAAGAAAAAAAAAGCAAAATACAAAAACGAGGAGAACACAAGGGGCGAAAATCAGAGGAGGATCAGCAGTATGCCACTACGAGGAGTAAGAGAAGTGTGAAAAAGCTGATGTGAAGAAACAGGGGAGAAGAATACGAGGAGCAAGAAAAAAAAAGCAAAATACAAAAACGAGGAGAACACAAGGGGCGAAAATCAGAGGAGGATCAACAGTATGCCACTACGAGGAGCAAGAGAAGTGTGAAAAACCCGAGGCGGAGAAACAGGGGAGAAGAATACGAGGAGCAAGAAAAAAAGCAAAATACAAAAACGAGGAGAACACAAGGGGCGAAAATCAGAGGAGGATCAGCAGTATGCCACTACGAGGAGAAAGAGAAGTGTGAAAAAGCTGATGTGAAGAAACAGGGGAGAAGAATACGAGGAGCAAGAAAAAAAAAGCAAAATACAAAAACGAGGAGAACACAAGGGGCGAAAATCAGAGGAGGATCAACAGTATGCCACTACGAGGAGCAAGAGAAGTGTGAAAAACCCGAGGTGAGGAAACAGGGGAGAAGAATACGAGGAGCAAGGAAAAAAAAGCAAAATACAAAAACGAGGAGAACACAAGGGGCGAAAATCAGAGGAGGATCAACACTATGCCACTACGAGGAGCAAGAGAAGTGTAAAAAACCCGAGGCGAAGAAACAGGGGAGAAGAATACGAGGAGCAAGAAAAAAAAGCAAAATACAAAAACGAGGAGAACACAAGGGGCGAAAATCAGAGGAGGATCAAAAGTGTGGCACTACGTGGAGTAAGAGAAGTGTGAAAAACCCGAGGCAAAGAAACAGGGGAGAAGAATAGGAGGAGCAAGAAAAAAAAAGCAAAATACAAAAACGAGGAGAACACAAGGGGCGAAAATCACAGGAGGATCAAAAGTATGGCACCACGTGGAGTAAGAGAAGTGTGAAAAACCCGAGGCGAAGAAACAGGGGAGAAGAATACGAGGAGCAAGAAAAAAAAAGCAAAATACATAAACGAGGAGAACACAAGGGGCGAAAATCAGAGGAGGATCAAAAGTGTGCTACTAGGTGGAGTAAGAGAATTGTGAAAAACCCGACGCGAAGAAACAGGGGAGAAGAATACGCGGAGCAAGAAAAAAAAGCAAAATACAAAAATGAGGAGAACACAAGGGGCGAAAATCAGAGGAGGATCAACAGTATGCCACTACGAGGAGTAAGAGAACTGTGAAAAAGCTGATGTGAAGAAACAGGGGAGAAGAATACGAGGAGCAAGAAAAAAAAAGCAAAATACAAAAACGAGGAGAACACAAGGGGCGAAAATCAGAGGAGGATCAACAGTATGCCACTACGAGGAGCAAGAGAAGTGTGAAAAACCCGAGGTGAGGAAACAGGGGAGAAGAATACGAGGAGCAAGGAAAAAAAAGCAAAATACAAACACGAGGAGAACACAAGGGGCGAAAATCAGAGGAGGATCAACAGTATGCCACTACGAGAAGCAAGAGAAGTGTGAAAAACCCGAGGTGAAGAAACAGGGGAGAAGAATACGAGGAGCAAGGAAAAAAAAGCAAAATACAAACACGAGGAGAACACAAGGGGCGAAAATCAGAGGAGGATCAACAGTATGCCACTACGAGGAGCAAGAGAAGTGTGAAAAACCCGAGGCGAAGAAACAGGGGAGAAGAATACGAGGAGCAAGAAAAAAAAAGCAAAATACAAAAATGAGGAGAACACAAGGGGCGAAAATCAGAGGAGGATCAACAGTATTCCACTACGAGGAGCAAGAGTAGTGTGAAAAACCCGAGGCAAAGAAACAGGGGAGAAGAATACGAGGAGCAAGAAAAAAAAAGCAAAATACAAAAACGAGGAGAACACAAGGGGCGAAAATCAGAGGAGGATCAACAGTATGCCACTACGAGGAGCAAGAGAAGTGTGAAAAACCCGAGGTGAGGAAACAGGGGAGAAGAATACGAGGAGCAAGGAAAAAAAAGCAAAATACAAAAACGAGGAGAACACAAGGGGCGAAAATCAGAGGAGGATCAACAGTATGCCACTACGAGGAGCAAGAGAAGTGTGAAAAACCCGAGGCGAAGAAACAGGGGAGAAGAATACGAGGAGCAAGAAAAAAAAGCAAAATACAAAAACGAGGAGAACACAAGGGGCGAAAATCAGAGGAGGATCAAAAGTGTGGCACTACGTGGAGTAAGAGAAGTGTGAAAAACCCGAGGCAAAGAAACAGGGGAGAAGAATACGAGGAGCAAGAAAAAAAAAGCAAAATACAAAAACGAGGAGAACACAAGGGGCGAAAATCACAGGAGGATCAAAAGTGTGGCACTAGGTGGAGTAAGAGAAGTGTGAAAAACCCGAGGCGAAGAAACAGGGGAGAAGAATAGGCGGAGCAAGAAAAAAAAAGCAAAATACATAAACGAGGAGAACACAAGGGGCGAAAATCAGAGGAGGATCAAAAGTGTGGCACTAGGTGGAGTAAGAGAAGTGTGAAAAACCCGAGGCGAAGAAACAGGGGAGAAGAATACGAGGAGCAAGGAAAAAAAAGCAAAATACAAAAACGAGGAGAACACAAGGGGCGAAAATCAGAGGAGGATGAACAGTATGCCACTACGAGGAGCAAGAGAAGTGTGAAAAACCCGAGGTGAAGAAACAGGGGAGAAAATACGAGGATCAGGAAAAAAATCAAAATACAAAAACGAGGAGAACACAAGGGGCGAAAATCAGAGGAGGATCAACAGTATGCCACTACGAGGAGCAAGAGAAGTGTGAAAAACCCGAGGTGAAGAAACAGGGGAGAAGAATACGAGGAGCAAGGAAAAAAAAGCAAAATACAAAAATGAGGAGAACACAAGGGGCGAAAATCAGAGGAGGATCAAACGTGTGGCACTACGTGGAGTAAGAGAAGTCTGAAAAAGCTGATGTGAAGAAACAGGGGAGAAGAATACGAGGTGCAAGAAAAAAAAAGCAAAATACAAAAACGAGGAGAACACAAGGGGCGAAAATCAGAGGAAATCAAAAGTGTGGCATTAGGTGGAGTAAGAGAAGTGTGAAAAACCCGAGGCAAAGAAACAGGGGAGAAGAATACAAGGAGCAAGAAAAAAAAGCAAAATACATAAACGAGGAGAACACAAGGGGCGAAAATCAGAGGAGGATCAACAGTACGCCACTACGAGAAGCAAGAGAAGTGTGAAAAACGCGAGGCGAAAAAACAGGGGAGAAAAATACGAGGAGCAAGAAAAAAAAAGCAAAATACAAAAACGAGGAGAACACAAGGGGCGAAGATCAGAGGAGGATCAACGTGTGGCACTACGAGGAGCAATAGAAGTGTGAAAAACCCGAGTCGAAGAAACAGGGGAGAAGAATACGAGGAGAAAGAAAATAAAAGCAAAATACAATATCGAGGAGAACACAAGGGGCGAAAATCAGAGGAGGATCAACAGTATGCCACTATGAGGAGCAAGAGAAGAGTGAAAAACCCGAGGTGAAGAAACAGGAGAGAAGAATACGAGGAGCAAGAAAAAAAAAGCAAAATACAAAAACGAAGAGAACACAAGGGGCGAAAATCAGAGGAGGATCAACAGTGTGGCACTACAAGGAGCAAGAACAGTGTGAAAAACCCGAGGCGAAGAAACAGAGGAGAAGAATACGGGGAGCAAGAAAAAAAAAGCAAAATACAAAAACGAGGAGCAGACAAGTTGGGAAAATCAGAGGAGAATCAAATGTATGCCAATACGAGGAGCAAGAGCAGTGTGAAAAACCCGAGTTGAAGAAACAGGGGAGAAGAATACGAGTAGCAAGAAAGAAAAAGCAAAAGACAAGAACGAGGAGCAGACAAGGGTTGGAAATCAGAGGAGAATCAACAGTATGCAACTACGAGGAGCAAGAGCATTGTGAAAAACCCGAGGCGAAGATTCCCACGTGATTCCCAAGTGATTCTCACGTGATGCCCACATGATTCCCACGTAATTCCCACGTGATTCCCACGTGATGCCCACCTGATGCCCACGTGATGCCCACGTGTTGCCCACGTGATGCCCACGTGATTCCCACGTGTTGCCCACGTGATTCCCACGTGATTCCCACGTGATGGCCACGTGATGCCCACGTGATTCTCACGTGATGGCCACGTGATTCCCACGTGATGCCCACGTGATTCCCACGTGATTCCCACGTGATGCCCACGTGATGGCCACTTGATGCCCACGTGATTCCCACGTGATTCCCACGTGATTCCAACGTGATTCCCACGTGATGCCCACGTGATTCCCACGTGATTCCCACGTGATGCCCAAGTGATGCCCACGTGATTCCCACGTGATGGCCACGTGATTCCCACGTGATTCCCACGTGTTGCCCACGTGATTCCCACGTGATTCCCACGTGATGCCCACGTGATGCCCACGTGATTCCCACGTGATGGCCACGTGATGCCCACGTGATTCCCACGTGATGGCCACGTGATGCCCACGTGATGCCCACGTGATGGCCACGTGATGCCCACGTGATGCCCACGTGATTCCCACGTGATGCCCACGTGATGCCTACGTGATTCCCACGTGATTCCCACGTGATGCCACGTGATGCCCATGTGATGGCCACGTGATTCCCACGTGTTGCCCACGTGATTCCCACCTGATTCCCACGTGATTCCCACGTGATGGCCACGTGATTCCCACGTGATTCCCATGTGATGCCCACGTGATGCCCACGTGATTCCCAAGTGAATCCCACGTGATGGCCACGTGATGCCCACGTCATTCCCACGTGATTCCCACATGTTGCCCACGTGATTCTCACGTGATTCCCACGTGATGGCCACGTGTTTCCCACGTGTTGCCCACGTGATGCCCACGTGTTTCCCACATATTGCCCACATGATTCCCACTTGATTCCCACGTGATTCTCACGTGATGCCCACGTGATTCCCACGTGATTCCCACGTGATGGCCACGTGATTTCCACGTGATGCCCACGTGATGCCCACGTGATTCCCACGTGATGCCCACGTGATTCCCACGTGATGGCCACGTGATTCCCACGTGTTGCCCACGTGATTCCCACGTGATGCCCTCGTGATTCCCACGTGATTCCCACGTGATGGCCACGTGATTCCCACGTGATGCCCACGTGTTGACCACGTGTTTGCCACGTGATTCCCACGTGATTCATAGGTGATGCCCACGTGATTCCCACGTGATTCCCACGTGATGCTCACGTGATGCCCACGTGATTCCCACGTGATGGCCACGTGATTCCCACGTGATGGCCACGTGATGCCCACGTGATTTCCACGTGATTCCCACGTGATGCCCACGTGATGCCTACGTGATTCCCACGTGATTCCCACGTGATGCCCACGTGATGCCCATGTGATGGCCACGTGATTCCCACGTGTTGCTCACGTGATTCCCACCTGATTCCCACGTGATTCCCACGTGATGGCCACGTGATTCCCACAGATTCCCATGTGATGCCCACGTGATGCCCACGTGATTCCCAAGTGATTCCCACGTGATGGCCACGTGATGCCCACGTAATTCCCACGTGATGCCCACGTCATTCCCACGTGATTCCCACGTGATTCCCCCATGTTGCCCACGTGATTCTCACGTGATTCCCACGTGATGGCCACGTGTTTCCCACGTGTTGCCCACGTGATGCCCACGTGATTCCCACATATTGCCCACGTGATTCCCACTTGATTCCCACGTGATTCTCACGTGATGCCCACGTGATTCCCACGTGATTCCCACGTGATGGCCACGTGATTTCCACGTGATTCCCACGTGATGCCCACGTGATTCCCACGTGATGGCCACGTGATTCCCACGTGTTGCCCACGTGATGCCCACGTGATGCCCACGTGATTCCCACGTGATGGCCACGTGATTCCCACGTGATGCCCACGTGTTGACCGCGTGTTTGCCACGTGATTCCCATGTGATTCACAGGTGATGCCCACGTGATTCCCACGTGATTCCCACGTGATGCCCACGTGATGCCCACGTGATTCCCACGTGATGGCCACGTGATTCCCACGTGATTCCCACGTGATGCCCACGTGATTTCCACGTGATTCCCACGTGATTCCCACGTGATGCATACGTGTTCCCACGTGATGCCCACGTGATTCCCAAGTGATTCCCACGTGTTGCCCACGTGATTCCCATGTGATTCCCACTGTTGCCCACGTGATTCCCACGTGATGCCCACGTGATTCCCATGTGTTGCCCACGTGATGCCCACGTGATGCCCACGTGATACCCTCGTCATTCCCCCGTGATTCCCACGTGATTCCCACGTGATGGCCACCTGATTCCCACGTGATTCCCACGTGTTGCCCACGTGATACCCACCTGATGCCCACATTATTCCCACGTGATTCCCACATGATGGCCACGTGATTCCCACGTGTTTCCCACGTGATTCCCACGTGATTCCCAAGTGATGGCCACGTGATTCTCACGTGATTCCCACGTGATTCCCACGTGATACCCACCTGATGCCCACATTATTCCCACGTGATTCACACATGATGGCCAGGTGATTCCCACGTGTTGCCCACGTGATTCCCACGTGATTCCCACTTGATGCCCACGTGATTCCCACGTGACTCCCAAGTGATTCTCACGTGATTCCCACGTGATTCCCACGTGATTTCCACGTGTTGCCCACGTGATGCCCACGTGATGCCCACGTGATTCCCATGTGATTCCAACGTGATGCCCACGTGATTCCCACGTGACTCCAAACTGATTCTCACGTGATGCCCACGTGAAGACCACGTGATGCCCACGTTACACCCACGTGATGCCCAAGTGATTCCAACGGGATCAGAGAAGCATAAAAGTGTAAAAATACGAGGAGCAAGAAAAGTGTGAAAAATCCCAGGAGGAGAAATAGGGGAGAAAAATATGAGGAGCGAAAAAAAAAAAAAACACAAAAATACGAGGAGTAGAAAAGTGGGGAAAATAAGTGGAGCCTCAAAAGTGTGAAAATACGAGGAGAAAGAAAATAGTGAAAAACACGAGGAGCAAGAAAAGGGAAGAAATATATGAGGAGCAAAAAACAAAAACAAAAACAAAAAATACGAGGAGCAGAAAAGTGTGAAAAATAAGAGGAGCATCAAACGTGTGAAAATACGAGGAGCAAGAAAAGTGTGAAAAACACGAGGAGCAAGAAAAGGGAAGAAACATACGAGGAGCAAAAAAAAAAAAAAACAGAAAAATACGAGGAGCAGAAAAGTGTGAAAAATAAGAGGAGCATGAAAAGTGTGAAAATACGAGGAGCAACAAATGTGTGAAAAACCTGAGGTTAAGAAAAAGGGGAGAAGAATACGAGGAGCAAGAAAAAAAAAGCAAAATACATAAACGAGGAGAACACAAGGGGCGAAAATCAGAGGAGGATCAACAGTATGCCACTACGAGGAGCAAGAGAAGTGTGAAAAACCCGAAGCGAAGAAACAGGGGAGAAGAATACGAGGAGCAAGAAAAAAAGTAAAATACAAAAACGAGGAGAACACAAGGGGCGAAAATCAGAGGAGGATCAAAAGTGTGGCACTAGGTGGAGTAAGAGAAGTGTGAAAAACGCGAGGAGAAGAAACAGGGGAGAAGAATACGAGGAGCAAGAAAAAAAAGCAAAATACAAAAACGAGGAGAACACAAGTGGCGAAAATCAGAGGAGGATCAACAGTATGCCACTACGAGGAGCAAGAGAAGTGTGAAAAACCCGAGGTGAGGAAACAGGGGAGAAGAATACGAGGAGCAAGGAAAAAAAAGCAAAATACAAAAACGAGGAGAACACAAGGGGCGAAAATCAGAGGAGGATCAACAGTATGCCACTACGAGGAGCAAGAGAAGTGTGAAAAACCCGAGGCGAAGAAACAGGGGAGAAGAATACGAGGAGCAAGAAAAAAAAGCAAAATACAAAAACGAGGAGAACACAAGGGGCGAAAATCAGAGGAGGATCAAAAGTGTGGCACTACGTGGAGTAAGAGAAGTGTGAAAAACCCGAGGCAAAGAAACAGGGGAGAAGAATACGAGGAGCAAGAAAAAAAAAGCAAAATACAAAAACGAGGAGAACACAAGGGGCGAAAATCACAGGAGGATCAAAAGTGTGGCACTAGGTGGAGTAAGAGAAGTGTGAAAAACCCGAGGCGAAGAAACAGGGGAGAAGAATAGGCGGAGCAAGAAAAAAAAAGCAAAATACATAAACGAGGAGAACACAAGGGGCGAAAATCAGAGGAGGATCAAAAGTGTGGCACTAGGTGGAGTAAGAGAAGTGTGAAAAACCCGAGGCGAAGAAACAGGGGAGAAGAATACGAGGAGCAAGGAAAAAAAAGCAAAATACAAAAACGAGGAGAACACAAGGGGCGAAAATCAGAGGAGGATGAACAGTATGCCACTACGAGGAGCAAGAGAAGTGTGAAAAACCCGAGGTGAAGAAACAGGGGAGAAAATACGAGGATCAGGAAAAAAATCAAAATACAAAAACGAGGAGAACACAAGGGGCGAAAATCAGAGGAGGATCAACAGTATGCCACTACGAGGAGCAAGAGAAGTGTGAAAAACCCGAGGTGAAGAAACAGGGGAGAAGAATACGAGGAGCAAGGAAAAAAAAGCAAAATACAAAAATGAGGAGAACACAAGGGGCGAAAATCAGAGGAGGATCAAACGTGTGGCACTACGTGGAGTAAGAGAAGTCTGAAAAAGCTGATGTGAAGAAACAGGGGAGAAGAATACGAGGTGCAAGAAAAAAAAAGCAAAATACAAAAACGAGGAGAACACAAGGGGCGAAAATCAGAGGAAATCAAAAGTGTGGCACTAGGTGGAGTAAGAGAAGTGTGAAAAACCCGAGGCAAAGAAACAGGGGAGAAGAATACAAGGAGCAAGAAAAAAAAGCAAAATACATAAACGAGGAGAACACAAGGGGCGAAAATCAGAGGAGGATCAACAGTACGCCACTACGAGAAGCAAGAGAAGTGTGAAAAACGCGAGGCGAAAAAACAGGGGAGAAAAATACGAGGAGCAAGAAAAAAAAGCAAAATACAAAAACGAGGAGAACACAAGGGGCGAAAATCAGAGGAGGATCAACGTGTGGCACTACGAGGAGCAATAGAAGTGTGAAAAACCCGAGTCGAAGAAACAGGGGAGAAGAATACGAGGAGAAAGAAAATAAAAGCAAAATACAATATCGAGGAGAACACAAGGGGCGAAAATCAGAGGAGGATCAACAGTATGCCACTATGAGGAGCAAGAGAAGAGTGAAAAACCCGAGGTGAAGAAACAGGAGAGAAGAATACGAGGAGCAAGAAAAAAAAAGCAAAATACAAAAACGAAGAGAACACAAGGGGCGAAAATCAGAGGAGGATCAACAGTGTGGCACTACAAGGAGCAAGAACAGTGTGAAAAACCCGAGGCGAAGAAACAGAGGAGAAGAATACGGGGAGCAAGAAAAAAAAAGCAAAATACAAAAACGAGGAGCAGACAAGTTGGGAAAATCAGAGGAGAATCAAATGTATGCCAATACGAGGAGCAAGAGCAGTGTGAAAAACCCGAGTTGAAGAAACAGGGGAGAAGAATACGAGTAGCAAGAAAGAAAAAGCAAAAGACAAGAACGAGGAGCAGACAAGGGTTGGAAATCAGAGGAGAATCAACAGTATGCAACTACGAGGAGCAAGAGCATTGTGAAAAACCCGAGGCGAAGATTCCCACGTGATTCCCAAGTGATTCTCACGTGATGCCCACATGATTCCCACGTAATTCCCACGTGATTCCCACGTGATGCCCACCTGATGCCCACGTGATGCCCACGTGTTGCCCACGTGATGCCCACGTGATTCCCACGTGTTGCCCACGTGATTCCCACGTGATTCCCACGTGATGGCCACGTGATGCCCACGTGATTCTCACGTGATGGCCACGTGATTCCCACGTGATGCCCACGTGATTCCCACGTGATTCCCACGTGATGCCCACGTGATGGCCACTTGATGCCCACGTGATTCCCACGTGATTCCCACGTGATTCCAACGTGATTCCCACGTGATGCCCACGTGATTCCCACGTGATTCCCACGTGATGCCCAAGTGATGCCCACGTGATTCCCACGTGATGGCCACGTGATTCCCACGTGATTCCCACGTGTTGCCCACGTGATTCCCACGTGATTCCCACGTGATGCCCACGTGATGCCCACGTGATTCCCACGTGATGCCCACGTGATGCCCACGTGATTCCCACGTGATGGCCACGTGATGCCCACGTGATGCCCACGTGATGGCCACGTGATGCCCACGTGATGCCCACGTGATTCCCACGTGATGCCCACGTGATGCCTACGTGATTCCCACGTGATTCCCACGTGATGCCACGTGATGCCCATGTGATGGCCACGTGATTCCCACGTGTTGCCCACGTGATTCCCACCTGATTCCCACGTGATTCCCACGTGATGGCCACGTGATTCCCACGTGATTCCCATGTGATGCCCACGTGATGCCCACGTGATTCCCAAGTGAATCCCACGTGATGGCCACGTGATGCCCACGTCATTCCCACGTGATTCCCACATGTTGCCCACGTGATTCTCACGTGATTCCCACGTGATGGCCACGTGTTTCCCACGTGTTGCCCACGTGATGCCCACGTGTTTCCCACATATTGCCCACATGATTCCCACTTGATTCCCACGTGATTCTCACGTGATGCCCACGTGATTCCCACGTGATTCCCACGTGATGGCCACGTGATTTCCACGTGATGCCCACGTGATGCCCACGTGATTCCCACGTGATGCCCACGTGATTCCCACGTGATGGCCACGTGATTCCCACGTGTTGCCCACGTGATTCCCACGTGATGCCCTCGTGATTCCCACGTGATTCCCACGTGATGGCCACGTGATTCCCACGTGATGCCCACGTGTTGACCACGTGTTTGCCACGTGATTCCCACGTGATTCATAGGTGATGCCCACGTGATTCCCACGTGATTCCCACGTGATGCTCACGTGATGCCCACGTGATTCCCACGTGATGGCCACGTGATTCCCACGTGATGGCCACGTGATGCCCACGTGATTTCCACGTGATTCCCACGTGATGCCCACGTGATTCCCACGTGATTCCCACGTGATTCCCACGTGATGCCCACGTGATGCCCATGTGATGGCCACGTGATTCCCACGTGTTGCTCACGTGATTCCCACCTGATTCCCACGTGATTCCCACGTGATGGCCACGTGATTCCCACAGATTCCCATGTGATGCCCACGTGATGCCCACGTGATTCCCAAGTGATTCCCACGTGATGGCCACGTGATGCCCACGTAATTCCCACGTGATGCCCACGTCATTCCCACGTGATTCCCACGTGATTCCCACATGTTGCCCACGTGATTCTCACGTGATTCCCACGTGATGGCCACGTGTTTCCCACGTGTTGCCCACGTGATGCCCACGTGATTCCCACATATTGCCCACGTGATTCCCACTTGATTCCCACGTGATTCTCACGTGATGCCCACGTGATTCCCACGTGATTCCCACGTGATGGCCACGTGATTTCCACGTGATTCCCACGTGATGCCCACGTGATTCCCACGTGATGGCCACGTGATTCCCACGTGTTGCCCACGTGATGCCCACGTGATGCCCACGTGATTCCCACGTGATGGCCACGTGATTCCCACGTGATGCCCACGTGTTGACCGCGTGTTTGCCACGTGATTCCCATGTGATTCACAGGTGATGCCCACGTGATTCCCACGTGATTCCCACGTGATGCCCACGTGATGCCCACGTGATTCCCACGTGATGGCCACGTGATTCCCACGTGATTCCCACGTGATGCCCACGTGATTTCCACGTGATTCCCACGTGATTCCCACGTGATGCATACGTGTTCCCACGTGATGCCCACGTGATTCCCAAGTGATTCCCACGTGTTGCCCACGTGATTCCCATGTGATTCCCACTGTTGCCCACGTGATTCCCACGTGATGCCCACGTGATTCCCATGTGTTGCCCACGTGATGCCCACGTGATGCCCACGTGATACCCTCGTCATTCCCCCGTGATTCCCACGTGATTCCCACGTGATGGCCACCTGATTCCCACGTGATTCCCACGTGTTGCCCACGTGATACCCACCTGATGCCCACATTATTCCCACGTGATTCCCACATGATGGCCACGTGATTCCCACGTGTTTCCCACGTGATTCCCACGTGATTCCCAAGTGATGGCCACGTGATTCTCACGTGATTCCCACGTGATTCCCACGTGATACCCACCTGATGCCCACATTATTCCCACGTGATTCACACATGATGGCCAGGTGATTCCCACGTGTTGCCCACGTGATTCCCACGTGATTCCCACTTGATGCCCACGTGATTCCCACGTGACTCCCAAGTGATTCTCACGTGATTCCCACGTGATTCCCACGTGATTTCCACGTGTTGCCCACGTGATGCCCACGTGATGCCCACGTGATTCCCATGTGATTCCAACGTGATGCCCACGTGATTCCCACGTGACTCCAAACTGATTCTCACGTGATGCCCACGTGAAGACCACGTGATGCCCACGTTACACCCACGTGATGCCCAAGTGATTCCAACGGGATCAGAGAAGCATAAAAGTGTAAAAATACGAGGAGCAAGAAAAGTGTGAAAAATCCCAGGAGGAGAAATAGGGGAGAAAAATATGAGGAGCGAAAAAAAAAAAAAACACAAAAATACGAGTAGTAGAAAAGTGGGGAAAATAAGTGGAGCCTCAAAAGTGTGAAAATACGAGGAGAAAGAAAATAGTGAAAAACACGAGGAGCAAGAAAAGGGAAGAAATATATGAGGAGCAAAAAACAAAAACAAAAACAAAAAATACGAGGAGCAGAAAAGTGTGAAAAATAAGAGGAGCGTCAAACGTGTGAAAATACGAGGAGCAAGAAAAGTGTGAAAAACACGAGGAGCAAGAAAAGGGAAGAAACATACGAGGAGCAAAAAAAAAAAAAACAGAAAAATACGAGGAGCAGAAAAGTGTGAAAAATAAGAGGAGCATGAAAAGTGTGAAAATACGAGGAGCAACAAATGTGTGAAAAACCTGAGGTTAAGAAAAAGGGGAGAAGAATACGAGGAGCAAGAAAAAAAAAGCAAAATACATAAACGAGGAGAACACAAGGGGCGAAAATCAGAGGAGGATCAACAGTATGCCACTACGAGGAGCAAGAGAAGTGTGAAAAACCCGAAGCGAAGAAACAGGGGAGAAGAATACGAGGAGCAAGAAAAAAAGTAAAATACAAAAACGAGGAGAACACAAGGGGCGAAAATCAGAGGAGGATCAAAAGTGTGGCACTAGGTGGAGTAAGAGAAGTGTGAAAAACGCGAGGAGAAGAAACAGGGGAGAAGAATACGAGGAGCAAGAAAAAAAAGCAAAATACAAAAACGAGGAGAACACAAGTGGCGAAAATCAGAGGAGGATCAAAAGTGTGGCATTACGTGGAGTAAGAGAAGTGTGAAAAACCCAAGGTGAAGAAACGGGAGAAGAATACGAGGAGCAAGAAAAAGAAAGCAAAATACAAAAACGAGGAGAACACAAGGGGCGAAAATCAGAGGAGGATCAACAGTGTGCCACTACGAGGAGCATGAGAAGTGTGAAAAACCCGAGGCGAAGAAACAGGGGAGAAGAATACGAGGAGCAAGAAAAAAAGCAAAATACAAAAACGAGGAGAACACAAGGGGCGAAAATCAGAGGAGGATCAAAAGTGTCGCACTACGTGGAGTAAGAGAAGTGTGAAAAACCCGAGGGGAAGAAACAGGGGAGAAGAATACGAGGAGCAAGAAAAAAAAAGCAAAATACAAAAACGAGGAGAACACAAGGGGCGAAAATCAGAGGAGGATCAAAAGTGTGGCACTACGAGGAGTACGAGAAGTGTGAAAAAGCTGATGTGAAGAAACAGGGGAGAAGAATACGAGGAGCAAGAAAAAAAAGCAAAATACAAAAACGAGGAGAACACAAGGGGCGAAAATCAGAGGAGGATCAAAAGTGTGGCACTACGTGGAGTAAGAGAAGTGTGAAAAACCCGAGGCAAAGAAACAGGGGAGAAGAATACGAGGAGAAAGAAAAAAAAAGCAAAATACAAAAACGAGGAGAACACAAGGGGCGAAAATCAGAGGAGGATCAGCAGTATGCCACTACGAGGAGTAAGAGAAGTGTGAAAAAGCTGATGTGAAGAAACAGGGGAGAAGAATACGAGGAGCAAGAAAAAAAAAGCAAAATACAAAAACGAGGAGAACACAAGGGGCGAAAATCAGAGGAGGATCAACAGTATGCCACTACGAGGAGCAAGAGAAGTGTGAAAAACCCGAGGCGGAGAAACAGGGGAGAAGAATACGAGGAGCAAGAAAAAAAGCAAAATACAAAAACGAGGAGAACACAAGGGGCGAAAATCAGAGGAGGATCAGCAGTATGCCACTACGAGGAGTAAGAGAAGTGTGAAAAAGCTGATGTGAAGAAACAGGGGAGAAGAATACGAGGAGCAAGAAAAAAAAAGCAAAATACAAAAACGAGGAGAACACAAGGGGCGAAAATCAGAGGAGGATCAACAGTATGCCACTACGAGGAGCAAGAGAAGTGTGAAAAACCCGAGGTGAGGAAACAGGGGAGAAGAATACGAGGAGCAAGGAAAAAAAAGCAAAATACAAAAACGAGGAGAACACAAGGGGCGAAAATCAGAGGAGGATCAACAGTATGCCACTACGAGGAGCAAGAGAAGTGAAAAAAACCCGAGGCGAAGAAACAGGGGAGAAGAATACGAGGAGCAAGAAAAAAAAGCA
Source organism: Cervus elaphus (assembly GCF_910594005.1). Classification (NCBI taxonomy): domain Eukaryota; kingdom Metazoa; phylum Chordata; class Mammalia; order Artiodactyla; family Cervidae; genus Cervus; species Cervus elaphus. The sequence goes on from NC_057836.1 coordinate 83,860,549, forward strand.
AAATACAAAAACGAGGAGAACACAAGGGGCGAAAATCAGAGGAGGATCAAAAGTGTGGCACTACGTGGAGTAAGAGAAGTGTGAAAAACCCGAGGCAAAGAAACAGGGGAGAAGAATAGGAGGAGCAAGAAAAAAAAAGCAAAATACAAAAACGAGGAGAACACAAGGGGCGAAAATCACAGGAGGATCAAAAGTGTGGCACCACGTGGAGTAAGAGAAGTGTGAAAAACCCGAGGCGAAGAAACAGGGGAGAAGAATACGAGGAGCAAGAAAAAAAAAGCAAAATACATAAACGAGGAGAACACAAGGGGCGAAAATCAGAGGAGGATCAAAAGTGTGCTACTAGGTGGAGTAAGAGAAGTGTGAAAAACCCGACGCGAAGAAACAGGGGAGAAGAATACGCGGAGCAAGAAAAAAAAAGCAAAATACAAAAATGAGGAGAACACAAGGGGCGAAAATCAGAGGAGGATCAACAGTATGCCACTACGAGGAGTAAGAGAACTGTGAAAAAGCTGATGTGAAGAAACAGGGGAGAAGAATACGAGGAGCAAGAAAAAAAAAGCAAAATACAAAAACGAGGAGAACACAAGGGGCGAAAATCAGAGGAGGATCAACAGTATGCCACTACGAGGAGTAAGAGAAGTGTGAAAAACCTGAGGTGAAGAAACAGGGGAGAAGAATACGAGGAGCAACAAAAAACAAGCAAAATACAAAAACGAGGAGAACACAAGGGGCGAAAATCAGAGGAGGATCAAAAGTGTGACACTACGTGGAGTAAGAGAAGTGTGAAAAACCCGAGGCGAAGAAACAGGGGAGAAGAATACGAGGAGCAAGGAAAAAAAAGCAAAATACAAAAACGAGGAGAACACAAGGGGCGAAAATCAGAGGAGGATCAATAGTATGCCACTACGAGGAGTAAGAGAAGTGTGAAAAAGCTGATGTGAAGAAACAGGGGAGAAGAATACGAGGAGCAAGAAAAAAAAAGCAAAATACAAAAACGAGGAGAACACAAGGGGCGAAAATCAGAGGAGGATCAAAAGTGTGGCACTACGAGGAGCAAGAGAAGTGTGAAAAACCCGAGGTGAAGAAACACGGGAGAAGAATACGAGGAGCAAGAAAAAAAAGCAAAATACAAAAACGAGGAGAACACAAGGGGCGAAAATCAGAGGAGGATCAAAAGTGTGGCACTAGCTGGAGTAAGAGAAGTGTGAAAAATCCGAGGCGAAGAAACAGGGGAGAAGAATACGAGGAGCAAGAAAAAAAAAGCAAAATACAAAAACGAGGAGAACACAAGGGGCGAAAATCAGAGGAGGATCAACAGTATGCCACTACGAGGAGCAAGAGAAGTGTGAAAAACCCGAGGTGAGGAAACAGGGGAGAAGAATACGAGGAGCAAGGAAAAAAAAGCAAAATACAAACACGAGGAGAACACAAGGGGCGAAAATCAGAGGAGGATCAACAGTATGCCACTACGAGGAGCAAGAGAAGTGTGAAAAACCCGAGGTGAAGAAACAGGGGAGAAGAATACGAGGAGCAAGGAAAAAAAAGCAAAATACAAACACGAGGAGAACACAAGGGGCGAAAATCAGAGGAGGATCAACAGTATGCCACTACGAGGAGCAAGAGAAGTGTGAAAAACCCGAGGCGAAGAAACAGGGGAGAAGAATACGAGGAGCAAGAAAAAAAAAGCAAAATACAAAAATGAGGAGAACACAAGGGGCGAAAATCAGAGGAGGATCAACAGTATTCCACTAGGAGGAGCAAGAGTAGTGTGAAAAACCCGAGGCAAAGAAACAGGGGAGAAGAATACGAGGAGCAAGAAAAAAAAAGCAAAATACAAAAACGAGGAGAACACAAGGGGCGAAAATCAGAGGAGGATCAACAGTATGCCACTATGAGGAGCAAGAGAAGTGTGAAAAACCCGAGGTGAGGAAACAGGGGAGAAGAATACGAGGAGCAAGGAAAAAAAAGCAAAATACAAAAACGAGGAGAACACAAGGGGCGAAAATCAGAGGAGGATCAACAGTATGCCACTACGAGGAGCAAGAGAAGTTTGAAAAACCCGAGGCGAAGAAACAGGGGAGAAGAATACGAGGAGCAAGAAAAAAAAGCAAAATACAAAAACGAGGAGAACACAAGGGGCGAAAATCAGAGGAGGATCAAAAGTGTGGCACTACGTGGAGTAAGAGAAGTGTGAAAAACCCGAGGCAAAGAAACAGGGGAGAAGAATACGAGGAGCAAGAAAAAAAAAGCAAAATACAAAAACGAGGAGAACACAAGGGGCGAAAATCACAGGAGGATCAAAAGTGTGGCACTAGGTGGAGTAAGAGAAGTGTGAAAAACCCGAGGCGAAGAAACAGGGGAGAAGAATAGGCGGAGCAAGAAAAAAAAAGCAAAATACAAAAACGAGGAGAACACAAGGGGCGAAAATCAGAGGAGGATCAAAAGTGTGGCACTAGGTGGAGTAAGAGAAGTGTGAAAAACCCGAGGCGAAGAAACAGGGGAGAAGAATACGAGGAGCAAGGAAAAAAAAGCAAAATACAAAAACGAGGAGAACACAAGGGGCGAAAATCAGAGGAGGATCAAAACTGTGGCAGTAGGTGGAGTAAGAGAAGTGTGAAAAACCCAAGGCGAAGAAACACGGGAGAAGAATACGCGGAGCAAGAAAAAAAAAGCAAAATACAAAAACGAGGAGAACACAAGGGGCGAAAATCAGAGGAGGATCAACAGTAAGCCACTACGAGGAGTAAGAGAAGTGTGAAAAAGCTGATGTGAAGAAACAGGGGAGAAGAATACGAGGAGCAAGAAAAAAAAAGGAAAATACAAAAACGAGGAGAACACAAGGGGCGAAAATCAGAGGAGGATCAACAGTATGCCACTACGAGGAGTAAGAGAAGTGTGAAAAAGCTGATGTGAAGAAACAGGGGAGAAAATACGAGGATCAGGAAAAAAATCAAAATACAAAAACGAGGAGAACACAAGGGGCGAAAATCAGAGGAGGATCAACAGTATGCCACTACGAGGAGCAAGAGAAGTGTGAAAAACCCGAGGTGAAGAAACAGGGGAGAAGAATACGAGGAGCAAGGAAAAAAAAGCAAAATACAAACACGAGGAGAACACAAGGGGCGAAAATCAGAGGAGGATCAACAGTATGCCACTACGAGGAGCAAGAGAAGTGTGAAAAACCCGAGGTGAAGAAACAGGGGAGAAGAATACGAGGAGCAAGGAAAAAAAAGCAAAATACAAACACGAGGAGAACACAAGGGGCGAAAATCAGAGGAGGATCAACAGTATGCCACTACGAGGAGCAAGAGAAGTGTGAAAAACCCGAGGCGAAGAAACAGGGGAGAAGAATACGAGGAGCAAGAAAAAAAAAGCAAAATACAAAAATGAGGAGAACACAAGGGGCGAAAATCAGAGGAGGATCAACAGTATTCCACTACGAGGAGCAAGAGTAGTGTGAAAAACCCGAGGCAAAGAAACAGGGGAGAAGAATACGAGGAGCAAGAAAAAAAAAGCAAAATACAAAAACGAGGAGAACACAAGGGGCGAAAATCAGAGGAGGATCAACAGTATGCCACTACGAGGAGCAAGAGAAGTGTGAAAAACCCGAGGTGAGGAAACAGGGGAGAAGAATACGAGGAGCAAGGAAAAAAAAGCAAAATACAAAAACGAGGAGAACACAAGGGGCGAAAATCAGAGGAGGATCAACAGTATGCCACTACGAGGAGCAAGAGAAGTGTGAAAAACCCGAGGCGAAGAAACAGGGGAGAAGAATACGAGGAGCAAGAAAAAAAAGCAAAATACAAAAACGAGGAGAACACAAGGGGCGAAAATCAGAGGAGGATCAAAAGTGTGGCACTACGTGGAGTAAGAGAAGTGTGAAAAACCCGAGGCAAAGAAACAGGGGAGAAGAATACGAGGAGCAAGAAAAAAAAAGCAAAATACAAAAACGAGGAGAACACAAGGGGCGAAAATCACAGGAGGATCAAAAGTGTGGCACTAGGTGGAGTAAGAGAAGTGTGAAAAACCCGAGGCGAAGAAACAGGGGAGAAGAATAGGCGGAGCAAGAAAAAAAAAGCAAAATACAAAAACGAGGAGAACACAAGGGGCGAAAATCAGAGGAGGATCAAAAGTGTGGCACTAGGTGGAGTAAGAGAAGTGTGAAAAACCCGAGGCGAAGAAACAGGGGAGAAGAATACGAGGAGCAAGGAAAAAAAAGCAAAATACAAAAACGAGGAGAACACAAGGGGCGAAAATCAGAGGAGGATCAAAACTGTGGCAGTAGGTGGAGTAAGAGAAGTGTGAAAAACCCAAGGCGAAGAAACACGGGAGAAGAATACGCGGAGCAAGAAAAAAAAAGCAAAATACACAAACGAGGAGAACACAAGGGGCGAAAATCAGAGGAGGATCAACAGTAAGCCACTACGAGGAGTAAGAGAAGTGTGAAAAAGCTGATGTGAAGAAACAGGGGAGAAGAATACGAGGAGCAAGAAAAAAAAAGCAAAATACAAAAACGAGGAGAACACAAGGGGCGAAAATCAGAGGAGGATCAACAGTATGCCACTACGAGGAGTAAGAGAAGTGTGAAAAAGCTGATGTGAAGAAACAGGGGAGAAAATACGAGGATCAGGAAAAAAATCAAAATACAAAAACGAGGAGAACACAAGGGGCGAAAATCAGAGGAGGATCAACAGTATGCCACTACGAGAAGCAAGAGAAGTGTGAAAATCCCGAGGCGAAGAAACAGGGGAGAAGAATACGAGGAGCAAGAAAAAAAAGCAAAATACAAAAACGAGGAGAACACAAGGGGCGAAAATCAGAGGAGGATCAAAAGTGTGGCACTAGCTGGAGTAAGAGAAGTATGAAAAACCCGAGGCGAAGAAACAGGGGAGAAGAATACGAGGAGCAAGAAAAAAAAGCAAAATACAAAAACGAGGAGAACACAAGGGGCGAAAATCAGAGGAGGATCAACAGTATGCCACTACGAGGAGCAAGAGAAGTGTGAAAAATCCGAGGCGAAGAAACAGGGGAGAAGAATACGAGGAGCAAGGAAAAAAAAGCAAAATACAAAAACGAGGAGAACACAAGGGGCGAAAATCAGAGGAGGATCAAAAGTGTGGCACTAGGTGGAGTAAGAGAACTGTGAAAAACGCGAGGCGAAGAAACAGGGGAGAAGAATACGAGGAGCAAGAAAAAAAAAGCAAAATACAAAAACGAGGAGAACACAAGGGGCGAAAATCAGAGGAGGATCAACAGTATGCCACTACGAGGAGTAAGAGAATTGTGAAAAAGCTGATGTGAAGAAACAGGGGAGAAAATACGAGGAGCAGGAAAAAAAAGCAAAATACAAAAACGAGGAGAACACAAGGGGCGAAAATCAGAGGAGGATCAACAGTATGCCACTACGAGGAGCAAGAGAAATGTGAAAATCCCGAGGCGAAGAAACAGGGGTGAAGAATACGAGGAGCAAGAAAAAAAAGCAAAATACAAAAACGAGGAGAACACAAGGGGCGAAAATCAGAGGAGGATCAAAAGTGTGGCACTAGCTGGAGTAAGAGAAGTGTGAAAAACCCGAGGCGAAGAAACAGGGGAGAAGAATACGAGGAGCAAGAAAAAAAAAGCAAAATACATAAACGAGGAGAACACAAGGGGCGAAAATCAGAGGAGGATCAACAGTATGCCACTACGAGGAGCAAGAGAAGTGTGAAAAACCCGAGGTGAAGAAACAGGGGAGAAGAATACGAGGAGCAAGGAAAAAAAAGCAAAATACAAAAACGAGGAGAACACAAGGGGCGAAAATCAGAGGAGGATCAACAGTATGCCACTACGAGGAGCAAGAGAAGTGTGATAAACCCGAGGTGAAGAAACAGGGGAGAAGAATACGAGGAGCAAGAAAAAAAAAGCAAAATACAAAAACGAGGAGAACACAAGGGGCGAAAATCAGAGGAGGATCAAAAGTGTGGCACTAGCTGGAGTAAGAGAACTGTGAAAAACGCGAGGCGAAGAAACAGGGGAGAAGAATACGAGGAGCAAGAAAAAAAAAGCAAAATACAAAAACGAGGAGAACACAAGGGGCGAAAATCAGAGGAGGATCAACAGTATGCCACTACGAGGAGTAAGAGAAGTGTGAAAAAGCTGATGTGAAGAAACAGGGGAGAAAATACGAGGAGCAGGAAAAAAAAGCAAAATACAAAAACGAGGAGAACACAAGGGGCGAAAATCAGAGGAGGATCAACAGTATGCCACTACGAGGAGCAAGAGAAATGTGAAAATCCCGAGGCGAAGAAACAGGGGTGAAGAATACGAGGAGCAAGAAAAAAAAGCAAAATACAAAAACGAGGAGAACACAAGGGGCGAAAATCAGAGGAGGATCAAAAGTGTGGGACTAGCTGGAGTAAGAGAAGTGTGAAAAACCCGAGGCGAAGAAACAGGGGAGAAGAATACGAGGAGCAAGAAAAAAAAAGCAAAATACAAAAACGAGGAGAACACAAGGGGCGAAAATCAGAGGAGGATCAACAGTATGCCACTACGAGGAGTAAGAGAAGTGTGAAAAACCTGAGGTGAAGAAACAGGGGAGAAGAATACGAGGAGCAAGAAAAAACAAGCAAAATACAAAAACGAGGAGAACACAAGGGGCGAAAATCAGAGGAGGATCAAAAGTGTGACACTACGTGGAGTAAGAGAAGTGTGAAAAACCCGAGGCGAAGAAACAGGGGAGAAGAATACGAGGAGCAAGGAAAAAAAAGCAAAATACAAAAACGAGGAGAACACAAGGGGCGAAAATCAGAGGAGGATCAACAGTATGCCACTACGAGGAGTAAGAGAAGTGTGAAAAAGCTGATGTGAAGAAACAGGGGAGAAGAATACGAGGAGCAAGAAAAAAAAAGCAAAATACAAAAACGAGGAGAACACAAGGGGCGAAAATCAGAGGAGGATCAAAAGTGTGGCACTACGAGGAGCAAGAGAAGTGTGAAAAACCCGAGGTGAAGAAACACGGGAGAAGAATACGAGGAGCAAGAAAAAAAAAGCAAAATACAAAAACGAGGAGAACACAAGGGGCGAAAATCAGAGGAGGATCAAAAGTGTGGCACTAGCTGGAGTAAGAGAAGTGTGAAAAATCCGAGGCGAAGAAACAGGGGAGAAGAATACGAGGAGCAAGAAAAAAAAAGCAAAATACAAAAACGAGGAGAACACAAGGGGCGAAAATCAGAGGAGGATCAACAGTATGCCACTACGAGGAGCAAGAGAAGTGTGAAAAACCCGAGGTGAAGAAACAGGGGAGAAGAATACGAGGAGCAAGGAAAAAAAAGCAAAATACAAACACGAGGAGAACACAAGGGGCGAAAATCAGAGGAGGATCAACAGTATGCCACTACGAGGAGCAAGAGAAGTGTGAAAAACCCGAGGCGAAGAAACAGGGGAGAAGAATACGAGGAGCAAGGAAAAAAAAGCAAAATACAAACACGAGGAGAACACAAGGGGCGAAAATCAGAGGAGGATCAACAGTATGCCACTACGAGGAGCAAGAGAAGTGTGAAAAACCCGAGGCGAAGAAACAGGGGAGAAGAATACGAGGAGCAAGAAAAAAAAAGCAAAATACAAAAATGAGGAGAACACAAGGGGCGAAAATCAGAGGAGGATCAACAGTATTCCACTACGAGGAGCAAGAGTAGTGTGAAAAACCCGAGGCAAAGAAACAGGGGAGAAGAATACGAGGAGCAAGAAAAAAAAAGCAAAATACAAAAACGAGGAGAACACAAGGGGCGAAAATCAGAGGAGGATCAACAGTATGCCACTACGAGGAGCAAGAGAAGTGTGAAAAACCCGAGGTGAGGAAACAGGGGAGAAGAATACGAGGAGCAAGGAAAAAAAAGCAAAATACAAAAACGAGGAGAACACAAGGGGCGAAAATCAGAGGAGGATCAACAGTATGCCACTACGAGGAGCAAGAGAAGTGTGAAAAACCCGAGGCGAAGAAACAGGGGAGAAGAATACGAGGAGCAAGAAAAAAAAGCAAAATACAAAAACGAGGAGAACACAAGGGGCGAAAATCAGAGGAGGATCAAAAGTGTGGCACTACGTGGAGTAAGAGAAGTGTGAAAAACCCGAGGCAAAGAAACAGGGGAGAAGAATACGAGGAGCAAGAAAAAAAAAGCAAAATACAAAAACGAGGAGAACACAAGGGGCGAAAATCACAGGAGGATCAAAAGTGTGGCACTAGGTGGAGTAAGAGAAGTGTGAAAAACCCGAGGCAAAGAAACAGGGGAGAAGAATAGGCGGAGCAAGAAAAAAAAAGCAAAATACAAAAACGAGGAGAACACAAGGGGCGAAAATCAGAGGAGGATCAAAAGTGTGGCACTAGGTGGAGTAAGAGAAGTGTGAAAAACCCGAGGCGAAGAAACAGGGGAGAAGAATACGAGGAGCAAGGAAAAAAAAGCAAAATACAAAAACGAGGAGAACACAAGGGGCGAAAATCAGAGGAGGATCAAAACTGTGGCAGTAGGTGGAGTAAGAGAAGTGTGAAAAACCCAAGGCGAAGAAACACGGGAGAAGAATACGCGGAGCAAGAAAAAAAAAGCAAAATACAAAAACGAGGAGAACACAAGGGGCGAAAATCAGAGGAGGATCAACAGTAAGCCACTACGAGGAGTAAGAGAAGTGTGAAAAAGCTGATGTGAAGAAACAGGGGAGAAGAATACGAGGAGCAAGAAAAAAAAAGCAAAATACAAAAACGAGGAGAACACAAGGGGCGAAAATCAGAGGAGGATCAACAGTATGCCACTACGAGGAGTAAGAGAAGTGTGAAAAAGCTGATGTGAAGAAACAGGGGAGAAAATACGAGGATCAGGAAAAAAATCAAAATACAAAAACGAGGAGAACACAAGGGGCGAAAATCAGAGGAGGATCAACAGTATGCCACTACGAGAAGCAAGAGAAGTGTGAAAATCCCGAGGCGAAGAAACAGGGGAGAAGAATACGAGGAGCAAGAAAAAAAAGCAAAATACAAAAACGAGGAGAACACAAGGGGCGAAAATCAGAGGAGGATCAAAAGTGTGGCACTAGCTGGAGTAAGAGAAGTATGAAAAACCCGAGGCGAAGAAACAGGGGAGAAGAATACGAGGAGCAAGAAAAAAAAGCAAAATACAAAAACGAGGAGAACACAAGGGGCGAAAATCAGAGGAGGATCAACAGTATGCCACTACGAGGAGCAAGAGAAGTGTGAAAAATCCGAGGCGAAGAAACAGGGGAGAAGAATACGAGGAGCAAGGAAAAAAAAGCAAAATACAAAAACGAGGAGAACACAAGGGGCGAAAATCAGAGGAGGATCAAAAGTGTGGCACTAGGTGGAGTAAGAGAACTGTGAAAAACGCGAGGCGAAGAAACAGGGGAGAAGAATACGAGGAGCAAGAAAAAAAAAGCAAAATACAAAAACGAGGAGAACACAAGGGGCGAAAATCAGAGGAGGATCAACAGTATGCCACTACGAGGAGTAAGAGAATTGTGAAAAAGCTGATGTGAAGAAACAGGGGAGAAAATACGAGGAGCAGGAAAAAAAAGCAAAATACAAAAACGAGGAGAACACAAGGGGCGAAAATCAGAGGAGGATCAACAGTATGCCACTACGAGGAGCAAGAGAAATGTGAAAATCCCGAGGCGAAGAAACAGGGGTGAAGAATACGAGGAGCAAGAAAAAAAAGCAAAATACAAAAACGAGGAGAACACAAGGGGCGAAAATCAGAGGAGGATCAAAAGTGTGGCACTAGCTGGAGTAAGAGAAGTGTGAAAAACCCGAGGCGAAGAAACAGGGGAGAAGAATACGAGGAGCAAGAAAAAAAAAGCAAAATACAAAAACGAGGAGAACACAAGGGGCGAAAATCAGAGGAGGATCAACAGTATGCCACTACGAGGAGCAAGAGAAGTGTGAAAAACCCGAGGTGAAGAAACAGGGGAGAAGAATACGAGGAGCAAGGAAAAAAAAGCAAAATACAAAAACGAGGAGAACACAAGGGGCGAAAATCAGAGGAGGATCAACAGTATGCCACTACGAGGAGCAAGAGAAGTGTGATAAACCCGAGGTGAAGAAACAGGGGAGAAGAATACGAGGAGCAAGAAAAAAAAAGCAAAATACAAAAACGAGGAGAACACAAGGGGCGAAAATCAGAGGAGGATCAAAAGTGTGGCACTAGCTGGAGTAAGAGAACTGTGAAAAACGCGAGGCGAAGAAACAGGGGAGAAGAATACGAGGAGCAAGAAAAAAAAAGCAAAATACAAAAACGAGGAGAACACAAGGGGCGAAAATCAGAGGAGGATCAACAGTATGCCACTACGAGGAGTAAGAGAAGTGTGAAAAAGCTGATGTGAAGAAACAGGGGAGAAAATACGAGGAGCAGGAAAAAAAAGCAAAATACAAAAACGAGGAGAACACAAGGGGCGAAAATCAGAGGAGGATCAACAGTATGCCACTACGAGGAGCAAGAGAAATGTGAAAATCCCGAGGCGAAGAAACAGGGGTGAAGAATACGAGGAGCAAGAAAAAAAAGCAAAATACAAAAACGAGGAGAACACAAGGGGCGAAAATCAGAGGAGGATCAAAAGTGTGGCACTAGCTGGAGTAAGAGAAGTGTGAAAAACCCGAGGCGAAGAAACAGGGGAGAAGAATACGAGGAGCAAGAAAAAAAAGCAAAATACAAAAACGAGGAGAACACAAGGGGCGAAAATCAGAGGAGGATCAACAGTATGCCACTACGAGGAGCAAGAGAAGTGTGAAAAACCCGAGGTGAAGAAACAGGGGAGAAGAATACGAGGAGCAAGGAAAAAAAAGCAAAATACAAAAACGAGGAGAACACAAGGGGCGAAAATCAGAGGAGGATCAACAGTATGCCACTACGAGGAGCAAGAGAAGTGTGAAAAACCCGAGGTGAAGAAACAGGGGAGAAGAATACGAGGAGCAAGAAAAAAAAAGCAAAATACAAAAACGAGGAGAACACAAGGGGCGAAAATCAGAGGAGGATCAACAGTATGGCACTACGAGGAGCAAGAGAAGTGTGAAAAACCCGAGGCGAAGAAACAGGGGAGAAGAATACGAGGAGCAAGAAAAAAAAGCAAAATACAAAAACGAGGAGAACACAAGGGGCGAAAATCAGAGGAGGATCAAAAGTGTGGCACTACGAGGAGCAAGAGAAGTGTGAAAAACCCGAGGCAAAGAAACAGGGGAGAAGAATACGAGGAGCAAGAAAAAAAAAGCAAAATACAAAAACGAGGAGAACACAAGGGGCGAAAATCAGAGGAGGATCAACAGTATGCCACTACGAGGAGCAAGAGAAGTGTGAAAAACCCGAGGTGAGGAAACAGGGGAGAAGAATACGAGGAGCAAGGAAAAAAAAGCAAAATACAAAAACGAGGAGAACACAAGGGGCGAAAATCAGAGGAGGATCAACAGTATGCCACTACGAGGAGCAAGAGAAGTGTAAAAAACCCGAGGCGAAGAAACAGGGGAGAAGAATACGAGGAGCAAGAAAAAAAAGCAAAATACAAAAACGAGGAGAACACAAGGGGCGAAAATCAGAGAAGGATCAAAAGTGTGGCACTACGTGGAGTAAGAGAAGTGTGAAAAACCCGAGGCAAAGAAACAGGGGAGAAGAATACGAGGAGCAAGAAAAAAAAAGCAAAATACAAAAACGAGGAGAACACAATGGGCGAAAATCAGAGGAGCATCAAAAGTGTGGCACTAGGTGGAGTAAGAGAAGTGTGAAAAACCCGAGGCGAAAAAACAGGGGAGAAGAATACGAGGAGCAAGAAAAAAAAAGCAAAATACAAAAACGAGGAGAACACAAGGGGCGAAGATCAGAGGAGGATCAACGTGTGGCACTACGAGGAGCAAGAGAAGTGTGAAAAACCCGAGTCGAAGAAACAGGGGAGAAGAATACGAGGAGAAAGAAAATAAAAGCAAAATACAATATCGAGGAGAACACAAGGGGCGAAAATCAGAGGAGGATCAACAGTATGCCACTATGAGGAGCAAGAGAAGAGTGAAAAACCCGAGGTGAAGAAACAGGAGAGAAGAATACGAGGAGCAAGAAAAAAAAAGCAAAATACAAAAACGAAGAGAACACAAGGGGCGAAAATCAGAGGAGGATCAACAGTGTGGCACTACAAGGAGCAAGAGCAGTGTGAAAAACCCGAGGCGAAGAAACAGAGGAGAAGAATACGGGGAGCAAGAAAAAAAAAGCAAAATACAAAAACGAGAAGCAGACAAGTGGGGAAAATCAGAGGAGAATCAAATGTATGCCAATACGAGGAGCAAGAGCAGTGTGAAAAACCCGAGTTGAAGAAACAGGGGAGAAGAATACGAGGAGCAAGAAAGAAAAAGCAAAAGACAAGAACGAGGAGCAGACAAGGGTTGGAAATCAGAGGAGAATCAACAGTATGCAACTACGAGGAGCAAGAGCATTGTGAAAAACCCGAGGCGAAGATTCCCACGTGATTCCCAAGTGATTCTCACGTGATGCCCACATGATTCCCACGTAATTCCCACGTGATTCCCACGTGATGCCCACCTGATGCCCACGTGATGCCCACGTGTTGCCCACGTGATGCCCACGTGATTCCCACGTGTTGCCCACGTGATTCCCACGTGATTCCCACGTGATGGCCACGTGATGCCCACGTGATTCTCACGTGATGGCCACGTGATTCCCACGTGATGCCCACGTGATTCCCACGTGATTCCCACGTGATGCCCACGTGATGGCCACTTGATGCCCACGTGATTCCCACGTGATTCCCACGTGATTCCAACGTGATTCCCACGTGATGCCCACGTGATTCCCACGTGATTCCCACGTGATGCCCAAGTGATGCCCACGTGATTCCCACGTGATGGCCACGTGATTCCCACGTGATTCCCACGTGTTGCCCACGTGAATCCCACGTGATTCCCACGTGATGCCCACGTGATGCCCACGTGATTCCCACGTGATGGCCACGTGATGGCCACGTGATGCCCACGTGATTCCCAAGTGATGGCCACGCGATGCCCACGTGATGGCCACGTGATTCCCACGTGATGCCCACGTGATTCCCACGTGATGCCCACGTGAGGCCTACGTGATTCCCACGTGATTCCCACGTGATGCCCACGTGATGCCCATGTGATGGCCACGTGATTCCCACGTGTTGCCCACGTGATTCCCACCTGATTCCCACGTGATTCCCACGTGATGGCCACGTGATTCCCACGTGATTCCCATGTGATGCCCACGTGATGCCCACGTGATTCCCAAGTGATTCCCACGTGATGGCCACGTGATGCCCACGTAATTCCCACGTGATGCCCACGTCATTCCCACGTGATTCCCACATGTTGCCCACGTGATTCTCACGTGATTCCCACGTGATGGCCACGTGTTTCCCACGTGTTGCCCACGTGATGCCCACGTGTTTCCCACATATTGCCCACATGATTCCTACTTGATTCCCACGTGATTCTCACGTGATGCCCACGTGATTCCCACGTGATTCCCACGTGATGGCCACGTGATTTCCACGTGATGCCCACCTGATGCCCACGTGATTCCCACGTGATGCCCACGTGATTCCCACGTGATGGCCACGTGATTCCCACGTGTTGCCCACGTGATTCCCACGTGATGCCCTCGTGATTCCCACGTGATTCCCACGTGATGGCCACGTGATTCCCACGTGATGCCCACGTGTTGACCACGTGTTTGCCACGTGATTCCCACGTGATTCACAGGTGATGCCCACGTGATTCCCACGTGATTCCCACGTGATGCCCACGTGATGCCCACGTGATTCCCACGTGATGGCCACGTGATTCCCACGTGATGGCCACGTGATGCCCACGTGATTTCCACGTGATTCCCACGTGATGCCCACGTGATGCCTACGTGATGCCCACGTGATTCCCACGTGATGCCCACGTGATGCTCATGTGATGGCCACGTGATTCCCACGTGTTGCCCACGTGATTCCCACCTGATTCCCACGTGATTCCCACGTGATGGCCACGTGATTCCCACAGATTCCCATGTGATGCCCACGTGATGCCCACGTGATTCCCAAGTGATTCCCACGTGATGGCCACGTGATGCCCACGTAATTCCCACGTGATGCCCACGTCATTCCCACGTGATTCCCACGTGATTCCCACATGTTGCCCACGTGATTCTCACGTGATTCCCACGTGATGGCCACGTGTTTCCCACGTGTTGCCCACGTGATGCCCACGTGTTTCCCACATATTGCCCACGTGATTCCCACTTGATTCCCACGTGATTCTCACGTGATGCCCACGTGATTCCCACGTGATTCCCACGTGATGGCCACGTGATTTCCACGTGATTCCCACGTGATGCCCACGTGATTCCCACGTGATGGCCACGTGATTCCCACGTGTTGCCCACGTGATGCCCACGTGATTCCCACGTGATGGCCACGTGATTCCCACGTGATGCCCACGTGATGCATACGTGTTTCCCACGTGTTGCCCACGTGATGCCCACGTGATTCCCAAGTGATTCCCACGTGTTGCCCACGTGATTCCCACGTGATTCACAGGTGATGCCCACGTGATTCCCACGTGATTCCCACGTGATTCCCACGTGATGCCCACGTGATGCCCACGTGATTCCCACGTGATGGCCACGTGATTCCCACGTGATGCCCACGTGATTTCCACGTGATTCCCACGTGATTCCCACGTGATGCATACGTGTTTCCCACGTGTTGCCCACGTGATGCCCACGTGATTCCCAAGTGATTCCCACGTGTTGCCCACGTGATTCCCATGTGATTCCCACTGTTGCCCACGTGATTCCCACGTGATGCCCACGTGATTCCCATGTGTTGCCCACGTGATGCCCACGTGATGCCCACGTGATACCCTCGTGATTCCCCCGTGATTCCCACGTGATTCCCACGTGATGGCCACCTGATTCCCACGTGATTCCCACGTGTTGCCCACGTGATACCCACCTGATGCCCACATTATTCCCACGTGATTCCCACATGATGGCCACGTGATTCCCACGTATTTCCCACGTGATTCCCACGTGATTCCCAAGTGATGGCCACGTGATTCTCACGTGATTCCCACGTGATTCCCACGTGATACCCACCTGATGCCCACATTATTCCCACGTGATTCCCACATGATGGCCAGGTGATTCCCACGTGTTGCCCACGTGATTCCCACGTGATTCCCACTTGATGCCCACGTGATTCCCACGTGACTCCCAAGTGATTCTCACGTGATTCCCACGTGATTCCCACGTGATTTCCACGTGTTGCCCACGTGATGCCCACGTGATGCCCACGTGATTCCCATGTGATTCCAACGTGATGCCCACGTGATTCCCACGTGATGGCCACCTGATTCCCACGTGATTCCCACGTGTTGCCCACGTGATACCCACCTGATGCCCACATTATTCCCACGTGATTCCCACATGATGGCCACGTGATTCCCACGTGTTTCCCACGTGATTCCCACGTGATTCCCAAGTGATGGCCACGTGATTCTCACGTGATTCCCACGTGATTCCCACGTGATACCCACCTGATGCCCACATTATTCCCACGTGATTCCCACATGATGGCCAGGTGATTCCCACGTGTTGCCCACGTGATTCCCACGTGATTCCCACTTGATGCCCACGTGATTCCCACGTGACTCCCAAGTGATTCTCACGTGATTCCCACGTGATTCCCACGTGATTTCCACGTGTTGCCCACGTGATGCCCACGTGATGCCCACGTGATTCCCATGTGATTCCAACGTGATGCCCACGTGATTCCCACGTGACTCCAAACTGATTCTCACGTGATGCCCACGTGAAGACCACGTGATGCCCACGTTACACCCACGTGATGCCCAAGTGATTCCAATGGGATCAGAGAAGCATAAAAGTGTAAAAATACGAGGAGCAAGAAAAGTGTGAAAAATCCCAGGAGGAGAAATAGGGGAGAAAAATATGAGGAGCGAAAAAAAAAAAAAACACAAAAATACGAGGAGTAGAAAAGTGGGGAAAATAAGTGGAGCCTCAAAAGTGTGAAAATACGAGGAGAAAGAAAATAGTGAAAAACACGAGGAGCAAGAAAAGGGAAGAAATATATGAGGAGCAAAAAACAAAAACAAAAACAAAAAATACGAGGAGCAGAAAAGTGTGAAAAATAAGAGGAGCATCAAACGTGTGAAAATACGAGGAGCAAGAAAAGTGTGAAAAACACGAGGAGCAAGAAAAGGGAAGAAACATACGAGGAGCAAAAAAAAAAAAAACAGAAAAATACGAGGAGCAGAAAAGTGTGAAAAATAAGAGGAGCATGAAAAGTGTGAAAAAACGAGGAGCAACAAATGTGTGAAAAACCTGAGGTTAAGAAAAAGGGGACAAGAATACGAGGAGCAAGAAAAAAAAAGCAAAATACATAAATGAGGAGAACACAAGGGGCGAAAATCAGAGGAGGATCAACAGTATGCCACTACGAGGAGCAAGAGAAGTGTGAAAAACCCGAAGCGAAGAAACAGGGGAGAAGAATACGAGGAGCAAGAAAAAAAGTAAAATACAAAAACGAGGAGAACACAAGGGGCGAAAATCAGAGGAGGATCAAAAGTGTGGCACTAGGTGGAGTAAGAGAAGTGTGAAAAACGCGAGGAGAAGAAACAGGGGAGAAGAATACGAGGAGCAAGAAAAAAAAGCAAAATACAAAAACGAGGAGAACACAAGTGGCGAAAATCAGAGGAGGATCAAAAGTGTGGCATTACGTGGAGTAAGAGAAGTGTGAAAAACCCAAGGTGAAGAAACAGGGGAGAAGAATACGAGGAGCAAGAAAAAGAAAGCAAAATACAAAAATGAGAACACAAGGGGCGAAAATCAGAGGAGGATCAACAGTGTGCCACTACGAGGAGCATGAGAAGTGTGAAAAACCCGAGGCGAAGAAACAGGGGAGAAGAATACGAGGAGCAAGAAAAAAAGCAAAATACAAAAACGAGGAGAACACAAGGGGCGAAAATCAGAGGAGGATCAAAAGTGTCGCACTACGTGGAGTAAGAGAAGTGTGAAAAACCCGAGGTGAAGAAACAGGGGAGAAGATTACGAGGAGCAAGAAAAAAAAAGCAAAATACAAAAACGAGGAGAACACAAGGGGCGAAAATCAGAGGAGGATCAAAAGTGTGGCACTACGAGGAGTACGAGAAGTGTGAAAAAGCTGATGTGAAGAAACAGGGGAGAAGAATACGAGGAGCAAGAAAAAAAAGCAAAATACAAAAACGAGGAGAACACAAGGGGCGAAAATCAGAGGAGGATCAAAATTGTGGCACTACGTGGAGTAAGAGAAGTGTGAAAAACCCGAGGCAAAGAAACAGGGGAGAAGAATACGAGGAGAAAGAAAAAAAAAGCAAAATACAAAAACGAGGAGAACACAAGGGGCGAAAATCAGAGGAGGATCAGCAGTATGCCACTACGAGGAGTAAGAGAAGTGTGAAAAAGCTGATGTGAAGAAACAGGGGAGAAGAATACGAGGAGCAAGAAAAAAAAAGCAAAATACAAAAACGAGGAGAACACAAGGGGCGAAAATCAGAGGAGGATCAACAGTATGCCACTACGAGGAGCAAGAGAAGTGTGAAAAACCCGAGGTGGAGAAACAGGGGAGAAGAATACGAGGAGCAAGAAAAAAAAAGCAAAATACAAAAACGAGGAGAACACAAGGGGCGAAAATCAGAGGAGGATCAACAGTATGCCACTACGAGGAGTAAGAGAAGTGTGAAAAAGCTGATGTGAAGAAACAGGGGAGAAAATACGAGGAGCAGGAAAAAAAAGCAAAATACAAAAACGAGGAGAACACAAGGGGCGAAAATCAGAGGAGGATCAACAGTATGCCACTACGAGGAGCAAGAGAAATGTGAAAAGCCCGAGGCGAAGAAACAGGGGTGAAGAATACGAGGAGCAAGAAAAAAAAGCAAAATACAAAAACGAGGAGAACACAAGGGGCGAAAATCAGAGGAGGATCAAAAGTGTGGCACTAGCTGGAGTAAGAGAAGTGTGAAAAACCCGAGGCGAAGAAACAGGGGAGAAGAATACGAGGAGCAAGAAAAAAAAAGCAAAATACAAAAACGAGGAGAACACAAGGGGCGAAAATCAGAGGAGGATCAACAGTATGCCACTACGAGGAGCAAGAGAAGTGTGAAAAACCCGAGGTGAAGAAACAGGGGAGAAGAATACGAGGAGCAAGGAAAAAAAAGCAAAATACAAAAACGAGGAGAACACAAGGGGCGAAAATCAGAGGAGGATCAACAGTATGCCACTACGAGGAGCAAGAGAAGTGTGAAAAACCCGAGGTGAAGAAACAGGGGAGAAGAATACGAGGAGAAAGAAAAAAAAAGCAAAATACAAAAACGAGGAGAACGCAAGGGGCGAAAATCAGAGGAGGATCAACAGTATGGCACTACGAGGAGCAAGAGAAGTGTGAAAAACCCGAGGCGAAGAAACAGGGGAGAAGAATACGAGGAGCAAGAAAAAAAAGCAAAATACAAAAACGAGGAGAACACAAGGGGCGAAAATCAGAGGAGGATCAAAAGTGTGGCACTACGAGGAGCAAGAGAAGTGTGAAAAACCCGAGGCAAAGAAACAGGGGAGAAGAATACGAGGAGCAAGAAAAAAAAAGCAAAATACAAAAACGAGGAGAACACAAGGGGCGAAAATCAGAGGAGGATCAACAGTATGCCACTACGAGGAGCAAGAGAAGTGTGAAAAACCCGAGGTGAGGAAACAGGGGAGAAGAATACGAGGAGCAAGGAAAAAAAAGCAAAATACAAAAACGAGGAGAACACAAGGGGCGAAAATCAGAGGAGGATCAACAGTATGCCACTACGAGGAGCAAGAGAAGTGTGAAAAACCCGAGGCGAAGAAACAGGGGAGAAGAATACGAGGAGCAAGAAAAAAAAGCAAAATACAAAAACGAGGAGAACACAAGGGGCGAAAATCAGAGAAGGATCAAAAGTGTGGCACTACGTGGAGTAAGAGAAGTGTGAAAAACCCGAGGCGAAGAAACAGGGGAGAAGAATACGAGGAGCAAGAAAAAAAAAGCAAAATACAAAAACGAGGAGAACACAAGGGGCGAAAATCAGAGGAGGATCAAAAGTGTGGCACTAGGTGGAGTAAGAGAAGTGTGAAAAACCCGAGGCGAAAAAACAGGGGAGAAGAATACGAGGAGCAAGAAAAAAAAAGCAAAATACAAAAACGAGGAGAACACAAGGGGCGAAGATCAGAGGAGGATCAACGTGTGGCACTACGAGGAGCAAGAGAAGTGTGAAAAACCCGAGTCGAAGAAACAGGGGAGAAGAATACGAGGAGAAAGAAAATAAAAGCAAAATACAATATCGAGGAGAACACAAGGGGCGAAAATCAGAGGAGGATCAACAGTATGCCACTATGAGGAGCAAGAGAAGAGTGAAAAACCCGAGGTGAAGAAACAGGAGAGAAGAATACGAGGAGCAAGAAAAAAAAAGCAAAATACAAAAACGAAGAGAACACAAGGGGCGAAAATCAGAGGAGGATCAACAGTGTGGCACTACAAGGAGCAAGAGCAGTGTGAAAAACCCGAGGCGAAGAAACAGAGGAGAAGAATACGGGGAGCAAGAAAAAAAAAGCAAAATACAAAAACGAGAAGCAGACAAGTGGGGAAAATCAGAGGAGAATCAAATGTATGCCAATACGAGGAGCAAGAGCAGTGTGAAAAACCCGAGTTGAAGAAACAGGGGAGAAGAATACGAGGAGCAAGAAAGAAAAAGCAAAAGACAAGAACGAGGAGCAGACAAGGGTTGGAAATCAGAGGAGAATCAACAGTATGCAACTACGAGGAGCAAGAGCATTGTGAAAAACCCGAGGCGAAGATTCCCACGTGATTCCCAAGTGATTCTCACGTGATGCCCACATGATTCCCACGTAATTCCCACGTGATTCCCACGTGATGCCCACCTGATGCCCACGTGATGCCCACGTGTTGCCCACGTGATGCCCACGTGATTCCCACGTGTTGCCCACGTGATTCCCACGTGATTCCCACGTGATGG
Source organism: Cervus elaphus (assembly GCF_910594005.1). Classification (NCBI taxonomy): domain Eukaryota; kingdom Metazoa; phylum Chordata; class Mammalia; order Artiodactyla; family Cervidae; genus Cervus; species Cervus elaphus. The sequence goes on from NC_057836.1 coordinate 83,880,641, forward strand.
CCACGTGATGCCCACGTGATTCTCACGTGATGGCCACGTGATTCCCACGTGATGCCCACGTGATTCCCACGTGATTCCCACGTGATGCCCACGTGATGGCCACTTGATGCCCACGTGATTCCCACGTGATTCCCACGTGATTCCAACGTGATTCCCACGTGATGCCCACGTGATTCCCACGTGATTCCCACGTGATGCCCAAGTGATGCCCACGTGATTCCCACGTGATGGCCACGTGATTCCCACGTGATTCCCACGTGTTGCCCACGTGAATCCCACGTGATTCCCACGTGATGCCCACGTGATGCCCACGTGATTCCCACGTGATGGCCACGTGATGGCCACGTGATGCCCACGTGATTCCCACGTGATGGCCACGCGATGCCCACGTGATGGCCACGTGATTCCCACGTGATGCCCACGTGATTCCCACGTGATGCCCACGTGAGGCCTACGTGATTCCCACGTGATTCCCACGTGATGCCCACGTGATGCCCATGTGATGGCCACGTGATTCCCACGTGTTGCCCACGTGATTCCCACCTGATTCCCACGTGATTCCCACGTGATGGCCACGTGATTCCCACGTGATTCCCATGTGATGCCCACGTGATGCCCACGTGATTCCCAAGTGATTCCCACGTGATGGCCACGTGATGCCCACGTAATTCCCACGTGATGCCCACGTCATTCCCACGTGATTCCCACATGTTGCCCACGTGATTCTCACGTGATTCCCACGTGATGGCCACGTGTTTCCCACGTGTTGCCCACGTGATGCCCACGTGTTTCCCACATATTGCCCACATGATTCCTACTTGATTCCCACGTGATTCTCACGTGATGCCCACGTGATTCCCACGTGATTCCCACGTGATGGCCACGTGATTTCCACGTGATGCCCACGTGATGCCCACGTGATTCCCACGTGATGCCCACGTGATTCCCACGTGATGGCCACGTGATTCCCACGTGTTGCCCACGTGATTCCCACGTGATGCCCTCGTGATTCTCACGTGATTCCCACGTGATGGCCACGTGATTCCCACGTGATGCCCACGTGTTGACCACGTGTTTGCCACGTGATTCCCACGTGATTCACAGGTGATGCCCACGTGATTCCCACGTGATTCCCACGTGATGCCCACGTGATGCCCACGTGATTCCCACGTGATGGCCACGTGATTCCCACGTGATGGCCACGTGATGCCCACGTGATTTCCACGTGATTCCCACGTGATGCCCACGTGATGCCTACGTGATGCCCACGTGATTCCCACGTGATGCCCACGTGATGCTCATGTGATGGCCACGTGATTCCCACGTGTTGCCCACGTGATTCCCACCTGATTCCCACGTGATTCCCACGTGATGGCCACGTGATTCACACAGATTCCCATGTGATGCCCACGTGATGCCCACGTGATTCCCAAGTGATTCCCACGTGATGGCCACGTGATGCCCACGTAATTCCCACGTGATGCCCACGTCATTCCCACGTGATTCCCACGTGATTCCCACATGTTGCCCACGTGATTCTCACGTGATTCCCACGTGATGGCCACGTGTTTCCCACGTGTTGCCCACGTGATGCCCACGTGTTTCCCACATATTGCCCACGTGATTCCCACTTGATTCCCACGTGATTCTCACGTGATGCCCACGTGATTCCCACGTGATTCCCACGTGATGGCCACGTGATTTCCACGTGATTCCCACGTGATGCCCACGTGATTCCCACGTGATGGCCACGTGATTCCCACGTGTTGCCCACGTGATGCCCACGTGATTCCCACGTGATGGCCACGTGATTCCCACGTGATGCCCACGTGATGCATACGTGTTTCCCACGTGTTGCCCACGTGATGCCCACGTGATTCCCAAGTGATTCCCACGTGTTGCCCACGTGATTCCCACGTGATTCACAGGTGATGCCCACGTGATTCCCACGTGATTCCCACGTGATTCCCACGTGATGCCCACGTGATGCCCACGTGATTCCCACGTGATGGCCACGTGATTCCCACGTGATGCCCACGTGATTTCCACGTGATTCCCACGTGATTCCCACGTGATGCATACGTGTTTCCCACGTGTTGCCCACGTGATGCCCACGTGATTCCCAAGTGATTCCCACGTGTTGCCCACGTGATTCCCATGTGATTCCCACTGTTGCCCACGTGATTCCCACGTGATGCCCACGTGATTCCCATGTGTTGCCCACGTGATGCCCACGTGATGCCCACGTGATACCCTCGTGATTCCCCCGTGATTCCCACGTGATTCCCACGTGATGGCCACCTGATTCCCACGTGATTCCCACGTGTTGCCCACGTGATACCCACCTGATGCCCACATTATTCCCACGTGATTCCCACATGATGGCCACGTGATTCCCACGTATTTCCCACGTGATTCCCACGTGATTCCCAAGTGATGGCCACGTGATTCTCACGTGATTCCCACGTGATTCCCACGTGATACCCACCTGATGCCCACATTATTCCCACGTGATTCCCACATGATGGCCAGGTGATTCCCACGTGTTGCCCACGTGATTCCCACGTGATTCCCACTTGATGCCCACGTGATTCCAACGTGACTCCCAAGTGATTCTCACGTGATTCCCACGTGATTCCCACGTGATTTCCACGTGTTGCCCACGTGATGCCCACGTGATGCCCACGTGATTCCCATGTGATTCCAACGTGATGCCCACGTGATTCCCACGTGATGGCCACCTGATTCCCACGTGATTCCCACGTGTTGCCCACGTGATACCCACCTGATGCCCACATTATTCCCACGTGATTCCCACATGATGGCCACGTGATTCCCACGTGTTTCCCACGTGATTCCCACGTGATTCCCAAGTGATGGCCACGTGATTCTCACGTGATTCCCACGTGATTCCCACGTGATACCCACCTGATGCCCACATTATTCCCACGTGATTCCCACATGATGGCCAGGTGATTCCCACGTGTTGCCCACGTGATTCCCACGTGATTCCCACTTGATGCCCACGTGATTCCCACGTGACTCCCAAGTGATTCTCACGTGATTCCCACGTGATTCCCACGTGATTTCCACGTGTTGCCCACGTGATGCCCACGTGATGCCCACGTGATTCCCATGTGATTCCAACGTGATGCCCACGTGATTCCCACGTGACTCCAAACTGATTCTCACGTGATGCCCACGTGAAGACCACGTGATGCCCACGTTACACCCACGTGATGCCCAAGTGATTCCAATGGGATCAGAGAAGCATAAAAGTGTAAAAATACGAGGAGCAAGAAAAGTGTGAAAAATCCCAGGAGGAGAAATAGGGGAGAAAAATATGAGGAGCGAAAAAAAAAAAAAACACAAAAATACGAGGAGTAGAAAAGTGGGGAAAATAAGTGGAGCCTCAAAAGTGTGAAAATACGAGGAGAAAGAAAATAGTGAAAAACACGAGGAGCAAGAAAAGGGAAGAAATATATGAGGAGCAAAAAACAAAAACAAAAACAAAAAATACGAGGAGCAGAAAAGTGTGAAAAATAAGAGGAGCATCAAACGTGTGAAAATACGAGGAGCAAGAAAAGTGTGAAAAACACGAGGAGCAAGAAAAGGGAAGAAACATACGAGGAGCAAAAAAAAAAAAAACAGAAAAATACGAGGAGCAGAAAAGTGTGAAAAATAAGAGGAGCATGAAAAGTGTGAAAAAACGAGGAGCAACAAATGTGTGAAAAACCTGAGGTTAAGAAAAAGGGGAGAAGAATACGAGGAGCAAGAAAAAAAAAGCAAAATACATAAACGAGGAGAACACAAGGGGCGAAAATCAGAGGAGGATCAACAGTATGCCACTACGAGGAGCAAGAGAAGTGTGAAAAACCCGAAGCGAAGAAACAGGGGAGAAGAATACGAGGAGCAAGAAAAAAAGTAAAATACAAAAACGAGGAGAACACAAGGGGCGAAAATCAGAGGAGGATCAAAAGTGTGGCACTAGGTGGAGTAAGAGAAGTGTGAAAAACGCGAGGAGAAGAAACAGGGGAGAAGAATACGAGGAGCAAGAAAAAAAAGCAAAATACAAAAACGAGGAGAACACAAGTGGCGAAAATCAGAGGAGGATCAAAAGTGTGGCATTACGTGGAGTAAGAGAAGTGTGAAAAACCCAAGGTGAAGAAACAGGGGAGAAGAATACGAGGAGCAAGAAAAAGAAAGCAAAATACAAAAATGAGAACACAAGGGGCGAAAATCAGAGGAGGATCAACAGTGTGCCACTACGAGGAGCATGAGAAGTGTGAAAAACCCGAGGCGAAGAAACAGGGGAGAAGAATACGAGGAGCAAGAAAAAAAGCAAAATACAAAAACGAGGAGAACACAAGGGGCGAAAATCAGAGGAGGATCAAAAGTGTCGCACTACGTGGAGTAAGAGAAGTGTGAAAAACCCGAGCGGAAGAAACAGGGGAGAAGAATACGAGGAGCAAGAAAAAAAAAGCAAAATACAAAAACGAGGAGAACACAAGGGGCGAAAATCAGAGGAGGATCAAAAGTGTGGCACTACGAGGAGTACGAGAAGTGTGAAAAAGCTGATGTGAAGAAACAGGGGAGAAGAATACGGGGAGCAAGAAAAAAAAAGCAAAATACAAAAACGAGGAGAACACAAGGGGAGAAAATCAGAGGAGGATCAGCAGTATGCCACTACGAGGAGCAAGAGAAGTGTGAAAAACCCGTGGTGAAGAAACAGGGGAGAAGAATACGAGGAGCAAGAAAAAAAAAGCAAAATACAAAAACGAGGAGAACACAAGGGGCGAAAATCAGAGGAGGATCAACAGTATGCCACTACGAGGAGTAAGAGAAGTGTGAAAAAGCTGATATGAAGAAACAGGGGAGAAGAATACGAGGAGCAAGAAAAAAAAAGCAAAATACAAAAACGAGGAGAACACAAGGGGCGAAAATCAGAGGAGGATCAACAGTATGCCACTACGAGGAGCAAGAGAAGTGTGAAAAACCCGAGGCGAAGAAACAGGGGAGAAGAATACGAGGAGCAAGAAAAAAAAGCAAAATACAAAAACGAGGAGAACACAAGGGGCGAAAATCAGAGGAGGATCAAAAGTGTGGCACTACGTGGAGTAAGAGAAGTGTGAAAAACCCGAGGCGAAGAAACAGGGGAGAAGAATACGAGGAGCAAGCAAAAAAAGCAAAATACAAAAACGAGGAGAACACAAGGGGCGAAAATCAGAGGAGGATCAAAAGTGTGGCACTAGGTGGAGTAAGAGAAGTGTGAAAAACCCGAGGCGAAGAAACAGGGGAGAAGAATACGAGGAGCAAGAAAAAAAAAGCAAAATCCAAAAACGAGGAGAACACAAGGGGCGAAAATCAGAGGAGGATCAAAAGTGTGGCACTACGTGGAGTAAGAGCAGTGTGAAAAACCCGAGGGGAAGAAACATGGGAGAAGAATAAGAGGAGCAAGAAAAAAAAAGCAAAATACAAAAACGAGGAGAACACAAGGGGCGAAAATCAGAGGAGGATCAAAAGTCTGGCACTAGTTGGACTAAGAGAAGTCTGAAAAACCCGAGGCGAAGAAACAGGGGAGAAGAATACGAGGAGCAAGGAAAAAAAAGCAAAATACAAAAACGAGGAGAACACAAGGGGCGAAAATCAGAGGAGGATCAACAGTATGCCACTACGAGGAGCAAGAGAAGTGTGAAAAACCCGAGGCGAAGAAACAGGGGAGAAGAATACGAGGAGCAAGAAAAAAAAGCAAAATACAAAAACGAGGAGAACACAAGGGGCGAAAATCAGAGGAGGATCAAAAGTGTGGCACTAGGTGGAGTAAGAGAAGTGTGAAAAACCCGAGGCGAAGAAACAGGGGAGAAGAATACGAGGAGCAAGAAAAAAAAAGCAAAATACAAAAATGAGTAGAACACAAGGGGCGAAAATCAGAGGAGGATCAACAGTATGCCACTACGAGGAGTAAGAGAAGTGTGAAAAAGCTGATGTGAAGAAACAGGGGAGAAAATACGAGGAGCAGGAAAAAAAAGCAAAATACAAAAACGAGGAGAACACAAGGGGCGAAAATCAGAGGAGGATCAACAGTATGCCACTACGAGGAGCAAGAGAAGTGTGAAAAACCCGAGGCGAAGAAACAGCAGAGAAGAATACGAGGAGCAAGAAAAAAAAGCAAAATACAAAAACGAGGAGAACACAAGGGGCGAAAATCAGAGGAGGATCAAAAGTGTGGCACTAGCTGGAGTAAGAGAAGTGTGAAAAACCCGAGGTGAAGAAACAGGGGAGAAGATTACGAGGAGCAAGAAAAAAAAAGCAAAATACAAAAACGAGGAGAACACAAGGGGCGAAAATCAGAGGAGGATCAAAAGTGTGGCACTAGGTGGAGTAAGAGAAGTGTGAAAAACGCAAGGCGAAGAAACACGGGAGAAGAATACGAGGAGCGAGAAAAAAAAAGCAAAATACAAAAACGAGGAGAACACAAGGGGCGAAAATCAGAGGAGGATCAAAAGTGTGGCACTAGGTGGAGTAAGAGAAGTGTGAAAAACCCGAGGCAAAGAAACAGGGGAGAAGAATACGAGGAGCAAGGAAACAAAAGCAAAATACAAAAACGAGGAGAACACAAGGGGCGAAAATCAGAGGAGGATCAACAGTATGCCACTACGAGGAGTAAGAGAAGTGTGAAAAAGCTGATGTGAAGAAACAGGGGAGAAGAATACGGGGAGCAAGAAAAAAAAAGCAAAATACAAAAACGAGGAGAACACAAGGGGCGAAAATCATAGGAGGATCAACAGTATGCCACTACGAGGAGCAAGAGAAGTGTGAAAAACCCGAGGCAAAGAAACAGGGGAGAAGAATACGAGGAGCAAGAAAAAAAAGCAAAATACAAAAACGAGGAGAACACAAGGGGCGAAAATCAGAGGAGGATCGAAAGTGTGGCACTAGGTGGAGTAAGAGACGTGTGAAAAACCCTAGGCGAAGAAACAGGGGAGAAGAATACAAGGAGCAAGAAAAAAAAAGCAAAATACAAAAATGAGGAGAACACAAGGGGCGAAAATCAGAGGAGGATCAAACGTGTGGCACTACGTGGAGTAAGAGAAGTCTGAAAAAGCTGATGTGAAGAAACAGGGGAGAAGAATACGAGGTGCAAGAAAAAAAAAGCAAAATACAAAAACGAGGAGAACACAAGGGGCGAAAATCAGAGGAGCATCAAAAGTGTGGCACTAGGTGGAGTAAGAGAAGTGTGAAAAACCCGAGGCGAAAAAACAGGGGAGAAGAATACGAGGAGCAAGAAAAAAAAAGCAAAATACAAAAACGAGGAGAACACAAGGGGCGAAGATCAGAGGAGGATCAACGTGTGGCACTACGAGGAGCAAGAGAAGTGTGAAAAACCCGAGTCGAAGAAACAGGGGAGAAGAATACGAGGAGAAAGAAAATAAAAGCAAAATACAATATCGAGGAGAACACAAGGGGCGAAAATCAGAGGAGGATCAACAGTATGCCACTATGAGGAGCAAGAGAAGAGTGAAAAACCCGAGGTGAAGAAACAGGAGAGAAGAATACGAGGAGCAAGAAAAAAAAAGCAAAATACAAAAACGAAGAGAACACAAGGGGCGAAAATCAGAGGAGGATCAACAGTGTGGCACTACAAGGAGCAAGAGCAGTGTGAAAAACCCGAGGCGAAGAAACAGAGGAGAAGAATACGGGGAGCAAGAAAAAAAAAGCAAAATACAAAAACGAGAAGCAGACAAGTGGGGAAAATCAGAGGAGAATCAAATGTATGCCAATACGAGGAGCAAGAGCAGTGTGAAAAACCCGAGTTGAAGAAACAGGGGAGAAGAATACGAGGAGCAAGAAAGAAAAAGCAAAAGACAAGAACGAGGAGCAGACAAGGGTTGGAAATCAGAGGAGAATCAACAGTATGCAACTACGAGGAGCAAGAGCATTGTGAAAAACCCGAGGCGAAGATTCCCACGTGATTCCCAAGTGATTCTCACGTGATGCCCACATGATTCCCACGTAATTCCCACGTGATTCCCACGTGATGCCCACCTGATGCCCACGTGATGCCCACGTGTTGCCCACGTGATGCCCACGTGATTCCCACGTGTTGCCCACGTGATTCCCACGTGATTCCCACGTGATGGCCACGTGATGCCCACGTGATTCTCACGTGATGGCCACGTGATTCCCACGTGATGCCCACGTGATTCCCACGTGATTCCCACGTGATGCCCACGTGATGGCCACTTGATGCCCACGTGATTCCCACGTGATTCCCACGTGATTCCAACGTGATTCCCACGTGATGCCCACGTGATTCCCACGTGATTCCCACGTGATGCCCAAGTGATGCCCACGTGATTCCCACGTGATGGCCACGTGATTCCCACGTGATTCCCACGTGTTGCCCACGTGAATCCCACGTGATTCCCACGTGATGCCCACGTGATGCCCACGTGATTCCCACGTGATGGCCACGTGATGGCCACGTGATGCCCACGTGATTCCCACGTGATGGCCACGCGATGCCCACGTGATGGCCACGTGATTCCCACGTGATGCCCACGTGATTCCCACGTGATGCCCACGTGAGGCCTACGTGATTCCCACGTGATTCCCACGTGATGCCCACGTGATGCCCATGTGATGGCCACGTGATTCCCACGTGTTGCCCACGTGATTCCCACCTGATTCCCACGTGATTCCCACGTGATGGCCACGTGATTCCCACGTGATTCCCATGTGATGCCCACGTGATGCCCACGTGATTCCCAAGTGATTCCCACGTGATGGCCACGTGATGCCCACGTAATTCCCACGTGATGCCCACGTCATTCCCACGTGATTCCCACATGTTGCCCACGTGATTCTCACGTGATTCCCACGTGATGGCCACGTGTTTCCCACGTGTTGCCCACGTGATGCCCACGTGTTTCCCACATATTGCCCACATGATTCCTACTTGATTCCCACGTGATTCTCACGTGATGCCCACGTGATTCCCACGTGATTCCCACGTGATGGCCACGTGATTTCCACGTGATGCCCACGTGATGCCCACGTGATTCCCACGTGATGCCCACGTGATTCCCACGTGATGGCCACGTGATTCCCACGTGTTGCCCACGTGATTCCCACGTGATGCCCTCGTGATTCCCACGTGATTCCCACGTGATGGCCACGTGATTCCCACGTGATGCCCACGTGTTGACCACGTGTTTGCCACGTGATTCCCACGTGATTCACAGGTGATGCCCACGTGATTCCCACGTGATTCCCACGTGATGCCCACGTGATGCCCACGTGATTCCCACGTGATGGCCACGTGATTCCCACGTGATGGCCACGTGATGCCCACGTGATTTCCACGTGATTCCCACGTGATGCCCACGTGATGCCTACGTGATGCCCACGTGATTCCCACGTGATGCCCACGTGATGCTCATGTGATGGCCACGTGATTCCCACGTGTTGCCCACGTGATTCCCACCTGATTCCCACGTGATTCCCACGTGATGGCCACGTGATTCCCACAGATTCCCATGTGATGCCCACGTGATGCCCACGTGATTCCCAAGTGATTCCCACGTGATGGCCACGTGATGCCCACGTAATTCCCACGTGATGCCCACGTCATTCCCACGTGATTCCCACGTGATTCCCACATGTTGCCCACGTGATTCTCACGTGATTCCCACGTGATGGCCACGTGTTTCCCACGTGTTGCCCACGTGATGCCCACGTGTTTCCCACATATTGCCCACGTGATTCCCACTTGATTCCCACGTGATTCTCACGTGATGCCCACGTGATTCCCACGTGATTCCCACGTGATGGCCACGTGATTTCCACGTGATTCCCACGTGATGCCCACGTGATTCCCACGTGATGGCCACGTGATTCCCACGTGTTGCCCACGTGATGCCCACGTGATTCCCACGTGATGGCCACGTGATTCCCACGTGATGCCCACGTGATGCATACGTGTTTCCCACGTGTTGCCCACGTGATGCCCACGTGATTCCCACGTGATTCCCACGTGTTGCCCACGTGATTCCCACGTGATTCACAGGTGATGCCCACGTGATTCCCACGTGATTCCCACGTGATTCCCACGTGATGCCCACGTGATGCCCACGTGATTCCCACGTGATGGCCACGTGATTCCCACGTGATGCCCACGTGATTTCCACGTGATTCCCACGTGATTCCCACGTGATGCCTACGTGTTTCCCACGTGTTGCCCACGTGATGCCCACGTGATTCCCAAGTGATTCCCACGTGTTGCCCACGTGATTCCCATGTGATTCCCACTGTTGCCCACGTGATTCCCACGTGATGCCCACGTGATTCCCATGTGTTGCCCACGTGATGCCCACGTGATGCCCACGTGATACCCTCGTGATTCCCCCGTGATTCCCACGTGATTCCCACGTGATGGCCACCTGATTCCCACGTGATTCCCACGTGTTGCCCACGTGATACCCACCTGATGCCCACATTATTCCCACGTGATTCCCACATGATGGCCACGTGATTCCCACGTGTTGCCCACGTGATTCCCACGTGATTCCCACTTGATGCCCACGTGATTCCAACGTGACTCCCAAGTGATTCTCACGTGATTCCCACGTGATTCCCACGTGATTTCCACGTGTTGCCCACGTGATGCCCACGTGATGCCCACGTGATTCCCATGTGATTCCAACGTGATGCCCACGTGATTCCCACGTGATGGCCACCTGATTCCCACGTGATTCCCACGTGTTGCCCACGTGATACCCACCTGATGCCCACATTATTCCCACGTGATTCCCACATGATGGCCACGTGATTCCCACGTGTTTCCCACGTGATTCCCACGTGATTCCCAAGTGATGGCCACGTGATTCTCACGTGATTCCCACGTGATTCCCACGTGATACCCACCTGATGCCCACATTATTCCCACGTGATTCCCACATGATGGCCAGGTGATTCCCACGTGTTGCCCACGTGATTCCCACGTGATTCCCACTTGATGCCCACGTGATTCCCACGTGACTCCCAAGTGATTCTCACGTGATTCCCACGTGATTCCCACGTGATTTCCACGTGTTGCCCACGTGATGCCCACGTGATGCCCACGTGATTCCCATGTGATTCCAACGTGATGCCCACGTGATTCCCACGTGACTCCAAACTGATTCTCACGTGATGCCCACGTGAAGACCACGTGATGCCCACGTTACACCCACGTGATGCCCAAGTGATTCCAATGGGATCAGAGAAGCATAAAAGTGTAAAAATACGAGGAGCAAGAAAAGTGTGAAAAATCCCAGGAGGAGAAATAGGGGAGAAAAATATGAGGAGCGAAAAAAAAAAAAAACACAAAAATACGAGGAGTAGAAAAGTGGGGAAAATAAGTGGAGCCTCAAAAGTGTGAAAATACGAGGAGAAAGAAAATAGTGAAAAACACGAGGAGCAAGAAAAGGGAAGAAATATATGAGGAGCAAAAAACAAAAACAAAAACAAAAAATACGAGGAGCAGAAAAGTGTGAAAAATAAGAGGAGCATCAAACGTGTGAAAATACGAGGAGCAAGAAAAGTGTGAAAAACACGAGGAGCAAGAAAAGGGAAGAAACATACGAGGAGCAAAAAAAAAAAAAACAGAAAAATACGAGGAGCAGAAAAGTGTGAAAAATAAGAGGAGCATGAAAAGTGTGAAAAAACGAGGAGCAACAAATGTGTGAAAAACCTGAGGTTAAGAAAAAGGGGAGAAGAATACGAGGAGCAAGAAAAAAAAAGCAAAATACATAAACGAGGAGAACACAAGGGGCGAAAATCAGAGGAGGATCAACAGTATGCCACTACGAGGAGCAAGAGAAGTGTGAAAAACCCGAAGCGAAGAAACAGGGGAGAAGAATACGAGGAGCAAGAAAAAAAGTAAAATACAAAAACGAGGAGAACACAAGGGGCGAAAATCAGAGGAGGATCAAAAGTGTGGCACTAGGTGGAGTAAGAGAAGTGTGAAAAACGCGAGGAGAAGAAACAGGGGAGAAGAATACGAGGAGCAAGAAAAAAAAGCAAAATACAAAAACGAGGAGAACACAAGTGGCGAAAATCAGAGGAGGATCAAAAGTGTGGCATTACGTGGAGTAAGAGAAGTGTGAAAAACCCAAGGTGAAGAAACAGGGGAGAAGAATACGAGGAGCAAGAAAAAGAAAGCAAAATACAAAAATGAGAACACAAGGGGCGAAAATCAGAGGAGGATCAACAGTGTGCCACTACGAGGAGCATGAGAAGTGTGAAAAACCCGAGGCGAAGAAACAGGGGAGAAGAATACGAGGAGCAAGAAAAAAAGCAAAATACAAAAACGAGGAGAACACAAGGGGCGAAAATCAGAGGAGGATCAAAAGTGTCGCACTACGTGGAGTAAGAGAAGTGTGAAAAACCCGAGGGAAAGAAACAGGGGAGAAGAATACGAGGAGCAAGAAAAAAAAAGCAAAATACAAAAACGAGGAGAACACAAGGGGCGAAAATCAGAGGAGGATCAAAAGTGTGGCACTACGAGGAGTACGAGAAGTGTGAAAAAGCTGATGTGAAGAAACAGGGGAGAAGAATACGAGGAGCAAGAAAAAAAAGCAAAATACAAAAACGAGGAGAACACAAGGGGCGAAAATCAGAGGAGGATCAAAAGTGTGGCACTACGTGGAGTAAGAGAAGTGTGAAAAACCCGAAGTGAAGAAACAGGGGAGAAGAATACGAGGAGCAAGAAAAAAAAAGCAAAATACAAAAACGAGGAGAACACAAGGGGCGAAAATCAGAGGAGGATCAGCAGTATGCCACTACGAGGAGTAAGAGAAGTGTGAAAAAGCTGATGTGAAGAAACAGGGGAGAAGAATACGGGGAGCAAGAAAAAAAAAGCAAAATACAAAAACGAGGAGAACACAAGGGGAGAAAATCAGAGGAGGATCAACAGTATGCCACTACGAGGAGCAAGAGAAGTGTGAAAAACCCGTGGTGAAGAAACAGGGGAGAAGAATACGAGGAGCAAGAAAAAAAAAGCAAAATACAAAAACGAGGAGAACACAAGGGGCGAAAATCAGAGGAGGATCAACAGTATGCCACTACGAGGAGTAAGAGAAGTGTGAAAAAGCTGATATGAAGAAACAGGGGAGAAGAATACGAGGAGCAAGAAAAAAAAAGCAAAATACAAAAACGAGGAGAACACAAGGGGCGAAAATCAGAGGAGGATCAACAGTATGCCACTACGAGGAGCAAGAGAAGTGTGAAAAACCCGAGGCGAAGAAACAGGGGAGAAGAATACGAGGAGCAAGAAAAAAAAGCAAAATACAAAAACGAGGAGAACACAAGGGGCGAAAATCAGAGGAGGATCAAAAGTGTGGCACTACGTGGAGTAAGAGAAGTGTGAAAAACCCGAGGCGAAGAAACAGGGGAGAAGAATACGAGGAGCAAGCAAAAAAAGCAAAATACAAAAACGAGGAGAACACAAGGGGCGAAAATCAGAGGAGGATCAAAAGTGTGGCACTAGGTGGAGTAAGAGAAGTGTGAAAAACCCGAGGCGAAGAAACAGGGGAGAAGAATACGAGGAGCAAGAAAAAAAAAGCAAAATCCAAAAACGAGGAGAACACAAGGGGCGAAAATCAGAGGAGGATCAAAAGTGTGGCACTACGTGGAGTAAGAGCAGTGTGAAAAACCCGAGGGGAAGAAACATGGGAGAAGAATAAGAGGAGCAAGAAAAAAAAAGCAAAATACAAAAACGAGGAGAACACAAGGGGCGAAAATCAGAGGAGGATCAAAAGTCTGGCACTAGTTGGACTAAGAGAAGTCTGAAAAACCCGAGGCGAAGAAACAGGGGAGAAGAATACGAGGAGCAAGGAAAAAAAAGCAAAATACAAAAACGAGGAGAACACAAGGGGCGAAAATCAGAGGAGGATCAACAGTATGCCACTACGAGGAGCAAGAGAAGTGTGAAAAACCCGAGGCGAAGAAACAGGGGAGAAGAATACGAGGAGCAAGAAAAAAAAGCAAAATACAAAAACGAGGAGAACACAAGGGGCGAAAATCAGAGGAGGATCAAAAGTGTGGCACTAGGTGGAGTAAGAGAAGTGTGAAAAACCCGAGGCGAAGAAACAGGGGAGAAGAATACGAGGAGCAAGAAAAAAAAAGCAAAATACAAAAATGAGTAGAACACAAGGGGCGAAAATCAGAGGAGGATCAACAGTATGCCACTACGAGGAGTAAGAGAAGTGTGAAAAAGCTGATGTGAAGAAACAGGGGAGAAAATACGAGGAGCAGGAAAAAAAAGCAAAATACAAAAACGAGGAGAACACAAGGGGCGAAAATCAGAGGAGGATCAACAGTATGCCACTACGAGGAGCAAGAGAAGTGTGAAAAACCCGAGGCGAAGAAACAGGGGAGAAGAATACGAGGAGCAAGAAAAAAAAGCAAAATACAAAAACGAGGAGAACACAAGGGGCGAAAATCAGAGGAGGATCAAAAGTGTGGCACTAGCTGGAGTAAGAGAAGTGTGAAAAACCCGAGGTGAAGAAACAGGGGAGAAGATTACGAGGAGCAAGAAAAAAAAAGCAAAATACAAAAACGAGGAGAACACAAGGGGCGAAAATCAGAGGAGGATCAAAAGTGTGGCACTAGGTGGAGTAAGAGAAGTGTGAAAAACGCGAGGCGAAGAAACACGGGAGAAGAATACGAGGAGCGAGAAAAAAAAAGCAAAATACAAAAACGAGGAGAACACAAGGGGCGAAAATCAGAGGAGGATCAAAAGTGTGGCACTAGGTGGAGTAAGAGAAGTGTGAAAAACCCGAGGCAAAGAAACAGGGGAGAAGAATACGAGGAGCAAGGAAAAAAAAGCAAAATACAAAAACGAGGAGAACACAAGGGGCGAAAATCAGAGGAGGATCAACAGTATGCCACTACGAGGAGTAAGAGAAGTGTGAAAAAGCTGATGTGAAGAAACAGGGGAGAAGAATACGGGGAGCAAGAAAAAAAAAGCAAAATACAAAAACGAGGAGAACACAAGGGGCGAAAATCAGAGGAGGATCAACAGTATGCCACTACGAGGAGCAAGAGAAGTGTGAAAAACCCGAGGCAAAGAAACAGGGGAGAAGAATACGAGGAGCAAGAAAAAAAAGCAAAATACAAAAACGAGGAGAACACAAGGGGCGAAAATCAGAGGAGGATCGAAAGTGTGGCACTAGGTGGAGTAAGAGACGTGTGAAAAACCCTAGGCGAAGAAACAGGGGAGAAGAATACAAGGAGCAAGAAAAAAAAAGCAAAATACAAAAATGAGGAGAACACAAGGGGCGAAAATCAGAGGAGGATCAAACGTGTGGCACTACGTGGAGTAAGAGAAGTCTGAAAAAGCTGATGTGAAGAAACAGGGGAGAAGAATACGAGGTGCAAGAAAAAAAAAGCAAAATACATAAACGAGGAGAACACAAGGGGCGAAAATCAGAGGAGGATCTACAGTATGCCACTACGAGGAGTAAGAGAAGTGTGAAAAAGCTGATGTGAAGAAACAGGGGAGAAGAATACGAGGAGCAAGAAAAAAAAGCAAAATACAAAAACGAGGAGAACACAAGGGGCGAAAATCTGAGGAGGATCTACAGTATGCCACTACGAGGAGCAAGAGAAGTGTGAAAAACCCGAGGCGAAGAAACAGGGGAGAAGAATACGAGGAGCAAGAAAAAAAAGCAAAATACAAAAACGAGGAGAACACAAGGGGCGAAAATCAGAGGAGGATCAAAAGTGTGGCACTAGGTGGAGTAAGAGAAGTGTGAAAAACCCGAGGCGAAGAAACAGGGGAGAAGAATACGAGGAGCAAGAAAAAAAAAGCAAAATACAAAAATGAGTAGAACACAAGGGGCGAAAATCAGAGGAGGATCAACAGTATGCCACTACGAGGAGTAAGAGAAGTGTGAAAAAGCTGATGTGAAGAAACAGGGGAGAAAATACGAGGAGCAGGAAAAAAAAGCAAAATACAAAAACGAGGAGAACACAAGGGGCGAAAATCAGAGGAGGATCAACAGTATGCCACTACGAGGAGCAAGAGAAGTGTGAAAAACCCGAGGCGAAGAAACAGCAGAGAAGAATACGAGGAGCAAGAAAAAAAAGCAAAATACAAAAACGAGGAGAACACAAGGGGCGAAAATCAGAGGAGGATCAAAAGTGTGGCACTAGGTGGAGTAAGAGAAGTGTGAAAAACCCGAGGCGAAGAAACAGGGGAGAAGAATACGAGGAGCAAGGAAAAAAAAGCAAAATACAAAAACGAGGAGAACACAAGGGGCGAAAATCAGAGGAGGATCAGCAGGATGCCACTACGAGGAGTAAGAGAAGTGTGAAAAAGCTGATGTGAAGAAACAGGGGAGAAGAATACGGGGAGCAAGAAAAAAAAAGCAAAATACAAAAACGAGGAGAACACAAGGGGCGAAAATCAGAGGAGGATCAACAGTATGCCACTACGAGGAGCAAGAGAAGTGTGAAAAACCCGAGGCAAAGAAACAGGGGAGAAGAATACGAGGAGCAAGAAAAAAAAGCAAAATACAAAAACGAGGAGAACACAAGGGGCGAAAATCAGAGGAGGATCAAAAGTGTGGCACTAGGTGGAGTAAGAGAAGTGTGAAAAACCCTAGGCGAAGAAACAGGGGAGAAGAATACGAGGAGCAAGAAAAAAAAAGCAAAATACAAAAATGAGGAGAACACAAGGGGCGAAAATCAGAGGAGGATCAAACGTGTGGCACTACGTGGAGTAAGAGAAGTCTGAAAAAGCTGATGTGAAGAAACAGGGGAGAAGAATACGAGGTGCAAGAAAAAAAAAGCAAAATACAAAAACGAGGAGAACACAAGGGGCGAAAATCAGAGGAAATCAAAAGTGTGGCACTAGGTGGAGTAAGAGAAGTGTGAAAAACCCGAGGCAAAGAAACAGGGGAGAAGAATACAAGGAGCAAGAAAAAAAAGCAAAATACATGAACGAGGAGAACACAAGGGGCGAAAATCAGAGGAGGATCAACAGTACGCCACTACGAGGAGCAAGAGAAGTGTGAAAAACGCGAGGCGAAAAAACAGGGTGAAAAATACGAGGAGCAAGAAAAAAAAAGCAAAATACAAAAACGAGGAGAACACAAGGGGCGAAGATCAGAGGAGGATCAACGTGTGGCACTACGAGGAGCAATAGAAGTGTGAAAAACCCGAGTCGAAGAAACAGGGGAGAAGAATACGAGGAGAAAGAAAATAAAAGCAAAATACAATATCGAGGAGAACACAAGGGGCGAAAATCAGAGGAGGATCAACAGTATGCCACTATGAGGAGCAAGAGAAGAGTGAAAAACCCGAGGTGAAGAAACAGGAGAGAAGAATACGAGGAGCAAGAAAAAAAAAGCAAAATACAAAAACGAAGAGAACACAAGGGGCGAAAATCAGAGGAGGATCAACAGTGTGGCACTACAAGGAGCAAGAACAGTGTGAAAAACCCGAGGCGAAGAAACAGAGGAGAAGAATACGGGGAGCAAGAAAAAAAAAGCAAAATACAAAAACGAGGAGCAGACAAGTGGGGAAAATCAGAGGAGAATCAAATGTATGCCAATACGAGGAGCAAGAGCAGTGTGAAAAACCCGAGTTGAAGAAACAGGGGAGAAGAATACGAGGAGCAAGAAAGAAAAAGCAAAAGACAAGAACGAGGAGCAGACAAGGGTTGGAAATCAGAGGAGAATCAACAGTATGCAACTACGAGGAGCAAGAGCATTGTGAAAAACCCGAGGCGAAGATTCCCACGTGATTCCCAAGTGATTCTCACGTGATGCCCACATGATTCCCACGTAATTCCCACGTGATTCCCACGTGATGCCCACCTGATGCCCACGTGATGCCCACGTGTTGCCCACGTGATGCCCACGTGATTCCCACGTGTTGCCCACGTGATTCCCACGTGATTCCCACGTGATGGCCACGTGATGCCCACGTGATTCTCACGTGATGGCCACGTGATTCCCACGTGATGCCCACGTGATTCCCACGTGATTCCCACGTGATGCCCACGTGATGGCCACTTGATGCCCACGTGATTCCCACGTGATTCCCACGTGATTCCAACGTGATTCCCACGTGATGCCCACGTGATTCCCACGTGATTCCCACGTGATGCCCAAGTGATGCCCACGTGATTCCCACGTGATGGCCACGTGATTCCCACGTGATTCCCACGTGTTGCCCACGTGATTCCCACGTGATTCCCACGTGATGCCCACGTGATGCCCACGTGATTCCCACGTGATGGCCACGTGATGCCCACGTGATTCCCACGTGATGGCCACGTGATGCCCACGTGATGCCCACGTGATGGCCACGTGATGCCCACGTGATGCCCACGTGATTCCCACGTGATGCCCACGTGATGCCTACGTGATTCCCACGTGATTCCCACGTGATGCCACGTGATGCCCATGTGATGGCCACGTGATTCCCACGTGTTGCCCACGTGATTCCCACCTGATTCCCACGTGATTCCCACGTGATGGCCACGTGATTCCCACGTGATTCCCATGTGATGCCCACGTGATGCCCACGTGATTCCCAAGTGAATCCCACGTGATGGCCACGTGATGCCCACGTCATTCCCACGTGATTCCCACATGTTGCCCACGTGATTCTCACGTGATTCCCACGTGATGGCCACGTGTTTCCCACGTGTTGCCCACGTGATGCCCACGTGATTCCCACATATTGCCCACATGATTCCCACTTGATTCCCACGTGATTCTCACGTGATGCCCACGTGATTCCCACGTGATTCCCACGTGATGGCCACGTGATTTCCACGTGATGCCCACGTGATGTCCACGTGATTCCCACGTGATGCCCACGTGATTCCCACGTGATGGCCACGTGATTCCCACGTGTTGCCCACGTGATTCCCACGTGATGCCCTCGTGATTCCCACGTGATTCCCACGTGATGGCCACGTGATTCCCACGTGATGCCCACGTGTTGACCACGTGTTTGCCACGTGATTCCCACGTGATTCATAGGTGATGCCCACGTGATTCCCACGTGATTCCCACGTGATGCCCACGTGATGCCCACGTGATTCCCACGTGATGGCCACGTGATTCCCACGTGATGGCCACGTGATGCCCACGTGATTTCCACGTGATTCCCACGTGATGCCCACGTGATGCCTACGTGATTCCCACGTGATTCCCACGTGATGCCCACGTGATGCCCATGTGATGGCCACGTGATTCCCAAGTGTTGCCCACGTGATTCCCACCTGATTCCCACGTGATTCCCACGTGATGGCCACGTGATTCCCACAGATTCCCCTGTGATGCCCACGTGATGCCCACGTGATTCCCAAGTGATTCCCACGTGATGGCCACGTGATGCCCACGTAATTCCCACGTGATGCCCACGTCATTCCCACGTGATTCCCACGTGATTCCCACATGTTGCCCACGTGATTCTCACGTGATTCCCACGTGATGGCCACGTGTTTCCCACGTGTTGCCCACGTGATGCCCACGTGATTCCCACATATTGCCCACGTGATTCCCACTTGATTCCCACGTGATTCTCACGTGATGCCCACGTGATTCCCACGTGATTCCCACGTGATGGCCACGTGATTTCCACGTGATTCCCACGTGATGCCCACGTGATTCCCACGTGATGGCCACGTGATTCCCACGTGTTGCCCACGTGATGCCCACGTGATTCCCACGTGATGGCCACGTGATTCCCACGTGATGCCCACGTGTTGACCGCGTGTTTGCCACGTGATTCCCATGTGATTCACAGGTGATGCCCACGTGATTCCCACGTGATTCCCACGTGATGCCCACGTGATGCCCACGTGATTCCCACGTGATGGCCACGTGATTCCCACGTGATTCCCACGTGATGCCCACGTTTATTTCTACGTGATTCCCACGTGATTCCCACGTGATGCATACGTGTTCCCACGTGTTGCCCACGTGATGCCCACGTGATTCCCAAGTGATTCCCACGTGTTGCCCACGTGATTCCCATGTGATTCCCACTGTTGCCCACGTGATTCCCACGTGATGCCCACGTGATTCCCACGTGTTGCCCACGTGATGCCCACGTGATGCCCACGTGATACCCTCGTCATTCCCCCGTGATTCCCACGTGATTCCCACGTGATGGCCACCTGATTCCCACGTGATTCCCACGTGTTGCCCACGTGATACCCACCTGATGCCCACATTATTCCCACGTGATTCCCACATGATGGCCACGTGATTCCCACGTGTTTCCCACGTGATTCCCACGTGATTCCCAAGTGATGGCCACGTGATTCTCACGTGATTCCCACGTGATTCCCACGTGATACCCACCTGATGCCCACATTATTCCCACGTGATTCACACATGATGGCCAGGTGATTCCCACGTGTTGCCCACGTGATTCCCACGTGATTCCCACTTGATGCCCACGTGATTCCCACGTGACTCCCAAGTGATTCTCACGTGATTCCCACGTGATTCCCACGTGATTTCCACGTGTTGCCCACGTGATGCCCACGTGATGCCCACGTGATTCCCATGTGATTCCAACGTGATGCCCACGTGATTCCCACGTGACTCCAAACTGATTCTCACGTGATGCCCACGTGAAGACCACGTGATGCCCACGTTACACCCACGTGATGCCCAAGTGATTCCAACGGGATCAGAGAAGCATAAAAGTGTAAAAATACGAGGAGCAAGAAAAGTGTGAAAAATCCCAGGAGGAGAAATAGGGGAGAAAAATATGAGGAGCGAAAAAAAAAAAAAACACAAAAATACGAGGAGTAGAAAAGTGGGGAAAATAAGTGGAGCCTCAAAAGTGTGAAAATACGAGGAGAAAGAAAATAGTGAAAAACACGAGGAGCAAGAAAAGGGAAGAAATATATGAGGAGCAAAAAACAAAAACAAAAACAAAAAATACGAGGAGCAGAAAAGTGTGAAAAATAAGAGGAGCGTCAAACGTGTGAAAATACGAGGAGCAAGAAAAGTGTGAAAAACACGAGGAGCAAGAAAAGGGAAGAAACATACGAGGAGCAAAAAAAAAAAAAAACAGAAAAATACGAGGAGCAGAAAAGTGTGAAAAATAAGAGGAGCATGAAAAGTGTGAAAATACGAGGAGCAACAAATGTGTGAAAAACCTGAGGTTAAGAAAAAGGGGAGAAGAATACGAGGAGCAAGAAAAAAAAAGCAAAATACATAAACGAGGAGAACACAAGGGGCGAAAATCAGAGGAGGATCAACAGTATGCCACTACGAGGAGCAAGAGAAGTGTGAAAAACCCGAAGCGAAGAAACAGGGGAGAAGAATACGAGGAGCAAGAAAAAAAGTAAAATACAAAAACGAGGAGAACACAAGGGGCGAAAATCAGAGGAGGATCAAAAGTGTGGCACTAGGTGGAGTAAGAGAAGTGTGAAAAACGCGAGGAGAAGAAACAGGGGAGAAGAATACGAGGAGCAAGAAAAAAAAGCAAAATACAAAAACGAGGAGAACACAAGTGGCGAAAATCAGAGGAGGATCAAAAGTGTGGCATTACGTGGAGTAAGAGAAGTGTGAAAAACCCAAGGTGAAGAAACAGGGGAGAAGAATACGAGGAGCAAGAAAAAGAAAGCAAAATACAAAAACGAGGAGAACACAAGGGGCGAAAATCAGAGGAGGATCAACAGTGTGCCACTACGAGGAGCATGAGAAGTGTGAAAAACCCGAGGCGAAGAAACAGGGGAGAAGAATACGAGGAGCAAGAAAAAAAGCAAAATACAAAAACGAGGAGAACACAAGGGGCGAAAATCAGAGGAGGATCAAAAGTGTCGCACTACGTGGAGTAAGAGAAGTGTGAAAAACCCGAGGGGAAGAAACAGGGGAGAAGAATACGAGGAGCAAAAAAAAAAAAGCAAAATACAAAAACGAGGAGAACACAAGGGGCGAAAATCAGAGGAGGATCAAAAGTGTGGCACTACGAGGAGTACGAGAAGTGTGAAAAAGCTGATGTGAAGAAACAGGGGAGAAGAATACGAGGAGCAAGAAAAAAAAGCAAAATACAAAAACGAGGAGAACACAAGGGGCGAAAATCAGAGGAGGATCAAAAGTGTGGCACTACGTGGAGTAAGAGAAGTGTGAAAAACCCGAGGCAAAGAAACAGGGGAGAAGAATACGAGGAGAAAGAAAAAAAAAGCAAAATACAAAAACGAGGAGAACACAAGGGGCGAAAATCAGAGGAGGATCACCAGTATGCCACTACGAGGAGTAAGAGAAGTGTGAAAAAGCTGATGTGAAGAAACAGGGGAGAAGAATACGAGGAGCAAGAAAAAAAAAGCAAAATACAAAAACGAGGAGAACACAAGGGGCGAAAATCAGAGGAGGATCAACAGTATGCCACTACGAGGAGCAAGAGAAGTGTGAAAAACCCGAGGCGGAGAAACAGGGGAGAAGAATACGAGGAGCAAGAAAAAAAGCAAAATACAAAAACGAGGAGAACACAAGGGGCGAAAATCAGAGGAGGATCAGCAGTATGCCACTACGAGGAGTAAGAGAAGTGTGAAAAAGCTGATGTGAAGAAACAGGGGAGAAGAATACGAGGAGCAAGAAAAAAAAAGCAAAATACAAAAACGAGGAGAACACAAGGGGCGAAAATCAGAGGAGGATCAACAGTATGCCACTACGAGGAGCAAGAGAAGTGTGAAAAATCCGAGGCGAAGAAACAGGGGAGAAGAAAACGAGGAGAAAGAAAAAAAGCAAAATACAAAAATGAGGAGAACACAAGGGGCGAAAATCAGAGGAGGATCAAAAGTGTGGCACTACGTGGAGTAAGAGACGTGCGAAAAACCCGAGGCGAAGAAACAGGGGAGAAGAATACGAGGAGCAAGAAAAAAAAAGCAAAATACAAAAACGAGGAGAACACAAGGGGCGAAAATCAGAGGAGGATCATCAGTATGTCATTACGAGGAGTAAGAGAAGTGTGAAAAAGCTGATGTGAAGAAACAGGGGAGAAGAATACGAGGAGCAAGAAAAAAAAGCAAAATACAAAAACGAGGAGAACACAAGGGGCGAAAATCTGAGGAGGATCTACAGTATGCCACTACGAGGAGCAAGAGAAGTGTGAAAAACCCGAGGCGAAGAAACAGGGGAGAAGAATACGAGGAGCAAGAAAAAAAAGCAAAATACAAAAACGAGGAGAACACAAGGGGCGAAAATCAGAGGAGGATCAAAAGTGTGGCACTAGGTGGAGTAAGAGAAGTGTGAAAAACCCGAGGCGAAGAAACAGGGGAGAAGAATACGAGGAGCAAGAAAAAAAAAGCCAAATACAAAAATGAGTAGAACACAAGGGGCGAAAATCAGAGGAGGATCAACAGTATGCCACTACGAGGAGTAAGAGAAGTGTGAAAAAGCTGATGTGAAGAAACAGGGGAGAAAATACGAGGAGCAGGAAAAAAAAGCAAAATACAAAAACGAGGAGAACACAAGGGGCGAAAATCAGAGGAGGATCAACAGTATGCCACTACGAGGAGCAAGAGAAGTGTGAAAAACCCGAGGCGAAGAAACAGCAGAGAAGAATACGAGGAGCAAGAAAAAAAAGCAAAATACAAAAACGAGGAGAACACAAGGGGCGAAAATCAGAGGAGGATCAAAAGTGTGGCACTAGGTGCAGTAAGAGAAGTGTGAAAAACCCGAGGTGAAGAAACAGGGGAGAAGAATACGAGGAGCAAGGAAAAAAAAGCAAAATACAAAAACGAGGAGAACACAAGGGGCGAAAATCAGAGGAGGATCAGCAGGATGCCACTACGAGGAGTAAGAGAAGTGTGAAAAAGCTGATGTGAAGAAACAGGGGAGAAGAATACGGGGAGCAAGAAAAAAAAAGCAAAATACAAAAACGAGGAGAACACAAGGGGCGAAAATCAGAGGAGGATCAACAGTATGCCAGTACGAGGAGCAAGAGAAGTGTGAAAAACCCGAGGCAAAGAAACAGGGGAGAAGAATACGAGGAGCAAGAAAAAAAAGCAAAATACAAAAACGAGGAGAACACAAGGGGCGAAAATCAGAGGAGGATCAAAAGTGTGGCACTAGGTGGAGTAAGAGAAGTGTGAAAAACCCTAGGCGAAGAAACAGGGGAGAAGAATACGAGGAGCAAGAAAAAAAAAGCAAAATACAAAAATGAGGAGAACACAAGGGGCGAAAATCAGAGGAGGATCAAACGTGTGGCACTACGTGGAGTAAGAGAAGTCTGAAAAAGCTGATGTGAAGAAACAGGGGAGAAGAATACGAGGTGCAAGAAAAAAAAAGCAAAATACAAAAACGAGGAGAACACAAGGGGCGAAAATCAGAGGAAATCAAAAGTGTGGCACTAGGTGGAGTAAGAGAAGTGTGAAAAACCCGAGGCAAAGAAACAGGGGAGAAGAATACAAGGAGCAAGAAAAAAAAGCAAAATACATGAATGAGGAGAACACAAGGGGCGAAAATCAGAGGAGGATCAACAGTACGCCACTACGAGGAGCAAGAGAAGTGTGAAAAACGCGAGGCGAAAAAACAGGGGAGAAAAATACGAGGAGCAAGAAAAAAAAAGCAAAATACAAAAACGAGGAGAACACAAGGGGCGAAGATCAGAGGAGGATCAACGTGTGGCACTACGAGGAGCAATAGAAGTGTGAAAAACCCGAGTCGAAGAAACAGGGGAGAAGAATACGAGGAGAAAGAAAATAAAAGCAAAATACAATATCGAGGAGAACACAAGGGGCGAAAATCAGAGGAGGATCAACAGTATGCCACTATGAGGAGCAAGAGAAGAGTGAAAAACCCGAGGTGAAGAAACAGGAGAGAAGAATACGAGGAGCAAGAAAAAAAAAGCAAAATACAAAAACGAAGAGAACACAAGGGGCGAAAATCAGAGGAGGATCAACAGTGTGGCACTACAAGGAGCAAGAACAGTGTGAAAAACCCGAGGCGAAGAAACAGAGGAGAAGAATACGGGGAGCAAGAAAAAAAAAGCAAAATACAAAAACGAGGAGCAGACAAGTGGGGAAAATCAGAGGAGAATCAAATGTATGCCAATACGAGGAGCAAGAGCAGTGTGAAAAACCCGAGTTGAAGAAACAGGGGAGAAGAATACGAGGAGCAAGAAAGAAAAAGCAAAAGACAAGAACGAGGAGCAGACAAGGGTTGGAAATCAGAGGAGAATCAACAGTATGCAACTACGAGGAGCAAGAGCATTGTGAAAAACCCGAGGCGAAGATTCCCACGTGATTCCCAAGTGATTCTCACGTGATGCCCACATGATTCCCACGTAATTCCCACGTGATTCCCACGTGATGCCCACCTGATGCCCACGTGATGCCCACGTGTTGCCCACGTGATGCCCACGTGATTCCCACGTGTTGCCCACGTGATTCCCACGTGATTCCCACGTGATGGCCACGTGATGCCCACATGATTCTCACGTGATGGCCACGTGATTCCCACGTGATGCCCACGTGATTCCCACGTGATTCCCACGTGATGCCCACGTGATGGCCACTTGATGCCCACGTGATTCCCACGTGATTCCCACGTGATTCCAACGTGATTCCCACGTGATGCCCACGTGATTCCCACGTGATTCCCACGTGATGCCCAAGTGATGCCCACGTGATTCCCACGTGATGGCCACGTGATTCCCACGTGATTCCCACGTGTTGCCCACGTGAATCCCACGTGATTCCCACGTGATGCCCACGTGATGCCCACGTGATTCCCACGTGATGGCCACGTGATGCCCACGTGATTCCCACGTGATGGCCACGTGATGCCCACGTGATGCCCACGTGATGGCCACGTGATGCCCACGTGATGCCCACGTGATTCCCACGTGATGCCCACGTGATGCCTACGTGATTCCCACGTGATTCCCACGTGATGCCACGTGATGCCCATGTGATGGCCACGTGATTCCCACGTGTTGCCCACGTGATTCCCACCTGATTCCCACGTGATTCACACGTGATGGCCACGTGATTCCCACGTGATTCCCATGTGATGCGCACGTGATGCCCACGTGATTCCCAAGTGAATCCCACGTGATGGCCACGTGATGCCCACGTCATTCCCACGTGATTCCCACATGTTGCCCACGTGATTCTCACGTGATTCCCACGTGATGGCCACGTGTTTCCCACGTGTTGCCCACGTGATGCCCACGTGTTTCCCACATATTGCCCACATGATTCCCACTTGATTCCCACGTGATTCTCACGTGATGCCCACGTGATTCCCACGTGATGGCCACGTGATTTCCACGTGATGCCCACGTGATGCCCACGTGATTCCCACGTGATGCCCACGTGATTCCCACGTGATGGCCACGTGATTCCCACGTGTTGCCCACGTGATTCCCACGTGATGCCCACGTGATTCCCACGTGATTCCCACGTGATGGCCACGTGATTCCCACGTGATGCCCACGTGTTGACCACGTGTTTGCCACGTGATTCCCACGTGATTCACAGGTGATGCCCACGTGATTCCCACGTGATTCCCACATGATGCCCACGTGATTCCCACGTGATGGCCACGTGATTCCCACGTGATTCCCACGTGATTTCCACGTGATTCCCACGTGATTCCCACGTGATGCATACGTGTTTCCCACGTGTTGCCCACGTGATGCCCACGTGATTCCCAAGTGATTCCCACGTGTTGCCCACGTGATTCCCATGTGATTCCCACTGTTGCCCACGTGATTCCCACGTGATGCCCACGTGATTCCCATGTGTTGCCCACGTGATGCCCACGTGATGCCCACGTGATACCCTCGTGATTCCCCCGTGATTCCCACGTGATTCCCACGTGATGGCCACCTGATTCCCACGTGATTCCCACGTGTTGCCCACGTGATACCCACCTGATGCCCACATTATTCCCACGTGATTCCCACATGATGGCCACGTGATTCCCACGTGTTTCCCACGTGATTCCCACGTGATTCCCAAGTGATGGCCACGTGATTCTCACGTGATTCCCACGTGATTCCCACGTGATACCCACCTGATGCCCACATTATTCCCACGTGATTCCCACATGATGGCCAGGTGATTCCCACGTGTTGCCCACGTGATTCCCACGTGATTCCCACTTGATGCCCACGTGATTCCCACGTGACTCCCAAGTGATTCTCACGTGATTCCCACGTGATTCCCACGTGATTTCCACGTGTTGCCCACGTGATGCCCACGTGATTCCCATGTGATTCCAACGTGATGCCCACGTGATTCCCACGTGACTCCAAACTGATTCTCACGTGATGCCCACGTGAAGACCACGTGATGCCCACGTTACACCCACGTGATGCCCAAGTGATTCCAACGGGATCAGAGAAGCATAAAAGTGTAAAAATACGAGGAGCAAGAAAAGTGTGAAAAATCCCAGGAGGAGAAATAGGGGAGAAAAATATGAGGAGCGAAAAAAAAAAAAAACACAAAAATACGAGGAGTAGAAAAGTGGGGAAAATAAGTGGAGCCTCAAAAGTGTGAAAATACGAGGAGAAAGAAAAGTGTGAAAAACACGAGGAGCAAGAAAAGGGAAGAAACATACGAGGAGCAAAAAAAAAAAAAAAACAGAAAAATACGAGGAGCAGAAAAGTGTGAAAAATAAGAGGAGCATGAAAAGTGTGAAAATACGAGGAGCAACAAATGTGTGAAAAACCTGAGGTTAAGAAAAAGGGGAGAAGAATACGAGGAGCAAGAAAAAAAAGCAAAATACAAAAACGAGGAGAACACAAGGGGCGAAAATCAGAGGAGGATCAACAGTATGCCACTACGAGGAGTAAGAGAAGTGTGAAAAAGCTGATGTGAAGAAACAGGGGAGAAAATACGAGGAGCAGGAAAAAAAAGCAAAATACAAAAACGAGGAGAACACAAGGGGCGAAAATCAGAGGAGGATCAACAGTATGCCACTACGAGGAGCAAGAGAAGTGTGAAAAACCCGAGGCGAAGAAACAGCAGAGAAGAATACGAGGAGCAAGAAAAAAAAGCAAAATACAAAAACGAGGAGAACACAAGGGGCGAAAATCAGAGGAGGATCAAAAGTGTGGCACTAGCTGGAGTAAGAGAAGTGTGAAAAACTCGAGGTGAAGAAACAGGGGAGAAGATTACGAGGAGCAAGAAAAAAAAAGCAAAATACAAAAACGAGGAGAACACAAGGGGCGAAAATCAGAGGAGGATCAAAAGTGTGGCACTAGGTGGAGTAAGAGAAGTGTGAAAAACCCGAGGCGAAGAAACAGGGGAGAAGAATACGAGGAGCAAGGAAAAAAAAGCAAAATACAAACACGAGGAGAACACAAGGGGCGAAAATCAGAGGAGGATCAACAGTATGCCACTACGAGGAGTAAGACAAGTGTGAAAAAGCTGCTGTGAAGAAACAGGGGAGAAGAATACGAGGAGCAAGAAAAAAAAAGCAAAATACAAAAACGAGGAGAACACGAGGGGCGAAAATCAAAGGAGGATCAACAGTATGCCACTACGAGGAGCAAGAGAAGTGTGAAAAACCCGAGGCAAAGAAACAGGGGAGAAGAATACGAGGAGCAAGAAAAAAAAGCAAAATACAAAAACGAGGAGAACACAAGGGGCGAAAATCAGAGGAGGATCAAAAGTGTGGCACTAGGTGGAGTAACAGAAGTGTGAAAAACCCGAGGCGAAGAAACAGGGGAGAAGAATACGAGGAGCAAGGAAAAAAAAGCAAAATACAAAAACGAGGAGAACACAAGGGGCGAAAATCAGAGGAGGATCAACAGTATGCCACTACGAGGAGCAAGAGAAGTGTGAAAAACCCGAGGCGAAGAAACAGGGGAGAAGAATACGAGGAGCAAGAAAAAAAAGCAAAATACAAAAACGAGGAGAACACAAGGGGCGAAAATCAGAGGAGGATCAGAAGTGTGGCACTAGCTGGAGTAAGAGAAGTGTGAAAAACCCGAGGCGAAGAAACAGGGGAGAAAAATACGAGGAGCAAGAAAAAAAAAGCAAAATACAAAAATGAGTAGAACACAAGGGGCGAAAATCAGAGGAGGATCAACAGTATGCCACTACGAGGAGTAAGAGAAGTGTGAAAAAGCTGATGTGAAGAAACAGGGAAGAAAATACGAGGAGCAGGAAAAAAAAGCAAAATACAAAAACGAGGAGAACACAAGGGGCGAAAATCAGAGGAGGATCAACAGTATGCCACTACGAGGAGCAAGAGAAGTGTGAAAAACCCGAGGCGAAGAAACAGCAGAGAAGAATACGAGGAGCAAGAAAAAAAAGCAAAATACAAAAACGAGGAGAACACAAGGGGCGAAAATCAGAGGAGGATCAAAAGTGTGGCACTAGCTGGAGTAAGAGAAGTGTGAAAAACCCGAGGTGAAGAAACAGGGGAGAAGATTACGAGGAGCAAGAAAAAAAAAGCAAAATACATAAACGAGGAGAACACAAGGGGCGAAAATCAGAGGAGGATCAAAAGTGTGGCACTAGGTGGAGTAAGAGAAGTGTGAAAAACCCGAGGCGAAGAAACAGGGGAGAAGAATACGAGGAGCAAGGAAAAAAAAAGCAAAATACAAAAACGAGGAGAACACAAGGGGCGAAAATCAGAGGAGGATCAACAGTATGCCACTACGAGGAGTAAGAGAAGTGTGAAAAAGCTGATGTGAAGAAACAGGGGAGAAGAATACGAGGAGCAAGAAAAAAAAAGCAAAATACAAAAACGAGGAGAACACAAGGGGCGAAAATCAGAGGAGGATCAACAGTATGCCACTACGAGGAGCAAGAGAAGTGTGAAAAACCCGAGGCAAAGAAACAGGGGAGAAGAATACGAGGAGCAAGAAAAAAAAGCAAAATACAAAAACGAGGAGAACACAAGGGGCGAAAATCAGAGGAGGATCAAAAGTGTGGCACTAGGTGGAGTAAGAGAAGTGTGAAAAACCCTAGGCGAAGAAACAGGGGAGAAGAATACGAGGAGCAAGAAAAAAAAAGCAAAATACAAAAACTAGGAGAACACAAGGGGCGAAAATCAGAGGAGGATCAAACGTGTGGCACTACGTGGAGTAAGAGAAGTCTGAAAAAGCTGATGTGAAGAAACAGGGGAGAAGAATACGAGGTGCAAGAAAAAAAAAGCAAAATACATAAACGAGGAGAACACAAGGGGCGAAAATCAGAGGAGGATCTACCGTATGCCACTACGAGGAGTAAGAGAAGTGTGAAAAAGCTGATGTGAAGAAACAGGGGAGAAGAATACGAGGAGCAAGAAAAAAAAAGCAAAATACAAAAACGAGGAGAACACAAGGGGCGAAAATCAGAGGAGGATCTACAGTATGCCACTACGAGGAGTAAGAGAAGTGTGAAAAAGCTGATGTGAAGAAACAGGGGAGAAGAATACGAGGAGCAAGAAAAAAAAAGCAAAATACAAAAACGAGGAGAACACAAGGGGCGAAAATCAGAGGAGGATCAACAGTATGCCACTACGAGGAGCAAGAGAAGTGTGAAAAACCCGAGGCAAAGAAACAGGGGAGAAGAATACGAGGAGCAAGAAAAAAAAGCAAAATACAAAAACGAGGAGAACACAAGGGGCGAAAATCAGAGGAGGATCAAAAGTGTGGCACTAGGTGGAGTAAGAGAAGTGTGAAAAACCCGAGGTGAAGAAACAGGGGAGAAGAATACGAGGAGCAAGAAAAAAAAAGCAAAATACAAAAATGAGGAGAACACAAGGGGCGAAAATCAGAGGAGGATCAAAAGTGTGGCACTAGGTGGAGTAACAGAAGTGTGAAAAACCCGAAGCGAAGAAACAGGGGAGAAGAATACGAGGAGCAAGAAAAAAAAAGCCAAATACAAAAACGAGGAGAACACAAGGGGCGAAAATCAGAGGAGGATCAGCAGTATGCCACTATGAGGAGTAAGAGAAGTGTGAAAAAGCTGATGTGAAGAAACAGGGGAGAAGAATACGGGGAGCAAGAAAAAAAAGCAAAATACAAAAACGAGGAGAACACAAGGGGCGAAAATCAGAGGAGGATCAACAGTATGCCACTACGAGGAGCAAGAGAAGTGTGAAAAACCCGAGGCAAAGAAACAGGGGAGAAGAATACGAGGAGCAAGAAAAAAAAAGCAAAATACAAAAACGAGGAGAACACAAGGGGCGAAAATCAGAGGAGGATCAAAAGTGTGGCACTACGTGGAGTAAGAGAAGTGTGAAAAACCCGAAGTGAAGAAACAGGGGAGAAGAATAGGAGGAGCAAGAAAAAAAAAGCAAAATACAAAAACGAGGAGAACACCAGGGGCGAAAATCAGAGGAGGATCAATAGTGTGGCACAACAAGGAGCAAGAGCAGTGTGAAAATCCTGATGTGAAGAAACAGGGGAGAAGAATACGAGGAGCAAGAAAAAAAAAGCAAAATACAAAAACGAGGAGAACACAAGGGGCGAAAATCAGAGGAGGATCAAAAGTGTGGCCCTACAAGGAGCAAGAGCAGTGTGAAAATCCTGATGTGAAGAAACAGGGGAGAAGAATACAAGGAGCAAGAAAAAAAAGCAAAATACATAAACGAGGAGAACACAAGGGGCGAAAATCAGAGGAGGATCAACAATATGCCACTACGAGGAGCAAGAGAAGTGTGAAAAACCCAAGGCGAAAAAACAGGGGAGAAGAATACGAGGAGCAAGAAAAAAAAAGCAAAATACAAAAACGAGGAGAACACAAGGGGCGAAGATCAGAGGAGGATCAACGTGTAGCACTACGAGGAGCAAGAGAAGTGTGAAAAACCCGAGTCGAAGAAACAGGGGAGAAGAATACGAGGAGAAAGAAAATAAAAGCAAAATACAATATCGAGGAGAACACAAGGGGCGAAAATCAGAGGAGGATCAACAGTATGCCACTATGAGGAGCAAGAGAAGAGTGAAAAACCCGAGGTGAAGAAACAGGAGAGAAGAATACGAGGAGCAAGAAAAAAAAAGCAAAATACAAAAACGAAGAGAACACAAGGGGCGAAAATCAGAGGAGGATCTACCATATGCCACTACGAGAAGTAAGAGAAGTGTGAAAAAGCTGATGTGAAGAAACAGGGGAGAAGAATACGAGGAGCAAGAAAAAAAAAGCAAAAAAAAAAAACGAGGAGAACACAAGGGGCGAAAATCAGAGGAGGATCAACAGTATGCCACTACGAGGAGCAAGAGAAGTGTGAAAAACCCGAGGTGAAGAAACAGGGGCGAAGAATACGAGGAGCAAGAAAAAAAAGCAAAATACAAAAACGAGGAGAACACAAGGGGTGAAAATCAGAGGAGGATCAACAGTATGCCACTACGAGGAGTAAGAGAAGTGTGAAAAAGCTGATGTGAAGAAACAGGGGAGAAGAATACGAGGAGCAAGAAAAAAAAAGCAAAATACAAAAACGAGGAGAACACAAGGGGCGAAAATCAGAGGAGGATCTACAGTATGCCACTACGAGGAGTAAGAGAAGTGTGAAAAAGCTGATGTGAAGAAACAGGGGAGAAGAATACGAGGAGCAAGAAAAAAAAAGCAAAATACAAAAACGAGGAGAACACAAGGGGCGAAAATCAGAGGAGGATCAACAGTATGCCACTACGAGGAGCAAGAGAAGTGTGAAAAACCCGAGGCAAAGAAACAGGGGAGAAGAATACGAGGAGCAAGAAAAAAAAGCAAAATACAAAAACGAGGAGAACACAAGGGGCGAAAATCAGAGGAGGATCAAAAGTGTGGCACTAGGTGGAGTAAGAGAAGTGTGAAAAACCCGAGGTGAAGAAACAGGGGAGAAGAATACGAGGAGCAAGAAAAAAAAAGCAAAATACAAAAATGAGGAGAACACAAGGGGCGAAAATCAGAGGAGGATCAAAAGTGTGGCACTAGGTGGAGTAACAGAAGTGTGAAAAACCCGAAGCGAAGAAACAGGGGAGAAGAATACGAGGAGCAAGAAAAAAAAAGCCAAATACAAAAACGAGGAGAACACAAGGGGCGAAAATCAGAGGAGGATCAGCAGTATGCCACTATGAGGAGTAAGAGAAGTGTGAAAAAGCTGATGTGAAGAAACAGGGGAGAAGAATACGGGGAGCAAGAAAAAAAAGCAAAATACAAAAACGAGGAGAACACAAGGGGCGAAAATCAGAGGAGGATCAACAGTATGCCACTACGAGGAGCAAGAGAAGTGTGAAAAACCCGAGGCAAAGAAACAGGGGAGAAGAATACGAGGAGCAAAAAAAAAAAAGCAAAATACAAAAACGAGGAGAACACAAGGGGCGAAAATCAGAGGAGGATCAAAAGTGTGGCACTACGTGGAGTAAGAGAAGTGTGAAAAACCCGAAGTGAAGAAACAGGGGAGAAGAATAGGAGGAGCAAGAAAAAAAAAGCAAAAAACAAAAACGAGGAGAACACAAGGGGCGAAAATCAGAGGAGGATCAATAGTGTGGCACAACAAGGAGCAAGAGCAGTGTGAAAATCCTGATGTGAAGAAACAGGGGAGAAGAATACGAGGAGCAAGAAAAAAAAAGCAAAATACAAAAACGAGGAGAACACAAGGGGCGAAAATCAGAGGAGGATCAAAAGTGTGGCCCTACAAGGAGCAAGAGCAGTGTGAAAATCCTGATGTGAAGAAACAGGGGAGAAGAATACAAGGAGCAAGAAAAAAAAGCAAAATACATAAACGAGGAGAACACAAGGGGCGAAAATCAGAGGAGGATCAACAATATGCCACTACGAGGAGCAAGAGAAGTGTGAAAAACCCAAGGCGAAAAAACAGGGGAGAAGAATACGAGGAGCAAGAAAAAAAAAGCAAAATACAAAAACGAGGAGAACACAAGGGGCGAAGATCAGAGGAGGATCAACGTGTAGCACTACGAGGAGCAAGAGAAGTGTGAAAAACCCGAGTCGAAGAAACAGGGGAGAAGAATACGAGGAGAAAGAAAATAAAAGCAAAATACAATATCGAGGAGAACACAAGGGGCGAAAATCAGAGGAGGATCAACAGTATGCCACTATGAGGAGCAAGAGAAGAGTGAAAAACCCGAGGTGAAGAAACAGGAGAGAAGAATACGAGGAGCAAGAAAAAAAAAGCAAAATACAAAAACGAAGAGAACACAAGGGGCGAAAATCAGAGGAGGATCTACCATATGCCACTACGAGAAGTAAGAGAAGTGTGAAAAAGCTGATGTGAAGAAACAGGGGAGAAGAATACGAGGAGCAAGAAAAAAAAAGCAAAAAAAAAAAACGAGGAGAACACAAGGGGCGAAAATCAGAGGAGGATCAACAGTATGCCACTACGAGGAGCAAGAGAAGTGTGAAAAACCCGAGGCGAAGAAACAGGGGCGAAGAATACGAGGAGCAAGAAAAAAAAGCAAAATACAAAAACGAGGAGAACACAAGGGGTGAAAATCAGAGGAGGATCAACAGTATGCCACTACGAGGAGTAAGAGAAGTGGGAAAAAGCTGATGTGAAGAAACAGGGGAGAAGAATACGAGGAGCAAGAAAAAAAAGCAAAATACAAAAACGAGGAGAACACAAGGGGCGAAAATCAGAGGAGGATCAAAAGTGTGGCACTACGTGGAGTAAGAGAAGTGTGAAAAACCCGAGGCGAAGAAACAGGGGAGAAGAATACGAGGAGCAAGAAAAAAAAGCAAAATACAAAAACGAGGAGAACACAAGGGGCGAAAATCAGAGGAGGATCAAAAGTGTGGCACTAGGTGGAGTAAGAGAAGTGTGAAAAACCCGAGGTGAAGAAACAGGGGAGAAGAATACGAGGAGCAAGAAAAAAAAAGCAAAATACAAAAATGAGGAGAACACAAGGGGCGAAAATCAGAGGAGGATCAAAAGTGTGGCACTAGGTGGAGTAACAGAAGTGTGAAAAACCCGAAGCGAAGAAACAGGGGAGAAGAATACGAGGAGCAAGAAAAAAAAAGCCAAATACACAAACGAGGAGAACACAAGGGGCGAAAATCAGAGGAGGATCAGCAGTATGCCACTACGAGGAGTAAGAGAAGTGTGAAAAAGCTGATGTGAAGAAACAGGGGAGAAGAATACGGGGAGCAAGAAAAAAAAAGCAAAATACAAAAACGAGGAGAACACAAGGGGCGAAAATCAGAGGAGGATCAACAGTATGCCACTACGAGGAGCAAGAGAAGTGTGAAAAACCCGAGGCAAAGAAACAGGGGAGAAGAATACGAGGAGCAAGAAAAAAAAAGCAAAATACAAAAACGAGGAAAACACAAGGGGCGAAAATCAGAGGAGGATCAAAAGTGTGGCACTACGTGGAGTAAGAGAAGTGTGAAAAACCCGAAGTGAAGAAACAGGGGAGAAGAATAGGAGGAGCAAGAAAAAAAAAAGCAAAATACAAAAACGAGGAGAACACCAGGGGCGAAAATCAGAGGAGGATCAATAGTGTGGCACAACAAGGAGCAAGAGCAGTGTGAAAATCCTGATGTGAAGAAACAGGGGAGAAGAATACGAGGAGCAAGAAAAAAAAAGCAAAATACAAAAACGAGGAGAACACAAGGGGCGAAAATCAGAGGAGGATCAAAAGTGTGGCCCTACAAGGAGCAAGAGCAGTGTGAAAATCCTGATGTGAAGAAACAGGGGAGAAGAATACAAGGAGCAAGAAAAAAAAGCAAAATACATAAACGAGGAGAACACAAGGGGCGAAAATCAGAGGAGGATCAACAATATGCCACTACGAGGAGCAAGAGAAGTGTGAAAAACCCAAGGCGAAAATACAGGGGAGAAGAATACGAGGAGCAAGAAAAAAAAAGCAAAATACAAAAACGAGGAGAACACAAGGGGCGAAGATCAGAGGAGGATCAACGTGTAGCACTACGAGGAGCAAGAGAAGTGTGAAAAACCCGAGTCGAAGAAACAGGGGAGAAGAATACGAGGAGAAAGAAAATAAAAGCAAAATACAATATCGAGGAGAACACAAGGGGCGAAAATCAGAGGAGGATCAACAGTATGCCACTATGAGGAGCAAGAGAAGAGTGAAAAACCCGAGGTGAAGAAACAGGAGAGAAGAATACGAGGAGCAAGAAAAAAAAAGCAAAATACAAAAACGAAGAGAACACAAGGGGCGAAAATCAGAGGAGGATCAACAGTGTGGCACTACAAGGAGCAAGAGCAGTGTGAAAAACCCGAGGCGAAGAAACAGAGGAGAAGAATACGGGGAGCAAGAAAAAAAAAGCAAAATACAAAAACGAGGAGCAGACAAGTGGGGAAAATCAGAGGAGAATCAAATGTATGCCAATACGAGGAGCAAGAGCAGTGTGAAAAACCCGAGTTGAAGAAACAGGGGAGAAGAATACGAGGAGCAAGAAAGAAAAAGCAAAAGACAAGAACGAGGAGCAGACAAGGGTTGGAAATCGGAGGAGAATCAACAGTATGCAACTACGAGGAGCAAGAGCATTGTGAAAAACCCGAGGCGAAGATTCCCACGTGATTCCCAAGTGATTCTCACGTGATGTCCACATGATTCCCACGTAATTCCCACGTGATTCCCACGTGATGCCCACCTGATGCCCACGTGATGCCCACGTGTTGCCCACGTGATGCCCACGTGATTCCCACGTGATTCCCACGTGATGGCCACGTGATTCCCACGTGATTCCCACGTGATGGCCACGTGATTCCCACGTGATGCCCACGTGATTCCCACGTGATTCCCACGTGATGCCCACGTGATGGCCACTTGATGCCCACGTGATTCCCACGTGATTCCCACGTGATTCCCACGTGATTCCCACGTGATGCCCACGTGATTCCCACGTGATTCCCACGTGATGCCCAAGTGATGCCCACGTGATTCCCACGTGATGGCCACGTGATTCCCACGTGATTCCCACGTGTTGCCCACGTGATTCCCACGTGATTCCCACGTGATGCCCACGTGATGCCCACGTGATTCCCACGTGATGGCCACGTGATGCCCACGTGATTCCCACGTGATGGCCACGTGATGCCCACGTGATGCCCACGTGATGGCCACGTGATGCCCACGTGATGCCCACGTGATTCCCACGTGATGCCCACGTGATGCCTACGTGATTCCCACGTGATTCCCACGTGATGCCACGTGATGCCCATGTGATGGCCACGTGATTCCCACGTGTTGCCCACGTGATTCCCACCTGATTCCCACGTGATTCCCACGTGATGGCCACGTGATTCCCATGTGATGCCCACGTGATTCCCAAGTGATTCCCACGTGATGGCCACGTGATGCCCACGTAATTCCCACGTGATGCCCACGTCATTCCCACGTGATTCCCACGTGATTCCCACATGTTGCCCACGTGATTCTCACGTGATTCCCACGTGATGGCCACGTGTTTCCCACGTGTTGCCCACGTGATGCCAACGTGCTTCCCACATATTGCCCACATGATTCCCACTTGATTCCCACGTGATTCTCACGTGATGCCCACGTGATTCCCACGTGATTCCCACGTGATGGCCACGTGATTTCCACGTGATGCCCACGTGATGCCCACGTGATTCCCACGTGATGCCCACGTGATTCCCACGTGATGGCCACGTGATTCCCACGTGTTGCCCACGTGATTCCCACGTGATGCCCACGTGATTCCCACGTGATTCCCACGTGATGGCCACGTGATTCCCACGTGATGCCCACGTGTTGACCACGTGTTTGCCACGTGATTCCCACGTGATTCACAGGTGGTGCCCACGTGATTCCCACGTGATTCCCACATGATGCCCACGTGATTCCCACGTGATGGCCACGTGATTCCCACGTGATTCCCACGTGATTTCCACGTGATTCCCACGTGATTCCCACGTGATGCATACGTGTTTCCCACGTGTTGCCCACGTGATGCCCACGTGATTCCCAAGTGATTCCCACGTGTTGCCCACGTGATTCCCATGTGATTCCCACTGTTGCCCACGTGATTCCCACGTGATGCCCACGTGATTCCCATGTGTTGCCCACGTGATGCCCACGTGATGCCCACGTGATACCCTCGTGATTCCCCCGTGATTCCCACGTGATTCCCACGTGATGGCCACCTGATTCCCACGTGATTCCCACGTGTTGCCCACGTGATACCCACCTGATGCCCACATTATTCCCACGTGATTCCCACATGATGGCCACGTGATTCCCACGTGTTTCCCACGTGATTCCCACGTGATTCCCAAGTGATGGCCACGTGATTCTCACGTGATTCCCACGTGATTCCCACGTGATACCCACCTGATGCCCACATTATTCCCACGTGATTCCCACATGATGGCCAGGTGATTCCCACGTGTTGCCCACGTGATTCCCACGTGATTCCCACTTGATGCCCACGTGATTCCCACGTGACTCCCAAGTGATTCTCACGTGATTCCCACGTGATTCCCACGTGATTTCCACGTGTTGCCCACGTGATGCCCACGTGATTCCCATGTGATTCCAACGTGATGCCCACGTGATTCCCACGTGACTCCAAACTGATTCTCACGTGATGCCCACGTGAAGACCACGTGATGCCCACGTTACACCCACGTGATGCCCAAGTGATTCCAACGGGATCAGAGAAGCATAAAAGTGTAAAAATACGAGGAGCAAGAAAAGTGTGAAAAATCCCAGGAGGAGAAATAGGGGAGAAAAATATGAGGAGCGAAAAAAAAAAAAAACACAAAAATACGAGGAGTAGAAAAGTGGGGAAAATAAGTGGAGCCCCAAAAGTGGGAAAATACGAGGAGAAAGAAAATAGTGAAAAACACGAGGAGCAAGAAAAGGGAAGAAATATATGAGGAGCAAAAAACAAAAACAAAAACAAAAAATACGAGGAGCAGAAAAGTGTGAAAAATAAGAGGAGCATCAAACGTGTGAAAATACGAGGAGCAAGAAAAGTGTGAAAAACACGAGGAGCAAGAAAAGGGAAGAAACATACGAGGAGCAAAAAAAAAAAAAAACAGAAAAATACGAGGTGCAGAAAAGTGTGAAAAATAAGAGGAGCATGAAAAGTGTGAAAATACGAGGAGCAACAAATGTGTGAAAAACCTGAGGTTAAGAAAAAGGGGAGAAGAATACGAGGAGCAAGAAAAAAAAGCAAAATACAAAAACGAGGAGAACACAAGGGGCGAAAATCAGAGGAGGATCAACAGTATGCCACTACGAGGAGTAAGAGAAGTGTGAAAAAGCTGATGTGAAGAAACAGGGGAGAAAATACGAGGAGCAGGAAAAAAAAGCAAAATACAAAAACGAGGAGAACACAAGGGGCGAAAATCAGAGGAGGATCAACAGTATGCCACTACGAGGAGCAAGAGAAGTGTGAAAAACCCGAGGCGAAGAAACAGCAGAGAAGAATACGAGGAGCAAGAAAAAAAAGCAAAATACAAAAACGAGGAGAACACAAGGGGCGAAAATCAGAGGAGGATCAAAAGTGTGGCACTAGCTGGAGTAAGAGAAGTGTGAAAAACCCGAGGTGAAGAAACAGGGGAGAAGATTACGAGGAGCAAGAAAAAAAAAGCAAAATACAAAAACGAGGAGAACACAAGGGGCGAAAATCAGAGGAGGATCAAAAGTGTGGCACTAGGTGGAGTAAGAGAAGTGTGAAAAACCCGAGGTGAAGAAACAGGGGAGAAGAATACGAGGAGCAAGGAAAAAAAAGCAAAATACAAACACGAGGAGAACACAAGGGGCGAAAATCAGAGGAGGATCAACAGTATGGCACTACGAGGAGTAAGACAAGTGTGAAAAAGCTGCTGTGAAGAAACAGGGGAGAAGAATACGAGGAGCAAGAAAAAAAAAGCAAAATACAAAAACGAGGAGAACACAAGGGGCGAAAATCAGAGGAGGATCAACAGTATGCCACTACGAGGAGCAAGAGAAGTGTGAAAAACCCGAGGCAAAGAAACAGGGGAGAAGAATACGAGGAGCAAGAAAAAAAAGCAAAATACAAAAACGAGGAGAACACAAGGGGCGAAAATCAGAGGAGGATCAAAAGTGTGGCACTAGGTGGAGTAACAGAAGTGTGAAAAACCCGAGGCGAAGAAACAGGGGAGAAGAATACGAGGAGCAAGGAAAAAAAAGCAAAATACAAAAACGAGGAGAACACAAGGGGCGAAAATCAGAGGAGGATCAACAGTATGCCACTACGAGGA
The DNA here is from genome assembly GCF_910594005.1 of Cervus elaphus. NCBI lineage: Eukaryota > Metazoa > Chordata > Mammalia > Artiodactyla > Cervidae > Cervus > Cervus elaphus. The sequence goes on from NC_057836.1 coordinate 83,920,768, forward strand.
GCAAGAGAAGTGTGAAAAACCCGAGGCGAAGAAACAGGGGAGAAGAATACGAGGAGCAAGAAAAAAAAGCAAAATACAAAAACGAGGAGAACACAAGGGGCGAAAATCAGAGGAGGATCAAAAGTGTGGCACTAGCTGGAGTAAGAGAAGTGTGAAAAACCCGAGGCGAAGAAACAGGGGAGAAAAATACGAGGAGCAAGAAAAAAAAAGCAAAATACAAAAATGAGTAGAACACAAGGGGCGAAAATCAGAGGAGGATCAACAGTATGCCACTACGAGGAGTAAGAGAAGTGTGAAAAAGCTGATGTGAAGAAACAGGGAAGAAAATACGAGGAGCAGGAAAAAAAAGCAAAATACAAAAACGAGGAGAACACAAGGGGCGAAAATCAGAGGAGGATCAACAGTATGCCACTACGAGGAGCAAGAGAAGTGTGAAAAACCCGAGGCGAAGAAACAGCAGAGAAGAATACGAGGAGCAAGAAAAAAAAGCAAAATACAAAAACGAGGAAAACACAAGGGGCGAAAATCAGAGGAGGATCAAAAGTGTGGCACTAGCTGGAGTAAGAGAAGTGTGAAAAACCCGAGGTGAAGAAACAGGGGAGAAGATTACGAGGAGCAAGAAAAAAAAAGCAAAATACAAAAACGAGGAGAACACAAGGGGCGAAAATCAGAGGAGGATCAAAAGTGTGGCACTAGGTGGAGTAAGAGAAGTGTGAAAAACCCGAGGCGAAGAAACAGGGGAGAAGAATACGAGGAGCAAGGAAAAAAAAGCAAAATACAAAAACGAGGAGAACACAAGGGGCGAAAATCAGAGGAGGATCAACAGTATGCCACTACGAGGAGTAAGAGAAGTGTGAAAAAGCTGATGTGAAGAAACAGGGGAGAAGAATACGAGGAGCAAGAAAAAAAAAGCAAAATACAAAAACGAGGAGAACACAAGGGGCAAAAATCAGAGGAGGATCAACAGTATGCCACTACGAGGAGCAAGAGAAGTGTGAAAAACCCGAGGCAAAGAAACAGGGGAGAAGAATACGAGGAGCAAGAAAAAAAAGCAAAATAAAAAAACGAGGAGAACACAAGGGGCGAAAATCAGAGGAGGATCAAAAGTGTGGCACTAGGTGGAGTAAGAGAAGTGTGAAAAACCCTAGGCGAAGAAACAGGGGAGAAGAATACGAGGAGCAAGAAAAAAAAAAGCAAAATACAAAAATGAGGAGAACACAAGGGGCGAAAATCAGAGGAGGATCAAACGTGTGGCACTACGTGGAGTAAGAGAAGTCTGAAAAAGCTGATGTGAAGAAACAGGGGAGAAGAATACGAGGTGCAAGAAAAAAAAAGCAAAATACATAAACGAGGAGAACACAAGGGGCGAAAATCAGAGGAGGATCTACAGTATGCCACTACGAGGAGTAAGAGAAGTGTGAAAAAGCTGATGTGAAGAAACAGGGGAGAAGAATACGAGGAGCAAGAAAAAAAAAGCAAAATACAAAAACGAGGAGAACACAAGGGGCGAAAATCAGAGGAGGATCTACAGTATGCCACTACGAGGAGTAAGAGAAGTGTGAAAAAGCTGATGTGAAGAAACAGGGGAGAAGAATACGAGGAGCAAGAAAAAAAAAGCAAAATACAAAAACGAGGAGAACACAAGGGGCGAAAATCAGAGGAGGATCAACAGTATGCCACTACGAGGAGCAAGAGAAGTGTGAAAAACCCGAGGCGAAGAAACAGGGGAGAAGAATACGAGGAGCAAGAAAAAAAAGCAAAATACAAAAACGAGGAGAACACAAGGGGCGAAAATCAGAGGAGGATCAAAAGTGTGGCACTAGGTGGAGTAAGAGAAGTGTGAAAAACCCGAGGCGAAGAAACAGGGGAGAAGAATACGAGGATCAAGAAAAAAAAAGCAAAATACAAAAATGAGTAGAACACAAGGGGCGAAAATCAGAGGAGGATCAACAGTATGCCACTACGAGGAGTAAGAGAAGTGTGAAAAAGCTGATGTGAAGAAACAGGGGAGAAAATACGAGGAGCAGGAAAAAAAAGCAAAATACAAAAACGAGGAGAACACAAGGGGCGAAAATCAGAGGAGGATCAACAGTATGCCACTACGAGGAGCAAGAGAAGTGTGAAAAACCCGAGGCGAAGAAACAGCAGAGAAGAATACGAGGAGCAAGAAAAAAAAGCAAAATACAAAAACGAGGAGAACACAAGGGGCGAAAATCAGAGGAGGATCAAAAGTGTGGCACTAGCTGGAGTAAGAGAAGTGTGAAAAACCTGAGGTGAAGAAACAGGGGAGAAGATTACGAGGAGCAAGAAAAAAAAAGCAAAATACAAAAACGAGGAGAACACAAGGGGCGAAAATCAGAGGAGGATCAAAACTGTGGCACTAGGTGGAGTAAGAGAAGTGTGAAAAACGCGAGGCGAAGAAACACGGGAGAAGAATACGAGGAGCAAGAAAAAAAAAGCAAAATACAAAAACGAGGAGAACACAAGGGGCGAAAATCAGAGGAGGATCAAACGTGTGGCACTAGGTGGAGTAAGAGAAGTGTGAAAAATGCGAGGTGAAGAAACAGGGGAGAAGAATACGAGGAGGAAGGAAAAAAAAGCAAAATACAAAAACGAGGAGAACACAAGGGGCGAAAATCAGAGGAGGATCAACAGTATGCCACTACGAGGAGTAAGAGAAGTGTGAAAAAGCTGATGTGAAGAAACAGGGGAGAAGAATACGGGGAGCAAGAAAAAAAAAGCAAAATACAAAAACGAGGAGAACACAAGGGGCGAAAATCAGAGGAGGATCAACAGTATGCCACTACGAGGAGCAAGAGAAGTGTGAAAAACCCGAGGCAAAGAAACAGGGGAGAAGAATACGAGGTGCAAGAAAAAAAAGCAAAATACAAAAACGAGGAGAACACAAGGGGCGAAAATCAGAGGAGGATCAAAAGTGTGGCACTAGGTGGAGTAAGAGAAGTGTGAAAAACCCTATGCGAAGAAACAGGGGAGAAGAATACGAGGAGCAAGAAAAAAAAAGCAAAATACAAAAATGAGGAGAACACAAGGGGCGAAAATCAGAGGAGGATCAACAGTGTGGCACTACAAGGAGCAAGAGCAGTGTGAAAAACCCGAGGCGAAGAAACAGAGGAGAAGAATACGGGGAGCAAGAAAAAAAAAGCAAAATACAAAAACGAGGAGCAGACAAGTGGGGAAAATCAGAGGAGAATCAAATGTATGCCAATACGAGGAGCAAGAGCAGTGTGAAAAACCCGAGTTGAAGAAACAGGGGAGAAGAATACGAGGAGCAAGAAAGAAAAAGCAAAAGACAAGAACGAGGAGCAGACAAGGGTTGGAAATCAGAGGAGAATCAACAGTATGCAACTACGAGGAGCAAGAGCATTGTGAAAAACCCGAGGCGAAGATTCCCACGTGATTCCCAAGTGATTCTCACGTGATGCCCACATGATTCCCACGTAATTCCCACGTGATTCCCACGTGATGCCCACCTGATGCCCACGTGATGCCCACGTGTTGCCCACGTGATGCCCACGTGATTCCCACGTGTTGCCCACGTGATTCCCACGTGATTCCCACGTGATGGCCACGTGATGCCCACGTGATTCTCACGTGATGGCCACGTGATTCCCACGTGATGCCCACGTGATTCCCACGTGATTCCCACGTGATGCCCACGTGATGGCCACTTGATGCCCACGTGATTCCCAGGTGATTTCCACGTGATTCCAACGTGATTCCCACGTGATGCCCACGTGATTCCCACGTGATTCCCACGTGATGCCCAAGTGATGCCCACGTGATTCCCAAGTGATGGCCACGTGATTCTCACGTGATTCCCACGTGATTCCCACGTGATACCCACCTGATGCCCACATTATTCCCACGTGATTCCCACATGATGGCCAGGTGATTCCCACGTGTTGCCCACGTGATTCCCACGTGATTCCCACTTGATGCCCACGTGATTCCCACGTGACTCCCAAGTGATTCTCACGTGATTCCCACGTGATTCCCACGTGATTTCCACGTGTTGCCCACGTGATGCCCACGTGATGCCCACGTGATTCCCATGTGATTCCAACGTGATGCCCACGTGATTCCCACGTGACTCCAAACTGATTCTCACGTGATGCCCACGTGAAGACCACGTGATGCCCACGTTACACCCACGTGATGCCCAAGTGATTCCAACGGGATCAGAGAAGCATAAAAGTGTAAAAATACGAGGAGCAAGAAAAGTGTGAAAAATCCCAGGAGGAGAAATAGGGGAGAAAAATATGAGGAGCAGGAAAAAAAAGCAAAATACAAAAACGAGGAGTAGAAAAGTGGGGAAAATAAGTGGAGCCTCAAAAGTGTGAAAATACGAGGAGAAAGAAAATAGTGAAAAACACGAGGAGCAAGAAAAGGGAAGAAATATATGAGGAGCAAAAAACAAAAACAAAAACAAAAAATACGAGGAGCAGAAAAGTGTGAAAAATAAGAGGAGCATCAAACGTGTGAAAATACGAGGAGCAAGAAAAGTGTGAAAAACACGAGGAGCAAGAAAAGGGAAGAAACATACGAGGAGCAAAAAAAAAAAAAACAGAAAAATACGAGGAGCAGAAAAGTGTGAAAAATAAGAGGAGCATGAAAAGTGTGAAAATACGAGGAGCAACAAATGTGTGAAAAACCTGAGGTTAAGAAAAAGGGGAGAAGAATACGAGGAGCAAGAAAAAAAAAGCAAAATACATAAACGAGGAGAACACAAGGGGCGAAAATCAGAGGAGGATCAACAGTATGCCACTACGAGGAGCAAGAGAAGTGTGAAAAACCCGAAGCGAAGAAACAGGGGAGAAGAATACGAGGAGCAAGAAAAAAAGTAAAATACAAAAACGAGGAGAACACAAGGGGCGAAAATCAGAGGAGGATCAAAAGTGTGGCACTAGGTGGAGTAAGAGAAGTGTGAAAAACGCGAGGAGAAGAAACAGGGGAGAAGAATACGAGGAGCAAGAAAAAAAAGCAAAATACAAAAACGAGGAGAACACAAGTGGCGAAAGTCAGAGGAGGATCAAAAGTGTGGCAATACGTGGAGTAAGAGAAGTGTGAAAAACCCAAGGCGAAGAAACAGGGGAGAAGAATACGAGGAGCAAGAAAAAGAAAGCAAAATACAAAAACGAGGAGAACACAAGGGGCGAAAATCAGAGGAGGATCAACAGTGTGCCACTACGAGGAGCATGAGAAGTGTGAAAAACCCGAGGCGAAGAAACAGGGGAGAAGAATACGAGGAGCAAGAAAAAAAGCAAAATACAAAAACGAGGAGAACACAAGGGGCGAAAATCAGAGGAGGATCAAAAGTGTCGCACTACGTGGAGTAAGAGAAGTGTGAAAAACCCGAGGGGAAGAAACAGGGGAGAAGAATACGAGGAGCAAGAAAAAAAAAGCAAAATACAAAAACGAGGAGAACACAAGGGGCGAAAATCAGAGGAGGATCAAAAGTGTGGCACTACGAGGAGTACGAGAAGTGTGAAAAAGCTGATGTGAAGAAACAGGGGAGAAGAATACGAGGAGCAAGAAAAAAAAGCAAAATACAAAAACGAGGAGAACACAAGGGGCGAAAATCAGAGGAGGATCAAAAGTGTGGCACTACGTGGAGTAAGAGAAGTGTGAAAAACCCGAGGCAAAGAAACAGGGGAGAAGAATACGAGGAGAAAGAAAAAAAAAGCAAAATACAAAAACGAGGAGAACACAAGGGGCGAAAATCAGAGGAGGATCAGCAGTATGCCACTACGAGGAGTAAGAGAAGTGTGAAAAAGCTGATGTGAAGAAACAGGGGAGAAGAATACGAGGAGCAAGAAAAAAAAAGCAAAATACAAAAACGAGGAGAACACAAGGGGCGAAAATCAGAGGAGGATCAACAGTATGCCACTAAGAGGAGCAAGAGAAGTGTGAAAAATCCGAGGCGAAGAAACAGGGGAGAAGAAAACGAGGAGCAAGAAAAAAAGCAAAATACAAAAATGAGGAGAACACAAGGGGCGAAAATCAGAGGAGGATCAAAAGTGTGGCACTACGTGGAGTAAGAGACGTGCGAAAAACCCGAGGCGAAGAAACAGGGGAGAAGAATACGAGGAGCAAGAAAAAAAAAGCAAAATACAAAAACGAGGAGAACACAAGGGGCGAAAATCAGAGGAGGATCATCAGTATGTCATTACGAGGAGTAAGAGAAGTGTGAAAAAGCTGATGAGAAGAAACAGGGGAGAAGAATACGAGGAGCCAGAAAAAAAAGCAAAATACAAAAACGAGGAGAACACAAGGGGCGAAAATCAGAGGAGGATCATCAGTATGTCATTACGAGGAGTAAGAGAAGTGTGAAAAAGCTGATGTGAAGAAACAGGGGAGAAGAATACGAGGAGCAAGAAAAAAAAGCAAAATACAAAAACGAGGAGAACACAAGGGGCGAAAATCAGAGGAGGATCAAAAGTGTGGCACTACGTGGAGTAAGAGAAGTGTGAAAAACCCGAGGTGAAGAAACAGGGGAGAAGAATACGAGGAGCAAGAAAAAAAAAAGCAAAATACAAAAACGAGGAGAACACAAGGGGCGAAAATCAGAGGAGGATCTACCATATGCCACTACGAGGAGTAAGAGAAGTGTGAAAAAGCTGATGTGAAGAAACAGGGGAGAAGAATACGAGGAGCAAGAAAAAAAAAGCAAAATACAAAAACGAGGAGAACACAAGGGGCGAAAATCAGAGGAGGATCAACAGTATGCCACTACGAGGAGCAAGAGAAGTGTGAAAAACCCGAGGCGAAGAAACAGGGGCGAAGAATACGAGGAGCAAGAAAAAAAAGCAAAATACAAAAACGAGGAGAACACAAGGGGAGAAAATCAGAGGAGGATCAACAGTATGCCACTACGAGGAGTAAGACAAGTGTGAAAAAGGTGCTGTGAAGAAACAGGGGAGAAGAATACGAGGAGCAAGAAAAAAAAGCAAAATACAAAAACGAGGAGAACACAAGGGGCGAAAATCAGAGGAGGATCAACAGTATGCCACTACGAGGAGCAAGAGAAGTGTGAAAAACCCGAGGCAAAGAAACAGGGGAGAAGAATACGAGGAGCAAGAAAAAAAAGCAAAATACAAAAAGGAGGAGAACACAAGGGGCGAAAATCAGAGGAGGATCAAAAGTGTGGCACTAGGTGGAGTAACAGAAGTGTGAAAAACCCGAGGCGAAGAAACAGGGGAGAAGAATACGAGGAGCAAGGAAAAAAAAGCAAAATACAAAAACGAGGAGAACACAAGGGGCGAAAATCAGAGGAGGATCAAAAGTGTGGCACTAGCTGGAGTAAGAGAAGTGTGAAAAACCCGAAGCGAAGAAACAGGGGAGAAGAATACGAGGAGCAAGAAAAAAAAAGCAAAATACAAAAACGAGGAGAACACAAGGGGCGAAAATCAGAGGAGGATCAAAAGTGTGGCACTACGAGGAGTACGAGAAGTGTGAAAAAGCTGATGTGAAGAAACAGGGGAGAAGAATACGAGGAGCAAGAAAAAAAAGCAAAATACAAAAACGAGGAGAACACAAGGGGCGAAAATCAGAGGAGGATCAAAAGTGTGGCACTAGCTGGAGTAAGAGAAGTGTGAAAAACCCGAGGCGAAGAAACAGGGGAGAAAAATACGAGGAGCAAGAAAAAAAAAGCAAAATACAAAAATGAGTAGAACACAAGGGGCGAAAATCAGAGGAGGATCAACAGTATGCCACTACGAGGAGTAAGAGAAGTGTGAAAAAGCTGATGTGAAGAAACAGGGAAGAAAATACGAGGAGCAGGAAAAAAAAGCAAAATACAAAAACGAGGAGAACACAAGGGGCGAAAATCAGAGGAGGATCAACAGTATGCCACTACGAGGAGCAAGAGAAGTGTGAAAAACCCGAGGCGAAGAAACAGCAGAGAAGAATACGAGGAGCAAGAAAAAAAAGCAAAATACAAAAACGAGGAGAACACAAGGGGCGAAAATCAGAGGAGGATCAAAAGTGTGGCACTAGCTGGAGTAAGAGAAGTGTGAAAAACCCGAGGTGAAGAAACAGGGGAGAAGATTACGAGGAGCAAGAAAAAAAAAGAAAAATACAAAAACGAGGAGAACACAAGGGGCGAAAATCAGAGGAGGAAAAGTGTGGCACTAGGTGGAGTAAGAGAAGTGTGAAAAACCCGAGGCGAAGAAACAGGGGAGAAGAATACGAGGAGCAAGGAAAAAAAAGCAAAATACAGAAACGAGGAGAACACAAGGGGCGAAAATCAGAGGAGGATCAACAGTATGCCACTACGAGGAGTAAGAGAAGTGTGAAAAAGCTGATGTGAAGAAACAGGGGAGAAGAATACGAGGAGCAAGAAAAAAAAAGCAAAATACAAAAACGAGGAGAACACAAGGGGCGAAAATCAGAGAAGGATCAACAGTATGCCACTACGAGGAGCAAGAGAAGTGTGAAAAACCCGAGGCAAAGAAACAGGGGAGAAGAATACGAGGAGCAAGAAAAAAAAGCAAAATACAAAAACGAGGAGAACACAAGGGGCGAAAATCAGAGGAGGATCAAAAGTGTGGCACTAGGTGGAGTAAGAGAAGTGTGAAAAACCCTAGGCGAAGAAACAGGGGAGAAGAATACGAGGAGCAAGAAAAAAAAAGCAAAATACAAAAATGAGGAGAACACAAGGGGCGAAAATCAGAGGAGGATCAAACGTGTGGCACTACGTGGAGTAAGAGAAGTCTGAAAAAGCTGATGTGAAGAAACAGGGGAGAAGAATACGAGGTGCAAGAAAAAAAAAGCAAAATACATAAACGAGGAGAACACAAGGGGCGAAAATCAGAGGAGGATCTACAGTATGCCACTACGAGGAGTAAGAGAAGTGTGAAAAAGCTGATGTGAAGAAACAGGGGAGAAGAATACGAGGAGCAAGAAAAAAAAAGCAAAATACAAAAACGAGGAGAACACAAGGGGCGAAAATCAGAGGAAGATCTACAGTATGCCACTACGAGGAGTAAGAGAAGTGTGAAAAAGCTGATGTGAAGAAACAGGGGAGAAGAATACGAGGAGCAAGAAAAAAAAAGCAAAATACAAAAACGAGGAGAACACAAGGGGCGAAAATCAGAGGAGGATCAACAGTATGCCACTACGAGGAGCAAGAGAAGTGTGAAAAACCCGAGGTGAAGAAACAGGGGAGAAGAATACGAGGAGCAAGAAAAAAAAGCAAAATACAAAAACGAGGAGAACACAAGGGGCGAAAATCAGAGGAGGATCAAAATTGTGGCACTAGGTGGCGTAAGAGAAGTGTGAAAAACCCGAGGCGAAGAAACAGGGGAGAAGAATACGAGGAGCAAGAAAAAAAAAGCAAAATACAAAAATGAGTAGAACACAAGGGGCGAAAATCAGAGGAGGATCAACAGTATGCCACTACGAGGAGCAAGAGAAGTGTGAAAAAGCTGATGTGAAGAAACAGGGGAGAAAATACGAGGAGCAGGAAAAAAAAGCAAAATACAAAAACGAGGAGAACACAAGGGGCGAAAATCAGAGGAGGATCAACAGTATGCCACTACGAGGAGCAAGAGAAGTGTGAAAAACCCGAGGCGAAGAAACAGCAGAGAAGAATACGAGGAGCAAGAAAAAAAAGCAAAATACAAAAACGAGGAGAACACAAGGGGCGAAAATCAGAGGAGGATCAAAAGTGTGGCACTAGCTGGAGTAAGAGAAGTGTGAAAAACCCGAGGCGAAGAAACAGGGGAGAAAAATACGAGGAGCAAGAAAAAAAAAGCAAAATACAAAAATGAGTAGAACACAAGGGGCGAAAATCAGAGGAGGATCAACAGTATGCCACTACGAGGAGTAAGAGAAGTGTGAAAAAGCTGATGTGAAGAAACAGGGAAGAAAATACGAGGAGCAGGAAAAAAAAGCAAAATACAAAAACGAGGAGAACACAAGGGGCGAAAATCAGAGGAGGATCAACAGTATGCCACTACGAGGAGCAAGAGAAGTGTGAAAAACCCGAGGCGAAGAAACAGCAGAGAAGAATACGAGGAGCAAGAAAAAAAAGCAAAATACAAAAACGAGGAGAACACAAGGGGCGAAAATCAGAGGAGGATCAAAAGTGTGGCACTAGCTGGAGTAAGAGAAGTGTGAAAAACCCGAGGTGAAGAAACAGGGGAGAAGATTACGAGGAGCAAGAAAAAAAAAGCAAAATACAAAAACGAGGAGAACACAAGGGGCGAAAATCAGAGGAGGAAAAGTGTGGCACTAGGTGGAGTAAGAGAAGTGTGAAAAACCCGAGGCGAAGAAACAGGGGAGAAGAATACGAGGAGCAAGGAAAAAAAAGCAAAATACAGAAACGAGAAGAACACAAGGGGCGAAAATCAGAGGAGGATCAACAGTATGCCACTACGAGGAGTAAGAGAAGTGTGAAAAAGCTGATGTGAAGAAACAGGGGAGAAGAATACGAGGAGCAAGAAAAAAAAAGCAAAATACAAAAACGAGGAGAACACAAGGGGCGAAAATCAGAGAAGGATCAACAGTATGCCACTACGAGGAGCAAGAGAAGTGTGAAAAACCCGAGGCAAAGAAACAGGGGAGAAGAATACGAGGAGCAAGAAAAAAAAAGCAAAATACAAAAACGAGGAGAACACAAGGGGCGAAAATCAGAGGAGGATCAAAAGTGTGGCACTAGGTGGAGTAAGAGAAGTGTGAAAAACCCTAGGCGAAGAAACAGGGGAGAAGAATACGAGGAGCAAGAAAAAAAAAGCAAAATACAAAAATGAGGAGAACACAAGGGGCGAAAATCAGAGGAGGATCAAACGTGTGGCACTACGTGGAGTAAGAGAAGTCTGAAAAAGCTGATGTGAAGAAACAGGGGAGAAGAATACGAGGTGCAAGAAAAAAAAAGCAAAATACATAAACGAGGAGAACACAAGGGGCGAAAATCAGAGGAGGATCTACAGTATGCCACTACGAGGAGTAAGAGAAGTGTGAAAAAGCTGATGTGAAGAAACAGGGGAGAAGAATACGAGGAGCAAGAAAAAAAAAGCAAAATACAAAAACGAGGAGAACACAAGGGGCGAAAATCAGAGGAGGATCTACAGTATGCCACTACGAGGAGTAAGAGAAGTGTGAAAAAGCTGATGTGAAGAAACAGGGGAGAAGAATACGAGGAGCAAGAAAAAAAAAGCAAAATACAAAAACGAGGAGAACACAAGGGGCGAAAATCAGAGGAGGATCAACAGTATGCCACTACGAGGAGCAAGAGAAGTGTGAAAAACCCGAGGTGAAGAAACAGGGGAGAAGAATACGAGGAGCAAGAAAAAAAAGCAAAATACAAAAACGAGGAGAACACAAGGGGCGAAAATCAGAGGAGGATCAAAATTGTGGCACTAGGTGGCGTAAGAGAAGTGTGAAAAACCCGAGGCGAAGAAACAGGGGAGAAGAATACGAGGAGCAAGAAAAAAAAAGCAAAATACAAAAATGAGTAGAACACAAGGGGCGAAAATCAGAGGAGGATCAACAGTATGCCACTACGAGGAGCAAGAGAAGTGTGAAAAAGCTCATGTGAAGAAACAGGGGAGAAAATACGAGGAGCAGGAAAAAAAAGCAAAATACAAAAACGAGGAGAACACAAGGGGCGAAAATCAGAGGAGGATCAACAGTATGCCACTACGAGGAGCAAGAGAAGTGTGAAAAACCCGAGGCGAAGAAACAGCAGAGAAGAATACGAGGAGCAAGAAAAAAAAGCAAAATACAAAAACGAGGAGAACACAAGGGGCGAAAATCAGAGGAGGATCAAAAGTGTGGCACTAGCTGGAGTAAGAGAAGTGTGAAAAACCCGAGGTGAAGAAACAGGGGAGAAGATTACGAGGAGCAAGAAAAAAAAAGCAAAATACAAAAACGAGGAGAACACAAGGGGCGAAAATCAGAGGAGGATCAAAAGTGTGGCACTAGGTGGAGTAAGAGAAGTGTGAAAAACGCGAGGCGAAGAAACACGGGAGAAGAATACGAGGAGCAAGAAAAAAAAAGCAAAATACAAAAACGAGGAGAACACAAGGGGCGAAAATCAGAGGAGGATCAAAAGTGTGGCACTAGGTGGAGTAAGAGAAGTGTGAAAAACCCGAGGTGAAGAAACAGGGGAGAAGAATACGAGGAGCAAGGAAAAAAAAGCAAAATACAAAAACGAGGAGAACACAAGGGGCGAAAATCAGAGGAGGATCAACAGTATGCCACTACGAGGAGTAAGAGAAGTGTGAAAAAGCTGATGTGAAGAAACAGGGGAGAAGAATACGGGGAGCAAGAAAAAAAAAGCAAAATACAAAAACGAGGAGAACACAAGGGGCGAAAATCAGAGGAGGATCAACAGTATGCCACTACGAGGAGCAAGAGAAGTGTGAAAAACCCGAGGCAAAGAAACAGGGGAGAAGAATACGAGGTGCAAGAAAAAAAAGCAAAATACAAAAACGAGGAGAACACAAGGGGCGAAAATCAGAGGAGGATCAAAAGTGTGGCACTAGGTGGAGTAAAAGAAGTGTGAAAAACCCTAGGCGAAGAAACAGGGGAGAAGAATACGAGGAGCAAGAAAAAAAAAGCAAAATACAAAAATGAGGAGAACACAAGGGGCGAAAATCAGAGGAGGATCAACAGTGTGGCACTACAAGGAGCAAGAGCAGTGTGAAAAACCCGAGGCGAAGAAACAGAGGAGAAGAATACGGGGAGCAAGAAAAAAAAAGCAAAATACAAAAACGAGGAGCAGACAAGTGGGGAAAATCAGAGGAGAATCAAATGTATGCCAATACGAGGAGCAAGAGCAGTGTGAAAAACCCGAGTTGAAGAAACAGGGGAGAAGAATACGAGGAGCAAGAAAGAAAAAGCAAAAGACAAGAACGAGGAGCAGACAAGGGTTGGAAATCAGAGGAGAATCAACAGTATGCAACTACGAGGAGCAAGAGCATTGTGAAAAACCCGAGGCGAAGATTCCAACGTGATTCCCAAGTGATTCTCACGTGATGCCCACATGATTCCCACGTAATTCCCACGTGATTCCCACGTGATGCCCACCTGATGCCCACGTGATGCCCACGTGTTGCCCACGTGATGCCCACGTGATTCCCACGTGTTGCCCACGTGATTCCCACGTGATTCCCACGTGATGGCCACGTGATGCCCACGTGATTCTCACGTGATGGCCACGTGATTCCCACGTGATGCCCACGTGATTCCCACGTGATGCCCACGTGATGGCCACTTGATGCCCACGTGATTCCCACGTGATTCCCACGTGATTCCCACGTGATTCCCACGTGATGCCCACGTGATTCCCACGTGATTCCCACGTGATGCCCAAGTGATGCCCACGTGATTCCCACGTGATGGCCACGTGATTCCCACGTGATTCCCACGTGTTGCCCACGTGATTCCCACGTGATTCCCACGTGATGCCCACGTGATGCCCACGTGATGCCCACGTGATTCCCACGTGATGGCCACGTGATGCCCACGTGATTCCCACGTGATGGCCACGTGATGCCCACGTGATGCCCACGTGATGGCCACGTGATTCCCACGTGATGCCCACGTGATTCCCACGTGATGCCCACGTGATGCCTACGTGATTCCCACGTGATTCCCACGTGATGCCCACGTGATGCCCATGTGATGGCCACGTGATTCCCACGTGTTGCCCACGTGCTTCCCACCTGATTCCCACGTGATTCCCACGTGATGGCCACGTGATTCCCACGTGATTCCCATGTGATGCCCACGTGATGCCCACGTGATTCCCAAGTGATTCCCACGTGATGGCCACGTGATGCCCACGTAATTCCCACGTGATGCCCACGTCATTCCCACGTGATTCCCACGTGATTCCCACATGTTGCCCACGTGATTCTCACGTGATTCCCACGTGATGGCCACGTGTTTCCCACGTGTTGCCCACGTGATGCCCACGTGTTTCCCACATATTGCCCACATGATTCCCACTTGATTCCCACGTGATTCTCACGTGATGCCCTCGTGATTCCCACGTGATTCCCACGTGATGGCCACGTGATTTCCACGTGATGCCCACGTGATGCCCACGTGATTCCCACGTGATGCCCACGTGATTCCTACGTGATGGCCACGTGATTCCCACGTGTTGCCCACGTGATTCCCACGTGATGCCCACGTGATTCCCACGTGATTCCCACGTGATGGCCACGTGATTCCCACGTGATGCCCACGTGTTGACCACGTGTTTGCCACGTGATTCCCACGTGATTCACAGGTGATGCCCACGTGATTCCCACGTGATTCCCACGTGATGCCCACGTGATGCCCACGTGATTCCCACGTGATGGCCACGTGATTCCCACGTGATTCCCACGTGATGCCCACGTGATTTCCACGTGATTCCCACGTGATGCCCACGTGATGCCTACGTGATTCCCACGTGATTCCCACGTGATGCCCACGTGATGCCCATGTGATGGCCACGTGATTCCCACGTGTTGCCCACGTGATTCCCACCTGATTCCAACGTGATTCCCACGTGATGGCCACGTGATTCCCACGTGATTCCCATGTGATGCCCACGTGATGCCCACGTGATTCCCAAGTGATTCCCACGTGATGGCCACGTGATGCCCACGTAATTCCCACGTGATGCCCACGTCATTCCCACGTGATTCCCACGTGATTCCCACATGTTGCCCCCGTGATTCTCACGTGATTCCCACGTGATGGCCACATGTTTCCCACGTGTTGCCCACGTGATGCCCACGTGTTTCCCACATATTGCCCACGTGATTCCCACTTGATTCCCACGTGATTCTCACGTGATGCCCACGTGATTCCCACGTGATGGCCACGTGATTTCCACGTGATGCCCACGTGATGCCCACGTGATTCCCACGTGATGGCCACGTGATTCCCACGTGTTGCCCACGTGATTCCCACGTGATGCCCACGTGATTCCCACGTGATTCCCACGTGATGGCCACGTGATTCCCACGTGATGCCCACGTGTTGACCACGTGTTTGCCACGTGATTCCCACGTGATTCACAGGTGATGCCCACGTGATTCCCACGTGATTCCCACGTGATGCCCACGTGATGCCCACGTGATTCCCACGTGATGGCCACGTGATTCCCACGTGATTCCCACGTGATGCCCACGTGATTTCCACGTGATTCCCACGTGATGCATACGTGTTTCCCACGTGTTGCCCACGTGATGCCCACGTGATTCCCAAGTGATTCCCACGTGTTGCCCACGTGATTCCCATGTGATTCCCACTGTTGCCCACGTGATTCCCACGTGATGCCCACGTGATTCCCATGTGTTGCCCACGTGATGCCCACGTGATGCCCACGTGATACCCTCGTGATTCCCCCGTGATTCCCACGTGATTCCCACGTGATGGCCACCTGATTCCCACGTGATTCCCACGTGTTGCCCACGTGATACCCACCTGATGCCCACATTATTCCCACGTGATTCCCACATGATGGCCACGTGATTCCCACGTGTTTCCCACGTGATTCCCACGTGATTCCCAAGTGATGGCCACGTGATTCTCACGTGATTCCCACGTGATTCCCACGTGATACCCACCTGATGCCCACATTATTCCCACGTGATTCCCACATGATGGCCAGGTGATTCCCACGTGTTGCCCACGTGATTCCCACGTGATTCCCACTTGATGCCCACGTGATTCCCACGTGACTCCCAAGTGATTCTCACGTGATTCCCACGTGATTCCCACGTGATTTCCACGTGTTGCCCACGTGATGCCCACGTGATGCCCACGTGATTCCCATGTGATTCCAACGTGATGCCCACGTGATTCCCACGTGACTCCAAACTGATTCTCACGTGATGCCCACGTGAAGACCACGTGATGCCCACGTTACACCCACGTGATGCCCAAGTGATTCCAACGGGATCAGAGAAGCATAAAAGTGTAAAAATACGAGGAGCAAGAAAAGTGTGAAAAATCCCAGGAGGAGAAATAGGGGAGAAAAATATGAGGAGCGAAAAAAAAAAAAAAAAACACAAAAATACGAGGAGTAGAAAAGTGGGGAAAATAAGTGGAGCCTCAAAAGTGTGAAAATACGAGGAGAAAGAAAATAGTGAAAAACACGAGGAGCAAGAAAAGGGAAGAAATATATGAGGAGCAAAAAACAAAAACAAAAACAAAAAATACGAGGAGCAGAAAAGTGTGAAAAATAAGAGGAGCATCAAACGTGTGAAAATACGAGGAGCAAGAAAAGTGTGAAAAACACGAGGAGCAAGAAAAGGGAAGAAACATACGAGGAGCAAAAAAAAAAAAAACAGAAAAATACGAGGAGCAGAAAAGTGTGAAAAATAAGAGGAGCATGAAAAGTGTGAAAATACGAGGAGCAACAAATGTGTGAAAAACCTGAGGTTAAGAAAAAGGGGAGAAGAATACGAGGAGCAAGAAAAAAAAAAGCAAAATACATAAACGAGGAGAACACAAGGGGCGAAAATCAGAGGAGGATCAACAGTATGCCACTACGAGGAGCAAGAGAAGTGTGAAAAACCCGAAGCGAAGAAACAGGGGAGAAGAATACGAGGAGCAAGAAAAAAAAAGCAAAATACAAAAACGAGGAGAACACAAGGGGCGAAAATCAGAGGAGGATCAAAAGTGTGGCACTACGAGGAGTACGAGAAGTGTGAAAAAGCTGATGTGAAGAAACAGGGGAGAAGAATACGAGGAGCAAGAAAAAAAAGCAAAATACAAAAACGAGGAGAACACAAGGGGCGAAAATCAGAGGAGGATCAACAGTATGCCACTACGAGGAGCAAGAGAAGTGTGAAAAACCCGAGGCAAAGAAACAGGGGAGAAGAATACGAGGAGCAAGAAAAAAAAGCAAAATACAAAAAGGAGGAGAACACAAGGGGCGAAAATCAGAGGAGGATCAAAAGTGTGGCACTAGGTGGAGTAACAGAAGTGTGAAAAACCCGAGGCGAAGAAACAGGGGAGAAGAATACGAGGAGCAAGGAAAAAAAAGCAAAATACAAAAACGAGGAGAACACAAGGGGCGAAAATCAGAGGAGGATCAACAGTATGCCACTACGAGGAGCAAGAGAAGTGTGAAAAACCCGAGGCGAAGAAACAGGGGAGAAGAATACGAGGAGCAAGAAAAAAAAGCAAAATACAAAAACGAGGAGAACACAAGGGGCGAAAATCAGAGGAGGATCAAAAGTGTGGCACTAGGTGGAGTAAGAGAAGTGTGAAAAACCCGAGGCGAAGAAACAGGGGAGAAGAATACGAGGAGCAAGAAAAAAAAAGCAAAATACAAAAATGAGTAGAACACAAGGGGCGAAAATCAGAGGAGGATCAACAGTATGCCACTACGAGGAGTAAGAGAAGTGTGAAAAAGCTGATGTGAAGAAACAGGGGAGAAAATACGAGGAGCAGGAAAAAAAAGCAAAATACAAAAACGAGGAGAACACAAGGGGCGAAAATCAGAGGAGGATCAACAGTATGCCACTACGAGGAGCAAGAGAAGTGTGAAAAACCCGAGGCGAAGAAACAGCAGAGAAGAATACGAGGAGCAAGAAAAAAAAGCAAAATACAAAAACGAGGAGAACACAAGGGGCGAAAATCAGAGGAGGATCAAAAGTGTGGCACTAGCTGGAGTAAGAGAAGTGTGAAAAACCCGAGGTGAAGAAACAGGGGAGAAGATTACGAGGAGCAAGAAAAAAAAAGCAAAATACAAAAACGAGGAGAACACAAGGGGCGAAAATCAGAGGAGGATCAAAAGTGTGGCACTAGGAGGAGTAAGAGAAGTGTGAAAAACCCGAGGCGAAGAAACAGGGGAGAAGAATACGAGGAGCAAGGAAAAAAAAGCAAAATACAGAAACGAGGAGAACACAAGGGGCGAAAATCAGAGGAGGATCAACAGTATGCCACTACGAGGAGTAAGAGAAGTGTGAAAAAGCTGATGTGAAGAAACAGGGGAGAAGAATACGAGGAGCAAGAAAAAAAAAGCAAAATACAAAAACGAGGAGAACACAAGGGGCGAAAATCAGAGAAGGATCAACAGTATGCCACTACGAGGAGCAAGAGAAGTGTGAAAAACCCGAGGCAAAGAAACAGGGGAGAAGAATACGAGGAGCAAGAAAAAAAAGCAAAATACAAAAACGAGGAGAACACAAGGGGCGAAAATCAGAGGAGGATCAAAAGTGTGGCACTCGGTGGAGTAAGAGAAGTGTGAAAAACCCTAGGCGAAGAAACAGGGGAGAAGAATACGAGGAGCAAGAAAAAAAAAGCAAAATACAAAAATGAGGAGAACACAAGGGGCGAAAATCAGAGGAGGATCAAACGTGTGGCACTACGTGGAGTAAGAGAAGTCTGAAAAAGCTGATGTGAAGAAACAGGGGAGAAGAATACGAGGAGCAAGAAAAAAAAAGCAAAATACAAAAACGAGGAGAACACAAGGGGCGAAAATCAGAGGAGGATCTACAGTATGCCACTACGAGGAGTAAGAGAAGTGTGAAAAAGCTGATGTGAAGAAACAGGGGAGAAGAATACGAGGAGCAAGAAAAAAAAAGCAAAATACAAAAACGAGGAGAACACAAGGGGCGAAAATCAGAGGAGGATCAACAGTATGCCACTACGAGGAGCAAGAGAAGTGTGAAAAACCCGAGGTGAAGAAACAGGGGAGAAGAATACGAGGAGCAAGAAAAAAAAGCAAAATACAAAAACGAGGAGAACACAAGGGGCGAAAATCAGAGGAGGATCAAAATTGTGGCACTAGGTGGCGTAAGAGAAGTGTGAAAAACCCGAGGCGAAGAAACAGGGGAGAAGAATACGAGGAGCAAGAAAAAAAAAGCAAAATACAAAAATGAGTAGAACACAAGGGGCGAAAATCAGAGGAGGATCAACAGTATGCCACTACGAGGAGCAAGAGAAGTGTGAAAAAGCTGATGTGAAGAAACAGGGGAGAAAATACGAGGAGCAGGAAAAAAAAGCAAAATACAAAAACGAGGAGAACACAAGGGGCGAAAATCAGAGGAGGATCAACAGTATGCCACTACGAGGAGCAAGAGAAGTGTGAAAAACCCGAGGCGAAGAAACAGCAGAGAAGAATACGAGGAGCAAGAAAAAAAAGCAAAATACAAAAACGAGGAGAACACAAGGGGCGAAAATCAGAGGAGGATCAAAAGTGTGGCACTAGCTGGAGTAAGAGAAGTGTGAAAAACCCGAGGTGAAGAAACAGGGGAGAAGATTACGAGGAGCAAGAAAAAAAAAGCAAAATACAAAAACGAGGAGAACACAAGGGGCGAAAATCAGAGGAGGATCAAAAGTGTGGCACTAGGTGGAGTAAGAGAAGTGTGAAAAACGCGAGGCGAAGAAACACGGGAGAAGAATACGAGGAGCAAGAAAAAAAAAGCAAAATACAAAAACGAGGAGAACACAAGGGGCGAAAATCAGAGGAGGATCAAAAGTGTGGCACTAGGTGGAGTAAGAGAAGTGTGAAAAACCCGAGGTGAAGAAACAGGGGAGAAGAATACGAGGAGCAAGAAAAAAAAAGCAAAATACAAAAACGAGGAGAACACAAGGGGCGAAAATCAGAGGAGGATCAACAGTATGCCACTACGAGGAGTAAGAGAAGTGTGAAAAAGCTGATGTGAAGAAACAGGGGAGAAGAATACGGGGAGCAAGAAAAAAAAAGCAAAATACAAAAACGAGGAGAACACAAGGGGCGAAAATCAGAGGAGGATCAACAGTATGCCACTACGAGGAGCAAGAGAAGTGTGAAAAACCCGAGGCAAAGAAACAGGGGAGAAGAATACGAGGTGCAAGAAAAAAAAGCAAAATACAAAAACGAGGAGAACACAAGGGGCGAAAATCAGAGGAGGATCAAAAGTGTGGCACTAGGTGGAGTAAAAGAAGTGTGAAAAACCCTAGGCGAAGAAACAGGGGAGAAGAATACGAGGAGCAAGAAAAAAAAAGCAAAATACAAAAATGAGGAGAACACAAGGGGCGAAAATCAGAGGAGGATCAACAGTGTGGCACTACAAGGAGCAAGAGCAGTGTGAAAAACCCGAGGCGAAGAAACAGAGGAGAAGAATACGGGGAGCAAGAAAAAAAAAGCAAAATACAAAAACGAGGAGCAGACAAGTGGGGAAAATCAGAGGAGAATCAAATGTATGCCAATACGAGGAGCAAGAGCAGTGTGAAAAACCCGAGTTGAAGAAACAGGGGAGAAGAATACGAGGAGCAAGAAAGAAAAAGCAAAAGACAAGAACGAGGAGCAGACAAGGGTTGGAAATCAGAGGAGAATCAACAGTATGCAACTACGAGGAGCAAGAGCATTGTGAAAAACCCGAGGCGAAGATTCCAACGTGATTCCCAAGTGATTCTCACGTGATGCCCACATGATTCCCACGTAATTCCCACGTGATTCCCACGTGATGCCCACCTGATGCCCACGTGATGCCCACGTGTTGCCCACGTGATGCCCACGTGATTCCCACGTGTTGCCCACGTGATTCCCACGTGATTCCCACGTGATGGCCACGTGATGCCCACGTGATTCTCACGTGATGGCCACGTGATTCCCACGTGATGCCCACGTGATTCCCACGTGATTCCCACGTGATGCCCACGTGATGGCCACTTGATGCCCACGTGATTCCCACGTGATTCCCACGTGATTCCAACGTGATTCCCACGTGATGCCCACGTGATTCCCACGTGATTCCCACGTGATGCCCAAGTGATGCCCACGTGATTCCCACGTGATGGCCACGTGATTCCCACGTGATTCCCACGTGTTGCCCACGTGATTCCCACGTGATTCCCACGTGATGCCCACGTGATGCCCACGTGATTCCCACGTGATGGCCACGTGATGCCCACGTGATTCCCACGTGATGCCCACGTGATGCCCACGTGATGCCCACGTGATGGCCACGTGATTCCCACGTGATGCCCACGTGATTCCCACGTGATGCCCACGTGATGCCTACGTGATTCCCACGTGATTCCCACGTGATGCCCACGTGATGCCCATGTGATGGCCACGTGATTCCCACGTGTTGCCCACGTGCTTCCCACCTGATTCCCACGTGATTCCCACGTGATGGCCACGTGATTCCCACGTGATTCCCATGTGATGCCCACGTGATGCCCACGTGATTCCCAAGTGATTCCCACGTGATGGCCACGTGATGCCCACGTAATTCCCACGTGATGCCCACGTCATTCCCACGTGATTCCCACGTGATTCCCACATGTTGCCCACGTGATTCTCACGTGATTCCCACGTGATGGCCACGTGTTTCCCACGTGTTGCCCACGTGATGCCCACGTGTTTCCCACATATTGCCCACATGATTCCCACTTGATTCCCACGTGATTCTCACGTGATGCCCACGTGATTCCCACGTGATTCCCACGTGATGGCCACGTGATTTCCACGTGATGCCCACGTGATGCCCACGTGATTCCCACGTGATGCCCACGTGATTCCTACGTGATGGCCACGTGATTCCCACGTGTTGCCCACGTGATTCCCACGTGATGCCCACGTGATTCCCACGTGATTCCCACGTGATGGCCACGTGATTCCCACGTGATGCCCACGTGTTGACCACGTGTTTGCCACGTGATTCCCACGTGATTCACAGGTGATGCCCACGTGATTCCCACGTGATTCCCACGTGATGCCCACGTGATGCCCACGTGATTCCCACGTGATGGCCACGTGATTCCCACGTGATTCCCACGTGATGCCCACGTGATTTCCACGTGATTCCCACGTGATGCCCACGTGATGCCTACGTGATTCCCACGTGATTCCCACGTGATGCCCACGTGATGCCCATGTGATGGCCACGTGATTCCCACGTGTTGCCCACGTGATTCCCACCTGATTCCAATGTGATTCCCACGTGATGGCCACGTGATTCCCACGTGATTCCCATGTGATGCCCACGTGATGCCCACGTGATTCCCAAGTGATTCCCACGTGATGGCCACGTGATGCCCACGTAATTCCCACGTGATGCCCACGTCATTCCCACGTGATTCCCACGTGATTCCCACATGTTGCCCCCGTGATTCTCACGTGATTCCCACGTGATGGCCACATGTTTCCCACGTGTTGCCCACGTGATGCCCACGTGTTTCCCACATATTGCCCACGTGATTCCCACTTGATTCCCACGTGATTCTCACGTGATGCCCACGTGATTCCCACGTGATGGCCACGTGATTTCCACGTGATGCCCACGTGATGCCCACGTGATTCCCACGTGATGGCCACGTGATTCCCACGTGTTGCCCACGTGATTCCCACGTGATGCCCACGTGATTCCCACGTGATTCCCACGTGATGGCCACGTGATTCCCACGTGATGCCCACGTGTTGACCACGTGTTTGCCACGTGATTCCCACGTGATTCACAGGTGATGCCCACGTGATTCCCACGTGATTCCCACGTGATGCCCACGTGATGCCCACGTGATTCCCACGTGATGGCCACGTGATTCCCACGCGATTCCCACGTGATGCCCACGTGATTTCCACGTGATTCCCACGTGATGCATACGTGTTTCCCACGTGTTGCCCACGTGATGCCCACGTGATTCCCAAGTGATTCCCACGTGTTGCCCACGTGATTCCCATGTGATTCCCACTGTTGCCCACGTGATTCCCACGTGATGCCCACGTGATTCCCATGTGTTGCCCACGTGATGCCCACGTGATGCCCACGTGATACCCTCGTGATTCCCCCGTGATTCCCACGTGATTCCCACGTGATGGCCACCTGATTCCCACGTGATTCCCACGTGTTGCCCACGTGATACCCACCTGATGCCCACATTATTCCCACGTGATTCCCACATGATGGCCACGTGATTCCCACGTGTTTCCCACGTGATTCCCACGTGATTCCCAAGTGATGGCCACGTGATTCTCACGTGATTCCCACGTGATTCCCACGTGATACCCACCTGATGCCCACATTATTCCCACGTGATTCCCACATGATGGCCAGGTGATTCCCACGTGTTGCCCACGTGATTCCCACGTGATTCCCACTTGATGCCCACGTGATTCCCACGTGACTCCCAAGTGATTCTCACGTGATTCCCACGTGATTCCCACGTGATTTCCACGTGTTGCCCACGTGATGCCCACGTGATGCCCACGTGATTCCCATGTGATTCCAACGTGATGCCCACGTGATTCCCACGTGACTCCAAACTGATTCTCACGTGATGCCCACGTGAAGACCACGTGATGCCCACGTTACACCCACGTGATGCCCAAGTGATTCCAACGGGATCAGAGAAGCATAAAAGTGTAAAAATACGAGGAGCAAGAAAACTGTGAAAAATCCCAGGAGGAGAAATAGGGGAGAAAAATATGAGGAGCGAAAAAAAAAAAAAAAACACAAAAATACGAGGAGTAGAAAAGTGGGGAAAATAAGTGGAGCCTCAAAAGTGTGAAAATACGAGGAGAAAGAAAATAGTGAAAAACACGAGGAGCAAGAAAAGGGAAGAAATATATGAGGAGCAAAAAACAAAAACAAAAACAAAAAATACGAGGAGCAGAAAAGTGTGAAAAATAAGAGGAGCATCAAACGTGTGAAAATACGAGGAGCAAGAAAAGTGTGAAAAACACGAGGAGCAAGAAAAGGGAAGAAACATACGAGGAGCAAAAAAAAAAAAAACAGAAAAATACGAGGAGCAGAAAAGTGTGAAAAATAAGAGGAGCATGAAAAGTGTGAAAATACGAGGAGCAACAAATGTGTGAAAAACCTGAGGTTAAGAAAAAGGGGAGAAGAATACGAGGAGCAAGAAAAAAAACGCAAAATACATAAACGAGGAGAACACAAGGGGCGAAAATCAGAGGAGGATCAACAGTATGCCACTACGAGGAGCAAGAGAAGTGTGAAAAAGCCGAAGCGAAGAAACAGGGGAGAAGAATACGAGGAGCAAGAAAAAAAGAGCAAAATACAAAAACGAGGAGAACACAAGGGGCGAAAATCAGAGGAGGATCAAAAGTGTGGCACTACGAGGAGTACGAGAAGTGTGAAAAAGCTGATGTGAAGAAACAGGGGAGAAGAATACGAGGAGCAAGAAAAAAAAGCAAAATACAAAAACGAGGAGAACACAAGGGGCGAAAATCAGAGGAGGATCAACAGTATGCCACTACGAGGAGCAAGAGAAGTGTGAAAAACCCGAGGCAAAGAAACAGGGGAGAAGAATACGAGGAGCAAGAAAAAAAAGCAAAATACAAAAAGGAGGAGAACACAAGGGGCGAAAATCAGAGGAGGATCAAAAGTGTGGCACTAGGTGGAGTAACAGAAGTGTGAAAAACCCGAGGCGAAGAAACAGGGGAGAAGAATACGAGGAGCAAGGAAAAAAAAGCAAAATACAAAAACGAGGAGAACACAAGGGGCGAAAATCAGAGGAGGATCAACAGTATGCCACTACGAGGAGCAAGAGAAGTGTGAAAAACCCGAGGCGAAGAAACAGGGGAGAAGAATACGAGGAGCAAGAAAAAAAAGCAAAATACAAAAACGAGGAGAACACAAGGGGCGAAAATCAGAGGAGGATCAAAAGTGTGGCACTAGGTGGAGTAAGAGAAGTGTGAAAAACCCGAGGCGAAGAAACAGGGGAGAAGAATACGAGGAGCAAGAAAAAAAAAGCAAAATACAAAAACGAGGAGAACACAAGGGGCGAAAATCAGAGGAGGATCAAACGTGTGGCACTACGTGGAGTAAGAGAAGTCTGAAAAAGCTGATGTGAAGAAACAGGGGAGAAAATACGAGGAGCAGGAAAAAAAAGCAAAATACAAAAACGAGGAGAACACAAGGGGCGAAAATCAGAGGAGGATCAACAGTATGCCACTACGAGGAGCAAGAGAAGTGTGAAAAACCCGAGGCGAAGAAACAGCAGAGAAGAATACGAGGAGCAAGAAAAAAAAGCAAAATACAAAAACGAGGAGAACACAAGGGGCGAAAATCAGAGGAGGATCAAAAGTGTGGCACTAGCTGGAGTAAGAGAAGTGTGAAAAACCCGAGGTGAAGAAACAGGGGAGAAGATTACGAGGAGCAAGAAAAAAAAAGCAAAATACAAAAACGAGGAGAACACAAGGGGCGAAAATCAGAGGAGGATCAAAAGGGTGGCACTAGGTGGAGTAAGAGAAGTGTGAAAAACGCGAGGCGAAGAAACACGGGAGAAGAATACGAGGAGCAAGAAAAAAAAAGCAAAATACAAAAACGAGGAGAACACAAGGGGCGAAAATCAGAGGAGGATCAAAACTGTGGCACTAGGTGGAGTAAGAGAAGTGTGAAAAACCCGAGGCGAAGAAACAGGGGAGAAGAATACGAGGAGCAAGGGAAAAAAAGCAAAATACAAAAACGAGGAGAACACAAGGGGCGAAAATCAGAGGAGGATCAACAGTATGCCACTACGAGGAGTAAGAGAAGTGTGAAAAAGCTGATGTGAAGAAACAGGGGAGAAGAATACGGGGAGCAAGAAAAAAAAAGCAAAATACAAAAACGAGGAGAACACAAGGGGCGAAAATCAGAGGAGGATCAACAGTATGCCACTACGAGGAGCAAGAGAAGTGTGAAAAACCCGAGGCAAAGAAACAGGGGAGAAGAATACGAGGTGCAAGAAAAAAAAGCAAAATACAAAAACGAGGAGAACACAAGGGGCGAAAATCAGAGGAGGATCAAAAGTGTGCCACTAGGTGGAGTAAGAGAAGTGTGAAAAACCCTAGGCGAAGAAACAGGGGAGAAGAATACGAGGAGCAAGAAAAAAAAAGCAAAATACAAAAATGAGGAGAACACAAGGGGCGAAAATCAGAGGAGGATCAACAGTGTGGCACTACAAGGAGCAAGAGCAGTGTGAAAAACCCGAGGCGAAGAAACAGAGGAGAAGAATACGGGGAGCAAGAAAAAAAAAGCAAAATACAAAAACGAGGAGCAGACAAGTGGGGAAAATCAGAGGAGAATCAAATGTATGCCAATACGAGGAGCAAGAGCAGTGTGAAAAACCCGAGTTGAAGAAACAGGGGAGAAGAATACGAGGAGCAAGAAAGAAAAAGCAAAAGACAAGAACGAGGAGCAGACAAGGGTTGGAAATCAGAGGAGAATCAACAGTATGCAACTACGAGGAGCAAGAGCATTGTGAAAAACCCGAGGCGAAGATTCCCACGTGATTCCCAAGTGATTCTCACGTGATGCCCACATGATTCCCACGTAATTCCCACGTGATTCCCACGTGATGCCCACCTGATGCCCACGTGATGCCCACGTGTTGCCCACGTGATGCCCACGTGATTCCCACGTGTTGCCCACGTGATTCCCACGTGATTCCCACGTGATGGCCACGTGATGCCCACGTGATTCTCACGTGATGGCCACGTGATTCCCACGTGATGCCCACGTGATTCCCACGTGATTCCCACGTGATGCCCACGTGATGGCCACTTGATGCCCACGTGATTCCCAGGTGATTCCCACGTGATTCCAACGTGATTCCCACGTGATGCCCACGTGATTCCCACGTGATTCCCACGTGATGCCCAAGTGATGCCCACGTGATTCCCACGTGATGGCCACGTGATTCCCACGTGATTCCCACGTGTTGCCCACGTGATTCCCACGTGATTCCGACGTGATGCCCACGTGATGCCCACGTGATTCCCACGTGATGGCCACGTGATGCCCACGTGATTCCCACGTGATGGCCACGTGATGCCCACGTGATGCCCACGTGATGGCCACGTGATTCCCACGTGATGCCCACGTGATTCCCACGTGATGCCCACGTGATGCCTACGTGATTCCCACGTGATTCCCACGTGATGCCCACGTGATGCCCATGTGATGGCCACGTGATTCCCACGTGTTGCCCACGTGCTTCCCACCTGATTCCCACGTGATTCCCACGTGATGGCCACGTGATTCCCACGTGATTCCCATGTGATGCCCACGTGATGCCCACGTGATTCCCAAGTGATTCCCACGTGATGGCCACGTGATGCCCACGTAATTCCCACGTGATGCCCACGTCATTCCCACGTGATTCCCACGTGATTCCCACATGTTGCCCACGTGATTCTCACGTGATTCCCACGTGATGGCCACGTGTTTCCCACGTGTTGCCCACGTGATGCCCACGTGTTTCCCACATATTGCCCACATGATTCCCACTTGATTCCCACGTGATTCTCACGTGATGCCCACGTGATTCCCACGTGATTCCCACGTGATGGCCACGTGATTTCCACGTGATGCCCACGTGATGCCCACGTGATTCCCACGTGATGCCCACGTGATTCCTACGTGATGGCCACGTGATTCCCACGTGTTGCCCACGTGATTCCCACGTGATGCCCACGTGATTCCCACGTGATTCCCACGTGATGGCCACGTGATTCCCACGTGATGCCCACGTGTTGACCACGTGTTTGCCACGTGATTCCCACGTGATTCACAGGTGATGCCCACGTGATTCCCACGTGATTCCCACGTGATGCCCACGTGATGCCCACGTGATGCCCACGTGATTCCCACGTGATGGCCACGTGATTCCCACGTGATTCCCACGTGATGCCCACGTGATTTCCACGTGATTCCCACGTGA
The DNA here is from genome assembly GCF_910594005.1 of Cervus elaphus. Taxonomy (NCBI): domain Eukaryota; kingdom Metazoa; phylum Chordata; class Mammalia; order Artiodactyla; family Cervidae; genus Cervus; species Cervus elaphus. Next base: position 83,948,398 of record NC_057836.1, read on the forward strand.
TGCATACGTGTTTCCCACGTGTTGCCCACGTGATGCCCACGTGATTCCCAAGTGATTCCCACGTGTTGCCCACGTGATTCCCATGTGATTCCCACTGTTGCCCACGTGATTCCCACGTGATGCCCACGTGATTCCCATGTGTTGCCCACGTGATGCCCACGTGATGCCCACGTGATACCCTCGTGATTCCCCCGTGATTCCCACGTGATTCCCACGTGATGGCCACCTGATTCCCACGTGATTCCCACGTGTTGCCCACGTGATACCCACCTGATGCCCACATTATTCCCACGTGATTCCCACATGATGGCCACGTGATTCCCACGTGTTTCCCACGTGATTCCCACGTGATTCCCAAGTGATGGCCACGTGATTCTCACGTGATTCCCACGTGATTCCCACGTGATACCCACCTGATGCCCACATTATTCCCACGTGATTCCCACATGATGGCCAGGTGATTCCCACGTTTTGCCCACGTGATTCCCACGTGATTCCCACTTGATGCCCACGTGATTCCCACGTGACTCCCAAGTGATTCTCACGTGATTCCCACGTGATTCCCACGTGATTTCCACGTGTTGCCCACGTGATGCCCACGTGATGCCCACGTGATTCCCATGTGATTCCAACGTGATGCCCACGTGATTCCCACGTGACTCCAAACTGATTCTCACGTGATGCCCACGTGAAGACCACGTGATGCCCACGTTACACCCACGTGATGCCCAAGTGATTCCAACGGGATCAGAGAAGCATAAAAGTGTAAAAATACGAGGAGCAAGAAAAGTGTGAAAAATCCCAGGAGGAGAAATAGGGGAGAAAAATATGAGGAGCGAAAAAAAAAAAAAACACAAAAATACGAGGAGTAGAAAAGTGGGGAAAATAAGTGGAGCCTCAAAAGTGTGAAAATACGAGGAGAAAGAAAATAGTGAAAAACACGAGGAGCAAGAAAAGGGAAGAAATATATGAGGAGCAAAAAACAAAAACAAAAACAAAAAATACGAGGAGCAGAAAAGTGTGAAAAATAAGAGGAGCATCAAACGTGTGAAAATACGAGGAGCAAGAAAAGTGTGAAAAACACGAGGAGCAAGAAAAGGGAAGAAACATACGAGGAGCAAAAAAAAAAAAAACAGAAAAATACGAGGAGCAGAAAAGTGTGAAAAATAAGAGGAGCATGAAAAGTGTGAAAATACGAGGAGCAACAAATGTGTGAAAAACCTGAGGTTAAGAAAAAGGGGAGAAGAATACGAGGAGCAAGAAAAAAAAAGCAAAATACATAAACGAGGAGAACACAAGGGGCGAAAATCAGAGGAGGATCAACAGTATGCCACTACGAGGAGCAAGAGAAGTGTGAAAAACCCGAAGCGAAGAAACAGGGGAGAAGAATACGAGGAGCAAGAAAAAAAAAGCAAAATACAAAAACGAGGAGAACACAAGGGGCGAAAATCAGAGGAGGATCAAAAGTGTGGCACTACGAGGAGTACGAGAAGTGTGAAAAAGCTGATGTGAAGAAACAGGGGAGAAGAATACGAGGAGCAAGAAAAAAAAGCAAAATACAAAAACGAGGAGAACACAAGGGGCGAAAATCAGAGGAGGATCAACAGTATGCCACTACGAGGAGCAAGAGAAGTGTGAAAAACCCGAGGCAAAGAAACAGGGGAGAAGAATACGAGGAGCAAGAAAAAAAAGCAAAATACAAAAAGGAGGAGAACACAAGGGGCGAAAATCAGAGGAGGATCAAAAGTGTGGCACTAGGTGGAGTAACAGAAGTGTGAAAAACCCGAGGCGAAGAAACAGGGGAGAAGAATACGAGGAGCAAGGAAAAAAAAGCAAAATACAAAAACGAGGAGAACACAAGGGGCGAAAATCAGAGGAGGATCAACAGTATGCCACTACGAGGAGCAAGAGAAGTGTGAAAAACCCGAGGCGAAGAAACAGGGGAGAAGAATACGAGGAGCAAGAAAAAAAAGCAAAATACAAAAACGAGGAGAACACAAGGGGCGAAAATCAGAGGAGGATCAAAAGTGTGGCACTAGGTGGAGTAAGAGAAGTGTGAAAAACCCGAGGCGAAGAAACAGGGGAGAAGAATACGAGGAGCAAGAAAAAAAAAGCAAAATACAAAAATGAGTAGAACACAAGGGGCGAAAATCAGAGGAGGATCAACAGTATGCCACTACGAGGAGTAAGAGAAGTGTGAAAAAGCTGATGTGAAGAAACAGGGGAGAAAATACGAGGAGCAGGAAAAAAAAGCAAAATACAAAAACGAGGAGAACACAAGGGGCGAAAATCAGAGGAGGATCAACAGTATGCCACTACGAGGAGCAAGAGAAGTGTGAAAAACCCGAGGCGAAGAAACAGCAGAGAAGAATACGAGGAGCAAGAAAAAAAAGCAAAATACAAAAACGAGGAGAACACAAGGGGCGAAAATCAGAGGAGGATCAAAAGTGTGGCACTAGCTGGAGTAAGAGAAGTGTGAAAAAGCCGAGGTGAAGAAACAGGGGAGAAGATTACGAGGAGCAAGAAAAAAAAAGCAAAATACAAAAACGAGGAGAACACAAGGGGCGAAAATCAGAGGAGGATCAAAAGTGTGGCACTAGGTGGAGTAAGAGAAGTGTGAAAAACCCGAGGCGAAGAAACAGGGGAGAAGAATACGAGGAGCAAGGAAAAAAAAGCAAAATACAGAAACGAGGAGAACACAAGGGGCGAAAATCAGAGGAGGATCAACAGTATGCCACTACGAGGAGTAAGAGAAGTGTGAAAAAGCTGATGTGAAGAAACAGGGGAGAAGAATACGAGGAGCAAGAAAAAAAAAGCAAAATACAAAAACGAGGAGAACACAAGGGGCGAAAATCAGAGAAGGATCAACAGTATGCCACTACGAGGAGCAAGAGAAGTGTGAAAAACCCGAGGCAAAGAAACAGGGGAGAAGAATACGAGGAGCAAGAAAAAAAAGCAAAATACAAAAACGAGGAGAACACAAGGGGCGAAAATCAGAGGAGGATCAAAAGTGTGGCACTAGGTGGAGTAAGAGAAGTGTGAAAAACCCTAGGTGAAGAAACAGGGGAGAAGAATACGAGGAGCAAGAAAAAAAAAGCAAAATACAAAAATGAGGAGAACACAAGGGGCGAAAATCAGAGGAGGATCAAACGTGTGGCACTACGTGGAGTAAGAGAAGTCTGAAAAAGCTGATGTGAAGAAACAGGGGAGAAGAATACGAGGTGCAAGAAAAAAAAAGCAAAATACATAAACGAGGAGAACACAAGGGGCGAAAATCAGAGGAGGATCTACAGTATGCCACTACGAGGAGTAAGAGAAGTGTGAAAAAGCTGATGTGAAGAAACAGGGGAGAAGAATACGAGGAGCAAGAAAAAAAAAGCAAAATACAAAAACGAGGAGAACACAAGGGGCGAAAATCAGAGGAGGATCTACAGTATGCCACTACGAGGAGTAAGAGAAGTGTGAAAAAGCTGATGTGAAGAAACAGGGGAGAAGAATACGAGGAGCAAGAAAAAAAAAGCAAAATACAAAAACGAGGAGAACACAAGGGGCGAAAATCAGAGGAGGATCAACAGTATGCCACTACGAGGAGCAAGAGAAGTGTGAAAAACCCGAGGTGAAGAAACAGGGGAGAAGAATACGAGGAGCAAGAAAAAAAAGCAAAATACAAAAACGAGGAGAACACAAGGGGCGAAAATCAGAGGAGGATCAAAATTGTGGCACTAGGTGGCGTAAGAGAAGTGTGAAAAACCCGAGGCGAAGAAACAGGGGAGAAGAATACGAGGAGCAAGAAAAAAAAAGCAAAATACAAAAATGAGTAGAACACAAGGGGCGAAAATCAGAGGAGGATCAACAGTATGCCACTACGAGGAGCAAGAGAAGTGTGAAAAAGCTGATGTGAAGAAACAGGGGAGAAAATACGAGGAGCAGGAAAAAAAAGCAAAATACAAAAACGAGGAGAACACAAGGGGCGAAAATCAGAGGAGGATCAACAGTATGCCACTACGAGGAGCAAGAGAAGTGTGAAAAACCCGAGGCGAAGAAACAGCAGAGAAGAATACGAGGAGCAAGAAAAAAAAGCAAAATACAAAAACGAGGAGAACACAAGGGGCGAAAATCAGAGGAGGATCAAAAGTGTGGCACTAGCTGGAGTAAGAGAAGTGTGAAAAACCCGAGGTGAAGAAACAGGGGAGAAGATTACGAGGAGCAAGAAAAAAAAAGCAAAATACAAAAACGAGGAGAACACAAGGGGCGAAAATCAGAGGAGGATCAAAAGTGTGGCACTAGGTGGAGTAAGAGAAGTGTGAAAAACGCGAGGCGAAGAAACACGGGAGAAGAATACGAGGAGCAAGAAAAAAAAAGCAAAATACAAAAACGAGGAGAACACAAGGGGCGAAAATCAGAGGAGGATCAAAACTGTGGCACTAGGTGGAGTAAGAGAAGTGTGAAAAACCCGAGGCGAAGAAACAGGGGAGAAGAATACGAGGAGCAAGGGAAAAAAAGCAAAATACAAAAACGAGGAGAACACAAGGGGCGAAAATCAGAGGAGGATCAACAGTATGCCACTACGAGGAGTAAGAGAAGTGTGAAAAAGCTGATGTGAAGAAACAGGGGAGAAGAATACGGGGAGCAAGAAAAAAAAAGCAAAATACAAAAACGAGGAGAACACAAGGGGCGAAAATCAGAGGAGGATCAACAGTATGCCACTACGAGGAGCAAGAGAAGTGTGAAAAACCCGAGGCAAAGAAACAGGGGAGAAGAATACGAGGTGCAAGAAAAAAAAGCAAAATACAAAAACGAGGAGAACACAAGGGGCGAAAATCAGAGGAGGATCAAAAGTGTGCCACTAGGTGGAGTAAGAGAAGTGTGAAAAACCCGAGGCGAAGAAACAGGGGAGAAGAATACGAGGAGCAAGAAAAAAAAAGCAAAATACAAAAATGAGGAGAACACAAGGGGCGAAAATCAGAGGAGGATCAACAGTGTGGCACTACAAGGAGCAAGAGCAGTGTGAAAAACCCGAGGCGAAGAAACAGAGGAGAAGAATACGGGGAGCAAGAAAAAAAAAGCAAAATACAAAAACGAGGAGCAGACAAGTGGGGAAAATCAGAGGAGAATCAAATGTATGCCAATACGAGGAGCAAGAGCAGTGTGAAAAACCCGAGTTGAAGAAACAGGGGAGAAGAATACGAGGAGCAAGAAAGAAAAAGCAAAAGACAAGAACGAGGAGCAGACAAGGGTTGGAAATCAGAGGAGAATCAACAGTATGCAACTACGAGGAGCAAGAGCATTGTGAAAAACCCGAGGCGAAGATTCCCACGTGATTCCCAAGTGATTCTCACGTGATGCCCACATGATTCCCACGTAATTCCCACGTGATTCCCACGTGATGCCCACCTGATGCCCACGTGATGCCCACGTGTTGCCCACGTGATGCCCACGTGATTCCCACGTGTTGCCCACGTGATTCCCACGTGATTCCCACGTGATGGCCACGTGATGCCCACGTGATTCTCACGTGATGGCCACGTGATTCCCACGTGATGCCCACGTGATTCCCACGTGATTCCCACGTGATGCCCACGTGATGGCCACTTGATGCCCACGTGATTCCCAGGTGATTCCCACGTGATTCCAACGTGATTCCCACGTGATGCCCACGTGATTCCCACGTGATTCCCACGTGATGCCCAAGTGATGCCCACGTGATTCCCACGTGATGGCCACGTGATTCCCACGTGATTCCCACGTGTTGCCCACGTGATTCCCACGTGATTCCGACGTGATGCCCACGTGATGCCCACGTGATTCCCACGTGATGGCCACGTGATGCCCACGTGATTCCCACGTGATGGCCACGTGATGCCCACGTGATGCCCACGTGATGGCCACGTGATTCCCACGTGATGCCCACGTGATTCCCACGTGATGCCCACGTGATGCCTACGTGATTCCCACGTGATTCCCACGTGATGCCCACGTGATGCCCATGTGATGGCCACGTGATTCCCACGTGTTGCCCACGTGCTTCCCACCTGATTCCCACGTGATTCCCACGTGATGGCCACGTGATTCCCACGTGATTCCCATGTGATGCCCACGTGATGCCCACGTGATTCCCACGTGATTCCCACGTGATGGCCACGTGATGCCCACGTAATTCCCACGTGATGCCCACGTCATTCCCACGTGATTCCCACGTGATTCCCACATGTTGCCCACGTGATTCTCACGTGATTCCCACGTGATGGCCACGTGTTTCCCATGTGTTGCCCACGTGATGCCCACGTGTTTCCCACATATTGCCCACATGATTCCCACTTGATTCCCACGTGATTCTCACGTGATGCCCACGTGATTCCCACGTGATTCCCACGTGATGGCCACGTGATTTCCACGTGATGCCCACGTGATGCCCACGTGATTCCCACGTGATGCCCACGTGATTCCTACGTGATGGCCACGTGATTCCCACGTGTTGCCCACGTGATTCCCACGTGATGCCCACGTGATTCCCACGTGATTCCCACGTGATGGCCACGTGATTCCCACGTGATGCCCACGTGTTGACCACGTGTTTGCCACGTGATTCCCACGTGATTCACAGGTGATGCCCACGTGATTCCCACGTGATTCCCACGTGATGCCCACGTGATGCCCACGTGATGCCCACGTGATTCCCACGTGATTCCCACGTGATTCCCACGTGATTCCCACGTGATGCCCACGTGTTTCCCACGTGATTCCCACGTGATGCATACGTGTTTCCCACGTGTTGCCCACGTGATGCCCACGTGATTCCCAAGTGATTCCCACGTGTTGCCCACGTGATTCCCATGTGATTCCCACTGTTGCCCACGTGATTCCCACGTGATGCCCACGTGATTCCCATGTGTTGCCCACGTGATGCCCACGTGATGCCCACGTGATACCCTCGTGATTCCCCCGTGATTCCCACGTGATTCCCACGTGATGGCCACCTGATTCCCACGTGATTCCCACGTGTTGCCCACGTGATACCCACCTGATGCCCACATTATTCCCACGTGATTCCCACATGATGGCCACGTGATTCCCACGTGTTTCCCACGTGATTCCCACGTGATTCCCAAGTGATGGCCACGTGATTCTCACGTGATTCCCACGTGATTCCCACGTGATACCCACCTGATGCCCACATTATTCCCACGTGATTCCCACATGATGGCCAGGTGATTCCCACGTGTTGCCCACGTGATTCCCACGTGATTCCCACTTGATGCCCACGTGATTCCCACGTGACTCCCAAGTGATTCTCACGTGATTCCCACGTGATTCCCACGTGATTTCCACGTGTTGCCCACGTGATGCCCACGTGATGCCCACGTGATTCCCATGTGATTCCAACGTGATGCCCACGTGATTCCCACGTGACTCCAAACTGATTCTCACGTGATGCCCACGTGAAGACCACGTGATGCCCACGTTACACCCACGTGATGCCCAAGTGATTCCAACGGGATCAGAGAAGCATAAAAGTGTAAAAATACGAGGAGCAAGAAAAGTGTGAAAAATCCCAGGAGGAGAAATAGGGGAGAAAAATATGAGGAGCGAAAAAAAAAAAAAACACAAAAATACGAGGAGTAGAAAAGTGGGGAAAATAAGTGGAGCCTCAAAAGTGTGAAAATACGAGGAGAAAGAAAATAGTGAAAAACACGAGGAGCAAGAAAAGGGAAGAAATATATGAGGAGCAAAAAACAAAAACAAAAACAAAAAATACGAGGAGCAGAAAAGTGTGAAAAATAAGAGGAGCATCAAACGTGTGAAAATACGAGGAGCAAGAAAAGTGTGAAAAACACGAGGAGCAAGAAAAGGGAAGAAACATACGAGGAGCAAAAAAAAAAAAAACAGAAAAATACGAGGAGCAGAAAAGTGTGAAAAATAAGAGGAGCATGAAAAGTGTGAAAATACGAGGAGCAACAAATGTGTGAAAAACCTGAGGTTAAGAAAAAGGGGAGAAGAATACGAGGAGCAAGAAAAAAAAAGCAAAATACATAAACGAGGAGAACACAAGGGGCGAAAATCAGAGGAGGATCAACAGTATGCCACTACGAGGAGCAAGAGAAGTGTGAAAAACCCGAAGCGAAGAAACAGGGGAGAAGAATACGAGGAGCAAGAAAAAAAAAGCAAAATACAAAAACGAGGAGAACACAAGGGGCGAAAATCAGAGGAGGATCAAAAGTGTGGCACTACGAGGAGTACGAGAAGTGTGAAAAAGCTGATGTGAAGAAACAGGGGAGAAGAATACGAGGAGCAAGAAAAAAAAGCAAAATACAAAAACGAGGAGAACACAAGGGGCGAAAATCAGAGGAGGATCAACAGTATGCCACTACGAGGAGCAAGAGAAGTGTGAAAAACCCGAGGCGAAGAAACAGGGGAGAAGAATACGAGGAGCAAGAAAAAAAAGCAAAATACAAAAAGGAGGAGAACACAAGGGGCGAAAATCAGAGGAGGATCAAAAGTGTGGCACTAGGTGGAGTAACAGAAGTGTGAAAAACCCGAGGCGAAGAAACAGGGGAGAAGAATACGAGGAGCAAGGAAAAAAAAGCAAAATACAAAAACGAGGAGAACACAAGGGGCGAAAATCAGAGGAGGATCAACAGTATGCCACTACGAGGAGCAAGAGAAGTGTGAAAAACCCGAGGCGAAGAAACAGGGGAGAAGAATACGAGGAGCAAGAAAAAAAAGCAAAATACAAAAACGAGGAGAACACAAGGGGCGAAAATCAGAGGAGGATCAAAAGTGTGGCACTAGGTGGAGTAAGAGAAGTGTGAAAAACCCGAGGCGAAGAAACAGGGGAGAAGAATACGAGGAGCAAGAAAAAAAAAGCAAAATACAAAAATGAGTAGAACACAAGGGGCGAAAATCAGAGGAGGATCAACAGTATGCCACTACGAGGAGTAAGAGAAGTGTGAAAAAGCTGATGTGAAGAAACAGGGGAGAAAATACGAGGAGCAGGAAAAAAAAGCAAAATACAAAAACGAGGAGAACACAAGGGGCGAAAATCAGAGGAGGATCAACAGTATGCCACTACGAGGAGCAAGAGAAGTGTGAAAAACCCGAGGCGAAGAAACAGCAGAGAAGAATACGAGGAGCAAGAAAAAAAAGCAAAATACAAAAACGAGGAGAACACAAGGGGCGAAAATCAGAGGAGGATCAAAAGTGTGGCACTAGCTGGAGTAAGAGAAGTGTGAAAAACCCGAGGTGAAGAAACAGGGGAGAAGATTACGAGGAGCAAGAAAAAAAAAGCAAAATACAGAAACGAGGAGAACACAAGGGGCGAAAATCAGAGGAGGATCAACAGTATGCCACTACGAGGAGTAAGAGAAGTGTGAAAAAGCTGATGTGAAGAAACAGGGGAGAAGAATACGAGGAGCAAGAAAAAAAAAGCAAAATACAAAAACGAGGAGAACACAAGGGGCGAAAATCAGAGAAGGATCAACAGTATGCCACTACGAGGAGCAAGAGAAGTGTGAAAAACCCGAGGCAAAGAAACAGGGGAGAAGAATACGAGGAGCAAGAAAAAAAAGCAAAATACAAAAACGAGGAGAACACAAGGGGCGAAAATCAGAGGAGGATCAAAAGTGTGGCACTAGGTGGAGTAAGAGAAGTGTGAAAAACCCTAGGCGAAGAAACAGGGGAGAAGAATACGAGGAGCAAGAAAAAAAAAGCAAAATACAAAAATGAGGAGAACACAAGGGGCGAAAATCAGAGGAGGATCAAACGTGTGGCACTACGTGGAGTAAGAGAAGTCTGAAAAAGCTGATGTGAAGAAACAGGGGAGAAGAATACGAGGTGCAAGAAAAAAAAAGCAAAATACATAAACGAGGAGAACACAAGGGGCGAAAATCAGAGGAGGATCTACAGTATGCCACTACGAGGAGTAAGAGAAGTGTGAACAAGCTGATGTGAAGAAACAGGGGAGAAGAATACGAGGAGCAAGAAAAAAAAAGCAAAATACAAAAACGAGGAGAACACAAGGGGCGAAAATCAGAGGAGGATCTACAGTATGCCACTACGAGGAGTAAGAGAAGTGTGAAAAAGCTGATGTGAAGAAACAGGGGAGAAGAATACGAGGAGCAAGAAAAAAAAAGCAAAATACAAAAACGAGGAGAACACAAGGGGCGAAAATCAGAGGAGGATCAACAGTATGCCACTACGAGGAGCAAGAGAAGTGTGAAAAACCCGAGGTGAAGAAACAGGGGAGAAGAATACGAGGAGCAAGAAAAAAAAGCAAAATACAAAAACGAGGAGAACACAAGGGGCGAAAATCAGAGGAGGATCAAAATTGTGGCACTAGGTGGCGTAAGAGAAGTGTGAAAAACCCGAGGTGAAGAAACAGGGGAGAAGATTACGAGGAGCAAGAAAAAAAAAGCAAAATACAAAAACGAGGAGAACACAAGGGGCGAAAATCAGAGGAGGATCAAAAGTGTGGCACTAGGTGGAGTAAGAGAAGTGTGAAAAACGCGAGGCGAAGAAACACGGGAGAAGAATACGAGGAGCAAGAAAAAAAAAGCAAAATACAAAAACGAGGAGAACACAAGGGGCGAAAATCAGAGGAGGATCAAAAGTGTGGCACTAGGTGGAGTAAGAGAAGTGTGAAAAACCCGAGGTGAAGAAACAGGGGAGAAGAATACGAGGAGCAAGGAAAAAAAAGCAAAATACAAAAACGAGGAGAACACAAGGGGCGAAAATCAGAGGAGGATCAACAGTATGCCACTACGAGGAGTAAGAGAAGTGTGAAAAAGCTGATGTGAAGAAACAGGGGAGAAGAATACGGGGAGCAAGAAAAAAAAAGCAAAATACAAAAACGAGGAGAACACAAGGGGCGAAAATCAGAGGAGGATCAACAGTATGCCACTACGAGGAGCAAGAGAAGTGTGAAAAACCCGAGGCAAAGAAACAGGGGAGAAGAATACGAGGTGCAAGAAAAAAAAGCAAAATACAAAAACGAGGAGAACACAAGGGGCGAAAATCAGAGGAGGATCAAAAGTGTGGCACTAGGTGGAGTAAGAGAAGTGTGAAAAACCCTAGGCGAAGAAACAGGGGAGAAGAATACGAGGAGCAAGAAAAAAAAAGCAAAATACAAAAATGAGGAGAACACAAGGGGCGAAAATCAGAGGAGGATCAACAGTGTGGCACTACAAGGAGCAAGAGCAGTGTGAAAAACCCGAGGCGAAGAAACAGAGGAGAAGAATACGGGGAGCAAGAAAAAAAAAGCAAAATACAAAAACGAGGAGCAGACAAGTGGGGAAAATCAGAGGAGAATCAAATGTATGCCAATACGAGGAGCAAGAGCAGTGTGAAAAACCCGAGTTGAAGAAACAGGGGAGAAGAATACGAGGAGCAAGAAAGAAAAAGCAAAAGACAAGAACGAGGAGCAGACAAGGGTTGGAAATCAGAGGAGAATCAACAGTATGCAACTACGAGGAGCAAGAGCATTGTGAAAAACCCGAGGCGAAGATTCCCACGTGATTCCCAAGTGATTCTCACGTGATGCCCACATGATTCCCACGTAATTCCCACGTGATTCCCACGTGATGCCCACCTGATGCCCACGTGATGCCCACGTGTTGCCCACGTGATGCCCACGTGATTCCCACGTGTTGCCCACGTGATTCCCACGTGATTCCCACGTGATGGCCACGTGATGCCCACGTGATTCTCACGTGATGGCCACGTGATTCCCACGTGATGCCCACGTGATTCCCACGTGATTCCCATGTGATGCCCACGTGATGGCCACTTGATGCCCACGTGATGCCCAGGTGATTCCCACGTGATTCCCACGTGATTCCCACGTGATGCCCACGTGATTCCCACGTGATTCCCACGTGATGCCCAAGTGATGCCCACGTGATTCCCACGTGATGGCCACGTGATTCCCACGTGATTCCCACGTGTTGCCCACGTGATTCCCACGTGATTCCGACGTGATGCCCACGTGATGCCCACGTGATTCCCACGTGATGGCCACGTGATGCCCACGTGATTCCCACGTGATGGCCACGTGATGCCCACGTGATGCCCACGTGATGGCCACGTGATTCCCACGTGATGCCCACGTGATTCCCACGTGATGCCCACGTGATGCCTACGTGATTCCCACGTGATTCCCACGTGATGCCCACGTGATGCCCACGTGATGGCCACGTGATTCCCACGTGTTGCCCACGTGCTTCCCACCTGATTCCCACGTGATTCCCACGTGATGGCCACGTGATTCCCACGTGATTCCCATGTGATGCCCACGTGATGCCCACGTGATTCCCAAGTGATTCCCACGTGATGGCCACGTGATGCCCACGTAATTCCCACGTGATGCCCACGTCATTCCCACGTGATTCCCACGTGATTCCCACATGTTGCCCACGTGTTTCTCACGTGATTCCCACGTGATGGCCACGTGTTTCCCACGTGTTGCCCACGTGATGCCCACGTGTTTCCCACATATTGCCCACATGATTCCCACTTGATTCCCACGTGATTCTCACGTGATGCCCACGTGATTCCCACGTGATTCCCACGTGATGGCCACGTGATTTCCACGTGATGCCCACGTGATGCCCACGTGATTCCCACGTGATGCCCACGTGATTCCCACGTGATGGCCACGTGATTCCCACGTGTTGCCCACGTGATTCCCACGTGATGCCCACGTGATTCCCACGTGATTCCCACGTGATGGCCACGTGATTCCCACGTGATGCCCACGTGTTGACCACGTGTTTGCCACGTGATTCCCACGTGATTCACAGGTGATGCCCACGTGATTCCCACGTGATTCCCACGTGATGCCCACGTGATGCCCACGTGATTCCCACGTGATGGCCACGTGATTCCCACGTGATTCCCACGTGATGCCCACGTGATTTCCACGTGATTCCCACGTGATGCCCACGTGATGCCTACGTGATTCCCACGTGATTCCCACGTGATGCCCACGTGATGCCCATGTGATGGCCACGTGATTCCCACGTGTTGCCCACGTGATTCCCACCTGATTCCAACGTGATTCCCACGTGATGCCCACGTGATTCCCACGTGATTCCCATGTGATGCCCACGTGATGCCCACGTGATTCCCAAGTGATTCCCACGTGATGGCCACGTGATGCCCACGTAATTCCCACGTGATGCCCACGTCATTCCCACGTGATTCCCACGTGATTCCCACATGTTGCCCACGTGATTCTCACGTGATTCCCACGTGATGGCCACGTGTTTCCCACGTGTTGCCCACGTGATGCCCACGTGTTTCCCACATATTGCCCACGTGATTCCCACTTGATTCCCACGTGATTCTCACGTGATGCCCACGTGATTCCCACGTGATGGCCACGTGATTTCCACGTGATGCCCACGTGATGCCCACGTGATTCCCACGTGATGGCCACGTGATTCCCACGTGTTGCCCACGTGATTCCCACGTGATGCCCACGTGATTCCCACGTGATTCCCACGTGATGGCCACGTGATTCCCACGTGATGCCCACGTGTTGACCACGTGTTTGCCACGTGATTCCCACGTGATTCACAGGTGATGCCCACGTGATTCCCACGTGATTCCCACGTGATGCCCACGTGATGCCCACGTGATTCCCACGTGATGGCCACGTGATTCCCACGTGATTCCCACGTGATGCCCACGTGATTTCCACGTGATTCCCACGTGATGCATACGTGTTTCCCACGTGTTTCCCACGTGATGCCCACGTGATTCCCAAGTGATTCCCACGTGTTGCCCACGTGATTCCCATGTGATTCCCACTGTTGCCCACGTGATTCCCACGTGATGCCCACGTGATTCCCATGTGTTGCCCACGTGATGCCCACGTGATGCCCACGTGATACCCTCGTGATTCCCCCGTGATTCCCACGTGATTCCCACGTGATGGCCACCTGATTCCCACGTGATTCCCACGTGTTGCCCACGTGATACCCACCTGATGCCCACATTATTCCCACGTGATTCCCACATGATGGCCACGTGATTCCCACGTGTTTCCCACGTGATTCCCACGTGATTCCCAAGTGATGGCCACGTGATTCTCACGTGATTCCCACGTGATTCCCACGTGATACCCACCTGATGCCCACATTATTCCCACGTGATTCCCACATGATGGCCAGGTGATTCCCACGTGTTGCCCACGTGATTCCCACGTGATTCCCACTTGATGCCCACGTGATTCCCACGTGACTCCCAAGTGATTCTCACGTGATTCCCACGTGATTCCCACGTGATTTCCACGTGTTGCCCACGTGATGCCCACGTGATGCCCACGTGATTCCCATGTGATTCCAACGTGATGCCCACGTGATTCCCACGTGACTCCAAACTGATTCTCACGTGATGCCCACGTGAAGACCACGTGATGCCCACGTTACACCCACGTGATGCCCAAGTGATTCCAACGGGATCAGAGAAGCATAAAAGTGTAAAAATACGAGGAGCAAGAAAAGTGTGAAAAATCCCAGGAGGAGAAATAGGGGAGAAAAATATGAGGAGCGAAAAAAAAAAAAAACACAAAAATACGAGGAGTAGAAAAGTGGGGAAAATAAGTGGAGCCTCAAAAGTGTGAAAATACGAGGAGAAAGAAAATAGTGAAAAACACGAGGAGTAAGAAAAGGGAAGAAATATATGAGGAGCAAAAAACAAAAACAAAAACAAAAAATACGAGGAGCAGAAAAGTGTGAAAAATAAGAGGAGCATCAAACGTGTGAAAATACGAGGAGCAAGAAAAGTGTGAAAATCATGAGGAGCAAGAAAAGGGAAGAAACATACGAGGAGCAAAAAAAAAAAAACAGAAAAATACGAGGAGCAGAAAAGTGTGAAAAATAAGAGGAGCATGAAAAGTGTGAAAATACGAGGAGCAACAAATGTGTGAAAAACCTGAGGTTAAGAAAAAGGGGAGAAGAATACGAGGAGCAAGAAAAAAAAAGCAAAATACATAAACGAGGAGAACACAAGGGGCGAAAATCAGAGGAGGATCAACAGTATGCCACTACGAGGAGCAAGAGAAGTGTGAAAAACCCGAAGCGAAGAAACAGGGGAGAAGAATACGAGGAGCAAGAAAAAAAAAGCAAAATACAAAAACGAGGAGAACACAAGGGGCGAAAATCAGAGGAGGATCAAAAGTGTGGCACTACGAGGAGTACGAGAAGTGTGAAAAAGCTGATGTGAAGAAACAGGGGAGAAGAATACGAGGAGCAAGAAAAAAAAGCAAAATACAAAAACGAGGAGAACACAAGGGGCGAAAATCAGAGGAGGATCAAAAGTGTGGCACTACGTGGAGTAAGAGAAGTGTGAAAAACCCGAGGCAAAGAAACAGGGGAGAAGAATACGAGGAGAAAGAAAAAAAAAGCAAAATACAAAAACGAGGAGAACACAAGGGGCGAAAATCAGAGGAGGATCAGCAGTATGCCACTACGAGGAGTAAGAGAAGTGTGAAAAAGCTGATGTGAAGAAACAGGGGAGAAGAATACGAGGAGCAAGAAAAAAAAAGCAAAATACAAAAACGAGGAGAACACAAGGGGCGAAAATCAGAGGAGGATCAACAGTATGCCACTACGAGGAGCAAGAGAAGTGTGAAAAACCCGAGGCGGAGAAACAGGGGAGAAGAATACGAGGAGCAAGAAAAAAAGCAAAATACAAAAACGAGGAGAACACAAGGGGCGAAAATCAGAGGAGGATCAGCAGTATGCCACTACGAGGAGTAAGAGAAGTGTGAAAAAGCTGATGTGAAGAAACAGGGGAGAAGAATACGAGGAGCAAGAAAAAAAAAGCAAAATACAAAAACGAGGAGAACACAAGGGGCGAAAATCAGAGGAGGATCAACAGTATGCCACTACGAGGAGCAAGAGAAGTGTGAAAAATCCGAGGCGAAGAAACAGGGGAGAAGAAAACGAGGAGCAAGAAAAAAAGCAAAATACAAAAATGAGGAGAACACAAGGGGCGAAAATCAGAGGAGGATCAAAAGTGTGGCACTACGTGGAGTAAGAGACGTGCGAAAAACCCGACGCAAAGAAACAGGGGAGAAGAATACGAGGAGCAAGAAAAAAAAAGCAAAATACAAAAACTAGGAGAACACAAGGGGCGAAAATCAGAGGAGGATCATCAGTATGTCATTACGAGGAGTAAGAGAAGTGTGAAAAAGCTGATGTGAAGAAACAGGGGAGAAGAATACGAGGAGCAAGAAAAAAAAGCAAAATACAAAAACGAGGAGAACACAAGGGGCGAAAATCAGAGGAGGATCATCAGTATGTCATTACGAGGAGTAAGAGAAGTGTGAAAAAGCTGATGTGAAGAAACAGGGGAGAAGAATACGAGGAGCAAGAAAAAAAAAGCAAAATACAAAAACGAGGAGAACACAAGGGGCGAAAATCAGAGGAGGATCAAAAGTATGGCACTACGTGGAGTAAGAGAAGTGTGAAAAACCCGAGGTGAAGAAACAGGGGAGAAGAATACGAGGAGCAAGAAAAAAAAAAGCAAAATACAAAAACGAGGAGAACACAAGGGGCGAAAATCAGAGGAGGATCTACCATATGCCACTACGAGGAGTAAGAGAAGTGTGAAAAAGCTGATGTGAAGAAACAGGGGAGAAGAATACGAGGAGCAAGAAAAAAAAAGCAAAATACAAAAACGAGGAGAACACAAGGGGCGAAAATCAGAGGAGGATCAACAGTATGCCACTACGAGGAGCAAGAGAAGTGTGAAAAACCCGAGGCGAAGAAACAGGGGCGAAGAATACGAGGAGCAAGAAAAAAAAGCAAAATACAAAAACGAGGAGAACACAAGGGGCGAAAATCAGAGGAGGATCAACAGTATGCCACTACGAGGAGTAAGAGAAGTGGGAAAAAGCTGATGTGAAGAAACAGGGGAGAAGAATACGAGGAGCAAGAAAAAAAAGCAAAATACAAAAACGAGGAGAACACAAGGGGCGAAAATCAGAGGGGGATCAAAAGTGTGGCACTACGTGGAGTAAGAGAAGTGTGAAAAACCCGAGGCGAAGAAACAGGGGAGAAGAATACGAGGAGCAAGAAAAAAAGCAAAATACAAAAACGAGGAGAACACAAGGGGCGAAAATCAGAGGAGGATCAAAAGTCTGGCACTAGGTGGAGTAAGAGAAGTGTGAAAAACCCGAGGTGAAGAAACAGGGGAGAAGAATACGAGGAGCAAGAAAAAAAAAGCAAAATACAAAAATGAGGAGAACACAAGGGGCGAAAATCAGAGGAGGATCAAAAGTGTGGCACTAGGTGGAGTAACAGAAGTGTGAAAAACCCGAAGCGAAGAAACAGGGGAGAAGAATACGAGGAGCAAGAAAAAAAAAGCAAAATACAAAAACGAGGAGAACACAAGGGGCGAAAATCAGAGGAGGATCAGCAGTATGCCACTACGAGGAGTAAGAGAAGTGTGAAAAAGCTGAGGTGAAGAAACAGGGGAGAAGAATACGGGGAGCAAGAAAAAAAAAGCAAAATACAAAAACGAGGAGAACACAAGGGGCGAAAATCAGAGGAGGATCAACAGTATGCCACTACGAGGAGCAAGAGAAGTGTGAAAAACCCGAGGCAAAGAAACAGGGGAGAAGAATACGAGGAGCAAGAAAAAAAAGCAAAATACAAAAACGAGGAGAACACAAGGGGCGAAAGTCAGAGGAGGATCAAAAGTGTGGCACTAGGTGGAGTAAGAGAAGTGTGAAAAACACGTGGCGAAGAAACAGGGGAGAAGAATACGAGGAGCAAGAAAAAAAAAGCAAAATACAAAAACGAGGAGAACACAAGGGGCGAAAGTCAGAGGAGGATCAAACGTGTGGCACTACGTGGAGTAAGAGAAGTCTGAAAAAGCTGATGTGAAGAAACAGGGGAGAAGAATACGAGGAGCAAGAAAAAAAAAGCAAAATACAAAAATGAGGAGAACACAAGGGGCGAAAATCAGAGGAGGATCAACAGTAGGCCACTACGAGGAGCAAAAGAAGTGTGAAAAACCCGAGGTGAAGAAACAGGGGAGAAGAATACGAGGAGCAAAGAAACAAAAGCAAAATACAAAAACGAAGAAAACACAAGGGGCGAAAATCAGAGGAGGATCAAAAGTGTGGCACTACGTGGAGTCAGAGAAGTGTGAAAAACCCGAGGGGAAGAAACAGGGGAGAAGAATACGAGGAGCAAGAAAAAAAAAGCAAAATACAAAAATGAGGAGAACACAAGGGGCGAAAATCAGAGGAGGATCAAACGTGTGGCACTACGTGGAGTAAGAGAAGTGTGAAAAACCCGAGGTGAAGAAACAGGGGAGAAGAATAGGAGGAGCAAGAAAAAAAAGCAAAATACAAAAACGAGGAGAACACCAGGGGCGAAAATCAGAGGAGGATCAATAGTGTGGCACAACAAGGAGCAAGAGCAGTGTGAAAATCCTGATGTGAAGAAACAGGGGAGAAGAATACGAGGAGCAAGAAAAAAAAAGCAAAATACAAAAACGAGGAGAACACAAGGGGCGAAAATCAGAGGAGGATCAAAAGTGTGGCCCTACAAGGAGCAAGAGCAGTGTGAAATCCTGATGTGAAGAAACAGGGGAGAAGAATACAAGGAGCAAGAAAAAAAAGCAAAATACATAAACGAGGAGAACACAAGGGGCGAAAATCAGAGGAGGATCAACAATATGCCACTACGAGGAGCAAGAGAAGTGTGAAAAACCCAAGGCGAAAAAACAGGGGAGAAGAATACGAGGAGCAAGAAAAAAAAAGCAAAATACAAAAACGAGGAGAACACAAGGGGCGAAGATCAGAGGAGGATCAACGTGTGGCACTACGAGGAGCAAGAGAAGTGTGAAAAACCCGAGTCGAAGAAGCAGGGGAGAAGAATACGAGGAGAAAGAAAATAAAAGCAAAATACAATATCGAGGAGAACACAAGGGGCGAAAATCAGAGGAGGATCAACAGTATGCCACTATGAGGAGCAAGAGAAGAGTGAAAAACCCGAGGTGAAGAAACAGGAGAGAAGAATACGAGGAGCAAGAAAAAAAAAGCAAAATACAAAAACGAAGAGAACACAAGGGGCGAAAATCAGAGGAGGATCAACAGTGTGGCACTACAAGGAGCAAGAGCAGTGTGAAAAACCCGAGGCGAAGAAACAGAGGAGAAGAATACGGGGAGCAAGAAAAAAAAAGCAAAATACAAAAACGAGGAGCAGACAAGTGGGGAAAATCAGAGGAGAATCAAATGTATGCCAATACGAGGAGCAAGAGCAGTGTGAAAAACCCGAGTTGAAGAAACAGGGGAGAAGAATACGAGGAGCAAGAAAGAAAAAGCAATAGACAAGAACGAGGAGCAGACAAGGGTTGGAAATCAGAGGAGAATCAACAGTATGCAACTACGAGGAGCAAGAGCATTGTGAAAAACCCGAGGCGAAGATTCCCACGTGATTCCCAAGTGATTCTCACGTGATGCCCACATGATTCCCACGTAATTCCCACGTGATTCCCACGTGATGCCCACCTGATGCCCACGTGATGCCCACGTGTTGCCCACGTGATGCCCACGTGATTCCCACGTGTTGCCCACGTGATTCCCACGTGATTCCCACGTGATGGCCACGTGATGCCCACGTGATTCTCACGTGATGGCCACGTGATTCCCACGTGATGCCCACGTGATTCCCACGTGATTCCCACATGATGCCCACGTGATGGCCACTTGATGCCCACATGATTCCCACGTGATTCCCACGTGATTCCAACGTGATTCCCACGTGATGCCCACGTGATTCCCACGTGATTCCCACGTGATGCCCAAGTGATGCCCACGTGATTCCCACGTGATGGCCACGTGATTCCCACGTGATTCCCACGTGTTGCCCACGTGATTCCCACGTGATTCCCACGTGATGCCCACGTGATGCCCACGTGATTCCCACGTGATGGCCACGTGATGCCCACGTGATTCCCACGTGATGGCCACGTGATGCCCACGTGATGGCCACGTGATTCCCACGTGATGCCCACGTGATTCCCACGTGATGCCCACGTGATGCCTACGTGATTCCCACGTGATTCCCACGTGATGCCACGTGATGCCCATGTGATGGCCACGTGATTCCCACGTGTTGCCCACGTGATTCCCACCTGATTCCCACGTGATTCCCACGTGATGGCCACGTGATTCCCATGTGATGCCCACGTGATGCCCACGTGATTCCCAAGTGATTCCCACGTGATGGCCACGTGATGCCCACGTAATTCCCACGTGATGCCCACGTCATTCCCACGTGATTCCCACGTGATTCCCACATGTTGCCAACGTGATTCTCACGTGATTCCCACGTGATTGCCACGTGTTTCCCACGTGTTGCCCACGTGATGCCCACGTGTTTCCCACATATTGCCCACATGATTCCCACTTGATTCCCACGTGATTCTCACGTGATGCCCACGTGATTCCCACGTGATTCCCACGTGATGGCCACGTGATTTCCACGTGATGCCCACGTGATGCCCACGTGATTCCCACGTGATGCCCACGTGATTCCCACGTGATGCCCACGTGTTGACCACGTGTTTGCCACGTGATTCCCACGTGATTCACAGGTGATGCCCACGTGATTCCCACGTGATTCCCACATGATGCCCACGTGATTCCCACGTGATGGCCACGTGATTCCCACGTGATTCCCACGTGATTTCCACGTGATTCCCACGTGATTCCCACGTGATGCATACGTGTTTCCCACGTGTTGCCCACGTGATGCCCACGTGATTCCCAAGTGATTCCCACGTGTTGCCCACGTGATTCCCATGTGATTCCCACTGTTGCCCACGTGATTCCCACGTGATGCCCACGTGATTCCCATGTGTTGCCCACGTGATGCCCACGTGATGCCCATGTGATACCCTCGTGATTCCCCCGTGATTCCCACGTGATTCCCACGTGATGGCCACCTGATTCCCACGTGATTCCCACGTGTTGCCCACGTGATACCCACCTGATGCCCACATTATTCCCACGTGATTCCCACATGATGGCCACGTGATTCCCACGTGTTTCCCACGTGATTCCCACGTGATTCCCAAGTGATGGCCACGTGATTCTCACGTGATTCCCACGTGATTCCCACGTGATACCCACCTGATGCCCACATTATTCCCACGTGATTCCCACATGATGGCCAGGTGATTCCCACGTGTTGCCCACGTGATTCCCACGTGATTCCCACTTGATGCCCACGTGATTCCCACGTGACTCCCAAGTGATTCTCACGTGATTCCCACGTGATTCCCACGTGATTTCCACGTGTTGCCCACGTGATGCCCACGTGATTCCCATGTGATTCCAACGTGATGCCCACGTGATTCCCACGTGACTCCAAACTGATTCTCACGTGATGCCCACGTGAAGACCACGTGATGCCCACGTTACACCCACGTGATGCCCAAGTGATTCCAACGGGATCAGAGAAGCATAAAAGTGTAAAAATACGAGGAGCAAGAAAAGTGTGAAAAATCCCAGGAGGAGAAATAGGGGAGAAAAATATGAGGAGCGAAAAAAAAAAAAAACACAAAAATACGAGGAGTAGAAAAGTGGGGAAAATAAGTGGAGCCTCAAAAGTGTGAAAATACGAGGAGAAAGAAAATAGTGAAAAACACGAGGAGCAAGAAAAGGGAAGAAATATATGAGGAGCAAAAAACAAAAACAAAAACAAAAAATACGAGGAGCAGAAAAGTGTGAAAAATAAGAGGAGCATCAAACGTGTGAAAATACGAGGAGCAAGAAAAGTGTGAAAAACACGAGGAGCAAGAAAAGGGAAGAAACATACGAGGAGCAAAAAAAAAAAAAAACAGAAAAATACGAGGAGCAGAAAAGTGTGAAAAATAAGAGGAGCATGAAAAGTGTGAAAATACGAGGAGCAACAAATGTGTGAAAAACCTGAGGTTAAGAAAAAGGGGAGAAGAATACGAGGAGCAAGAAAAAAAAGCAAAATACAAAAACGAGGAGAACACAAGGGGCGAAAATCAGAGGAGGATCAACAGTATGCCACTACGAGGAGTAAGAGAAGTGTAAAAAAGCTGATGTGAAGAAACAGGGGAAAAAATACGAGGAGCAGGAAAAAAAAGCAAAATACAAAAACGAGGAGAACACAAGGGGCGAAAATCAGAGGAGGATCAACAGTATGCCACTACGAGGAGCAAGAGAAGTGTGAAAAACCCGAGGCGAAGAAACAGCAGAGAAGAATACGAGGAGCAAGAAAAAAAAGCAAAATACAAAAACGAGGAGAACACAAGGGGCGAAAATCAGAGGAGGATCAAAAGTGTGGCACTAGCTGGAGGAAGAGAAGTGTGAAAAACCCGAGGTGAAGAAACAGGGGAGAAGATTACGAGGAGCAAGAAAAAAAAAGCAAAATACAAAAACGAGGAGAACACAAGGGGCGAAAATCAGAGGAGGATCAAAAGTGTGGCACTAGGTGGAGTAAGAGAAGTGTGAAAAACCCGAGGCGAAGAAACAGGGGAGAAGAATACGAGGAGCAAGGAAAAAAAAGCAAAATACAAACACGAGGAGAACACAAGGGGCGAAAATCAGAGGAGGATCAACAGTATGCCACTACGAGGAGTAAGACAAGTGTGAAAAAGCTGCTGTGAAGAAACAGGGGAGAAGAATACGAGGAGCAAGAAAAAAAAAGCAAAATACAAAAACGAGGAGAACACAAGGGGCGAAAATCAGAGGAGGATCAACAGTATGCCACTACGAGGAGCAAGAGAAGTGTGAAAAACCCGAGGCAAAGAAACAGGGGAGAAGAATACGAGGAGCAAGAAAAAAAAGCAAAATACAAAAACGAGGAGAACACAAGGGGCGAAAATCAGAGGAGGATCAAAAGTGTGGCACTAGGTGGAGTAACAGAAGTGTGAAAAACCCGAGGCGAAGAAACAGGGGAGAAGAATACGAGGAGCAAGGAAAAAAAAGCAAAATACAAAAACGAGGAGAACACAAGGGGCGAAAATCAGAGGAGGATCTACAGTATGCCACTACAAGGAGCAAGAGAAGTGTGAAAAACCCGAGGCGAAGAAACAGGGGAGAAGAATACGAGGAGCAAGAAAAAAAAGCAAAATACAAAAACGAGGAGAACACAAGGGGCGAAAATCAGAGGAGGATCAAAAGTGTGGCACTAGATGGAGTAAGAGAAGTGTGAAAAACCCGAGGCGAAGAAACAGGGGAGAAAAATACGAGGAGCAAGAAAAAAAAAGCAAAATACAAAAATGAGTAGAACACAAGGGGCGAAAATCAGAGGAGGATCAACAGTATGCCACTACGAGGAGTAAGAGAAGTGTGAAAAAGCTGATGTGAAGAAACAGGGAAGAAAATACGAGGAGCAGGAAAAAAAAGCAAAATACAAAAACAAGGAGAACACAAGGGGCGAAAATCAGAGGAGGATCAACAGTATGCCACTACGAGGAGCAAGAGAAGTGTGAAAAACCCGAGGCGAAGAAACAGCAGAGAAGAATACGAGGAGCAAGAAAAAAAAAGCAAAATACAAAAATGAGGAGAACACAAGGGGCGAAAATCAGAGGAGGATCAAAAGTGTGGCACCAGCTGGAGTAAGAGAAGTGTGAAAAACCCGAGGTGAAGAAACAGGGGAGAAGATTACGAGGAGCAAGAAAAAAAAAGCAAAATACAAAAACGAGGAGAACACAAGGGGCGAAAATCAGAGGAGGATCAAAAGTGTGGCACTAGGTGGAGTAAGAGAAGTGTGAAAAACCCGAGGCGAAGAAACAGGGGAGAAGAATACGAGGAGCAAGGAAAAAAAAGCAAAATACAAAAACGAGGAGAACACAAGAGGCGAAAATCAGAGGAGGATCAACAGTATGCCACTACGAGGAGTAAGAGAAGTGTGAAAAAGCTGATGTGAAGAAACAGGGGAGAAGAATACGAGGAGCAAGAAAAAAAAAGCAAAATACAAAAACGAGGAGAACACAAGGGGCAAAAATCAGAGGAGGATCAACAGTATGCCACTACGAGGAGCAAGAGAAGTGTGAAAAACCCGAGGCAAAGAAACAGGGGAGAAGAATACGAGGAGCAAGAAAAAAAAGCAAAATACAAAAACGAGGAGAACACAAGGGGCGAAAATCAGAGGAGGATCAAAATTGTGGCACTAGGTGGAGTAAGAGAAGTGTGAAAAACCCTAGGCGAAGAAACAGGGGAGAAGAATACGAGGAGCAAGAAAAAAAAAGCAAAATACAAAAATGAGGAGAACACAAGGGGCGAAAATCAGAGGATCAAACGTGTGGCACTACGTGGAGTAAGAGAAGTCTGAAAAAGCTGATGTGAAGAAACAGGGGAGAAGAATACGAGGTGCAAGAAAAAAAAAGCAAAATACATAAACGAGGAGAACACAAGGGGTGAAAATCAGAGGAGGATCTACAGTATGCCACTACGAGGAGTAAGAGAAGTGTGAAAAAGCTGATGTGAAGAAACAGGGGAGAAGAATACGAGGAGCAAGAAAAAAAAAGCAAAATACAAAAACGAGGAGAACACAAGGGGCGAAAATCAGAGGAGGATCTACAGTATGCCACTACGAGGAGTAAGAGAAGTGTGAAAAAGCTGATGTGAAGAAACAGGGGAGAAGAATACGAGGAGCAAGAAAAAAAAAGCAAAATACAAAAACGAGGAGAACACAAGGGGCGAAAATCAGAGGAGGATCAACAGTATGCCACTACGAGGAGCAAGAGAAGTGTGAAAAACCCGAGGCGAAGAAACAGGGGAGAAGAATACGAGGAGCAAGAAAAAAAAGCAAAATACAAAAACGAGGAGAACACAAGGGGCGAAAATCAGAGGAGGATCAAAAGTGTGGCACTAGGTGGAGTAAGAGAAGTGTGAAAAACCCGAGGCGAAGAAACAGGGGAGAAGAATACGAGGAGCAAGAAAAAAAAAGCAAAATACAAAAATGAGTAGAACACAAGGGGCGAAAATCAGAGGAGGATCAACAGTATGCCACTACGAGGAGTAAGAGAAGTGTGAAAAAGCTGATGTGAAGAAACAGGGGAGAAAATACGAGGAGCAGGAAAAAAAAGCAAAATACAAAAACGAGGAGAACACAAGGGGCGAAAATCAGAGGAGGATCAAAACTGTGGCACTAGGTGGAGTAAGAGAAGTGTGAAAAACGCGAGGCGAAGAAACACGGGAGAAGAATACGAGGAGCAAGAAAAAAAAAGCAAAATACAAAAACGAGGAGAACACAAGGGGCGAAAATCAGAGGAGGATCAACAGTATGCCACTACGAGGAGCAAGAGAAGTGTGAAAAACCCGAGGCGAAGAAACAGCAGAGAAGAATACGAGGAGCAAGAAAAAAAAGCAAAATACAAAAACGAGGAGAACACAAGGGGCGAAAATCAGAGGAGGATCAAAAGTGTGGCACTAGCTGGAGTAAGAGAAGTGTGAAAAACCCGAGGTGAAGAAACAGGGGAGAAGATTACGAGGAGCAAGAAAAAAAAAGCAAAATACAAAAACGAGGAGAACACAAGGGGCGAAAATCAGAGGAGGATCAAACGTGTGGCACTAGGTGGAGTAAGAGAAGTGTGAAAAACCCGAGGCGAAGAAACAGGGGAGAAGAATACGAGGAGCAAGGAAAAAAAAGCAAAATACAAACACGAGGAGAACACAAGGGGCGAAAATCAGAGGAGGATCAACAGTATGCCACTACGAGGAGTAAGACAAGTGTGAAAAACCTGCTGTGAAGAAACAGGGGAGAAGAATACGAGGAGCAAGAAAAAAAAAGCAAAATACAAAAACGAGGAGAACACAAGGGGCGAAAATCAGAGGAGGATCAACAGTATGCCACTACGAGGAGCAAGAGAAGTGTGAAAAACCCGAGGCAAAGAAACAGGGGAGAAGAATACGAGGAGCAAGAAAAAAAAGCAAAATACAAAAACGAGGAGAACACAAGGGGCGAAAATCAGAGGAGGATCAAAAGTGTGGCACTAGGTGGAGTAACAGAAGTGTGAAAAACCCGAGGCGAAGAAACAGGGGAGAAGAATACGAGGAGCAAGGAAAAAAAAGCAAAATACAAAAACGAGGAGAACACAAGGGGCGAAAATCAGAGGAGGATCAACAGTATGCCACTACAAGGAGCAAGAGAAGTGTGAAAAACCCGAGGCGAAGAAACAGGGGAGAAGAATACGAGGAGCAAGAAAAAAAAGCAAAATACAAAAACGAGGAGAACACAAGGGGCGAAAATCAGAGGAGGATCAAAAGTGTGGCACTAGATGGAGTAAGAGAAGTGTGAAAAACCCGAGGCGAAGAAACAGGGGAGAAAAATACGAGGAGCAAGAAAAAAAAAGCAAAATACAAAAATGAGTAGAACACAAGGGGCGAAAATCAGAGGAGGATCAACAGTATGCCACTACGAGGAGTAAGAGAAGTGTGAAAAAGCTGATGTGAAGAAACAGGGAAGAAAATACGAGGAGCAGGAAAAAAAAGCAAAATACAAAAACAAGGAGAACACAAGGGGCGAAAATCAGAGGAGGATCAACAGTATGCCACTACGAGGAGCAAGAGAAGTGTGAAAAACCCGAGGCGAAGAAACAGCAGAGAAGAATACGAGGATCAAGAAAAAAAAAGCAAAATACAAAAACGAGGAGAACACAAGGGGCGAAAATCAGAGGAGGATCAACAGTATGCCACTACGAGGAGTAAGAGAAGTGTGAAAAAGCTGATGTGAAGAAACAGGGGAGAAAATACGAGGAGCAGGAAAAAAAAGCAAAATACAAAAACGAGGAGAACACAAGGGGCGAAAATCAGAGGAGGATCAAAACTGTGGCACTAGGTGGAGTAAGAGAAGTGTGAAAAACGCGAGGCGAAGAAACACGGGAGAAGAATACGAGGAGCAAGAAAAAAAAAGCAAAATACAAAAACGAGGAGAACACAAGGGGCGAAAATCAGAGGAGGATCAAAAGTGTGGCACTAGGTGGAGTAAGAGAAGTGTGAAAAACCCGAGGTGAAGAAACAGGGGAGAAGAATACGAGGAGCAAGGAAAAAAAAGCAAAATACAAAAACGAGGAGAACACAAGGGGCGAAAATCAGAGGAGGATCAACAGTATGCCACTACGAGGAGTAAGAGAAGTGTGAAAAAGCTGATGTGAAGAAACAGGGGAGAAGAATACGGGGAGCAAGAAAAAAAAAGCAAAATACAAAAACGAGGAGAACACAAGGGGCGAAAATCAGAGGAGGATCAACAGTATGCCACTACGAGGAGCAAGAGAAGTGTGAAAAACCCGAGGCAAAGAAACAGGGGAGAAGAATACGAGGTGCAAGAAAAAAAAGCAAAATACAAAAACGAGGAGAACACAAGGGGCGAAAATCAGAGGAGGATCAAAAGTGTGGCACTAGGTGGAGTAAGAGAAGTGTGAAAAACCCTAGGCGAAGAAACAGGGGAGAAGAATACGAGGAGCAAGAAAAAAAAAGCAAAATACAAAAATGAGGAGAACACAAGGGGCGAAAATCAGAGGAGGATCAACAGTGTGGCACTACAAGGAGCAAGAGCAGTGTGAAAAACCCGAGGCGAAGAAACAGAGGAGAAGAATACGGGGAGCAAGAAAAAAAAAGCAAAATACAAAAACGAGGAGCAGACAAGTGGGGAAAATCAGAGGAGAATCAAATGTATGCCAATACGAGGAGCAAGAGCAGTGTGAAAAACCCGAGTTGAAGAAACAGGGGAGAAGAATACGAGGAGCAAGAAAGAAAAAGCAAAAGACAAGAACGAGGAGCAGACAAGGGTTGGAAATCAGAGGAGAATCAACAGTATGCAACTACGAGGAGCAAGAGCATTGTGAAAAACCCGAGGCGAAGATTCCCACGTGATTCCCAAGTGATTCTCACGTGATGCCCACATGATTCCCACGTAATTCCCACGTGATTCCCACGTGATGCCCACCTGATGCCCACGTGATGCCCACGTGTTGCCCACGTGATGCCCACGTGATGCCCACGTGTTGCCCACGTGATTCCCACGTGATTCCCACGTGATGGCCACGTGATGCCCACGTGATTCTCACGTGATGGCCACGTGATTCCCACGTGATGCCCACGTGATTCCCACGTGATTCCCACGTGATGCCCACGTGATGGCCACTTGATGCCCACGTGATTCCCAGGTGATTCCCACGTGATTCCAACGTGATTCCCACGTGATGCCCACGTGATTCCCACGTGATTCCCACGTGATGC
This sequence comes from Cervus elaphus, assembly GCF_910594005.1. NCBI lineage: Eukaryota > Metazoa > Chordata > Mammalia > Artiodactyla > Cervidae > Cervus > Cervus elaphus. Next base: position 83,976,635 of record NC_057836.1, read on the forward strand.
CCAAGTGATGCCCACGTGATTCCCACGTGATGGCCACGTGATTCCCACGTGATTCCCACGTGTTGCCCACGTGATTCCCACGTGATTCCGACGTGATGCCCACGTGATGCCCACGTGATTCCCACGTGATGGCCACGTGATGCCCACGTGATTCCCACGTGATGGCCACGTGATGCCCACGTGATGCCCACGTGATGGCCACGTGATTCCCACGTGATGCCCACGTGATTCCCACGTGATGCCCACGTGATGCCTACGTGATTCCCACGTGATTCCCACGTGATGCCCACGTGATGCCCATGTGATGGCCACGTGATTCCCACGTGTTGCCCACGTGATTCCCACCTGATTCCCACGTGATTCCCACGTGATGGCCACGTGATTCCCACGTGATTCCCATGTGATGCCCACGTGATGCCCACGTGATTCCCACGTGATTCCCACGTGATGGCCACGTGATGCCCACGTAATTCCCACGTGATGGCCACGTCATTCCCACGTGATTCCCACGTGATTCCCACATGTTGCCAACGTGATTCTCACGTGATTCCCACGTGATGGCCACGTGTTTCCCACGTGTTGCCCACGTGATGCCCACGTGTTTCCCACATATTGCCCACATGATTCCCACTTGATTCCCACGTGATTCTCACGTGATGCCCACGTGATTCCCACGTGATTCCCACGTGATGGCCACGTGATTTCCACGTGATGCCCACGTGATGCCCACGTGATTCCCACGTGATGCCCACGTGATTCCTACGTGATGGCCACGTGATTCCCACGTGTTGCCCACGTGATTCCCACGTGATTCCCACGTGATGGCCACGTGATTTCCACGTGATGCCCACGTGATGCCCACGTGATTCCCACGTGATGCCCACGTGATTCCTACGTGATGGCCACGTGATTCCCACGTGTTGCCCACGTGATTCCCACGTGATGCCCACGTGATTCCCACGTGATTCCCACGTGATGGCCACGTGATTCCCACGTGATGCCCACGTGTTGACCACGTGTTTGCCACGTGATTCCCACGTGATTCACAGGTGATGCCCACGTGATTCCCACGTGATTCCCACGTGATGCCCACGTGATGCCCACGTGATTCCCACGTGATGGCCACGTGATTCCCACGTGATTCCCACGTGATGCCCACGTGATTTCCACGTGATTCCCACGATATGCCCACGTGATGCCTACGTGATTCCCACGTGATTCCCACGTGATGCCCACGTGATGCCCATGTGATGGCCACGTGATTCCCACGTGTTGCCCACGTGATTCCCACCTGATTCCAACGTGATTCCCACGTGATGGCCACGTGATTCCCACGTGATTCCCATGTGATGCCCACGTGATGCCCACGTGATTCCCACGTGATTCCCACGTGATGGCCACGTGATGCCCACGTAATTCCCACGTGATGCCCACGTCATTCCCACGTGATTCCCACGTGATTCCCACATGTTGCCCACGTGATTCTCACGTGATTCCCACGTGATGGCCACGTGTTTCCCACGTGTTGCCCACGTGATGCCCACGTGTTTCCCACATATTGCCCACGTGATTCCCACTTGATTCCCACGTGATTCTCACGTGATGCCCACGTGATTCCCACGTGATTCCCACGTGATGGCCACGTGATTTCCACGTGATGCCCACGTGATGCCCACGTGATTCCCACGTGATGGCCACGTGATTCCCACGTGTTGCCCACGTGATTCCCACGTGATGCCCACGTGATTCCCACGTGATTCCCACGTGATGGCCACGTGATTCCCACGTGATGCCCACGTGTTGACCACGTGTTTGCCACGTGATTCCCACGTGATTCACAGGTGATGCCCACGTGATTCCCACGTGATTCCCACGTGATGCCCACGTGATGCCCACGTGATTCCCACGTGATGGCCACGTGATTCCCACGTGATTCCCACGTGATGCCCACGTGATTTCCACGTGATTCCCACGTGATGCATACGTGTTTCCCACGTGTTGCCCACGTGATGCCCACGTGATTCCCAAGTGATTCCCACGTGTTGCCCACGTGATTCCCATGTGATTCCCACTGTTGCCCACGTGATTCCCACGTGATGCCCACGTGATTCCCATGTGTTGCCCACGTGATGCCCACGTGATGCCCACGTGATACCCTCGTGATTCCCCCGTGATTCCCACGTGATTCCCACGTGATGGCCACCTGATTCCCACGTGATTCCCACGTGTTGCCCACGTGATACCCACCTGATGCCCACATTATTCCCACGTGATTCCCACATGATGGCCACGTGATTCCCACGTGTTTCCCACGTGATTCCCACGTGATTCCCAAGTGATGGCCACGTGATTCTCACGTGATTCCCACGTGATTCCCACGTGATACCCACCTGATGCCCACATTATTCCCACGTGATTCCCACATGATGGCCAGGTGATTCCCACGTGTTGCCCACGTGATTCCCACGTGATTCCCACTTGATGCCCACGTGATTCCCACGTGACTCCCAAGTGATTCTCACGTGATTCCCACGTGATTCCCACGTGATTTCCACGTGTTGCCCACGTGATGCCCACGTGATGCCCACGTGATTCCCATGTGATTCCAACGTGATGCCCACGTGATTCCCACGTGACTCCAAACTGATTCTCACGTGATGCCCACGTGAAGACCACGTGATGCCCACGTTACACCCACGTGATGCCCAAGTGATTCCAACGGGATCAGAGAAGCATAAAAGTGTAAAAATACGAGGAGCAAGAAAAGTGTGAAAAATCCCAGGAGGAGAAATAGGGGAGAAAAATATGAGGAGCGAAAAAAAAAAAAAAACACAAAAATACGAGGAGTAGAAAAGTGGGGAAAATAAGTGGAGCCTCAAAAGTGTGAAAATACGAGGAGAAAGAAAATAGTGAAAAACACGAGGAGCAAGAAAAGGGAAGAAATATATGAGGAGCAAAAAACAAAAACAAAAACAAAAAATACGAGGAGCAGAAAAGTGTGAAAAATAAGAGGAGCATCAAACGTGTGAAAATACGAGGAGCAAGAAAAGTGTGAAAAACACGAGGAGCAAGAAAAGGGAAGAAACATACGAGGAGCAAAAAAAAAAAAAAACAGAAAAATACGAGGAGCAGAAAAGTGTGAAAAATAAGAGGAGCATGAAAAGTGTGAAAATACGAGGAGCAACAAATGTGTGAAAAACCTGAGGTTAAGAAAAAGGGGAGAAGAATACGAGGAGCAAGAAAAAAAAAGCAAAATACATAAACGAGGAGAACACAAGGGGCGAAAATCAGAGGAGGATCAAGAGTATGCCACTACGAGGAGCAAGAGAAGTGTGAAAAACCCGAAGCGAAGAAACAGGGGAGAAGAATACGAGGAGCAAGAAAAAAAGTAAAATACAAAAACGAGGAGAACACAAGGGGCGAAAATCAGAGGAGGATCAAAAGTGTGGCACTAGGTGGAGTAAGAGAAGTGTGAAAAACGCGAGGAGAAGAAACAGGGGAGAAGAATACGAGGAGCAAGAAAAAAAAGCAAAATACAAAAACGAGGAGAACACAAGTGGCGAAAGTCAGAGGAGGATCAAAAGTGTGGCAATACGTGGAGTAAGAGAAGTGTGAAAAACCCAAGGCGAAGAAACAGGGGAGAAGAATACGAGGAGCAAGAAAAAGAAAGCAAAATACAAAAACGAGGAGAACACAAGGGGCGAAAATCAGAGGAGGATCAACAGTGTGCCACTACGAGGAGCATGAGAAGTGTGAAAAACCCGAGGCGAAGAAACAGGGGAGAAGAATACGAGGAGCAAGAAAAAAAGCAAAATACAAAAACGAGGAGAACACAAGGGGCGAAAATCAGAGGAGGATCAAAAGTGTCGCACTACGTGGAGTAAGAGAAGTGTGAAAAACCCGAGGGGAAGAAACAGGGGAGAAGAATACGAGGAGCAAGAAAAAAAAAGCAAAATACAAAAACGAGGAGAACACAAGGGGCGAAAATCAGAGGAGGATCAAAAGTGTGGCACTACGAGGAGTACGAGAAGTGTGAAAAAGCTGATGTGAAGAAACAGGGGAGAAGAATACGAGGAGCAAGAAAAAAAAGCAAAATACAAAAACGAGGAGAACACAAGGGGCGAAAATCAGAGGAGGATCAAAAGTGTGGCACTACGTGGAGTAAGAGAAGTGTGAAAAACCCGAGGCAAAGAAACAGGGGAGAAGAATACGAGGAGAAAGAAAAAAAAAGCAAAATACAAAAACGAGGAGAACACAAGGGGCGAAAATCAGAGGAGGATCAGCAGTATGCCTCTACGAGGAGTAAGAGAAGTGTGAAAAAGCTGATGTGAAGAAACAGGGGAGAAGAATACGAGGAGCAAGAAAAAAAAAGCAAAATACAAAAACGAGGAGAACACAAGGGGCGAAAATCAGAGGAGGATCAACAGTATGCCACTACGAGGAGCAAGAGAAGTGTGAAAAACCCGAGGCGGAGAAACAGGGGAGAAGAATACGAGGAGCAAGAAAAAAAGCAAAATACAAAAACGAGGAGAACACAAGGGGCGAAAATCAGAGGAGGATCAGCAGTATGCCACTACGAGGAGTAAGAGAAGTGTGAAAAAGCTGATATGAAGAAACAGGGGAGAAGAATACGAGGAGCAAGAAAAAAAAAGCAAAATACAAAAACGAGGAGAACACAAGGGGCGAAAAACAGAGGAGGATCAACAGTATGCCACTACGAGGAGCAAGAGAAGTGTGAAAAATCCGAGGCGAAGAAACAGGGGAGAAGAAAACGAGGAGCAAGAAAAAAAGCAAAATACAAAAATGAGGAGAACACAAGGGGCGAAAATCAGAGGAGGATCAAAAGTGTGGCACTACGTGGAGTAAGAGACGTGCGAAAAACCCGACGCGAAGAAACAGGGGAGAAGAATACAAGGAGCAAGAAAAAAAAAGCAAAATACAAAAACGAGGAGAACACAAGGGGCGAAAATCAGAGGAGGATCATCAGTATGTCATTACGAGGAGTAAGAGAAGTGTGAAAAAGCTGATGTGAAGAAACAGGGGAGAAGAATACGAGGAGCAAGAAAAAAAAGCAAAATACAAAAACGAGGAGAACACAAGGGGCGAAAATCAGAGGAGGATCATCAGTATGTCATTACGAGGAGTAAGAGAAGTGTGAAAAAGCTGATGTGAAGAAACAGGGGAGAAGAATACGAGGAGCAAGAAAAAAAAAGCAAAATACAAAAACGAGGAGAACACAAGGGGCGAAAATCAGAGGAGGATCAAAAGTGTGGCACTACGTGGAGTAAGAGAAGAGTGAAAAACCCGAGGTGAAGAAACAGGGGAGAAGAATACGAGGAGCAAGAAAAAAAAAAGCAAAATACAAAAACGAGGAGAACACAAGGGGCGAAAATCAGAGGAGGATCTACCATATGCCACTACGAGGAGTAAGAGAAGTGTGAAAAAGCTGATGTGAAGAAACAGGGGAGAAGAATATGAGGAGCAAGAAAAAAAAAGCAAAATACAAAAACGAGGAGAACACAAGGGGCGAAAATCAGAGGAGGATCAACAGTATGCCACTACGAGGAGCAAGAGAAGTGTGAAAAACCCGAGGCGAAGAAACAGGGGCGAAGAATACGAGGAGCAAGAAAAAAAAGCAAAATACAAAAACGAGGAGAACACAAGGGGCGAAAATCAGAGGAGGATCAACAGTATGCCACTACGAGGAGTAAGAGAAGTGGGAAAAAGCTGATGTGAAGAAACAGGGGAGAAGAATACGAGGAGCAAGAAAAAAAAGCAAAATACAAAAACGAGGAGAACACAAGGGGCGAAAATCAGAGGAGGATCAAAAGTGTGGCACTACGTGGAGTAAGAGAAGTGTGAAAAACCCGAGGCGAAGAAAGAGGGGAGAAGAATACGAGGAGCAAGAAAAAAAAGCAAAATACAAAAACGAGGAGAACACAAGGGGCGAAAATCAGAGGAGGATCAAAAGTCTGGCACTAGGTGGAGTAAGAGAAGTGTGAAAAACCCGAGGTGAAGAAACAGGGGAGAAGAATACGAGGAGCAAGAAAAAAAAAGCAAAATACAAAAATGAGGAGAACACAAGGGGCGAAAATCAGAGGAGGATCAAAAGTGTGGCACTAGGTGGAGTAACAGAAGTGTGAAAAACCCGAAGCGAAGAAACAGGGGAGAAGAATACGAGGAGCAAGAAAAAAAAAGCAAAATACAAAAACGAGGAGAACACAAGGGGCGAAAATCAGAGGAGGATCAGCAGTATGCCACTACGAGGAGTAAGAGAAGTGTGAAAACGCTGATGTGAAGAAACAGGGGAGAAGAATACGGGGAGCAAGAAAAAAAAAGCAAAATACAAAAACGAGGAGAACACAAGGGGCGAAAATCAGAGGAGGATCAACAGTATGCCACTACGAGGAGCAAGAGAAGTGTGAAAAACCCGAGGCGAAGAAACAGGGGAGAAGAATACGAGGAGCAAGAAAAAAAAGCAAAATACAAAAACGAGGAGAACACAAGGGGCGAAAATCAGAGGAGGATCAAAAGTGTGGCACTAGGTGGAGTAAGAGAAGTGTGAAAAACCCGAGGCGAAGAAACAGGGGAGAAGAATACGAGGATCAAGAAAAAAAAAGCAAAATACAAAAATGAGTAGAACACAAGGGGCGAAAATCAGAGGAGGATCAACAGTATGCCACTACGAGGAGTAAGAGAAGTGTGAAAAAGCTGATGTGAAGAAACAGGGGAGAAAATACGAGGAGCAGGAAAAAAAAGCAAAATACAAAAACGAGGAGAACACAAGGGGCGAAAATCAGAGGAGGATCAAAACTGTGGCACTAGGTGGAGTAAGAGAAGTGTGAAAAACGCGAGGCGAAGAAACACGGGAGAAGAATACGAGGAGCAAGAAAAAAAAAGCAAAATACACAAACGAGGAGAACACAAGGGGCGAAAATCAGAGGAGGATCAAAAGTGTGGCACTAGGTGGAGTAAGAGAAGTGTGAAAAACCCGAGGTGAAGAAACAGGGGAGAAGAATACGAGGAGCAAGGAAAAAAAAGCAAAATACAAAAACGAGGAGAACACAAGGGGCGAAAATCAGAGGAGGATCAACAGTATGCCACTACGAGGAGTAAGAGAAGTGTGAAAAAGCTGATGTGAACAAACAGGGGAGAAGAATACGGGGAGCAAGAAAAAAAAAGCAAAATACAAAAACGAGGAGAACACAAGGGGCGAAAATCAGAGGAGGATCAACAGTATGCCACTACGAGGAGCAAGAGAAGTGTGAAAAACCCGAGGCAAAGAAACAGGGGAGAAGAATACGAGGTGCAAGAAAAAAAAGCAAAATACAAAAACGAGGAGAACACAAGGGGCGAAAATCAGAGGAGGATCAAAAGTGTGGCACTAGGTGGAGTAAGAGAAGTGTGAAAAACCCTAGGCGAAGAAACAGGGGAGAAGAATACGAGGAGCAAGAAAAAAAAAGCAAAATACAAAAATGAGGAGAACACAAGGGGCGAAAATCAGAGGAGGATCAACAGTGTGGCACTACAAGGAGCAAGAGCAGTGTGAAAAACCCGAGGCGAAGAAACAGAGGAGAAGAATACGGGGAGCAAGAAAAAAAAAGCAAAATACAAAAACGAGGAGCAGACAAGTGGGGAAAATCAGAGGAGAATCAAATGTATGCCAATACGAGGAGCAAGAGCAGTGTGAAAAACCCGAGTTGAAGAAACAGGGGAGAAGAATACGAGGAGCAAGAAAGAAAAAGCAAAACACAAGAACGAGGAGCAGACAAGGGTTGGAAATCAGAGGAGAATCAACAGTATGCAACTACGAGGAGCAAGAGCATTGTGAAAAACCCGAGGCGAAGATTCCCACGTGATTCCCAAGTGATTCTCACGTGATGCCCACATGATTCCCACGTAATTCCCACGTGATTCCCACGTGATGCCCACCTGATGCCCACGTGATGCCCACGTGTTGCCCACGTGATGCCCACGTGATTCCCACGTGTTGCCCACGTGATTCCCACGTGATTCCCACGTGATGGCCACGTGATGCCCACGTGATTCTCACGTGATGGCCACGTGATTCCCACGTGATGCCCACGTGATTCCCACGTGATTCCCACGTGATGCCCACGTGATGGCCACTTGATGCCCACGTGATTCCCAGGTGATTCCCACGTGATTCCAACGTGATTCCCACGTGATGCCCACGTGATTCCCACGTGATTCCCACGTGATGCCCAAGTGATGCCCACGTGATTCCCACGTGATGGCCACGTGATTCCCACGTGATTCCCACGTGTTGCCCACGTGATTCCCACGTGATTCCGACGTGATGCCCACGTGATGCCCACGTGATTCCCACGTGATGGCCACGTGATGCCCACGTGATTCCCACGTGATGGCCACGTGATGCCCACGTGATGCCCACGTGATGGCCACGTGATTCCCACGTGATGCCCACGTGATTCCCACGTGATGCCCACGTGATGCCTACGTGATTCCCACGTGATTCCCACGTGATGCCCACGTGATGCCCATGTGATGGCCACGTGATTCCCACGTGTTGCCCACGTGATTCCCACCTGATTCCCACGTGATTCCCACGTGATGGCCACGTGATTCCCACGTGATTCCCATGTGATGCCCACGTGATGCCCACGTGATTCCCAAGTGATTCCCACGTGATGGCCACGTGATGCCCACGTAATTCCCACGTGATGGCCACGTCATTCCCACGTGATTCCCACGTGATTCCCACATGTTGCCAACGTGATTCTCACGTGATTCCCACGTGATGGCCACGTGTTTCCCACGTGTTGCCCACGTGATGCCCACGTGTTTCCCACATATTGCCCACATGATTCCCACTTGATTCCCACGTGATTCTCACGTGATGCCCACGTGATTCCCACGTGATTCCCACGTGATGGCCACGTGATTTCCACGTGATGCCCACGTGATGCCCACGTGATTCCCACGTGATGCCCACGTGATTCCTACGTGATGGCCACGTGATTCCCACGTGTTGCCCACGTGATTCCCACGTGATTCCCACGTGATGGCCACGTGATTTCCACGTGATGCCCACGTGATGCCCACGTGATTCCCACGTGATGCCCACGTGATTCCTACGTGATGGCCACGTGATTTCCACGTGATTCCCACGATATGCCCACGTGATGCCTACGTGATTCCCACGTGATTCCCACGTGATGCCCACGTGATGCCCATGTGATGGCCACGTGATTCCCACGTGTTGCCCACGTGATTCCCACGTGATTCCAACGTGATTCCCACGTGATGGCCACGTGATTCCCACGTGATTCCCATGTGATGCCCACGTGATGCCCACGTGATTCCCAAGTGATTCCCACGTGATGGCCACGTGATGCCCACGTAATTCCCACGTGATGCCCACGTCATTCCCACGTGATTCCCACGTGATTCCCACATGTTGCCCACGTGATTCTCACGTGATTCCCACGTGATGGCCACGTGTTTCCCACGTGTTGCCCACGTGATGCCCACGTGTTTCCCACATATTGCCCACGTGATTCCCACTTGATTCCCACGTGATTCTCACGTGATGCCCACGTGATTCCCACGTGATTCCCACGTGATGGCCACGTGATTTCCACGTGATGCCCACGTGATGCCCACGTGATTCCCACGTGATGGCCACGTGATTCCCACGTGTTGCCCACGTGATTCCCACGTGATGCCCACGTGATTCCCACGTGATTCCCACGTGATGGCCACGTGATTCCCACGTGATGCCCACGTGTTGACCACGTGTTTGCCACGTGATTCCCACGTGATTCACAGGTGATGCCCACGTGATTCCCACGTGATTCCCACGTGATGCCCACGTGATGCCCACGTGATTCCCACGTGATGGCCACGTGATTCCCACGTGATTCCCACGTGATGCCCACGTGATTTCCACGTGATTCCCACGTGATGCATACGTGTTTCCCACGTGTTGCCCACGTGATGCCCACGTGATTCCCAAGTGATTCCCACGTGTTGCCCACGTGATTCCCATGTGATTCCCACTGTTGCCCACGTGATTCCCACGTGATGCCCACGTGATTCCCATGTGTTGCCCACGTGATGCCCACGTGATGCCCACGTGATACCCTCGTGATTCCCCCGTGATTCCCACGTGATTCCCACGTGATGGCCACCTGATTCCCACGTGATTCCCACGTGTTGCCCACGTGATACCCACCTGATGCCCACATTATTCCCACGTGATTCCCACATGATGGCCACGTGATTCCCACGTGTTTCCCACGTGATTCCCACGTGATTCCCAAGTGATGGCCACGTGATTCTCACGTGATTCCCACGTGATTCCCACGTGATACCCACCTGATGCCCACATTATTCCCACGTGATTCCCACATGATGGCCAGGTGATTCCCACGTGTTGCCCACGTGATTCCCACGTGATTCCCACTTGATGCCCACGTGATTCCCACGTGACTCCCAAGTGATTCTCACGTGATTCCCACGTGATTCCCACGTGATTTCCACGTGTTGCCCACGTGATGCCCACGTGATGCCCACGTGATTCCCATGTGATTCCAACGTGATGCCCACGTGATTCCCACGTGACTCCAAACTGATTCTCACGTGATGCCCACGTGAAGACCACGTGATGCCCACGTTACACCCACGTGATGCCCAAGTGATTCCAACGGGATCAGAGAAGCATAAAAGTGTAAAAATACGAGGAGCAAGAAAAGTGTGAAAAATCCCAGGAGGAGAAATAGGGGAGAAAAATATGAGGAGCGAAAAAAAAAAAAAACACAAAAATACGAGGAGTAGAAAAGTGGGGAAAATAAGTGGAGCCTCAAAAGTGTGAAAATACGAGGAGAAAGAAAATAGTGAAAAACACGAGGAGCAAGAAAAGGGAAGAAATATATGAGGAGCAAAAAACAAAAACAAAAACAAAAAATACGAGGAGCAGAAAAGTGTGAAAAATAAGAGGAGCATCAAACGTGTGAAAATACGAGGAGCAAGAAAAGTGTGAAAAACACGAGGAGCAAGAAAAGGGAAGAAACATACGAGGAGCAAAAAAAAAAAAAAACAGAAAAATACGAGGAGCAGAAAAGTGTGAAAAATAAGAGGAGCATGAAAAGTGTGAAAATACGAGGAGCAACAAATGTGTGAAAAACCTGAGGTTAAGAAAAAGGGGAGAAGAATACGAGGAGCAAGAAAAAAAAAGCAAAATACATAAACGAGGAGAACACAAGGGGCGAAAATCAGAGGAGGATCAACAGTATGCCACTACGAGGAGCAAGAGAAGTGTGAAAAACCCGAAGCGAAGAAACAGGGGAGAAGAATACGAGGAGCAAGAAAAAAAGTAAAATACAAAAACGAGGAGAACACAAGGGGCGAAAATCAGAGGAGGATCAAAAGTGTGGCACTAGGTGGAGTAAGAGAAGTGTGAAAAACGCGAGGAGAAGAAACAGGGGAGAAGAATACGAGGAGCAAGAAAAAAAAGCAAAATACAAAAACGAGGAGAACACAAGTGGCGAAAGTCAGAGGAGGATCAAAAGTGTGGCAATACGTGGAGTAAGAGAAGTGTGAAAAACCCAAGGCGAAGAAACAGGGGAGAAGAATACGAGGAGCAAGAAAAAGAAAGCAAAATACAAAAACGAGGAGAACACAAGGGGCGAAAATCAGAGGAGGATCAACAGTGTGCCACTACGAGGAGCATGAGAAGTGTGAAAAACCCGAGGCGAAGAAACAGGGGAGAAGAATACGAGGAGCAAGAAAAAAAGCAAAATACAAAAACGAGGAGAACACAAGGGGCGAAAATCAGAGGAGGATCAAAAGTGTCGCACTACGTGGAGTAAGAGAAGTGTGAAAAACCCGAGGGGAAGAAACAGGGGAGAAGAATACGAGGAGCAAGAAAAAAAAAGCAAAATACAAAAACGAGGAGAACACAAGGGGCGAAAATCAGAGGAGGATCAAAAGTGTGGCACTACGAGGAGTACGAGAAGTGTGAAAAAGCTGATGTGAAGAAACAGGGGAGAAGAATACGAGGAGCAAGAAAAAAAAGCAAAATACAAAAACGAGGAGAACACAAGGGGCGAAAATCAGAGGAGGATCAAAAGTGTGGCACTACGTGGAGTAAGAGAAGTGTGAAAAACCCGAGGCAAAGAAACAGGGGAGAAGAATACGAGGAGAAAGAAAAAAAAAGCAAAATACAAAAACGAGGAGAACACAAGGGGCGAAAATCAGAGGAGGATCAGCAGTATGCCACTACGAGGAGTAAGAGAAGTGTGAAAAAGCTGATGTGAAGAAACAGGGGAGAAGAATACGAGGAGCAAGAAAAAAAAAGCAAAATACAAAAACGAGGAGAACACAAGGGGCGAAAATCAGAGGAGGATCAACAGTATGCCACTACGAGGAGCAAGAGAAGTGTGAAAAACCCGAGGCGGAGAAACAGGGGAGAAGAATACGAGGAGCAAGAAAAAAAGCAAAATACAAAAACGAGGAGAACACAAGGGGCGAAAATCAGAGGAGGATCAGCAGTATGCCACTACGAGGAGTAAGAGAAGTGTGAAAAAGCTGATATGAAGAAACAGGGGAGAAGAATACGAGGAGCAAGAAAAAAAAAGCAAAATACAAAAACGAGGAGAACACAAGGGGCGAAAATCAGAGGAGGATCAACAGTATGCCACTACGAGGAGCAAGAGAAGTGTGAAAAATCCGAGGCGAAGAAACAGGGGAGAAGAAAACGAGGAGCAAGAAAAAAAGCAAAATACAAAAATGAGGAGAACACAAGGGGCGAAAATCAGAGGAGGATCAAAAGTGTGGCACTACGTGGAGTAAGAGACGTGCAAAAAACCCGACGCGAAGAAACAGGGGAGAAGAATACGAGGAGCAAGAAAAAAAAAGCAAAATACAAAAACGAGGAGAACACAAGGGGCGAAAATCAGAGGAGGATCATCAGTATGTCATTACGAGGAGTAAGAGAAGTGTGAAAAAGCTGATGTGAAGAAACAGGGGAGAAGAATACGAGGAGCAAGAAAAAAAAGCAAAATACAAAAACGAGGAGAACACAAGGGGCGAAAATCAGAGGAGGATCATCAGTATGTCATTACGAGGAGTAAGAGAAGTGTGAAAAAGCTGATGTGAAGAAACAGGGGAGAAGAATACGAGGAGCAAGAAAAAAAAAGCAAAATACAAAAACGAGGAGAACACAAGGGGCGAAAATCAGAGGAGGATCAAAAGTGTGGCACTACGTGGAGTAAGAGAAGTGTGAAAAACCCGAGGTGAAGAAACAGGGGAGAAGAATACGAGGAGCAAGAAAAAAAAAGCAAAATACAAAAACGAGGAGAACACAAGGGGCGAAAATCAGAGGAGGATCTACCATATGCCACTACGAGGATAAGAGAAGTGTGAAAAAGCTGATGTGAAGAAACAGGGGAGAAGAATATGAGGAGCAAGAAAAAAAAAGCAAAATACAAAAACGAGGAGAACACAAGGGGCGAAAATCAGAGGAGGATCAACAGTATGCCACTACGAGGAGCAAGAGAAGTGTGAAAAACCCGAGGCGAAGAAACAGGGGCGAAGAATACGAGGAGCAAGAAAAAAAAGCAAAATACAAAAACGAGGAGAACACAAGGGGCGAAAATCAGAGGAGGATCAACAGTATGCCACTACGAGGAGTAAGAGAACTGTGAAAAAGCTGATGTGAAGAAACAGGGGAGAAGAATACGAGGAGCAAGAAAAAAAAAGCAAAATACAAAAACGAGGAGAACACAAGGGGCGAAAATCAGAGGAGGATCAACAGTATGCCACTACGAGGAGTAAGAGAAGTGTGAAAAAGCTGCTGTGAAGAAACAGGGGAGAAGAATACGAGGAGCAAGAAAAAAAAGCAAAATACAAAAACGAGGAGAACACAAGGGGCGAAAATCAGAGGAGGATCAAAAGTGTGGCACTAGGTGGAGTAAGAGAAGTGTGAAAAACCCGAGGCGAAGAAACAGGGGAGAAGAATACGAGGAGCAGGAAAAAAAAGCAAAATACAAAAACGAGGAGAACACAAGGGGCGAAAATCAGAGGAGGATCAAAAGTGTGGCACTACGTGGAGTAAGAGAAGTGTGAAAAACCCGAGGCGAAGAAACAGGGGAGAAGAATACGAGGAGCAAGAAAAAAAAGCAAAATACAAAAACGAGGAGAACACAAGGGGCGAAAATCAGAGGAGGATCAAAAGTCTGGCACTAGGTGGAGTAAGAGAAGTGTGAAAAACCCGAGGTGAAGAAACAGGGGAGAAGAATACGAGGAGCAAGAAAAAAAAAGCAAAATACAAAAATGAGGAGAACACAAGGGGCGAAAATCAGAGGAGGATCAAAAGTGTGGCACTAGGTGGAGTAACAGAAGTGTGAAAAACCCGAAGCGAAGAAACAGGGGAGAAGAATACGAGGAGCAAGAAAAAAAAAGCAAAATACAAAAACGAGGAGAACACAAGGGGCGAAAATAAGAGGAGGATCAGCAGTATGCCACTACGAGGAGTAAGAGAAGTGTGAAAAAGCTGATGTGAAGAAACAGGGGAGAAGAATACGGGGAGCAAGAAAAAAAAAGCAAAATACAAAAACGAGGAGAACACAAGGGGCGAAAATCAGAGGAGGATCAACAGTATGCCACTACGAGGAGCAAGAGAAGTGTGAAAAACCCGAGGCAAAGAAACAGGGGAGAAGAATACGAGGAGCAAGAAAAAAAAGCAAAATACAAAAACGAGGAGAACACAAGGGGCGAAAATCAGAGGAGGATCAAAAGTGTGGCACTAGGTGGAGTAAGAGAAGTGTGAAAAACCCTAGGCGAAGAAACAGGGGAGAAGAATACGAGGAGCAAGAAAAAAAAAGCAAAATACAAAAATGAGGAGAACACAAGGGGCGAAAATCAGAGGAGGATCAAACGTGTGGCACTACGTGGAGTAAGAGAAGTCTGAAAAAGCTGATGTGAAGAAACAGGGGAGAAGAATACGAGGAGCAAGAAAAAAAAAGCAAAATACAAAAACGAGGAGAACACAAGGGGCGAAAATCAGAGGAGGATCAACAGTAGGCCACTACGAGGAGCAAAAGAAGTGTGAAAAACCCGAGGCGAAGAAACAGGGGAGAAGAATACGAGGAGCAAAGAAACAAAAGCAAAATACAAAAACGAAGAAAACACAAGGGGCGAAAATCAGAGGAGGATCAAAAGTGTGGCACTACGTGGAGTCAGAGAAGTGTGAAAAACCCGAGGGGAAGAAACAGGGGAGAAGAATACGAGGAGCAAGAAAAAAAAAGCAAAATACAAAAATGAGGAGAACACAAGGGGCGAAAATCAGAGGAGGATCAAACGTGTGGCACTACGTGGAGTAAGAGAAGTGTGAAAAACCCGAGGTGAAGAAACAGGGGAGAAGAATAGGAGGAGCAAGAAAAAAAAAGCAAAATACAAAAACGAGGAGAACACCAGGGGCGAAAATCAGAGGAGGATCAATAGTGTGGCACAACAAGGAGCAAGAGCAGTGTGAAAATCCTGATGTGAAGAAACAGGGGAGAAGAATACGAGGAGCAAGAAAAAAAAAGCAAAATACAAAAACGAGGAGAACACAAGGGGCGAAAATCAGAGGAGGATCAAAAGTGTGGCCCTACAAGGAGCAAGAGCAGTGTGAAATCCTGATGTGAAGAAACAGGGGAGAAGAATACAAGGAGCAAGAAAAAAAAGCAAAATACAAAAACGAGGAGAACACAAGGGGCGAAAATCAGAGGAGGATCAACAATATGCCACTACGAGGAGCAAGAGAAGTGTGAAAAACCCAAGGCGAAAAAACAGGGGAGAAGAATACGAGGAGCAAGAAAAAAAAAGCAAAATACAAAAACGAGGAGAACACAAGGGGCGAAGATCAGAGGAGGATCAACGTGTGGCACTACGAGGAGCAAGAGAAGTGTGAAAAACCCGAGTCGAAGAAACAGGGGAGAAGAATACGATGAGAAAGAAAATAAAAGCAAAATACAATATCGAGGAGAACACAAGGGGCGAAAATCAGAGGAGGATCAACCGTATGCCACTATGAGGAGCAAGAGAAGAGTGAAAAACCCGAGGTGAAGAAACAGGAGAGAAGAATACGAGGAGCAAGAAAAAAAAAGCAAAATACAAAAACGAAGAGAACACAAGGGGCGAAAATCAGAGGAGGATCAACAGTGTGGCACTACAAGGAGCAAGAGCAGTGTGAAAAACCCGAGGCGAAGAAACAGAGGAGAAGAATACGGGGAGCAAGAAAAAAAAAGCAAAATACAAAAACGAGGAGCAGACAAGTGGGGAAAATCAGAGGAGAATCAAATGTATGCCAATACGAGGAGCAAGAGCAGTGTGAAAAACCCGAGTTGAAGAAACAGGGGAGAAGAATACGAGGAGCAAGAAAGTAAAAGCAAAAGACAAGAACGAGGAGCAGACAAGGGTTGGAAATCAGAGGAGAATCAACAGTATGCAACTACGAGGAGCAAGAGCATTGTGAAAAACCCGAGGCGAAGATTCCCACGTGATTCCCAAGTGATTCTCACGTGATGCCCACATGATTCCCACGTAATTCCCACGTGATTCCCACGTGATGCCCACCTGATGCCCACGTGATGCCCACGTGTTGCCCACGTGATGCCCACGTGATTCCCACGTGTTGCCCACGTGATTCCCACGTGATTCCCACGTGATGGCCACGTGATGCCCACGTGATTCTCACGTGATGGCCACGTGATTCCCACGTGATGCCCACGTGATTCCCACGTGATTCCCACATGATGCCCACGTGATGGCCACTTGATGCCCACGTGATTCCCACGTGATTCCCACGTGATTCCCACGTGATTCCCACGTGATGCCCACGTGATTCCCACGTGATTCCCACGTGATGCCCACGTGATGCCCACGTGATTCCCACGTGATGGCCACGTGATTCCCACGTGATTCCCACGTGTTGCCCACGTGATTCCCACGTGATTCCCACGTGATGCCCACGTGATGCCCACGTGATTCCCACGTGATGGCCACGTGATGCCCACGTGATTCCCACGTGATGGCCACGTGATGCCCACGTGATGGCCACGTGATTCCCACGTGATGCCCACGTGATTCCCACGTGATGCCCACGTGATGCCTACGTGATTCCCACGTGATTCCCACGTGATGCCACGTGATGCCCATGTGATGGCCACGTGATTCCCACGTGTTGCCCACGTGATTCCCACCTGATTCCCACGTGATTCCCACGTGATGGCCACGTGATTCCCATGTGATGCCCACGTGATGCCCACGTGATTCCCAAGTGATTCCCACGTGATGGCCACGTGATGCCCACGTAATTCCCACGTGATGCCCACGTCATTCCCACGTGATTCCCACGTGATTCCCACATGTTGCCAACGTGATTCTCACGTGATTCCCACGTGATTGCCACGTGTTTCCCACGTGTTGCCCACGTGATGCCCACGTGTTTCCCACATATTGCCCACATGATTCCCACTTGATTCCCACGTGATTCTCACGTGATGCCCACGTGATTCCCACGTGATTCCCACGTGATGGCCACGTGATTTCCACGTGATGCCCACGTGATGCCCACGTGATTCCCACGTGATGCCCACGTGATTCCCACGTGATGCCCACGTGTTGACCACGTGTTTGCCACGTGATTCCCACGTGATTCACAGGTGATGCCCACGTGATTCCCACGTGATTCCCACATGATGCCCACGTGATTCCCACGTGATGGCCACGTGATTCCCACGTGATTCCCACGTGATTTCCACGTGATTCCCACGTGATTCCCACGTGATGCATACGTGTTTCCCACGTGTTGCCCACGTGATGCCCACGTGATTCCCAAGTGATTCCCACGTGTTGCCCACGTGATTCCCATGTGATTCCCACTGTTGCCCACGTGATTCCCACGTGATGCCCACGTGATTCCCATGTGTTGCCCACGTGATGCCCACGTGATGCCCACGTGATACCCTCGTGATTCCCCCGTGATTCCCACGTGATTCCCACGTGATGGCCACCTGATTCCCACGTGATTCCCACGTGTTGCCCACGTGATACCCACCTGATGCCCACATTATTCCCACGTGATTCCCACATGATGGCCACGTGATTCCCACGTGTTTCCCACGTGATTCCCACGTGATTCCCAAGTGATGGCCACGTGATTCTCACGTGATTCCCACGTGATTCCCACGTGATACCCACCTGATGCCCACATTATTCCCACGTGATTCCCACATGATGGCCAGGTGATTCCCACGTGTTGCCCACGTGATTCCCACGTGATTCCCACTTGATGCCCACGTGATTCCCACGTGACTCCCAAGTGATTCTCACGTGATTCCCACGTGATTCCCACGTGATTTCCACGTGTTGCCCACGTGATGCCCACGTGATTCCCATGTGATTCCAACGTGATGCCCACGTGATTCCCACGTGACTCCAAACTGATTCTCACGTGATGCCCACGTGAAGACCACGTGATGCCCACGTTACACCCACGTGATGCCCAAGTGATTCCAACGGGATCAGAGAAGCATAAAAGTGTAAAAATACGAGGAGCAAGAAAAGTGTGAAAAATCCCAGGAGGAGAAATAGGGGAGAAAAATATGAGGAGCGAAAAAAAAAAAAAACACAAAAATACGAGGAGTAGAAAAGTGGGGAAAATAAGTGGAGCCTCAAAAGTGTGAAAATACGAGGAGAAAGAAAATAGTGAAAAACACGAGGAGCAAGAAAAGGGAAGAAATATATGAGGAGCAAAAAACAAAAACAAAAACAAAAAATACGAGGAGCAGAAAAGTGTGAAAAATAAGAGGAGCATCAAACGTGTGAAAATACGAGGAGCAAGAAAAGTGTGAAAAACACGAGGAGCAAGAAAAGGGAAGAAACATACGAGGAGCAAAAAAAAAAAAAACAGAAAAATACGAGGAGCAGAAAAGTGTGAAAAATAAGAGGAGCATGAAAAGTGTGAAAATACGAGGAGCAACAAATGTGTGAAAAACCTGAGGTTAAGAAAAAGGGGAGAAGAATACGAGGAGCAAGAAAAAAAAGCAAAATACAAAAACGAGGAGAACACAAGGGGCGAAAATCAGAGGAGGATCAACAGTATGCCACTACGAGGAGTAAGAGAAGTGTGAAAAAGCTGCTGTGAAGAAACAGGGGAGAAAATACGAGGAGCAGGAAAAAAAAGCAAAATACAAAAACGAGGAGAACACAAGGGGCGAAAATCAGAGGAGGATCAACAGTATGCCACTACGAGGAGCAAGAGAAGTGTGAAAAAGCTGATGTGAAGAAACAGGGAAGAAAATACGAGGAGCAGGAAAAAAATAGCAAAATACAAAAACGAGGAGAACACAAGGGGCGAAAATCAGAGGAGGATCAACAGTATGCCACTACGAGGAGTAAGAGAAGTGTGAAAAAGCTGATGTGAAGAAACAGGGGAGAAAATACGAGGAGCAGGAAAAAAAAGCAAAATACAAAAACGAGGAGAACACAAGGGGCGAAAATCAGAGGAGGATCAACAGTATGCCACTACGAGGAGCAAGAGAAGTGTGAAAAACCCGAGGCGAAGAAACAGCAGAGAAGAATACGAGGAGCAAGAAAAAAAAGCAAAATACAAAAACGAGGAGAACACAAGGGGCGAAAATCAGAGGAGGATCAAAAGTGTGGCACTAGCTGGAGTAAGAGAAGTGTGAAAAACCCGAGGTGAAGAAACAGGGGAGAAGATTACGAGGAGCAAGAAAAAAAAAGCAAAATACAAAAACGAGGAGAACACAAGGGGCGAAAATCAGAGGAGGATCAAAAGTGTGGCACTAGGTGGAGTAAGAGAAGTGTGAAAAACCCGAGGCGAAGAAACAGGGGAGAAGAATACGAGGAGCAAGGAAAAAAAAGCAAAATACAAACACGAGGAGAACACAAGGGGCGAAAATCAGAGGAGGATCAACAGTATGCCACTACGAGGAGTAAGACAAGTGTGAAAAAGCTGCTGTGAAGAAACAGGGGAGAAGAATACGAGGAGCAAGAAAAAAAAAGCAAAATACAAAAACGAGGAGAACACAAGGGGCGAAAATCAGAGGAGGATCAACAGTATGCCACTACGAGGAGCAAGAGAAGTGTGAAAAACCCGAGGCAAAGAAACAGGGGAGAAGAATACGAGGAGCAAGAAAA
This sequence comes from Cervus elaphus, assembly GCF_910594005.1. Taxonomy (NCBI): domain Eukaryota; kingdom Metazoa; phylum Chordata; class Mammalia; order Artiodactyla; family Cervidae; genus Cervus; species Cervus elaphus. Next base: position 83,996,828 of record NC_057836.1, read on the forward strand.
AAAAGCAAAATACAAAAACGAGGAGAACACAAGGGGCGAAAATCAGAGGAGGATCAAAAGTGTGGCACTAGGTGGAGTAACAGAAGTGTGAAAAACCCGAGGCGAAGAAACAGGGGAGAAGAATACGAGGAGCAAGGAAAAAAAAGCAAAATACAAAAACGAGGAGAACACAAGGGGCGAAAATCAGAGGAGGATCAAAAGTATGCCACTACGAGGAGCAAGAGAAGTGTGAAAAACCCGAGGCGAAGAAACAGGGGAGAAGAATACGAGGAGCAAGAAAAAAAAGCAAAATACAAAAACGAGGAGAACACAAGGGGCGAAAATCAGAGGAGGATCAAAAGTGTGGCACTAGCTGGAGTAAGAGAAGTGTGAAAAACCCGAGGCGAAGAAACAGGGGAGAAAAATACGAGGAGCAAGAAAAAAAAAGCAAAATACAAAAATGAGTAGAACACAAGGGGCGAAAATCAGAGGAGGATCAACAGTATGCCACTACGAGGAGTAAGAGAAGTGTGAAAAAGCTGATGTGAAGAAACAGGGAAGAAAATACGAGGAGCAGGAAAAAAAAGCAAAATACAAAAACGAGGAGAACACAAGGGGCGAAAATCAGAGGAGGATCAACAGTATGCCACTACGAGGAGCAAGAGAAGTGTGAAAAACCCGAGGCGAAGAAACAGCAGAGAAGAATACGAGGAGCAAGAAAAAAAAGCAAAATACAAAAACGAGGAGAACACAAGGGGCGAAAATCAGAGGAGGATCAAAAGTGTGGCACTAGCTGGAGTAAGAGAAGTGTGAAAAACCCGAGGTGAAGAAACAGGGAAGAAGATTACGAGGAGCAAGAAAAGAAAAGCAAAATACAAAAACGAGGAGAACACAAGGGGCGAAAATCAGAGGAGGATCAAAAGTGTGGCACTAGGTGGAGTAAGAGAAGTGTGAAAAACCCGAGGCGAAGAAACAGGGGAGAAGAATACGAGGAGCAAGGAAAAAAAAGCAAAATACAAAAACGAGGAGAACACAAGGGGCGAAAATCAGAGGAGGATCAACAGTATGCCACTACGAGGAGTAAGAGAAGTGTGAAAAAGCTGATGTGAAGAAACAGGGGAGAAGAATACGAGGAGCAAGAAAAAAAAAGCAAAATACAAAAACGAGGAGAACACAAGGGGTGAAAATCAGAGGAGGATCAACAGTATGCCACTACGAGGAGCAAGAGAAGTGTGAAAAACCCGAGGCAAAGAAACAGGGGAGAAGAATACGAGGAGCAAGAAAAAAAAGCAAAATACAAAAACGAGGAGAACACAAGGGGCGAAAATCAGAGGAGGATCAAAAGTGTGGCACTAGGTGGAGTAAGAGAAGTGTGAAAAACCCTAGGCGAAGAAACAGGGGAGAAGAATACGAGGAGCAAGAAAAAAAAAGCAAAATACAAAAATGAGGAGAACACAAGGGGCGAAAATCAGAGGAGGATCAAACGTGTGGCACTACGTGGAGTAAGAGAAGTCTGAAAAAGCTGATGTGAAGAAACAGGGGAGAAGAATACGAGGTGCAAGAAAAAAAAAGCAAAATACATAAACGAGGAGAACACAAGGGGCGAAAATCAGAGGAGGATCTACAGTATGCCACTACGAGGAGTAAGAGAAGTGTGAAAAAGCTGATGTGAAGAAACAGGGGAGAAGAATACGAGGAGCAAGAAAAAAAAAGCAAAATACAGAAACGAGGAGAACACAAGGGGCGAAAATCAGAGGAGGATCTACAGTATGCCACTACGAGGAGTAAGAGAAGTGTGAAAAAGCTGATGTGAAGAAACAGGGGAGAAGAATACGAGGAGCAAGAAAAAAAAAGCAAAATACAAAAACGAGGAGAACACAAGGGGCGAAAATCAGAGGAGGATCAACAGTATGCCACTACGAGGAGCAAGAGAAGTGTGAAAAACCCGAGGCGAAGAAACAGGGGAGAAGAATACGAGGAGCAAGAAAAAAAAGCAAAATACAAAAACGAGGAGAACACAAGGGGCGAAAATCAGAGGAGGATCAAAAGTGTGGCACTAGGTGGAGTAAGAGAAGTGTGAAAAACCCGAGGCGAAGAAACAGGGGAGAAGAATACGAGGATCAAGAAAAAAAAAGCAAAATACAAAAATGAGTAGAACACAAGGGGCGAAAATCAGAGGAGGATCAACAGTATGCCACTACGAGGAGTAAGAGAAGTGTGAAAAAGCTGATGTGAAGAAACAGGGGAAAAAATACGAGGAGCAGGAAAAAAAAGCAAAATACAAAAACGAGGAGAACACAAGGGGCGAAAATCAGAGGAGGATCAAAACTGTGGCACTAGGTGGAGTAAGAGAAGTGTGAAAAACGCGAGGTGAAGAAACACGGGAGAAGAATACGAGGAGCAAGAAAAAAAAAGCAAAATACAAAAACGAGGAGAACACAAGGGGCGAAAATCAGAGGAGGATCAAAAGTGTGGCACTAGGTGGAGTAAGAGAAGTGTGAAAAACCCGAGGTGAAGAAACAGGGGAGAAGAATACGAGGAGCAAGGAAAAAAAAGCAAAATACAAAAACGAGGAGAACACAAGGGGCGAAAATCAGAGGAGGATCAACAGTATGCCACTACGAGGAGTAAGAGAAGTGTGAAAAAGCTGATGTGAAGAAACAGGGGAGAAGAATACGGGGAGCAAGAAAAAAAAAGCAAAATACAAAAACGAGGAGAACACAAGGGGCAAAAATCAGAGGAGGATCAACAGTATGCCACTACGAGGAGCAAGAGAAGTGTGAAAAACCCGAGGCAAAGAAACAGGGGAGAAGAATACGAGGTGCAAGAAAAAAAAGCAAAATACAAAAACGAGGAGAACACAAGGGGCGAAAATCAGAGGAGGATCAAAAGTGTGGCACTAGGTGGAGTAAGAGAAGTGTGAAAAACCCTAGGCGAAGAAACAGGGGAGAAGAATACGAGGAGCAAGAAAAAAAAAGCAAAATACAAAAATGAGGAGAACACAAGGGGCGAAAATCAGAGGAGGATCAACAGTGTGGCACTACAAGGAGCAAGAGCAGTGTGAAAAACCCGAGGCGAAGAAACAGAGGAGAAGAATACGGGGAGCAAGAAAAAAAAAGCAAAATACAAAAACGAGGAGCAGACAAGTGGGGAAAATCAGAGGAGAATCAAATGTATGCCAATACGAGGAGCAAGAGCAGTGTGAAAAACCCGAGTTGAAGAAACAGGGGAGAAGAATACGAGGAGCAAGAAAGAAAAAGCAAAAGACAAGAACGAGGAGCAGACAAGGGTTGGAAATCAGAGGAGAATCAACAGTATGCAACTACGAGGAGCAAGAGCATTGTGAAAAACCCGAGGCGAAGATTCCCACGTGATTCCCAAGTGATTCTCACGTGATGCCCACATGATTCCCACGTAATTCCCACGTGATTCCCACGTGATGCCCACCTGATGCCCACGTGATGCCCACGTGTTGCCCACGTGATGCCCACGTGATTCCCACGTGTTGCCCACGTGATTCCCACGTGATTCCCACGTGATGGCCACGTGATGCCCACGTGATTCTCACGTGATGGCCACGTGATTCCCACGTGATGCCCACGTGATTCCCACGTGATTCCCACGTGATGCCCACGTGATGGCCACTTGATGCCCACGTGATTCCCAGGTGATTCCCACGTGATTCCAACGTGATTCCCACGTGATGCCCACGTGATTCCCACGTGATTCCCACGTGATGCCCAAGTGATGCCCACGTGATTCCCACGTGATGGCCACGTGATTCCCACGTGATTCCCACGTGTTGCCCACGTGATTCCCACGTGATTCCGACGTGATGCCCACGTGATGCCCACGTGATTCCCACGTGATGGCCACGTGATGCCCACGTGATTCCCACGTGATGGCCACGTGATGCCCACGTGATGCCCACGTGATGGCCACGTGATTCCCACGTGATGCCCACGTGATGCCTACGTGATTCCCACGTGATTCCCACGTGATGCCCACGTGATGCCCATGTGATGGCCACGTGATTCCCACGTGTTGCCCACGTGATTCCCACCTGATTCCCACGTGATTCCCACGTGATGGCCACGTGATTCCCACGTGATTCCCATGTGATGCCCACGTGATGCCCACGTGATTCCCAAGTGATTCCCACGTGATGGCCACGTGATGCCCACGTAATTCCCACGTGATGCCCACGTCATTCCCACGTGATTCCCACGTGATTCCCACATGTTGCCCACGTGATTCTCACGTGATTCCCACGTGATGGCCACGTGTTTCCCACGTGTTGCCCACGTGATGCCCACGTGTTTCCCACATATTGCCCACATGATTCCCACTTGATTCCCACGTGATTCTCACGTGATGCCCACGTGATTCCCACGTGATTCCCACGTGATGGCCACGTGATTTCCACGTGATGCCCACGTGATGCCCACGTGATTCCCACGTGATGCCCACGTGATTCCTACGTGATGGCCACGTGATTCCCACGTGTTGCCCACGTGATTCCCACGTGATTCCCACGTGATGGCCACGTGATTCCCACGTGATGCCCACGTGTTGACCACGTGTTTGCCACGTGATTCCCACGTGATTCACAGGTGATGCCCACGTGATTCCCACGTGATTCCCACGTGATGCCCACGTGATGCCCACGTGATTCCCACGTGATGGCCACGTGATTCCCACGTGATTCCCACGTGATGCCCACGTGATTTCCACGTGATTCCCACGATATGCCCACGTGATGCCTACGTGATTCCCACGTGATTCCCACGTGATGCCCACGTGATACCCATGTGATGGCCACGTGATTCCCACGTGTTGCCCACGTGATTCCCACCTGATTCCAACGTGATTCCCACGTGATGGCCACGTGATTCCCACGTGATTCCCATGTGATGCCCACGTGATGCCCACGTGATTCCCAAGTGATTCCCACGTGATGGCCACGTGATGCCCACGTAATTCCCACGTGATGCCCACGTCATTCCCACGTGATTCCCACGTGATTCCCACATGTTGCCCACGTGATTCTCACGTGATTCCCACGTGATGGCCACGTGTTTCCCACGTGTTGCCCACGTGATGCCCACGTGTTTCCCACATATTGCCCACGTGATTCCCACTTGATCCCACGTGATTCCCACGTGATGCCCACGTGATTCCCACGTGATTCCCACGTGATGGCCACGTGATTCCCACGTGATGCCCACGTGTTGACCACGTGTTTGCCACGTGATTCCCACGTGATTCACAGGTGATGCCCACGTGATTCCCACGTGATTCCCACGTGATGCCCACGTGATGCCCACGTGATTCCCACGTGATGGCCACGTGATTCCCACGTGATTCCCACGTGATGCCCACGTGATTTCCACGTGATTCCCACGTGATGCATACGTGTTTCCCACGTGTTGCCCACGTGATGCCCACGTGATTCCCAAGTGATTCCCACGTGTTGCCCACGTGATTCCCATGTGATTCCCACTGTTGCCCACGTGATTCCCACGTGATGCCCACGTGATTCCCATGTGTTACCCACGTGATGCCCACGTGATGCCCACGTGATACCCTCGTCATTCCCCCGTGATTCCCACGTGATTCCCACGTGATGGCCACCTGATTCCCACGTGATTCCCACGTGTTGCCCACGTGATACCCACCTGATGCCCACATTATTCCCACGTGATTCCCACATGATGGCCACGTGATTCCCACGTGTTTCCCACGTGATTCCCACGTGATTCCCAAGTGATGGCCACGTGATTCTCACGTGATTCCCACGTGATTCCCACGTGATACCCACCTGATGCCCACATTATTCCCACGTGATTCCCACATGATGGCCAGGTGATTCCCACGTGTTGCCCACGTGATTCCCACGTGATTCCCACTTGATGCCCACGTGATTCCCACGTGACTCCCAAGTGATTCTCACGTGATTCCCACGTGATTCCCACGTGATTTCCACGTGTTGCCCACGTTTTGCCCACGTGATGCCCACGTGATTCCCATGTGATTCCAACGTGATGCCCACGTGATTCCCACGTGACTCCAAACTGATTCTCACGTGATGCCCACGTGAAGACCACGTGATGCCCACGTTACACCCACGTGATGCCCACGTGATTCCAACGGGATCAGAGAAGCATAAAAGTGTAAAAATACGAGGAGCAAGAAAAGTGTGAAAAATCCCAGGAGGAGAAATAGGGGAGAAAAATATGAGGAGCGAAAAAAAAAAAAAACACAAAAATACGAGGAGTAGAAAAGTGGGGAAAATAAGTGGAGCCTCAAAAGTGTGAAAATACGAGGAGAAAGAAAATAGTGAAAAACACGAGGAGCAAGAAAAGGGAAGAAATATATGAGGAGCAAAAAACAAAAACAAAAACAAAAAATACGAGGAGCAGAAAAGTGTGAAAAATAAGAGGAGCATCAAACGTGTGAAAATACGAGGAGCAAGAAAAGTGTGAAAAACACGAGGAGCAAGAAAAGGGAAGAAACATACGAGGAGCAAAAAAAAAAAAAAAAGAAAAATACGAGGAGCAGAAAAGTGTGAAAAATAAGAGGAGCATGAAAAGTGTGAAAATACGAGGAGCAACAAATGTGTGAAAAACCTGAGGTTAAGAAAAAGGGGAGAAGAATACGAGGAGCAAGAAAAAAAAAGCAAAATACATAAACGAGGAGAACACAAGGGGCGAAAATCAGAGGAGGATCAACAGTATGCCACTACGAGGAGCAAGAGAAGTGTGAAAAACCCGAAGCGAAGAAACAGGGGAGAAGAATACGAGGAGCAAGAAAAAAAGTAAAATACAAAAACGAGGAGAACACAAGGGGCGAAAATCAGAGGAGGATCAAAAGTGTGGCACTAGGTGGAGTAAGAGAAGTGTGAAAAACGCGAGGAGAAGAAACAGGGGAGAAGAATACGAGGAGCAAGAAAAAAAAGCAAAATACAAAAACGAGGAGAACACAAGTGGCGAAAGTCAGAGGAGGATCAAAAGTGTCGCACTACGTGGAGTAAGAGAAGTGTGAAAAACCCAAGGCGAAGAAACAGGGGAGAAGAATACGAGGAGCAAGAAAAAGAAAGCAAAATACAAAAACGAGGAGAACACAAGGGGCGAAAATCAGAGGAGGATCAACAGTGTGCCACTACGAGGAGCATGAGAAGTGTGAAAAACCCGAGGCGAAGAAACAGGGGAGAAGAATACGAGGAGCAAGAAAAAAAGCAAAATACAAAAACGAGGAGAACACAAGGGGCGAAAATCAGAGGAGGATCAAAAGTGTCGCACTACGTGGAGTAAGAGAAGTGTGAAAAACCCGAGGGGAAGAAACAGGGGAGAAGAATACGAGGAGCAAGAAAAAAAAAGCAAAATACAAAAACGAGGAGAACACAAGGGGCGAAAATCAGAGGAGGATCAAAAGTGTGGCACTACGAGGAGTACGAGAAGTGTGAAAAAGCTGATGTGAAGAAACAGGGGAGAAGAATACGAGGAGCAAGAAAAAAAAGCAAAATACAAAAACGAGGAGAACACAAGGGGCGAAAATCAGAGGAGGATCAAAAGTGTGGCACTACGTGGAGTAAGAGAAGTGTGAAAAACCCGAGGCAAAGAAACAGGGGAGAAGAATACGAGGAGAAAGAAAAAAAAAGCAAAATACAAAAACGAGGAGAACACAAGGGGTGAAAATCAGAGGAGGATCATCAGTATGTCATTACGAGGAGTAAGAGAAGTGTGAAAAAGCTGATGAGAAGAAACAGGGGAGAAGAATACGAGGAGCAAGAAAAAAAAGCAAAATACAAAAACGAGGAGAACACAAGGGGCGAAAATCAGAGGAGGATCATCAGTATGTCATTACGAGGAGTAAGAGAAGTGTGAAAAAGCTGATGTGAAGAAACAGGGGAGAAGAATACGAGGAGCAAGAAAAAAAAAGCAAAATACAAAAACGAGGAGAACACAAGGGGCGAAAATCAGAGGAGGATCAAAAGTGTGGCACTACGTGGAGTAAGAGAAGTGTGAAAAACCCGAGGTGAAGAAACAGGGGAGAAGAATACGAGGAGCAAGAAAAAAAAAAGCAAAATACAAAAACGAGGAGAACACAAGGGGCGAAAATCAGAGGAGGATCTACCATATGCCACTACGAGGAGTAAGAGAAGTGTGAAAAAGCTGATGTGAAGAAACAGGGGAGAAGAATACGAGGAGCAAGAAAAAAAAAGCAAAATACAAAAACGAGGAGAACACAAGGGGCGAAAATCAGAGGAGGATCAACAGTATGCCACTACGAGGAGCAAGAGAAGTGTGAAAAACCCGAGGCGAAGAAACAGGGGCGAAGAATACGAGGAGCAAGAAAAAAAAGCAAAATACAAAAACGAGGAGAACACAAGGGGCGAAAATCAGAGGAGGATCAACAGTATGCCACTACGAGGAGTAAGACAAGTGTGAAAAAGCTGCTGTGAAGAAACAGGGGAGAAGAATACGAGGAGCAAGAAAAAAAAAGCAAAATACAAAAACGAGGAGAACACAAGGGGCGAAAATCAGAGGAGGATCAACAGTATGCCACTACGAGGAGCAAGAGAAGTGTGAAAAACCCGAGGCAAAGAAACAGGGGAGAAGAATACGAGGAGCAAGAAAAAAAAGCAAAATACAAAAACGAGGAGAACACAAGGGGCGAAAATCAGAGGAGGATCAAAAGTGTGGCACTAGGTGGAGTAACAGAAGTGTGAAAAACCCGAGGCGAAGAAACAGGGGAGAAGAATACGAGGAGCAAGGAAAAAAAAGCAAAATACAAAAACGAGGAGAACACAAGGGGCGAAAATCAGAGGAGGATCAACAGTATGCCACTACGAGGAGCAAGAGAAGTGTGAAAAACCCGAGGCGAAGAAACAGGGGAGAAGAATACGAGGAGCAAGAAAAAAAAGCAAAATACAAAAACGAGGAGAACACAAGGGGCGAAAATCAGAGGAGGATCAAAAGTGTGGCACTAGCTGGAGTAAGAGAAGTGTGAAAAACCCGAGGCGAAGAAACAGGGGAGAAAAATACGAGGAGCAAGAAAAAAAAAGCAAAATACAAAAATGAGTAGAACACAAGGGGCGAAAATCAGAGGAGGATCAACAGTATGCCACTACGAGGAGTAAGAGAAGTGTGAAAAAGCTGATGTGAAGAAACAGGGAAGAAAATACGAGGAGCAGGAAAAAAAAGCAAAATACAAAAACGAGGAGAACACAAGGGGCGAAAATCAGAGGAGGATCAACAGTATGCCACTACGAGGAGCAAGAGAAGTGTGAAAAACCCGAGGCGAAGAAACAGCAGAGAAGAATACGAGGAGCAAGAAAAAAAAGCAAAATACAAAAACGAGGAGAACACAAGGGGCGAAAATCAGAGGAGGATCAAAAGTGTGGCACTAGCTGGAGTAAGAGAAGTGTGAAAAACCCGAGGTGAAGAAACAGGGGAGAAGATTACGAGGAGCAAGAAAAAAAAAGCAAAATAAAAAAACGAGGAGAACACAAGGGGCAAAAATCAGAGGAGGATCAAAAGTGTGGCACTAGGTGGAGTAAGAGAAGTGTGAAAAACCCGAGGCGAAGAAACAGGGGAGAAGAATACGAGGAGCAAGGAAAAAAAAGCAAAATACAGAAATGAGGAGAACACAAGGGGCGAAAATCAGAGGAGGATCAACAGTATGCCACTACGAGGAGTAAGAGAAGTGTGAAAAAGCTGATGTGAAGAAACAGGGGAGAAGTATACGAGGAGCAAGAAAAAAAAAGCAAAATACAAAAACGAGGAGAACACAAGGGGCGAAAATCAGAGGAGGATCAACAGTATGCCACTACGAGGAGCAAGAGAAGTGTGAAAAACCCGAGGCAAAGAAACAGGGGAGAAGAATACGAGGAGCAAGAAAAAAAAGCAAAATACAAAAACGAGGAGAACACAAGGGGCGAAAATCAGAGGAGGATCAAAAGTGTGGCACTAGGTGGAGTAAGAGAAGTGTGAAAAACCCTAGGCGAAGAAACAGGGGAGAAGAATACGAGGAGCAAGAAAAAGAAAGCAAAATACAAAAATGAGGAGAACACAAGGGGCGAAAATCAGAGGAGGATCAAACGTGTGGCACTACGTGGAGTAAGAGAAGTCTGAAAAAGCTGATGTTAAGAAACAGGGGAGAAGAATACGAGGTGCAAGAAAAAAAAAGCAAAATACATAAACGAGGAGAACACAAGGGGCGAAAATCAGAGGAGGATCTACAGTATGCCACTACGAGGAGTAAGAGAAGTGTGAAAAAGCTGATGTGAAGAAACAGGGGAGAAGAATACGAGGAGCAAGAAAAAAAAAGCAAAATACAAAAACGAGGAGAACACAAGGGGCGAAAATCAGAGGAGGATCTACAGTATGCCACTACGAGGAGTAAGAGAAGTGTGAAAAAGCTGATGTGAAGAAACAGGGGAGAAGAATACGAGGAGCAAGAAAAAAAAAGCAAAATACAAAAACGAGGAGAACACAAGGGGCGAAAATCAGAGGAGGATCAACAGTATGCCACTACGAGGAGCAAGAGAAGTGTGAAAAACCCGAGGCGAAGAAACAGGGGAGAAGAATACGAGGAGCAAGAAAAAAAAGCAAAATACAAAAACGAGGAGAACACAAGGGGTGAAAATCAGAGGAGGATCAAAAGTGTGGCACTAGGTGGCGTAAGAGAAGTGTGAAAAACCCGAGGCGAAGAAACAGGGGAGAAAAATACGAGGAGCAAGAAAAAAAAAGCAAAATACAAAAATGAGTAGAACACAAGGGGCGAAAATCAGAGGAGGATCAACAGTATGCCACTACGAGGAGTAAGAGAAGTGTGAAAAAGCTGATGTGAAGAAACAGGGGAGAAAATACGAGGAGCAGGAAAAAAAAGCAAAATACAAAAACGAGGAGAACACAAGGGGCGAAAATCAGAGGAGGATCAACAGTATGCCACTACGAGGAGCAAGAGAAGTGTGAAAAACCCGAGGCGAAGAAACAGCAGAGAAGAATACGAGGAGCAAGAAAAAAAAGCAAAATACAAAAACGAGGAGAACACAAGGGGCAAAAATCAGAGGAGGATCAAAACTGTGGCACTAGCTGGAGTAAGAGAAGTGTGAAAAACCCGAGGTGAAGAAACAGGGGAGAAGATTACGAGGAGCAAGAAAAAAAAAGCAAAATACAAAAACGAGGAGAACACAAGGGGCGAAAATCAGAGGAGGATCAAAAGTGTGGCACTAGGTGGAGTAAGAGAAGTGTGAAAAACGCGAGGCGAAGAAACACGGGAGAAAAATACGAGGAGCAAGAAAAAAAAAGCAAAATACAAAAACGAGGAGAACACAAGGGGCGAAAATCAGAGGAGGATCAAAAGTGTGGCACTAGGTGGAGTAAGAGAAGTGTGAAAAACCCGAGGTGAAGAAACAGGGGAGAAGAATACGAGGAGCAAGGAAAAAAAAGCAAAATACAAAAACGAGGAGAACACAAGGGGCGAAAATCAGAGGAGGATCAACAGTATGCCACTACGAGGAGTAAGAGAAGTGTGAAAAAGCTGATGTGAAGAAACAGGGGAGAAGAATACGAGGAGCAAGAAAAAAAAAGCAAAATACAAAAACGAGGAGAACACAAGGGGCGAAAATCAGAGGAGGATCAACAGTATGCCACTACGAGGAGCAAGAGAAGTGTGAAAAACCCGAGGCAAAGAAACAGGGGAGAAGAATACGAGGTGCAAGAAAAAAAAGCAAAATACAAAAACGAGGAGAACACAAGGGGCGAAAATCAGAGGAGGATCAAAAGTGTGGCACTAGGTGGAGTAAGAGAAGTGTGAAAAACCCTAGGCGAAGAAACAGGGGAGAAGAATACGAGGAGCAAGAAAAAAAAAGCAAAATACAAAAATGAGGAGAACACAAGGGGCGAAAATCAGAGGAGGATCAACAGTGTGGCACTACAAGGAGCAAGAGCAGTGTGAAAAACCCGAGGCGAAGAAACAGAGGAGAAGAATACGGGGAGCAAGAAAAAAAAAGCAAAATACAAAAACGAGGAGCAGACAAGTGGGGAAAATCAGAGGAGAATCAAATGTATGCCAATACGAGGAGCAAGAGCAGTGTGAAAAACCCGAGTTGAAGAAACAGGGGAGAAGAATACGAGGAGCAAGAAAGAAAAAGCAAAAGACAAGAACGAGGAGCAGACAAGGGTTGGAAATCAGAGGAGAATCAACAGTATGCAACTACGAGGAGCAAGAGCATTGTGAAAAACCCGAGGCGAAGATTCCCACGTGATTCCCAAGTGATTCTCACGTGATGCCCACATGATTCCCACGTAATTCCCACGTGATTCCCACGTGATGCCCACCTGATGCCCACGTGATGCCCACGTGTTGCCCACGTGATGCCCACGTGATTCCCACGTGTTGCCCACGTGATTCCCACGTGATTCCCACGTGATGGCCACGTGATGCCCACGTGATTCTCACGTGATGGCCACGTGATTCCCACGTGTGCCCACGTGATTCCCACGTGATTCCCACGTGATCCCCACGTGATGGCCACTTGATGCCCACGTGATTCCCAGGTGATTCCCACGTGATTCCAACGTGATTCCCACGTGATGCCCACGTGATTCCCACGTGATTCCCACGTGATGCCCAAGTGATGCCCACGTGATTCCCACGTGATGGCCACGTGATTCCCACGTGATTCCCACGTGTTGCCCACGTGATTCCCACGTGATTCCGACGTGATGCCCACGTGATGCCCACGTGATTCCCACGTGATGGCCACGTGATGCCCACGTGATTCCCACGTGATGGCCACGTGATGCCCACGTGATGCCCACGTGATGGCCACGTGATTCCCACGTGATGCCCACGTGATTCCCACGTGATGCCCACGTGATGCCTACGTGATTCCCACGTGATTCCCACGTGATGCCCATGTGATGGCCACGTGATTCCCACGTGTTGCCCACGTGATTCCCACCTGATTCCCACGTGATTCCCACGTGATGGCCACGTGATTCCCACGTGATTCCCATGTGATGCCCACGTGATGCCCACGTGATTCCCAAGTGATTCCCACGTGATGGCCACGTGATGCCCACGTAATTCCCACGTGATGCCCACGTCATTCCCACGTGATTCCCACGTGATTCCCACATGTTGCCCACGTGATTCTCACGTGATTCCCACGTGATGGCCACGTGTTTCCCACGTGTTGCCGACGTGATGCCCACGTGTTTCCCACATATTGCCCACATGATTCCCACTTGATTCCCACGTGATTCTCACGTGATGCCCACGTGATTCCCACGTGATTCCCACGTGATGGCCACGTGATTTCCACGTGATGCCCACGTGATGCCCACGTGATTCCCACGTGATGCCCACGTGATTCCTACGTGATGGCCACGTGATTCCCACGTGTTGCCCACGTGATTCCCACGTGATGCCCACGTGATTCCCACGTGATTCCCACGTGATGGCCACGTGATTCCCACGTGATGCCCACGTGTTGACCACGTGTTTGCCACGTGATTCCCACGTGATTCACAGGTGATGCCCACGTGATTCCCACGTGATTCCCACGTGATGCCCACGTGATGCCCACGTGATTCCCACGTGATGGCCACGTGATTCCCACGTGATTCCCACGTGATGCCCACGTGATTTCCACGTGATTCCCACGTGATGCCCACGTGATGCCTACGTGAATCCCACGTGATTCCCACGTGATGCCCACGTGATGCCCATGTGATGGCCACGTGATTCCCACGTGTTGCCCACGTGATTCCCACCTGATTCCAACGTGATTCCCACGTGATGGCCACGTGATTCCCACGTGATTCCCATGTGATGCCCACGTGATGCCCACGTGATTCCCAAGTGATTCCCACGTGATGGCCACGTGATGCCCACGTAATTCCCACGTGATGCCCACGTCATTCCCACGTGATTCCCACGTGATTCCCACATGTTGCCCACGTGATTCTCACGTGATTCCCACGTGATGGCCACGTGTTTCCCACGTGTTGCCCACGTGATGCCCACGTGTTTCCCACATATTGCCCACGTGATTCCCACTTGATTCCCACGTGATTCTCACGTGATGCCCACGTGATTCCCACGTGATTCCCACGTGATGGCCACGTGATTTCCACGTGATGCCCACGTGATGCCCACGTGATTCCCACGTGATGGCCACGTGATTCCCACGTGTTGCCCACGTGATTCCCACGTGATGCCCACGTGATTCCCACGTGATTCCCACGTGATGGCCACGTGATTCCCACGTGATGCCCACGTGTTGACCACGTGTTTGCCACGTGATTCCCACGTGATTCACAGGTGATGCCCACGTGATTCCCACGTGATTCCCACGTGATGCCCACGTGATGCCCACGTGATTCCCACGTGATGGCCACGTGATTCCCACGTGATTCCCACGTGATGCCCACGTGATTTCCACGTGATTCCCACGTGATGCATACGTGTTTCCCACGTGTTGCCCACGTGATGCCCACGTGATTCCCAAGTGATTCCCACGTGTTGCCCACGTGATTCCCATGTGATTCCCACTGTTGCCCACGTGATTCCCACGTGATGCCCACGTGATTCCCATGTGTTGCCCACGTGATGCCCACGTGATGCCCACGTGATACCCTCGTGATTCCCCCGTGATTCCCACGTGATTCCCACGTGATGGCCACCTGATTCCCACGTGATTCCCACGTGTTGCCCACGTGATACCCACCTGATGCCCACATTATTCCCACGTGATTCCCACATGATGGCCACGTGATTCCCACGTGTTTCCCACGTGATTCCCACGTGATTCCCAAGTGATGGCCACGTGATTCTCACGTGATTCCCACGTGATTCCCACGTGATACCCACCTGATGCCCACATTATTCCCACGTGATTCCCACATGATGGCCAGGTGATTCCCACGTGTTGCCCACGTGATTCCCACGTGATTCCCACTTGATGCCCACGTGATTCCCACGTGACTCCCAAGTGATTCTCACGTGATTCCCACGTGATTCCCACGTGATTTCCACGTGTTGCCCACGTGATGCCCACGTGATGCCCACGTGATTCCCATGTGATTCCAACGTGATGCCCACGTGATTCCCACGTGACTCCAAACTGATTCTCACGTGATGCCCACGTGAAGACCACGTGATGCCCACGTTACACCCACGTGATGCCCAAGTGATTCCAACGGGATCAGAGAAGCATAAAAGTGTAAAAATACGAGGAGCAAGAAAAGTGTGAAAAATCCCAGGAGGAGAAATAGGGGAGAAAAATATGAGGAGCGAAAAAAAAAAAAAACACAAAAATACGAGGAGTAGAAAAGTGGGGAAAATAAGTGGAGCCTCAAAAGTGTGAAAATACGAGGAGAAAGAAAATCGTGAAAAACACGAGGAGCAAGAAAAGGGAAGAAATATATGAGGAGCAAAAAACAAAAACAAAAACAAAAAATACGAGGAGCAGAAAAGTGTGAAAAATAAGAGGAGCGTCAAACGTGTGAAAATACGAGGAGCAAGAAAAGTGTGAAAAACACGAGGAGCAAGAAAAGGGAAGAAACATACGAGGAGAAAAAAAAAAAAAAAACAGAAAAATACGAGGAGCAGAAAAGTGTGAAAAATAAGAGGAGCATGAAAAGTGTGAAAATACGAGGAGCAACAAATGTGTGAAAAACCTGAGGTTAAGAAAAAGGGGAGAAGAATACGAGGAGCAAGAAAAAAAAAGCAAAATACATAAACGAGGAGAACACAAGGGGCGAAAATCAGAGGAGGATCAACAGTATGCCACTACGAGGAGCAAGAGAAGTGTGAAAAACCCGAAGCGAAGAAACAGGGGAGAAGAATACGAGGAGCAAGAAAAAAAGTAAAATACAAAAACGAGGAGAACACAAGGGGCGAAAATCAGAGGAGGATCAAAAGTGTGGCACTAGGTGGAGTAAGAGAAGTGTGAAAAACGCGAGGAGAAGAAACAGGGGAGAAGAATACGAGGAGCAAGAAAAAAAAGCAAAATACAAAAACGAGGAGAACACAAGTGGCGAAAGTCAGAGGAGGATCAAAAGTGTGGCAATACGTGGAGTAAGAGAAGTGTGAAAAACCCAAGGCGAAGAAACAGGGGAGAAGAATATGAGGAGCAAGAAAAAGAAAGCAAAATACAAAAACGAGGAGAACACAAGGGGCGAAAATCAGAGGAGGATCCACAGTGTGCCACTACGAGGAGCATGAGAAGTGTGAAAAACCCGAGGCGAAGAAACAGGGGAGAAGAATACGAGGAGCAAGAAAAAAAGCAAAATACAAAAACGAGGAGAACACAAGGGGCGAAAATCAGAGGAGGATCAAAAGTGTCGCACTACGTGGAGTAAGAGAAGTGTGAAAAACCCGAGGGGAAGAAACAGGGGAGAAGAATACGAGGAGCAAGAAAAAAAAAGCAAAATACAAAAACGAGGAGAACACAAGGGGCGAAAATCAGAGGAGGATCAAAAGTGTGGCACTACGAGGAGTACGAGAAGTGTGAAAAAGCTGATGTGAAGAAACAGGGGAGAAGAATACGAGGAGCAAGAAAAAAAAGCAAAATACAAAAACGAGGAGAACACAAGGGGCGAAAATCAGAGGAGGATCAAAAGTGTGGCACTACGTGGAGTAAGAGAAGTGTGAAAAACCCGAGGCAAAGAAACAGGGGAGAAGAATACGAGGAGAAAGAAAAAAAAAGCAAAATACAAAAACGAGGAGAACACAAGGGGCGAAAATCAGAGGAGGATCAGCAGTATGCCACTACGAGGAGTAAGAGAAGTGTGAAAAAGCTGATGTGAAGAAACAGGGGAGAAGAATACGAGGAGCAAGAAAAAAAAAGCAAAATACAAAAACGAGGAGAACACAAGGGGCGAAAATCAGAGGAGGATCAACAGTATGCCACTACGAGGAGCAAGAGAAGTGTGAAAAACCCGAGGCGGAGAAACAGGGGAGAAGAATACGAGGAGCAAGAAAAAAAGCAAAATACAAAAACGAGGAGAACACAAGGGGCGAAAATCAGAGGAGGATCAGCAGTATGCCACTACGAGGAGTAAGAGAAGTGTGAAAAAGCTGATATGAAGAAACAGGGGAGAAGAATACGAGGAGCAAGAAAAAAAAAGCAAAATACAAAAACGAGGAGAACACAAGGGGCGAAAATCAGAGGAGGATCAACAGTATGCCACTACGAGGAGCAAGAGAAGTGTGAAAAATCCGAGGCGAAGAAACAGGGGAGAAGAAAACGAGGAGCAAGAAAAAAAGCAAAATACAAAAATGAGGAGAACACAAGGGGCGAAAATCAGAGGAGGATCAAAAGTGTGGCACTACGTGGAGTAAGAGACGTGCGAAAAACCCGAGGCGAAGAAACAGGGGAGAAGAATACGAGGAGCAAGAAAGTAAAAGCAAAAGACAAGAACGAGGAGCAGACAAGGGTTGGAAATCAGAGGAGAATCAACAGTATGCAACTACGAGGAGCAAGAGCATTGTGAAAAACCCGAGGCGAAGATTCCCACGTGATTCCCAAGTGATTCTCACGTGATGCCCACATGATTCCCACGTAATTCCCACGTGATTCCCACGTGATGCCCACCTGATGCCCACGTGATGCCCACGTGTTGCCCACGTGATGCCCACGTGATTCCCACGTGTTGCCCACGTGATTCCCACGTGATTCCCACGTGATGGCCACGTGATGCCCACGTGATTCTCACGTGATGGCCACGTGATTCCCACGTGATGCCCACGTGATTCCCACGTGATTCCCACATGATGCCCACGTGATGCCCACTTGATGCCCACGTGATTCCCACGTGATTCCCACGTGATTCCAACGTGATTCCCACGTGATGCCCACGTGATTCCCACGTGATTCCCACGTGATGCCCAAGTGATGCCCACGTGATTCCCACGTGATGGCCACGTGATTCCCACGTGATTCCCACGTGTTGCCCACGTGATTCCCACGTGATTCCCACGTGATGCCCACGTGATGCCCACGTGATTCCCACGTGATGGCCACGTGATGCCCACGTGATTCCCACGTGATGGCCACGTGATGCCCACGTGATGGCCACGTGATTCCCACGTGATGCCCACGTGATTCCCACGTGATGCCCACGTGATGCCTACGTGATTCCCACGTGATTCCCACGTGATGCCACGTGATGCCCATGTGATGGCCACGTGATTCCCACGTGTTGCCCACGTGATTCCCACCTGATTCCCACGTGATTCCCACGTGATGGCCACGTGATTCCCATGTGATGCCCACGTGATGCCCACGTGATTCCCAAGTGATTCCCACGTGATGGCCACGTGATGCCCACGTAATTCCCACGTGATGCCCACGTCATTCCCACGTGATTCCCACGTGATTCCCACATGTTGCCAACGTGATTCTCACGTGATTCCCACGTGATTGCCACGTGTTTCCCACGTGTTGCCCACGTGATGCCCACGTGTTTCCCACATATTGCCCACATGATTCCCACTTGATTCCCACGTGATTCTCACGTGATGCCCACGTGATTCCCACGTGATTCCCACGTGATGGCCACGTGATTTCCACGTGATGCCCACGTGATGCCCACGTGATTCCCACGTGATGCCCACGTGTTGACCACGTGTTTGCCACGTGATTCCCACGTGATTCACAGGTGATGCCCACGTGATTCCCACGTGATTCCCACATGATGCCCACGTGATTCCCACGTGATGGCCACGTGATTCCCACGTGATTCCCACGTGATTTCCACGTGATTCCCACGTGATTCCCACGTGATGCATACGTGTTTCCCACGTGTTGCCCACGTGATGCCCACGTGATTCCCAAGTGATTCCCACGTGTTGCCCACGTGATTCCCATGTGATTCCCACTGTTGCCCACGTGATTCCCACGTGATGCCCACGTGATTCCCATGTGTTGCCCACGTGATGCCCACGTGATGCCCACGTGATACCCTCGTGATTCCCCCGTGATTCCCACGTGATTCCCACGTGATGGCCACCTGATTCCCACGTGATTCCCACGTGTTGCCCACGTGATACCCACCTGATGCCCACATTATTCCCACGTGATTCCCACATGATGGCCACGTGATTCCCACGTGTTTCCCACGTGATTCCCACGTGATTCCCAAGTGATGGCCACGTGATTCTCACGTGATTCCCACGTGATTCCCACGTGATACCCACCTGATGCCCACATTATTCCCACGTGATTCCCACATGATGGCCAGGTGATTCCCACGTGTTGCCCACGTGATTCCCACGTGATTCCCACTTGATGCCCACGTGATTCCCACGTGACTCCCAAGTGATTCTCACGTGATTCCCACGTGATTCCCACGTGATTTCCACGTGTTGCCCACGTGATGCCCACGTGATTCCCATGTGATTCCAACGTGATGCCCACGTGATTCCCACGTGACTCCAAACTGATTCTCACGTGATGCCCACGTGAAGACCACGTGATGCCCACGTTACACCCACGTGATGCCCAAGTGATTCCAACGGGATCAGAGAAGCATAAAAGTGTAAAAATACGAGGAGCAAGAAAAGTGTGAAAAATCCCAGGAGGAGAAATAGGGGAGAAAAATATGAGGAGCGAAAAAAAAAAAAAACACAAAAATACGAGGAGGAGAAAAGTGGGGAAAATAAGTGGAGCCTCAAAAGTGTGAAAATACGAGGAGAAAGAAAATCGTGAAAAACACGAGGAGCAAGAAAAGGGAAGAAATATATGAGGAGCAAAAAACAAAAACAAAAACAAAAAATACGAGGAGCAGAAAAGTGTGAAAAATAAGAGGAGCATCAAACGTGTGAAAATACGAGGAGCAAGAAAAGTGTGAAAAACACGAGGAGCAAGAAAAGGGAAGAAACATACGAGGAGCAAAAAAAAAAAAAAACAGAAAAATACGAGGAGCAGAAAAGTGTGAAAAATAAGAGGAGCATGAAAAGTGTGAAAATACGAGGAGCAACAAATGTGTGAAAAACCTGAGGTTAAGAAAAAGGGGAGAAGAATACGAGGAGCAAGAAAAAAAAGCAAAATACAAAAACGAGGAGAACACAAGGGGCGAAAATCAGAGGAGGATCAAAAGTGTGGCACTAGCTGGAGTAAGAGAAGTGTGAAAAACCCGATGTGAAGAAACAGGGGAGAAGAATACGAGGAGCAAGGAAAAAAAAAGCAAAATACAAAAACGAGGAGAACACAAGGGGCGAAAATCAGAGGAGGATCAAAAGTGTGGCACTACGTGGAGTAAGAGAAGTGTGAAAAACCCGAGGTGAAGAAACAGGGGAGAAGAATACGAGGAGCAAGAAAAAAAAAGCAAAATACAAAAACGAGGAGAACACAAGGGGCGAAAATCAGAGGAGGATCAACAGTACGCCACTACGAGGAGTAAGAGAAGTGTGAAAAAGCTGATGTGAAGAAACAGGGGAGAAGAATACGGGGAGCAAGAAAAAACAAGCAAAATACAAAAACGAGGAGAACACAAGGGGCGAAAATCAGAGGAGGATCAACAGTATGCCACTACGAGGAGGAAGAGAAGTGTGAAAAACCCGACGCAAAGAAACAGGGGAGAAGAATACGAGGAGCAAGAAAAAAAAGCAAAATACATAAACGAGGAGAACACAAGGGGCGAAAATCAGAGGAGGATCAACAGTATGCCACTACGAGGAGCAAGAGAAGTGTGAAAAACCCTGGGTGAAGAAACAGGGGAGAAGAATACGAGGAGCAAGAAAAAAAAAGCAAAATACATAAATGAGGAGAACACAAGGGGCGAAAATCAGAGGAGGATCAAACGTGTGGCACTACGTGGAGTAAGAGAAGTCTGAAAAAGCTGATGTGAAGAAACAGGGGAGAAGAATACGAGGTGCAAGAAAAAAAAGCAAAATACAAAAACGAGGAGAACACAAGGGGCGGAAATCAGAGGAGGATCAACAGTATGCCACTACGAGGAGCAAGAGAAGTGTGAAAAACCCGAGGCGGAGAAACAGGGGAGAAGAATACGAGGAGCAAGAAAAAAAGCAAAATACAAAAACGAGGAGAACACAAGGGGCGAAAATCAGAGGAGGATCAGCAGTATGCCACTACGAGGAGTAAGAGAAGTGTGAAAAAGCTGATGTGAAGAAACAGGGGAGAAGAATACGAGGAGCAAGAAAAAAAAAGCAAAATACAAAAACGAGGAGAACACAAGGGGCGAAAATCAGAGGAGGATCAACAGTATGCCACTACGAGGAGCAAGAGAAGTGTGAAAAATCCGAGGCGAAGAAACAGGGGAGAAGAAAACGAGGAGCAAGAAAAAAAGCAAAATACAAAAATGAGGAGAACACAAGGGGCGAAAATCAGAGGAGGATCAAAAGTGTGGCACTACGTGGAGTAAGAGACGTGCGAAAAACCCGACGTGAAGAAACAGGGGAGAAGAATACGAGGAGCAAGAAAAAAAAAGCAAAATACAAAAACTAGGAGAACACAAGGGGCGAAAATCAGAGGAGGATCATCAGTATGTCATTACGAGGAGTAAGAGAAGTGTGAAAAAGCTGATGTGAAGAAACAGGGGAGAAGAATACGAGGAGCAAGAAAAAAAAGCAAAATACAAAAACGAGGAGAACACAAGGGGCGAAAATCAGAGGAGGATCATCAGTATGTCATTACGAGGAGTAAGAGAAGTGTGAAAAAGCTGATGTGAAGAAACAGGGGAGAAGAATACGAGGAGCAAGAAAAAAAAAGCAAAATACAAAAACCAGGAGAACACAAGGGCCGAAAATCAGAGGAGGATCAAAAGTGCGGCACTACGTGGAGTAAGAGAAGTGTGAAAAACCCGAGGTGAAGAAACAGGGGAGAAGAATACGAGGAGCAAGAAAAAAAAAAGCAAAATACAAAAACGAGGAGAACACAAGGGGCGAAAATCAGAGGAGGATCTACCATATGCCACTACGAGGAGTAAGAGAAGTGTGAAAAAGCTGATGTGAAGAAACAGGGGAGAAGAATACGAGGAGCAAGAAAAAAAAAGCAAAATACAAAAACGAGGAGAACACAAGGGGCGAAAATCAGAGGAGGATCAACAGTATGCCACTACGAGGAGCAAGAGAAGTGTGAAAAACCCGAGGCGAAGAAACAGGGGCGAAGAATACGAGGAGCAAGAAAAAAAAGCAAAATACAAAAACGAGGAGAACACAAGGGGCGAAAATCAGAGGAGGATCAACAGTATGCCACTACGAGGAGTAAGAGAAGTGGGAAAAAGCTGATGTGAAGAAACAGGGGAGAAGAATACGAGGAGCAAGAAAAAAAAGCAAAATACAAAAACGAGGAGAACACAAGGGGCGAAAATCAGAGGAGGATCAAAAGTGTGGCACTACGTGGAGTAAGAGAAGTGTGAAAAACCCGAGGCGAAGAAACAGGGGAGAAGAATACGAGGAGCAAGAAAAAAAAGCAAAATACAAAAACGAGGAGAACACAAGGGGCGAAAATCAGAGGAGGATCAAAAGTCTGGCACTAGGTGGAGTAAGAGAAGTGTGAAAAACCCGAGGTGAAGAAACAGGGGAGAAGAATACGAGGAGCAAGAAAAAAAAAGCAAAATACAAAAATGAGGAGAACACAAGGGGCGAAAATCAGAGGAGGATCAAAAGTGTGGCACTAGGTGGAGTAACAGAAGTGTGAAAAACCCGAAGCGAAGAAACAGGGGAGAAGAATACGAGGAGCAAGAAAAAAAAAGCAAAATACAAAAACGAGGAGAACACAAGGGGCGAAAATCAGAGGTGGATCAGCAGTATGCCACTACGAGGAGTAAGAGAAGTGTGAAAAAGCTGATGTGAAGAAACAGGGGAGAAGAATACGGGGAGCAAGAAAAAAAAAGCAAAATACAAAAACGAGGAGAACACAAGGGGCGAAAATCAGAGGAGGATCAACAGTATGCCACTACGAGGAGCAAGAGAAGTGTGAAAAACCGGAGGCAAAGAAACAGGGGAGAAGAATACGAGGAGCAAGAAAAAAAAGCAAAATACAAAAACGAGGAGAACACAAGGGGCGAAAATCAGAGGAGGATCAAAAGTGTGGCACTAGGTGGAGTAAGAGAAGTGTGAAAAACCCTAGGCGAAGAAACAGGGGAGAAGAATACGAGGAGCAAGAAAAAAAAAGCAAAATACAAAAATGAGGAGAACACAAGGGGCGAAAATCAGAGGAGGATCAAACGTGTGGCACTACGTGGAGTAAGAGAAGTCTGAAAAAGCTGATGTGAAGAAACAGGGGAGAAGAATACGAGGAGCAAGAAAAAAAAAGCAAAATACAAAAACGAGGAGAACACAAGGGGCGAAAATCAGAGGAGGATCAACAGTAGGCCACTACGAGGAGCAAAAGAAGTGTGAAAAACCCGAGGCGAAGAAACAGGGGAGAAGAATACGAGGAGCAAAGAAACAAAAGCAAAATACAAAAACGAAGAAAACACAAGGGGCGAAAATCAGAGGAGGATCAAAAGTGTGGCACTACGTGGAGTCAGAGAAGTGTGAAAAACCCGAGGCGAAGAAACAGGGGAGAAGAATACGAGGAGCAAGAAAAAAAAAGCAAAATACAAAAATGAGGAGAACACAAGGGGCGAAAATCAGAGGAGGATCAAACGTGTGGCACTACGTGGAGTAAGAGAAGTGTGAAAAACCCGAGGTGAAGAAACAGGGGAGAAGAATAGGAGGAGCAAGAAAAAAAAAGCAAAATACAAAAACGAGGAGAACACCAGGGGCGAAAATCAGAGGAGGATCAATAGTGTGGCACAACAAGGAGCAAGAGCAGTGTGAAAATCCTGATGTGAAGAAACAGGGGAGAAGAATACGAGGAGCAAGAAAAAAAAAGCAAAATACAAAAACGAGGAGAACACAAGGGGCGAAAATCAGAGGAGGATCAAAAGTGTGGCCCTACAAGGAGCAAGAGCAGTGTGAAATCCTGATGTGAAGAAACAGGGGAGAAGAATACAAGGAGCAAGAAAAAAAAGCAAAATACATAAACGAGGAGAACACAAGGGGCGAAAATCAGAGGAGGATCAACAATATGCCACTACGAGGAGCAAGAGAAGTGTGAAAAACCCAAGGCGAAAAAACAGGGGAGAAGAATACGAGGAGCAAGAAAAAAAAAGCAAAATACAAAAACGAGGAGAACACAAGGGGCGAAGATCAGAGGAGGATCAACGTGTGGCACTACGAGGAGCAAGAGAAGTGTGAAAAACCCGAGTCGAAGAAACAGGGGAGAAGAATACGAGGAGAAAGAAAATAAAAGCAAAATACAATATCGAGGAGAACACAAGGGGCGAAAATCAGAGGAGGATCAACAGTATGCCACTATGAGGAGCAAGAGAAGAGTGAAAAACCCGAGGTGAAGAAACAGGAGAGAAGAATACGAGGAGCAAGAAAAAAAAAGCAAAATACAAAAACGAAGAGAACACAAGGGGCGAAAATCAGAGGAGGATCAACAGTGTGGCACTACAAGGAGCAAGAGCAGTGTGAAAAACCCGAGGCGAAGAAACAGGGGAGAAGAATACGAGGAGCAAGAAAGAAAAAGCAAAATACAAAAACGAGGAGCAGACAAGTGGGGAAAATCAGAGGAGAATCAAATGTATGCCAATACGAGGAGCAAGAGCAGTGTGAAAAACCCGAGTTGAAGAAACAGGGGAGAAGAATACGAGGAGCAAGAAAGAAAAAGCAAAAGACAAGAACGAGGAGCAGACAAGGGTTGGAAATCAGAGGAGAATCAACAGTATGCAACTACGAGGAGCAAGAGCATTGTGAAAAACCCGAGGCGAAGATTCCCACGTGATTCCCAAGTGATTCTCACGTGATGCCCACATGATTCCCACGTAATTCCCACGTGATTCCCACGTGATGCCCACCTGATGCCCACGTGATGCCCACGTGTTGCCCACGTGATGCCCACGTGATTCCCACGTGTTGCCCACGTGATTCCCACGTGATTCCCACGTGATGGCCACGTGATGCCCACGTGATTCTCACGTGATGGCCACGTGATTCCCACGTGATGCCCACGTGATTCCCACGTGATTCCCACGTGATGCCCACGTGATGGCCACTTGATGCCCACGTGATTCCCAGGTGATTCCCACGTGATTCCAACGTGATTCCCACGTGATGCCCACGTGATTCCCACGTGATTCCCACGTGATGCCCAAGTGATGCCCACGTGATTCCCACGTGATGGCCACGTGATTCCCACGTGATTCCCACGTGTTGCCCACGTGATTCCCACGTGATTCCGACGTGATGCCCACGTGATGCCCACGTGATTCCCACGTGATTCCCACGTGATGCCCAAGTGATGGCCACGTGATTCCCACGTGATTCCCACGTGATTCCCACGTGATTCCCTCGTGTTGCCCACGTGATCCCCACGTGATTCCCACGTGATGCCCACGTGATGCCCACGTGATTCCCACGTGATGGCCACGTGATGCCCACGTGATTCCCACGTGATGGCCACGTGATGCCCACGTGATGGCCACGTGATTCCCACGTGATGCCCACGTGATTCCCACGTGATGCCCACGTGATGCCTACGTGATTCCCACGTGATTCCCACGTGATGCCACGTGATGCCCATGTGATGGCCACGTGATTCCCACGTGATGCCCACGTGATTCCCACCTGATTCCCACGTGATTCCCACGTGATGGCCACGTGATTCCCATGTGATGCCCACGTGATGCCCACGTGATTCCCAAGTGATTCCCACGTGATGGCCACGTGATGCCCACGTAATTCCCACGTGATGCCCACGTCATTCCCACGTGATTCCCACGTGATTCCCACATGTTGCCAACGTGACTCTCACGTGATTCCCACGTGATTGCCACGTGTTTCCCACGTGTTGCCCACGTGATGCCCACGTGTTTCCCACATATTGCCCACATGATTCCCACTTGATTCCCACGTGATTCTCACGTGATGCCCACGTGATTCCCACGTGATTCCCACGTGATGGCCACGTGATTTCCACGTGATGCCCACGTGATGCCCACGTGATTCCCACGTGATGCCCACGTGATTCCCACGTGATGCCCACGTGTTGACCACGTGTTTGCCACGTGATTCCCACGTGATTCACAGGTGATGCCCACGTGATTCCCACGTGATTCCCACATGATGCCCACGTGATTCCCACGTGATGGCCACGTGATTCCCACGTGATTCCCACGTGATTTCCACGTGATTCCCACGTGATTCCCACGTGATGCATACGTGTTTCCCACGTGTTGCCCACGTGATGCCCACGTGATTCCCAAGTGATTCCCACGTGTTGCCCACGTGATTCCCATGTGATTCCCACTGTTGCCCACGTGATTCCCACGTGATGCCCACGTGATTCCCATGTGTTGCCCACGTGATGCCCACGTGATGCCCACGTGATACCCTCGTGATTCCCCCGTGATTCCCACGTGATTCCCACGTGATGGCCACCTGATTCCCACGTGATTCCCACGTGTTGCCCACGTGATACCCACCTGATGCCCACATTATTCCCACGTGATTCCCACATGATGGCCACGTGATTCCCACGTGTTTCCCACGTGATTCCCACGTGATTCCCAAGTGATGGCCACGTGATTCTCACGTGATTCCCACGTGATTCCCACGTGATACCCACCTGATGCCCACATTATTCCCACGTGATTCCCACATGATGGCCAGGTGATTCCCACGTGTTGCCCACGTGATTCCCACGTGATTCCCACTTGATGCCCACGTGATTCCCACGTGACTCCCAAGTGATTCTCACGTGATTCCCACGTGATTCCCACGTGATTTCCACGTGTTGCCCACGTGATGCCCACGTGATTCCCATGTGATTCCAAC
This sequence comes from Cervus elaphus, assembly GCF_910594005.1. Lineage (NCBI taxonomy): Eukaryota > Metazoa > Chordata > Mammalia > Artiodactyla > Cervidae > Cervus > Cervus elaphus. The sequence continues at coordinate 84,023,678 of NC_057836.1, forward strand.
GTGATGCCCACGTGATTCCCACGTGACTCCAAACTGATTCTCACGTGATGCCCACGTGAAGACCACGTGATGCCCACGTTACACCCACGTGATGCCCAAGTGATTCCAACGGGATCAGAGAAGCATAAAAGTGTAAAAATACGAGGAGCAAGAAAAGTGTGAAAAATCCCAGGAGGAGAAATAGGGGAGAAAAATATGAGGAGCGAAAAAAAAAAAAAAACACAAAAATACGAGGAGTAGAAAAGTGGGGAAAATAAGTGGAGCCTCAAAAGTGTGAAAATACGAGGAGAAAGAAAATCGTGAAAAACACGAGGAGCAAGAAAAGGGAAGAAATATATGAGGAGCAAAAAACAAAAACAAAAACAAAAAATACGAGGAGCAGAAAAGTGTGAAAAATAAGAGGAGCATCAAACGTGTGAAAATACGAGGAGCAAGAAAAGTGTGAAAAACACGAGGAGAAAGAAAAGGGAAGAAACATACGAGGAGCAAAAAAAAAAAAAAACAGAAAAATACGAGGAGCAGAAAAGTGTGAAAAATAAGAGGAGCATGAAAAGTGTGAAAATACGAGGAGCAACAAATGTGTGAAAAACCTGAGGTTAAGAAAAAGGGGAGAAGAATACGAGGAGCAAGAAAAAAAAGCAAAATACAAAAACGAGGAGAACACAAGGGGCGAAAATCAGAGGAGGATCAAAAGTGTGGCACTAGCTGGAGTAAGAGAAGTGTGAAAAACCCGATGTGAAGAAACAGGGGAGAAGAATACGAGGAGCAAGAAAAAAAAAGCAAAATACAAAAACGAGGAGAACACAAGGGGCGAAAATCAGAGGAGGATCAAAAGTGTGGCACTACGTGGAGTAAGAGAAGTGTGAAAAACCCGAGGCGAAGAAACAGGGGAGAAGAATACGAGGAGCAAGAAAAAAAAAGCAAAATACAAAAACGAGGAGAACACAAGGGGCGAAAATCAGAGGAGGATCAACAGTACGCCACTACGAGGAGTAAGAGAAGTGTGAAAAAGCTGATGTGAAGAAACAGGGGAGAAGAATACGGGGAGCAAGAAAAAACAAGCAAAATACAAAAACGAGGAGAACACAAGGGGCGAAAATCAGAGGAGGATCAACAGTATGCCACTACGAGGAGGAAGAGAAGTGTGAAAAACCCGACGCAAAGAAACAGGGGAGAAGAATACGAGGAGCAAGAAAAAAAAGCAAAATACAAAAACGAGGAGAACACAAGGGGCGAAAATCAGAGGAGGATCAACAGTATGCCACTACGAGGAGCAAGAGAAGTGTGAAAAACCCTGGGCGAAGAAACAGGGGAGAAGAATACGAGGAGCAAGAAAAAAAAAGCAAAATACATAAATGAGGAGAACACAAGGGGCGAAAATCAGAGGAGGATCAAACGTGTGGCACTACGTGGAGTAAGAGAAGTCTGAAAAGCTGATGTGAAGAAACAGGGGAGAAGAATACGAGGTGCAAGAAAAAAAAGCAAAATACAAAAACGAGGAGAACACAAGGGGCGGAAATCAGAGGAGGATCAACAGTATGCCACTACGAGGAGCAAGAGAAGTGTGAAAAACCCGAGGTGGAGAAACAGGGGAGAAGAATACGAGGAGCAAGAAAAAAAGCAAAATACAAAAACGAGGAGAACACAAGGGGCGAAAATCAGAGGAGGATCAGCAGTATGCCACTACGAGGAGTAAGAGAAGTGTGAAAAAGCTGATGTGAAGAAACAGGGGAGAAGAATACGAGGAGCAAGAAAAAAAAAGCAAAATACAAAAACGAGGAGAACACAAGGGGCGAAAATCAGAGGAGGATCAACAGTATGCCACTACGAGGAGCAAGAGAAGTGTGAAAAATCCGAGGCGAAGAAACAGGGGAGAAGAAAACGAGGAGCAAGAAAAAAAGCAAAATACAAAAATGAGGAGAACACAAGGGGCGAAAATCAGAGGAGGATCAAAAGTGTGGCACTACGTGGAGTAAGAGACGTGCGAAAAACCCGACGTGAAGAAACAGGGGAGAAGAATACGAGGAGCAAGAAAAAAAAAGCAAAATACAAAAACTAGGAGAACACAAGGGGCGAAAATCAGAGGAGGATCATCAGTATGTCATTACGAGGAGTAAGAGAAGTGTGAAAAAGCTGATGTGAAGAAACAGGGGAGAAGAATACGAGGAGCAAGAAAAAAAAGCAAAATACAAAAACGAGGAGAACACAAGGGGCGAAAATCAGAGGAGGATCATCAGTATGTCATTACGAGGAGTAAGAGAAGTGTGAAAAAGCTGATGTGAAGAAACAGGGGAGAAGAATACAAGGAGCAAGAAAAAAAAAGCAAAATACAAAAACGAGGAGAACACAAGGGCCGAAAATCAGAGGAGGATCAAAAGTGTGGCACTACGTGGAGTAAGAGAAGTGTGAAAAACCCGAGGTGAAGAAACAGGGGAGAAGAATACGAGGAGCAAGAAAAAAAAAAGCAAAATACAAAAACGAGGAGAACACAAGGGGCGAAAATCAGAGGAGGATCTACCATATGCCACTACGAGGAGTAAGAGAAGTGTGAAAAAGCTGATGTGAAGAAACAGGGGAGAAGAATACGAGGAGCAAGAAAAAAAAAGCAAAATACAAAAACGAGGAGAACACAAGGGGCGAAAATCAGAGGAGGATCAACAGTATGCCACTACGAGGAGCAAGAGAAGTGTGAAAAACCCGAGGCGAAGAAACAGGGGCGAAGAATACGAGGAGCAAGAAAAAAAAGCAAAATACAAAAACGAGGAGAACACAAGGGGCGAAAATCAGAGGAGGATCAACAGTATGCCACTACGAGGAGTAAGAGAAGTGGGAAAAAGCTGATGTGAAGAAACAGGGGAGAAGAATACGAGGAGCAAGAAAAAAAAGCAAAATACAAAAACGAGGAGAACACAAGGGGCGAAAATCAGAGGAGGATCAAAAGTGTGGCACTACGTGGAGTAAGAGAAGTGTGAAAAACCCGAGGCGAAGAAACAGGGGAGAAGAATACGAGGAGCAAGAAAAAAAAGCAAAATACAAAAACGAGGAGAACACAAGGGGCGAAAATCAGAGGAGGATCAAAAGTCTGGCACTAGGTGGAGTAAGAGAAGTGTGAAAAACCCGAGGTGAAGAAACAGGGGAGAAGAATACGAGGAGCAAGAAAAAAAAAGCAAAATACAAAAACGAGGAGAACACAAGGGGCGAAAATCAGAGGAGGATCAACAGTATGCCACTACGAGGAGCAAGAGAAGTGTGAAAAACCCGAAGCGAAGAAACAGGGGAGAAGAATACGAGGAGCAAGAAAAAAAAAGCAAAATACAAAAACGAGGAGAACACAAGGGGCGAAAATCAGAGGTGGATCAGCAGTATGCCACTACGAGGAGTAAGAGAAGTGTGAAAAAGCTGATGTGAAGAAACAGGGGAGAAGAATACGGGGAGCAAGAAAAAAAAAGCAAAATACAAAAACGAGGAGAACACAAGGGGCGAAAATCAGAGGAGGATCAACAGTATGCCACTACGAGGAGCAAGAGAAGTGTGAAAAACCCGAGGCAAAGAAACAGGGGAGAAGAATACGAGGAGCAAGAAAAAAAAGCAAAATACAAAAACGAGGAGAACACAAGGGGCGAAAATCAGAGGAGGATCAAAAGTGTGGCACTAGGTGGAGTAAGAGAAGTGTGAAAAACCCTAGGCGAAGAAACAGGGGAGAAGAATACGAGGAGCAAGAAAAAAAAAGCAAAATACAAAAATGAGGAGAACACAAGGGGCGAAAATCAGAGGAGGATCAAACGTGTGGCACTACGTGGAGTAAGAGAAGTCTGAAAAAGCTGATGTGAAGAAACAGGGGAGAAGAATACGAGGAGCAAGAAAAAAAAAGCAAAATACAAAAACGAGGAGAACACAAGGGGCGAAAATCAGAGGAGGATCAACAGTAGGCCACTACGAGGAGCAAAAGAAGTGTGAAAAACCCGAGGCGAAGAAACAGGGGAGAAGAATACGAGGAGCAAAGAAACAAAAGCAAAATACAAAAACGAAGAAAACACAAGGGGCGAAAATCAGAGGAGGATCAAAAGTGTGGCACTACGTGGAGTCAGAGAAGTGTGAAAAACCCGAGGCGAAGAAACAGGGGAGAAGAATACGAGGAGCAAGAAAAAAAAAGCAAAATACAAAAATGAGGAGAACACAAGGGGCGAAAATCAGAGGAGGATCAAACGTGTGGCACTACGTGGAGTAAGAGAAGTGTGAAAAACCCGAGGTGAAGAAACAGGGGAGAAGAATAGGAGGAGCAAGAAAAAAAAAGCAAAATACAAAAACGAGGAGAACACCAGGGGCGAAAATCAGAGGAGGATCAATAGTGTGGCACAACAAGGAGCAAGAGCAGTGTGAAAATCCTGATGTGAAGAAACAGGGGAGAAGAATACGAGGAGCAAGAAAAAAAAAGCAAAATACAAAAACGAGGAGAACACAAGGGGCGAAAATCAGAGGAGGATCAAAAGTGTGGCCCTACAAGGAGCAAGAGCAGTGTGAAATCCTGATGTGAAGAAACAGGGGAGAAGAATACAAGGAGCAAGAAAAAAAAGCAAAATACATAAACGAGGAGAACACAAGGGGCGAAAATCAGAGGAGGATCAACAATATGCCACTACGAGGAGCAAGAGAAGTGTGAAAAACCCAAGGCGAAAAAACAGGGGAGAAGAATACGAGGAGCAAGAAAAAAAAAGCAAAATACAAAAACGAGGAGAACACAAGGGGCGAAGATCAGAGGAGGATCAACGTGTGGCACTACGAGGAGCAAGAGAAGTGTGAAAAACCCGAGTCGAAGAAACAGGGGAGAAGAATACGAGGAGAAAGAAAATAAAAGCAAAATACAATATCGAGGAGAACACAAGGGGCGAAAATCAGAGGAGGATCAACAGTATGCCACTATGAGGAGCAAGAGAAGAGTGAAAAACCCGAGGTGAAGAAACAGGAGAGAAGAATACGAGGAGCAAGAAAAAAAAAGCAAAATACAAAAACGAAGAGAACACAAGGGGCGAAAATCAGAGGAGGATCAGCAGTGTGGCACTACAAGGAGCAAGAGCAGTGTGAAAAACCCGAGGCGAAGAAACAGGGGAGAAGAATACGAGGAGCAAGAAAAAAAAAGCAAAATACAAAAACGAGGAGCAGACAAGTGGGGAAAATCAGAGGAGAATCAAATGTATGCCAATACGAGGAGCAAGAGCAGTGTGAAAAACCCGAGTTGAAGAAACAGGGGAGAAGAATACGAGGAGCAAGAAAGAAAAAGCAAAAGACAAGAACGAGGAGCAGACAAGGGTTGGAAATCAGAGGAGAATCAACAGTATGCAACTACGAGGAGCAAGAGCATTGTGAAAAACCCGAGGCGAAGATTCCCACGTGATTCCCAAGTGATTCTCACGTGATGCCCACATGATTCCCACGTAATTCCCACGTGATTCCCACGTGATGCCCACCTGATGCCCACGTGATGCCCACGTGTTGCCCACGTGATGCCCACGTGATTCCCACGTGTTGCCCACGTGATTCCCACGTGATTCCCACGTGATGGCCACGTGATGCCCACGTGATTCTCACGTGATGGCCACGTGATTCCCACGTGATGCCCACGTGATTCCCACGTGATTCCCACGTGATGCCCACGTGATGGCCACTTGATGCCCACGTGATTCCCACGTGATTCCCACGTGATTCCAACGTGATTCCCACGTGATGCCCACGTGATTCCCACGTGATTCCCACGTGATGCCCACGTGATGGCCACGTGATTCCCACGTGATTCCCACGTGATTCCCACGTGATTCCCACGTGTTGCCCACGTGATTCCCACGTGATTCCCACGTGATGCCCACGTGATGCCCACGTGATTCCCACGTGATGGCCACGTGATGCCCACGTGATTCCCACGTGATGGCCACGTGATGCCCACGTGATGGCCACGTGATTCCCACGTGATGCCCACGTGATTCCCACGTGATGCCCACGTGATGCCTACGTGATTCCCACGTGATTCCCACGTGATGCCACGTGATGCCCATGTGATGGCCACGTGATTCCCACGTGTTGCCCACGTGATTCCCACCTGATTCCCACGTGATTCCCACGTGATGGCCACGTGATTCCCATGTGATGCCCACGTGATGCCCACGTGATTCCCAAGTGATTCCCACGTGATGGCCACGTGATGCCCACGTAATTCCCACGTGATGCCCACGTCATTCCCACGTGATTCCCACGTGATTCCCACATGTTGCCAACGTGACTCTCACGTGATTCCCACGTGATTGCCACGTGTTTCCCACGTGTTGCCCACGTGATGCCCACGTGTTTCCCACATATTGCCCACATGATTCCCACTTGATTCCCACGTGATTCTCACGTGATGCCCACGTGATTCCCACGTGATTCCCACGTGATGGCCACGTGATTTCCACGTGATGCCCACGTGATGCCCACGTGATTCCCACGTGATGCCCACGTGATTCCCACGTGATGCCCACGTGTTGACCACGTGTTTGCCACGTGATTCCCACGTGATTCACAGGTGATGCCCACGTGATTCCCACGTGATTCCCACATGATGCCCACGTGATTCCCACGTGATGGCCACGTGATTCCCACGTGATTCCCACGTGATTTCCACGTGATTCCCACGTGATTCCCACGTGATGCATACGTGTTTCCCACGTGTTGCCCACGTGATGCCCACGTGATTCCCAAGTGATTCCCACGTGTTGCCCACGTGATTCCCATGTGATTCCCACTGTTGCCCACGTGATTCCCACGTGATGCCCACGTGATTCCCATGTGTTGCCCACGTGATGCCCACGTGATGCCCACGTGATACCCTCGTGATTCCCCCGTGATTCCCACGTGATTCCCACGTGATGGCCACCTGATTCCCACGTGATTCCCACGTGTTGCCCACGTGATACCCACCTGATGCCCACATTATTCCCACGTGATTCCCACATGATGGCCACGTGATTCCCACGTGTTTCCCACGTGATTCCCACGTGATTCCCAAGTGATGGCCACGTGATTCTCACGTGATTCCCACGTGATTCCCACGTGATACCCACCTGATGCCCACATTATTCCCACGTGATTCCCACATGATGGCCAGGTGATTCCCACGTGTTGCCCACGTGATTCCCACGTGATTCCCACTTGATGCCCACGTGATTCCCACGTGACTCCCAAGTGATTCTCACGTGATTCCCACGTGATTCCCACGTGATTTTCACGTGTTGCCCACGTGATGCCCACGTGATTCCCATGTGATTCCAACGTGATGCCCACGTGATTCCCACGTGACTCCAAACTGATTCTCACGTGATGCCCACGTGAAGACCACGTGATGCCCACGTTACACCCACGTGATGCCCAAGTGATTCCAACGGGATCAGAGAAGCATAAAAGTGTAAAAATACGAGGAGCAAGAAAAGTGTGAAAAATCCCAGGAGGAGAAATAGGGGAGAAAAATATGAGGAGCGAAAAAAAAAAAAAAACACAAAAATACGAGGAGTAGAAAAGTGGGGAAAATAAGTGGAGCCTCAAAAGTGTGAAAATACGAGGAGAAAGAAAATCGTGAAAAACACGAGGAGCAAGAAAAGGGAAGAAATATATGAGGAGCAAAAAACAAAAACAAAAACAAAAAATACGAGGAGCAGAAAAGTGTGAAAAATAAGAGGAGCATCAAACGTGTGAAAATACGAGGAGCAAGAAAAGTGTGAAAAACACGAGGAGCAAGAAAAGGGAAGAAACATACGAGGAGCAAAAAAAAAAAACAGAAAAATACGAGGAGCAGAAAAGTGTGAAAAATAAGAGGAGCATGAAAAGTGTGAAAATACGAGGAGCAACAAATGTGTGAAAAACCTGAGGTTAAGAAAAAGGGGAGAAGAATACGAGGAGCAAGAAAAAAAAGCAAAATACAAAAACGAGGAGAACACAAGGGGCGAAAATCAGAGGAGGATCAAAAGTGTGGCACTAGCTGGAGTAAGAGAAGTGTGAAAAACCCGAGGTGAAGAAACAGGGGAGAAGAATACGAGGAGCAAGAAAAAAAAAGCAAAATACAAAAACGAGGAGAACACAAGGGGCGAAAATCAGAGGAGGATCAAAAGTGTGGCACTACGTGGAGTAAGAGAAGTGTGAAAAACCCGAGGTGAAGAAACAGGGGAGAAGAATACGAGGAGCAAGAAAAAAAAAGCAAAATACAAAAACGAGGAGAACACAAGGGGCGAAAATCAGAGGAGGATCATCAGTATGTCATTACGAGGAGTAAGAGAAGTGTGAAAAAGCTGATGTGAAGAAACAGGGGAGAAGAATACGAGGAGCAAGAAAAAAAAAGCAAAATACAAAAACGAGGAGAACACAAGGGGCGAAAATCAGAGGAGGATCAAAAGTGTGGCACTACGTGGAGTAAGAGAAGTGTGAAAAACCCGAGGTGAAGAAACAGGGGAGAAGAATACGAGGAGCAAGAAAAAAAAGCAAAATACAAAAACGAGGAGAACACAAGGGGCGAAAATCAGAGGAGGATCTACCATATGCCACTACGAGGAGTAAGAGAAGTGTGAAAAAGCTGATGTGAAGAAACAGGGGAGAAGAATACGGGGAGCAAGAAAAAAAAAGCAAAATACAAAAACGAGGAGAACACAAGGGGCGAAAATCAGAGGAGGATCAACAGTATGCCACTACGAGGAGCAAGAGAAGTGTGAAAAACACGTGGCGAAGAAACAGGGGAGAAGAATACGAGGAGCAAGAAAAAAAAAGCAAAATACAAAAACGAGGAGAACACAAGGGGCGAAAATCAGAGGAGGATCAACAGTATGCCACTACGAGGAGTAAGAGAAGTGTGAAAAAGCTGATATGAAGAAACAGGGGAGAAGAATACGAGGAGCAAGAAAAAAAAAGCAAAATACAAAAACGAGGAGAACAAAAGGGGCGAAAATCAGAGGAGGATCAACAGTATGCCACTACAAGGAGCAAGAGAAGTGTGAAAAACCCGAGGTGAAGAAACAGGGGAGAAGAATACGAGGAGCAAGAAAAAAAAGCAAAATACAAAAACGAGGAGAACACAAGGGGCGAAAATCAGAGGAGGATCAAAAGTGTGGCACTATGTGGAGTAAGAGAAGTGTGAAAAACCCGAGGCGAAGAAACAGGGGAGAAGAATACGAGGAGCAAGCAAAAAAAGCAAAATACAAAAACGAGGAGAACACAAGGGGCGAAAATCAGAGGAGGATCAAAAGTGTGGCACTAGGTGGAGTAAGAGAAGTGTGAAAAACCCGAGGCGAAGAAACAGGGGAGAAGAATACGAGGAGCAAGAAAAAAAAAGCAAAATACAAAAACGAGGAGAACACAAGGGGCGAAAATCAGAGGAGGATCAAAAGTGTGGCACTACGTGGAGTAAGAGAAGTGTGAAAAACCCGAGGGGAAGAAACACGGGAGAAGAATACGAGGAGCAAGAAAAAAAAAGCAAAATACAAAAACGAGGAGAACACAAGGGGCGAAAATCAGAGGAGGATCAAAAGTCTGGCACTAGTTGGACTAAGAGAAGTCTGAAAAACCCGAGGAGAAGAAACAGGGGAGAAGAATACGAGGAGCAAGAAAAAAAAAGCAAAATACAAAAACGAGGAGAACACAAGGGGCGAAAATCAGAGGAGGATCAACAGTATGCCACTACGAGGAGCAAGAGAAGTGTGAAAAACCCGAGGCGAAGAAACAGGGGAGAAGAATACGAGGAGCAAGAAAAAAAAGCAAAATACAAAAACGAGGAGAACACAAGGGGCGAAAATCAGAGGAGGATCAAAAGTGTGGCACTAGCTGGAGTAAGAGAAGTGTGAAAAACCCGAGGCAAAGAAACAGGGGAGAAGAATACGAGGAGCAAGAAAAAAAAAGCAAAATACAAAAATGAGTAGAACACAAGGGGCGAAAATCAGAGGAGGATCAACAGTATGCCACTACGAGGAGTAAGAGAAGTGTGAAAAAGCTGATGTGAAGAAACAGGGGAGAAAATACGAGGAGCAGGAAAAAAAAGCAAAATACAAAAACGAGGAGAACACAAGGGGCGAAAATCAGAGGAGGATCAACAGTATGCCACTACGAGGAGCAAGAGAAGTGTGAAAAACCCGAGGCGAAGAAACAGCAGAGAAGAATACGAGGAGCAAGAAAAAAAAGCAAAATACATAAACGAGGAGAACACAAGGGGCGAAAATCAGAGGAGGATCAAAAGTGTGGCACTAGCTGGAGTAAGAGAAGTGTGAAAAACCCGAGGTGAAGAAACAGGGGAGAAGATTACGAGGAGCAAGAAAAAAAAAGCAAAATACAAAAACGAGGAGAACACAAGGGGCGAAAATCAGAGGAGGATCAAACGTGTGGCACTAGCTGGAGTAAGAGAAGTGTGAAAAAGCTGATGTGAAGAAACAGGGGAGAAGAATACGAGGAGCAAGAAAAAAAAAGCAAAATACAAAAACGAGGAGAACACAAGGGGCGAAAATCACAGGAGGATCTACAGTATGCCACTACGAGGAGTAAGAGAAGTGTGAAAAAGCTGATGTGAAGAAACAGGGGAGAAGAATACGAGGAGCAAGAAAAAAAAAGCAAAATACAAAAACGAGGAGAACACAAGGGGCGAAAATCAGAGGAGGATCAAAAGTGTGGCACTAGGTGGAGTAAGAGAAGTGTGAAAAACCCTAGGCGAAGAAACAGGGGAGAAGAATACGAGGAGAAAAAAAAAAAAAGCAAAATACAAAAATGAGGAGAACACAAGGGGCGAAAATCAGAGGAGGATCAACAGTGTGGCACTACAAGGAGCAAGAGCAGTGTGAAAAACCCGAGGCGAAGAAACAGAGGAGAAGAATACGGGGAGCAAGAAAAAAAAAGCAAAATACAAAAACGAGGAGCAGACAAGTGGGGAAAATCAGAGGAGAATCAAATGTATGCCAATACGAGGAGCAAGAGCAGTGTGAAAAACCCGAGTTGAAGAAACAGGGGAGAAGAATACGAGGAGCAAGAAAGAAAAAGCAAAAGACAAGAACGAGGAGCAGACAAGGGTTGGAAATCAGAGGAGAATCAACAGTATGCAACTACGAGGAGCAAGAGCATTGTGAAAAACCCGAGGCGAAGATTCCCACGTGATTCCCAAGTGATTCTCACGTGATGCCCACATGATTCCCACGTAATTCCCACGTGATTCCCACGTGATGCCCACCTGATGCCCACGTCATGCCCACGTGTTGCCCACGTGATGCCCACGTGATTCCCACGTGTTGCCCACGTGATTCCCACGTGATTCCCACGTGATGGCCACGTGATGCCCACGTGATTCTCACGTGATGGCCACGTGATTCCCACGTGATGCCCACGTGATTCCCACGTGATTCCCACGTGATGCCCACGTGATGGCCACTTGATGCCCACGTGATTCCCACGTGATTCCCACGTGATTCCAACGTGATTCCCACGTGATGCCCACGTGATTCCCACGTGATTCCCACGTGATGCCCAAGTGATGCCCACGTGATTCCCACGTGATGGCCACGTGATTCCCACGTGATTCCCACGTGTTGCCCACGTGATTCCCACGTGATTCCGACGTGATGCCCACGTGATGCCCACGTGATTCCCACGTGATGGCCACGTGATGCCCACGTGATTCCCACGTGATGGCCACGTGATGCCCACGTGATGCCCACGTGATGGCCACGTGATTCCCACGTGATGCCCACGTGATGCCCACGTGATGCCGACGTGATGCCTACGTGATTCCCACGTGATTCCCACGTGATGCCCACGTGATGCCCATGTGATGGCCACGTGATTCCCACGTGTTGCCCACGTGATTCCCACCTGATTCCCACGTGATTCCCACGTGATGGCCACGTGATTCCCACGTGATTCCCATGTGATGCCCACGTGATGCCCACGTGATTCCCAAGTGATTCCCACGTGATGGCCACGTGATGCCCACGTAATTCCCACGTGATGCCCACGTCATTCCCACGTGATTCCCACGTGATTCCCACATGTTGCCCACGTGATTCTCACGTGATTCCCACGTGATGGCCACGTGTTTCCCACGTGTTGCCCACGTGATGCCCACGTGTTTCCCACATATTGCCCACGTGATTCCCACTTGATTCCCACGTGATTCTCACGTGATGCCCACGTGATTCCCACGTGATTCCCACGTGATGGCCACGTGATTTCCACGTGATGCCCACGTGATGCCCACGTGATTCCCACGTGATGCCCACGTGATTCCTACGTGATGGCCACGTGATTCCCACGTGTTGCCCACGTGATTCCCACGTGATGCCCACGTGATTCCCACGTGATTCCCACGTGATGGCCACGTGATTCCCACGTGATGCCCACGTGTTGACCACGTGTTTGCCACGTGATTCCCACGTGATTCACAGGTGATGCCCACGTGATTCCCACGTGATTCCCACGTGATGCCCACGTGATGCCCACGTGATTCCCAAGTGATGGCCACGTGATTCCCACGTGATTCCCACGTGATGCCCACGTGATTTCCACGTGATTCCCACGTGATGCCCACGTGATGCCTACGTGATTCCCACGTGATTCCCACGTGATGCCCACGTGATTCCCACCTGATTCCCACGTGATTCCCACGTGATGGCCACGTGATTCCCACGTGATTCCCATGTGATGCCCACGTGATGCCCACGTGATTCCCAAGTGATTCCCACGTGATGGCCACGTGATGCCCACGTAATTCCCACGTGATGCCCACGTCATTCCCACGTGATTCCCACGTGATTCCCACATGTTGCCCACGTGATTCTCACGTGATTCCCACGTGATGGCCACGTGTTTCCCACGTGTTGCCCACGTGATGCCCACGTGTTTCCCACATATTGCCCACGTGATTCCCACTTGATTCCCACGTGATTCTCACGTGATGCCCACGTGATTCCCACGTGATTCCCACGTGATGGCCACGTGATTTCCACGTGATGCCCTCGTGATGCCCACGTGATTCCCACGTGATGGCCACGTGATTCCCACGTGTTGCCCACGTGATTCCCACGTGATGCCCACGTGATTCCCACGTGATTCCCACGTGATGGCCATGTGATTCCCACGTGATGCCCACGTGTTAACCACGTGTTTGCCACGTGATTCCCACGTGATTCACAGGTGATGCCCACGTGATTCCCACGTGATTCCCACGTGATGCCCACGTGATGCCCACATGATTCCCACGTGATGGCCACGTGATTTCCACGTGATTCCCACGTGATGCCCACGTGATTTCCACGTGATTCCCACGTGATGCATACGTGTTTCCCACGTGTTGCCCACGTGATGCCCACGTGATTCCCAAGTGATTCCCACGTGTTGCCCACGTGATTCCCATGTGATTCCCACTGTTGCCCACGTGATTCCCACGTGATGCCCACGTGATTCCCATGTGTTGCCCACGTGATGCCCACGTGATGCCCACGTGATACCCTCGTGATTCCCCCGTGATTCCCACGTGATTCCCACGTGATGGCCACCTGATTCCCACGTGATTCCCACGTGTTGCCCACGTGATACCCACCTGATGCCCACATTATTCCCACGTGATTCCCACATGATGGCCACGTGATTCCCACGTGTTTCCCACGTGATTCCCACGTGATTCCCAAGTGATGGCCACGTGATTCTCACGTGATTCCCACGTGATTCCCACGTGATACCCACCTGATGCCCACATTATTCCCACGTGATTCCCACATGATGGCCAGGTGATTCCCACGTGTTGCCCACGTGATTCCCACGTGATTCCCACTTGATGCCCACGTGATTCCCACGTGACTCCCAAGTGATTCTCACGTGATTCCCACGTGATTCCCACGTGATTTCCACGTGTTGCCCACGTGATGCCCACGTGATGCCCACGTGATTCCCATGTGATTCCAACGTGATGCCCACGTGATTCCCACGTGACTCCAAACTGATTCTCACGTGATGCCCACGTGAAGACCACGTGATGCCCACGTTACACCCACGTGATGCCCAAGTGATTCCAACGGGATCAGAGAAGCATAAAAGTGTAAAAATACGAGGAGCAAGAAAAGTGTGAAAAATCCCAGGAGGAGAAAAAGGGGGGAAAAAAATGAGGAGCGAAAAAAAAAAAAAAACACAAAAATACGAGGAGTAGAAAAGTGGGGAAAATAAGTGGAGCCTCAAAAGTGTGAAAATACGAGGAGAAAGAAAATAGTGAAAAACACGAGGAGCAAGAAAAGGGAAGAAATATATGAGGAGCAAAAAACAAAAACAAAAACAAAAAATACGAGGAGCAGAAAAGTGTGAAAAATAAGAGGAGCATCAAACGTGTAAAAATACGAGGAGCAAGAAAAGTGTGAAAAACACGAGGAGCAAGAAAAGGGAAGAAACATACGAGGAGCAAAAAAAAAAAAACAGAAAAATACGAGGAGCAGAAAAGTGTGAAAAATAAGAGGAGCATGAAAAGTGTGAAAATACGAGGAGCAACAAATGTGTGAAAAACCTGAGGTTAAGAAAAAGGGGAGAAGAATACGAGGAGCAAGAAAAAAAAAGCAAAATACATAAACGAGGAGAACACAAGGGGCGAAAATCAGAGGAGGATCAACAGTATGCCACTACGAGGAGCAAGAGAAGTGTGAAAAACCCGAAGCGAAGAAACAGGGGAGAAGAATACGAGGAGCAAGAAAAAAAGTAAAATACAAAAACGAGGAGAACACAAGGGGCGAAAATCAGAGGAGGATCAAAAGTGTGGCACTAGGTGGAGTAAGAGAAGTGTGAAAAACGCGAGGAGAAGAAACAGGGGAGAAGAATACGAGGAGCAAGAAAAAAAAGCAAAATACAAAAACGAGGAGAACACAAGTGGCGAAAGTCAGAGGAGGATCAAAAGTGTGGCATTACGTGGAGTAAGAGAAGTGTGAAAAACCCAAGGCGAAGAAACAGGGGAGAAGAATACGAGGAGCAAGAAAAAGAAAGCAAAATACAAAAACGAGGAGAACACAAGGGGCGAAAATCAGAGGAGGATCAACAGTGTGCCACTACGAGGAGCATGAGAAGTGTGAAAAACCCGAGGCGAAGAAACAGGGGAGAAGAATACGAGGAGCAAGAAAAAAAGCAAAATACAAAAACGAGGAGAACACAAGGGGCGAAAATCAGGGGAGAATCAAAAGTGTCGCACTACGTGGAGTAAGAGAAGTGTGAAAAACCCGAGGGGAAGAAACAGGGGAGAAGAATACGAGGAGCAAGAAAAAAAAAGCAAAATACAAAAACGAGGAGAACACAAGGGGCGAAAATCAGAGGAGGATCAAAAGTGTGGCACTACGAGGAGTACGAGAAGTGTGAAAAAGCTGATGTGAAGAAACAGGGGAGAAGAATACGAGGAGCAAGAAAAAAAAGCAAAATACAAAAACGAGGAGAACACAAGGGGCGAAAATCAGAGGAGGATCAAAAGTGTGGCACTACGTGGAGTAAGAGAAGTGTGAAAAACCCGAGGCAAAGAAACAGGGGAGAAGAATACAAGGAGAAAGAAAAAAAAAGCAAAATACAAAAACGAGGAGAACACAAGGGGCGAAAATCAGAGGAGGATCATCAGTATGTCATTACGAGGAGTAAGAGAAGTGTGAAAAAGCTGATGTGAAGAAACAGGGGAGAAGAATACGAGGAGTAAGAAAAAAAAGCAAAATACAAAAACGAGGAGAACACAAGGGGCGAAAATCAGAGGAGGATCATCAGTATGTCATTACGAGGAGTAAGAGAAGTGTGAAAAAGCTGATGTGAAGAAACAGGGGAGAAGAATACGAGGAGCAAGAAAAAAAAAGCAAAATACAAAAACGAGGAGAACACAAGGGGCGAAAATCAGAGGAGGATCAAAAGTGTGGCACTACGTGGAGTAAGAGAAGTGTGAAAAACCCGAGGTGAAGAAACAGGGGAGAAGAATACGAGGAGCAAGAAAAAAAAAAGCAAAATACAAAAACGAGGAGAACACAAGGGGCGAAAATCAGAGGAGGATCTACCATATGCCACTACGAGGAGTAAGAGAAGTGTGAAAAAGCTGATGTGAAGAAACAGGGGAGAAGAATACGAGGAGCAAGAAAAAAAAAGCAAAATACAAAAACGAGGAGAACACAAGGGGCGAAAATCAGAGGAGGATCAACAGTATGCCACTACGAGGAGCAAGAGAAGTGTGAAAAACCCGAGGCGAAGAAACAGGGGCGAAGAATACGAGGAGCAAGAAAAAAAAGCAAAATACAAAAACGAGGAGAACACAAGGGGCGAAAATCAGAGGAGGATCAACAGTATGCCACTACGAGGAGTAAGAGAAGTGGGAAAAAGCTGATGTGAAGAAACAGGGGAGAAGAATACGAGGAGCAAGAAAAAAAAGCAAAATACAAAAACGAGGAGAACACAAGGGGCGAAAATCAGAGGAGGATCAACAGTATGCCACTACGAGGAGCAAGAGAAGTGTGAAAAACCCGAGGCGAAGAAACAGGGGCGAAGAATACGAGGAGCAAGAAAAAAAAGCAAAATACAAAAACGAGGAGAACACAAGGGGCGAAAATCAGAGGAGGATCAACAGTATGCCACTACGAGGAGTAAGAGAAGTGGGAAAAAGCTGATGTGAAGAAACAGGGGAGAAGAATACGAGGAGCAAGAAAAAAAAGCAAAATACAAAAACGAGGAGAACACAAGGGGCGAAAATCAGAGGAGGATCAAAAGTGTGGCACTACGTGGAGAAAGAGAAGTGTGAAAAACCCGTGGCGAAGAAACAGGGGAGAAGAATACGAGGAGCAAGAAAAAAAAGCAAAATACAACAACAAGGAGAACACAAGGGGCGAAAATCAGAGGAGGATCAAAAGTGTGGCACTAGGTGGAGTAACAGAAGTGTGAAAAACCCGAAGCGAAGAAACAGGGGAGAAGAATACGAGGGGCAAGAAAAAAAAAGCAAAATACAAAAACGAGGAGAACACAAGGGGCGAAAATCAGAGGAGGATCAAAAGTGTGGCACTACGTGGAGTAAGAGAAGTGTGAAAAACCCGAGGGGAAGAAACACGGGAGAAGAATACGAGGAGCAAGAAAAAAAAAGCAAAATACAAAAACGAGGAGAACACAAGGGGCGAAAATCAGAGGAGGATCAAAAGTCTGGCACTAGTTGGACTAAGAGAAGTCTGAAAAACCCGAGGAGAAGAAACAGGGGAGAAGAATACGAGGAGCAAGGAAAAAAAAGCAAAATACAAAAACGAGGAGAACACAAGGGGCGAAAATCAGAGGAGGATCAACAGTATGCCACTACGAGGAGCAAGAGAAGTGTGAAAAACCCGAGGCGAAGAAACAGGGGAGAAGAATACGAGGAGCAAGAAAAAAAAGCAAAATACAAAAACGAGGAGAACACAAGGGGCGAAAATCAGAGGAGGATCAAAAGTGTGGCACTAGCTGGAGTAAGAGAAGTGTGAAAAACCCGAGGCAAAGAAACAGGGGAGAAGAATACGAGGAGCAAGAAAAAAAAAGCAAAATACAAAAATGAGTAGAACACAAGGGGCGAAAATCAGAGGAGGATCAACAGTATGCCACTACGAGGAGTAAGAGAAGTGTGAAAAAGCTGATGTGAAGAAACAGGGGAGAAAATACGAGGAGCAGGAAAAAAAAGCAAAATACAAAAACGAGGAGAACACAAGGGGCGAAAATCAGAGGAGGATCAACAGTATGCCACTACGAGGAGCAAGAGAAGTGTGAAAAACCCGAGGCGAAGAAACAGCAGAGAAGAATACGAGGAGCAAGAAAAAAAAGCAAAATACATAAACGAGGAGAACACAAGGGGCGAAAATCAGAGGAGGATCAAAAGTGTGGCACTAGCTGGAGTAAGAGAAGTGTGAAAAACCCGAGGTGAAGAAACAGGGGAGAAGATTACGAGGAGCAAGAAAAAAAAAGCAAAATACAAAAACGAGGAGAACACAAGGGGCGAAAATCAGAGGAGGATCAAACGTGTGGCACTAGCTGGAGTAAGAGAAGTGTGAAAAAGCTGATGTGAAGAAACAGGGGAGAAGAATACGAGGAGCAAGAAAAAAAAAGCAAAATACAAAAACGAGGAGAACACAAGGGGCGAAAATCACAGGAGGATCTACAGTATGCCACTACGAGGAGTAAGAGAAGTGTGAAAAAGCTGATGTGAAGAAACAGGGGAGAAGAATACGAGGAGCAAGAAAAAAAAAGCAAAATACAAAAACGAGGAGAACACAAGGGGCGAAAATCAGAGGAGGATCAACAGTATGCCACTACGAGGAGCAAGAGAAGTGTGAAAAACCCGAGGCGAAGAAACAGGGGAGAAGAATACGAGGAGCAAGAAAAAAAAGCAAAATACAAAAACGAGGAGAACACAAGGGGCGAAAATCAGAGGAGGATCAAAAGTGTGGCACTAGGTGGAGTAAGAGAAGTGTGAAAAACCCTAGGCGAAGAAACAGGGGAGAAGAATACGAGGAGCAAGAAAAAAAAAGCAAAATACAAAAATGAGGAGAACACAAGGGGCGAAAATCAGAGGAGGATCAACAGTGTGGCACTACAAGGAGCAAGAGCAGTGTGAAAAACCCGAGGCGAAGAAACAGAGGAGAAGAATACGGGGAGCAAGAAAAAAAAAGCAAAATACAAAAACGAGGAGCAGACAAGTGGGGAAAATCAGAGGAGAATCAAATGTATGCCAATACGAGGAGCAAGAGCAGTGTGAAAAACCCGAGTTGAAGAAACAGGGGAGAAGAATACGAGGAGCAAGAAAGAAAAAGCAAAAGACAAGAACGAGGAGCAGACAAGGGTTGGAAATCAGAGGAGAATCAACAGTATGCAACTACGAGGAGCAAGAGCATTGTGAAAAACCTGAGGCGAAGATTCCCACGTGATTCCCAAGTGATTCTCACGTGATGCCCACATGATTCCCACGTAATTCCCACGTGATTCCCACGTGATGCCCACCTGATGCCCACGTCATGCCCACGTGTTGCCCACGTGATGCCCACGTGATTCCCACGTGTTGCCCACGTGATTCCCACGTGATTCCCACGTGATGGCCACGTGATGCCCACGTGATTCTCACGTGATGGCCACGTGATTCCCACGTGATGCCCACGTGATTCCCACGTGATTCCCACGTGATGCCCACGTGATGGCCACGTGATGCCCACGTGATTCCCACGTGATTCCCACGTGATTCCAACGTGATTCCCACGTGATGCCCACGTGATTCCCACGTGATTCCCACGTGATGCCCAAGTGATGCCCACGTGATTCCCACGTGATGGCCACGTGATTCCCACGTGATTCCCACGTGTTGCCCACGTGATTCCCACGTGATTCCGACGTGATGCCCACGTGATGCCCACGTGATTCCCACGTGATGGCCACGTGATGCCCACGTGATTCCCACGTGATGGCCACGTGATGCCCACGTGATGCCCACGTGATGGCCACGTGATTCCCACGTGATGCCCACGTGATGCCCACGTGATGCCCACGTGATGCCTACGTGATGCCCACGTGATTCCCACGTGATGCCCACGTGATGCCCATGTGATGGCCACGTGATTCCCACGTGTTGCCCACGTGATTCCCACCTGATTCCCACGTGATTCCCACGTGATGGCCACGTGATTCCCACGTGATTCCCATGTGATGCCCACGTGATGCCCACGTGATTCCCAAGTGATTCCCACGTGATGGCCACGTGATGCCCACGTAATTCCCACGTGATGCCCACGTCATTCCCACGTGATTCCCACGTGATTCCCACATGTTGCCCACGTGATTCTCACGTGATTCCCACGTGATGGCCACGTGTTTCCCACGTGTTGCCCACGTGATGCCCACGTGTTTCCCACATATTGCCCACGTGATTCCCACTTGATTCCCACGTGATTCTCACGTGATGCCCACGTGATTCCCACGTGATTCCCACGTGATGGCCACGTGATTTCCACGTGATGCCCACGTGATGCCCACGTGATTCCCACGTGATGCCCACGTGATTCCTACGTGATGGCCACGTGATTCCCACGTGTTGCCCACGTGATTCCCACGTGATGCCCACGTGATTCCCACGTGATTCCCACGTGATGGCCACGTGATTCCCACGTGATGCCCACGTGTTGACCACGTGTTTGCCACGTGATTCCCACGTGATTCACAGGTGATGCCCACGTGATTCCCACGTGATTCCCACGTGATGCCCACGTGATGCCCACGTGATTCCCAAGTGATGGCCACGTGATTCCCACGTGATTCCCACGTGATGCCCACGTGATTTCCACGTGATTCCCACGTGATGCCCACGTGATGCCTACGTGATTCCCACGTGATTCCCACGTGATGCCCACGTGATGCCCATGTGATGGCCACGTGATTCCCACGTGTTGCCCACGTGATTCCCACCTGATTCCCACGTGATTCCCACGTGATGGCCACGTGATTCCCACGTGATTCCCATGTGATGCCCACGTGATGCCCACGTGATTCCCAAGTGATTCCCACGTGATGGCCACGTGATGCCCACGTAATTCCCACGTGATGCCCACGTCATTCCCACGTGATTCCCACGTGATTCCCACATGTTGCCCACGTGATTCTCACGTGATTCCCACGTGATGGCCACGTGTTTCCCACGTGTTGCCCACGTGATGCCCACGTGTTTCCCACATATTGCCCACGTGATTCCCACTTGATTCCCACGTGATTCTCACGTGATGCCCACGTGATTCCCACGTGATTCCCACGTGATGGCCACGTGATTTCCACGTGATGCCCTCGTGATGCCCACGTGATTCCCACGTGATGGCCACGTGATTCCCACGTGTTGCCCACGTGATTCCCACGTGATGCCCACGTGATTCCCACGTGATTCCCACGTGATGGCCATGTGATTCCCACGTGATGCCCACGTGTTAACCACGTGTTTGCCACGTGATTCCCACGTGATTCACAGGTGATGCCCACGTGATTCCCACGTGATTCCCACGTGATGCCCACGTGATGCCCACATGATTCCCACGTGATGGCCACGTGATTTCCACGTGATTCCCACGTGATGCCCACGTGATTTCCACGTGATTCCCACGTGATGCATACGTGTTTCCCACGTGTTGCCCACGTGATGCCCACGTGATTCCCAAGTGATTCCCACGTGTTGCCCACGTGATTCCCATGTGATTCCCACTGTTGCCCACGTGATTCCCACGTGATGCCCACGTGATTCCCATGTGTTGCCCACGTGATGCCCACGTGATGCCCACGTGATACCCTCGTGATTCCCCCGTGATTCCCACGTGATTCCCACGTGTTGCCCACGTGATACCCACCTGATGCCCACATTATTCCCACGTGATTCCCACATGATGGCCACGTGATTCCCACGTGTTTCCCACGTGATTCCCACGTGATTCCCAAGTGATGGCCACGTGATTCTCACGTGATTCCCACGTGATTCCCACGTGATACCCACCTGATGCCCACATTATTCCCACGTGATTCCCACATGATGGCCAGGTGATTCCCACGTGTTGCCCACGTGATTCCCACGTGATTCCCACTTGATGCCCACGTGATTCCCACGTGACTCCCAAGTGATTCTCACGTGATTCCCACGTGATTCCCACGTGATTTCCACGTGTTGCCCACGTGATGCCCACGTGATGCCCACGTGATTCCCATGTGATTCCAACGTGATGCCCACGTGATTCCCACGTGACTCCAAACTGATTCTCACGTGATGCCCACGTGAAGACCACGTGATGCCCACGTTACACCCACGTGATGCCCAAGTGATTCCAACGGGATCAGAGAAGCATAAAAGTGTAAAAATACGAGGAGCAAGAAAAGTGTGAAAAATCCCAGGAGGAGAAATAGGGGAGAAAAATATGAGGAGCGAAAAAAAAAAAAAACACAAAAATACGAGGAGTAGAAAAGTGGGGAAAATAAGTGGAGCCTCAAAAGTGTGAAAATACGAGGAGAAAGAAAATAGTGAAAAACACGAGGAGCAAGAAAAGGGAAGAAATATATGAGGAGCAAAAAACAAAAACAAAAACAAAAAATACGAGGAGCAGAAAAGTGTGAAAAATAAGAGGAGCATCAAACGTGTGAAAATACGAGGAGCAAGAAAAGTGTGAAAAACACGAGGAGCAAGAAAAGGGAAGAAACATACGAGGAGCAAAAAAAAAAAAACAGAAAAATACGAGGAGCAGAAAAGTGTGAAAAATAAGAGGAGCATGAAAAGTGTGAAAATACGAGGAGCAACAAATGTGTGAAAAACCTGAGGTTAAGAAAAAGGGGAGAAGAATACGAGGAGCAAGAAAAAAAAAGCAAAATACATAAACGAGGAGAACACAAGGGGCGAAAATCAGAGGAGGATCAACAGTATGCCACTACGAGGAGCAAGAGAAGTGTGAAAAACCCGAAGCGAAGAAACAGGGGAGAAGAATACGAGGAGCAAGAAAAAAAGTAAAATACAAAAACGAGGAGAACACAAGGGGCGAAAATCAGAGGAGGATCAAAAGTGTGCACTAGGTGGAGTAAGAGAAGTGTGAAAAACGCGAGGAGAAGAAACAGGGGAGAAGAATACGAGGAGCAAGAAAAAAAAGCAAAATACAAAAACGAGGAGAACACAAGTGGCGAAAGTCAGAGGAGGATCAAAAGTGTGGCATTACGTGGAGTAAGAGAAGTGTGAAAAACCCAAGGCGAAGAAACAGGGGAGAAGAATACGAGGAGCAAGAAAAAGAAAGCAAAATACAAAAACGAGGAGAACACAAGGGGCGAAAATCAGAGGAGGATCAACAGTGTGCCACTACGAGGAGCATGAGAAGTGTGAAAAACCCGAGGCGAAGAAACAGGGGAGAAGAATACGAGGAGCAAGAAAAAAAGCAAAATACAAAAACGAGGAGAACACAAGGGGCGAAAATCAGAGGAGGATCAAAAGTGTCGCACTACGTGGAGTAAGAGAAGTGTGAAAAACCCGAGGGGAAGAAACAGGGGAGAAGAATACGAGGAGCAAGAAAAAAAAAGCAAAATACAAAAACGAGGAGAACACAAGGGGCGAAAATCAGAGGAGGATCAAAAGTGTGGCACTACGAGGAGTACGAGAAGTGTGAAAAAGCTGATGTGAAGAAACAGGGGAGAAGAATACGAGGAGCAAGAAAAAAAAGCAAAATACAAAAACGAGGAGAACACAAGGGGCGAAAATCAGAGGAGGATCAAAAGTGTGGCACTACGTGGAGTAAGAGAAGTGTGAAAAACCCGAGGCAAAGAAACAGGGGAGAAGAATACAAGGAGAAAGAAAAAAAAAGCAAAATACAAAAACGAGGAGAACACAAGGGGCGAAAATCAGAGGAGGATCATCAGTATGTCATTACGAGGAGTAAGAGAAGTGTGAAAAAGCTGATGTGAAGAAACACGGGAGAAGAATACGAGGAGCAAGAAAAAAAAGCAAAATACAAAAACGAGGAGAACACAAGGGGCGAAAATCAGAGGAGGATCATCAGTATGTCATTTCGAGGAGTAAGAGAAGTGTGAAAAAGCTGATGTGAAGAAACAGGGGAGAAGAATACGAGGAGCAAGAAAAAAAAAGCAAAATACAAAAACGAGGAGAACACAAGGGGCGAAAATCAGAGGAGGATCAAAAGTGTGGCACTACGTGGAGTAAGAGAAGTGTGAAAAACCCGAGGTGAAAAAACAGGGGAAAAAAATACGAGGAGCAAGAAAAAAAAAAGCAAAATACAAAAACGAGGAGAACACAAGGGGCGAAAATCAGAGGAGGATCTACCATATGCCACTACGAGGAGTAAGAGAAGTGTGAAAAAGCTGATGTGAAGAAACAGGGGAGAAGAATACGAGGAGCAAGAAAAAAAAAGCAAAATACAAAAACGAGGAGAACACAAGGGGCGAAAATCAGAGGAGGATCAACAGTATGCCACTACGAGGAGCAAGAGAAGTGTGAAAAACCCGAGGCGAAGAAACAGGGGCGAAGAATACGAGGAGCAAGAAAAAAAAGCAAAATACAAAAACGAGGAGAACACAAGGGGCGAAAATCAGAGGAGGATCAACAGTATGCCACTACGAGGAGTAAGAGAAGTGGGAAAAAGCTGATGTGAAGAAACAGGGGAGAAGAATACGAGGAGCAAGAAAAAAAAGCAAAATACAAAAACGAGGAGAACACAAGGGGCGAAAATCAGAGGAGGATCAACAGTATGCCACTACGAGGAGCAAGAGAAGTGTGAAAAACCCGAGGCGAAGAAACAGGGGCGAAGAATACGAGGAGCAAGAAAAAAAAGCAAAATACAAAAACGAGGAGAACACAAGGGGCGAAAATCAGAGGAGGATCAACAGTATGCCACTACGAGGAGTAAGAGAAGTGGGAAAAAGCTGATGTGAAGAAACAGGGGAGAAGAATACGAGGAGCAAGAAAAAAAAGCAAAATACAAAAACGAGGAGAACACAAGGGGCGAAAATCAGAGGAGGATCAAAAGTGTGGCACTACGTGGAGAAAGAGAAGTGTGAAAAACCCGTGGCGAAGAAACAGGGGAGAAGAATACGAGGAGCAAGAAAAAAAAGCAAAATACAACAACAAGGAGAACACAAGGGGCGAAAATCAGAGGAGGATCAAAAGTGTGGCACTAGGTGGAGTAACAGAAGTGTGAAAAACCCGAAGCGAAGAAACAGGGGAGAAGAATACGAGGGGCAAGAAAAAAAAAGCAAAATACAAAAACGAGGAGAACACAAGGGGCGAAAATCAGAGGAGGATCAGCAGTATGCCACTACGAGGAGTAAGAGAAGTGTGAAAAAGCTGATGTGAAGAAACAGGGGAGAAGAATACGGGGAGCAAGAAAAAAAAAGCAAAATACAAAAACGAGGAGAACACAAGGGGCGAAAATCAGAGGAGGATCAACAGTATGCCACTACGAGGAGCAAGAGAAGTGTGAAAAACCCGAGGCAAAGAAACAGGGGAGAAGAATACGAGGAGCAAGAAAAAAAAGCAAAATACAAAAACGAGGAGAACACAAGGGGCGAAAATCAGAGGAGGATCAAAAGTGTGGCACTAGGTGGAGTAAGAGAAGTGTGAAAAACCCTAGGCGAAGAAACAGGGGAGAAGAATACGAGGAGCAAGAAAAAAAAAGCAAAACACAAAAATGAGGAGAACACAAGGGGCGAAAATCAGAGGAGGATCAAACGTGTGGCACTACGTGGAGTAAGAGAAGTCTGAAAAAGCTGATGTGAAGAAACAGGGGAGAAGAATACGAGGAGCAAGAAAAAAAAAGCAAAATACAAAAACGAGGAGAACACAAGGGGCGAAAATCAGAGGAGGATCAACAGTAGGCCACTACGAGGAGCAAAAGAAGTGTGAAAAACCCGAGGCGAAGAAACAGGGGAGAAGAATACGAGGAGCAAAGAAACAAAAGCAAAATACAAAAACGAAGAAAACACAAGGGGCGAAAATCAGAGGAGGATCAAAAGTGTGGCACTACGTGGAGTCAGAGAAGTGTGAAAAACCCGAGGCGAAGAAACAGGGGAGAAGAATACGAGGAGCAAGAAAAAAAAAGCAAAATACAAAAATGAGGAGAACACAAGGGGCGAAAATCAGAGGAGGATCAAACGTGTGGCACTACGTGGAGTAAGAGAAGTGTGAAAAACCCGAGGTGAAGAAACAGGGGAGAAGAATAGGAGGAGCAAGAAAAAAAAAGCAAAATACAAAAACGAGGAGAACACCAGGGGCGAAAATCAGAGGAGGATCAATAGTGTGGCACAACAAGGAGCAAGAGCAGTGTGAAAATCCTGATGTGAAGAAACAGGGGAGAAGAATACGAGGAGCAAGAAAAAAAAAGCAAAATACAAAAACGAGGAGAACACAAGGGGCGAAAATCAGAGGAGGATCAAAAGTGTGGCCCTACAAGGAGCAAGAGCAGTGTGAAAATCCTGATGTGAAGAAACAGGGGAGAAGAATACAAGGAGCAAGAAAAAAAAGCAAAATACATAAACGAGGAGAACACAAGGGGCGAAAATCAGAGGAGGATCAACAATATGCCACTACGAGGAGCAAGAGAAGTGTGAAAAACCCAAGGCGAAAAAACAGGGGAGAAGAATACGAGGAGCAAGAAAAAAAAAGCAAAATACAAAAACGAGGAGAACACAAGGGGCGAAGATCAGAGGAGGATCAACGTGTGGCACTACGAGGAGCAAGAGAAGTGTGAAAAACCCGAGTCGAAGAAACAGGGGAGAAGAATACGAGGAGAAAGAAAATAAAAGCAAAATACAATATCGAGGAGAACACAAGGGGCGAAAATCAGAGGAGGATCAACAGTATGCCACTATGAGGAGCAAGAGAAGAGTGAAAAACCCGAGGTGAAGAAACAGGAGAGAAGAATACGAGGAGCAAGAAAAAAAAAGCAAAATACAAAAACGAAGAGAACACAAGGGGCGAAAATCAGAGGAGGATCAACAGTGTGGCACTACAAGGAGCAAGAGCAGTGTGAAAAACCCGAGGCGAAGAAACAGAGGAGAAGAATACGGGGAGCAAGAAAAAAAAAGCAAAATACAAAAACGAGGAGCAGACAAGTGGGGAAAATCAGAGGAGAATCAAATGTATGCCAATACGAGGAGCAAGAGCAGTGTGAAAAACCCGAGTTGAAGAAACAGGGGAGAAGAATACGAGGAGCAAGAAAGAAAAAGCAAAAGACAAGAACGAGGAGCAGACAAGGGTTGGAAATCAGAGGAGAATCAACAGTATGCAACTACGAGGAGCAAGAGCATTGTGAAAAACCCGAGGCGAAGATTCCCACGTGATTCCCAAGTGATTCTCACGTGATGCCCACATGATTCCCACGTAATTCCCACGTGATTCCCACGTGATGCCCACCTGATGCCCACGTGATGCCCACGTGTTGCCCACGTGATGCCCACGTGATTCCCACGTGTTGCCCACGTGATTCCCACGTGATTCCCACGTGATGGCCACGTGATGCCCACGTGATTCTCACGTGATGGCCACGTGATTCCCACGTGATGCCCACGTGATTCCCACGTGATTCCCACGTGATGCCCACGTGATGGCCACTTGATGCCCACGTGATTCCCACGTGATTCCCACGTGATTCCAACGTGATTCCCACGTGATGCCCACGTGATTCCCACGTGATTCCCACGTGATGCCCAAGTGATGCCCACGTGATTCCCACGTGATGGCCACGTGATTCCCACGTGATTCCCACGTGTTGCCCACGTGATTCCCACGTGATTCCCACGTGATGCCCACGTGATGCCCACGTGATTCCCACGTGATGGCCACGTGATGCCCACGTGATTCCCACGTGATGGCCACGTGATGCCCACGTGATGCCCACGTGATGGCCACGTGATTCCCACGTGATGCCCACGTGATTCCCACGTGATGCCCACGTGATGCCTACGTGATTCCCACGTGATTCCCACGTGATGCCACGTGATGCCCATGTGATGGCCACGTGATTCCCACGTGTTGCCCACGTGATTCCCACCTGATTCCCACGTGATTCCCACGTGATGGCCACGTGATTCCCATGTGATGCCCACGTGATGCCCACGTGATTCCCAAGTGATTCCCACGTGATGGCCACGTGATGCACACGTAATTCCCACGTGATGCCCACGTCATTCCCACGTGATTCCCACGTGATTCCCACATGTTGCCAACGTGATTCTCACGTGATTCCCACGTGATGGCCACGTGTTTCCCACGTGTTGCCCACGTGATGCCCACGTGTTTCCCACATATTGCCCACATGATTCCCACTTGATTCCCACGTGATTCTCACGTGATGCCCACGTGATTCCCACGTGATTCCCACGTGATGGCCACGTGATTTCCACGTGATGCCCACGTGATGCCCACGTGATTCCCACGTGATGCCCACGTGATTCCCACGTGATGGCCACGTGATTCCCACGTGTTGCCCACGTGATTCCCACGTGATGCCCACGTGATTCCCACGTGATTCCCACGTGATGGCCACGTGATTCCCACGTGATGCCCACGTGTTGACCACGTGTTTGCCACGTGATTCCCACGTGATTCACAGGTGATGCCCACGTGATTCCCACGTGATTCCCACATGATGCCCACGTGATTCCCACGTGATGGCCACGTGATTCCCACGTGATTCCCACGTGATGGCCACCTGATTCCCACGTGATTCCCACGTGTTGCCCACGTGATACCCACCTGATGCCCACATTATTCCCACGTGATTCCCACATGATGGCCACGTGATTCCCACGTGTTTCCCACGTGATTCCCACGTGATTCCCAAGTGATGGCCACGTGATTCTCACGTGATTCCCACGTGATTCCCACGTGATACCCACCTGATGCCCACATTATTCCCACGTGATTCCCACATGATGGCCAGGTGATTCCCACGTGTTGCCCACGTGATTCCCACGTGATTCCCACTTGATGCCCACGTGATTCCCACGTGACTCCCAAGTGATTCTCACGTGATTCCCACGTGATTTCCACGTGTTGCCCACGTGATGCCCACGTGATTCCCATGTGATTCCAACGTGATGCCCACGTGATTCCCACGTGACTCCAAACTTATTCTCACGTGATGCCCACGTGAAGACCACGTGATGCCCACGTTACACCCACGTGATGCCCAAGTGATTCCAACGGGATCAGAGAAGCATAAAAGTGTAAAAATACGAGGAGCAAGAAAAGTGTGAAAAATCCCAGGAGGAGAAATAGGGGAGAAAAATATGAGGAGCGAAAAAAAAAAAAACACAAAAATACGAGGAGTAGAAAAGTGGGGAAAATAAGTGGAGCCTCAAAAGTGTGAAAATACGAGGAGAAAGAAAATAGTGAAAAACACGAGGAGCAAGAAAAGGGAAGAAATATATGAGGAGCAAAAAACAAAAACAAAAACAAAAAATACGAGGAGCAGAAAAGTGTGAAAAATAAGAGGAGCATCAAACGTGTGAAAATACGAGGAGCAAGAAAAGTGTGAAAAACACGAGGAGCAAGAAAAGGGAAGAAACATACGAGGAGCAAAAAAAAAAAAAAACAGAAAAATACGAGGAGCAGAAAAGTGTGAAAAATAAGAGGAGCATGAAAAGTGTGAAAATACGAGGAGCAACAAATGTGTGAAAAACCTGAGGTTAAGAAAAAGGGGAGAAGAATACGAGGAGCAAGAAAAAAAAGCAAAATACAAAAACGAGGAGAACACAAGGGGCGAAAATCAGAGGAGGATCAACAGTATGCCACTACGAGGAGTAAGAGAAGTGTGAAAAAGCTGATGTGAAGAAACAGGGGAGAAAATACGAGGAGCAGGAAAAAAAAGCAAAATACAAAAACGAGGAGAACACAAGGGGCGAAAATCAGAGGAGGATCAACAGTATGCCACTACGAGGAGCAAGAGAAGTGTGAAAAACCCGAGGCGAAGAAACAGCAGAGAAGAATACGAGGAGCAAGAAAAAAAAGCAAAATACAAAAACGAGGAGAACACAAGGGGCGAAAATCAGAGGAGGATCAAAAGTGTGGCACTAGCTGGAGTAAGAGAAGTGTGAAAAACCCGAGGTGAAGAAACAGGGGAGAAGATTACGAGGAGCAAGAAAAAAAAAGCAAAATACAAAAACGAGGAGAACACAAGGGGCGAAAATCAGAGGAGGATCAAAAGTGTGGCACTAGGTGGAGTAAGAGAAGTGTGAAAAACCCGAGGCAAAGAAACAGGGGAGAAGAATACGAGGAGCAAGGAAAAAAAAGCAAAATACAAAAACGAGGAGAACACAAGGGGCGAAAATCAGAGGAGGATCAACAGTATGCCACTACGAGGAGTAAGAGAAGTGTGAAAAACCCGAGTTGAAGAAACAGGGGAGAAGAATACGAGGAGCAAGAAAAAAAAAGCAAAATACAAAAACGAGGAGAACACAAGGGGCGAAAATCAGAGGAGGATCAACAGTATGCCACTACGAGGAGCAAGAGAAGTGTGAAAAACCCGAGTTGAAGAAACAGGGGAGAAGAATACGAGGAGCAAGAAAGAAAAAGCAAAAGACAAGAACGAGGAGCAGACAAGGGTTGGAAATCAGAGGAGAATCAACAGTATGCAACTACGAGGAGCAAGAGCATTGTGAAAAACCCGAGGCGAAGATTCCCACGTGATTCCCAAGTGATTCTCACGTGATGCCCACATGATTCCCACGTAATTCCCACGTGATTCCCACGTGATGCCCACCTGATGCCCACGTGATGCCCACGTGTTGCCCACGTGATGCCCACGTGATTCCCACGTGTTGCCCACGTGATTCCCACGTGATTCCCACGTGATGGCCACGTGATGCCCACGTGATTCCCACGTGATGGCCACGTGATTCCCACGTGATGCCCACGTGATTCCCACGTGATTCCCACGTGATGCCCACGTGATGGCCACTTGATGCCCACGTGATTCCCAGGTGATTCCCATGTGATTCCAACGTGATTCCCACGTGTTGCCCACGTGATTCCCACCTGATTCCCACGTAATTCCCACGTGATGCCCACGTCATTCCCACGTGATTCCCACGTGATTCCCACATGTTGCCCACGTGATTCTCACGTGATTCCCACGTGATGGCCACGTGTTTCCCACGTGTTGCCCACGTGATGCCCACGTGTTTCCCACATATTGCCCACATGATTCCCACTTGATTCCCACGTGATTCTCACGTGATGCCCACGTGATTCCCACGTGATTCCCACGTGATGGCCACGAGATTTCCACGTGATGCCCACGTGATGCCCACGTGATTCCCACGTGATGCCCACGTGATTCCCACGTGATGGCCACGTGATTCCCACGTGTTGCCCACGTGATTCCCACGTGATGCCCACGTGATTCCCACGTGATTCCCACGTGATGGCCACGTGATTCCCACGTGATGCCCACGTGTTGACCACGTGTTTGCCACGTGATTCCCACGTGATTCACAGGTGATGCCCACGTGATTCCCACGTGATTCCCACGTGATGCCCACGTGATGCCCACGTGATTCCCACGTGATGGCCACGTGATTCCCACGTGATTCCCACGTGATGCCCACGTGATTTCCACGTGATTCCCACGTGATGCCCACGTGATGGCTACGTGATTCCCACGTGATTCCCACGTGATGCCCACGTGATGCCCATGTGATGGCCACGTGATTCCCACGTGTTGCCCACGTGATTCCCACCTGATTCCCACGTGATTCCCACGTGATGGCCACGTGATTCCCACGTGATTCCCATGTGATGCCCACGTGATGCCCACGTGATTCCCAAGTGATTCCCACGTGATGGCCACGTGATGCCCACGTAATTCCCACGTGATGCCCACGTCATTCCCACGTGATTCCCACGTGATTCTCACGTGATGCCCACGTGATTCCCACGTGATTCCCACGTGATGGCCACGTGATTTCCACGTGATGCCCACGTGATGCCCACGTGATTCCCACGTGATGGCCACGTGATTCCCACGTGTTGCCCACGTGATTCCCACGTGTTGCCCACGTGATTCCCACGTGATTCCCACGTGATGGCCACGTGATTCCCACGTGATGCCCACGTGTTGACCACGTGTTTGCCACGTGATTCCCACGTGATTCACAGGTGATGCCCACGTGATTCCCACGTGATTCCCACGTGATGCCCACGTGATGCCCACGTGATTCCCACGTGATGGCCACGTGATTCCCACGTGATTCCCACGTGATGCCCACGTGATTTCCACGTGATTCCCACGTGATGCATACGTGTTTCCCACGTGTTGCCCACGTGATGCCCACGTGATTCCCAAGTGATTCCCACGTGTTGCCCACGTGATTCCCATGTGATTCCCACTGTTGCCCACGTGATTCCCACGTGATGCCCACGTGATTCCCATGTGTTGCCCACGTGATGCCCACGTGATGCCCACGTGATACCCTCGTGATTCCCCCGTGATTCCCACGTGATTCCCACGTGATGGCCACCTGATTCCCACGTGATTCCCACATGTTGCCCACGTGATACCCACCTGATACCCACATTATTCCCACGTGATTCCCACATGATGGCCACGTGATTCCCACGTGTTTCCCACGTGATTCCCACGTGATTCCCAAGTGATGGCCACGTGATTCTCACGTGATTCCCACGTGATTCCCACGTGATACCCACCTGATGCCCACATTATTCCCACGTGATTCCCACATGATGGCCACGTGATTCCCACGTGTTTCCCACGTGATTCCCACGTGATTCCCACTTGATGCCCACGTGATTCCCACGTGACTCCCAAGTGATTCTCACGTGATTCCCACGTGATTCCCACGTGATTTCCACGTGTTGCCCACGTGATGCCCACGTGATGCCCACGTGATTCCCATGTGATTCCAACGTGATGCCCACGTGATTCCCACGTGACTCCAAACTGATTCTCACGTGATGCCCACGTGAAGACCACGTGATGCCCACGTTACACCCACGTGATGCCCAAGTGATTCCAACGGGGTCAGAGAAGCATAAAAGTGTAAAAATACGAGGAGCAAGAAAAGTGTGAAAAATCCCAGGAGGAGAAATAGGGGAGAAAAATATGAGGAGCGAAAAAAAAAAAAAACACAAAAATACGAGGAGTAGAAAAGTGGGGAAAATAAGTGGAGCCTCAAAAGTGTGAAAATACGAGGAGAAAGAAAATAGTGAAAAACACGAGGAGCAAGAAAAGGGAAGAAATATATGAGGAGCAAAAAACAAAAACAAAAACAAAAAATACGAGGAGCAGAAAAGTGTGAAAAATAAGAGGAGCATCAAACGTGTGAAAATACGAGGAGCAAAAAAAGTGTGAAAAACACGAGGAGCAAGAAAAGGGAAGAAACATACGAGGAGCAAAAAAAAAAAAAACAGAAAAATACGAGGAGCAGAAAAGTGTGAAAAATAAGAGGAGCATGAAAAGTGTGAAAATACGAGGAGCAACAAATGTGTGAAAAACCTGAGGTTAAGAAAAAGGGGAGAAGAATACGAGGAGCAAGAAAAAAAAGCAAAATACAAAAACGAGGAGAACACAAGGGGCGAAAATCAGAGGAGGATCAAAAGTGTGGCACTAGCTGGAGTAAGAGAAGTGTGAAAAACCCGATGTGAAGAAACAGGGGAGAAGAATACGAGGAGCAAGAAAAAAAAAGCAAAATACAAAAACGAGGAGAACACAAGGGGCGAAAATCAGAGGAGGAACAAAAGTGTGGCACTACGTGGAGTAAGAGAAGTGTGAAAAACCCGAGGTGAAGAAACAGGGGAGAAGAATACGAGGAGCAAGAAAAAAAAAGCAAAATACAAAAACGAGGAGAACACAAGGGGCGAAAATCAGAGGAGGATCAACAGTACGCCACTACGAGGAGTAAGAGAAGTGTGAAAAAGCTGATGTGAAGAAACAGGGGAGAAGAATACGGGGAGCAAGAAAAAAAAAGCAAAATACAAAAACGAGGAGAACACAAGGGGCGAAAATCAGAGGAGGATCAACAGTATGCCACTACGAGGAGGAAGAGAAGTGTGAAAAACCCGACGCAAAGAAACAGGGGAGAAGAATACGAGGAGCAAGAAAAAAAAGCAAAATACATAAACGAGGAGAACACAAGGGGCGAAAATCAGAGGAGGATCAACAGTATGCCACTACGAGGAGCAAGAGAAGTGTGAAAAACCCTGGGCGAAGAAACAGGGGAGAAGAATACGAGGAGCAAGAAAAAAAAAGCAAAATACATAAATGAGGAGAACACAAGGGGCGAAAATCAGAGGAGGATCAAACGTGTGGCACTACGTGGAGTAAGAGAAGTCTGAAAAAGCTGATGTGAAGAAACAGGGGAGAAGAATACGAGGTGCAAGAAAAAAAAGCAAAATACAAAAACGAGGAGAACACAAGGGGCGGAAATCAGAGGAGGATCAACAGTATGCCACTACGAGGAGCAAGAGAAGTGTGAAAAACCCGAGGAGGAGAAACAGGGGAGAAGAATACGAGGAGCAAGAAAAAAAGCAAAATACAAAAACGAGGAGAACACAAGGGGCGAAAATCAGAGGAGGATCAGCAGTATGCCACTACGAGGAGTAAGAGAAGTGTGAAAAAGCTGATGTGAAGAAACAGGGGAGAAGAATACGAGGAGCAAGAAAAAAAAAGCAAAATACAAAAACGAGGAGAACACAAGGGGCGAAAATCAGAGGAGGATCAACAGTATGCCACTACGAGGAGCAAGAGAAGTGTGAAAAATCCGAGGCGAAGAAACAGGGGAGAAGAAAACGAGGAGCAAGAAAAAAAGCAAAATACAAAAATGAGGAGAACACAAGGGGCGAAAATCAGAGGAGGATCAAAAGTGTGGCACTACGTGGAGTAAGAGACGTGCGAAAAACCCGACGTGAAGAAACAGGGGAGAAGAATACGAGGAGCAAGAAAAAAAAAGCAAAATACAAAAACTAGGAGAACACAAGGGGCGAAAATCAGAGGAGGATCATCAGTATGTCATTACGAGGAGTAAGAGAAGTGTGAAAAAGCTGATGTGAAGAAACAGGGGAGAAGAATACGAGGAGCAAGAAAAAAAAGCAAAATACAAAAACGAGGAGAACACAAGGGGCGAAAATCAGAGGAGGATCATCAGTATGTCATTACGAGGAGTAAGAGAAGTGTGAAAAAGCTGATGTGAAGAAACAGGGGAGAAGAATACGAGGAGCAAGAAAAAAAAAGCAAAATACAAAAACGAGGAGAACACAAGGGGCGAAAATCAGAGGAGGATCAAAAGTGTGGCACTACGTGGAGTAAGAGAAGTGTGAAAAACCCGAGGTGAAGAAACAGGGGAGAAGAATACGAGGAGCAAGAAAAAAAAAAGCAAAATACAAAAACGAGGAGAACACAAGGGGCGAAAATCAGAGGAGGATCTACCATATGCCACTACGAGGAGTAAGAGAAGTGTGAAAAAGCTGATGTGAAGAAACAGGGGAGAAGAATACGAGGAGCAAGAAAAAAAAAAGCAAAATACAAAAACGAGGAGAACACAAGGGGCGAAAATCAGAGGAGGATCAACAGTATGCCACTACGAGGAGCAAGAGAAGTGTGAAAAACCCGAGGCGAAGAAACAGGGGCGAAGAATACGAGGAGCAAGAAAAAAAAGCAAAATACAAAAACGAGGAGAACACAAGGGGCGAAAATCAGAGGAGGATCAACAGTATGCCACTACGAGGAGTAAGAGAAGTGGGAAAAAGCTGATGTGAAGAAACAGGGGAGAAGAATACGAGGAGCAAGAAAAAAAAGCAAAATACAAAAACGAGGAGAACACAAGGGGCGAAAATCAGAGGAGGATCAAAAGTGTGGCACTACGTGGAGTAAGAGAAGTGTGAAAAACCCGAGGCGAAGAAACAGGGGAGAAGAATACGAGGAGCAAGAAAAAAAAGCAAAATACAAAAACGAGGAGAACACAAGGGGCGAAAATCAGAGGAGGATCAAAAGTCTGGCACTAGGTGGAGTAAGAGAAGTGTGAAAAACCCGAGGTGAAGAAACAGGGGAGAAGAATACGAGGAGCAAGAAAAAAAAAGCAAAATACAAAAATGAGGAGAACACAAGGGGCGAAAATCAGAGGAGGATCAAAAGTGTGGCACTAGGTGGAGTAACAGAAGTGTGAAAAACCCGAAGCGAAGAAACAGGGGAGAAGAATACGAGGAGCAAGAAAAAAAAAGCAAAATACAAAAACGAGGAGAACACAAGGGGCGAAAATCAGAGGTGGATCAGCAGTATGCCACTACGAGGAGTAAGAGAAGTGTGAAAAAGCTGATGTGAAGAAACAGGGGAGAAGAATACGGGGAGCAAGAAAAAAAAAGCAAAATACAAAAACGAGGAGAACACAAGGGGCGAAAATCAGAGGAGGATCAACAGTATGCCACTACGAGGAGCAAGAGAAGTGTGAAAAACCCGAGGCAAAGAAACAGGGGAGAAGAATACGAGGAGCAAGAAAAAAAAGCAAAATACAAAAACGAGGAGAACACAAGGGGCGAAAATCAGAGGAGGATCAAAAGTGTGGCACTAGGTGGAGTAAGAGAAGTGTGAAAAACCCTAGGCGAAGAAACAGGGGAGAAGAATACGAGGAGCAAGAAAAAAAAAGCAAAATACAAAAATGAGGAGAACACAAGGGGCGAAAATCAGAGGAGGATCAAACGTGTGGCACTACGTGGAGTAAGAGAAGTCTGAAAAAGCTGATGTGAAGAAACAGGGGAGAAGAATACGAGGAGCAAGAAAAAAAAAGCAAAATACAAAAACGAGGAGAACACAAGGGGCGAAAATCAGAGGAGGATCAACAGTAGGCCACTACGAGGAGCAAAAGAAGTGTGAAAAACCCGAGGCGAAGAAACAGGGGAGAAGAATACGAGGAGCAAAGAAACAAAAGCAAAATACAAAAACGAAGAAAACACAAGGGGCGAAAATCAGAGGAGGATCAAAAGTGTGGCACTACGTGGAGTCAGAGAAGTGTGAAAAACCCGAGGCGAAGAAACAGGGGAGAAGAATACGAGGAGCAAGAAAAAAAAAGCAAAATACAAAAATGAGGAGAACACAAGGGGCGAAAATCAGAGGAGGATCAAACGTGTGGCACTACGTGGAGTAAGAGAAGTGTGAAAAACCCGAGGTGAAGAAACAGGGGAGAAGAATAGGAGGAGCAAGAAAAAAAAAGCAAAATACAAAAACGAGGAGAACACCAGGGGCGAAAATCAGAGGAGGATCAATAGTGTGGCACAACAAGGAGCAAGAGCAGTGTGAAAATCCTGATGTGAAGAAACAGGGGAGAAGAATACGAGGAGCAAGAAAAAAAAAGCAAAATACAAAAACGAGGAGAACACAAGGGGCGAAAATCAGAGGAGGATCAAAAGTGTGGCCCTACAAGGAGCAAGAGCAGTGTGAAATCCTGATGTGAAGAAACAGGGGAGAAGAATACAAGGAGCAAGAAAAAAAAGCAAAATACATAAACGAGGAGAACACAAGGGGCGAAAATCAGAGGAGGATCAACAATATGCCACTACGAGGAGCAAGAGAAGTGTGAAAAACCCAAGGCGAAAAAACAGGGGAGAAGAATACGAGGAGCAAGAAAAAAAAAGCAAAATACAAAAACGAGGAGAACACAAGGGGCGAAGATCAGAGGAGGATCAACGTGTGGCACTACGAGGAGCAAGAGAAGTGTGAAAAACCCGAGTCGAAGAAACAGGGGAGAAGAATACGAGGAGAAAGAAAATAAAAGCAAAATACAATATCGAGGAGAACACAAGGGGCGAAAATCAGAGGAGGATCAACAGTATGCCACTATGAGGAGCAAGAGAAGAGTGAAAAACCCGAGGTGAAGAAACAGGAGAGAAGAATACGAGGAGCAAGAAAAAAAAAGCAAAATACAAAAACGAAGAGAACACAAGGGGCGAAAATCAGAGGAGGATCAACAGTGTGGCACTACAAGGAGCAAGAGCAGTGTGAAAAACCCGAGGCGAAGAAACAGGGGAGAAGAATACGAGGAGCAAGAAAAAAAAAGCAAAATACAAAAACGAGGAGCAGACAAGTGGGGAAAATCAGAGGAGAATCAAATGTATGCCAATACGAGGAGCAAGAGCAGTGTGAAAAACCCGAGTTGAAGAAACAGGGGAGAAGAATACGAGGAGCAAGAAAGAAAAAGCAAAAGACAAGAACGAGGAGCAGACAAGGGTTGGAAATCAGAGGAGAATCAACAGTATGCAACTACGAGGAGCAAGAGCATTGTGAAAAACCCGAGGCGAAGATTCCCACGTGATTCCCAAGTGATTCTCACGTGATGCCCACATGATTCCCACGTAATTCCCACGTGATTCCCACGTGATGCCCACCTGATGCCCACGTGATGCCCACGTGTTGCCCACGTGATGCCCACGTGATTCCCACGTGTTGCCCACGTGATTCCCACGTGATTCCCACGTGATGGCCACGTGATGCCCACGTGATTCTCACGTGATGGCCACGTGATTCCCACGTGATGCCCACGTGATTCCCACGTGATTCCCACGTGATGCCCACGTGATGGCCACTTGATGCCCACGTGATTCCCACGTGATTCCCACGTGATTCCAACGTGATTCCCACGTGATGCCCACGTGATTCCCACGTGATTCCCACGTGATGCCCAAGTGATGGCCACGTGATTCCCACGTGATTCCCACGTGATTCCCACGTGATTCCCACGTGTTGCCCACGTGATTCCCACGTGATTCCCACGTGATGCCCACGTGATGCCCACGTGATTCCCACGTCATGGCCACGTGATGCCCACGTGATTCCCACGTGATGGCCACGTGATGCCCACGTGATGGCCACGTGATTCCCACGTGATGCCCACGTGATTCCCACGTGATGCCCACGTGATGCCTACGTGATTCCCACGTGATTCCCACGTGATGCCACGTGATGCCCATGTGATGGCCACGTGATTCCCACGTGTTGCCCACGTGATTCCCACCTGATTCCCACGTGATTCCCACGTGATGGCCACGTGATTCCCATGTGATGCCCACGTGATGCCCACGTGATTCCCAAGTGATTCCCACGTGATGGCCACGTGATGCCCACGTAATTCCCACGTGATGCCCACGTCATTCCCACGTGATTCCCACGTGATTCCCACATGTTGCCAACGTGACTCTCACGTGATTCCCACGTGATTGCCACGTGTTTCCCACGTGTTGCCCACGTGATGCCCACGTGTTTCCCACATATTGCCCACATGATTCCCACTTGATTCCCACGTGATTCTCACGTGATGCCCACGTGATTCCCACGTGATTCCCACGTGATGGCCACGTGATTTCCACGTGATGCCCACGTGATGCCCACGTGATTCCCACGTGATGCCCACGTGATTCCCACGTGATGCCCACGTGTTGACCACGTGTTTGCCACGTGATTCCCACGTGATTCACAGGTGATGCCCACGTGATTCCCACGTGATTCCCACATGATGCCCACGTGATTCCCACGTGATGGCCACGTGATTCCCACGTGATTCCCACGTGATTTCCACGTGATTCCCACGTGATTCCCACGTGATGCATACGTGTTTCCCACGTGTTGCCCACGTGATGCCCACGTGATTCCCAAGTGATTCCCACGTGTTGCCCACGTGATTCCCATGTGATTCCCACTGTTGCCCACGTGATTCCCACGTGATGCCCACGTGATTCCCATGTGTTGCCCACGTGATGCCCACGTGATGCCCACGTGATACCCTCGTGATTCCCCCGTGATTCCCACGTGATTCCCACGTGATGGCCACCTGATTCCCACGTGATTCCCACGTGTTGCCCACGTGATACCCACCTGATGCCCACATTATTCCCACGTGATTCCCACATGATGGCCACGTGATTCCCACGTGTTTCCCACGTGATTCCCACGTGATTCCCAAGTGATGGCCACGTGATTCTCACGTGATTCCCACGTGATTCCCACGTGATACCCACCTGATGCCCACATTATTCCCACGTGATTCCCACATGATGGCCAGGTGATTCCCACGTGTTGCCCACGTGATTCCCACGTGATTCCCACTTGATGCCCACGTGATTCCCACGTGACTCCCAAGTGATTCTCACGTGATTCCCACGTGATTCCCACGTGATTTCCACGTGTTGCCCACGTGATGCCCACGTGATTCCCATGTGATTCCAACGTGATGCCCACGTGATTCCCACGTGACTCCAAACTGATTCTCACGTGATGCCCACGTGAAGACCACGTGATGCCCACGTTACACCCACGTGATGCCCAAGTGATTCCAACGGGATCAGAGAAGCATAAAAGTGTAAAAATACGAGGAGCAAGAAAAGTGTGAAAAATCCCAGGAGGAGAAATAGGGGAGAAAAATATGAGGAGCGAAAAAAAAAAAAAACACAAAAATACGAGGAGTAGAAAAGTGGGGAAAATAAGTGGAGCCTCAAAAGTGTGAAAATACGAGGAGAAAGAAAATCGTGAAAAACACGAGGAGCAAGAAAAGGGAAGAAATATATGAGGAGCAAAAAACAAAAACAAAAACAAAAAATACGAGGAGCAGAAAAGTGTGAAAAATAAGAGGAGCATCAAACGTGTGAAAATACGAGGAGCAAGAAAAGTGTGAAAAACACGAGGAGCAAGAAAAGGGAAGAAACATACGAGGAGCAAAAAAAAAAAAAAACAGAAAAATACGAGGAGCAGAAAAGTGTGAAAAATAAGAGGAGCATGAAAAGTGTGAAAAAACGAGGAGCAACAAATGTGTGAAAAACCTGAGGTTAAGAAAAAGGGGAGAAGAATACGAGGAGCAAGAAAAAAAAGCAAAATACAAAAACGAGGAGAACACAAGGGGCGAAAATCAGAGGAGGATCAAAAGTGTGGCACTAGCTGGAGTAAGAGAAGTGTGAAAAACCCGATGTGAAGAAACAGGGGAGAAGAATACGAGGAGCAAGAAAAAAAAAGCAAAATACAAAAACGAGGAGAACACAAGGGGCGAAAATCAGAGGAGGATCAAAAGTGTGGCACTACGTGGAGAAAGAGAAGTGTGAAAAACCCGAGGTGAAGAAACAGGGGAGAAGAATACGAGGAGCAAGAAAAAAAAAGCAAAATACAAAAACGAGGAGAACACAAGGGGCGAAAATCAGAGGAGGATCAACAGTACGCCACTACGAGGAGTAAGAGAAGTGTGAAAAAGCTGATGTGAAGAAACAGGGGAGAAGAATACGGGGAGCAAGAAAAAACAAGCAAAATACAAAAACGAGGAGAACACAAGGGGCGAAAATCAGAGGAGGATCAACAGTATGCCACTACGAGGAGGAAGAGAAGTGTGAAAAACCCGACGCAAAGAAACAGGGGAGAAGAATACGAGGAGCAAGAAAAAAAAGCAAAATACAAAAACGAGGAGAACACAAGGGGCGAAAATCAGAGGAGGATCAACAGTATGCCACTACGAGGAGCAAGAGAAGTGTGAAAAACCCTGGGCGAAGAAACAGGGGAGAAGAATACGAGGAGCAAGAAAAAAAAAGCAAAATACAAAAACGAGGAGAACACAAGGGGCGAAAATCAGAGGAGGATCAAACGTGTGGCACTACGTGGAGTAAGAGAAGTCTGAAAAGCTGATGTGAAGAAACAGGGGAGAAGAATACGAGGTGCAAGAAAAAAAAGCAAAATACAAAAACGAGGAGAACACAAGGGGCGGAAATCAGAGGAGGATCAACAGTATGCCACTACGAGGAGCAAGAGAAGTGTGAAAAACCCGAGGCGGAGAAACAGGGGAGAAGAATACGAGGAGCAAGAAAAAAAGCAAAATACAAAAACGAGGAGAACACAAGGGGCGAAAATCAGAGGAGGATCAGCAGTATGCCACTACGAGGAGTAAGAGAAGTGTGAAAAAGCTGATGTGAAGAAACAGGGGAGAAGAATACGAGGAGCAAGAAAAAAAAAGCAAAATACAAAAACGAGGAGAACACAAGGGGCGAAAATCAGAGGAGGATCAACAGTATGCCACTACGAGGAGCAAGAGAAGTGTGAAAAATCCGAGGCGAAGAAACAGGGGAGAAGAAAACGAGGAGCAAGAAAAAAAGCAAAATACAAAAATGAGGAGAACACAAGGGGCGAAAATCAGAGGAGGATCAAAAGTGTGGCACTACGTGGAGTAAGAGACGTGCGAAAAACCCGACGTGAAGAAACAGGGGAGAAGAATACGAGGAGCAAGAAAAAAAAAGCAAAATACAAAAACTAGGAGAACACAAGGGGCGAAAATCAGAGGAGGATCATCAGTATGTCATTACGAGGAGTAAGAGAAGTGTGAAAAAGCTGATGTGAAGAAACAGGGGAGAAGAATACGAGGAGCAAGAAAAAAAAGCAAAATACAAAAACGAGGAGAACACAAGGGGCGAAAATCAGAGGAGGATCATCAGTATGTCATTACGAGGAGTAAGAGAAGTGTGAAAAAGCTGATGTGAAGAAACAGGGGAGAAGAATACGAGGAGCAAGAAAAAAAAAGCAAAATACAAAAACGAGGAGAACACAAGGGCCGAAAATCAGAGGAGGATCAAAAGTGGGGAACTACGTGGAGTAAGAGAAGTGTGAAAAACCCGAGGTGAAGAAACAGGGGAGAAGAATACGAGGAGCAAGAAAAAAAAAAGCAAAATACAAAAACGAGGAGAACACAAGGGGCGAAAATCAGAGGAGGATCTACCATATGCCACTACGAGGAGTAAGAGAAGTGTGAAAAAGCTGATGTGAAGAAACAGGGGAGAAGAATACGAGGAGCAAGAAAAAAAAAGCAAAATACAAAAACGAGGAGAACACAAGGGGCGAAAATCAGAGGAGGATCAACAGTATGCCACTACGAGGAGCAAGAGAAGTGTGAAAAACCCGAGGCGAAGAAACAGGGGCGAAGAATACGAGGAGCAAGAAAAAAAAGCAAAATACAAAAACGAGGAGAACACAAGGGGCGAAAATCAGAGGAGGATCAACAGTATGCCACTACGAGGAGTAAGAGAAGTGGGAAAAAGCTGATGTGAAGAAACAGGGGAGAAGAATACGAGGAGCAAGAAAAAAAAGCAAAATACAAAAACGAGGAGAACACAAGGGGCGAAAATCAGAGGAGGATCAAAAGTGTGGCACTACGTGGAGTAAGAGAAGTGTGAAAAACCCGAGGCGAAGAAACAGGGGAGAAGAATACGAGGAGCAAGAAAAAAAAGCAAAATACAAAAACGAGGAGAACACAAGGGGAGAAAATCAGAGGAG
Source organism: Cervus elaphus (assembly GCF_910594005.1). Classification (NCBI taxonomy): domain Eukaryota; kingdom Metazoa; phylum Chordata; class Mammalia; order Artiodactyla; family Cervidae; genus Cervus; species Cervus elaphus. Next base: position 84,066,466 of record NC_057836.1, read on the forward strand.
GATCAAAAGTCTGGCACTAGGTGGAGTAAGAGAAGTGTGAAAAACCCGAGGTGAAGAAACAGGGGAGAAGAATACGAGGAGCAAGAAAAAAAAAGCAAAATACAAAAACGAGGAGAACACAAGGGGCGAAAATCAGAGGAGGATCAACAGTATGCCACTACGAGGAGCAAGAGAAGTGTGAAAAACCCGAAGCGAAGAAACAGGGGAGAAGAATACGAGGAGCAAGAAAAAAAAAGCAAAATACAAAAACGAGGAGAACACAAGGGGCGAAAATCAGAGGTGGATCAGCAGTATGCCACTACGAGGAGTAAGAGAAGTGTGAAAAAGCTGATGTGAAGAAACAGGGGAGAAGAATATGGGGAGCAAGAAAAAAAAAGCAAAATACAAAAACGAGGAGAACACAAGGGGCGAAAATCAGAGGAGGATCAACAGTATGCCACTACGAGGAGCAAGAGAAGTGTGAAAAACCCGAGGCAAAGAAACAGGGGAGAAGAATACGAGGAGCAAGAAAAAAAAGCAAAATACAAAAACGAGGAGAACACAAGGGGCGAAAATCAGAGGAGGATCAAAAGTGTGGCACTAGGTGGAGTAAGAGAAGTGTGAAAAACCCTAGGCGAAGAAACAGGGGAGAAGAATACGAGGAGCAAGAAAAAAAAAGCAAAATACAAAAATGAGGAGAACACAAGGGGCGAAAATCAGAGGAGGATCAAACGTGTGGCACTACGTGGAGTAAGAGAAGTCTGAAAAAGCTGATGTGAAGAAACAGGGGAGAAGAATACGAGGAGCAAGAAAAAAAAAGCAAAATACAAAAACGAGGAGAACACAAGGGGCGAAAATCAGAGGAGGATCAACAGTAGGCCACTACGAGGAGCAAAAGAAGTGTGAAAAACCCGAGGCGAAGAAACAGGGGAGAAGAATACGAGGAGCAAAGAAACAAAAGCAAAATACAAAAACGAAGAAAACACAAGGGGCGAAAATCAGAGGAGGATCAAAAGTGTGGCACTACGTGGAGTCAGAGAAGTGTGAAAAACCCGAGGCGAAGAAACAGGGGAGAAGAATACGAGGAGCAAGAAAAAAAAAGCAAAATACAAAAATGAGGAGAACACAAGGGGCGAAAATCAGAGGAGGATCAAACGTGTGGCACTACGTGGAGTAAGAGAAGTGTGAAAAACCCGAGGTGAAGAAACAGGGGAGAAGAATAGGAGGAGCAAGAAAAAAAAAGCAAAATACAAAAACGAGGAGAACACCAGGGGCGAAAATCAGAGGAGGATCAATAGTGTGGCACAACAAGGAGCAAGAGCAGTGTGAAAATCCTGATGTGAAGAAACAGGGGAGAAGAATACGAGGAGCAAGAAAAAAAAAGCAAAATACAAAAACGAGGAGAACACAAGGGGCGAAAATCAGAGGAGGATCAAAAGTGTGGCCCTACAAGGAGCAAGAGCAGTGTGAAATCCTGATGTGAAGAAACAGGGGAGAAGAATACAAGGAGCAAGAAAAAAAAGCAAAATACATAAACGAGGAGAACACAAGGGGCGAAAATCAGAGGAGGATCAACAATATGCCACTACGAGGAGCAAGAGAAGTGTGAAAAACCCAAGGCGAAAAAACAGGGGAGAAGAATACGAGGAGCAAGAAAAAAAAAGCAAAATACAAAAACGAGGAGAACACAAGGGGCGAAGATCAGAGGAGGATCAACGTGTGGCACTACGAGGAGCAAGAGAAGTGTGAAAACCCGAGTCGAAGAAACAGGGGAGAAGAATACGAGGAGAAAGAAAATAAAAGCAAAATACAATATCGAGGAGAACACAAGGGGCGAAAATCAGAGGAGGATCAACAGTATGCCACTATGAGGAGCAAGAGAAGAGTGAAAAACCCGAGGTGAAGAAACAGGAGAGAAGAATACGAGGAGCAAGAAAAAAAAAGCAAAATACAAAAACGAAGAGAACACAAGGGGCGAAAATCAGAGGAGGATCAGCAGTGTGGCACTACAAGGAGCAAGAGCAGTGTGAAAAACCCGAGGCGAAGAAACAGGGGAGAAGAATACGGGGAGCAAGAAAAAAAAAGCAAAATACAAAAACGAGGAGCAGACAAGTGGGGAAAATCAGAGGAGAATCAAATGTATGCCAATACGAGGAGCAAGAGCAGTGTGAAAAACCCGAGTTGAAGAAACAGGGGAGAAGAATACGAGGAGCAAGAAAGAAAAAGCAAAAGACAAGAACGAGGAGCAGACAAGGGTTGGAAATCAGAGGAGAATCAACAGTATGCAACTACGAGGAGCAAGAGCATTGTGAAAAACCCGAGGCGAAGATTCCCACGTGATTCCCAAGTGATTCTCACGTGATGCCCACATGATTCCCACGTAATTCCCACGTGATTCCCACGTGATGCCCACCTGATGCCCACGTGATGCCCACGTGTTGCCCACGTGATGCCCACGTGATTCCCACGTGTTGCCCACGTGATTCCCACGTGATTCCCACGTGATGGCCACGTGATGCCCACGTGATTCTCACGTGATGGCCACGTGATTCCCACGTGATGCCCACGTGATTCCCACGTGATTCCCACGTGATGCCCACGTGATGGCCACTTGATGCCCACGTGATTCCCACGTGATTCCCACGTGATTCCAACGTGATTCCCACGTGATGCCCACGTGATTCCCACGTGATTCCCACGTGATGCCCAAGTGATGGCCACGTGATTCCCACGTGATTCCCACGTGATTCCCACGTGATTCCCACGTGTTGCCCACGTGATTCCCACGTGATTCCCACGTGATGCCCACGTGATGCCCACGTGATTCCCACGTGATGGCCACGTGATGCCCACGTGATTCCCACGTGATGGCCACGTGATGCCCACGTGATGGCCACGTGATTCCCACGTGATGCCCACGTGATTCCCACGTGATGCCCACGTGATGCCTACGTGATTCCCACGTGATTCCCACGTGATGCCACGTGATGCCCATGTGATGGCCACGTGATTCCCACGTGTTGCCCACGTGATTCCCACCTGATTCCCACGTGATTCCCACGTGATGGCCACGTGATTCCCATGTGATGCCCACGTGATGCCCACGTGATTCCCAAGTGATTCCCACGTGATGGCCACGTGATGCCCACGTAATTCCCACGTGATGCCCACGTCATTCCCACGTGATTCCCACGTGATTCCCACATGTTGCCAACGTGACTCTCACGTGATTCCCACGTGATTGCCACGTGTTTCCCACGTGTTGCCCACGTGATGCCCACGTGTTTCCCACATATTGCCCACATGATTCCCACTTGATTCCCACGTGATTCTCACGTGATGCCCACGTGATTCCCACGTGATTCCCACGTGATGGCCACGTGATTTCCACGTGATGCCCACGTGATGCCCACGTGATTCCCACGTGATGCCCACGTGATTCCCACGTGATGCCCACGTGTTGACCACGTGTTTGCCACGTGATTCCCACGTGATTCACAGGTGATGCCCACGTGATTCCCACGTGATTCCCACATGATGCCCACGTGATTCCCACGTGATGGCCACGTGATTCCCACGTGATTCCCACGTGATTTCCACGTGATTCCCACGTGATTCCCACGTGATGCATACGTGTTTCCCACGTGTTGCCCACGTGATGCCCACGTGATTCCCAAGTGATTCCCACGTGTTGCCCACGTGATTCCCATGTGATTCCCACTGTTGCCCACGTGATTCCCACGTGATGCCCACGTGATTCCCATGTGTTGCCCACGTGATGCCCACGTGATGCCCACGTGATACCCTCGTGATTCCCCCGTGATTCCCACGTGATTCCCACGTGATGGCCACCTGATTCCCACGTGATTCCCACGTGTTGCCCACGTGATACCCACCTGATGCCCACATTATTCCCACGTGATTCCCACATGATGGCCAGGTGATTCCCACGTGTTGCCCACGTGATTCCCACGTGATTCCCACTTGATGCCCACGTGATTCCCACGTGACTCCCAAGTGATTCTCACGTGATTCCCACGTGATTCCCACGTGATTTCCACGTGTTGCCCACGTGATGCCCACGTGATTCCCATGTGATTCCAACGTGATGCCCACGTGATTCCCACGTGACTCCAAACTGATTCTCACGTGATGCCCACGTGAAGACCACGTGATGCCCACGTTACACCCACGTGATGCCCAAGTGATTCCAACGGGATCAGAGAAGCATAAAAGTGTAAAAATACGAGGAGCAAGAAAAGTGTGAAAAATCCCAGGAGGAGAAATAGGGGAGAAAAATATGAGGAGCGAAAAAAAAAAAAAAACACAAAAATACGAGGAGTAGAAAAGTGGGGAAAATAAGTGGAGCCTCAAAAGTGTGAAAATACGAGGAGAAAGAAAATCGTGAAAAACACGAGGAGCAAGAAAAGGGAAGAAATATATGAGGAGCAAAAAACAAAAACAAAAAAAAAAAATACGAGGAGCAGAAAAGTGTGAAAAATAAGAGGAGCATCAAACGTGTGAAAATACGAGGAGCAAGAAAAGTGTGAAAAACACGAGGAGCAAGAAAAGGGAAGAAACATACGAGGAGCAAAAAAAAAAAACAGAAAAATACGAGGAGCAGAAAAGTGTGAAAAATAAGAGGAGCATGAAAAGTGTGAAAATACGAGGAGCAACAAATGTGTGAAAAACCTGAGGTTAAGAAAAAGGGGAGAAGAATACGAGGAGCAAGAAAAAAAAGCAAAATACAAAAACGAGGAGAACACAAGGGGCGAAAATCAGAGGAGGATCAAAAGTGTGGCACTAGCTGGAGTAAGAGAAGTGTGAAAAACCCGAGGTGAAGAAACAGGGGAGAAGAATACGAGGAGCAAGAAAAAAAAAGCAAAATACAAAAACGAGGAGAACACAAGGGGCGAAAATCAGAGGAGGATCAAAAGTGTGGCACTACGTGGAGTAAGAGAAGTGTGAAAAACCCGAGGTGAAGAAACAGGGGAGAAGAATACGAGGAGCAAGAAAAAAAAAGCAAAATACAAAAACGAGGAGAACACAAGGGGCGAAAATCAGAGGAGGATCATCAGTATGTCATTACGAGGAGTAAGAGAAGTGTGAAAAAGCTGATGTGAAGAAACAGGGGAGAAGAATACGAGGAGCAAGAAAAAAAAAGCAAAATACAAAAACGAGGAGAACACAAGGGGCGAAAATCAGAGGAGGATCAAAAGTGTGGCACTACGTGGAGTAAGAGAAGTGTGAAAAACCCGAGGTGAAGAAACAGGGGAGAAGAATACGAGGAGCAAGAAAAAAAAGCAAAATACAAAAACGAGGAGAACACAAGGGGCGAAAATCAGAGGAGGATCTACCATATGCCACTACGAGGAGTAAGAGAAGTGTGAAAAAGCTGATGTGAAGAAACAGGGGAGAAGAATACGGGGAGCAAGAAAAAAAAAGCAAAATACAAAAACGAGGAGAACACAAGGGGCGAAAATCAGAGGAGGATCAACAGTATGCCACTACGAGGAGCAAGAGAAGTGTGAAAAACACGTGGCGAAGAAACAGGGGAGAAGAATACGAGGAGCAAGAAAAAAAAAGCAAAATACAAAAACGAGGAGAACACAAGGGGCGAAAATCAGAGGAGGATCAACAGTATGCCACTACGAGGAGTAAGAGAAGTGTGAAAAAGCTGATATGAAGAAACAGGGGAGAAGAATACGAGGAGCAAGAAAAAAAAAGCAAAATACAAAAACGAGGAGAACAAAAGGGGCGAAAATCAGAGGAGGATCAACAGTATGCCACTACAAGGAGCAAGAGAAGTGTGAAAAACCCGAGGTGAAGAAACAGGGGAGAAGAATACGAGGAGCAAGAAAAAAAAGCAAAATACAAAAACGAGGAGAACACAAGGGGCGAAAATCAGAGGAGGATCAAAAGTGTGGCACTACGTGGAGTAAGAGAAGTGTGAAAAACCCGAGGCGAAGAAACAGGGGAGAAGAATACGAGGAGCAAGCAAAAAAAGCAAAATACAAAAACGAGGAGAACACAAGGGGCGAAAATCAGAGGAGGATCAAAAGTGTGGCACTAGGTGGAGTAAGAGAAGTGTGAAAAACCCGAGGCAAAGAAACAGGGGAGAAGAATACGAGGAGCAAGAAAAAAAAAGCAAAATACAAAAACGAGGAGAACACAAGGGGCGAAAATCAGAGGAGGATCAAAAGTGTGGCACTACGTGGAGTAAGAGAAGTGTGAAAAACCCGAGGGGAAGAAACACGGGAGAAGAATACGAGGAGCAAGAAAAAAAAAGCAAAATACAAAAACGAGGAGAACACAAGGGGCGAAAATCAGAGGAGGATCAAAAGTCTGGCACTAGTTGGACTAAGAGAAGTCTGAAAAACCCGAGGAGAAGAAACAGGGGAGAAGAATACGAGGAGCAAGGAAAAAAAAGCAAAATACAAAAACGAGGAGAACACAAGGGGCGAAAATCAGAGGAGGATCAACAGTATGCCACTACGAGGAGCAAGAGAAGTGTGAAAAACCCGAGGCGAAGAAACAGGGGAGAAGAATACGAGGAGCAAGAAAAAAAAGCAAAATACAAAAACGAGGAGAACACAAGGGGCGAAAATCAGAGGAGGATCAAAAGTGTGGCACTAGCTGGAGTAAGAGAAGTGTGAAAAACCCGAGGCAAAGAAACAGGGGAGAAGAATACGAGGAGCAAGAAAAAAAAAGCAAAATACAAAAATGAGTAGAACACAAGGGGCGAAAATCAGAGGAGGATCAACAGTATGCCACTACGAGGAGTAAGAGAAGTGTGAAAAAGCTGATGTGAAGAAACAGGGGAGAAAATACGAGGAGCAGGAAAAAAAAGCAAAATACAAAAACGAGGAGAACACAAGGGGCGAAAATCAGAGGAGGATCAACAGTATGCCACTACGAGGAGCAAGAGAAGTGTGAAAAACCCGAGGCGAAGAAACAGCAGAGAAGAATACGAGGAGCAAGAAAAAAAAGCAAAATACATAAACGAGGAGAACACAAGGGGCGAAAATCAGAGGAGGATCAAAAGTGTGGCACTAGCTGGAGTAAGAGAAGTGTGAAAAACCCGAGGTGAAGAAACAGGGGAGAAGATTACGAGGAGCAAGAAAAAAAAAGCAAAATACAAAAACGAGGAGAACACAAGGGGCGAAAATCAGAGGAGGATCAAACATGTGGCACTAGCTGGAGTAAGAGAAGTGTGAAAAAGCTGATGTGAAGAAACAGGGGAGAAGAATACGAGGAGCAAGAAAAAAAAAGCAAAATACAAAAACGAGGAGAACACAAGGGGCGAAAATCACAGGAGGATCTACAGTATGCCACTACGAGGAGTAAGAGAAGTGTGAAAAAGCTGATGTGAAGAAACAGGGGAGAAGAATACGAGGAGCAAGAAAAAAAAAGCAAAATACAAAAACGAGGAGAACACAAGGGGCGAAAATCAGAGGAGGATCAAAAGTGTGGCACTAGGTGGAGTAAGAGAAGTGTGAAAAACCCTAGGCGAAGAAACAGGGGAGAAGAATACGAGGAGCAAGAAAAAAAAAGCAAAATACAAAAATGAGGAGAACACAAGGGGCGAAAATCAGAGGAGGATCAACAGTGTGGCACTACAAGGAGCAAGAGCAGTGTGAAAAACCCGAGGCGAAGAAACAGAGGAGAAGAATACGGGGAGCAAGAAAAAAAAAGCAAAATACAAAAACGAGGAGCAGACAAGTGGGGAAAATCAGAGGAGAATCAAATGTATGCCAATACGAGGAGCAAGAGCAGTGTGAAAAACCCGAGTTGAAGAAACAGGGGAGAAGAATACGAGGAGCAAGAAAGAAAAAGCAAAAGACAAGAACGAGGAGCAGACAAGGGTTGGAAATCAGAGGAGAATCAACAGTATGCAACTACGAGGAGCAAGAGCATTGTGAAAAACCCGAGGCGAAGATTCCCACGTGATTCCCAAGTGATTCTCACGTGATGCCCACATGATTCCCACGTAATTCCCACGTGATTCCCACGTGATGCCCACCTGATGCCCACGTCATGCCCACGTGTTGCCCACGTGATGCCCACGTGATTCCCACGTGTTGCCCACGTGATTCCCACGTGATTCCCACGTGATGGCCACGTGATGCCCACGTGATTCTCACGTGATGGCCACGTGATTCCCACGTGATGCCCACGTGATTCCCACGTGATTCCCACGTGATGCCCACGTGATGGCCACTTGATGCCCACGTGATTCCCACGTGATTCCCACGTGATTCCAACGTGATTCCCACGTGATGCCCACGTGATTCCCACGTGATTCCCACGTGATGCCCAAGTGATGCCCACGTGATTCCCACGTGATGGCCACGTGATTCCCACGTGATTCCCACGTGTTGCCCACGTGATTCCCACGTGATTCCGACGTGATGCCCACGTGATGCCCACGTGATTCCCACGTGATGGCCACGTGATGCCCACGTGATTCCCACGTGATGGCCACGTGATGCCCACGTGATGCCCACGTGATGGCCACGTGATTCCCACGTGATGCCCACGTGATGCCCACGTGATGCCCACGTGATTCCCACGTGATTCCCACGTGATGCCCACGTGATGCCCATGTGATGGCCACGTGATTCCCACGTGTTGCCCACGTGATTCCCACCTGATTCCCACGTGATTCCCACGTGATGGCCACGTGATTCCCACGTGATTCCCATGTGATGCCCACGTGATGCCCACGTGATTCCCAAGTGATTCCCACGTGATGGCCACGTGATGCCCACGTAATTCCCACGTGATGCCCACGTCATTCCCACGTGATTCCCACGTGATTCCCACATGTTGCCCACGTGATTCTCACGTGATTCCCACGTGATGGCCACGTGTTTCCCACGTGTTGCCCACGTGATGCCCACGTGTTTCCCACATATTGCCCACGTGATTCCCACTTGATTCCCACGTGATTCTCACGTGATGCCCACGTGATTCCCACGTGATTCCCACGTGATGGCCACGTGATTTCCACGTGATGCCCACGTGATGCCCACGTGATTCCCACGTGATGCCCACGTGATTCCTACGTGATGGCCACGTGATTCCCACGTGTTGCCCACGTGATTCCCACGTGATGCCCACGTGATTCCCACGTGATTCCCACGTGATGGCCACGTGATTCCCACGTGATGCCCACGTGTTGACCACGTGTTTGCCACGTGATTCCCACGTGATTCACAGGTGATGCCCACGTGATTCCCACGTGATTCCCACGTGATGCCCACGTGATGCCCACGTGATTCCCAAGTGATGGCCACGTGATTCCCACGTGATTCCCACGTGATGCCCACGTGATTTCCACGTGATTCCCACGTGATTCCCACGTGATGCCCACGTGATTCCCACGTGATTCCCACGTGATGCCCACGTGATTCCCACCTGATTCCCACGTGATTCCCACGTGATGCCCACGTGATTCCCACGTGATTCCCATGTGATGCCCACGTGATGCCCACGTGATTCCCAAGTGATTCCCACGTGATGGCCACGTGATGCCCACGTAATTCCCACGTGATGCCCACGTCATTCCCACGTGATTCCCACGTGATTCCCACATGTTGCCCACGTGATTCTCACGTGATTCCCACGTGATGGCCACGTGTTTCCCACGTGTTGCCCACGTGATGCCCACGTGTTTCCCACATATTGCCCACGTGATTCCCACTTGATTCCCACGTGATTCTCACGTGATGCCCACGTGATTCCCACGTGATTCCCACGTGATGGCCACGTGATTTCCACGTGATGCCCTCGTGATGCCCACGTGATTCCCACGTGATGGCCACGTGATTCCCACGTGTTGCCCACGTGATTCCCACGTGATGCCCACGTGATTCCCACGTGATTCCCACGTGATGGCCATGTGATTCCCACGTGATGCCCACGTGTTAACCACGTGTTTGCCACGTGATTCCCACGTGATTCACAGGTGATGCCCACGTGATTCCCACGTGATTCCCACGTGATGCCCACGTGATGCCCACATGATTCCCACGTGATGGCCACGTGATTTCCACGTGATTCCCACGTGATGCCCACGTGATTTCCACGTGATTCCCACGTGATGCATACGTGTTTCCCACGTGTTGCCCACGTGATGCCCACGTGATTCCCAAGTGATTCCCACGTGTTGCCCACGTGATTCCCATGTGATTCCCACTGTTGCCCACGTGATTCCCACGTGATGCCCACGTGATTCCCATGTGTTGCCCACGTGATGCCCACGTGATGCCCACGTGATACCCTCGTGATTCCCCCGTGATTCCCACGTGATTCCCACGTGATGGCCACCTGATTCCCACGTGATTCCCACGTGTTGCCCACGTGATACCCACCTGATGCCCACATTATTCCCACGTGATTCCCACATGATGGCCACGTGATTCCCACGTGTTTCCCACGTGATTCCCACGTGATTCCCACGTGATGGCCACGTGATTCTCACGTGATTCCCACGTGATTCCCACGTGATACCCACCTGATGCCCACATTATTCCCACGTGATTCCCACATGATGGCCAGGTGATTCCCACGTGTTGCCCACGTGATTCCCACGTGATTCCCACTTGATGCCCACGTGATTCCCACGTGACTCCCAAGTGATTCTCACGTGATTCCCACGTGATTCCCACGTGATTTCCACGTGTTGCCCACGTGATGCCCACGTGATGCCCACGTGATTCCCATGTGATTCCAACGTGATGCCCACGTGATTCCCACGTGACTCCAAACTGATTCTCACGTGATGCCCACGTGAAGACCACGTGATGCCCACGTTACACCCACGTGATGCCCAAGTGATTCCAACGGGATCAGAGAAGCATAAAAGTGTAAAAATACGAGGAGCAAGAAAAGTGTGAAAAATCCCAGGAGGAGAAATAGGGGGGAAAAATATGAGGAGCGAAAAAAAAAAAAAAACACAAAAATACGAGGAGTAGAAAAGTGGGGAAAATAAGTGGAGCCTCAAAAGTGTGAAAATACGAGGAGAAAGAAAATAGTGAAAAACACGAGGAGCAAGAAAAGGGAAGAAATATATGAGGAGCAAAAAACAAAAACAAAAACAAAAAATACGAGGAGCAGAAAAGTGTGAAAAATAAGAGGAGCATCAAACGTGTAAAAATACGAGGAGCAAGAAAAGTGTGAAAAACACGAGGAGCAAGAAAAGGGAAGAAACATACGAGGAGCAAAAAAAAAAAAACAGAAAAATACGAGGAGCAGAAAAGTGTGAAAAATAAGAGGAGCATGAAAAGTGTGAAAATACGAGGAGCAACAAATGTGTGAAAAACCTGAGGTTAAGAAAAAGGGGAGAAGAATACGAGGAGCAAGAAAAAAAAAGCAAAATACATAAACGAGGAGAACACAAGGGGCGAAAATCAGAGGAGGATCAACAGTATGCCACTACGAGGAGCAAGAGAAGTGTGAAAAACCCGAAGCGAAGAAACAGGGGAGAAGAATACGAGGAGCAAGAAAAAAAGTAAAATACAAAAACGAGGAGAACACAAGGGGCGAAAATCAGAGGAGGATCAAAAGTGTGGCACTAGGTGGAGTAAGAGAAGTGTGAAAAACGCGAGGAGAAGAAACAGGGGAGAAGAATACGAGGAGCAAGAAAAAAAAGCAAAATACAAAAACGAGGAGAACACAAGTGGCGAAAGTCAGAGGAGGATCAAAAGTCTGGCATTACGTGGAGTAAGAGAAGTGTGAAAAACCCAAGGCGAAGAAACAGGGGAGAAGAATACGAGGAGCAAGAAAAAGAAAGCAAAATACAAAAACGAGGAGAACACAAGGGGCGAAAATCAGAGGAGGATCAACAGTGTGCCACTACGAGGAGCATGAGAAGTGTGAAAAACCCGAGGCGAAGAAACAGGGGAGAAGAATACGAGGAGCAAGAAAAAAAGCAAAATACAAAAACGAGGAGAACACAAGGGGCGAAAATCAGAGGAGGATCAAAAGTGTCGCACTACGTGGAGTAAGAGAAGTGTGAAAAACCCGAGGGGAAGAAACAGGGGAGAAGAATACGAGGAGCAAGAAAAAAAAAGCAAAATACATAAACGAGGAGAACACAAGGGGCGAAAATCAGAGGAGGATCAAAAGTGTGGCACTACGAGGAGTACGAGAAGTGTGAAAAAGCTGATGTGAAGAAACAGGGGAGAAGAATACGAGGAGCAAGAAAAAAAAGCAAAATACAAAAACGAGGAGAACACAAGGGGCGAAAATCAGAGGAGGATCAAAAGTGTGGCACTACGTGGAGTAAGAGAAGTGTGAAAAACCCGAGGCAAAGAAACAGGGGAGAAGAATACAAGGAGAAAGAAAAAAAAAGCAAAATACAAAAACGAGGAGAACACAAGGGGCGAAAATCAGAGGAGGATCATCAGTATGTCATTACGAGGAGTAAGAGAAGTGTGAAAAAGCTGATGTGAAGAAACAGGGGAGAAGAATACGAGGAGTAAGAAAAAAAAGCAAAATACAAAAACGAGGAGAACACAAGGGGCGAAAATCAGAGGAGGATCATCAGTATGTCATTACGAGGAGTAAGAGAAGTGTGAAAAAGCTGATGTGAAGAAACAGGGGAGAAGAATACGAGGAGCAAGAAAAAAAAAGCAAAATACAAAAACGAGGAGAACACAAGGGGCGAAAATCAGAGGAGGATCAAAAGTGTGGCACTACGTGGAGTAAGAGAAGTGTGAAAAACCCGAGGTGAAGAAACAGGGGAGAAGAATACGAGGAGCAAGAAAAAAAAAAAGCAAAATACAAAAACGAGGAGAACACAAGGGGCGAAAATCAGAGGAGGATCTACCATATGCCACTACGAGGAGTAAGAGAAGTGTGAAAAAGCTGATGTGAAGAAACAGGGGAGAAGAATACGAGGAGCAAGAAAAAAAAAGCAAAATACAAAAACGAGGAGAACACAAGGGGCGAAAATCAGAGGAGGATCAACAGTATGCCACTACGAGGAGCAAGAGAAGTGTGAAAAACCCGAGGCGAAGAAACAGGGGCGAAGAATACGAGGAGCAAGAAAAAAAAGCAAAATACAAAAACGAGGAGAACACAAGGGGCGAAAATCAGAGGAGGATCAACAGTATGCCACTACGAGGAGTAAGAGAAGTGGGAAAAAGCTGATGTGAAGAAACAGGGGAGAAGAATACGAGGAGCAAGAAAAAAAAGCAAAATACAAAAACGAGGAGAACACAAGGGGCGAAAATCAGAGGAGGATCAACAGTATGCCACTACGAGGAGCAAGAGAAGTGTGAAAAACCCGAGGCGAAGAAACAGGGGCGAAGAATACGAGGAGCAAGAAAAAAAGGCAAAATACAAAAACGAGGAGAACACAAGGGGCGAAAATCAGAGGAGGATCAACAGTATGCCACTACGAGGAGTAAGAGAAGTGGGAAAAAGCTGATGTGAAGAAACAGGGGAGAAGAATACGAGGAGCAAGAAAAAAAAGCAAAATACAAAAACGAGGAGAACACAAGGGGCGAAAATCAGAGGAGGATCAAAAGTGTGGCACTACGTGGAGAAAGAGAAGTGTGAAAAACCCGTGGCGAAGAAACAGGGGAGAAGAATACGAGGAGCAAGAAAAAAAAGCAAAATACAACAACAAGGAGAACACAAGGGGCGAAAATCAGAGGAGGATCAAAAGTGTGGCACTAGGTGGAGTAACAGAAGTGTGAAAAACCCGAAGCGAAGAAACAGGGGAGAAGAATACGAGGGGCAAGAAAAAAAAAGCAAAATACAAAAACGAGGAGAACACAAGGGGCGAAAATCAGAGGAGGATCAAAAGTGTGGCACTACGTGGAGTAAGAGAAGTGTGAAAAACCCGAGGGGAAGAAACAGGGGAGAAGAATACGAGGAGCAAGAAAAAAAAAGCAAAATACAAAAACGAGGAGAACACAAGGGGCGAAAATCAGAGGAGGATCAAAAGTCTGGCACTAGTTGGACTAAGAGAAGTCTGAAAAACCCGAGGAGAAGAAACAGGGGAGAAGAATACGAGGAGCAAGGAAAAAAAAGCAAAATACAAAAACGAGGAGAACACAAGGGGCGAAAATCAGAGGAGGATCAACAGTATGCCACTACGAGGAGCAAGAGAAGTGTGAAAAACCCGAGGCGAAGAAACAGGGGAGAAGAATACGAGGAGCAAGAAAAAAAAGCAAAATACAAAAACGAGGAGAACACAAGGGGCGAAAATCAGAGGAGGATCAAAAGTGTGGCACTAGCTGGAGTAAGAGAAGTGTGAAAAACCCGAGGCAAAGAAACAGGGGAGAAGAATACGAGGAGCAAGAAAAAAAAAGCAAAATACAAAAATGAGTAGAACACAAGGGGCGAAAATCAGAGGAGGATCAACAGTATGCCACTACGAGGAGTAAGAGAAGTGTGAAAAAGCTGATGTGAAGAAACAGGGGAGAAAATACGAGGAGCAGGAAAAAAAAGCAAAATACAAAAACGAGGAGAACACAAGGGGCGAAAATCAGAGGAGGATCAACAGTATGCCACTACGAGGAGCAAGAGAAGTGTGAAAAACCCGAGGCGAAGAAACAGCAGAGAAGAATACGAGGAGCAAGAAAAAAAAGCAAAATACATAAACGAGGAGAACACAAGGGGCGAAAATCAGAGGAGGATCAAAAGTGTGGCACTAGCTGGAGTAAGAGAAGTGTGAAAAACCCGAGGTGAAGAAACAGGGGAGAAGATTACGAGGAGCAAGAAAAAAAAAGCAAAATACAAAAACGAGGAGAACACAAGGGGCGAAAATCAGAGGAGGATCAAACGTGTGGCACTAGCTGGAGTAAGAGAAGTGTGAAAAAGCTGATGTGAAGAAACAGGGGAGAAGAATACGAGGAGCAAGAAAAAAAAAGCAAAATACAAAAACGAGGAGAACACAAGGGGCGAAAATCACAGGAGGATCTACAGTATGCCACTACGAGGAGTAAGAGAAGTGTGAAAAAGCTGATGTGAAGAAACAGGGGAGAAGAATACGAGGAGCAAGAAAAAAAAAGCAAAATACAAAAACGAGGAGAACACAAGGGGCGAAAATCAGAGGAGGATCAACAGTATGCCACTACGAGGAGCAAGAGAAGTGTGAAAAACCCGAGGCGAAGAAACAGGGGAGAAGAATACGAGGAGCAAGAAAAAAAAGCAAAATACAAAAACGAGGAGAACACAAGGGGCGAAAATCAGAGGAGGATCAAAAGTGTGGCACTAGGTGGAGTAAGAGAAGTGTGAAAAACCCTAGGCGAAGAAACAGGGGAGAAGAATACGAGGAGCAAGAAAAAAAAAGCAAAATACAAAAATGAGGAGAACACAAGGGGCGAAAATCAGAGGAGGATCAACAGTGTGGCACTACAAGGAGCAAGAGCAGTGTGAAAAACCCGAGGCGAAGAAACAGAGGAGAAGAATACGGGGAGCAAGAAAAAAAAAGCAAAATACAAAAACGAGGAGCAGACAAGTGGGGAAAATCAGAGGAGAATCAAATGTATGCCAATACGAGGAGCAAGAGCAGTGTGAAAAACCCGAGTTGAAGAAACAGGGGAGAAGAATACGAGGAGCAAGAAAGAAAAAGCAAAAGACAAGAACGAGGAGCAGACAAGGGTTGGAAATCAGAGGAGAATCAACAGTATGCAACTACGAGGAGCAAGAGCATTGTGAAAAACCCGAGGCGAAGATTCCCACGTGATTCCCAAGTGATTCTCACGTGATGCCCACATGATTCCCACGTAATTCCCACGTGATTCCCACGTGATGCCCACCTGATGCCCACGTCATGCCCACGTGTTGCCCACGTGATGCCCACGTGATTCCCACGTGTTGCCCACGTGATTCCCACGTGATTCCCACGTGATGGCCACGTGATGCCCACGTGATTCTCACGTGATGGCCACGTGATTCCCACGTGATGCCCACGTGATTCCCACGTGATTCCCACGTGATGCCCACGTGATGGCCACTTGATGCCCACGTGATTCCCACGTGATTCCCACGTGATTCCCACGTGATTCCCACGTGATGCCCACGTGATTCCCACGTGATTCCCACGTGATGCCCAAGTGATGCCCACGTGATTCCCACGTGATGGCCACGTGATTCCCACGTGATTCCCACGTGTTGCCCACGTGATTCCCACGTGATTCCGACGTGATGCCCACGTGCTGCCCACGTGATTCCCACGTGATGGCCACGTGATGCCCACGTGATTCCCCCGTGATGCCCACGTGATGCCCACGTGATGCCCACGTGATGGCCACGTGATTCCCACGTGATGCCCACGTGATGCCCACGTGATGCCCACGTGATGCCTACGTGATTCCCACGTGATTCCCACGTGATGCCCACGTGATGCCCATGTGATGGCCACGTGATTCCCACGTGTTGCCCACGTGATTCCCACCTGATTCCCACGTGATTCCCACGTGATGGCCACGTGATTCCCACGTGCTTCCCATGTGATGCCCACGTGATGCCCACGTGATTCCCAAGTGATTCCCACGTGATGGCCACGTGATGCCCACGTGATTCCCACGTGATGCCCACGTCATTCCCACGTGATTCCCACGTGATTCCCACATGTTGCCCACGTGATTCTCACGTGATTCCCACGTGATGGCCACGTGTTTCCCACGTGTTGCCCACGTGATGCCCACGTGTTTCCCACATATTGCCCACGTGATTCCCACTTGATTCCCACGTGATTCTCACGTGATGCCCACGTGATTCCCACGTGATTCCCACGTGATGGCCACGTGATTTCCACGTGATGCCCACGTGATGCCCACGTGATTCCCACGTGATGCCCACGTGATTCCTACGTGATGGCCACGTGATTCCCACGTGTTGCCCACGTGATTCCCACGTGATGCCCACGTGATTCCCACGTGATTCCCACGTGATGGCCACGTGATTCCCACGTGATGCCCACGTGTTGACCACGTGTTTGCCACGTGATTCCCACGTGATTCACAGGTGATGCCCACGTGATTCCCACGTGATTCCCACGTGATGCCCACGTGATGCCCACGTGATACCCAAGTGATGGCCACGTGATTCCCACGTGATTCCCACGTGATGCCCACGTGATTTCCACGTGATTCCCACGTGATGCCCACGTGATGCCTACGTGATTCCCACGTGATTCCCACGTGATGCCCACGTGATGCCCATGTGATGGCCACGTGATTCCCACGTGTTGCCCACGTGATTCCCACCTGATTCCCACGTGATTCCCACGTGATGGCCACGTGATTCCCACGTGATTCCCATGTGATGCCCACGTGATGCCCACGTGATTCCCAAGTGATTCCCACGTGATGGCCACGTGATGCCCACGTAATTCCCACGTGATGCCCACGTCATTCCCACGTGATTCCCACGTGATTCCCACATGTTGCCCACGTGATTCTCACGTGATTCCCACGTGATGGCCACGTGTTTCCCACGTGTTGCCCACGTGATGCCCACGTGTTTCCCACATATTGCCCACGTGATTCCCACTTGATTCCCACGTGATTCTCACGTGATGCCCACGTGATTCCCACGTGATTCCCACGTGATGGCCACGTGATTTCCACGTGATGCCCTCGTGATGCCCACGTGATTCCCACGTGATGGCCACGTGATTCCCACGTGTTGCCCACGTGATTCCCACGTGATGCCCACGTGATTCCCACGTGATTCCCACGTGATGGCCATGTGATTCCCACGTGATGCCCACGTGTTAACCACGTGTTTGCCACGTGATTCCCACGTGATTCACAGGTGATGCCCACGTGATTCCCACGTGATTCCCACGTGATGCCCACGTGATGCCCACATGATTCCCACGTGATGGCCACGTGATTTCCACGTGATTCCCACGTGATGCCCACGTGATTTCCACGTGATTCCCACGTGATGCATACGTGTTTCCCACGTGTTGCCCACGTGATGCCCACGTGATTCCCAAGTGATTCCCACGTGTTGCCCACGTGATTCCCATGTGATTCCCACTGTTGCCCACGTGATTCCCACGTGATGCCCACGTGATTCCCATGTGTTGCCCACGTGATGCCCACGTGATGCCCACGTGATACCCTCGTGATTCCCCCGTGATTCCCACGTGATTCCCACGTGTTGCCCACGTGATACCCACCTGATGCCCACATTATTCCCACGTGATTCCCACATGATGGCCACGTGATTCCCACGTGTTTCCCACGTGATTCCCACGTGATTCCCAAGTGATGGCCACGTGATTCTCACGTGATTCCCACGTGATTCCCACGTGATACCCACCTGATGCCCACATTATTCCCACGTGATTCCCACATGATGGCCAGGTGATTCCCACGTGTTGCCCACGTGATTCCCACGTGATTCCCACTTGATGCCCACGTGATTCCCACGTGACTCCCAAGTGATTCTCACGTGATTCCCACGTGATTCCCACGTGATTTCCACGTGTTGCCCACGTGATGCCCACGTGATGCCCACGTGATTCCCATGTGATTCCAACGTGATGCCCACGTGATTCCCACGTGACTCCAAACTGATTCTCACGTGATGCCCACGTGAAGACCACGTGATGCCCACGTTACACCCACGTGATGCCCAAGTGATTCCAACGGGATCAGAGAAGCATAAAAGTGTAAAAATACGAGGAGCAAGAAAAGTGTGAAAAATCCCAGGAGGAGAAATAGGGGGGAAAAATATGAGGAGCGAAAAAAAAAAAAAAACACAAAAATACGAGGAGTAGAAAAGTGGGGAAAATAAGTGGAGCCTCAAAAGTGTGAAAATACGAGGAGAAAGAAAATAGTGAAAAACACGAGGAGCAAGAAAAGGGAAGAAATATATGAGGAGCAAAAAACAAAAACAAAAACAAAAAATACGAGGAGCAGAAAAGTGTGAAAAATAAGAGGAGCATCAAACGTGTGAAAATACGAGGAGCAAGAAAAGTGTGAAAAACACGAGGAGCAAGAAAAGGGAAGAAACATACGAGGAGAAAAAAAAAAAAAACAGAAAAATACGAGGAGCAGAAAAGTGTGAAAAATAAGAGGAGCATGAAAAGTGTGAAAATACGAGGAGCAACAAATGTGTGAAAAACCTGAGGTTAAGAAAAAGGGGAGAAGAATACGAGGAGCAAGAAAAAAAAAGCAAAATACATAAACGAGGAGAACACAAGGGGCGAAAATCAGAGGAGGATCAACAGTATGCCACTACGAGGAGCAAGAGAAGTGTGAAAAACCCGAAGCGAAGAAACAGGGGAGAAGAATACGAGGAGCAAGAAAAAAAGTAAAATACAAAAACGAGGAGAACACAAGGGGCGAAAATCAGAGGAGGATCAAAAGTGTGCACTAGGTGGAGTAAGAGAAGTGTGAAAAACGCGAGGAGAAGAAACAGGGGAGAAGAATACGAGGAGCAAGAAAAAAAAGCAAAATACAAAAACGAGGAGAACACAAGTGGCGAAAGTCAGAGGAGGATCAAAAGTGTGGCATTACGTGGAGTAAGAGAAGTGTGAAAAACCCAAGGCGAAGAAACAGGGGAGAAGAATACGAGGAGCAAGAAAAAGAAAGCAAAATACAAAAACGAGGAGAACACAAGGGGCGAAAATCAGAGGAGGATCAACAGTGTGCCACTACGAGGAGCATGAGAAGTGTGAAAAACCCGAGGCGAAGAAACAGGGGAGAAGAATACGAGGAGCAAGAAAAAAAGCAAAATACAAAAACGAGGAGAACACAAGGGGCGAAAATCAGAGGAGGATCAAAAGTGTCGCACTACGTGGAGTAAGAGAAGTGTGAAAAACCCGAGGGGAAGAAACAGGGGAGAAGAATACGAGGAGCAAGAAAAAAAAAGCAAAATACAAAAACGAGGAGAACACAAGGGGCGAAAATCAGAGGAGGATCAAAAGTGTGGCACTACGAGGAGTACGAGAAGTGTGAAAAAGCTGATGTGAAGAAACAGGGGAGAAGAATACGAGGAGCAAGAAAAAAAAGCAAAATACAAAAACGAGGAGAACACAAGGGGCGAAAATCAGAGGAGGATCAAAAGTGTGGCACTACGTGGAGTAAGAGAAGTGTGAAAAACCCGAGGCAAAGAAACAGGGGAGAAGAATACAAGGAGAAAGAAAAAAAAAGCAAAATACAAAAACGAGGAGAACACAAGGGGCGAAAATCAGAGGAGGATCATCAGTATGTCATTACGAGGAGTAAGAGAAGTGTGAAAAAGCTGATGTGAAGAAACACGGGAGAAGAATACGAGGAGCAAGAAAAAAAAGCAAAATACAAAAACGAGGAGAACACAAGGGGCGAAAATCAGAGGAGGATCATCAGTATGTCATTACGAGGAGTAAGAGAAGTGTGAAAAAGCTGATGTGAAGAAACAGGGGAGAAGAATACGAGGAGCAAGAAAAAAAAAGCAAAATACAAAAACGAGGAGAACACAAGGGGCGAAAATCAGAGGAGGATCAAAAGTGTGGCACTACGTGGAGTAAGAGAAGTGTGAAAAACCCGAGGTGAAGAAACAGGGGAGAAGAATACGAGGAGCAAGAAAAAAAAAAGCAAAATACAAAAACGAGGAGAACACAAGGGGCGAAAATCAGAGGAGGATCTACCATATGCCACTACGAGGAGTAAGAGAAGTGTGAAAAAGCTGATGTGAAGAAACAGGGGAGAAGAATACGAGGAGCAAGAAAAAAAAAGCAAAATACAAAAACGAGGAGAACACAAGGGGCGAAAATCAGAGGAGGATCAACAGTATGCCACTACGAGGAGCAAGAGAAGTGTGAAAAACCCGAGGCGAAGAAACAGGGGCGAAGAATACGAGGAGCAAGAAAAAAAAGCAAAATACAAAAACGAGGAGAACACAAGGGGCGAAAATCAGAGGAGGATCAACAGTATGCCACTACGAGGAGTAAGAGAAGTGGGAAAAAGCTGATGTGAAGAAACAGGGGAGAAGAATACGAGGAGCAAGAAAAAAAAGCAAAATACAAAAACGAGGAGAACACAAGGGGCGAAAATCAGAGGAGGATCAACAGTATGCCACTACGAGGAGCAAGAGAAGTGTGAAAAACCCGAGGCGAAGAAACAGGGGCGAAGAATACGAGGAGCAAGAAAAAAAAGCAAAATACAAAAACGAGGAGAACACAAGGGGCGAAAATCAGAGGAGGATCAACAGTATGCCACTACGAGGAGTAAGAGAAGTGGGAAAAAGCTGATGTGAAGAAACAGGGGAGAAGAATACGAGGAGCAAGAAAAAAAAGCAAAATACAAAAACGAGGAGAACACAAGGGGCGAAAATCAGAGGAGGATCAAAAGTGTGGCACTACGTGGAGAAAGAGAAGTGTGAAAAACCCGAGGCGAAGAAACAGGGGAGAAGAATACGAGGAGCAAGAAAAAAAAGCAAAATACAACAACAAGGAGAACACAAGGGGCGAAAATCAGAGGAGGATCAAAAGTGTGGCACTAGGTGGAGCAAGAGAAGTGTGAAAAACCCGAAGGGAAGAAACAGGGGAGAAGAATACGAGGGGCAAGAAAAAAAAAGCAAAATACAAAAACGAGGAGAACACAAGGGGCGAAAATCAGAGGAGGATCAGCAGTATGCCACTACGAGGAGTAAGAGAAGTGTGAAAAAGCTGATGTGAAGAAACAGGGGAGAAGAATACGGGGAGCAAGAAAAAAAAAGCAAAATACAAAAACGAGGAGAACACAAGGGGCGAAAATCAGAGGAGGATCAACAGTATGCCACTACGAGGAGCAAGAGAAGTGTGAAAAACCCGAGGCAAAGAAACAGGGGAGAAGAATACGAGGAGCAAGAAAAAAAAGCAAAATACAAAAACGAGGAGAACACAAGGGGCGAAAATCAGAGGAGGATCAAAAGTGTGGCACTAGGTGGAGTAAGAGAAGTGTGAAAAACCCTAGGCGAAGAAACAGGGGAGAAGAATACGAGGAGCAAGAAAAAAAAAGCAAAACACAAAAATGAGGAGAACACAAGGGGCGAAAATCAGAGGAGGATCAAACGTGTGGCACTACGTGGAGTAAGAGAAGTCTGAAAAAGCTGATGTGAAGAAACAGGGGAGAAGAATACGAGGAGCAAGAAAAAAAAAGCAAAATACAAAAACGAGGAGAACACAAGGGGCGAAAATCAGAGGAGGATCAACAGTAGGCCACTACGAGGAGCAAAAGAAGTGTGAAAAACCCGAGGCGAAGAAACAGGGGAGAAGAATACGAGGAGCAAAGAAACAAAAGCAAAATACAAAAACGAAGAAAACACAAGGGGCGAAAATCAGAGGAGGATCAAAAGTGTGGCACTACGTGGAGTCAGAGAAGTGTGAAAAACCCGAGGCGAAGAAACAGGGGAGAAGAATACGAGGAGCAAGAAAAAAAAAGCAAAATACAAAAATGAGGAGAACACAAGGGGCGAAAATCAGAGGAGGATCAAACGTGTGGCACTACGTGGAGTAAGAGAAGTGTGAAAAACCCGAGGTGAAGAAACAGGGGAGAAGAATAGGAGGAGCAAGAAAAAAAAAGCAAAATACAAAAACGAGGAGAACACCAGGGGCGAAAATCAGAGGAGGATCAATAGTGTGGCACAACAAGGAGCAAGAGCAGTGTGAAAATCCTGATGTGAAGAAACAGGGGAGAAGAATACGAGGAGCAAGAAAAAAAAAGCAAAATACAAAAACGAGGAGAACACAAGGGGCGAAAATCAGAGGAGGATCAAAAGTGTGGCCCTACAAGGAGCAAGAGCAGTGTGAAAATCCTGATGTGAAGAAACAGGGGAGAAGAATACAAGGAGCAAGAAAAAAAAGCAAAATACATAAACGAGGAGAACACAAGGGGCGAAAATCAGAGGAGGATCAACAATATGCCACTACGAGGAGCAAGAGAAGTGTGAAAAACCCAAGGCGAAAAAACAGGGGAGAAGAATACGAGGAGCAAGAAAAAAAAAGCAAAATACAAAAACGAGGAGAACACAAGGGGCGAAGATCAGAGGAGGATCAACGTGTGGCACTACGAGGAGCAAGAGAAGTGTGAAAAACCCGAGTCGAAGAAACAGGGGAGAAGAATACGAGGAGAAAGAAAATAAAAGCAAAATACAATATCGAGGAGAACACAAGGGGCGAAAATCAGAGGAGGATCAACAGTATGCCACTATGAGGAGCAAGAGAAGAGTGAAAAACCCGAGGTGAAGAAACAGGAGAGAAGAATACGAGGAGCAAGAAAAAAAAAGCAAAATACAAAAACGAAGAGAACACAAGGGGCGAAAATCAGAGGAGGATCAACAGTGTGGCACTACAAGGAGCAAGAGCAGTGTGAAAAACCCGAGGCGAAGAAACAGAGGAGAAGAATACGGGGAGCAAGAAAAAAAAAGCAAAATACAAAAACGAGGAGCAGACAAGTGGGGAAAATCAGAGGAGAATCAAATGTATGCCAATACGAGGAGCAAGAGCAGTGTGAAAAACCCGAGTTGAAGAAACAGGGGAGAAGAATACGAGGAGCAAGAAAGAAAAAGCAAAAGACAAGAACGAGGAGCAGACAAGGGTTGGAAATCAGAGGAGAATCAACAGTATGCAACTACGAGGAGCAAGAGCATTGTGAAAAACCCGAGGCGAAGATTCCCACGTGATTCCCAAGTGATTCTCACGTGATGCCCACATGATTCCCACGTAATTCCCACGTGATTCCCACGTGATGCCCACCTGATGCCCACGTGATGCCCACGTGTTGCCCACGTGATGCCCACGTGATTCCCACGTGTTGCCCACGTGATTCCCACGTGATTCCCACGTGATGGCCACGTGATGCCCACGTGATTCTCACGTGATGGCCACGTGATTCCCACGTGATGCCCACGTGATTCCCACGTGATTCCCACGTGATGCCCACGTGATGGCCACTTGATGCCCACGTGATTCCCACGTGATTCCCACGTGATTCCAACGTGATTCCCACGTGATGCCCACGTGATTCCCACGTGATTCCCACGTGATGCCCAAGTGATGCCCACGTGATTCCCACGTGATGGCCACGTGATTCCCACGTGATTCCCACGTGTTGCCCACGTGATTCCCACGTGATTCCCACGTGATGCCCACGTGATGCCCACGTGATTCCCACGTGATGGCCACGTGATGCCCACGTGATTCCCACGTGATGGCCACGTGATGCCCACGTGATGCCCACGTGATGGCCACGTGATTCCCACGTGATGCCCACGTGATTCCCACGTGATGCCCACGTGATGCCTACGTGATTCCCACGTGATTCCCACGTGATGCCACGTGATGCCCATGTGATGGCCACGTGATTCCCACGTGTTGCCCACGTGATTCCCACCTGATTCCCACGTGATTCCCACGTGATGGCCACGTGATTCCCATGTGATGCCCACGTGATGCCCACGTGATTCCCAAGTGATTCCCACGTGATGGCCACGTGATGCACACGTAATTCCCACGTGATGCCCACGTCATTCCCACGTGATTCCCACGTGATTCCCACATGTTGCCAACGTGATTCTCACGTGATTCCCACGTGATGGCCACGTGTTTCCCACGTGTTGCCCACGTGATGCCCACGTGTTTCCCACATATTGCCCACATGATTCCCACTTGATTCCCACGTGATTCTCACGTGATGCCCACGTGATTCCCACGTGATTCCCACGTGATGGCCACGTGATTTCCACGTGATGCCCACGTGATGCCCACGTGATTCCCACGTGATGCCCACGTGATTCCCACGTGATGGCCACGTGATTCCCACGTGTTGCCCACGTGATTCCCACGTGATGCCCACGTGATTCCCACGTGATTCCCACGTGATGGCCACGTGATTCCCACGTGATGCCCACGTGTTGACCACGTGTTTGCCACGTGATTCCCACGTGATTCACAGGTGATGCCCACGTGATTCCCACGTGATTCCCACATGATGCCCACGTGATTCCCACGTGATGGCCACGTGATTCCCACGTGATTCCCACGTGATGGCCACCTGATTCCCACGTGATTCCCACGTGATGCCCACGTGATACCCACCTGATGCCCACATTATTCCCACGTGATTCCCACATGATGGCCACGTGATTCCCACGTGTTTCCCACGTGATTCCCACGTGATTCCCAAGTGATGGCCACGTGATTCTCACGTGATTCCCACGTGATTCCCACGTGATACCCACCTGATGCCCACATTATTCCCACGTGATTCCCACATGATGGCCAGGTGATTCCCACGTGTTGCCCACGTGATTCCCACGTGATTCCCACTTGATGCCCACGTGATTCCCACGTGACTCCCAAGTGATTCTCACGTGATTCCCACGTGATTTCCACGTGTTGCCCACGTGATGCCCACGTGATTCCCATGTGATTCCAACGTGATGCCCACGTGATTCCCACGTGACTCCAAACTTATTCTCACGTGATGCCCACGTGAAGACCACGTGATGCCCACGTTACACCCACGTGATGCCCAAGTGATTCCAACGGGATCAGAGAAGCATAAAAGTGTAAAAATACGAGGAGCAAGAAAAGTGTGAAAAATCCCAGGAGGAGAAATAGGGGAGAAAAATATGAGGAGCGAAAAAAAAAAAAACACAAAAATACGAGGAGTAGAAAAGTGGGGAAAATAAGTGGAGCCTCAAAAGTGTGAAAATACGAGGAGAAAGAAAATAGTGAAAAACACGAGGAGCAAGAAAAGGGAAGAAATATATGAGGAGCAAAAAACAAAAACAAAAACAAAAAATACGAGGAGCAGAAAAGTGTGAAAAATAAGAGGAGCATCAAACGTGTGAAAATACGAGGAGCAAGAAAAGTGTGAAAAACACGAGGAGCAAGAAAAGGGAAGAAACATACGAGGAGCAAAAAAAAAAAAAAACAGAAAAATACGAGGAGCAGAAAAGTGTGAAAAATAAGAGGAGCATGAAAAGTGTGAAAATACGAGGAGCAACAAATGTGTGAAAAACCTGAGGTTAAGAAAAAGGGGAGAAGAATACGAGGAGCAAGAAAAAAAAGCAAAATACAAAAACGAGGAGAACACAAGGGGCGAAAATCAGAGGAGGATCAACAGTATGCCACTACGAGGAGTAAGAGAAGTGTGAAAAAGCTGATGTGAAGAAACAGGGGAGAAAATACGAGGAGCAGGAAAAAAAAGCAAAATACAAAAACGAGGAGAACACAAGGGGCGAAAATCAGAGGAGGATCAACAGTATGCCACTACGAGGAGCAAGAGAAGTGTGAAAAACCCGAGGCGAAGAAACAGCAGAGAAGAATACGAGGAGCAAGAAAAAAAAGCAAAATACAAAAACGAGGAGAACACAAGGGGCGAAAATCAGAGGAGGATCAAAAGTGTGGCACTAGCTGGAGTAAGAGAAGTGTGAAAAACCCGAGGTGAAGAAACAGGGGAGAAGATTACGAGGAGCAAGAAAAAAAAAGCAAAATACAAAAACGAGGAGAACACAAGGGGCGAAAATCAGAGGAGGATCAAAAGTGTGGCACTAGGTGGAGTAAGAGAAGTGTGAAAAACCCGAGGCAAAGAAACAGGGGAGAAGAATACGAGGAGCAAGGAAAAAAAAGCAAAATACAAAAACGAGGAGAACACAAGGGGCGAAAATCAGAGGAGGATCAACAGTATGCCACTACGAGGAGTAAGAGAAGTGTGAAAAACCCGAGTTGAAGAAACAGGGGAGAAGAATACGAGGAGCAAGAAAAAAAAAGCAAAATACAAAAACGAGGAGAACACAAGGGGCGAAAATCAGAGGAGGATCAACAGTATGCCACTACGAGGAGCAAGAGAAGTGTGAAAAACCCGAGTTGAAGAAACAGGGGAGAAGAATACGAGGAGCAAGAAAGAAAAAGCAAAAGACAAGAACGAGGAGCAGACAAGGGTTGGAAATCAGAGGAGAATCAACAGTATGCAACTACGAGGAGCAAGAGCATTGTGAAAAACCCGAGGCGAAGATTCCCACGTGATTCCCAAGTGATTCTCACGTGATGCCCACATGATTCCCACGTAATTCCCACGTGATTCCCACGTGATGCCCACCTGATGCCCACGTGATGCCCACGTGTTGCCCACGTGATGCCCACGTGATTCCCACGTGTTGCCCACGTGATTCCCACGTGATTCCCACGTGATGGCCACGTGATGCCCACGTGATTCTCACGTGATGGCCACGTGATTCCCACGTGATGCCCACGTGATTCCCACGTGATTCCCACGTGATGCCCACGTGATGGCCACTTGATGCCCACGTGATTCCCAGGTGATTCCCATGTGATTCCAACGTGATTCCCACGTGTTGCCCACGTGATTCCCACCTGATTCCCACGTAATTCCCACGTGATGCCCACGTCATTCCCACGTGATTCCCACGTGATTCCCACATGTTGCCCACGTGATTCTCACGTGATTCCCACGTGATGGCCACGTGTTTCCCACGTGTTGCCCACGTGATGCCCACGTGTTTCCCACATATTGCCCACATGATTCCCACTTGATTCCCACGTGATTCTCACGTGATGCCCACGTGATTCCCACGTGATTCCCACGTGATGGCCACGAGATTTCCACGTGATGCCCACGTGATGCCCACGTGATTCCCACGTGATGCCCACGTGATTCCCACGTGATGGCCACGTGATTCCCACGTGTTGCCCACGTGATTCCCACGTGATGCCCACGTGATTCCCACGTGATTCCCACGTGATGGCCACGTGATTCCCACGTGATGCCCACGTGTTGACCACGTGTTTGCCACGTGATTCCCACGTGATTCACAGGTGATGCCCACGTGATTCCCACGTGATTCCCACGTGATGCCCACGTGATGCCCACGTGATTCCCACGTGATGGCCACGTGATTCCCACGTGATTCCCACGTGATGCCCACGTGATTTCCACGTGATTCCCACGTGATGCCCACGTGATGGCTACGTGATTCCCACGTGATTCCCACGTGATGCCCACGTGATGCCCATGTGATGGCCACGTGATTCCCACGTGTTGCCCACGTGATTCCCACCTGATTCCCACGTGATTCCCACGTGATGGCCACGTGATTCCCACGTGATTCCCATGTGATGCCCACGTGATGCCCACGTGATTCCCAAGTGATTCCCACGTGATGGCCACGTGATGCCCACGTAATTCCCACGTGATGCCCACGTCATTCCCACGTGATTCCCACGTGATTCTCACGTGATGCCCACGTGATTCCCACGTGATTCCCACGTGATGGCCACGTGATTTCCACGTGATGCCCACGTGATGCCCACGTGATTCCCACGTGATGGCCACGTGATTCCCACGTGTTGCCCACGTGATTCCCACGTGTTGCCCACGTGATTCCCACGTGATTCCCACGTGATGGCCACGTGATTCCCACGTGATGCCCACGTGTTGACCACGTGTTTGCCACGTGATTCCCACGTGATTCACAGGTGATGCCCACGTGATTCCCACGTGATTCCCACGTGATGCCCACGTGATGCCCACGTGATTCCCACGTGATGGCCACGTGATTCCCACGTGATTCCCACGTGATGCCCACGTGATTTCCACGTGATTCCCACGTGATGCATACGTGTTTCCCACGTGTTGCCCACGTGATGCCCACGTGATTCCCAAGTGATTCCCACGTGTTGCCCACGTGATTCCCATGTGATTCCCACTGTTGCCCACGTGATTCCCACGTGATGCCCACGTGATTCCCATGTGTTGCCCACGTGATGCCCACGTGATGCCCACGTGATACCCTCGTGATTCCCCCGTGATTCCCACGTGATTCCCACGTGATGGCCACCTGATTCCCACGTGATTCCCACATGTTGCCCACGTGATACCCACCTGATGCCCACATTATTCCCACGTGATTCCCACATGATGGCCACGTGATTCCCACGTGTTTCCCACGTGATTCCCACGTGATTCCCAAGTGATGGCCACGTGATTCTCACGTGATTCCCACGTGATTCCCACGTGATACCCACCTGATGCCCACATTATTCCCACGTGATTCCCACATGATGGCCAGGTGATTCCCACGTGTTGCCCACGTGATTCCCACGTGATTCCCACTTGATGCCCACGTGATTCCCACGTGACTCCCAAGTGATTCTCACGTGATTCCCACGTGATTCCCACGTGATTTCCACGTGTTGCCCACGTGATGCCCACGTGATGCCCACGTGATTCCCATGTGATTCCAACGTGATGCCCACGTGATTCCCACGTGACTCCAAACTGATTCTCACGTGATGCCCACGTGAAGACCACGTGATGCCCACGTTACACCCACGTGATGCCCAAGTGATTCCAACGGGGTCAGAGAAGCATAAAAGTGTAAAAATACGAGGAGCAAGAAAAGTGTGAAAAATCCCAGGAGGAGAAATAGGGGAGAAAAATATGAGGAGCGAAAAAAAAAAAAAACACAAAAATACGAGGAGTAGAAAAGTGGGGAAAATAAGTGGAGCCTCAAAAGTGTGAAAATACGAGGAGAAAGAAAATAGTGAAAAACACGAGGAGCAAGAAAAGGGAAGAAATATATGAGGAGCAAAAAACAAAAACAAAAACAAAAAATACGAGGAGCAGAAAAGTGTGAAAAATAAGAGGAGCATCAAACGTGTGAAAATACGAGGAGCAAAAAAAGTGTGAAAAACACGAGGAGCAAGAAAAGGGAAGAAACATACGAGGAGCAAAAAAAAAAAAAACAGAAAAATACGAGGAGCAGAAAAGTGTGAAAAATAAGAGGAGCATGAAAAGTGTGAAAAAACGAGGAGCAACAAATGTGTGAAAAACCTGAGGTTAAGAAAAAGGGGAGAAGAATACGAGGAGCAAGAAAAAAAAAGCAAAATACATAAACGAGGAGAACACAAGGGGCGAAAATCAGAGGAGGATCAACAGTATGCCACTACGAGGAGCAAGAGAAGTGTGAAAAACCCGAAGCGAAGAAACAGGGGAGAAGAATACGAGGAGCAAGAAAAAAAGTAAAATACAAAAACGAGGAGAACACAAGGGGCGAAAATCAGAGGAGGATCAAAAGTGTGGCACTAGGTGGAGTAAGAGAAGTGTGAAAAACGCGAGGAGAAGAAACAGGGGAGAAGAATACGAGGAGCAAGAAAAAAAAGCAAAATACAAAAACGAGGAGAACACAAGTGGCGAAAATCAGAGGAGGATCAAAAGTGTGGCATTACGTGGAGTAAGAGAAGTGTGAAAAACCCAAGGCGAAGAAACAGGGGAGAAGAATACGAGGAGCAAGAAAAAGAAAGCAAAATACAAAAACGAGGAGAACACAAGGGGCGAAAATCAGAGGAGGATCAACAGTGTGCCACTACGAGGAGCATGAGAAGTGTGAAAAACCCGAGGCGAAGAAACAGGGGAGAAGAATACGAGGAGCAAGAAAAAAAGCAAAATACAAAAACGAGGAGAACACAAGGGGCGAAAATCAGAGGAGGATCAAAAGTGTCGCACTACGTGGAGTAAGAGACGTGTGAAAAACCCGAGGGGAAGAAACAGGGGAGAAGAATACGAGGAGCAAGAAAAAAAAAGCAAAATACAAAAACGAGGAGAACACAAGGGGCGAAAATCAGAGGAGGATCAAAAGTGTGGCACTACGAGGAGTACGAGAAGTGTGAAAAAGCTGATGTGAAGAAACAGGGGAGAAGAATACGAGGAGCAAGAAAAAAAAGCAAAATACAAAAACGAGGAGAACACAAGGGGCGAAAATCAGAGGAGGATCAAAAGTGTGGCACTACGTGGAGTAAGAGAAGTGTGAAAAACCCGAGGCAAAGAAACAGGGGAGAAGAATACGAGGAGAAAGAAAAAAAAAGCAAAATACAAAAACGAGGAGAACACAAGGGGCGAAAATCAGAGGAGGATCAGCAGTATGCCACTACGAGGAGTAAGAGAAGTGTGAAAAAGCTGATGTGAAGAAACAGGGGAGAGGAATACGAGGAGCAAGAAAAAAAAAGCAAAATACAAAAACGAGGAGAACACAAGGGGCGAAAATCAGAGGAGGATCAACAGTATGCCACTACGAGGAGCAAGAGAAGTGTGAAAAACCCGAGGCGGAGAAACAGGGGAGAAGAATACGAGGAGCAAGAAAAAAAGCAAAATACAAAAACGAGGAGAACACAAGGGGCGAAAATCAGAGGAGGATCAGCAGTATGCCACTACGAGGAGTAAGAGAAGTGTGAAAAAGCTGATGTGAAGAAACAGGGGAGAAGAATACGAGGAGCAAGAAAAAAAAAGCAAAATACAAAAACGAGGAGAACACAAGGGGCGAAAATCAGAGGAGGATCAACAGTATGCCACTACGAGGAGCAAGAGAAGTGTGAAAAATCCGAGGCGAAGAAACAGGGGAGAAGAAAACGAGGAGCAAGAAAAAAAGCAAAATACAAAAATGAGGAGAACACAAGGGGCGAAAATCAGAGGAGGATCAAAAGTGTGGCACTACGTGGAGTAAGAGACGTGCGAAAAACCCGAGGCGAAGAAACAGGGGAGAAGAATACGAGGAGCAAGAAAAAAAAAGCAAAATACAAAAACGAGGAGAACACAAGGGGCGAAAATCAGAGGAGGATCATCAGTATGTCATTACGAGGAGTAAGAGAAGTGTGAAAAAGCTGATGTGAAGAAACAGGGGAGAAGAATACGAGGAGCAAGAAAAAAAAGCAAAATACAAAAACGAGGAGAACACAAGGGGCGAAAATCAGAGGAGGATCATCAGTATGTCATTACGAGGAGTAAGAGAAATGTGAAAAAGCTGATGTGAAGAAACAGGGGAGAAGAATACGAGGAGCA
This sequence comes from Cervus elaphus, assembly GCF_910594005.1. Taxonomy (NCBI): domain Eukaryota; kingdom Metazoa; phylum Chordata; class Mammalia; order Artiodactyla; family Cervidae; genus Cervus; species Cervus elaphus. The sequence continues at coordinate 84,098,247 of NC_057836.1, forward strand.
AGAAAAAAAAAGCAAAATACAAAAACGAGGAGAACACAAGGGGCGAAAATCAGAGGAGGATCAAAAGTGTGGCACTACGTGGAGTAAGAGAAGTGTGAAAAACCCGAGGTGAAGAAACAGGGGAGAAGAATACGAGGAGCAAGAAAAAAAAAAGCAAAATACAAAAACGAGGAGAACACAAGGGGCGAAAATCAGAGGAGGATCTACCATAGGCCACTACGAGGAGTAAGAGAAGTGTGAAAAAGCTGATGTGAAGAAACAGGGGAGAAGAATACGAGGAGCAAGAAAAAAAAAGCAAAATACAAAAACAAGGAGAACACAAGGGGCGAAAATCAGAGGAGGATCAACAGTATGCCACTACGAGGAGCAAGAGAAGTGTGAAAAACCCGAGGCGAAGAAACAGGGGCGAAGAATACGAGGAGCAAGAAAAAAAAGCAAAATACAAAAACGAGGAGAACACAAGGGGCGAAAATCAGAGGAGGATCAACAGTATGCCACTACGAGGAGTAAGAGAAGTGGGAAAAAGCTGATGTGAAGAAACAGGGGAGAAGAATACGAGGAGCAAGAAAAAAAAGCAAAATACAAAAACGAGGAGAACACAAGGGGCGAAAATCAGAGGAGGATCAAAAGTGTGGCACTACGTGGAGTAAGAGAAGTGTGAAAAACCCGAGGCGAAGAAACAGGGGAGAAGAATACGAGGAGCAAGAAAAAAAAGCAAAATACAAAAACGAGGAGAACACAAGGGGCGAAAATCAGAGGAGGATCAAAAGTGTGGCACTAGGTGGAGTAAGAGAAGTGTGAAAAACCCGAGGTGAAGAAACAGGGGAGAAGAATACGAGGAGCAAGAAAAAAAAAGCAAAATACAAAAATGAGGAGAACACAAGGGGCGAAAATCAGAGGAGGATCAAAAGTGTGGCACTAGGTGGAGTAACAGAAGTGTGAAAAACCCGAAGCGAAGAAACAGGGGAGAAGAATACGAGGAGCAAGAAAAAAAAAGCAAAATACAAAAACGAGGAGAACACAAGGGGCGAAAATCAGAGGAGGATCAGCAGTATGCCACTACGAGGAGTAAGAGAAGTGTGAAAAAGCTGATGTGAAGAAACAGGGGAGAAGAATACGAGGAGCAAGAAAAAAAAGCAAAATACAAAAACGAGGAGAACACAAGGGGCGAAAATCAGAGGAGGATCAAAAGTGTGGCACTAGGTGGAGTAAGAGAAGTGTGAAAAACCCTAGGCGAAGAAACAGGGGAGAAGAATACGAGGAGCAAGAAAAAAAAAGCAAAATACAAAAATGAGGAGAACACAAGGGGCGAAAATCAGAGGAGGATCAAACGTGTGGCACTACGTGGAGTAAGAGAAGTCTGAAAAAGCTGATGTGAAGAAACAGGGGAGAAGAATACGAGGAGCAAGAAAAAAAAAGCAAAATACAAAAACGAGGAGAACACAAGGGGCGAAAATCAGAGGAGGATCAACAGTAGGCCACTACGAGGAGCAAAAGAAGTGTGAAAAACCCGAGGCGAAGAAACAGGGGAGAAGAATACGAGGAGCAAAGAAACAAAAGCAAAATACAAAAACGAAGAAAACACAAGGGGCGAAAATCAGAGGAGGATCAAAAGTGTGGCACTACGTGGAGTCAGAGAAGTGTGAAAAACCCGAGGGGAAGAAACAGGGGAGAAGAATACGAGGAGCAAGAAAAAAAAGCAAAATACAAAAATGAGGAGAACACAAGGGGCGAAAATCAGAGGAGGATCAAACGTGTGGCACTACGTGGAGTAAGAGAAGTGTGAAAAACCCGAGGTGAAGAAACAGGGGAGAAGAATAGGAGGAGCAGGAAAAAAAAAGCAAAATACAAAAACGAGGAGAACACCAGGGGCGAAAATCAGAGGAGGATCAATAGTGTGGCACAACAAGGAGCAAGAGCAGTGTGAAAATCCTGATGTGAAGAAACAGGGGAGAAGAATACGAGGAGCAAGAAAAAAAAAGCAAAATACAAAAACGAGGAGAACACAAGGGGCGAAAATCAGAGGAGGATCAACAGTATGCCACTACGAGGAGCAAGAGAAGTGTGAAAAATCCGAGGCGAAGAAACAGGGGAGAAGAAAACGAGGAGCAAGAAAAAAAGCAAAATACAAAAATGAGGAGAACACAAGGGGCGAAAATCAGAGGAGGATCAAAAGTGTGGCACTACGTGGAGTAAGAGACGTGCGAAAAACCCGAGGCGAAGAAACAGGGGAGAAGAATACGAGGAGCAAGAAAAAAAAAGCAAAATACAAAAACGAGGAGAACACAAGGGGCGAAAATCAGAGGAGGATCATCGGTATGTCATTACGAGAAGTAAGAGAAGTGTGAAAAAGCTGATGTGAAGAAACAGGGGAGAAGAATACGAGGAGCAAGAAAAAAAAGCAAAATACAAAAACGAGGAGAACACAAGGGGCGAAAATCAGAGGAGGATCATCAGTATGTCATTACGAGGAGTAAGAGAAATGTGAAAAAGCTGATGTGAAGAAACAGGGGAGAAGAATACGAGGAGCAAGAAAAAAAAAGCAAAATACAAAAACGAGGAGAACACAAGGGGCGAAAATCAGAGGAGGATCAAAAGTGTGGCACTACGTGGAGTAAGAGAAGTGTGAAAAACCCGAGGTGAAGAAACAGGGGAGAAGAATACGAGGAGCAAGAAAAAAAAAAGCAAAATACAAAAACGAGGAGAACACAAGGGGCGAAAATCAGAGGAGGATCTACCATAGACCACTACGAGGAGTAAGAGAAGTGTGAAAAAGCTGATGTGAAGAAACAGGGGAGAAGAATACGAGGAGCAAGAAAAAAAAAGCAAAATACAAAAACGAGGAGAACACAAGGGGCGAAAATCAGAGGAGGATCAACAGTATGCCACTACGAGGAGCAAGAGAAGTGTGAAAAACCCGAGGCGAAGAAACAGGGGCGAAGAATACGAGGAGCAAGAAAAAAAAGCAAAATACAAAAACGAGGAGAACACAAGGGGCGAAAATCAGAGGAGGATCAACAGTATGCCACTACGAGGAGTAAGAGAAGTGGGAAAAAGCTGATGTGAAGAAACAGGGGAGAAGAATACGAGGAGCAAGAAAAAAAAGCAAAATACAAAAACGAGGAGAACACAAGGGGCGAAAATCAGAGGAGGATCAAAAGTGTGGCACTACGTGGAGTAAGAGAAGTGTGAAAAACCCGAGGCGAAGAAACAGGGGAGAAGAATACGAGGAGCAAGAAAAAAAAGCAAAATACAAAAACGAGGAGAACACAAGGGGCGAAAATCAGAGGAGGATCAAAAGTGTGGCACTAGGTGGAGTAAGAGAAGTGTGAAAAACCCGAGGTGAAGAAACAGGGGAGAAGAATACGAGGAGCAAGAAAAAAAAAGCAAAATACAAAAATGAGGAGAACACAAGGGGCGAAAATCAGAGGAGGATCAAAAGTGTGGCACTAGGTGGAGTAACAGAAGTGTGAAAAACCCGAAGCGAAGAAACAGGGGAGAAGAATACGAGGAGCAAGAAAAAAAAGCAAAATACAAAAACGAGGAGAACACAAGGGGCGAAAATCAGAGGAGGATCAGCAGTATGCCACTACGAGGAGTAAGAGAAGTGTGAAAAAGCTGATGTGAAGAAACAGGGGAGAAGAATACGGGGAGCAAGAAAAAAAAAGCAAAATACAAAAACGAGGAGAACACAAGGGGCGAAAATCAGAGGAGGATCAACAGTATGCCACTACGAGGAGCAAGAGAAGTGTGAAAAACCCGAGGCAAAGAAACAGGGGAGAAGAATACGAGGAGCAAGAAAAAAAAGCAAAATACAAAAACGAGGAGAACACAAGGGGCGAAAATCAGAGGAGGATCAAAAGTGTGGCACTAGGTGGAGTAAGAGAAGTCTGAAAAAGCTGATGTGAAGAAACAGGGGAGAAGAATACGAGGAGCAAGAAAAAAAAAGCAAAATACAAAAACGAGGAGAACACAAGGGGCGAAAATCAGAGGAGGATCAACAATATGCCACTACGAGGACCAAGAGAAGTGTGAAAAACCCAAGGCGAAAAAACAGGGGAGAAGAATACGAGGAGCAAGAAAAAAAAAGCAAAATACAAAAACGAGGAGAACACAAGGGGCGAAGATCAGAGGAGGATCAACGTGTGGCACTACGAGGAGCAAGAGAAGTGTGAAAAACCCGAGTCGAAGAAACAGGGGAGAAGAATACGAGGAGAAAGAAAATAAAAGCAAAATACAATATCGAGGAGAACACAAGGGGCGAAAATCAGAGGAGGATCAACAGTATGCCACTATGAGGAGCAAGAGAAGAGTGAAAAACCCGAGGTGAAGAAACAGGAGAGAAGAATACGAGGAGCAAGAAAAAAAAAGCAAAATACAAAAACGAAGAGAACACAAGGGGCGAAAATCAGAGGAGGATCAACAGTGTGGCACTACAAGGAGCAAGAGCAGTGTGAAAAACCCGAGGCGAAGAAACAGAGGAGAAGAATACGGGGAGCAAGAAAAAAAAAGCAAAATACAAAAACGAGGAGCAGACAAGTGGGGAAAATCAGAGGAGAATCAAATGTATGCCAATACGAGGAGCAAGAGCAGTGTGAAAAACCCGAGTTGAAGAAACAGGGGAGAAGAATACGAGGAGCAAGAAAGAAAAAGCAAAAGACAAGAACGAGGAGCAGACAAGGGTTGGAAATCAGAGGAGAATCAACAGTATGCAACTACGAGGAGCAAGAGCATTGTGAAAAACCTGAGGCGAAGATTCCCACGTGATTCCCAAGTGATTCTCACGTGATGCCCACATGATTCCCACGTAATTCCCACGTGATTCCCACGTGATGCCCACCTGATGCCCACGTGATGCCCACGTGTTGCCCACGTGATGCCCACGTGATTCCCACGTGTTGCCCACGTGATTCCCACGTGATTCCCACGTGATGGCCACGTGATGCCCACGTGATTCTCACGTGATGGCCACGTGATTCCCACGTGATGCCCACGTGATTCCCACGTGATTCCCACGTGATGCCCACGTGATGGCCACTTGATGCCCACGTGATTCCCACGTGATTCCCACGTGATTCCAACGTGATTCCCACGTGATGCCCACGTGATTCCCACGTGATTCCCACGTGATGCCCAAGTGATGCCCACGTGATTCCCACGTGATGGCCACGTGATTCCCACGTGATTCCCACGTGTTGCCCACGTGATTCCCACGTGATTCCCACGTGATGCCCACGTGATGCCCACGTGATTCCCACGTGATGGCCACGTGATGCCCACGTGATTCCCACGTGATGGCCACGTGATGCCCACGTGATGGCCACGTGATTCCCACGTGATGCCCACGTGATTCCCACGTGATGCCCACGTGATGCCTACGTGATTCCCACGTGATTCCCACGTGATGCCACGTGATGCCCATGTGATGGCCACGTGATTCCCACGTGTTGCCCACGTGATTCCCACCTGATTCCCACGTGATTCCCACGTGATGGCCACGTGATTCCCATGTGATGCCCACGTGATGCCCACGTGATTCCCAAGTGATTCCCACGTGATGGCCACGTGATGCCCACGTAATTCCCACGTGATGCCCACGTCATTCCCACGTGATTCCCACGTGATTCCCACATGTTGCCAACGTGATTCTCACGTGATTCCCACGTGATGGCCACGTGTTTCCCACGTGTTGCCCACGTGATGCCCACGTGTTTCCCACATATTGCCCACATGATTCCCACTTGATTCCCAAGTGATTCTCACGTGATGCCCACGTGATTCCCACGTGATTCCCACGTGATGGCCACGTGATTTCCACGTGATGCCCACGTGATGCCCACGTGATTCCCACGTGATGCCCACGTGATTCCCACGTGATGGCCACGTGATTCCCACGTGTTGCCCACGTGATTCCCACGTGATGCCCACGTGATTCCCACGTGATTCCCACGTGATGGCCACGTGATTCCCACGTGATGCCCACGTGTTGACCACGTGTTTGCCACGTGATTCCCACGTGATTCACAGGTGATGCCCACGTGATTCCCACGTGATTCCCACATGATGCCCACGTGATTCCCACGTGATGGCCACGTGATTCCCACGTGATTCCCACGTGATTTCCACGTGATTCCCACGTGATTCCCACGTGATGCATACGTGTTTCCCACGTGTTGCCCACGTGATGCCCACGTGATTCCCAAGTGATTCCCACGTGTTGCCCACGTGATTCCCATGTGATTCCCACTGTTGCCCACGTGATTCCGACGTGATGCCCACGTGATTCCCATGTGTTGCCCACGTGATGCCCACGTGATGCCCACGTGATACCCTCGTGATTCCCCCGTGATTCCCACGTGATTCCCACGTGATGGCCACCTGATTCCCACGTGATTCCCACGTGTTGCCCACGTGATACCCACCTGATGCCCACATTATTCCCACGTGATTCCCACATGATGGCCACGTGATTCCCACGTGTTTCCCACGTGATTCCCACGTGATTCCCAAGTGATGGCCACGTGATTCTCACGTGATTCCCACGTGATTCCCACGTGATACCCACCTGATGCCCACATTATTCCCACGTGATTCCCACATGATGGCCAGGTGATTCCCACGTGTTGCCCACGTGATTCCCACGTGATTCCCACTTGATGCCCACGTGATTCCCACGTGACTCCCAAGTGATTCTCACGTGATTCCCACGTGATTCCCACGTGATTTGCACGTGTTGCCCACGTGATGCCCACGTGATTCCCATGTGATTCCAACGTGATGCCCACGTGATTCCCACGTGACTCCAAACTGATTCTCACGTGATGCCCACGTGAAGACCACGTGATGCCCACGTTACACCCACGTGATGCCCAAGTGATTCCAACGGGATCAGAGAAGCATAAAAGTGTAAAATTACGAGGAGCAAGAAAAGTGTGAAAAATCCCAGGAGGAGAAATAGGGGAGAAAAATATGAGGAGCGAAAAAAAAAAAAACACAAAAATACGAGGAGTAGAAAAGTGGGGAAAATAAGTGGAGCCTCAAAAGTGTGAAAATACGAGGAGAAAGAAAATAGTGAAAAACACGAGGAGCAAGAAAAGGGAAGAAATATATGAGGAGAAAAAACAAAAACAAAAACAAAAAATACGAGGAGCAGAAAAGTGTGAAAAATAAGAGGAGCATCAAACGTGTGAAAATACGAGGAGCAAGAAAAGTGTGAAAAACACGAGGAGCAAGAAAAGGGAAGAAACATACGAGGAGCAAAAAAAAAAAAACAGAAAAATACGAGGAGCAGAAAAGTGTGAAAAATAAGAGGAGCATGAAAAGTGTGAAAATACGAGGAGCAACAAATGTGTGAAAAACCTGAGGTTAAGAAAAAGGGGAGAAGAATACGAGGAGCAAGAAAAAAAAGCAAAATACAAAAACGAGGAGAACACAAGGGGCGAAAATCAGAGGAGGATCAAAAGTGTGGCACTAGCTGGAGTAAGAGAAGTGTGAAAAACCCGAGGTGAAGAAACAGGGGAGAAGAATACGAGGAGCAAGAAAAAAAAAGCAAAATACAAAAACGAGGAGAACACAAGGGGCGAAAATCAGAGGAGGATCAGCAGTATGCCACTACGAGGAGTAAGAGAAGTGTGAAAAAGCTGATGTGAAGAAACAGGGGAGAAGAATACGGGGAGCAAGAAAAAACAAGCAAAATACAAAAACGAGGAGAACACAAGGGGCGAAAATCAGAGGAGGATCAACAGTATGCCACTACGAGGAGCAAGAGAAGTGTGAAAAACTCGAGGCAAAGAAACAGGGGAGAAGAATACGAGGAGCAAGAAAAAAAAGCAAAATACAAAAACGAGGAGAACACAAGGGGCGAAAATCAGAGGAGGATCAAAAGTGTGGCACTAGGTGGAGTAAGAGAAGTGTGAAAAACCCTAGGCGAAGAAACAGGGGAGAAGAATACGAGGAGCAAGAAAAAAAAAGCAAAATACATAAATGAGGAGAACACAAGGGGCGAAAATCAGAGGAGGATCAAACGTGTGGCACTACGTGGAGTAAGAGAAGTCTGAAAAAGCTGATGTGAAGAAACAGGGGAGAAGAATACGAGGTGCAAGAAAAAAAAAGCAAAATACAAAAACGAGGAGAACACAAGGGGCGGAAATCAGAGGAGGATCAACAGTATGCCACTAGGAGGAGCAAGAGAAGTGTGAAAATCACGAGGCGAACAAACAGGGGAGAAGAATACGAGGAGCAAGAAAAAAAAGCAAAATACAAAAACGAGGAGAACACAAGGGGCGAAAATCAGAGGAGGATCAAAAGTGTGGCACTAAGTGGAGTAAGAGAAGTGTGAAAAACCCGAGGCGAAGAAACAGGGGAGAAGAATACCAGGAGCAAGAAAAAAAAAGCAAAATACAAAACTGAGGAGAACACAAGGGGCGAAAATCAGAGGAGGTTCAAAAGTGTGGCACTACGTGGAGTAAGAGAAGTCTGAAAAAGCTGATGTGAAGAAACAGGGGAGAAGAATAGGAGGAGCAAGAAAAAAAAAGCAAAATACAAAAACGAGGAGAACACAAGGGGCGAAAATCAGAGGAGGATCAACCGTATGCCACTACGAGGAGTAAGAGAAGTGTGAAAAAGCTGATGTGAAGAAACAGGGGAGAAGAATACGAGGAGCAAGAAAAAAAAAGCAAAATACAAAAACGAGGAGAACACAAGGGGCGAAAATCAGAGGAGGATCAAAAGTGTGGCACTAGGTGGAGTAAGAGAAGTGTGAAAAACCCGTGGCGAAGAAACAGGGGAGAAGAATACGAGGAGCAAGAAAAAAAAAGCAAAATACAAAAACGAGGAGAACACAAGGGGCGAAAATCAGAGGAGGATCAACAGTATGCCACTACGAGGAGTAAGAGAAGTGTGAAAAAGCTGATATGAAGAAACAGGGGAGAAGAATACGAGGAGCAAGAAAAAAAAAGCAAAATACAAAAACGAGGAGAACACAAGGGGCGAAAATCAGAGGAGGATCAACAGTATGCCACTACGAGGAGCAAGAGAAGTGTGAAAAACCCGAGGCAAAGAAACAGGGGAGAAGAATACGAGGAGCAAGAAAAAAAAACCAAAATACAAAAACGAGGAGAACACAAGGGGCGAAAATCAGAGGAGGATCAAAAGTGTGGCACTACGTGGAGTAAGAGACGTGTGAAAAACCCGAGGGGAAGAAACACGGGAGAAGAATACGAGGAGCAAGAAAAAAAAAGCAAAATAAAAAAACGAGGAGAACACAAGGGGCGAAAATCAGAGGAGGATCAAAAGTCTGGCACTAGGTGGATTAAGAGAAGTCTGAAAAACCCGAGGGGAAGAAACAGGGGAGAAGAATACGAGGAGCAAGAAAAAAAAAGCAAAATACAAAAACGAGGAGAACACAAGGGGCGAAAATCAGAGGAGGATCAACAGTATGCCACTACGAGGAGCAAGAGAAGTGTGAAAAACCCGAGGTGAAGAAACAGGGGAGAAGAATACGAGGAGCAAGAAAAAAAAGCAAAATACAAAAATGAGGAGAACACAAGGGGCGAAAATCAGAGGAGGATCAAAAGTGTGGCACTAGGTGGAGTAAGAGAAGTGTGAAAAACCCGAGGCGAAGAAACAGGGGAGAAGAATACGAGGAGCAAGAAAAAAAAAGCAAAATACAAAAATGAGCAGAACACAAGGGGCGAAAATCAGAGGAGGATCAAAAGTGTGGCACTACGTGGAGTAAGAGAAGCCTGAAAAAGCTGATGTGAAAAAACAGGGGAGAAGAATACGAGGAGCAAGAAAAAAAAGCAAAATACAAAAACGAGGAGAACACAAGGGGCGAAAATCAGAGGAGGATCAACAGTATGCCACTACGAGGAGTAAGAGAAGTGTGAAAAAGCTGATATGAAGAAACAGGGGAGAAGAATACGAGGAGCAAGAAAAAAATAGCAAAATACACAAACGAGGAGAACACAAGGGGCGAAAATCAGAGGAGGATCAAAAGTGTGGCACTACGTGGAGTAAGAGAAGTGTGAAAAACCCGAGGCGAAGAAACAGGGGAGAAGAATACGAGGAGCAAGAAAAAAAAAGCAAAATACAAAAACGAGGAGAACACAAGGGGCGAAAATCAGAGGAGGATCAACAGTATGCCACTACGAGGAGTAAGAGAAGTGTGAAAAAGCTGATGTGAAGAAACAGGGGAGAAAATACGAGGAGCAGGAAAAAAAAGCAAAATACAAAAACGAGGAGAACACAAGGGGCGAAAATCAGAGGAGGATCAACAGTATGCCACTACGAGGAGCAAGAGAAGTGTGAAAAACCCGAGGCGAAGAAACAGCGGAAAAGAATACGAGGAGCAAGAAAAAAAAGCAAAATACAAAAACGAGGAGAACACAAGGGGCGAAAATCAGAGGAGGATCAAAAGTGTGGTACTAGCTGGAGTAAGAGAAGTGTGAAAAACCCGAGGCGAAGAAACAGGGGAGAATCTTACGAGGAGCAAGAAAAAAAAAGCAAAATACAAAAACGAGGAGAACACAAGGGGCGAAAATCAGAGGAGGATCAAAAGTGTGGCACTAGGTGGAGTAAGAGAAGTGTGAAAAATCCGAGGCAAAGAAACAGGGGAGAAGAAAAAGAGGAGCAAAAAAAAAAAAGCAAAATACAAAAACGAGGAGAACACAAGGGGCGAAAATCAGAGGAGGATCAAAAGTGTGGCACTACGTGGAGTAAGAGAAGTGTGAAAAACCCGAGGTGAAGAAACAGGGGAGAAGAATACGAGGAGCAAGAAAAAAAAAAGCAAAATACAAAAACGAGGAGAACACAAGGGGCGAAAATCAGAGGAGGATCAACAGTATGCCACTACGAGGAGCAAGAGAAGTGTGAAAAACCCGAGTCGAAGAAACAGGGGAGAAGAATACGAGGAGCAAGAAAAAAAAGCAAAATACAAAAACGAGGAGAACACAAGGGGCGAAAATCAGAGGAGGATCAAAAATGTGGCACTAGCTGGAGTAAGAGAAGTGTGAAAAACCCGAGGCGAAGAAACAGGGGAGAAGAATACGAGGAGCAAGAAAAAAAAGCAAAATACAAAAACGAGGAGAACACAAGGGGCGAAAATCAGAGGAGGATCAAAAGTGTGGCACTAGGTGGAGTAAGAGAAGTGTGAAAAACCCGAGGCGAAGAAACAGGGGAGAAGAATACGAGGAGCAAGGAAAAAAAAGCAAAATACAAAAACGAGGAGAACACAAGGGGCGAAAATCAGAGGAGGATCAACAGTAGGCCACTACGAGGAGTAAGAGAAGTGTGAAAAACCTGACGTGAAGAAACAGGGGAGAAGAATACGAGGAGCAAGAAAAAAAAAGCAAAATACAAAAACGAGGAGAACACAAGGGGCGAAAATCAGAGGAGGATCAACAGTATGCCACTACGAGGAGCAAGAGAAGTGTGAAAAACCCGAGGCGAAGAAACAGGGGAGAAGAATACGAGGAGCAAGAAAAAAAAGCAAAATACAAAAACGAGGAGAACACAAGGGGCGAAAATCAGAGGAGGATCAAAAGAGTGGCACTAGGTGGAGTAAGAGAAGTGTGAAAAACCCGAGGCGAAGAAACAGGGGAGAAGAATACGAGGAGCAAGAAAAAAAAAGCAAAATACAAAAATGAGGAGAACACAAGGGGCGAAAATCAGAGGAGGATCAAAAGTGTGGCACTACGTGGAGTAAGAGAAGTCTGAAAAAGCTGATGTGAAGAAACAGGGGAGAAGAATACGAGGAGCAAGAAAAAAAAAGCAAAATACATAAACGAGGAGAATACAAGGGGCGAAAATCAGAGGAGGATCAACAGTATGCCACTACGGGGAGCAAGAGAAGTGTGAAAAACCCGAGGCGAAGAAACAGGGGAGAAGAATACGAGGAGCAAGAAAAAAAAGCAAAATACAAAAACGAGGAGAACACAAGGGGCGAAAATCAGAGGAGGATCAAAAGTGTGGCACTAGGTGGAGTAAGAGAAGTGTGAAAAACCCGAGGCGAAGAAACAGGGGAGAAGAATACGAGAAGCAAGAAAAAAATAGCAAAATACAAAAACGAGGAGAACACAAGGGGCGAAAATCAGAGGAGGATCAACATTATGCCACTACGAGGAGTAAGAGAAGTGTGAAAAAGCTGATATGAAGAAACAGGGGAGAAGAATACGAGGAGCAAGAAAAAAAAAGCAAAATACAAAAACGAGGAGAACACAAGGGGCGAAAATCAGAGGAGGATCAACAGTATGCCACTACGGGGAGCAAGAGAAGTGTGAAAAACCCGAGGCGAAGAAACAGGGGAGAAGAATACGAGGAGCAAGAAAAAAAAGCAAAATACAAAAACGAGGAGAACACAAGGGGCGAAAATCAGAGGAGGATCAAAAGTGTGGCACTACGTGGAGTAAGAGAAGTGTGAAAAATCCGAGGCGAAGTAACAGGGGAGAAGAATACGAGGAGCAAAAAAAAAAGCAAAATACAAAAACGAGGAGAACACAAGGGGCGAAAATCAGAGGAGGATCAAAAGTGTGGCACTAGCTGGAGTAAGAGAAGTATGAAAAACCCGAGGCGAAGAAACAGGGGAGAAGAATACGAGGAGCAAGAAAAAAAAAGCAAAATACAAAAACGAGGAGAACACAAGGGGCGAAAATCAGAGGAGGATCAACAGTATGCCACTACGAGGAGCAAGAGAAGTGTGAAAAACCCGAGGTGAAGAAACAGGGGAGAAGAATACGAGGAGCAAGGAAAAAAAAGCAAAATACAAAAACGAGGAGAACACAAGGGGCGAAAATCAGAGGAGGATCAACAGTATGCCACTACGAGGAGCAAGAGAAGTGTGAAAAACCCGAGGCGAAGAAACAGGGGAGAAGAATACGAGGAGCAAGAAAAAAAAAGCAAAATACAAAAACGAGGAGAACACAAGGGGCGAAAATCAGAGGAGGATCAAAAGTGTGGCACTAGGAGGAGTAAGAGAAGTGTGAAAAACGCGAGGCGAAGAAACAGGGGAGAAGAATACGAGGAGCAAGAAAAAAAAAGCAAAATACAAAAACGAGGAGAACACAAGGGGCGAAAATCAGAGGTGGATCAACAGTATGCCACTACGAGGAGTAAGAGAAGTGTGAAAAAGCTGATGTGAAGAAACAGGGGAGAAAATACGAGGAGCAGGAAAAAAAAGCAAAATACAAAAACGAGGAGAACACAAGGGGCGAAAATCAGAGGAGGATCAACAATATGCCACTACGAGGAGCAAGAGAAATGTGAAAATCCCGAGGCGAAGAAACAGGGGTGTAGAATACGAGGAGCAAGAAAAAAAAGCAAAATACAAAAACGAGGAGAACACAAGGGGCGAAAATCAGAGGAGGATCAAAAGTGTGGCACTAGCTGGAGTAAGAGAAGTGTGAAAAACCCGAGGCGAAGAAACAGGGGAGAAGAATACGAGGAGCAAGAAAAAAAAAGCAAAATACAAAAACGAGGAGAACACAAGGGGCGAAAATCAGAGGAGGATCAACAGTATGCCACTACGAGGAGCAAGAGAAGTGTGAAAAACCCGAGGTGAAGAAACAGGGGAGAAGAATACGAGGAGCAAGGAAAAAAAAGCAAAATACAAAAACGAGGAGAACACAAGGGGCGAAAATCAGAGGAGGATCAACAGCATGCCACTACGAGGAGCAAGAGAAATGTGAAAATCCCGAGGCGAAGAAACAGGGGTGAAGAATAAGAGGAGCAAGAAAAAAAAGCAAAATACAAAAACGAGGAGAACACAAGGGGCGAAAATCAGAGGAGGATCAAAAGTGTGGCACTAGCTGGAGTAAGAGAAGTGTGAAAAACCCGAGGCGAAGAAACAGGGGAGAAGAATACGAGGAGCAAGAAAAAAAAAGCAAAATACAAAAACGAGGAGAACACAAGGGGCGAAAATCAGAGGAGGATCAACAGTATGCCACTACGAGGAGCAAGAGAAGTGTGAAAAACGCGAGGCGAAGAAACAGGGGAGAAGAATACGAGGAGCAAGGAAAAAAAAGCAAAATACAGAAACGAGGAGAACACAAGGGGCGAAAATCAGAGGAGGATCAACAGTATGCCACTACGAGGAGCAAGAGAAGTGTGAAAAACCCGAGGTGAAGAAACAGGGGAGAAGAATACGAGGAGCAAGAAAAAAAAAGCAAAATACAAAAACGAGGAGAACACAAGGGGCGAAAATCAGAGGAGGATCAACAGTATGCCACTACGAGGAGCAAGAGAAGTGTGAAAAACCCGAGGCGAAGAAACAGGGGAGAAGAATACGAGGAGCAAGAAAAAAAAGCAAAATACAAAAACGAGGAGAACACAAGGGGCGAAAATCAGAGGAGGATCAAAAGTGTGGCACTACGTGGAGTAAGAGAAGTGTGAAAAACCCGAGGCAAAGAAACAGGGGAGAAGAATACGAGGAGCAAGAAAAAAAAAGCAAAATACAAAAACGAGGAGAACACAAGGGGCGAAAATCAGAGGAGGATCAACAGTATGCCACTACGAGGAGCAAGAGAAGTGTGAAAAACCCGAGGTGAGGAAACAGGGGAGAAGAATACGAGGAGCAAGGAAAAAAAAGCAAAATACAAAAACGAGGAGAACACAAGGGGCGAAAATCAGAGGAGGATCAACAGTATGCCACTACGAGGAGCAAGAGAAGTGTAAAAAACCCGAGGCGAAGAAACAGGGGAGAAGAATACGAGGAGCAAGAAAAAAAAGCAAAATACAAAAACGAGGAGAACACAAGGGGCGAAAATCAGAGGAGCATCAAAAGTGTGGCACTAGGTGGAGTAAGAGAAGTGTGAAAAACCCGAGGCGAAGAAACAGGGGAGAAGAATACGCGGAGCAAGAAAAAAAAAGCAAAACACAAAAACGAGGAGAACACAAGGGGCGAAAATCAGAGGAGGATCAACAGTATGCCACTACGAGGAGTAAGAGAAGTGTGAAAAACCTGAGGTGAAGAAACAGGGGAGAAGAATACGAGGAGCAAGAAAAAACAAGCAAAATACAAAAACGAGGTGAACACAAGGGGCGAAAATCAGAGGCGGATCAAAAGTGTGGCACTAGCTGGAGTAAGAGAAGTGTGAAAAACCCGAGGCGAAGAAACAGGGGAGAAGAATACGAGGAGCAAGGAAAAAAAAGCAAAATACAAAAACGAGGAGAACACAAGGGGCGAAAATCAGAGGAGGATCAAAACTGTGGCACTAGTTGGAGTAAGAGAAGTGTGAAAAACCCGAGGTGAAGAAACAGGGGAGAAGAATACGCGGAGCAAGGAAAAAAAAGCAATTTACAAAAATGAGGAGAACACAAGGGGCGAAAATCAGAGGAGGATCAACAGTATGCCACTACGAGGAGCAAGAGAAGTGTGAAAAACCCGAGGTGAAGAAACAGGGGAGAAGAATACGAGGAGCAAGAAAAAAAAAGCAAAATACAAAAACGAGGAGAACACAAGGGGCGAAAATCAGAGGCGGATAAAAAGTGTGGCACTAGGTGGAGTAAGAGAACTGTGAAAAAGGCGAGGCGAAGAAACAGGGGAGAAGAATAAGAGGAGCAAGAAAAAAAAAGCAAAATACAAAAACGAGGAGAACACAAGGGGCGAAAATCAGAGGAGGATCAACAGTATGCCACTACGAGGAGCAAGAGAAGTGTGAAAAACCCGAGGTGAAGAAACAGGGGAGAAGAATACGAGGAGCAAGGAAAAAAAAGCAAAATACAAAAACGAGGAGAACACAAGGGGCGAAAATCAGAGGAGGATCAACAGTATGCCACTACGAGGAGTAAGAGAAGTGTGAAAAAGCTGATGTGAAGAAACAGGGGAGAAGATACGAGGAGCAAGAAAAAAAAGCAAAATACAAAAACGAGGAGAACACAAGGGGCGAAAATCAGAGGAAGATCAAAAGTGTGGCACTAGCTGGAGTAAGAGAAGTGTGAAAAACCCGAGGCGAAGAAACAGGGGAGAAGAATACGCGGAGCAAGAAAAAAAAAGCAAAATACAAAAACGAGGAGAACACAAGGGGCGAAAATCAGAGGAGGATCATCAGTATGCCACTACGAGGAGCAAGAGAAGTGTGAAAAACCCGAGGTGAAGAAACAGGGGAGAAGAATACGAGGAGCAAGGAAAAAAAAGCAAAATACAAAAACGAGGAGAACACAAGGGGCGAAAATCAGAGGAGGATCAACAGTATGCCACTACGAGGAGCAAGAGAAGTGTGAAAAACCCGAGGTGAAGAAACAGGGGAGAAGAATACGAGGAGCAAGGAAAAAAAAGCAAAATAGAAAAACGAGGAGAACACAAGGGGCGAAAATCAGAGGAGGATCAACAGTATGCCACTACGAGGAGCAAGAGAAGTGTGAAAAACCCGAGGCGAAGAAACAGGGGAGAAGAATACGAGGAGCAAGAAAAAAAAGCAAAATACAAAAACGAGGAGAACACAAGGGGCGAAAATCAGAGGAGGATCAAAAGTGTGGCACTACGTGGAGTAAGAGAAGTGTGAAAAACCCGAGGCAAAGAAACAGGGGAGAAGAATACGAGGAGCAAGAAAAAAAAAGCAAAATACAAAAACGAGGAGAACACAAGGGGCGAAAATCAGAGGAGGATCAGAAGTGTGGCACTAGGTGGAGTAAGAGAAGTGTGAAAAACCCGAGGCGAAGAAACAGGGGAGAAGAATACGCGGAGCAAGAAAAAAAAAGCAAAATACAAAAACGAGGAGAACACAAGGGGCGAAAATCAGAGGAGGATCAACAGTATTCCCCTACGAGGAGTAAGAGAACTGTGAAAAAGCTGATGTGAAGAAACAGGGGAGAAGAATACGAGGAGCAAGAAAAAAAAAGCAAAATACAAAAACGAGGAGAACACAAGGGGCGAAAATCAGAGGAGGATCAACAGTATGCCACTACGAGGAGTAAGAGAAGTGTGAAAAACCTGAGGTGAAGAAACAGGGGAGAAGAATACGAGGAGCAAGAAAAAACAAGCAAAATACAAAAACGAGGAGAACACAAGGGGCGAAAATCAGAGGAGGATCAAAAGTGTGGCACTACGTGGAGTAAGAGAAGTGTGAAAAACCCGAGGCGAAGAAACAGGGGAGAAGAATACGAGGAGCAAGGAAAAAAAAGCAAAATACAAAAACGAGGAGAACACAAGGGGCGAAAATCAGAGGAGGATCAACAGTATGCCACTACGAGGAGTAAGAGAAGTGTGAAAAAGCTGATGTGAAGAAACAGGGGAGAAGAATACGAGGAGCAAGAAAAAAAAAGCAAAATACAAAAACGAGGAGAACACAAGGGGCGAAAATCAGAGGAGGATCAAAAGTGTGGCACTACGAGGAGCAAGAGAAGTGTGAAAAACCCGAGGGGAAGAAACACGGGAGAAGAATACGAGGAGCAAGAAAAAAAAAGCAAAATAAAAAAACGAGGAGAACACAAGGGGCGAAAATCAGAGGAGGATCAAAAGTGTGGCACTACGTGGAGTAAGAGAAGTGTGAAAAACCCGAGGCGAAGAAACAGGGGAGAAGAATACGAGGAGCAAGAAAAAAAAAGCAAAATACAAAAACGAGGAGAACACAAGGGGCGAAAATCAGAGGAGGATCAACAGTATGCCACTACGAGGAGTAAGAGAAGTGTGAAAAAGCTGATGTGAAGAAACAGGGGAGAAAATACGAGGAGCAGGAAAAAAAAGCAAAATACAAAAACGAGGAGAACACAAGGGGCGAAAATCAGAGGAGGATCAACAGTATGCCACTACGAGGAGCAAGAGAAGTGTGAAAAACCCGAGGCGAAGAAACAGCGGAAAAGAATACGAGGAGCAAGAAAAAAAAGCAAAATACAAAAACGAGGAGAACACAAGGGGCGAAAATCAGAGGAGGATCAAAAGTGTGGTACTAGCTGGAGTAAGAGAAGTGTGAAAAACCCGAGGCGAAGAAACAGGGGAGAATCTTACGAGGAGCAAGAAAAAAAAAGCAAAATACAAAAACGAGGAGAACACAAGGGGCGAAAATCAGAGGAGGATCAAAAGTGTGGCACTAGGTGGAGTAAGAGAAGTGTGAAAAATCCGAGGCAAAGAAACACGGGAAAAAAAAACGAGGAGCAAAAAAAAAAAAGCAAAATACAAAAACGAGGAGAACACAAGGGGCGAAAATCAGAGGAGGATCAAAAGTGTGGCACTACGTGGAGTAAGAGAAGTGTGAAAAACCCGAGGTGAAGAAACAGGGGAGAAGAATACGAGGAGCAAGAAAAAAAAAAGCAAAATACAAAAACGAGGAGAACACAAGGGGCGAAAATCAGAGGAGGATCAACAGTATGCCACTACGAGGAGCAAGAGAAGTGTGAAAAACCCGAGTCGAAGAAACAGGGGAGAAGAATACGAGGAGCAAGAAAAAAAAGCAAAATACAAAAACGAGGAGAACACAAGGGGCGAAAATCAGAGGAGGATCAAAAATGTGGCACTAGCTGGAGTAAGAGAAGTGTGAAAAACCCGAGGCGAAGAAACAGGGGAGAAGAATACGAGGAGCAAGAAAAAAAAGCAAAATACAAAAACGAGGAGAACACAAGGGGCGAAAATCAGAGGAGGATCAAAAGTGTGGCACTAGGTGGAGTAAGAGAAGTGTGAAAAACCCGAGGCGAAGAAACAGGGGAGAAGAATACGAGGAGCAAGGAAAAAAAAGCAAAATACAAAAACGAGGAGAACACAAGGGGCGAAAATCAGAGGAGGATCAACAGTAGGCCACTACGAGGAGTAAGAGAAGTGTGAAAAACCTGACGTGAAGAAACAGGGGAGAAGAATACGAGGAGCAAGAAAAAAAAAGCAAAATACAAAAACGAGGAGAACACAAGGGGCGAAAATCAGAGGAGGATCAACAGTATGCCACTACGAGGAGCAAGAGAAGTGTGAAAAACCCGAGGCGAAGAAACAGGGGAGAAGAATACGAGGAGCAAGAAAAAAAAGCAAAATACAAAAACGAGGAGAACACAAGGGGCGAAAATCAGAGGAGGATCAAAAGAGTGGCACTAGGTGGAGTAAGAGAAGTGTGAAAAACCCGAGGCGAAGAAACAGGGGAGAAGAATACGAGGAGCAAGAAAAAAAAAGCAAAATACAAAAATGAGGAGAACACAAGGGGCGAAAATCAGAGGAGGATCAAAAGTGTGGCACTACGTGGAGTAAGAGAAGTCTGAAAAAGCTGATGTGAAGAAACAGGGGAGAAGAATACGAGGAGCAAGAAAAAAAAAGCAAAATACATAAACGAGGAGAATACAAGGGGCGAAAATCAGAGGAGGATCAACAGTATGCCACTACGGGGAGCAAGAGAAGTGTGAAAAACCCGAGGCGAAGAAACAGGGGAGAAGAATACGAGGAGCAAGAAAAAAAAGCAAAATACAAAAACGAGGAGAACACAAGGGGCGAAAATCAGAGGAGGATCAAAAGTGTGGCACTAGGTGGAGTAAGAGAAGTGTGAAAAACCCGAGGCGAAGAAACAGGGGAGAAGAATACGAGAAGCAAGAAAAAAATAGCAAAATACAAAAACGAGGAGAACACAAGGGGCGAAAATCAGAGGAGGATCAACATTATGCCACTACGAGGAGTAAGAGAAGTGTGAAAAAGCTGATATGAAGAAACAGGGGAGAAGAATACGAGGAGCAAGAAAAAAAAAGCAAAATACAAAAACGAGGAGAACACAAGGGGCGAAAATCAGAGGAGGATCAACAGTATGCCACTACGGGGAGCAAGAGAAGTGTGAAAAACCCGAGGCGAAGAAACAGGGGAGAAGAATACGAGGAGCAAGAAAAAAAAGCAAAATACAAAAACGAGGAGAACACAAGGGGCGAAAATCAGAGGAGGATCAAAAGTGTGGCACTACGTGGAGTAAGAGAAGTGTGAAAAATCCGAGGCGAAGTAACAGGGGAGAAGAATACGAGGAGCAAAAAAAAAAGCAAAATACAAAAACGAGGAGAACACAAGGGGCGAAAATCAGAGGA
Source organism: Cervus elaphus (assembly GCF_910594005.1). Lineage (NCBI taxonomy): Eukaryota > Metazoa > Chordata > Mammalia > Artiodactyla > Cervidae > Cervus > Cervus elaphus. Next base: position 84,118,218 of record NC_057836.1, read on the forward strand.
GGATCAAAAGTGTGGCACTAGCTGGAGTAAGAGAAGTATGAAAAACCCGAGGCGAAGAAACAGGGGAGAAGAATACGAGGAGCAAGAAAAAAAAAGCAAAATACAAAAACGAGGAGAACACAAGGGGCGAAAATCAGAGGAGGATCAACAGTATGCCACTACGAGGAGCAAGAGAAGTGTGAAAAACCCGAGGTGAAGAAACAGGGGAGAAGAATACGAGGAGCAAGGAAAAAAAAGCAAAATACAAAAACGAGGAGAACACAAGGGGCGAAAATCAGAGGAGGATCAACAGTATGCCACTACGAGGAGCAAGAGAAGTGTGATAAACCCGAGGCGAAGAAACAGGGGAGAAGAATACGAGGAGCAAGAAAAAAAAAGCAAAATACAAAAACGAGGAGAACACAAGGGGCGAAAATCAGAGGAGGATCAAAAGTGTGGCACTAGGTGGAGTAAGAGAACTGTGAAAAACGCGAGGCGAAGAAACAGGGGAGAAGAATACGAGGAGCAAGAAAAAAAAAGCAAAATACAAAAACGAGGAGAACACAAGGGGCGAAAATCAGAGGTGGATCAACAGTATGCCACTACGAGGAGCAAGAGAAGTGTGAAAAAGCTGATGTGAAGAAACAGGGGAGAAAATACGAGGAGCAGGAAAAAAAAGCAAAATACAAAAACGAGGAGAACACAAGGGGCGAAAATCAGAGGAGGATCAACAATATGCCACTACGAGGAGCAAGAGAAATGTGAAAATCCCGAGGCGAAGAAACAGGGGTGTAGAATACGAGGAGCAAGAAAAAAAAGCAAAATACAAAAACGAGGAGAACACAAGGGGCGAAAATCAGAGGAGGATCAAAAGTGTGGCACTAGCTGGAGTAAGAGAAGTGTGAAAAACCCGAGGCGAAGAAACAGGGGAGAAGAATACGAGGAGCAAGAAAAAAAAAGCAAAATACAAAAACGAGGAGAACACAAGGGGCGAAAATCAGAGGAGGATCAACAGTATGCCACTACGAGGAGCAAGAGAAGTGTGAAAAACCCGAGGTGAAGAAACAGGGGAGAAGAATACGAGGAGCAAGGAAAAAAAAGCAAAATACAAAAACGAGGAGAACACAAGGGGCGAAAATCAGAGGAGGATCAACAGCATGCCACTACGAGGAGCAAGAGAAATGTGAAAATCCCGAGGCGAAGAAACAGGGGTGAAGAATACGAGGAGCAAGAAAAAAAAGCAAAATACAAAAACGAGGAGAACACAAGGGGCGAAAATCAGAGGAGGATCAAAAGTGTGGCACTAGCTGGAGTAAGAGAAGTGTGAAAAACCCGAGGCGAAGAAACAGGGGAGAAGAATACGAGGAGCAAGAAAAAAAAAGCAAAATACAAAAACGAGGAGAACACAAGGGGCGAAAATCAGAGGAGGATCAACAGTATGCCACTACGAGGAGCAAGAGAAGTGTGAAAAACGCGAGGCGAAGAAACAGGGGAGAAGAATACGAGGAGCAAGGAAAAAAAAGCAAAATACAAAAACGAGGAGAACACAAGGGGCGAAAATCAGAGGAGGATCAACAGTATGCCACTACGAGGAGCAAGAGAAGTGTGAAAAACCCGAGGTGAAGAAACAGGGGAGAAGAATACGAGGAGCAAGAAAAAAAAAGCAAAATACAAAAACGAGGAGAACACAAGGGGCGAAAATCAGAGGAGGATCAACAGTATGCCACTACGAGGAGCAAGAGAAGTGTGAAAAACCCGAGGCGAAGAAACAGGGGAGAAGAATACGAGGAGCAAGAAAAAAAAGCAAAATACAAAAACGAGGAGAACACAAGGGGCGAAAGTCAGAGGAGGATCAAAAGTGTGGCACTACGTGGAGTAAGAGAAGTGTGAAAAACCCGAGGCAAAGAAACAGGGGAGAAGAATACGAGGAGCAAGAAAAAAAAAGCAAAATACAAAAACGAGGAGAACACAAGGGGCGAAAATCAGAGGAGGATCAACAGTATGCCACTACGAGGAGCAAGAGAAGTGTGAAAAACCCGAGGTGAGGAAACAGGGGAGAAGAATACGAGGAGCAAGGAAAAAAAAGCAAAATACAAAAACGAGGAGAACACAAGGGGCGAAAATCAGAGGAGGATCAACAGTATGCCACTACGAGGAGCAAGAGAAGTGTAAAAAACCCGAGGCGAAGAAACAGGGGAGAAGAATACGAGGAGCAAGAAAAAAAAGCAAAATACAAAAACGAGGAGAACACAAGGGGCGAAAATCAGAGGAGCATCAAAAGTGTGGCACTACGTGGAGTAAGAGAAGTGTGAAAAACCCGAGGCGAAGAAACAGGGGAGAAGAATACGCGGAGCAAGAAAAAAAAAGCAAAACACAAAAACGAGGAGAACACAAGGGGCGAAAATCAGAGGAGGATCAACAGTATGCCACTACGAGGAGTAAGAGAAGTGTGAAAAACCTGAGGTGAAGAAACAGGGGAGAAGAATACGAGGAGCAAGAAAAAACAAGCAAAATACAAAAACGAGGTGAACACAAGGGGCGAAAATCAGAGGAGGATCAAAAGTGTGGCACTAGCTGGAGTAAGAGAAGTGTGAAAAACCCGAGGCGAAGAAACAGGGGAGAAGAATACGAGGAGCAAGGAAAAAAAAGCAAAATACAAAAACGAGGAGAACACAAGGGGCGAAAATCAGAGGAGGATCAAAACTGTGGCACTAGTTGGAGTAAGAGAAGTGTGAAAAACCCGAGGTGAAGAAACAGGGGAGAAGAATACGCGGAGCAAGGAAAAAAAAGCAATTTACAAAAATGAGGAGAACACAAGGGGCGAAAATCAGAGGAGGATCAACAGTATGCCACTACGAGGAGCAAGAGAAGTGTGAAAAACCCGAGGTGAAGAAACAGGGGAGAAGAATACGAGGAGCAAGAAAAAAAAAGCAAAATACAAAAACGAGGAGAACACAAGGGGCGAAAATCAGAGGCGGATAAAAAGTGTGGCACTAGGTGGAGTAAGAGAACTGTGAAAAAGGCGAGGCGAAGAAACAGGGGAGAAGAATAAGAGGAGCAAGAAAAAAAAAGCAAAATACAAAAACGAGGAGAACACAAGGGGCGAAAATCAGAGGAGGATCAACAGTATGCCACTACGAGGAGCAAGAGAAGTGTGAAAAACCCGAGGTGAAGAAACAGGGGAGAAGAATACGAGGAGCAAGAAAAAAAAAGCAAAATACAAAAACGAGGAGAACACAAGGGGCGAAAATCAGAGGAGGATCAACAGTATGCCACTACGAGGAGTAAGAGAAGTGTGAAAAAGCTGATGTGAAGAAACAGGGGAGAAAATACGAGGAGCAAGAAAAAAAAGCAAAATACAAAAACGAGGAGAACACAAGGGGCGAAAATCAGAGGAAGATCAAAAGTGTGGCACTAGCTGGAGTAAGAGAAGTGTGAAAAACCCGAGGCGAAGAAACAGGGGAGAAGAATACGCGGAGCAAGAAAAAAAAAGCAAAATACAAAAACGAGGAGAACACAAGGGGCGAAAATCAGAGGAGGATCATCAGTATGCCACTACGAGGAGCAAGAGAAGTGTGAAAAACCCGAGGTGAAGAAACAGGGGAGAAGAATACGAGGAGCAAGGAAAAAAAAGCAAAATACAAAAACGAGGAGAACACAAGGGGCGAAAATCAGAGGAGGATCAACAGTATGCCACTACGAGGAGCAAGAGAAGTGTGAAAAACCCGAGGTGAAGAAACAGGGGAGAAGAATACGAGGAGCAAGAAAAAAAAAGCAAAATAGAAAAACGAGGAGAACACAAGGGGCGAAAATCAGAGGAGGATCAACAGTATGCCACTACGAGGAGCAAGAGAAGTGTGAAAAACCCGAGGCGAAGAAACAGGGGAGAAGAATACGAGGAGCAAGAAAAAAAAGCAAAATACAAAAACGAGGAGAACACAAGGGGCGAAAATCAGAGGAGGATCAAAAGTGTGGCACTACGTGGAGTAAGAGAAGTGTGAAAAACCCGAGGCAAAGAAACAGGGGAGAAGAATACGAGGAGCAAGAAAAAAAAAGCAAAATACAAAAACGAGGAGAACACAAGGGGCGAAAATCAGAGGAGGATCAGAAGTGTGGCACTAGGTGGAGTAAGAGAAGTGTGAAAAACCCGAGGCGAAGAAACAGGGGAGAAGAATACGCGGAGCAAGAAAAAAAAAGCAAAATACAAAAACGAGGAGAACACAAGGGGCGAAAATCAGAGGAGGATCAACAGTATTCCCCTACGAGGAGTAAGAGAACTGTGAAAAAGCTGATGTGAAGAAACAGGGGAGAAGAATACGAGGAGCAAGAAAAAAAAAGCAAAATACAAAAACGAGGAGAACACAAGGGGCGAAAATCAGAGGAGGATCAACAGTATGCCACTACGAGGAGTAAGAGAAGTGTGAAAAACCTGAGGTGAAGAAACAGGGGAGAAGAATACGAGGAGCAAGAAAAAACAAGCAAAATACAAAAACGAGGAGAACACAAGGGGCGAAAATCAGAGGAGGATCAAAAGTGTGGCACTACGTGGAGTAAGAGAAGTGTGAAAAACCCGAGGCGAAGAAACAGGGGAGAAGAATACGAGGAGCAAGGAAAAAAAAGCAAAATACAAAAACGAGGAGAACACAAGGGGCGAAAATCAGAGGAGGATCAACAGTATGCCACTACGAGGAGTAAGAGAAGTGTGAAAAAGCTGATGTGAAGAAACAGGGGAGAAGAATACGAGGAGCAAGAAAAAAAAAGCAAAATACAAAAACGAGGAGAACACAAGGGGCGAAAATCAGAGGAGGATCAAAAGTGTGGCACTACGAGGAGCAAGAGAAGTGTGAAAAACCCGAGGTGAAGAATCATGGGAGAAGAATACGAGGAGCAAGAAAAAACAAGCAAAGTACAAAAACGAGGAGAACACAAGGGGCGAAAATCAGAGGAGGATCAAAAGTGTGGCACTAGGTGGAGTAAGAGAAGTGTGAAAAACCCGGGGCGAAGAAACAGGGGAGAAGAATACGAGGAGCAAGGAAAAAAAAGCAAAATACAAAAACGAGGAGAACACAAGGGGGCGAAAATCAGAGGCGGATCAAAAGTGTGGCACTAGGTGGAGTAAGAGAACTGTGAAAAAGGCGAGGCGAAGAAACAGGGGAGAAGAATAAGAGGAGCAAGAAAAAAAAAGCAAAATACAAAAACGAGGAGAACACAAGGGGCGAAAATCAGAGGAGGATCAACAGTATGCCACTACGAGGAGCAAGAGCAGTGTGAAAAACCCGAGGTGAAGAAACAGGGGAGAAGAATACGAGGAGCAAGGAAAAAAAAGCAAAATACAAAAACGAGGAGAACACAAGGGGCGAAAATCAGAGGAGGATCAACAGTATGCCACTACGAGGAGTAAGAGAAGTGTGAAAAAGCTGATGTGAAGAAACAGGGGAGAAAATACGAGGAGCAAGAAAAAAAAGCAAAATACAAAAACGAGGAGAACACAAGGGGCGAAAATCAGAGGAGGATCAAAAGTGTGGCACTAGCTGGAGTAAGAGAAGTGTGAAAAACCCGAGGCGAAGAAACAGGGGAGAAGAATACGCGGAGCAAGAAAAAAAAAGCAAAATACAAAAACGAGGAGAACACAAGGGGCGAAAATCAGAGGAGGATCATCAGTATGCCACTACGAGGAGCAAGAGAAGTGTGAAAAACCCGAGGTGAAGAAACAGGGGAGAAGAATACGAGGAGCAAGGAAAAAAAAGCAAAATACAAAAACGAGGAGAACACAAGGGGCGAAAATCAGAGGAGGATCAACAGTATGCCACTACGAGGAGCAAGAGAAGTGTGAAAAACCCGAGGTGAAGAAACAGGGGAGAAGAATACGAGGAGCAAGGAAAAAAAAGCAAAATACAAAAACGAGGAGAACACAAGGGGCGAAAATCAGAGGAGGATCAACAGTATACCACTACGAGGAGCAAGAGAAGTGTGAAAAACCCGAGGCGAAGAAACAGGGGAGAAGAATACGAGGAGCAAGAAAAAAAAGCAAAATACAAAAACGAGGAGAACACAAGGGGCGAAAATCAGAGGAGGATCAAAAGTGTGGCACTACGTGGAGTAAGAGAAGTGTGAAAAACCCGAGGCGAAGAAACAGGGGAGAAGAATACGAGGAGCAAGAAAAAAAAAGCAAAATACAAAAACGAGGAGAACACAAGGGGCGAAAATCAGAGGAGGATCAAGAGTGTGGCACTAGGTGGAGTAAGAGAAGTGTGAAAAACCCGAGGCGAAGAAACAGGGGAGAAGAATACGCGGAGCAAGAAAAAAAAAGCAAAATACAAAAACGAGGAGAACACAAGGGGCGAAAATCAGAGGAGGATCAACAGTATGCCCGAACGAGGAGTAAGAGAACTGTGAAAAAGCTGATGTGAAGAAACAGGGGAGAAGAATACGAGGAGCAAGAAAAAAAAAGCAAAATACAAAAACGAGGAGAACACAAGGGGCGAAAATCAGAGGAGGATCAACAGTATGCCACTACGAGGAGTAAGAGAAGTGTGAAAAACCTGAGGTGAAGAAACAGGGGAGAAGAATACGAGGAGCAAGAAAAAACAAGCAAAATACAAAAACGAGGAGAACACAAGGGGCGAAAATCAGAGGAGGATCAAAAGTGTGGCACTACGTGGAGTAAGAGAAGTGTGAAAAACCCGAGGCGAAGAAACAGGGGAGAAGAATACGAGGAGCAAGGAAAAAAAAGCAAAATACAAAAACGAGGAGAACACAAGGGGCGAAAATCAGAGGAGGATCAACAGTATGCCACTACGAGGAGTAAGAGAAGTGTGAAAAAGCTGATGTGAAGAAACAGGGGAGAAGAATATGAGGAGCAAGAAAAAAAAAGCAAAATACAAAAACGAGGAGAACACAAGGGGCGAAAATCAGAGGAGGATCAAAAGTGTGGCACTACGAGGAGCAAGAGAAGTGTGAAAAACCCGAGGCGAAGAAACACGGGAGAAGAATACGAGGAACAAGAAAAAACAAGCAAAGTACAAAAACGAGGAGAACACAAGGGGCGAAAATCAGAGGAGGATCAAAAGTGTGGCACTAGGTGGAGTAAGAGAAGTGTGAAAAACCCGAGGCGAAGAAACAGGGGAGAAGAATACGAGGAGCAAGGAAAAAAAAGCAAAATACAAAAACGAGGAGAACACAAGGGGCGAAAATCAGAGGAGGATCAAAACTGTGGCACTAGGTGGAGTAAGAGAAGTGTGAAAAACCCGAGGCGAAGAAACAGGGGAGAAGAATACGCGGAGCAAGAAAAAAAAAGCAAAATACAAAAACGAGGAGAACACAAGGGGCGAAAATCAGAGGAGGATCAACAGTAAGCCACTACGAGGAGTAAGAGAACTGTGAAAAAGCTGATGTGAAGAAACAGGGGAGAAGAATACGAGGAGCAAGAAAAAAAAAGCAAAATACAAAAACGAGGAGAACACAAGGGGCGAAAATCAGAGGAGGATCAACAGTATGCCACTACGAGGAGTAAGAGAAGTGTGAAAAAGCTGATGTGAAGAAACAGGGGAGAAAATACGAGGAGCAGGAAAAAAAAGCAAAATACAAAAACGAGGAGAACACAAGGGGCGAAAATCAGAGGAGGATCAACATTATGCCACTACGAGGAGCAAGAGAAGTGTGAAAATCCCGAGGCGAAGAAACAGGGGAGAAGAATACGAGGAGCAAGAAAAAAAAAGCAAAATACAAAAACGAGGAGAACACGTGATTCCCACGTGATGCCCTCGTGATTCCCACGTGATTCCCACGTGATGGCCACGTGATTCCCACGTGATCCCCACGTGTTGACCACGTGTTTGCCACGTGATTCCCACGTGATTCACAGGTGATGCCCACGTGATTCCCACGTGATTCCCACGTGATGCCCACGTGATGCCCACGTGATTCCCACGTGATGGCCACGTGATGCCCACGTGATGGCCACGTGATGCCCACGTGATTTCCACGTGATTCCCACGTGATGCCCACGTGATGCCTACGTGATTCCCACGTGATTCCCACGTGATGCCCACGTGATGCCCATGTGATGGCCACGTGATTCCCACGTGTTGCCCACGTGATTCCCACCAGATTCCCACGTGATTCCCACGTGATGGCCACGTGATTCCCACAGATTCCCATGTGATGCCCACGTGATGCCCACGTGATTCCCAAGTGATTCCCACGTGATGGCCACGTGATGCCCACGTAATTCCCACGTGATGCCCACGTCATTCCCACGTGATTCCCACATGTTGCCCACGTGATTCTCACGTGATTCCCACGTGATGGCCACGTGTTTCCCACGTGTTGCCCACGTGATGCCCACGTGTTTCCCACATATTGCCCACGTGATTCCCACTTGATTCCCACGTGATTCTCACGTGATGCCCACGTGATTCCCACGTGATTCCCACGTGATGGCCACGTGATTTCCACGTGATTCCCACGTGATGCTCACGTGATTCCCACGTGATGGCCACATGATTCCCACGTGTTGCCCACGTGATGCCCACGTGATGCCCACGTGATTCCCACGTGATGGCCACGTGATTCCCACGTGATGCCCATGTGTTGACCACGTGTTTGCCACGTGATTCCCACGTGATTCACAGGTGATGCCCACGTGATTCCCACGTGATTCCCACGTGATGCCCACGTGATTCCCACGTGATGGCCACGTGATTCCCACGTGATGCCCACGTGATTCCCACGTGATTCCCACGTGATGCATACGTGTTTCCCACGTGTTGCCCACGTGATGCCCACGTGATTCCCAAGTGATTCCCACGTGTTGCCCACGTGATTCCCATGTGATTCCCACTGTTGCCCACGTGATTCCCACGTGATGCCCACGTGATTCCCATGTGTTGCCCACGTGATGCCCACGTGATGCCCACGTGATACCCTCGTGATTCCCCCGTGATTCCCACGTGATTCCCACATGATGGCCACCTGATTCCCACGTGATTCCCACGTGTTGCCCACGTGATACCCACCTGATGCCCACATTATTCCCACGTGATTCCCACATGATGGCCACGTGATTCCCACGTGTTTCCCACGTGATTCCCACGTGATTCCCAAGTGATGGCCACGTGATTCTCACGTGATTCCCACGTGATTCCCACGTGATACCCACCTGATGCCCACATTATTCCCACGTGATTCCCACATGATGGCCAGGTGATTCCCACGTGTTGCCCACGTGATTCCCACGTGATTCCCACTTGATTCCCACGTGATTCCCACGTGACTCCCAAGTGATTCTCACGTGATTCCCACGTGATTCCCACGTGATTTCCACGTGTTGCCCAGGTGATGCCCACGTGATGCCCACGTGATTCCCATGTGATTCCAACGTGATGCCCACGTGATTCCCACGTGACTCCAAACTGATTCTCACGTGATGCCCACGTGAAGACCACGTGATGCCCACGTTACACCCACGTGATGCCCAAGTGATTCCAACGGGATCAGAGAAGCATAAAAGTGTAAAAATACGAGGAGCAAGAAAAGTGTGAAAAATCCCAGGAGGAGAAATAGGGGAGAAAAATATGAGGAGCGAAAAAAAAAAAAACACAAAAATACGAGGAGTAGAAAAGTGGGGAAAATAAGTGGAGCCTCAAAAGTGTGAAAATACGAGGAGAAAGAAAATAGTGAAAAACACGAGGAGCAAGAAAAGGGAAGAAATATATGAGGAGCAAAAAACAAAAACAAAAACAAAAAATACGAGGAGCAGAAAAGTGTGAAAAATAAGAGGAGCATCAAACGTGTGAAAATACGAGGAGCAAGAAAAGTGTGAAAAACACGAGGAGCAAGAAAAGGGAAGAAACATACGAGGAGCAAAAAAAAAAAACAGAAAAATACGAGGAGCAGAAAAGTGTGAAAAATAAGAGGAGCATGAAAAGTGTGAAAATACGAGGAGCAACAAATGTGTGAAAAACCTGAGGTTAAGAAAAAGGGGAGAAGAATACGAGGAGCAAGAAAAAAAAAGCAAAATACATAAACGAGGAGAACACAAGGGGCGAAAATCAGAGGAGGATCAACAGTATGCCACTACGAGGAGCAAGAGAAGTGTGAAAAACCCGAAGCGAAGAAACAGGGGAGAAGAATACGAGGAGCAAGAAAAAAAGTAAAATACAAAAACGAGGAGAACACAAGGGGCGAAAATCAGAGGAGGATCAAAAGTGTGGCACTAGGTGGAGTAAGAGAAGTGTGAAAAACGCGAGGAGAAGAAACAGGGGAGAAGAATACGAGGAGCAAGAAAAAAAAGCAAAATACAAAAACGAGGAGAACACAAGTGGCGAAAATCAGAGGAGGATCAAAAGTGTGGCATTACGTGGAGTAAGAGAAGTGTGAAAAACCCAAGGTGAAGAAACAGGGGAGAAGAATACGAGGAGCAAGAAAAAGAAAGCAAAATACAAAAACGAGGAGAACCAAAGGGGCGAAAATCAGAGGAGGATCAACAGTGTGCCACTACGAGGAGCATGAGAAGTGTGAAAAACCCAAGGCGAAGAAACAGGGGAGAAGAATACGAGGAGCAAGAAAAAAAGCAAAATACAAAAACGAGGAGAAAACAAGGGGCGAAAATCAGAGGAGGATCAAAAGTGTCGCACTACATGGAGTAAGAGAAGTGTGAAAAACCCGAGGGGAAGAAACAGGGGAGAAGAATACGAGGAGCAAGAAAAAAAAAGCAAAATACAAAAACGAGGAGAACACAAGGGGCGAAAATCAGAGGAGGATCAAAAGTGTGGCACTACGAGGAGTACGAGAAGTGTGAAAAAGCTGATGTGAAGAAACAGGGGAGAAGAATACGAGGAGCAAGAAAAAAAAGCAAAATACAAAAACGAGGAGAACACAAGGGGCGAAAATCAGAGGAGGATCAAAAGTGTGGCACTACGTGGAGTAAGAGAAGTGTGAAAAACCCGAGGCAAAGAAACAGGGGAGAAGAATACGAGGAGAAAGAAAAAAAAAAGCAAAATACAAAAACGAGGAGAACACAAGGGGCGAAAATCAGAGGAGGATCAACAGTATGCCACTACGAGGAGTAAGAGAAGTGTGAAAAAGCTGATGTGAAGAAACAGGGGAGAAGAATACGAGGAGCAAGAAAAAAAAAGCAAAATACAAAAACGAGGAGAACACAAGGGGCGAAAATCAGAGGAGGATCAACAGTATGCCACTACGAGGAGCAAGAGAAGTGTGAAAAACACGAGGCGGAGAAACAGGGGAGAAGAATACGAGGAGCAAGAAAAAAAGCAAAATACAAAAACGAGGAGAACACAAGGGGCGAAAATCAGAGGAGGATCAACTGTATGCCACTACGTGGAGTAAGAGAAGTGTGAAAAACCCGAGGCGAAGAAACAGGGGAGAAAAATATGAGGAGCAAGAAAAATAAAGCAAAATACAAAAACGAGGAGAACACCAGGGGCGAAAATCAGAGGAGGATCAATAGTGTGGCACAACAAGGAGCAAGAGCAGTGTGAAAATCCTGATGTGAAGAAACAGGGGAGAAGAATACGAGGAGCAAGAAAAAAAAGCAAAATACAAAAACGAGGAGAACACAAGGGGCGAAAATCAGAGGAGGATCAACAGTATGCCACTACGAGGAGCAAGAGAAGTGTGAAAAACCCGAGGCGAAGAAACAGGGGAGAAGAATACGAGGAGCAAGAAAAAAAGCAAAATACAAAAACGAGGAGAACACAAGGGGCGAAAATCAGAGGAGGATCAAAAGTGTGGCACCACGTGGAGTAAGAGAAGTGTGAAAAACCCGAGGCAAAGAAACAGGGGAGAAGAATACGAGGAGCAAGAAAAAAAAAGCAAAATACAAAAACGAGGAGAACACAAGGGGCGAAAATCAGAGGAGGATCAACAGTATGCCACTACGAGGAGCAAGAGAAGTGTGAAAAACCCGAGGTGAGGAAACAGGGGAGAAGAATACGAGGAGCAAGGAAAAAAAAGCAAAATACAAAAACGAGGAGAACACAAGGGGCGAAAATCAGAGGAGGATCAACAGTATGCCACTACGAGGAGCAAGAGAAGTGTAAAAAACCCGAGGCGAAGAAACAGGGGAGAAGAATACGAGGAGCAAGAAAAAAAAGCAAAATACAAAAACGAGGAGAACACAAGGGGCGAAAATCAGAGGAGGATCAAAAGTGTGGCACTACGTGGAGTAAGAGAAGTGTGAAAAACCCGAGGCAAAGAAACAGGGGAGAAGAATACGAGGAGCAAGAAAAAAAAAGCAAAATACAAAAACGAGGAGAACACAAGGGGCGAAAATCAGAGGAGCATCAAAAGTGTGGCACTAGGTGGAGTAAGAGAAGTGTGAAAAACCCGAGGCGAAGAAACAGGGGAGAAGAATACGCGGAGCAAGAAAAAAAAAGAAAAACACAAAAACGAGGAGAACACAAGGGGCGAAAATCAGAGGAGGATCAACAGTATGCCACTACGAGGAGTAAGAGAACTGTGAAAAAGCTGATGTGAAGAAACAGGGGAGAAGAATACGAGGAGCAAGAAAAAAAAAGCAAAATACATAAACGAGGAGAACACAAGGGGCGAAAATCAGAGGAGGATCAACAGTATGCCACTACGAGGAGTAAGAGAAGTGTGAAAAACCTGAGGTGAAGAAACAGGGGAGAAGAATACGAGGAGCAAGAAAAAACAAGCAAAATACAAAAACGAGGTGAACACAAGGGGCGAAAATCAGAGGAGGATCAAAAGTGTGGCACTAGCTGGAGTAAGAGAAGTGTGAAAAACCCGAGGCGAAGAAACAGGGGAGAAGAATACGAGGAGCAAGGAAAAAAAAGCAAAATACAAAAACGAGGAGAACACAAGGGGCGAAAATCAGAGGAGGATCAAAACTGTGGCACTAGTTGGAGTAAGAGAAGTGTGAAAAACCCGAGGTGAAGAAACAGGGGAGAAGAATACGCGGAGCAAGGAAAAAAAAGCAATTTACAAAAATGAGGAGAACACAAGGGGCGAAAATCAGAGGAGGATCAACAGTATGCCACTACGAGGAGCAAGAGAAGTGTGAAAAACCCGAGGTGAAGAAACAGGGGAGAAGAATACGAGGAGCAAGAAAAAAAAAGCAAAATACAAAAACGAGGAGAACACAAGGGGCGAAAATCAGAGGCGGATAAAAAGTGTGGCACTAGGTGGAGTAAGAGAACTGTGAAAAAGGCGAGGCGAAGAAACAGGGGAGAAGAATAAGAGGAGCAAGAAAAAAAAAGCAAAATACAAAAACGAGGAGAACACAAGGGGCGAAAATCAGAGGAGGATCAACAGTATGCCACTACGAGGAGCAAGAGAAGTGTGAAAAACCCGAGGTGAAGAAACAGGGGAGAAGAATACGAGGAGCAAGGGAAAAAAAGCAAAATACAAAAACGAGGAGAACACAAGGGGCGAAAATCAGAGGAGGATCAACAGTATGCCACTACGAGGAGTAAGAGAAGTGTGAAAAAGCTGATGTGAAGAAACAGGGGAGAAAATACGAGGAGCAAGAAAAAAAAGCAAAATACAAAAACGAGGAGAACACAAGGGGCGAAAATCAGAGGAGGATCAAAAGTGTGGCACTAGCTGGAGTAAGAGAAGTGTGAAAAACCCGAGGCGAAGAAACAGGGGAGAAGAATACGCGGAGCAAGAAAAAAAAAGCAAAATACAAAAACGAGGAGAACACAAGGGGCGAAAATCAGAGGAGGATCATCAGTATGCCACTACGAGGAGCAAGAGAAGTGTGAAAAACCCGAGGTGAAGAAACAGGGGAGAAGAATACGAGGAGCAAGGAAAAAAAAGCAAAATACAAAAACGAGGAGAACACAAGGGGCGAAAATCAGAGGAGGATCAACAGTATGCCACTACGAGGAGCAAGAGAAGTGTGAAAAACCCGAGGTGAAGAAACAGGGGAGAAGAATACGAGGAGCAAGGGAAAAAAAAGCAAAATAGAAAAACGAGGAGAACACAAGGGGCGAAAATCAGAGGAGGATCAACAGTATGCCACTACGAGGAGCAAGAGAAGTGTGAAAAACCCGAGGCGAAGAAACAGGGGAGAAGAATACGAGGAGCAAGAAAAAAAAGCAAAATACAAAAACGAGGAGAACACAAGGGGCGAAAATCAGAGGAGGATCAAAAGTGTGGCACTACGTGGAGTAAGAGAAGTGTGAAAAACCCGAGGCAAAGAAACAGGGGAGAAGAATACGAGGAGCAAGAAAAAAAAAGCAAAATACAAAAACGAGGAGAACACAAGGGGCGAAAATCAGAGGAGGATCAGAAGTGTGGCACTAGGTGGAGTAAGAGAAGTGTGAAAAACCCGAGGCGAAGAAACAGGGGAGAAGAATACGCGGAGCAAGAAAAAAAAAGCAAAATACAAAAACGAGGAGAACACAAGGGGCGAAAATCAGAGGAGGATCAACAGTATTCCCCTACGAGGAGTAAGAGAACTGTGAAAAAGCTGATGTGAAGAAACAGGGGAGAAGAATACGAGGAGCAAGAAAAAAAAAGCAAAATACAAAAACGAGGAGAACACAAGGGGCGAAAATCAGAGGAGGATCAACAGTATGCCACTACGAGGAGTAAGAGAAGTGTGAAAAACCTGAGGTGAAGAAACAGGGGAGAAGAATACGAGGAGCAAGAAAAAACAAGCAAAATACAAAAACGAGGAGAACACAAGGGGCGAAAATCAGAGGAGGATCAAAAGTGTGGCACTACGTGGAGTAAGAGAAGTGTGAAAAACCCGAGGCGAAGAAACAGGGGAGAAGAATACGAGGAGCAAGGAAAAAAAAGCAAAATACAAAAACGAGGAGAACACAAGGGGCGAAAATCAGAGGAGGATCAACAGTATGCCACTACGAGGAGTAAGAGAAGTGTGAAAAAGCTGATGTGAAGAAACAGGGGAGAAGAATACGAGGAGCAAGAAAAAAAAAGCAAAATACAAAAACGAGGAGAACACAAGGGGCGAAAATCAGAGGAGGATCAAAAGTGTGGCACTACGAGGAGCAAGAGAAGTGTGAAAAACCCGAGGTGAAGAATCATGGGAGAAGAATACGAGGAGCAAGAAAAAACAAGCAAAGTACAAAAACGAGGAGAACACAAGGGGCGAAAATCAGAGGAGGATCAAAAGTGTGGCACTAGGTGGAGTAAGAGAAGTGTGAAAAACCCGGGGCGAAGAAACAGGGGAGAAGAATACGAGGAGCAAGGAAAAAAAAGCAAAATACAAAAACGAGGAGAACACAAGGGGCGAAAATCAGAGGCGGATCAAAAGTGTGGCACTAGGTGGAGTAAGAGAACTGTGAAAAAGGCGAGGCGAAGAAACAGGGGAGAAGAATAAGAGGAGCAAGAAAAAAAAAGCAAAATACAAAAACGAGGAGAACACAAGGGGCGAAAATCAGAGGAGGATCAACAGTATGCCACTACGAGGAGCAAGAGAAGTGTGAAAAACCCGAGGTGAAGAAACAGGGGAGAAGAATACGAGGAGCAAGGAAAAAAAAGCAAAATACAAAAACGAGGAGAACACAAGGGGCGAAAATCAGAGGAGGATCAACAGTATGCCACTACGAGGAGTAAGAGAAGTGTGAAAAAGCTGATGTGAAGAAACAGGGGAGAAAATACGAGGAGCAAGAAAAAAAAGCAAAATACAAAAACGAGGAGAACACAAGGGGCGAAAATCAGAGGAGGATCAAAAGTGTGGCACTAGCTGGAGTAAGAGAAGTGTGAAAAACCCGAGGCGAAGAAACAGGGGAGAAGAATACGCGGAGCAAGAAAAAAAAAGCAAAATACAAAAACGAGGAGAACACAAGGGGCGAAAATCAGAGGAGGATCATCAGTATGCCACTACGAGGAGCAAGAGAAGTGTGAAAAACCCGAGGTGAAGAAACAGGGGAGAAGAATACGAGGAGCAAGGAAAAAAAAGCAAAATACAAAAACGAGGAGAACACAAGGGGCGAAAATCAGAGGAGGATCAACAGTATGCCACTACGAGGAGCAAGAGAAGTGTGAAAAACCCGAGGTGAAGAAACAGGGGAGAAGAATACGAGGAGCAAGGAAAAAAAAGCAAAATACAAAAACGAGGAGAACACAAGGGGCGAAAATCAGAGGAGGATCAACAGTATACCACTACGAGGAGCAAGAGAAGTGTGAAAAACCCGAGGCGAAGAAACAGGGGAGAAGAATACGAGGAGCAAGAAAAAAAAGCAAAATACAAAAACGAGGAGAACACAAGGGGCGAAAATCAGAGGAGGATCAAAAGTGTGGCACTACGTGGAGTAAGAGAAGTGTGAAAAACCCGAGGCAAAGAAACAGGGGAGAAGAATACGAGGAGCAAGAAAAAAAAAGCAAAATACAAAAACGAGGAGAACACAAGGGGCGAAAATCAGAGGAGGATCAAGAGTGTGGCACTAGGTGGAGTAAGAGAAGTGTGAAAAACCCGAGGCGAAGAAACAGGGGAGAAGAATACGCGGAGCAAGAAAAAAAAAGCAAAATACAAAAACGAGGAGAACACAAGGGGCGAAAATCAGAGGAGGATCAACAGTATGCCCGAACGAGGAGTAAGAGAACTGTGAAAAAGCTGATGTGAAGAAACAGGGGAGAAGAATACGAGGAGCAAGAAAAAAAAAGCAAAATACAAAAACGAGGAGAACACAAGGGGCGAAAATCAGAGGAGGATCAACAGTATGCCACTACGAGGAGTAAGAGAAGTGTGAAAAACCTGAGGTGAAGAAACAGGGGAGAAGAATACGAGGAGCAAGAAAAAACAAGCAAAATACAAAAACGAGGAGAACACAAGGGGCGAAAATCAGAGGAGGATCAAAAGTGTGGCACTACGTGGAGTAAGAGAAGTGTGAAAAACCCGAGGCGAAGAAACAGGGGAGAAGAATACGAGGAGCAAAAAAAAAAAGCAAAATACAAAAACGAGGAGAACACAAGGGGCGAAAATCAGAGGAGGATCAACAGTATGCCACTACGAGGAGTAAGAGAAGTGTGAAAAAGCTGATGTGAAGAAACAGGGGAGAAGAATATGAGGAGCAAGAAAAAAAAAGCAAAATACAAAAACGAGGAGAACACAAGGGGCGAAAATCAGAGGAGGATCAAAAGTGTGGCACTACGAGGAGCAAGAGAAGTGTGAAAAACCCGAGGCGAAGAAACACGGGAGAAGAATACGAGGAACAAGAAAAAACAAGCAAAGTACAAAAACGAGGAGAACACAAGGGGCGAAAATCAGAGGAGGATCAAAAGTGTGGCACTAGGTGGAGTAAGAGAAGTGTGAAAAACCCGAGGCGAAGAAACAGGGGAGAAGAATACGAGGAGCAAGGAAAAAAAAGCAAAATACAAAAACGAGGAGAACACAAGGGGCGAAAATCAGAGGAGGATCAAAACTGTGGCACTAGGTGGAGTAAGAGAAGTGTGAAAAACCCGAGGCGAAGAAACAGGGGAGAAGAATACGCGGAGCAAGAAAAAAAAAGCAAAATACAAAAACGAGGAGAACACAAGGGGCGAAAATCAGAGGAGGATCAACAGTAAGCCACTACGAGGAGTAAGAGAACTGTGAAAAAGCTGATGTGAAGAAACAGGGGAGAAGAATACGAGGAGCAAGAAAAAAAAAGCAAAATATAAAAACGAGGAGAACACAAGGGGCGAAAATCAGAGGAGGATCAACAGTATGCCACTACGAGGAGTAAGAGAAGTGTGAAAAAGCTGATGTGAAGAAACAGGGGAGAAAATACGAGGAGCAGGAAAAAAAAGCAAAATACAAAAACGAGGAGAACACAAGGGGCGAAAATCAGAGGAGGATCAACATTATGCCACTACGAGGAGCAAGAGAAGTGTGAAAATCCCGAGGCGAAGAAACAGGGGAGAAGAATACGAGGAGCAAGAAAAAAAAAGCAAAATACAAAAACGAGGAGAACACGTGATTCCCACGTGATGCCCTCGTGATTCCCACGTGATTCCCACGTGATGGCCACGTGATTCCCACGTGATGCCCACGTGTTGACCACGTGTTTGCCACGTGATTCCCACGTGATTCACAGGTGATGCCCACGTGATTCCCACGTGATTCCCACGTGATGCCCACGTGATGCCCACGTGATTCCCACGTGATGGCCACGTGATGCCCACGTGATGGCCACGTGATGCCCACGTGATTTCCACGTGATTCCCACGTGATGCCCACGTGATGCCTACGTGATTCCCACGTGATTCCCACGTGATGCCCACGTGATGCCCATGTGATGGCCACGTGATTCCCACGTGTTGCCCACGTGATTCCCACCTGATTCCCACGTGATTCCCACGTGATGGCCACGTGATTCCCACAGATTCCCATGTGATGCCCACGTGATGCCCACGTGATTCCCACGTGATGCCCACATGTTGCCCACGTGATTCCCACGTGATTCCCACGTGATGCCCACGTGTTTCCCACGTGTTGCCCACGTGTTGCCCACGTGTTTCCCACATATTGCCCACGTGATTCCCACTTGATTCCCACGTGATTCTCACGTGATGCCCACGTGATTCCCACGTGATTCCCACGTGATGGCCACGTGATTTCCACGTGATTCCCACGTGATGCTCACGTGATTCCCACGTGATGGCCACGTGATTCCCACGTGTTGCCCACGTGATGCCCACGTGATGCCCACGTGATTCCCACGTGATGGCCACGTGATTCCCACGTGATGCCCATGTGTTGACCACGTGTTTGCCACGTGATTCCCACGTGATTCACAGGTGATGCCCACGTGATTCCCACGTGATTCCCACGTGATGCCCACGTGATTCCCACGTGATGGCCACGTGATTCCCACGTGATTCCCACGTGATGCCCACGTGATTCCCACGTGATTCCCACGTGATGCATACGTGTTTCCCACGTGTTGCCCACGTGATGCCCACGTGATTCCCAAGTGATTCCCACGTGTTGCCCACGTGATTCCCATGTGATTCCCACTGTTGCCCACGTGATTCCCACGTGATGCCCACGTGATTCCCATGTGTTGCCCACGTGATGCCCACGTGATGCCCACGTGATACCCTCGTGATTCCTCCGTGATTCCCACGTGATTCCCACATGATGGCCACCTGATTCCCACGTGATTCCCACGTGTTGCCCACGTGATACCCACCTGATGCCCACATTATTCCCACGTGATTCCCACATGATGGCCACGTGATTCCCACGTGTTTCCCACGTGATTCCCACGTGATTCCCAAGTGATGGCCACGTGATTCTCACGTGATTCCCACGTGATTCCCACGTGATACCCACCTGATGCCCACATTATTCCCACGTGATTCCCACATGATGGCCAGGTGATTCCCACGTGTTGCCCACGTGATTCCCACGTGATTCCCACTTGATTCCCACGTGATTCCCACGTGACTCCCAAGTGATTCTCACGTGATTCCCACGTGATTCCCACGTGATTTCCACGTGTTGCCCAGGTGATGCCCACGTGATGCCCACGTGATTCCCATGTGATTCCAACGTGATGCCCACGTGATTCCCACGTGACTCCAAACTGATTCTCACGTGATGCCCACGTGAAGACCACGTGATGCCCACGTTACACCCACGTGATGCCCAAGTGATTCCAACGGGATCAGAGAAGCATAAAAGTGTAAAAATACGAGGAGCAAGAAAAGTGTGAAAAATCCCAGGAGGAGAAATAGGGGAGAAAAATATGAGGAGCGAAAAAAAAAAAAACACAAAAATACGAGGAGTAGAAAAGTGGGGAAAATAAGTGGAGCCTCAAAAGTGTGAAAATACGAGGAGAAAGAAAATAGTGAAAAACACGAGGAGCAAGAAAAGGGAAGAAATATATGAGGAGCAAAAAACAAAAACAAAAACAAAAAATACGAGGAGCAGAAAAGTGTGAAAAATAAGAGGAGCATCAAACGTGTGAAAATACGAGGAGCAAAAAAAGTGTGAAAAACACGAGGAGCAAGAAAAGGGAAGAAACATACGAGGAGCAAAAAAAAAAAACAGAAAAATACGAGGAGCAGAAAAGTGTGAAAAATAAGAGGAGCATG
Source organism: Cervus elaphus (assembly GCF_910594005.1). Classification (NCBI taxonomy): domain Eukaryota; kingdom Metazoa; phylum Chordata; class Mammalia; order Artiodactyla; family Cervidae; genus Cervus; species Cervus elaphus. The sequence goes on from NC_057836.1 coordinate 84,138,240, forward strand.
AAAAGTGTGAAAATACGAGGAGCAACAAATGTGTGAAAAACCTGAGGTTAAGAAAAAGGGGAGAAGAATACGAGGAGCAAGAAAAAAAAAGCAAAATACATAAACGAGGAGAACACAAGGGGCGAAAATGAGAGGAGGATCAACAGTATGCCACTACGAGGAGCAAGAGAAGTGTGAAAAACCCGAAGCGAAGAAACAGGGGAGAAGAATACGAGGAGCAAGAAAAAAAGTAAAATACAAAAACGAGGAGAACACAAGGGGCGAAAATCAGAGGAGGATCAAAAGTGTGGCACTAGGTGGAGTAAGAGAAGTGTGAAAAACGCGAGGAGAAGAAACAGGGGAGAAGAATACGAGGAGCAAGAAAAAAAAGCAAAATACAAAAACGAGGAGAACACAAGTGGCGAAAATCAGAGGAGGATCAAAAGTGTGGCATTACGTGGAGTAAGAGAAGTGTGAAAAACCCAAGGCGAAGAAACAGGGGAGAAGAATACGAGGAGCAAGAAAAAGAAAGCAAAATACAAAAACGAGGAGAACACAAGGGGCGAAAATCAGAGGAGGATCAACAGTGTGCCACTACGAGGAGCATGAGAAGTGTGAAAAACCCAAGGCGAAGAAACAGGGGAGAAGAATACGAGGAGCAAGAAAAAAAGCAAAATACAAAAACGAGGAGAACACAAGGGGCGAAAATCAGAGGAGGATCAAAAGTGTCGCACTACATGGAGTAAGAGAAGTGGGAAAAACCCGAGGGGAAGAAACAGGGGAGAAGAATACGAGGAGAAAGAAAAAAAAAAGCAAAATACAAAAACGAGGAGAACACAAGGGGCGAAAATCAGAGGAGGATCAGCAGTATGCCACTACGAGGAGTAAGAGAAGTGTGAAAAAGCTGATGTGAAGAAACAGGGGAGAAGAATACGAGGAGCAAGAAAAAAAAAGCAAAATACAAAAACGAGGAGAACACAAGGGGCGAAAATCAGAGGAGGATCAACAGTATGCCACTACGAGGAGCAAGAGAAGTGTGAAAAACACGAGGCGGAGAAACAGGGGAGAAGAATACGAGGAGCAAGAAAAAAAGCAAAATACAAAAACGAGGAGAACACAAGGGGCGAAAATCAGAGGAGGATCAACTGTATGCCACTACGTGGAGTAAGAGAAGTGTGAAAAACCCGAGGTGAAGAAACAGGGGAGAAAAATATGAGGAGCAAGAAAAATAAAGCAAAATACAAAAACGAGGAGAACACCAGGGGCGAAAATCAGAGGAGGATCAATAGTGTGGCACAACAAGGAGCAAGAGCAGTGTGAAAATCCTGATGTGAAGAAACAGGGGAGAAGAATACGAGGAGCAAGAAAAAAAAGCAAAATACAAAAACGAGGAGAACACAAGGGGCGAAAATCAGAGGAGGATCAAAAGTGTGGCCCTACAAGGAGCAAGAGCAGTGTGAAAATCCTGATGTGAAGAAACAGGGGAGAAGAATACAAGGAGCAAGAAAAAAAAGCAAAATACATAAACGAGGAGAACACAAGGGGCGAAAATCAGAGGAGGATCAACAGTACGCCACTACGAGGAGCAAGAGAAGTGTGAAAAACCCGAGGCGAAAAAACAGGGGAGAAGAATACGAGGAGCAAGAAAAAAAAAGCAAAATACAAAAACGAGGAGAACACTAGGGGCGAAGATCAGAGGAGGATCAACGTGTGGCACTACGAGGAGCAAGAGAACTGTGAAAAACCCGAGTCGAAGAAACAGGGGAGAAGAATACGAGGAGAAAGAAAATAAAAGCAAAATACAATATCGAGGAGAACACAAGGGGCAAAAATCAGAGGAGGATCAACAGTATGCCACTATGAGGAGCAAGAGAAGAGTGAAAAACCCGAGGTGAAGAAACAGGAGAGAAGAATACGAGGAGCAAGAAAAAAAAAGCAAAATACAAAAACGAAGAGAACACAAGGGGCGAAAATCAGAGGAGGATCAACAGTGTGGCACTACAAGGAGCAAGAGCAGTGTGAAAAACCCGAGGCGAAGAAACAGAGGAGAAGAATACGGGGAGCAAGAAAAAAAAAGCAAAATACAAAAACGAGGAGCAGACAAGTGGGGAAAATCAGAGGAGAATCAAATGTATGCCAATACAAGGAGCAAGAGCAGTGTGAAAAACCCGAGTTGAAGAAACAGGGGAGAAGAATACGAGGAGCAAGAAAGAAAAAGCAAAAGACAAGAACGAGGAGCAGACAAGGGTTGGAAATCAGAGGAGAATCAACAGTATGCAACTACGAGGAGCAAGAGCATTGTGAAAAACCCGAGGCGAAGATTCCCACGTGATTCCCAAGTGATTCTCACGTGATGCCCACATGATTCCCACGTAATTCCCACGTGATTCCCACGTGATGCCCACCTGATGCCCACGTGATGCCCACGTGTTGCCCACGTGATGCCCACGTGATTCCCACGTGTTGCCCACGTGATTCCCACGTGATTCCCACGTGATGGCCACGTGATGCCCACGTGATTCTCACGTGATGGCCACGTGATTCCCACGTGATGCCCACGTGATTCCCACGTGATTCCCACGTGATGCCCACGTGATGGCCACTTGATGCCCACGTGATTCCCACGTGATTCCCACGTGATTCCAACGTGATTCCCACGTGATGCCCACGTGATTCCCACGTGATTCCCACGTGATGCCCAAGTGATGCCCACGTGATTCCCACGTGATGGCCACGTGATTCCCACGTGATTCCCACGTGATTCCCACGTGATGCCCACGTGATGCCCACGTGATTCCCACGTGATGGCCACGTGATGGCCACGTGATGCCCACGTGATTCCCACGTGATGGCCACGCGATGCCCACGTGATGGCCACGTGATTCCCACGTGATGCCCACGTGATTCCCACGTGATGCCCACGTGAGGCCTACGTGATTCCCACGTGATTCCCACGTGATGCCCACGTGATGCCCATGTGATGGCCACGTGATTCCCACGTGTTGCCCACGTGATTCCCACCTGATTCCCACGTGATTCCCACGTGATGGCCACGTGATTCCCACGTGATTCCCATGTGATGCCCACGTGATGCCCACGTGATTCCCAAGTGATTCCCACGTGATGGCCACGTGATGCCCACGTAATTCCCACGTGATGCCCACGTCATTCCCACGTGATTCCCACATGTTGCCCACGTGATTCTCACGTGATTCCCACGTGATGGCCACGTGTTTCCCACGTGTTGCCCACGTGATGCCCACGTGTTTCCCACATATTGCCCACATGATTCCTACTTGATTCCCACGTGATTCTCACGTGATGCCCACGTGATTCCCACGTGATTCCCACGTGATGGCCACGTGATTTCCACGTGATGCCCACGTGATGCCCACGTGATTCCCACGTGATGCCCACGTGATTCCCACGTGATGGCCACGTGATTCCCACGTGTTGCCCACGTGATTCCCACGTGATGCCCTCGTGATTCCCACGTGATTCCCACGTGATGGCCACGTGATTCCCACGTGATGCCCACGTGTTGACCACGTGTTTGCCATGTGATTCCCACGTGATTCACAGGTGATGCCCACGTGATTCCCACGTGATTCCCACGTGATGCCCACGTGATGCCCACGTGATTCCCACGTATTGGCCACGTGATTCCCACGTGATGGCCACGTGATGCCCACGTGATTTCCACGTGATTACCACGTGATGCCCACGTGATGCCTACGTGATTCCCACGTGATTCCCACGTGATGCCCACGTGATTCCCATGTGATGGCCACGTGATTCCCACGTGTTGCCCACGTGATTCCCACCTGATTCCCACGTGATTCCCACGTGATGGCCACGTGATTCCCACAGATTCCCATGTGATGCCCACGTGATGCCCACGTGATTCCCAAGTGATTCCCACGTGATGGCCACGTGATGCCCACGTAATTCCCACGTGATGCCCACGTCATTCCCACGTGATTCCCACGTGATTCCCACATGTTGCCCACGTGATTCTCACGTGATGGCCACGTGTTTCCCACGTGTTGCCCACGTGATGCCCACGTGTTTCCCACATATTGCCCACGTGATTCCCACTTGATTCCCACGTGATTCTCACGTGATGCCCACGTGATTCCCACGTGATTCCCACGTGATGGCCACGTGATTTCCACGTGATTCCCACGTGATGCCCACGTGATTCCCACGTGATGGCCACGTGATTCCCACGTGTTGCCCACGTGATGCCCACGTGATGGCCACGTGATTTCCACGTGATTCCCACGTGATGCCCACGTGATTCCCACGTGATGGCCACGTGATTCCCACGTGATGCCCACGTGTTGACCACGTGTTTGCCACGTGATTCCCACGTGATTCACAGGTGATGCCCACGTGATTCCCACGTGATTCCCACGTGATGCCCACGTGATGCCCACGTGATGGCCACGTGATTCCCACGTGATTCCCACGTGATGCCCACGTGATTTCCACGTGATTCCCACGTGATTCCCACGTGATGCATACGTGTTTCCCACGTGTTGCCCACGTGATGCCCACGTGATTCCCAAGTGATTCCCACGTGTTGCCCACGTGATTCCCATGTGATTCCCACTGTTGCCCACGTGATTCCCACGTGATGCCCACGTGATTCCCACGTGTTGCCCACGTGATGCCCACGTGATGCCCACGTGATACCCTCGTGATTCCCCCGTGATTCCCACGTGATTCCCACGTGATGGCCACCTGATTCCCACGTGATTCCCACGTGTTGCCCACGTGATACCCACCTGATGCCCACATTATTCCCACGTGATTCCCACATGATGGCCACGTGATTCCCACGTATTTCCCACGTGATTCCCACGTGATTCCCAAGTGATGGCCACGTGATTCTCACGTGATTCCCACGTGATTCCCACGTGATACCCACCTGATGCCCACATTATTCCCACGTGATTCCCACATGATGGCCAGGTGATTCCCACGTGTTGCCCACGTGATTCCCACGTGATTCCCACTTGATGCCCACGTGATTCCCACGTGACTCCCAAGTGATTCTCACGTGATTCCCACGTGATTCCCACGTGATTTCCACGTGTTGCCCACGTGATGCCCACGTGATGCCCACGTGATTCCCATGTGATTCCAACGTGATGCCCACGTGATTCCCACGTGATGGCCACCTGATTCCCACGTGATTCCCACGTGTTGCCCACGTGATACCCACCTGATGCCCACATTATTCCCACGTGATTCCCACATGATGGCCACGTGATTCCCACGTGTTTCCCACGTGATTCCCACGTGATTCCCAAGTGATGGCCACGTGATTCTCACGTGATTCCCACGTGATTCCCACGTGATACCCACCTGATGCCCACATTATTCCCACGTGATTCACACATGATGGCCAGGTGATTCCCACGTGTTGCCCACGTGATTCCCACGTGATTCCCACTTGATGCCCACGTGATTCCCACGTGACTCCCAAGTGATTCTCACGTGATTCCCACGTGATTCCCACGTGATTTCCACGTGTTGCCCAGGTGATGCCCACGTGATGCCCACGTGATTCCCATGTGATTCCAACGTGATGCCCACGTGATTCCCACGTGACTCCAAACTGATTCTCACGTGATGCCCACGTGAAGACCACGTGATGCCCACGTTACACCCACGTGATGCCCAAGTGATTCCAACGGGATCAGAGAAGCATAAAAGTGTAAAAATACGAGGAGCAAGAAAAGTGTGAAAAATCCCAGGAGGAGAAATAGGGGAGAAAAATATGAGGAGCGAAAAAAAAAAAAAACACAAAAATACGAGGAGTAGAAAAGTGGGGAAAATAAGTGGAGCCTCAAAAGTGTGAAAATACGAGGAGAAAGAAAATAGTGAAAAACACGAGGAGCAAGAAAAGGGAAGAAATATATGAGGAGCAAAAAACAAAAACAAAAAAAAAAAATACGAGGAGCAGAAAAGTGTGAAAAATAAGAGGAGCATCAAACGTGTGAAAATACGAGGAGCAAGAAAAGTGTGAAAAACACGAGGAGCAAGAAAAGGGAAGAAACATACGAGGAGCAAAAAAAAAAAAAACAGAAAAATACGAGGAGCAGAAAAGTGTGAAAAATAAGAGGAGCATGAAAAGTGTGAAAATACGAGGAGCAACAAATGTGTGAAAAACCTGAGGTTAAGAAAAAGGGGAGAAGAATACGAGGAGCAAGAAAAAAAAAGCAAAATACATAAACGAGGAGAACACAAGGGGCGAAAATCAGAGGAGGATCAACAGTATGCCACTACGAGGAGCAAGAGAAGTGTGAAAAACCCGAAGCGAAGAAACAGGGGAGAAGAATACGAGGAGCAAGAAAAAAAGTAAAATACAAAAACGAGGAGAACACAAGGGGCGAAAATCAGAGGAGGATCAAAAGTGTGGCACTAGGTGGAGTAAGAGAAGTGTGAAAAACGCGAGGAGAAGAAACAGGGGAGAAGAATACGAGGAGCAAGAAAAAAAAGCAAAATACAAAAACGAGGAGAACACAAGTGGCGAAAATCAGAGGAGGATCAAAAGTGTGGCATTACGTGGAGTAAGAGAAGTGTGAAAAACCCAAGGTGAAGAAACAGGGGAGAAGAATACGAGGAGCAAGAAAAAGAAAGCAAAATACAAAAATGAGGAGAACACAAGGGGCGAAAATCAGAGGAGGATCAACAGTGTGCCACTACGAGGAGCATGAGAAGTGTGAAAAACCCGAGGTGAAGAAACAGGGGAGAAGAATACGAGGAGCAAGAAAAAAAGCAAAATACAAAAACGAGGAGAACACAAGGGGCGAAAATCAGAGGAGGATCAAAAGTGTCACACTACGTGGAGTAAGAGAAGTGTGAAAAACCCGAGGGGAAGAAACAGGGGAGAAGAATACGAGGAGCAAGAAAAAAAAAGCAAAATACAAAAACGAGGAGAACACAAGGGGCGAAAATCAGAGGAGGATCAAAAGTGTGGCACTACGAGGAGTACGAGAAGTGTGAAAAAGCTGATGTGAAGAAACAGGGGAGAAGAATACGAGGAGCAAGAAAAAAAAGCAAAATACAAAAACGAGGAGAACACAAGGGGCGAAAATCAGAGGAGGATCAAAAGTGTGGCACTACGTGGAGTAAGAGAAGTGTGAAAAACCCGAGGCAAAGAAACAGGGGAGAAGAATACGAGGAGAAAGAAAAAAAAAGCAAAATACAAAAACGAGGAGAACACAAGGGGCGAAAATCAGAGGAGGATCAACAGTATGCCACTACGAGGAGTAAGAGAAGTGTGAAAAACCTGAGGTGAAGAAACAGGGGAGAAGAATACGAGGAGCAAGAAAAAACAAGCAAAATACAAAAACGAGGAGAACACAAGGGGCGAAAATCAGAGGAGGATCAAAAGTGTGGCACTACGTGGAGTAAGAGAAGTGTGAAAAACCCGAGGCGAAGAAACAGGGGAGAAGAATACGAGGAGCAAGGAAAAAAAAGCAAAATACAAAAACGAGGAGAACACAAGGGGCGAAAATCAGAGGAGGATCAACAGTATGCCACTACGAGGAGTAAGAGAAGTGTGAAAAAGCTGATGTGAAGAAACAGGGGAGAAGAATATGAGGAGCAAGAAAAAAAAAGCAAAATACAAAAACGAGGAGAACACAAGGGGCGAAAATCAGAGGAGGATCAAAAGTGTGGCACTACGAGGAGCAAGAGAAGTGTGAAAAACCCGAGGCGAAGAAACACGGGAGAAGAATACGAGGAACAAGAAAAAACAAGCAAAGTACAAAAACGAGGAGAACACAAGGGGCGAAAATCAGAGGAGGATCAAAAGTGTGGCACTAGGTGGAGTAAGAGAAGTGTGAAAAACCCGAGGCGAAGAAACAGGGGAGAAGAATACGAGGAGCAAGGAAAAAAAAGCAAAATACAAAAACGAGGAGAACACAAGGGGCGAAAATCAGAGGAGGATCAAAACTGTGGCACTAGGTGGAGTAAGAGAAGTGTGAAAAACCCGAGGCGAAGAAACAGGGGAGAAGAATACGCGGAGCAAGAAAAAAAAAGCAAAATACAAAAACGAGGAGAACACAAGGGGCGAAAATCAGAGGAGGATCAACAGTAAGCCACTACGAGGAGTAAGAGAACTGTGAAAAAGCTGATGTGAAGAAACAGGGGAGAAGAATACGAGGAGCAAGAAAAAAAAAGCAAAATACAAAAACGAGGAGAACACAAGGGGCGAAAATCAGAGGAGGATCAACAGTATGCCACTACGAGGAGTAAGAGAAGTGTGAAAAAGCTGATGTGAAGAAACAGGGGAGAAAATACGAGGAGCAGGAAAAAAAAGCAAAATACAAAAACGAGGAGAACACAAGGGGCGAAAATCAGAGGAGGATCAACATTATGCCACTACGAGGAGCAAGAGAAGTGTGAAAATCCCGAGGCGAAGAAACAGGGGAGAAGAATACGTGGAGCAAGAAAAAAAAAGCAAAATACAAAAACGAGGAGAACACGTGATTCCCACGTGATGCCCTCGTGATTCCCACGTGATTCCCACGTGATGGCCACGTGATTCCCACGTGATGCCCACGTGTTGACCACGTGTTTGCCACGTGATTCCCACGTGATTCACAGGTGATGCCCACGTGATTCCCACGTGATTCCCACGTGATGCCCACGTGATGCCCACGTGATTCCCACGTGATGGCCACGTGATGCCCACGTGATGGCCACGTGATGCCCACGTGATTTCCACGTGATTCCCACGTGATGCCCACGTGATGCCTACGTGATTCCCACGTGATTCCCACGTGATGCCCACGTGATGCCCATGTGATGGCCACGTGATTCCCACGTGTTGCCCACGTGATTCCCACCTGATTCCCACGTGATTCCCACGTGATGGCCACGTGATTCCCACAGATTCCCATGTGATGCCCACGTGATGCCCACGTGATTCCCACGTGATTCCCACATGTTGCCCACGTGATTCTCACGTGATTCCCACGTGATGGCCACGTGTTTCCCACGTGTTGCCCACGTGATGCCCACGTGTTTCCCACATATTGCCCACGTGATTCCCACTTGATTCCCACGTGATTCTCACGTGATGCCCACGTGATTCCCACGTGATTCCCACGTGATGGCCACGTGATTTCCACGTGATTCCCACGTGATGCTCACGTGATTCCCACGTGATGCCCACGTGATTCCCACGTGTTGCCCACGTGATGCCCACGTGATGCCCACGTGATTCCCACGTGATGGCCACGTGATTCCCACGTGATGCCCATGTGTTGACCACGTGTTTGCCACGTGATTCCCACGTGATTCACAGGTGATGCCCACGTGATTCCCACGTGATTCCCACGTGATGCCCACGTGATTCCCACGTGATGGCCACGTGATTCCCACGTGATTCCCACGTGATGCCCACGTGATTCCCACGTGATTCCCACGTGATGCATACGTGTTTCCCACGTGTTGCCCACGTGATGCCCACGTGATTCCCAAGTGATTCCCACGTGTTGCCCACGTGATTCCCATGTGATTCCCACTGTTGCCCACGTGATTCCCACGTGATGCCCACGTGATTCCCACGTGTTGCCCACGTGATGCCCACGTGATGCCCACGTGATACCCTCGTGATTCCCCCGTGATTCCCACGTGATTCCCACGTGATTTCCACGTGTTGCCCACGTGATGCCCACGTGATGCCCACGTGATTCCCATGTGATTCCAACGTGATGCCCACGTGATTCCCACGTGATGGCCACCTGATTCCCACGTGATTCCCACGTGTTGCCCACGTGATACCCACCTGATGCCCACATTATTCCCACGTGATTCCCACATGATGGCCACGTGATTCCCACGTGTTTCCCACGTGATTCCCACGTGATTCCCAAGTGATGGCCACGTGATTCTCACGTGATTCCCACGTGATTCCCACGTGATACCCACCTGATGCCCACATTATTCCCACGTGATTCCCACATGATGGCCAGGTGATTCCCACGTGTTGCCCACGTGATTCCCACGTGATTCCCACTTGATTCCCACGTGATTCCCACGTGACTCCCAAGTGATTCTCACGTGATTCCCACGTGATTCCCACGTGATTTCCACGTGTTGCCCAGGTGATGCCCACGTGATGCCCACGTGATTCCCATGTGATTCCAACGTGATGCCCACGTGATTCCCACGTGACTCCAAACTGATTCTCACGTGATGCCCACGTGAAGACCACGTGATGCCCACGTTACACCCACGTGATGCCCAAGTGATTCCAACGGGATCAGAGAAGCATAAAAGTGTAAAAATACGAGGAGCAAGAAAAGTGTGAAAAATCCCAGGAGGAGAAATAGGGGAGAAAAATATGAGGAGCGAAAAAAAAAAAAACACAAAAATACGAGGAGTAGAAAAGTGGGGAAAATAAGTGGAGCCTCAAAAGTGTGAAAATACGAGGAGAAAGAAAATAGTGAAAAACACGAGGAGCAAGAAAAGGGAAGAAATATATGAGGAGCAAAAAACAAAAACAAAAACAAAAAATACGAGGAGCAGAAAAGTGTGAAAAATAAGAGGAGCATCAAACGTGTGAAAATACGAGGAGCAAGAAAAGTGTGAAAAACACGAGGAGCAAGAAAAGGGAAGAAACATACGAGGAGCAAAAAAAAAAAACAGAAAAATACGAGGAGCAGAAAAGTGTGAAAAATAAGAGGAGCATGAAAAGTGTGAAAATACGAGGAGCAACAAATGTGTGAAAAACCTGAGGTTAAGAAAAAGGGGAGAAGAATACGAGGAGCAAGAAAAAAAAAGCAAAATACATAAACGAGGAGAACACAAGGGGCGAAAATGAGAGGAGGATCAACAGTATGCCACTACGAGGAGCAAGAGAAGTGTGAAAAACCCGAAGCGAAGAAACAGGGGAGAAGAATACGAGGAGCAAGAAAAAAAGTAAAATACAAAAACGAGGAGAACACAAGGGGCGAAAATCAGAGGAGGATCAAAAGTGTGGCACTAGGTGGAGTAAGAGAAGTGTGAAAAACGCGAGGAGAAGAAACAGGGGAGAAGAATACGAGGAGCAAGAAAAAAAAGCAAAATACAAAAACGAGGAGAACACAAGTGGCGAAAATCAGAGGAGGATCAAAAGTGTGGCATTACGTGGAGTAAGAGAAGTGTGAAAAACCCAAGGCGAAGAAACAGGGGAGAAGAATACGAGGAGCAAGAAAAAGAAAGCAAAATACAAAAACGAGGAGAACCAAAGGGGCGAAAATCAGAGGAGGATCAACAGTGTGCCACTACGAGGAGCATGAGAAGTGTGAAAAACCCAAGGCGAAGAAACAGGGGAGAAGAATACGAGGAGCAAGAAAAAAAGCAAAATACAAAAACGAGGAGAACACAAGGGGCGAAAATCAGAGGAGGATCAAAAGTGTCGCACTACATGGAGTAAGAGAAGTGGGAAAAACCCGAGGGGAAGAAACAGGGGAGAAGAATACGAGGAGCAAGAAAAAAAAAGCAAAATACAAAAACGAGGAGAACACAAGGGGCGAAAATCAGAGGAGGATCAAAAGTGTGGCACTACGAGGAGTACGAGAAGTGTGAAAAAGCTGATGTGAAGAAACAGGGGAGAAGAATACGAGGAGCAAGAAAAAAAAGCAAAATACAAAAACGAGGAGAACACAAGGGGCGAAAATCAGAGGAGGATCAAAAGTGTGGCACTACGTGGAGTAAGAGAAGTGTGAAAAACCCGAGGAAAAGAAACAGGGGAGAAGAATAAGAGGAGAAAGAAAAAAAAAAGCAAAATACAAAAACGAGGAGAACACAAGGGGCGAAAATCAGAGGAGGATCAGCAGTATGCCACTACGAGGAGTAAGAGAAGTGTGAAAAAGCTGATGTGAAGAAACAGGGGAGAAGAATACGAGGAGCAAGAAAAAAAAAGCAAAATACAAAAACGAGGAGAACACAAGGGGCGAAAATCAGAGGAGGATCAACAGTATGCCACTACGAGGAGCAAGAGAAGTGTGAAAAACACGAGGCGGAGAAACAGGGGAGAAGAATACGAGGAGCAAGAAAAAAAGCAAAATACAAAAACGAGGAGAACACAAGGGGCGAAAATCAGAGGAGGATCAACTGTATGCCACTACGTGGAGTAAGAGAAGTGTGAAAAACCCGAGGCGAAGAAACAGGGGAGAAAAATATGAGGAGCAAGAAAAATAAAGCAAAATACAAAAACGAGGAGAACACCAGGGGCGAAAATCAGAGGAGGATCAATAGTGTGGCACAACAAGGAGCAAGAGCAGTGTGAAAATCCTGATGTGAAGAAACAGGGGAGAAGAATACGAGGAGCAAGAAAAAAAAGCAAAATACAAAAACGAGGAGAACACAAGGGGCGAAAATCAGAGGAGGATCAAAAGTGTGGCCCTACAAGGAGCAAGAGCAGTGTGAAAATCCTGATGTGAAGAAACAGGGGAGAAGAATACAAGGAGCAAGAAAAAAAAGCAAAATACATAAACGAGGAGAACACAAGGGGCGAAAATCAGAGGAGGATCAACAGTACGCCACTACGAGGAGCAAGAGAAGTGTGAAAAACCCGAGGCGAAAAAACAGGGGAGAAGAATACGAGGAGCAAGAAAAAAAAAGCAAAATACAAAAACGAGGAGAACACTAGGGGCGAAGATCAGAGGAGGATCAACGTGTGGCACTACGAGGAGCAAGAGAACTGTGAAAAACCCGAGTCGAAGAAACAGGGGAGAAGAATACGAGGAGAAAGAAAATAAAAGCAAAATACAATATCGAGGAGAACACAAGGGGCGAAAATCAGAGGAGGATCAACAGTATGCCACTATGAGGAGCAAGAGAAGAGTGAAAAACCCGAGGTGAAGAAACAGGAGAGAAGAATACGAGGAGCAAGAAAAAAAAAGCAAAATACAAAAACGAAGAGAACACAAGGGGCGAAAATCAGAGGAGGATCAACAGTGTGGCACTACAAGGAGCAAGAGCAGTGTGAAAAACCCGAGGCGAAGAAACAGAGGAGAAGAATACGGGGAGCAAGAAAAAAAAAGCAAAATACAAAAACGAGGAGCAGACAAGTGGGGAAAATCAGAGGAGAATCAAATGTATGCCAATACAAGGAGCAAGAGCAGTGTGAAAAACCCGAGTTGAAGAAACAGGGGAGAAGAATACGAGGAGCAAGAAAGAAAAAGCAAAAGACAAGAACGAGGAGCAGACAAGGGTTGGAAATCAGAGGAGAATCAACAGTATGCAACTACGAGGAGCAAGAGCATTGTGAAAAAACCGAGGCGAAGATTCCCACGTGATTCCCAAGTGATTCTCACGTGATGCCCACATGATTCCCACGTAATTCCCACGTGATTCCCACGTGATGCCCACCTGATGCCCACGTGATGCCCACGTGTTGCCCACGTGATGCCCACGTGATTCCCACGTGTTGCCCACGTGATTCCCACGTGATTCCCACGTGATGGCCACGTGATGCCCACGTGATTCTCACGTGATGGCCACGTGATTCCCACGTGATGCCCACGTGATTCCCACGTGATTCCCACGTGATGCCCACGTGATGGCCACTTGATGCCCACGTGATTCCCACGTGATTCCCACGTGATTCCAACGTGATTCCCACGTGATGCCCACGTGATTCCCACGTGATTCCCACGTGATGCCCAAGTGATGCCCACGTAATTCCCACGTGATGGCCACGTGATTCCCACGTGATTCCCACGTGATTCCCACGTGATGCCCACGTGATGCCCACGTGATTCCCACGTGATGGCCACGTGATGGCCACGTGATGCCCACGTGATTCCCACGTGATGGCCACGCGATGCCCACGTGATGGCCACGTGATTCCCACGTGATGCCCACGTGATTCCCACGTGATGCCCACGTGAGGCCTACGTGATTCCCACGTGATTCCCACGTGATGCCCACGTGATGCCCATGTGATGGCCACGTGATTCCCACGTGTTGCCCACGTGATTCCCACCTGATTCCCACGTGATTCCCACGTGATGGCCACGTGATTCCCACGTGATTCCCATGTGATGCCCACGTGATGCCCACGTGATTCCCAAGTGATTCCCACGTGATGGCCACGTGATGCCCACGTAATTCCCACGTGATGCCCACGTCATTCCCACGTGATTCCCACATGTTGCCCACGTGATTCTCACGTGATTCCCACGTGATGGCCACGTGTTTCCCACGTGTTGCCCACGTGATGCCCACGTGTTTCCCACATATTGCCCACATGATTCCTACTTGATTCCCACGTGATTCTCACGTGATGCCCACGTGATTCCCACGTGATTCCCACGTGATGGCCACGTGATTTCCACGTGATGCCCACGTGATGCCCACGTGATTCCCACGTGATGCCCACGTGATTCCCACGTGATGGCCACGTGATTCCCACGTGTTGCCCACGTGATTCCCACGTGATGCCCTCGTGATTCCCACGTGATTCCCACGTGATGGCCACGTGATTCCCACGTGATGCCCACGTGTTGACCACGTGTTTGCCATGTGATTCCCACGTGATTCACAGGTGATGCCCACGTGATTCCCACGTGATTCCCACGTGATGCCCACGTGATGCCCACGTGATTCCCACGTATTGGCCACGTGATTCCCACGTGATGGCCACGTGATGCCCACGTGATTTCCACGTGATTACCACGTGATGCCCACGTGATGCCTACGTGATTCCCACGTGATTCCCACGTGATGCCCACGTGATGCCCATGTGATGGCCACGTGATTCCCACGTGTTGCCCACGTGATTCCCACCTGATTCCCACGTGATTCCCACGTGATGGCCACGTGATTCCCACAGATTCCCATGTGATGCCCACGTGATGCCCACGTGATTCCCAAGTGATTCCCACGTGATGGCCACGTGATGCCCACGTAATTCCCACGTGATGCCCACGTCATTCCCACGTGATTCCCACGTGATTCCCACATGTTGCCCACGTGATTCTCACGTGATGGCCACGTGTTTCCCACGTGTTGCCCACGTGATGCCCACGTGTTTCCCACATATTGCCCACGTGATTCCCACTTGATTCCCACGTGATTCTCACGTGATGCCCACGTGATTCCCACGTGATTCCCACGTGATGGCCACGTGATTTCCACGTGATTCCCACGTGATGCCCACGTGATTCCCACGTGATGGCCACGTGATTCCCACGTGTTGCCCACGTGATGCCCACGTGATTCCCACGTGATGGCCACGTGATTCCCACGTGATGCCCACGTGTTGACCACGTGTTTGCCACGTGATTCCCACGTGATTCACAGGTGATGCCCACGTGATTCCCACGTGATTCCCACGTGATGCCCACGTGATTCCCACGTGATGGCCACGTGATTCCCACGTGATTCCCACGTGATGCCCACGTGATTTCCACGTGATTCCCACGTGATTCCCACGTGATGCATACGTGTTTCCCACGTGTTGCCCACGTGATGCCCACGTGATTCCCAAGTGATTCCCACGTGTTGCCCACGTGATTCCCATGTGATTCCCACTGTTGCCCACGTGATTCCCACGTGATGCCCACGTGATTCCCATGTGTTGCCCACGTGATGCCCACGTGATGCCCACGTGATACCCTCGTGATTCCCCCGTGATTCCCACGTGATTCCCACGTGATTTCCACGTGTTGCCCACGTGATGCCCACGTGATGCCCACGTGATTCCCATGTGATTCCAACGTGATGCCCACGTGATTCCCACGTGATGGCCACCTGATTCCCACGTGATTCCCACGTGTTGCCCACGTGATACCCACCTGATGCCCACATTATTCCCACGTGATTCCCACATGATGGCCACGTGATTCCCACGTGTTTCCCACGTGATTCCCACGTGATTCCCAAGTGATGGCCACGTGATTCTCACGTGATTCCCACGTGATTCCCACGTGATACCCACCTGATGCCCACATTATTCCCACGTGATTCACACATGATGGCCAGGTGATTCCCACGTGTTGCCCACGTGATTCCCACGTGATTCCCACTTGATGCCCACGTGATTCCCACGTGACTCCCAAGTGATTCTCACGTGATTCCCACGTGATTCCCACGTGATTTCCACGTGTTGCCCAGGTGATGCCCACGTGATGCCCACGTGATTCCCATGTGATTCCAACGTGATGCCCACGTGATTCCCACGTGACTCCAAACTGATTCTCACGTGATGCCCACGTGAAGACCACGTGATGCCCACGTTACACCCACGTGATGCCCAAGTGATTCCAACGGGATCAGAGAAGCATAAAAGTGTAAAAATACGAGGAGCAAGAAAAGTGTGAAAAATCCCAGGAGGAGAAATAGGGGAGAAAAATATGAGGAGCGAAAAAAAAAAAAAACACAAAAATACGAGGAGTAGAAAAGTGGGGAAAATAAGTGGAGCCTCAAAAGTGTGAAAATACGAGGAGAAAGAAAATAGTGAAAAACACGAGGAGCAAGAAAAGGGAAGAAATATATGAGGAGCAAAAAACAAAAACAAAAACAAAAAATACGAGGAGCAGAAAAGTGTGAAAAATAAGAGGAGCATCAAACGTGTGAAAATACGAGGAGCAAGAAAAGTGTGAAAAACACGAGGAGCAAGAAAAGGGAAGAAACATACGAGGAGCAAAAAAAAAAAAAACAGAAAAATACGAGGAGCAGAAAAGTGTGAAAAATAAGAGGAGCATGAAAAGTGTGAAAATACGAGGAGCAACAAATGTGTGAAAAACCTGAGGTTAAGAAAAAGGGGAGAAGAATACGAGGAGCAAGAAAAAAAAAGCAAAATACATAAACGAGGAGAACACAAGGGGCGAAAATCAGAGGAGGATCAACAGTATGCCACTACGAGGAGCAAGAGAAGTGTGAAAAACCCGAAGCGAAGAAACAGGGGAGAAGAATACGAGGAGCAAGAAAAAAAGTAAAATACAAAAACGAGGAGAACACAAGGGGCGAAAATCAGAGGAGGATCAAAAGTGTGGCACTAGGTGGAGTAAGAGAAGTGTGAAAAACGCGAGGAGAAGAAACAGGGGAGAAGAATACGAGGAGCAAGAAAAAAAAGCAAAATACAAAAACGAGGAGAACACAAGTGGCGAAAATCAGAGGAGGATCAAAAGTGTGGCATTACGTGGAGTAAGAGAAGTGTGAAAAACCCAAGGTGAAGAAACAGGGGAGAAGAATACGAGGAGCAAGAAAAAGAAAGCAAAATACAAAAATGAGGAGAACACAAGGGGCGAAAATCAGAGGAGGATCAACAGTGTGCCACTACGAGGAGCATGAGAAGTGTGAAAAACCCGAGGTGAAGAAACAGGGGAGAAGAATACGAGGAGCAAGAAAAAAAGCAAAATACAAAAACGAGGAGAACACAAGGGGCGAAAATCAGAGGAGGATCAAAAGTGTCACACTACGTGGAGTAAGAGAAGTGTGAAAAACCCGAGGGGAAGAAACAGGGGAGAAGAATACGAGGAGCAAGAAAAAAAAAGCAAAATACAAAAACGAGGAGAACACAAGGGGCGAAAATCAGAGGAGGATCAAAAGTGTGGCACTACGAGGAGTACGAGAAGTGTGAAAAAGCTGATGTGAAGAAACAGGGGAGAAGAATACGAGGAGCAAGAAAAAAAAGCAAAATACAAAAACGAGGAGAACACAAGGGGCGAAAATCAGAGGAGGATCAAAAGTGTGGCACTACGTGGAGTAAGAGAAGTGTGAAAAACCCGAGGCAAAGAAACAGGGGAGAAGAATACGAGGAGAAAGAAAAAAAAAGCAAAATACAAAAACGAGGAGAACACAAGGGGCGAAAATCAGAGGAGGATCAGCAGTATGCCTCTACGAGGAGTAAGAGAAGTGTGAAAAAGCTGATGTGAAGAAACAGGGGAGAAGAATACGAGGAGCAAGAAAAAAAAAGCAAAATACAAAAACGAGGAGAACACAAGGGGCGAAAATCAGAGGAGGATCAACAGTATGCCACTACGAGGAGCAAGAGAAGTGTGAAAAACCCGAGGTGGAAAAACAGGGGAGAAGAATACGAGGAGCAAGAAAAAAAGCAAAATACAAAAACGAGGAGAACACAAGGGGCGAAAATCAGAGGAGGATCAACAGTATGCCACTACGAGGAGCAAGAGAAGTGTGAAAAACCCGAGGCGAAGAAACAGCAGAGAAGAATACGAGGAGCAAGAAAAAAAAGCAAAATACAAAAACGAGGAGAACACAAGGGGCGAAAATCAGAGGAGGATCAAAAGTGTGGCACTAGCTGGAGTAAGAGAAGTGTGAAAAACCCGAGGTGAAGAAACAGGGGAGAAGATTACGAGGAGCAAGAAAAAAAAAGCAAAATACAAAAACGAGGAGAACACAAGGGGCGAAAATCAGAGGAGGATCAAAAGTGTGGCACTAGGTGGAGTAAGAGAAGTGTGAAAAACGCGAGGCGAAGAAACACGGGAGAAGAATACGAGGAGCGAGAACAAAAAAGCAAAATACAAAAACGAGGAGAACACAAGGGGCGAAAATCAGAGGAGGATCAAAAGTGTGGCACTAGGTGGAGTAAGAGAAGTGTGAAAAACCCGAGGCAAAGAAACAGGGGAGAAGAATACGAGGAGCAAGGAAAAAAAAGCAAAATACAAAAACGAGGAGAACACAAGGGGCGAAAATCAGAGGAGGATCAACAGTATGCCACTACGAGGAGTAAGAGAAGTGTGAAAAAGCTGATGTGAAGAAACAGGGGAGAAGAATACGGGGAGCAAGAAAAAAAAAGCAAAATACAAAAACGAGGAGAACACAAGGGGCGAAAATCAGAGGAGGATCAACAGTATGCCACTACGAGGAGCAAGAGAAGTGTGAAAAACCCGAGGCGAAGAAACAGGGGCGAAGAATACGAGGAGCAAGAAAAAAAAGCAAAATACAAAAACGAGGAGAACACAAGGGGCGAAAATCAGAGGAGGATCAAAAGTGTGGCACTACGAGGAGTAAGAGAAGTGTGAAAAAGCTGATGTGAAGAAACAGGGGAGAAGAATACGAGGAGCAAGAAAAAAAAAGCAAAATACATAAACGAGGAGAACACAAGGGGCGAAAATCAGAGGAGGATCAACAGTATGCCACTACGAGGAGCAAGAGAAGTGTGAAAAACCCGAAGCGAAGAAACAGGGGAGAAGAATACGAGGAGCAAGAAAAAAAGTAAAATACAAAAACGAGGAGAACACAAGGGGCGAAAATCAGAGGAGGATCAAAAGTGTGGCACTAGGTGGAGTAAGAGAAGTGTGAAAAACGCGAGGAGAAGAAACAGGGGAGAAGAATACGAGGAGCAAGAAAAAAAAGCAAAATACAAAAACGAGGAGAACACAAGTGGCGAAAATCAGAGGAGGATCAAAAGTGTGGCATTACGTGGAGTAAGAGAAGTGTGAAAAACCCAAGGTGAAGAAACAGGGGAGAAGAATACGAGGAGCAAGAAAAAGAAAGCAAAATACAAAAATGAGGAGAACACAAGGGGCGAAAATCAGAGGAGGATCAACAGTGTGCCACTACGAGGAGCATGAGAAGTGTGAAAAACCCGAGGTGAAGAAACAGGGGAGAAGAATACGAGGAGCAAGAAAAAAAGCAAAATACAAAAACGAGGAGAACACAAGGGGCGAAAATCAGAGGAGGATCAAAAGTGTCACACTACGTGGAGTAAGAGAAGTGTGAAAAACCCGAGGGGAAGAAACAGGGGAGAAGAATACGAGGAGCAAGAAAAAAAAAGCAAAATACAAAAACGAGGAGAACACAAGGGGCGAAAATCAGAGGAGGATCAAAAGTGTGGCACTACGAGGAGTAAGAGAAGTGTGAAAAAGCTGATGTGAAGAAACAGGGGAGAAGAATACGAGGAGCAAGAAAAAAAAGCAAAATACAAAAACGAGGAGAACACAAGGGGCGAAAATCAGAGGAGGATCAAAAGTGTGGCACTACGTGGAGTAAGAGAAGTGTGAAAAACCCGAGGCAAAGAAACAGGGGAGAAGAATACGAGGAGAAAGAAAAAAAAAGCAAAATACAAAAACGAGGAGAACACAAGGGGCGAAAATCAGAGGAGGATCAACAGTATGCCACTACGAGGAGTAAGAGAAGTGTGAAAAACCTGAGGTGAAGAAACAGGGGAGAAGAATACGAGGAGCAAGAAAAAACAAGCAAAATACAAAAACGAGGAGAACACAAGGGGCGAAAATCAGAGGAGGATCAAAAGTGTGGCACTACGTGGAGTAAGAGAAGTGTGAAAAACCCGAGGCGAAGAAACAGGGGAGAAGAATACGAGGAGCAAGGAAAAAAAAGCAAAATACAAAAACGAGGAGAACACAAGGGGCGAAAATCAGAGGAGGATCAACAGTATGCCACTACGAGGAGTAAGAGAAGTGTGAAAAAGCTGATGTGAAGAAACAGGGGAGAAGAATATGAGGAGCAAGAAAAAAAAAGCAAAATACAAAAACGAGGAGAACACAAGGGGCGAAAATCAGAGGAGGATCAAAAGTGTGGCACTACGAGGAGCAAGAGAAGTGTGAAAAACCCGAGGCGAAGAAACACGGGAGAAGAATACGAGGAACAAGAAAAAACAAGCAAAGTACAAAAACGAGGAGAACACAAGGGGCGAAAATCAGAGGAGGATCAAAAGTGTGGCACTAGGTGGAGTAAGAGAAGTGTGAAAAACCCGAGGCGAAGAAACAGGGGAGAAGAATACGAGGAGCAAGGAAAAAAAAGCAAAATACAAAAACGAGGAGAACACAAGGGGCGAAAATCAGAGGAGGATCAAAACTGTGGCACTAGGTGGAGTAAGAGAAGTGTGAAAAACCCGAGGCGAAGAAACAGGGGAGAAGAATACGCGGAGCAAGAAAAAAAAAGCAAAATACAAAAACGAGGAGAACACAAGGGGCGAAAATCAGAGGAGGATCAACAGTAAGCCACTACGAGGAGTAAGAGAACTGTGAAAAAGCTGATGTGAAGAAACAGGGGAGAAGAATACGAGGAGCAAGAAAAAAAAAGCAAAATACAAAAACGAGGAGAACACAAGGGGCGAAAATCAGAGGAGGATCAACAGTATGCCACTACGAGGAGTAAGAGAAGTGTGAAAAAGCTGATGTGAAGAAACAGGGGAGAAAATACGAGGAGCAGGAAAAAAAAGCAAAATACAAAAACGAGGAGAACACAAGGGGCGAAAATCAGAGGAGGATCAACAGTATGCCACTACGAGGAGCAAGAGAAGTGTGAAAATCCCGAGGCGAAGAAACAGGGGAGAAGAATACGTGGAGCAAGAAAAAAAAAGCAAAATACAAAAACGAGGAGAACACGTGATTCCCACGTGATGCCCTCGTGATTCCCACGTGATTCCCACGTGATGGCCACGTGATTCCCACGTGATGCCCACGTGTTGACCACGTGTTTGCCACGTGATTCCCACGTGATTCACAGGTGATGCCCACGTGATTCCCACGTGATTCCCACGTGATGCCCACGTGATGCCCACGTGATTCCCACGTGATGGCCACGTGATGCCCACGTGATGGCCACGTGATGCCCACGTGATTTCCACGTGATTCCCACGTGATGCCCACGTGATGCCTACGTGATTCCCACGTGATTCCCACGTGATGCCCACGTGATGCCCACGTGATGCCCACGTGATTCCCACGTGTTGCCCACGTGATTCCCACCTGATTCCCACGTGATTCCCACGTGATGGCCACGTGATTCCCACAGATTCCCATGTGATGCCCACGTGATGCCCACGTGATTCCCACGTGATTCCCACATGTTGCCCACGTGATTCTCACGTGATTCCCACGTGATGGCCACGTGTTTCCCACGTGTTGCCCACGTGATGCCCACGTGTTTCCCACATATTGCCCACGTGATTCCCACTTGATTCCCACGTGATTCTCACGTGATGCCCACGTGATTCCCACGTGATTCCCACGTGATGGCCACGTGATTTCCACGTGATTCCCACGTGATGCTCACGTGATTCCCACGTGATGGCCACGTGATTCCCACGTGTTGCCCACGTGATGCCCACGTGATGCCCACGTGATTCCCACGTGATGGCCACGTGATTCCCACGTGATGCCCATGTGTTGACCACGTGTTTGCCACGTGATTCCCACGTGATTCACAGGTGATGCCCACGTGATTCCCACGTGATTCCCACGTGATGCCCACGTGATTCCCACGTGATGGCCACGTGATTCCCACGTGATTCCCACGTGATGCCCACGTGATGCCCACGTGATTCCCACGTGATGCATACGTGTTTCCCACGTGTTGCCCACGTGATGCCCACGTGATTCCCAAGTGATTCCCACGTGTTGCCCACGTGATTCCCATGTGATTCCCACTGTTGCCCACGTGATTCCCACGTGATGCCCACGTGATTCCCATGTGTTGCCCACGTGATGCCCACGTGATGCCCACGTGATACCCTCGTGATTCCCCCGTGATTCCCACGTGATTCCCACGTGATTTCCACGTGTTGCCCACGTGATGCCCACGTGATGCCCACGTGATTCCCATGTGATTCCAACGTGATGCCCACGTGATTCCCACGTGATGGCCACCTGATTCCCACGTGATTCCCACGTGTTGCCCACGTGATACCCACCTGATGCCCACATTATTCCCACGTGATTCCCACATGATGGCCACGTGATTCCCACGTGTTTCCCACGTGATTCCCACGTGATTCCCAAGTGATGGCCACGTGATTCTCACGTGATTCCCACGTGATTCCCACGTGATACCCACCTGATGCCCACATTATTCCCACGTGATTCCCACATGATGGCCAGGTGATTCCC
This sequence comes from Cervus elaphus, assembly GCF_910594005.1. NCBI lineage: Eukaryota > Metazoa > Chordata > Mammalia > Artiodactyla > Cervidae > Cervus > Cervus elaphus. Next base: position 84,161,054 of record NC_057836.1, read on the forward strand.
ACGTGTTGCCCACGTGATTCCCACGTGATTCCCACTTGATTCCCACGTGATTCCCACGTGACTCCCAAGTGATTCTCACGTGATTCCCACGTGATTCCCACGTGATTTCCACGTGTTGCCCAGGTGATGCCCACGTGATGCCCACGTGATTCCCATGTGATTCCAACGTGATGCCCACGTGATTCCCACGTGACTCCAAACTGATTCTCACGTGATGCCCACGTGAAGACCACGTGATGCCCACGTTACACCCACGTGATGCCCAAGTGATTCCAACGGGATCAGAGAAGCATAAAAGTGTAAAAATACGAGGAGCAAGAAAAGTGTGAAAAATCCCAGGAGGAGAAATAGGGGAGAAAAATATGAGGAGCGAAAAAAAAAAAAACACAAAAATACGAGGAGTAGAAAAGTGGGGAAAATAAGTGGAGCCTCAAAAGTGTGAAAATACGAGGAGAAAGAAAATAGTGAAAAACACGAGGAGCAAGAAAAGGGAAGAAATATATGAGGAGCAAAAAACAAAAACAAAAACAAAAAATACGAGGAGCAGAAAAGTGTGAAAAATAAGAGGAGCATCAAACGTGTGAAAATACGAGGAGCAAGAAAAGTGTGAAAAACACGAGGAGCAAGAAAAGGGAAGAAACATACGAGGAGCAAAAAAAAAAAACAGAAAAATACGAGGAGCAGAAAAGTGTGAAAAATAAGAGGAGCATGAAAAGTGTGAAAATACGAGGAGCAACAAATGTGTGAAAAACCTGAGGTTAAGAAAAAGGGGAGAAGAATACGAGGAGCAAGAAAAAAAAAGCAAAATACATAAACGAGGAGAACACAAGGGGCGAAAATGAGAGGAGGATCAACAGTATGCCACTACGAGGAGCAAGAGAAGTGTGAAAAACCCGAAGCGAAGAAACAGGGGAGAAGAATACGAGGAGCAAGAAAAAAAGTAAAATACAAAAACGAGGAGAACACAAGGGGCGAAAATCAGAGGAGGATCAAAAGTGTGGCACTAGGTGGAGTAAGAGAAGTGTGAAAAACGCGAGGAGAAGAAACAGGGGAGAAGAATACGAGGAGCAAGAAAAAAAAGCAAAATACAAAAACGAGGAGAACACAAGTGGCGAAAATCAGAGGAGGATCAAAAGTGTGGCATTACGTGGAGTAAGAGAAGTGTGAAAAACCCAAGGCGAAGAAACAGGGGAGAAGAATACGAGGAGCAAGAAAAAGAAAGCAAAATACAAAAACGAGGAGAACCAAAGGGGCGAAAATCAGAGGAGGATCAACAGTGTGCCACTACGAGGAGCATGAGAAGTGTGAAAAACCCAAGGCGAAGAAACAGGGGAGAAGAATACGAGGAGCAAGAAAAAAAGCAAAATACAAAAACGAGGAGAACACAAGGGGCGAAAATCAGAGGAGGATCAAAAGTGTCGCACTACATGGAGTAAGAGAAGTGGGAAAAACCCGAGGGGAAGAAACAGGGGAGAAGAATACGAGGAGCAAGAAAAAAAAAGCAAAATACAAAAACGAGGAGAACACAAGGGGCGAAAATCAGAGGAGGATCAAAAGTGTGGCACTACGAGGAGTACGAGAAGTGTGAAAAAGCTGATGTGAAGAAACAGGGGAGAAGAATACGAGGAGCAAGAAAAAAAAGCAAAATACAAAAACGAGGAGAACACAAGGGGCGAAAATCAGAGGAGGATCAAAAGTGTGGCACTACGTGGAGTAAGAGAAGTGTGAAAAACCCGAGGCAAAGAAACAGGGGAGAAGAATACGAGGAGAAAGAAAAAAAAAAGCAAAATACAAAAACGAGGAGAACACAAGGGGCGAAAATCAGAGGAGGATCAGCAGTATGCCACTACGAGGAGTAAGAGAAGTGTGAAAAAGCTGATGTGAAGAAACAGGGGAGAAGAATACGAGGAGCAAGAAAAAAAAAGCAAAATACAAAAACGAGGAGAACACAAGGGGCGAAAATCAGAGGAGGATCAACAGTATGCCACTACGAGGAGCAAGAGAAGTGTGAAAAACACGAGGCGGAGAAACAGGGGAGAAGAATACGAGGAGCAAGAAAAAAAGCAAAATACAAAAACGAGGAGAACACAAGGGGCGAAAATCAGAGGAGGATCAACTGTATGCCACTACGTGGAGTAAGAGAAGTGTGAAAAACCCGAGGCGAAGAAACAGGGGAGAAAAATATGAGGAGCAAGAAAAATAAAGCAAAATACAAAAACGAGGAGAACACCAGGGGCGAAAATCAGAGGAGGATCAATAGTGTGGCACAACAAGGAGCAAGAGCAGTGTGAAAATCCTGATGTGAAGAAACAGGGGAGAAGAATACGAGGAGCAAGAAAAAAAAGCAAAATACAAAAACGAGGAGAACACAAGGGGCGAAAATCAGAGGAGGATCAAAAGTGTGGCCCTACAAGGAGCAAGAGCAGTGTGAAAATCCTGATGTGAAGAAACAGGGGAGAAGAATACAAGGAGCAAGAAAAAAAAGCAAAATACATAAACGAGGAGAACACAAGGGGCGAAAATCAGAGGAGGATCAACAGTACGCCACTACGAGGAGCAAGAGAAGTGTGAAAAACCCGAGGCGAAAAAACAGGGGAGAAGAATACGAGGAGCAAGAAAAAAAAAGCAAAATACAAAAACGAGGAGAACACTAGGGGCGAAGATCAGAGGAGGATCAACGTGTGGCACTACGAGGAGCAAGAGAACTGTGAAAAACCCGAGTCGAAGAAACAGGGGAGAAGAATACGAGGAGAAAGAAAATAAAAGCAAAATACAATATCGAGGAGAACACAAGGGGCGAAAATCAGAGGAGGATCAACAGTATGCCACTATGAGGAGCAAGAGAAGAGTGAAAAACCCGAGGTGAAGAAACAGGAGAGAAGAATACGAGGAGCAAGAAAAAAAAAGCAAAATACAAAAACGAAGAGAACACAAGGGGCGAAAATCAGAGGAGGATCAACAGTGTGGCACTACAAGGAGCAAGAGCAGTGTGAAAAACCCGAGGCGAAGAAACAGAGGAGAAGAATACGGGGAGCAAGAAAAAAAAAGCAAAATACAAAAACGAGGAGCAGACAAGTGGGGAAAATCAGAGGAGAATCAAATGTATGCCAATACAAGGAGCAAGAGCAGTGTGAAAAACCCGAGTTGAAGAAACAGGGGAGAAGAATACGAGGAGCAAGAAAGAAAAAGCAAAAGACAAGAACGAGGAGCAGACAAGGGTTGGAAATCAGAGGAGAATCAACAGTATGCAACTACGAGGAGCAAGAGCATTGTGAAAAAACCGAGGCGAAGATTCCCACGTGATTCCCAAGTGATTCTCACGTGATGCCCACATGATTCCCACGTAATTCCCACGTGATTCCCACGTGATGCCCACCTGATGCCCACGTGATGCCCACGTGTTGCCCACGTGATGCCCACGTGATTCCCACGTGTTGCCCACGTGATTCCCACGTGATTCCCACGTGATGGCCACGTGATGCCCACGTGATTCTCACGTGATGGCCACGTGATTCCCACGTGATGCCCACGTGATTCCCACGTGATTCCCACGTGATGCCCACGTGATGGCCACTTGATGCCCACGTGATTCCCACGTGATTCCCACGTGATTCCAACGTGATTCCCACGTGATGCCCACGTGATTCCCACGTGATTCCCACGTGATGCCCAAGTGATGCCCACGTGATTCCCACGTGATGGCCACGTGATTCCCACGTGATTCCCACGTGATTCCCACGTGATGCCCACGTGATGCCCACGTGATTCCCACGTGATGGCCACGTGATGGCCACGTGATGCCCACGTGATTCCCACGTGATGGCCACGCGATGCCCACGTGATGGCCACGTGATTCCCACGTGATGCCCACGTGATTCCCACGTGATGCCCACGTGAGGCCTACGTGATTCCCACGTGATTCCCACGTGATGCCCACGTGATGCCCATGTGATGGCCACGTGATTCCCACGTGTTGCCCACGTGATTCCCACCTGATTCCCACGTGATTCCCACGTGATGGCCACGTGATTCCCACGTGATTCCCATGTGATGCCCACGTGATGCCCACGTGATTCCCAAGTGATTCCCACGTGATGGCCACGTGATGCCCACGTAATTCCCACGTGATGCCCACGTCATTCCCACGTGATTCCCACATGTTGCCCACGTGATTCTCACGTGATTCCCACGTGATGGCCACGTGTTTCCCACGTGTTGCCCACGTGATGCCCACGTGTTTCCCACATATTGCCCACATGATTCCTACTTGATTCCCACGTGATTCTCACGTGATGCCCACGTGATTCCCACGTGATTCCCACGTGATGGCCACGTGATTTCCACGTGATGCCCACGTGATGCCCACGTGATTCCCACGTGATGCCCACGTGATTCCCACGTGATGGCCACGTGATTCCCACGTGTTGCCCACGTGATTCCCACGTGATGCCCTCGTGATTCCCACGTGATTCCCACGTGATGGCCACGTGATTCCCACGTGATGCCCACGTGTTGACCACGTGTTTGCCATGTGATTCCCACGTGATTCACAGGTGATGCCCACGTGATTCCCACGTGATTCCCACGTGATGCCCACGTGATGCCCACGTGATTCCCACGTATTGGCCACGTGATTCCCACGTGATGGCCACGTGATGCCCACGTGATTTCCACGTGATTACCACGTGATGCCCACGTGATGCCTACGTGATTCCCACGTGATTCCCACGTGATGCCCACGTGATGCCCATGTGATGGCCACGTGATTCCCACGTGTTGCCCACGTGATTCCCACCTGATTCCCACGTGATTCCCACGTGATGGCCACGTGATTCCCACAGATTCCCATGTGATGCCCACGTGATGCCCACGTGATTCCCAAGTGATTCCCACGTGATGGCCACGTGATGCCCACGTAATTCCCACGTGATGCCCACGTCATTCCCACGTGATTCCCACGTGATTCCCACATGTTGCCCACGTGATTCTCACGTGATGGCCACGTGTTTCCCACGTGTTGCCCACGTGATGCCCACGTGTTTCCCACATATTGCCCACGTGATTCCCACTTGATTCCCACGTGATTCTCACGTGATGCCCACGTGATTCCCACGTGATTCCCACGTGATGGCCACGTGATTTCCACGTGATTCCCACGTGATGCCCACGTGATTCCCACGTGATGGCCACGTGATTCCCACGTGTTGCCCACGTGATGCCCACGTGATTCCCACGTGATGGCCACGTGATTCCCACGTGATGCCCACGTGTTGACCACGTGTTTGCCACGTGATTCCCACGTGATTCACAGGTGATGCCCACGTGATTCCCACGTGATTCCCACGTGATGCCCACGTGATGCCCACGTGATGGCCACGTGATTCCCACGTGATTCCCACGTGATGCCCACGTGATTTCCACGTGATTCCCACGTGATTCCCACGTGATGCATACGTGTTTCCCACGTGTTGCCCACGTGATGCCCACGTGATTCCCAAGTGATTCCCACGTGTTGCCCACGTGATTCCCATGTGATTCCCACTGTTGCCCACGTGATTCCCACGTGATGCCCACGTGATTCCCATGTGTTGCCCACGTGATGCCCACGTGATGCCCACGTGATACCCTCGTGATTCCCCCGTGATTCCCACGTGATTCCCACGTGATTTCCACGTGTTGCCCACGTGATGCCCACGTGATGCCCACGTGATGCCCATGTGATTCCAACGTGATGCCCACGTGATTCCCACGTGATGGCCACCTGATTCCCACGTGATTCCCACGTGTTGCCCACGTGATACCCACCTGATGCCCACATTATTCCCACGTGATTCCCACGTGATGGCCACGTGATTCCCACGTGTTTCCCACGTGATTCCCACGTGATTCCCAAGTGATGGCCACGTGATTCTCACGTGATTCCCACGTGATTCCCACGTGATACCCACCTGATGCCCACATTATTCCCACGTGATTCACACATGATGGCCAGGTGATTCCCACGTGTTGCCCACGTGATTCCCACGTGATTCCCACTTGATGCCCACGTGATTCCCACGTGACTCCCAAGTGATTCTCACGTGATTCCCACGTGATTCCCACGTGATTTCCACGTGTTGCCCAGGTGATGCCCACGTGATGCCCACGTGATTCCCATGTGATTCCAACGTGATGCCCACGTGATTCCCACGTGACTCCAAACTGATTCTCACGTGATGCCCACGTGAAGACCACGTGATGCCCACGTTACACCCACGTGATGCCCAAGTGATTCCAACGGGATCAGAGAAGCATAAAAGTGTAAAAATACGAGGAGCAAGAAAAGTGTGAAAAATCCCAGGAGGAGAAATAGGGGAGAAAAATATGAGGAGCGAAAAAAAAAAAAAACACAAAAATACGAGGAGTAGAAAAGTGGGGAAAATAAGTGGAGCCTCAAAAGTGTGAAAATACGAGGAGAAAGAAAATAGTGAAAAACACGAGGAGCAAGAAAAGGGAAGAAATATATGAGGAGCAAAAAACAAAAACAAAAACAAAAAATACGAGGAGCAGAAAAGTGTGAAAAATAAGAGGAGCATCAAACGTGTGAAAATACGAGGAGCAAGAAAAGTGTGAAAAACACGAGGAGCAAGAAAAGGGAAGAAACATACGAGGAGCAAAAAAAAAAAAAACAGAAAAATACGAGGAGCAGAAAAGTGTGAAAAATAAGAGGAGCATGAAAAGTGTGAAAATACGAGGAGCAACAAATGTGTGAAAAACCTGAGGTTAAGAAAAAGGGGAGAAGAATACGAGGAGCAAGAAAAAAAAAGCAAAATACATAAACGAGGAGAACACAAGGGGCGAAAATCAGAGGAGGATCAACAGTATGCCACTACGAGGAGCAAGAGAAGTGTGAAAAACCCGAAGCGAAGAAACAGGGGAGAAGAATACGAGGAGCAAGAAAAAAAGTAAAATACAAAAACGAGGAGAACACAAGGGGCGAAAATCAGAGGAGGATCAAAAGTGTGGCACTAGGTGGAGTAAGAGAAGTGTGAAAAACGCGAGGAGAAGAAACAGGGGAGAAGAATACGAGGAGCAAGAAAAAAAAGCAAAATACAAAAACGAGGAGAACACAAGTGGCGAAAATCAGAGGAGGATCAAAAGTGTGGCATTACGTGGAGTAAGAGAAGTGTGAAAAACCCAAGGTGAAGAAACAGGGGAGAAGAATACGAGGAGCAAGAAAAAGAAAGCAAAATACAAAAATGAGGAGAACACAAGGGGCGAAAATCAGAGGAGGATCAACAGTGTGCCACTACGAGGAGCATGAGAAGTGTGAAAAACCCGAGGTGAAGAAACAGGGGAGAAGAATACGAGGAGCAAGAAAAAAAGCAAAATACAAAAACGAGGAGAACACAAGGGGCGAAAATCAGAGGAGGATCAAAAGTGTCACACTACGTGGAGTAAGAGAAGTGTGAAAAACCCGAGGGGAAGAAACAGGGGAGAAGAATACGAGGAGCAAGAAAAAAAAAGCAAAATACAAAAACGAGGAGAACACAAGGGGCGAAAATCAGAGGAGGATCAAAAGTGTGGCACTACGAGGAGTACGAGAAGTGTGAAAAAGCTGATGTGAAGAAACAGGGGAGAAGAATACGAGGAGCAAGAAAAAAAAGCAAAATACAAAAACGAGGAGAACACAAGGGGCGAAAATCAGAGGAGGATCAAAAGTGTGGCACTACGTGGAGTAAGAGAAGTGTGAAAAACCCGAGGCAAAGAAACAGGGGAGAAGAATACGAGGAGAAAGAAAAAAAAAGCAAAATACAAAAACGAGGAGAACACAAGGGGCGAAAATCAGAGGAGGATCAGCAGTATGCCTCTACGAGGAGTAAGAGAAGTGTGAAAAAGCTGATGTGAAGAAACAGGGGAGAAGAATACGAGGAGCAAGAAAAAAAAAGCAAAATACAAAAACGAGGAGAACACAAGGGGCGAAAATCAGAGGAGGATCAACAGTATGCCACTACGAGGAGCAAGAGAAGTGTGAAAAACCCGAGGTGGAAAAACAGGGGAGAAGAATACGAGGAGCAAGAAAAAAAGCAAAATACAAAAACGAGGAGAACACAAGGGGCGAAAATCAGAGGAGGATCAACAGTATGCCACTACGAGGAGCAAGAGAAGTGTGAAAAACCCGAGGCGAAGAAACAGCAGAGAAGAATACGAGGAGCAAGAAAAAAAAGCAAAATACAAAAACGAGGAGAACACAAGGGGCGAAAATCAGAGGAGGATCAAAAGTGTGGCACTAGCTGGAGTAAGAGAAGTGTGAAAAACCCGAGGTGAAGAAACAGGGGAGAAGATTACGAGGAGCAAGAAAAAAAAAGCAAAATACAAAAACGAGGAGAACACAAGGGGCGAAAATCAGAGGAGGATCAAAAGTGTGGCACTAGGTGGAGTAAGAGAAGTGTGAAAAACGCGAGGCGAAGAAACACGGGAGAAGAATACGAGGAGCGAGAACAAAAAAGCAAAATACAAAAACGAGGAGAACACAAGGGGCGAAAATCAGAGGAGGATCAAAAGTGTGGCACTAGGTGGAGTAAGAGAAGTGTGAAAAACCCGAGGCAAAGAAACAGGGGAGAAGAATACGAGGAGCAAGGAAAAAAAAGCAAAATACAAAAACGAGGAGAACACAAGGGGCGAAAATCAGAGGAGGATCAACAGTATGCCACTACGAGGAGTAAGAGAAGTGTGAAAAAGCTGATGTGAAGAAACAGGGGAGAAGAATACGGGGAGCAAGAAAAAAAAAGCAAAATACAAAAACGAGGAGAACACAAGGGGCGAAAATCAGAGGAGGATCAACAGTATGCCACTACGAGGAGCAAGAGAAGTGTGAAAAACCCGAGGCGAAGAAACAGGGGAGAAGAATACGAGGAGCAAGAAAAAAAAGCAAAATACAAAAACGAGGAGAACACAAGGGGCGAAAATCAGAGGAGGATCAAAAGTGTGGCACTACGAGGAGTAAGAGAAGTGTGAAAAAGCTGATGTGAAGAAACAGGGGAGAAGAATACGAGGAGCAAGAAAAAAAAGCAAAATACAAAAACGAGGAGAACACAAGGGGCGAAAATCAGAGGAGGATCAAACGTGTGGCACTACGTGGAGTAAGAGAAGTGTGAAAAACCCGAGGTGAAGAAACAGGGGAGAAGAATACGAGGAGCAAGAAAAACAAGCAAAATACAAAAACGAGGAGAACACAAGGGGCGAAAATCAGAGGAGGATCAAAAGTATGGCACTAGGTGGAGTAAGAGAAGTGTGAAAAACGCGAGGTGAAGAAACAGGGGAGAAGAATACGAGGAGCAAGAAAAAAAAAGCAAAATACAAAAACGAGGAGAACACAAGGGGCGAAAATCAGAGGAGGATCAAAAGTGTGGCACTAGGTGGAGTAACAGAAGTGTGAAAAACCCGAAGCGAAGAAACAGGGGAGAAGAATACGAGGAGCAAGAAAAAAAAAGCAAAATACAAAAACGAGGAGAACACAAGGGGCGAAAATCAGAGGAGGATCAGCAGTATGCCACTACGAGGAGTAAGAGAAGTGTGAAAAAGCTGATGTGAAGAAACAGGGGAGAAGAATACGGGGAGCAAGAAAAAAAAAGCAAAATACAAAAACGAGGAGAACACAAGGGGAGAAAATCAGAGGAGGATCAACAGTATGCCACTACGAGGAGCAAGAGAAGTGTGAAAAACCCGTGGTGAAGAAACAGGGGAGAAGAATACGAGGAGCAAGAAAAAAAAAGCAAAATACATAAACGAGGAGAACACAAGGGGCGAAAATCAGAGGAGGATCAACAGTATGCCACTACGAGGAGTAAGAGAAGTGTGAAAAAGCTGATATGAAGAAACAGGGGAGAAGAATACGAGGAGCAAGAAAAAAAAAGCAAAATACAAAAACGAGGAGAACACAAGGGGCGAAAATCAGAGGAGGATCAACAGTATGCCACTACGAGGAGCAAGAGAAGTGTGAAAAACCTGAGGCGAAGAAACAGGGGAGAAGAATACGAGGAGCAAGAAAAAAAAGCAAAATACAAAAACGAGGAGAACACAAGGGGCGAAAATCAGAGGAGGATCAAAAGTGTGGCACTACGTGGAGTAAGAGAAGTGTGAAAAACCCGAGGCGAAGAAACAGGGGAGAAGAATACGAGGAGCAAGCAAAAAAAGCAAAATACAAAAACGAGGAGAACACAAGGGGCGAAAATCAGAGGAGGATCAAAAGTGTGGCACTAGGTGGAGTAAGAGAAGTGTGAAAAACCCGAGGCGAAGAAACAGGGGAGAAGAGTACGAGGAGCAAGAAAAAAAAAGCAAAATACAAAAACGAGGAGAACACAAGGGGCGAAAATCAGAGGAGGATCAAAAGTGTGGCACTACGTGGAGTAAGAGCAGTGTGAAAAACCCGAGGGGAAGAAACACGGGAGAAGAATACGAGGAGCAAGAAAAAAAAAGCAAAATACAAAAACGAGGAGAACACAAGGGGCGAAAATCGCAGGAGGATCAAAAGTCTGGCACTAGTTGGACTAAGAGAAGTCTGAAAAACCCGAGGCGAAGAAACAGGGGAGAAGAATACGAGGAGCAAGGAAAAAAAAGCAAAATACAAAAACGAGGAGAACACAAGGGGCGAAAATCAGAGGAGGATCAACAGTATGCCACTACGAGGAGCAAGAGAAGTGTGAAAAACCCGAGGCGAAGAAACAGGGGAGAAGAATACGAGGAGCAAGAAAAAAAAGCAAAATACAAAAACGAGGAGAACACAAGGGGCGAAAATCAGAGGAGGATCAAAAGTGTGGCACTAGGTGGAGTAAGAGAAGTGTGAAAAACCCGAGGCGAAGAAACAGGGGAGAAGAATACGAGGAGCAAGAAAAAAAAAGCAAAATACAAAAATGAGTAGAACACAAGGGGCGAAAATCAGAGGAGGATCAACAGTATGCCACTACGAGGAGTAAGAGAAGTGTGAAAAAGCTGATGTGAAGAAACAGGGGAGAAAATACGAGGAGCAGGAAAAAAAAGCAAAATACAAAAACGAGGAGAACACAAGGGGCGAAAATCAGAGGAGGATCAACAGTATGCAACTACGAGGAGCAAGAGAAGTGTGAAAAACCCGAGGCGAAGAAACAGCAGAGAAGAATACGAGGAGCAAGAAAAAAAAGCAAAATACAAAAACGAGGAGAACACAAGGGGCGAAAATCAGAGGAGGATCAAAAGTGTGGCACTAGCTGGAGTAAGAGAAGTGTGAAAAACCCGAGGTGAAGAAACAGGGGAGAAGATTAGGAGGAGCAAGAAAAAAAAAGCAAAATACAAAAACGAGGAGAACACAAGGGGCGAAAATCAGAGGAGGATCAAAAGTGTGGCACTAGGTGGAGTAAGAGAAGTGTGAAAAACGCGAGGCGAAGAAACATGGGAGAAGAATACGAGGAGTGAGAAAAAAAAAGCAAAATACAAAAACGAGGAGAACACAAGGGGCGAAAATCAGAGGAGGATCAAAAGTGTGGCACTAGGTGGAGTAAGAGAAGTGTGAAAAACCCGAGGCAAAGAAACAGGGGAGAAGAATACGAGGAGCAAGGAAAAAAAAGCAAAATACAAAAACGAGGAGAACACAAGGGGCGAAAATCAGAGGAGGATCAACAGTATGCCACTACGAGGAGTAAGAGAAGTGTGAAAAAGCTGATGTGAAGAAACAGGGGAGAAGAATACGGGGAGCAAGAAAAAAAAAGCAAAATACAAAAACGAGGAGAACACAAGGGGCGAAAATCAGAGGAGGATCAACAGTATGCCACTACGAGGAGCAAGAGAAGTGTGAAAAACCCGAGGCAAAGAAACAGGGGAGAAGAATACGAGGAGCAAGAAAAAAAAGCAAAATACAAAAACGAGGAGAACACAAGGGGCGAAAATCAGAGGAGGATCAAAAGTGTGGCACTAGGTGGAGTAAGAGAAGTGTGAAAAACCCTAGGCGAAGAAACAGGGGAGAAGAATACGAGGAGCAAGAAAAAAAAAGCAAAATACAAAAATGAGGAGAACACAAGGGGCGAAAATCAGAGGAGGATCAAACGTGTGGCACTACGTGGAGTAAGAGAAGTCTGAAAAAGCTGATGTGAAGAAACAGGGGAGAAGAATACGAGGTGCAAGAAAAAAAAAGCAAAATACATAAACGAGGAGAACACAAGGGGCGAAAATCAGAGGAGGATCTACAGTATGCCACTACGAGGAGTAAGAGAAGTGTGAAAAAGCTGATGTGAAGAAACAGGGGAGAAGAATACGGGGAGCAAGAAAAAAAAAGCAAAATACAAAAACGAGGAGAACACAAGGGGAGAAAATCAGAGGAGGATCAACAGTATGCCACTACGAGGAGCAAGAGAAGTGTGAAAAACCCGTGGTGAAGAAACAGGGGAGAAGAATACGAGGAGCAAGAAAAAAAAAGCAAAATACAAAAACGAGGAGAACACAAGGGGCGAAAATCAGAGGAGGATCAACAGTATGCCACTACGAGGAGTAAGAGAAGTTTGAAAAAGCTGATATGAAGAAACAGGGGAGAAGAATACGAGGAGCAAGAAAAAAAAAGCAAAATACAAAAACGAGGAGAACACAAGGGGCGAAAATCAGAGGAGGATCAACAGTATGCCACTACGAGGAGCAAGAGAAGTGTGAAAAACCCGAGGCGAAGAAACAGGGGAGAAGAATACGAGGAGCAAGAAAAAAAAGCAAAATACAAAAACGAGGAGAACACAAGGGGCGAAAATCAGAGGAGGATCAAAAGTGTGGCACTACGTGCAGTAAGAGAAGTGTGAAAAACCCGAGGCGAAGAAACAGGGGAGAAGAATACGAGGAGCAAGCAAAAAAAGCAAAATACAAAAACGAGGAGAACACAAGGGGCGAAAATCAGAGGAGGATCAAAAGTGTGGCACTAGGTGGAGTAAGAGAAGTGTGAAAAACCCGAGGCGAAGAAACAGGGGAGAAGAGTACGAGGAGCAAGAAAAAAAAAGCAAAATACAAAAACGAGGAGAACACAAGGGGCGAAAATCAGAGGAGGATCAAAAGTGTGGCACTACGTGGAGTAAGAGCAGTGTGAAAAACCCGAGGGGAAGAAACACGGGAGAAGAATACGAGGAGCAAGAAAAAAAAAGCAAAATACAAAAACGAGGAGAACACAAGGGGCGAAAATCGGAGGAGGATCAAAAGTCTGGCACTAGTTGGACTAAGAGAAGTCTGAAAAACCCGAGGCGAAGAAACAGGGGAGAAGAATACGAGGAGCAAGGAAAAAAAAGCAAAATACAAAAACGAGGAGAACACAAGGGGCGAAAATCAGAGGAGGATCAACAGTATGCCACTACGAGGAGCAAGAGAAGTGTGAAAAACCCGAGGCGAAGAAACAGGGGAGAAGAATACGAGGAGCAAGAAAAAAAAGCAAAATACAAAAACGAGGAGAACACAAGGGGCGAAAATCAGAGGAGGATCAAAAGTGTGGCACTAGGTGGAGTAAGAGAAGTGTGAAAAACCCGAGGCGAAGAAACAGGGGAGAAGAATACGAGGAGCAAGAAAAAAAAAGCAAAATACAAAAATGAGTAGAACACAAGGGGCGAAAATCAGAGGAGGATCAACAGTATGCCACTACGAGGAGTAAGAGAAGTGTGAAAAAGCTGATGTGAAGAAACAGGGGAGAAAATACGAGGAGCAGGAAAAAAAAGCAAAATACAAAAACGAGGAGAACACAAGGGGCGAAAATCAGAGGAGGATCAACAGTATGCCACTACGAGGAGCAAGAGAAGTGTGAAAAACCCGAGGCGAAGAAACAGCAGAGAAGAATACGAGGAGCAAGAAAAAAAAGCAAAATACAAAAACGAGGAGAACACAAGGGGCGAAAATCAGAGGAGGATCAAAAGTGTGGCACTAGCTGGAGTAAGAGAAGTGTGAAAAACCCGAGGTGAAGAAACAGGGGAGAAGATTACGAGGAGCAAGAAAAAAAAAGCAAAATACAAAAACGAGGAGAACACAAGGGGCGAAAATCAGAGGAGGATCAAAAGTGTGGCACTAGGTGGAGTAAGAGAAGTGTGAAAAACGCGAGGCGAAGAAACACGGGAGAAGAATACGAGGAGCGAGAAAAAAAAAAGCAAAATACAAAAACGAGGAGAACACAAGGAGCGAAAATCAGAGGAGGATCAAAAGTGTGGCACTAGGTGGAGTAAGAGAAGTGTGAAAAACCCGAGGCAAAGAAACAGGGGAGAAGAATACGAGGAGCAAGGAAAAAAAAGCAAAATACAAAAACGAGGAGAACACAAGGGGCGAAAATCAGAGGAGGATCAACAGTATGCCACTACGAGGAGTAAGAGAAGTGTGAAAAAGCTGATGTGAAGAAACAGGGGAGAAGAATACGGGGAGCAAGAAAAAAAAAGCAAAATACAAAAACGAGGAGAACACAAGGGGCGAAAATCAGAGGAGGATCAACAGTATGCCACTACGAGGAGCAAGAGAAGTGTGAAAAACCCGAGGCAAAGAAACAGGGGAGAAGAATACGAGGAGCAAGAAAAAAAAGCAAAATACAAAAACGAGGAGAACACAAGGGGCGAAAATCAGAGGAGGATCAAAAGTGTGGCACTACGTGGAGTAAGAGAAGTGTGAAAAACCCTAGGCGAAGAAACAGGGGAGAAGAATACGAGGAGCAAGAAAAAAAAAGCAAAATACAAAAATGAGGAGAACACAAGGGGCGAAAATCAGAGGAGGATCAAACGTGTGGCACTACGTGGAGTAAGAGAAGTCTGAAAAAGCTGATGTGAAGAAACAGGGGAGAAGAATACGAGGTGCAAGAAAAAAAAAGCAAAATACATAAACGAGGAGAACACAAGGGGCGAAAATCAGAGGAGGATCTACAGTATGCCACTACGAGGAGTAAGAGAAGTGTGAAAAAGCTGATGTGAAGAAACAGGGGAGAAGAATACGAGGAGCAAGAAAAAAAAAAGCAAAATACAAAAACGAGGAGAACACAAGGGGCGAAAATCTGAGGAGGATCTACAGTATGCCACTACGAGGAGTAAGAGAAGTGTGAAAAAGCTGATGTGAAGAAACAGGGGAGAAGAATACGAGGAGCAAGAAAAAAAAAGCAAAATACAAAAACGAGGAGAACACAAGGGGCGAAAATCAGAGGAGGATCAACAGTATGCCACTACGAGGAGCAAGAGAAGTGTGAAAAACCCGAGGCGAAGAAACAGGGGAGAAGAATACGAGGAGCAAGAAAAAAAAGCAAAATACAAAAACGAGGAGAACACAAGGGGCGAAAATCAGAGGAGGATCAACAGTATGCCACTACGGGGAGCAAGAGAAGTGTGAAAAACCCGAGTCGAAGAAACAGGGGAGAAGAATACGAGGAGCAAGAAAAAAAAGCAAAATACAAAAACGAGGAGAACACAAGGGGCGAAAATCAGAGGAGGATCAAAAATGTGGCACTAGCTGGAGTAAGAGAAGTGTGAAAAACCCGAGGCGAAGAAACAGGGGAGAAGAATACGAGGAGCAAGAAAAAAAAGCAAAATACAAAAACGAGGAGAACACAAGGGGCGAAAATCAGAGGAGGATCAAAAGTGTGGCACTAGGTGGAGTAAGAGAAGTGTGAAAAACCCGAGGCGAAGAAACAGGGGAGAAGAATACGAGGAGCAAGGAAAAAAAAGCAAAATACAAAAACGAGGAGAACACAAGGGGCGAAAATCAGAGGAGGATCAACAGTAGGCCACTACGAGGAGTAAGAGAAGTGTGAAAAACCTGACGTGAAGAAACAGGGGAGAAGAATACGAGGAGCAAGAAAAAAAAAGCAAAATACAAAAACGAGGAGAACACAAGGGGCGAAAATCAGAGGAGGATCAACAGTATGCCACTACGAGGAGCAAGAGAAGTGTGAAAAACCCGAGGCAAAGAAACAGGGGAGAAGAATACGAGGAGCAAGAAAAAAAAGCAAAATACAAAAACGAGGAGAACACAAGGGGCGAAAATCAGAGGAGGATCAACAGTAGGCCACTACGAGGAGTAAGAGAAGTGTGAAAAACCTGACGTGAAGAAACAGGGGAGAAGAATACGAGGAGCAAGAAAAAAAAAGCAAAATACAAAAACGAGGAGAACACAAGGGGCGAAAATCAGAGGAGGATCAACAGTATGCCACTACGAGGAGCAAGAGAAGTGTGAAAAACCCGAGGCAAAGAAACAGGGGAGAAGAATACGAGGAGCAAGAAAAAAAAGCAAAATACAAAAACGAGGAGAACACAAGGGGCGAAAATCAGAGGAGTATCAAAAGTGTGGCACTACGTGGAGTAAGAGAAGTGTGAAAAACCCTAGGCGAAGAAACAGGGGAGAAGAATACGAGGAGCAAGAAAAAAAAAGCAAAATACAAAAATGAGGAGAACACAAGGGGCGAAAATCAGAGGAGGATCAAACGTGTGGCACTACGTGGAGTAAGAGAAGTCTGAAAAAGCTGATGTGAAGAAACAGGGGAGAAGAATACGAGGTGCAAGAAAAAAAAAGCAAAATACATAAACGAGGAGAACACAAGGGGCGAAAATCAGAGGAGGATCTACAGTATGCCACTACGAGGAGTAAGAGAAGTGTGAAAAAGCTGATGTGAAGAAACAGGGGAGAAGAATACGAGGAGCAAGAAAAAAAAAAGCAAAATACAAAAACGAGGAGAACACAAGGGGCGAAAATCTGAGGAGGATCTACAGTATGCCACTACGAGGAGTAAGAGAAGTGTGAAAAAGCTGATGTGAAGAAACAGGGGAGAAGAATACGAGGAGCAAGAAAAAAAAAGCAAAATACAAAAACGAGGAGAACACAAGGGGCGAAAATCAGAGGAGGATCAACAGTATGCCACTACGAGGAGCAAGAGCAGTGTGAAAAACCCGAGGCGAAGAAACAGGGGAGAAGAATACGAGGAGCAAGAAAAAAAAGCAAAATACAAAAACGAGGAGAACACAAGGGGCGAAAATCAGAGGAGGATCAACAGTATGCCACTACGGGGAGCAAGAGAAGTGTGAAAAACCCGAGGCGAAGAAACAGGGGAGAAGAATACGAGGAGCAAGAAAAAAAAGCAAAATACAAAAACGAGGAGAACACAAGGGGCGAAAATCAGAGGAGGATCAAAAATGTGGCACTAGCTGGAGTAAGAGAAGTGTGAAAAACCCGAGGCGAAGAAACAGGGGAGAAGAATACGAGGAGCAAGAAAAAAAAGCAAAATACAAAAACGAGGAGAACACAAGGGGCGAAAATCAGAGGAGGATCAAAAGTGTGGCACTAGGTGGAGTAAGAGAAGTGTGAAAAACCCGAGGCGAAGAAACAGGGGAGAAGAATACGAGGAGCAAGGAAAAAAAAGCAAAATACAAAAACGAGGAGAACACAAGGGGCGAAAATCAGAGGAGGATCAACAGTAGGCCACTACGAGGAGTAAGAGAAGTGTGAAAAACCTGACGTGAAGAAACAGGGGAGAAGAATACGAGGAGCAAGAAAAAAAAAGCAAAATACAAAAACGAGGAGAACACAAGGGGCGAAAATCAGAGGAGGATCAACAGTATGCCACTACGAGGAGCAAGAGAAGTGTGAAAAACCCGAGGCGAAGAAACAGGGGAGAAGAATACGAGGAGCAAGAAAAAAAAGCAAAATACAAAAACGAGGAGAACACAAGGGGCGAAAATCAGAGGAGGATCAAAAGAGTGGCACTAGGTGGAGTAAGAGAAGTGTGAAAAACCCGAGGCGAAGAAATAGGGGAGAAGAATACGAGGAGCAAGAAAAAAAAAGCAAAATACAAAAATGAGGAGAACACAAGGGGCGAAAATCAGAGGAGGATCAAAAGTGTGGCACTACGTGGAGTAAGAGAAGTCTGAAAAAGCTGATGTGAAGAAACAGGGGAGAAGAATACAAGGAGCAAGAAAAAAAAAGCAAAATACATAAACGAGGAGAATACAAGGGGCGAAAATCAGAGGAGGATCAACAGTATGCCACTACGGGGAGCAAGAGAAGTGTGAAAAACCCGAGGCGAAGAAACAGGGGAGAAGAATACGAGGAGCAAGAAAAAAAAGCAAAATACAAAAACGAGGAGAACACAAGGGGCGAAAATCAGAGGAGGATCAAAAGTGTGGCACTAGGTGGAGTAAGAGAAGTGTGAAAAACCCGAGGCGAAGAAACAGGGGAGAAGAATACGAGAAGCAAGAAAAAAATAGCAAAATACAAAAACGAGGAGAACACAAGGGGCGAAAATCAGAGGAGGATCAACATTATGCCACTACGAGGAGTAAGAGAAGTGTGAAAAAGCTGATATGAAGAAACAGGGGAGAAGAATACGAGGAGCAAGAAAAAAAAAGCAAAATACAAAAACGAGGAGAACACAAGGGGCGAAAATCAGAGGAGGATCAACAGTATGCCACTACGGGGAGCAAGAGAAGTGTGAAAAACCCGAGGCGAAGAAACAGGGGAGAAGAATACGAGGAGCAAGAAAAAAAAGCAAAATACAAAAACGAGGAGAACACAAGGGGCGAAAATCAGAGGAGGATCAAAAGTGTGGCACTACGTGGAGTAAGAGAAGTGTGAAAAATCCGAGGCGAAGTAACAGGGGAGAAGAATACGAGGAGCAAGAAAAAAAAGCAAAATACAAAAACGAGGAGAACACAAGGGGCGAAAATCAGAGGAGGATCAAAAGTGTGGCACTAGCGGGAGTAAGAGAAGTGTGAAAAACCCGAGGCGAAGAAACAGGGGAGAAGAATACGAGGAGCAAGAAAAAAAAAGCAAAATACAAAAACGAGGAGAACACAAGGGGCGAAAATCAGAGGAGGATCAACAGTATGCCACTACGAGGAGCAAGAGAAGTGTGAAAAACCCGAGGTGAAGAAACAGGGGAGAAGAATACGAGGAGCAAGGAAAAAAAAGCAAAATACAAAAACGAGGAGAACACAAGGGGCGAAAATCAGAGGAGGATCAACAGTATGCCACTACGAGGAGCAAGAGAAGTGTGATAAACCCGAGGCGAAGAAACAGGGGAGAAGAATACGAGGAGCAAGAAAAAAAAAGCAAAATACAAAAACGAGGAGAACACAAGGGGCGAAAATCAGAGGAGGATCAAAAGTGTGGCACTAGGTGGAGTAAGAGAACTGTGAAAAACGCGAGGCGAAGAAACAGGGGAGAAGAATACGAGGAGCAAGAAAAAAAAAGCAAAATACAAAAACGAGGAGAACACAAGGGGCGAAAATCAGAGGTGGATCAACAGTATGCCACTACGAGGAGTAAGAGAAGTGTGAAAAAGCTGATGTGAAGAAACAGGGGAGAAAATACGAGGAGCAGGAAAAAAAAGCAAAATACAAAAACGAGGAGAACACAAGGGGCGAAAATCAGAGGAGGATCAACAATATGCCACTACGAGGAGCAAGAGAAATGTGAAAATCCCGAGGCGAAGAAACAGGGGTGTAGAATACGAGGAGCAAGAAAAAAAAGCAAAATACAAAAACGAGGAGAACACAAGGGGCGAAAATCAGAGGAGGATCAAAAGTGTGGCACTAGCTGGAGTAAGAGAAGTGTGAAAAACCCGAGGCGAAGAAACAGGGGAGAAGAATACGAGGAGCAAGAAAAAAAAAGCAAAATACAAAAACGAGGAGAACACAAGGGGCGAAAATCAGAGGAGGATCAACAGTATGCCACTACGAGGAGCAAGAGAAGTGTGAAAAACCCGAGGTGAAGAAACAGGGGAGAAGAATACGAGGAGCAAGGAAAAAAAAGCAAAATACAAAAACGAGGAGAACACAAGGGGCGAAAATCAGAGGAGGATCAACAGCATGCCACTACGAGGAGCAAGAGAAATGTGAAAATCCCGAGGCGAAGAAACAGGGGTGAAGAATACGAGGAGCAAGAAAAAAAAGCAAAATACAAAAACGAGGAGAACACAAGGGGCGAAAATCAGAGGAGGATCAAAAGTGTGGCACTAGCTGGAGTAAGAGAAGTGTGAAAATCCCGAGGCGAAGAAACAGGGGAGAAGAATATGAGGAGCAAGAAAAAAAAAGCAAAATACAAAAACGAGGAGAACACAAGGGGCGAAAATCAGAGGAGGATCAACAGTATGCCACTACGAGGAGCAAGAGAAGTGTGAAAAACGCGAGGCGAAGAAACAGGGGAGAAGAATACGAGGAGCAAGGGAAAAAAAGCAAAATACAAAAACGAGGAGAACACAAGGGTCGAAAATCAGAGGAGGATCAACAGTATGCCACTACGAGGAGCAAGAGAAGTGTGAAAAACCCGAGGTGAAGAAACAGGGGAGAAGAATACGAGGAGCAAGAAAAAAAAAGCAAAATACAAAAACGAGGAGAACACAAGGGGCGAAAATCAGAGGAGGATCAACAGTATGCCACTACGAGGAGCAAGAGAAGTGTGAAAAACCCGAGGCGAAGAAACAGGGGAGAAGAATACGAGGAGCAAGAAAAAAAAGCAAAATACAAAAACGAGGAGAACACAAGGGGCGAAAATCAGAGGAGGATCAAAAGTGTGGCACTACGTGGAGTAAGAGAAGTGTGAAAAACCCGAGGCAAAGAAACAGGGGAGAAGAATACGAGGAGCAAGAAAAAAAAAGCAAAATACAAAAACGAGGAGAACACAAGGGGCGAAAATCAGAGGAGGATCAACAGTATGCCACTACGAGGAGCAAGAGAAGTGTGAAAAACCCGAGGCAAAGAAACAGGGGAGAAGAATACGAGGAGCAAGGAAAAAAAAGCAAAATACAAAAACGAGGAGAACACAAGGGGCGAAAATCAGAGGAGGATCAACAGTATGCCACTACGAGGAGCAAGAGAAGTGTAAAAAACCCGAGGCGAAGAAACAGGGGAGAAGAATACGAGGAGCAAGAAAAAAAAGCAAAATACAAAAACGAGGAGAACACAAGGGGCGAAAATCAGAGGAGGATCAAAAGTGTGGCACTACGTGGAGTAAGAGAAGTGTGAAAAACCCGAGGCAAAGAAACAGGGGAGAAGAATACGAGGAGCAAGAAAAAAAAAGCAAAATACAAAAACGAGGAGAAGACAAGGGGCGAAAATCAGAGGAGCATCAAAAGTGTGGCACTAGGTGGAGTAAGAGAAGTGTGAAAAACCCGAGGCGAAGAAACAGGGGAGAAGAATACGCGGAGCAAGAAAAAAAAAGCAAAACACAAAAACGAGGAGAACACAAGGGGCGAAAATCAGAGGAGGATCAACAGTATGCCACTACGAGGAGTAAGAGAACTGTGAAAAAGCTGATGTGAAGAAACAGGGGAGAAGAATACGAGGAGCAAGAAAAAAAAAGCAAAATACATAAACGAGGAGAACACAAGGGGCGAAAATCAGAGGAGGATCAACAGTATGCCACTACGAGGAGTAAGAGAAGTGTGAAAAACCTGAGGTGAAGAAACAGGGGAGAAGAATACGAGGAGCAAGAAAAAACAAGCAAAATACAAAAACGAGGTGAACACAAGGGGCGAAAATCAGAGGAGGATCAAAAGTGTGGCACTAGGTGGAGTAAGAGAAGTGTGAAAAACCCGAGGCGAAGAAACAGGGGAGAAGAATACGAGGAGCAAGGAAAAAAAAGCAAAATACAAAAACGAGGAGAACACAAGGGGCGAAAATCAGAGGAGGATCAAAACTGTGGCACTAGTTGGAGTAAGAGAAGTGTGAAAAACCCGAGGTGAAGAAACAGGGGAGAAGAATACGCGGAGCAAGGAAAAAAAAGCAATTTACAAAAATGAGGAGAACACAAGGGGCGAAAATCAGAGGAGGATCAACAGTATGCCACTACGAGGAGCAAGAGAAGTGTGAAAAACCCGAGGTGAAGAAACAGGGGAGAAGAATACGAGGAGCAAGAAAAAAAAAGCAAAATACAAAAACGAGGAGAACACAAGGGGCGAAAATCAGAGGCGGATCAAAAGTGTGGCACTAGGTGGAGTAAGAGAACTGTGAAAAAGGCGAGGCGAAGAAACAGGGGAGAAGAATAAGAGGAGCAAGAAAAAAAAAGCAAAATACAAAAACGAGGAGAACACAAGGGGCGAAAATCAGAGGAGGATCAACAGTATGCCACTACGAGGAGCAAGAGAAGTGTGAAAAACCCGAGGTGAAGAAACAGGGGAGAAGAATACGAGGAGCAAGGAAAAAAAAGCAAAATACAAAAACGAGGAGAACACAAGGGGCGAAAATCAGAGGAGGATCAACAGTATGCCACTACGAGGAGTAAGAGAAGTGAAAAAAAGCTGATGTGAAGAAACAGGGGAGAAAATACGAGGAGCAAGAAAAAAAAGCAAAATACAAAAACGAGGAGAACACAAGGGGCGAAAATCAGAGGAGGATCAAAAGTGTGGCACTAGCTGGAGTAAGAGAAGTGTGAAAAACCCGAGGCGAAGAAACAGGGGAGAAGAATACGCGGAGCAAGAAAAAAAAAGCAAAATACAAAAACGAGGAGAACACAAGGGGCGAAAATCAGAGGAGGATCATCAGTATGCCACTACGAGGAGCAAGAGAAGTGTGAAAAACCCGAGGTGAAGAAACAGGGGAGAAGAATACGAGGAGCAAGGAAAAAAAAGCAAAATACAAAAACGAGGAGAACACAAGGGGCGAAAATCAGAGGAGGATCAACAGTATGCCACTACGAGGAGCAAGAGAAGTGTGAAAAACCCGAGGTGAAGAAACAGGGGAGAAGAATACGAGGAGCAAGGAAAAAAAAGCAAAATAGAAAAACGAGGAGAACACAAGGGGCGAAAATCAGAGGAGGATCAACAGTATGCCACTACGAGGAGCAAGAGAAGTGTGAAAAACCCGAGGCGAAGAAACAGGGGAGAAGAATACGAGGAGCAAGAAAAAAAAGCAAAATACAAAAACGAGGAGAACACAAGGGGCGAAAATCAGAGGAGGATCAAAAGTGTGGCACTACGTGGAGTAAGAGAAGTGTGAAAAACCCGAGGCGAAGAAACAGGGGAGAAGAATACGAGGAGCAAGAAAAAAAAAGCAAAATACAAAAACGAGGAGAACACAAGGGGCGAAAATCAGAGGAGGATCAGAAGTGTGGCACTAGGTGGAGTAAGAGAAGTGTGAAAAACCCGAGGCGAAGAAACAGGGGAGAAGAATACGCGGAGCAAGAAAAAAAAAGCAAAATACAAAAACGAGGAGAACACAAGGGGCGAAAATCAGAGGAGGATCAACAGTATTCCCCTACGAGGAGTAAGAGAACTGTGAAAAAGCTGATGTGAAGAAACAGGGGAGAAGAATACGAGGAGCAAGAAAAAAAAAGCAAAATACAAAAACGAGGAGAACACAAGGGGCGAAAATCAGAGGAGGATCAACAGTATGCCACTACGAGGAGTAAGAGAAGTGTGAAAAACCTGAGGTGAAGAAACAGGGGAGAAGAATACGAGGAGCAAGAAAAAACAAGCAAAATACAAAAACGAGGAGAACACAAGGGGCGAAAATCAGAGGAGGATCAAACGTGTGGCACTACGTGGAGTAAGAGAAGTGTGAAAAACCCGAGGCGAAGAAACAGGGGAGAAGAATACGAGGAGCAAGGAAAAAAAAGCAAAATACAAAAACGAGGAGAACACAAGGGGCGAAAATCAGAGGAGGATCAACAGTATGCCACTACGAGGAGTAAGAGAAGTGTGAAAAAGCTGATGTGAAGAAACAGGGGAGAAGAATACGAGGAGCAAGAAAAAAAAAGCAAAATACAAAAACGAGGAGAACACAAGGGGCGAAAATCAGAGGAGGATCAAAAGTGTGGCACTACGAGGAGCAAGAGAAGTGTGAAAAACCCGAGGTGAAGAATCACGGGAGAAGAATATGAGGAGCAAGAAAAAACAAGCAAAGTACAAAAACGAGGAGAACACAAGGGGCGAAAATCAGAGGAGGATCAAAAGTGTGGCACTAGGTGGAGTAAGAGAAGTGTGAAAAACCCGGGGCGAAGAAACAGGGGAGAAGAATACGAGGAGCAAGGAAAAAAAAGCAAAATACAAAAACGAGGAGAACACAAGGGGCGAAAATCAGAGGCGGATCAAAAGTGTGGCACTAGGTGGAGTAAGAGAACTGTGAAAAAGGCGAGGCGAAGAAACAGGGGAGAAGAATAAGAGGAGCAAGAAAAAAAAAGCAAAATACAAAAACGAGGAGAACACAAGGGGCGAAAATCAGAGGAGGATCAACAGTATGCCACTACGAGGAGCAAGAGAAGTGTGAAAAACCCGAGGTGAAGAAACAGGGGAGAAGAATACGAGGAGCAAGGAAAAAAAAGCAAAATACAAAAACGAGGAGAACACAAGGGGCGAAAATCAGAGGAGGATCAACAGTATGCCACTACGAGGAGTAAGAGAAGTGTGAAAAAGCTGATGTGAAGAAACAGGGGAGAAAATACGAGGAGCAAGAAAAAAAAGCAAAATACAAAAACGAGGAGAACACAAGGGGCGAAAATCAGAGGAGGATCAAAAGTGTGGCACTAGCTGGAGTAAGAGAAGTGTGAAAAACCCGAGGCGAAGAAACAGGGGAGAAGAATACGCGGAGCAAGAAAAAAAAAGCAAAATACAAAAACGAGGAGAACACAAGGGGCGAAAATCAGAGGAGGATCATCAGTATGCCACTACGAGGAGCAAGAGAAGTGTGAAAAACCCGAGGTGAAGAAACAGGGGAGAAGAATACGAGGAGCAAGGAAAAAAAAGCAAAATACAAAAACGAGGAGAACACAAGGGGCGAAAATCAGAGGAGGATCAACAGTATGCCACTACGAGGAGCAAGAGAAGTGTGAAAAACCCGAGGTGAAGAAACAGGGGAGAAGAATACGAGGAGCAAGGAAAAAAAAGCAAAATACAAAAACGAGGAGAACACAAGGGGCGAAAATCAGAGGAGGATCAACAGTATGCCACTACGAGGAGCAAGAGAAGTGTGAAAAACCCGAGGCGAAGAAACAGGGGAGAAGAATACGAGGAGCAAGAAAAAAAAGCAAAATACAAAAACGAGGAGAACACAAGGGGCGAAAATCAGAGGAGGATCAAAACTGTGGCACTAGGTGGAGTAAGAGAAGTGTGAAAAACCCGAGGCGAAGAAACAGGGGAGAAGAATACGCGGAGCAAGAAAAAAAAAGCAAAATACAAAAACGAGGAGAACACAAGGGGCGAAAATCAGAGGAGGATCAACAGTATGCCACTACGAGGAGTAAGAGAAGTGTGAAAAACCTGAGGTGAAGAAACAGGGGAGAAGAATACGAGGAGCAAGAAAAAACAAGCAAAATACAAAAACGAGGAGAACACAAGGGGCGAAAATCAGAGGAGGATCAAAAGTGTGGCACTACGTGGAGTAAGAGAAGTGTGAAAAACCCGAGGCGAAGAAACAGGGGAGAAGAATACGAGGAGCAAGGAAAAAAAAGCAAAATACAAAAACGAGGAGAACACAAGGGGCGAAAATCAGAGGAGGATCAACAGTATGCCACTACGAGGAGTAAGAGAAGTGTGAAAAAGCTGATGTGAAGAAACAGGGGAGAAGAATATGAGGAGCAAGAAAAAAAAAGCAAAATACAAAAACGAGGAGAACACAAGGGGCGAAAATCAGAGGAGGATCAAAA
This sequence comes from Cervus elaphus, assembly GCF_910594005.1. NCBI lineage: Eukaryota > Metazoa > Chordata > Mammalia > Artiodactyla > Cervidae > Cervus > Cervus elaphus. Next base: position 84,186,620 of record NC_057836.1, read on the forward strand.
GTGTGGCACTACGAGGAGCAAGAGAAGTGTGAAAAACCCGAGGCGAAGAAACACGGGAGAAGAATACGAGGAACAAGAAAAAACAAGCAAAGTACAAAAACGAGGAGAACACAAGGGGCGAAAATCAGAGGAGGATCAAAAGTGTGGCACTAGGTGGAGTAAGAGAAGTGTGAAAAACCCGAGGCGAAGAAACAGGGGAGAAGAATACGAGGAGCAAGGAAAAAAAAGCAAAATACAAAAACGAGGAGAACACAAGGGGCGAAAATCAGAGGAGGATCAAAACTGTGGCACTAGGTGGAGTAAGAGAAGTGTGAAAAACCCGAGGCGAAGAAACAGGGGAGAAGAATACGCGGAGCAAGAAAAAAAAAAGCAAAATACAAAAACGAGGAGAACACAAGGGGCGAAAATCAGAGGAGGATCAACAGTAAGCCACTACGAGGAGTAAGAGAACTGTGAAAAAGCTGATGTGAAGAAACAGGGGAGAAGAATACGAGGAGCAAGAAAAAAAAAGCAAAATACAAAAACGAGGAGAACACAAGGGGCGAAAATCAGAGGAGGATCAACAGTATGCCACTACGAGGAGTAAGAGAAGTGTGAAAAAGCTGATGTGAAGAAACAGGGGAGAAAATACGAGGAGCAGGAAAAAAAAGCAAAATACAAAAACGAGGAGAACACAAGGGGCGAAAATCAGAGGAGGATCAACATTATGCCACTACGAGGAGCAAGAGAAGTGTGAAAATCCCGAGGCGAAGAAACAGGGGAGAAGAATACGAGGAGCAAGAAAAAAAAAGCAAAATACAAAAACGAGGAGAACACGTGATTCCCACGTGATGCCCTCGTGATTCCCACGTGATTCCCACGTGATGGCCACGTGATTCCCACGTGATGCCCACGTGTTGACCACGTGTTTGCCACGTGATTCCCACGTGATTCACAGGTGATGCCCACGTGATTCCCACGTGATTCCCACGTGATGCCCACGTGATGCCCACGTGATTCCCACGTGATGGCCACGTGATGCCCACGTGATGGCCACGTGATGCCCACGTGATTTCCACGTGATTCCCACGTGATGCCCACGTGATGCCTACGTGATTCCCACGTGATTCCCACGTGATGCCCACGTGATGCCCATGTGATGGCCACGTGATTCCCACGTGTTGCCCACGTGATTCCCACCTGATTCCCACGTGATTCCCACGTGATGACCACGTGATTCCCACAGATTCCCATGTGATGCCCACGTGATGCCCACGTGATTCCCAAGTGATTCCCACGTGATGGCCACGTGATGCCCACGTAATTCCCACGTGATGCCCACGTCATTCCCACGTGATTCCCACATGTTGCCCACGTGATTCTCACGTGATTCCCACGTGATGGCCACGTGTTTCCCACGTGTTGCCCACGTGATGCCCACGTGTTTCCCACATATTGCCCACGTGATTCCCACTTGATTCCCACGTGATTCTCACGTGATGCCCACGTGATTCCCACGTGATTCCCACGTGATGGCCACGTGATTTCCACGTGATTCCCACGTGATGCTCACGTGATTCCCACGTGATGGCCACGTGATTCCCACGTGTTGCCCACGTGATGCCCACGTGATGCCCACGTGATTCCCACGTGATGGCCACGTGATTCCCACGTGATGCCCATGTGTTGACCACGTGTTTGCCACGTGATTCCCACGTGATTCACAGGTGATGCCCACGTGATTCCCACGTGATTCCCACGTGATGCCCACGTGATTCCCACGTGATGGCCACGTGATTCCCACGTGATTCCCACGTGATGCCCACGTGATTCCCACGTGATTCCCACGTGATGCATACGTGTTTCCCACGTGTTGCCCACGTGATGCCCACGTGATTCCCAAGTGATTCCCACTGTTGCCCACGTGATTCCCACGTGATGCCCACGTGATTCCCATGTGTTGCCCACGTGATGCCCACGTGATGCCCACGTGATTCCCACGTATTGGCCACGTGATTCCCACGTGATGGCCACGTGATGCCCACGTGATTTCCACGTGATTCCCACGTGATGCCCACGTGATGCCTACGTGATTCCCACGTGATTCCCACGTGATGCCCACGTGATGCCCATGTGATGGCCACGTGATTCCCACGTGTTGCCCACGTGATTCCCACCTGATTCCCACGTGATTCCCACGTGATGGCCACGTGATTCCCACAGATTCCCATGTGATGCCCACGTGATGCCCACGTGATTCCCAAGTGATTCCCACGTGATGGCCACGTGATGCCCACGTAATTCCCACGTGATGACCACGTCATTCCCACGTGATTCCCACGTGATTCCCACATGTTGCCCACGTGATTCTCACGTGATTCCCACGTGATGGCCACGTGTTTCCCACGTGTTGCCCACGTGATGCCCACGTGTTTCCCACATATTGCCCACGTGATTCCCACTTGATTCCCACGTGATTCTCACGTGATGCCCACGTGATTCCCACGTGATTCCCACGTGATGGCCACGTGATTTCCACGTGATTCCCACGTGATGCCCACGTGATTCCCACGTGATGGCCACGTGATTCCCACGTGTTGCCCACGTGATGCCCACGTGATTCCCACGTGATGGCCACGTGATTCCCACGTGATGCCCACGTGTTGACCACGTGTTTGCCACGTGATTCCCACGTGATTCACAGGTGATGCCCACGTGATTCCCACGTGATTCCCACGTGATGCCCACGTGATGCCCACGTGATTCCCACGTGATGGCCACGTGATTCCCACGTGATTCCCACGTGATGCCCACGTGATTTCCACGTGATTCCCACGTGATTCCCACGTGATGCATACGTGTTTCCCACGTGTTGCCCACGTGATGCCCACGTGATTCCCAAGTGATTCCCACGTGTTGCCCACGTGATTCCCATGTGATTCCCACTGTTGCCCACGTGATTCCCACGTGATGCCCACGTGATTCCCATGTGTTGCCCACGTGATGCCCACGTGATGCCCACGTGATACCCTCGTGATTCCCCCGTGATTCCCACGTGATTCCCACGTGATGGCCACCTGATTCCCACGTGATTCCCACGTGTTGCCCACGTGATACCCACCTGATGCCCACATTATTCCCACGTGATTCCCACATGATGGCCACGTGATTCCCACGTATTTCCCACGTGATTCCCACGTGATTCCCAAGTGATGGCCACGTGATTCTCACGTGATTCCCACGTGATTCCCACGTGATACCCACCTGATGCCCACATTATTCCCACGTGATTCCCACATGATGGCCAGGTGATTCCCACGTGTTGCCCACGTGATTCCCACGTGATTCCCACTTGATGCCCACGTGATTCCCACGTGACTCCCAAGTGATTCTCACGTGATTCCCACGTGATTCCCACGTGATTTCCACGTGTTGCCCACGTGATGCCCACGTGATGCCCACGTGATTCCCATGTGATTCCAACGTGATGCCCACGTGATTCCCACGTGATGGCCACCTGATTCCCACGTGATTCCCACGTGTTGCCCACGTGATACCCACCTGATGCCCACATTATTCCCACGTGATTCCCACATGATGGCCACGTGATTCCCACGTGTTTCCCACGTGATTCCCACGTGATTCCCAAGTGATGGCCACGTGATTCTCACGTGATTCCCACGTGATTCCCACGTGATACCCACCTGATGCCCACATTATTCCCACGTGATTCACACATGATGGCCAGGTGATTCCCACGTGTTGCCCACGTGATTCCCACGTGATTCCCACTTGATGCCCACGTGATTCCCACGTGACTCCCAAGTGATTCTCACGTGATTCCCACGTGATTCCCACGTGATTTCCACGTGTTGCCCAGGTGATGCCCACGTGATGCCCACGTGATTCCCATGTGATTCCAACGTGATGCCCACGTGATTCCCACGTGACTCCAAACTGATTCTCACGTGATGCCCACGTGAAGACCACGTGATGCCCACGTTACACCCACGTGATGCCCAAGTGATTCCAACGGGATCAGAGAAGCATAAAAGTGTAAAAATACGAGGAGCAAGAAAAGTGTGAAAAATCCCAGGAGGAGAAATAGGGGAGAAAAATATGAGGAGCGAAAAAAAAAAAAACACAAAAATACGAGGAGTAGAAAAGTGGGGAAAATAAGTGGAGCCTCAAAAGTGTGAAAATACGAGGAGAAAGAAAATAGTGAAAAACACGAGGAGCAAGAAAAGGGAAGAAATATGTGAGGAGCAAAAAACAAAAACAAAAACAAAAAATACGAGGAGCAGAAAAGTGTGAAAAATAAGAGGAGCATCAAACGTGTGAAAATACGAGGAGCACGAAAAGTGTGAAAAACACGAGGAGCAAGAAAAGGGAAGAAACATACGAGGAGCAAAAAAAAAAAACAGAAAAATACGAGGAGCAGAAAAGTGTGAAAAATAAGAGGAGCATGAAAAGTGTGAAAATACGAGGAGCAACAAATGTGTGAAAAACCTGAGGTTAAGAAAAAGGGGAGAAGAATACGAGGAGCAAGAAAAAAAAAGCAAAATACATAAACGAGGAGAACACAAGGGGCGAAAATGAGAGGAGGATCAACAGTATGCCACTACGAGGAGCAAGAGAAGTGTGAAAAACCCGAAGCGAAGAAACAGGGGAGAAGAATACGAGGAGCAAGAAAAAAAGTAAAATACAAAAACGAGGAGAACACAAGGGGCGAAAATCAGAGGAGGATCAAAAGTGTGGCACTAGGTGGAGTAAGAGAAGTGTGAAAAACGCGAGGAGAAGAAACAGGGGAGAAGAATACGAGGAGCAAGAAAAAAAAGCAAAATACAAAAACGAGGAGAACACAAGTGGCGAAAATCAGAGGAGGATCAAAAGTGTGGCATTACGTGGAGTAAGAGAAGTGTGAAAAACCCAAGGCGAAGAAACAGGGGAGAAGAATACGAGGAGCAAGAAAAAGAAAGCAAAATACAAAAACGAGGAGAACCCAAGGGGCGAAAATCAGAGGAGGATCAACAGTGTGCCACTACGAGGAGCATGAGAAGTGTGAAAAACCCAAGGCGAAGAAACAGGGGAGAAGAATACGAGGAGCAAGAAAAAAAGCAAAATACAAAAACGAGGAGAACACAAGGGGCGAAAATCAGAGGAGGATCAAAAGTGTCGCACTACATGGAGTAAGAGAAGTGGGAAAAACCCGAGGGGAAGAAACAGGGGAGAAGAATACGAGGAGCAAGAAAAAAAAAGCAAAATACAAAAACGAGGAGAACACAAGGGGCGAAAATCAGAGGAGGATCAAAAGTGTGGCACTACGAGGAGTACGAGAAGTGTGAAAAAGCTGATGTGAAGAAACAGGGGAGAAGAATACGAGGAGCAAGAAAAAAAAGCAAAATACAAAAACGAGGAGAACACAAGGGGCGAAAATCAGAGGAGGATCAAAAGTGTGGCACTACGTGGAGTAAGAGAAGTGTGAAAAACCCGAGGCAAAGAAACAGGGGAGAAGAATACGAGGAGAAAGAAAAAAAAAAGCAAAATACAAAAACGAGGAGAACACAAGGGGCGAAAATCAGAGGAGGATCAGCAGTATGCCACTACGAGGAGTAAGAGAAGTGTGAAAAAGCTGATGTGAAGAAACAGGGGAGAAGAATACGAGGAGCAAGAAAAAAAAAGCAAAATACAAAAACGAGGAGAACACAAGGGGCGAAAATCAGAGGAGGATCAACAGTATGCCACTACGAGGAGCAAGAGAAGTGTGAAAAACACGAGGCGGAGAAACAGGGGAGAAGAATACGAGGAGCAAGAAAAAAAGCAAAATACAAAAACGAGGAGAACACAAGGGGCGAAAATCAGAGGAGGATCAACTGTATGCCACTACGTGGAGTAAGAGAAGTGTGAAAAACCCGAGGCGAAGAAACAGGGGAGAAAAATATGAGGAGCAAGAAAAATAAAGCAAAATACAAAAACGAGGAGAACACCAGGGGCGAAAATCAGAGGAGGATCAATAGTGTGGCACAACAAGGAGCAAGAGCAGTGTGAAAATCCTGATGTGAAGAAACAGGGGAGAAGAATACGAGGAGCAAGAAAAAAAAGCAAAATACAAAAACGAGGAGAACACAAGGGGCGAAAATCAGAGGAGGATCAAAAGTGTGGCCCTACAAGGAGCAAGAGCAGTGTGAAAATCCTGATGTGAAGAAACAGGGGAGAAGAATACAAGGAGCAAGAAAAAAAAGCAAAATACATAAACGAGGAGAACACAAGGGGCGAAAATCAGAGGAGGATCAACAGTACGCCACTACGAGGAGCAAGAGAAGTGTGAAAAACCCGAGGCGAAAAAACAGGGGAGAAGAATACGAGGAGCAAGAAAAAAAAAGCAAAATACAAAAACGAGGAGAACACTAGGGGCGAAGATCAGAGGAGGATCAACGTGTGGCACTACGAGGAGCAAGAGAACTGTGAAAAACCCGAGTCGAAGAAACAGGGGAGAAGAATACGAGGAGAAAGAAAATAAAAGCAAAATACAATATCGAGGAGAACACAAGGGGCGAAAATCAGAGGAGGATCAACAGTATGCCACTATGAGGAGCAAGAGAAGAGTGAAAAACCCGAGGTGAAGAAACAGGAGAGAAGAATACGAGGAGCAAGAAAAAAAAAGCAAAATACAAAAACGAAGAGAACACAAGGGGCGAAAATCAGAGGAGGATCAACAGTGTGGCACTACAAGGAGCAAGAGCAGTGTGAAAAACCCGAGGCGAAGAAACAGAGGAGAAGAATACGGGGAGCAAGAAAAAAAAAGCAAAATACAAAAACGAGGAGCAGACAAGTGGGGAAAATCAGAGGAGAATCAAATGTATGCCAATACAAGGAGCAAGAGCAGTGTGAAAAACCCGAGTTGAAGAAACAGGGGAGAAGAATACGAGGAGCAAGAAAGAAAAAGCAAAAGACAAGAACGAGGAGCAGACAAGGGTTGGAAATCAGAGGAGAATCAACAGTATGCAACTACGAGGAGCAAGAGCATTGTGAAAAACCCGAGGCGAAGATTCCCACGTGATTCCCAAGTGATTCTCACGTGATGCCCACATGATTCCCACGTAATTCCCACGTGATTCCCACGTGATGCCCACCTGATGCCCACGTGATGCCCACGTGTTGCCCACGTGATGCCCACGTGATTCCCACGTGTTGCCCACGTGATTCCCACGTGATTCCCACGTGATGGCCACGTGATGCCCACGTGATTCTCACGTGATGGCCACGTGATTCCCACGTGATGCCCACGTGATTCCCACGTGATTCCCACGTGATGCCCACGTGATGGCCACTTGATGCCCACGTGATTCCCACGTGATTCCCACGTGATTCCAACGTGATTCCCACGTGATGCCCACGTGATTCCCACGTGATTCCCACGTGATGCCCAAGTGATGCCCACGTGATTCCCACGTGATGGCCACGTGATTCCCACGTGATTCCCACGTGATTCCCACGTGATGCCCACGTGATGCCCACGTGATTCCCACGTGATGGCCACGTGATGGCCACGTGATGCCCACGTGATTCCCACGTGATGGCCACGCGATGCCCACGTGATGGCCACGTGATTCCCACGTGATGCCCACGTGATTTCCACGTGATGCCCACGTGAGGCCTACGTGATTCCCACGTGATTCCCACGTGATGCCCACGTGATGCCCATGTGATGGCCACGTGATTCCCACGTGTTGCCCACGTGATTCCCACCTGATTCCCACGTGATTCCCACGTGATGGCCACGTGATTCCCACGTGATTCCCATGTGATGCCCACGTGATGCCCACGTGATTCCCAAGTGATTCCCACGTGATGGCCACGTGATGCCCACGTAATTCCCACGTGATGCCCACGTCATTCCCACGTGATTCCCACATGTTGCCCACGTGATTCTCACGTGATTCCCACGTGATGGCCACGTGTTTCCCACGTGTTGCCCACGTGATGCCCACGTGTTTCCCACATATTGCCCACATGATTCCTACTTGATTCCCACGTGATTCTCACGTGATGCCCACGTGATTCCCACGTGATTCCCACGTGATGGCCACGTGATTTCCACGTGATGCCCACGTGATGCCCACGTGATTCCCACGTGATGCCCACGTGATTCCCACGTGATGGCCACGTGATTCCCACGTGTTGCCCACGTGATTCCCACGTGATGCCCTCGTGATTCCCACGTGATTCCCACGTGATGGCCACGTGATTCCCACGTGATGCCCACGTGTTGACCACGTGTTTGCCACGTGATTCCCACGTGATTCACAGGTGATGCCCACGTGATTCCCACGTGATTCCCCCGTGATGCCCACGTGATGCCCACGTGATTCCCACGTATTGGCCACGTGATTCCCACGTGATGGCCACGTGATGCCCACGTGATTTCCACGTGATTCCCACGTGATGCCCACGTGATGCCTACGTGATTCCCACGTGATTCCCACGTGATGCCCACGTGATGCCCATGTGATGGCCACGTGATTCCCACGTGTTGCCCACGTGATTCCCACCTGATTCCCACGTGATTCCCACGTGATGGCCACGTGATTCCCACAGATTCCCATGTGATGCCCACGTGATGCCCACGTGATTCCCAAGTGATTCCCACGTGATGGCCACGTGATGCCCACGTAATTCCCACGTGATGCCCACGTCATTCCCACGTGATTCCCACGTGATTCCCACATGTTGCCCACGTGATTCTCACGTGATGGCCACGTGTTTCCCACGTGTTGCCCACGTGATGCCCACGTGTTTCCCACATATTGCCCACGTGATTCCCACGTGATTCCCACGTGATTCTCACGTGATGCCCACGTGATTCCCACGTGATTCCCACGTGATGGCCACGTGATTTCCACGTGATTCCCACGTGATGCCCACGTGATTCCCACGTGATGGCCACGTGATTCCCACGTGTTGCCCACGTGATGCCCACGTGATTCCCACGTGATGGCCACGTGATTCCCACGTGATGCCCACGTGTTGACCACGTGTTTGCCACGTGATTCCCACGTGATTCACAGGTGATGCCCACGTGATTCCCACGTGATTCCCACGTGATGCCCACGTGATGCCCACGTGATTCCCACGTGATGGCCACGTGATTCCCACGTGATTCCCACGTGATGCCCACGTGATTTCCACGTGATTCCCACGTGATTCCCACGTGATGCATACGTGTTTCCCACGTGTTGCCCACATGATGCCCACGTGATTCCCAAATGATTCCCACGTATTGCCCACGTGATTCCCATGTGATTCCCACTGTTGCCCACGTGATTCCCACGTGATGCCCACGTGATTCCCATGTGTTGCCCACGTGATGCCCACGTGATGCCCACGTGATACCCTCGTGATTCCCCCGTGATTCCCACGTGATTCCCACGTGATGGCCACCTGATTCCCACGTGATTCCCACGTGTTGCCCACGTGATACCCACCTGATGCCCACATTATTCCCACGTGATTCCCACATGATGGCCACGTGATTCCCACGTATTTCCCACGTGATTCCCACGTGATTCCCAAGTGATGGCCACGTGATTCTCACGTGATTCCCACGTGATTCCCACGTGATACCCACCTGATGCCCACATTATTCCCACGTGATTCCCACATGATGGCCAGGTGATTCCCACGTGTTGCCCACGTGATTCCCACGTGATTCCCACTTGATGCCCACGTGATTCCCACGTGACTCCCAAGTGATTCTCACGTGATTCCCACGTGATTCCCACGTGATTTCCACGTGTTGCCCACGTGATGCCCACGTGATGCCCACGTGATTCCCATGTGATTCCAACGTGATGCCCACGTGATTCCCACGTGATGGCCACCTGATTCCCACGTGATTCCCACGTGTTGCCCACGTGATACCCACCTGATGCCCACATTATTCCCACGTGATTCCCACATGATGGCCACGTGATTCCCACGTGTTTCCCACGTGATTCCCACGTGATTCCCAAGTGATGGCCACGTGATTCTCACGTGATTCCCACGTGATTCCCACGTGATACCCACCTGATGCCCACATTATTCCCACGTGATTCACACATGATGGCCAGGTGATTCCCACGTGTTGCCCACGTGATTCCCACGTGATTCCCACTTGATGCCCACGTGATTCCCACGTGACTCCCAAGTGATTCTCACGTGATTCCCACGTGATTCCCACGTGATTTCCACGTGTTGCCCAGGTGATGCCCACGTGATGCCCACGTGATTCCCATGTGATTCCAACGTGATGCCCACGTGATTCCCACGTGACTCCAAACTGATTCTCACGTGATGCCCACGTGAAGACCACGTGATGCCCACGTTACACCCACGTGATGCCCAAGTGATTCCAACGGGATCAGAGAAGCATAAAAGTGTAAAAATACGAGGAGCAAGAAAAGTGTGAAAAATCCCAGGAGGAGAAATAGGGGAGAAAAATATGAGGAGCGAAAAAAAAAAAAAACACAAAAATACGAGGAGTAGAAAAGTGGGGAAAATAAGTGGAGCCTCAAAAGTGTGAAAATACGAGGAGAAAGAAAATAGTGAAAAACACGAGGAGCAAGAAAAGGGAAGAAATATATGAGGAGCAAAAAACAAAAACAAAAACAAAAAATACGAGGAGCAGAAAAGTGTGAAAAATAAGAGGAGCATCAAACGTGTGAAAATACGAGGAGCAAGAAAAGTGTGAAAAACACGAGGAGCAAGAAAAGGGAAGAAACATACGAGGAGCAAAAAAAAAAAAACAGAAAAATACGAGGAGCAGAAAAGTGTGAAAAATAAGAGGAGCATGAAAAGTGTGAAAATACGAGGAGCAACAAATGTGTGAAAAACCTGAGGTTAAGAAAAAGGGGAGAAGAATACGAGGAGCAAGAAAAAAAAAGCAAAATACATAAACGAGGAGAACACAAGGGGCGAAAATCAGAGGAGGATCAACAGTATGCCACTACGAGGAGCAAGAGAAGTGTGAAAAACCCGAAGCGAAGAAACAGGGGAGAAGAATACGAGGAGCAAGAAAAAAAGTAAAATACAAAAACGAGGAGAACACAAGGGGCGAAAATCAGAGGAGGATCAAAAGTGTGGCACTAGGTGGAGTAAGAGAAGTGTGAAAAACGCGAGGAGAAGAAACAGGGGAGAAGAATACGAGGAGCAAGAAAAAAAAGCAAAATACAAAAACGAGGAGAACACAAGTGGCGAAAATCAGAGGAGGATCAAAAGTGTGGCATTACGTGGAGTAAGAGAAGTGTGAAAAACCCAAGGTGAAGAAACAGGGGAGAAGAATACGAGGAGCAAGAAAAAGAAAGCAAAATACAAAAATGAGGAGAACACAAGGGGCGAAAATCAGAGGAGGATCAAAAGTGTGCCACTACGAGGAGCATGAGAAGTGTGAAAAACCCGAGGCGAAGAAACAGGGGAGAAGAATACGAGGAGCAAGAAAAAAAGCAAAATACAAAAACGAGGAGAACACAAGGGGCGAAAATCAGAGGAGGATCAAAAGTGTCGCACTACGTGGAGTAAGAGAAGTGTGAAAAACCCGAGGGGAAGAAACAGGGGAGAAGAATACGAGGAGCAAGAAAAAAAAAGCAAAATACAAAAATGAGGAGAACACAAGGGGCGAAAATCAGAGGAGGATCAAAAGTGTGGCACTACGAGGAGTACGAGAAGTGTGAAAAAGCTGATGTGAAGAAACAGGGGAGAAGAATACGAGGAGCAAGAAAAAAAAAGCAAAATACAAAAACGAGGAGAACACAAGGGGCGAAAATCAGAGGAGGATCAAAAGTGTGGCACTACGTGGAGTAAGAGAAGTGTGAAAAACCCGAGGCAAAGAAACAGGGGAGAAGAATACGAGGAGAAAGAAAAAAAAAGCAAAATACAAAAACGAGGAGAACACAAGGGGCGAAAATCAGAGGAGGATCAGCAGTATGCCACTACGAGGAGTAAGAGAAGTGTGAAAAAGCTGATGTGAAGAAACAGGGGAGAAGAATACGAGGAGCAAGAAAAAAAAAGCAAAATACAAAAACGAGGAGAACACAAGGGGCGAAAATCAGAGGAGGATCAACAGTATGCCACTGCGAGGAGCAAGAGAAGTGTGAAATACCCGAGGTGAAGAAACAGCAGAGAAGAATACGAGGAGCAAGAAAAAAAAGCAAAATACAAAAACGAGGAGAACACAAGGGGCGAAAATCAGAGGAGGATCAAAAGTGTGGCACTAGCTGGAGTAAGAGAAGTGTGAAAAACCCGAGGTGAAGAAACAGGGGAGAAGATTACGAGGAGCAAGAAAAAAAAAGCAAAATACAAAAACGAGGAGAACACAAGGGGCGAAAATCAGAGGAGGATCAAAAGTGTGGCACTAGGTGGAGTAAGAGAAGTGTGAAAAACGCGAGGCGAAGAAACACGGGAGAAGAATACGAGGAGCGAGAACAAAAAAGCAAAATACAAAAACGAGGAGAACACAAGGGGCGAAAATCAGAGGAGGATCAAAAGTGTGGCACTAGGTGGAGTAAGAGAAGTGTGAAAAACCCGAGGCAAAGAAACAGGGGAGAAGAATACGAGGAGCAAGGAAAAAAAAGCAAAATACAAAAACGAGGAGAACACAAGGGGCGAAAATCAGAGGAGGATCAACAGTATGCCACTACGAGGAGTAAGAGAAGTGTGAAAAAGCTGATGTGAAGAAACAGGGGAGAAGAATACGGGGAGCAAGAAAAAAAAAGCAAAATACAAAAACGAGGAGAACACAAGGGGCGAAAATCAGAGGAGGATCAACAGTATGCCACTACGAGGAGCAAGAGAAGTGTGAAAAACCCGAGGCGAAGAAACAGGGGCGAAGAATACGAGGAGCAAGAAAAAAAAGCAAAATACAAAAACGAGGAGAACACAAGGGGCGAAAATCAGAGGAGGATCAAAAGTGTGGCACTACGAGGAGTAAGAGAAGTGTGAAAAAGCTGATGTGAAGAAACAGGGGAGAAGAATACGAGGAGCAAGAAAAAAAAGCAAAATACAAAAACGAGGAGAACACAAGGGGCGAAAATCAGAGGAGGATCAAACGTGTGGCACTAGGTGGAGTAAGAGAAGTGTGAAAAACGCGAGGTGAAGAAACAGGGGAGAAGAATACGAGGAGCAAGAAAAAAAAAGCAAAATACAAAAACGAGGAGAACACAAGGGGCGAAAATCAGAGGAGGATCAAAAGTGTGGCACTAGGTGGAGTAACAGAAGTGTGAAAAACCCGAAGCGAAGAAACAGGGGAGAAGAATACGAGGAGCAAGAAAAAAAAAGCAAAATACAAAAACGAGGAGAACACAAGGGGCGAAAATCAGAGGAGGATCAGCAGTATGCCACTACGAGGAGTAAGAGAAGTGTGAAAAAGCTGATGTGAAGAAACAGGGGAGAAGAATACGGGGAGCAAGAAAAAAAAAGCAAAATACAAAAACGAGGAGAACACAAGGGGAGAAAATCAGAGGAGGATCAACAGTATGCCACTACGAGGAGCAAGAGAAGTGTGAAAAACCCGAGGCGAAGAAACAGGGGCGAAGAATACGAGGAGCAAGAAAAAAAAGCAAAATACAAAAACGAGGAGAACACAAGGGGCGAAAATCAGAGGAGGATCAAAAGTATGCCACTACGAGGAGTAAGAGAAGTGTGAAAAAGCTGATATGAAGAAACAGGGGAGAAGAATACGAGGAGCAAGAAAAAAAAGCAAAATACAAAAACGAGGAGAACACAAGGGGCGAAAATCAGAGGAGGATCAACAGTATGCCACTACGAGGAGCAAGAGAAGTGTGAAAAACCCGAGGCGAAGAAACAGGGGAGAAGAATACGAGGAGCAAGAAAAAAAAGCAAAATACAAAAACGAGGAGAACACAAGGGGCGAAAATCAGAGGAGGATCAAAAGTGTGGCACTACGTGGAGTAAGAGAAGTGTGAAAAACCCGAGGCGAAGAAACAGGGGAGAAGAATACGAGGAGCAAGCAAAAAAAGCAAAATACAAAAACGAGGAGAACACAAGGGGCGAAAATCAGAGGAGGATCAAAAGTGTGGCACTAGGTGGAGTAAGAGAAGTGTGAAAAACCCGAGGCGAAGAAACAGGGGAGAAGAGTACGAGGAGCAAGAAAAAAAAAGCAAAATACAAAAACGAGGAGAACACAAGGGGCGAAAATCAGAGGAGGATCAAAAGTGTGGCACTACGTGGAGTAAGAGCAGTGTGAAAAACCCAAGGGGAAGAAACACGGGAGAAGAATACGAGGAGCAAGAAAAAAAAAGCAAAATACAAAAACGAGGAGAACACAAGGGGCGAAAATCGCAGGAGGATCAAAAGTCTGGCACTAGTTGGACTAAGAGAAGTCTGAAAAACCCGAGGCGAAGAAACAGGGGAGAAGAATACGAGGAGCAAGGAAAAAAAAGCAAAATACAAAAACGAGGAGAACACAAGGGGCGAAAATCAGAGGAGGATCAAAAGTATGCCACTACGAGGAGCAAGAGAAGTGTGAAAAACCCGAGGCGAAGAAACAGGGGAGAAGAATACGAGGAGCAAGAAAAAAAAGCAAAATACAAAAACGAGGAGAACACAAGGGGCGAAAATCAGAGGAGGATCAAAAGTGTGGCACTAGGTGGAGTAAGAGAAGTGTGAAAAACCCGAGGCGAAGAAACAGGGGAGAAGAATACGAGGAGCAAGAAAAAAAAAGCAAAATACAAAAATGAGTAGAACACAAGGGGCGAAAATCAGAGGAGGATCAACAGTATGCCACTACGAGGAGTAAGAGAAGTGTGAAAAAGCTGATGTGAAGAAACAGGGGAGAAAATACGAGGAGCAGGAAAAAAAAGCAAAATACAAAAACGAGGAGAACACAAGGGGCGAAAATCAGAGGAGGATCAACAGTATGCAACTACGAGGAGCAAGAGAAGTGTGAAAAACCCGAGGCGAAGAAACAGCAGAGAAGAATACGAGGAGCAAGAAAAAAAAGCAAAATACAAAAACGAGGAGAACACAAGGGGCGAAAATCAGAGGAGGATCAAAAGTGTGGCACTAGCTGGAGTAAGAGAAGTGTGAAAAACCCGAGGTGAAGAAACAGGGGAGAAGATTAGGAGGAGCAAGAAAAAAAAAGCAAAATACAAAAACGAGGAGAACACAAGGGGCGAAAATCAGAGGAGGATCAAAAGTGTGGCACTAGGTGGAGTAAGAGAAGTGTGAAAAACGCGAGGCGAAGAAACACGGGAGAAGAATACGAGGAGCGAGAAAAAAAAAGCAAAATACAAAAACGAGGAGAACACAAGGGGCGAAAATCAGAGGAGGATCAAAAGTGTGGCACTAGGTGGAGTAAGAGAAGTGTGAAAAAGCCGAGGCAAAGAAACAGGGGAGAAGAATACGAGGAGCAAGGAAAAAAAAGCAAAATACAAAAACGAGGAGAACACAAGGGGCGAAAATCAGAGGAGGATCAACAGTATGCCACTACGAGGAGTAAGAGAAGTGTGAAAAAGCTGATGTGAAGAAACAGGGGAGAAGAATACGGGGAGCAAGAAAAAAAAAGCAAAATACAAAAACGAGGAGAACACAAGGGGCGAAAATCAGAGGAGGATCAACAGTATGCCACTACGAGGAGCAAGAGAAGTGTGAAACACCCGAGGCAAAGAAACAGGGGAGAAGAATACGAGGAGCAAGAAAAAAAAGCAAAATACAAAAACGAGGAGAACACAAGGGGCGAAAATCAGAGGAGGATCAAAAGTGTGGCACTAGGTGGAGTAAGAGAAGTGTGAAAAACCCTAGGCGAAGAAACAGGGGAGAAGAATACGAGGAGCAAGAAAAAAAAAGCAAAATACAAAAATGAGGAGAACACAAGGGGCGAAAATCAGAGGAGGATCAAACGTGTGGCACTACGTGGAGTAAGAGAAGTCTGAAAAAGCTGATGTGAAGAAACAGGGGAGAAGAATACGAGGTGCAAGAAAAAAAAAGCAAAATACATAAACGAGGAGAACACAAGGGGCGAAAATCAGAGGAGGATCTACAGTATGCCACTACGAGGAGTAAGAGAAGTGTGAAAAAGCTGATGTGAAGAAACAGGGGAGAAGAATACGGGGAGCAAGAAAAAAAAAGCAAAATACAAAAACGAGGAGAACACAAGGGGAGAAAATCAGAGGAGGATCAACAGTATGCCACTACGAGGAGCAAGAGAAGTGTGAAAAACCCGTGGTGAAGAAACAGGGGAGAAGAATACGAGGAGCAAGAAAAAAAAATCAAAATACAAAAACGAGGAGAACACAAGGGGCGAAAATCAGAGGAGGATCAACAGTATGCCACTACGAGGAGTAAGAGAAGTGTGAAAAAGCTGATATGAAGAAACAGGGGAGAAGAATACGAGGAGCAAGAAAAAAAAAGCAAAATACAAAAACGAGGAGAACACAAGGGGCGAAAATCAGAGGAGGATCAACAGTATGCCACTACGAGGAGCAAGAGAAGTGTGAAAAACCCGAGGCGAAGAAACAGGGGAGAAGAATACGAGGAGCAAGAAAAAAAAGCAAAATACAAAAACGAGGAGAACACAAGGGGCGAAAATCAGAGGAGGATCAAAAGTGTGGCACTACGTGGAGTAAGAGAAGTGTGAAAAACCCGAGGCGAAGAAACAGGGGAGAAGAATACGAGGAGCAAGCAAAAAAAGCAAAATACAAAAACGAGGAGAACACAAGGGGCGAAAATCAGAGGAGGATCAAAAGTGTGGCACTAGGTGGAGTAAGAGAAGTGTGAAAAACCCGAGGCGAAGAAACAGGGGAGAAGAGTACGAGGAGCAAGAAAAAAAAAGCAAAATACAAAAACGAGGAGAACACAAGGGGCGAAAATCAGAGGAGGATCAAAAGTGTGGCACTACGTGGAGTAAGAGCAGTGTGAAAAACCCGAGGGGAAGAAACACGGGAGAAGAATACGAGGAGCAAGAAAAAAAAAGCAAAATACAAAAACGAGGAGAACACAAGGGGCGAAAATCGGAGGAGGATCAAAAGTCTGGCACTAGTTGGACTAAGAGAAGTCTGAAAAACCCGAGGCGAAGAAACAGGGGAGAAGAATACGAGGAGCAAGGAAAAAAAAGCAAAATACAAAAACGAGGAGAACACAAGGGGCGAAAATCAGAGGAGGATCAACAGTATGCCACTACGAGGAGCAAGAGAAGTGTGAAAAACCCGAGGCGAAGAAACAGGGGAGAAGAATACGAGGAGCAAGAAAAAAAAGCAAAATACAAAAACGAGGAGAACACAAGGGGCGAAAATCAGAGGAGGATCAAAAGTGTGGCACTATGTGGAGTAAGAGAAGTGTGAAAAACCCGAGGCGAAGAAACAGGGGAGAAGAATACGAGGAGCAAGAAAAAAAAAGCAAAATACAAAAATGAGTAGAACACAAGGGGCGAAAATCAGAGGAGGATCAACAGTATGCCACTACGAGGAGTAAGAGAAGTGTGAAAAAGCTGATGTGAAGAAACAGGGGAGAAAATACGAGGAGCAGGAAAAAAAAGCAAAATACAAAAACGAGGAGAACACAAGGGGCGAAAATCAGAGGAGGATCAACAGTATGCCACTACGAGGAGCAAGAGAAGTGTGAAAAACCCGAGGCGAAGAAACAGCAGAGAAGAATACGAGGAGCAAGAAAAAAAAGCAAAATACAAAAACGAGGAGAACACAAGGGGCGAAAATCAGAGGAGGATCAAAAGTGTGGCACTAGCTGGAGTAAGAGAAGTGTGAAAAACCCGAGGTGAAGAAACAGGGGAGAAGATTACGAGGAGCAAGAAAAAAAAAGCAAAATACAAAAACGAGGAGAACACAAGGGGCGAAAATCAGAGGAGGATCAAAAGTGTGGCACTACGTGGAGTAAGAGAAGTGTGAAAAACGCGAGGCGAAGAAACACGGGAGAAGAATACGAGGAGCGAGAAAAAAAAAGCAAAATACAAAAACGAGGAGAACACAAGGAGCGAAAATCAGAGGAGGATCAAAAGTGTGGCACTAGGTGGAGTAAGAGAAGTGTGAAAAACCCGAGGCAAAGAAACAGGGGAGAAGAATACGAGGAGCAAGGAAAAAAAAGCAAAATACAAAAACGAGGAGAACACAAGGGGCGAAAATCAGAGGAGGATCAACAGTATGCCACTACGAGGAGTAAGAGAAGTGTGAAAAAGCTGATGTGAAGAAACAGGGGAGAAGAATACGGGGAGCAAGAAAAAAAAAGCAAAATACAAAAACGAGGAGAACACAAGGGGCGAAAATCAGAGGAGGATCAACAGTATGCCACTACGAGGAGCAAGAGAAGTGTGAAAAACCCGAGGCAAAGAAACAGGGGAGAAGAATACGAGGAGCAAGAAAAAAAAGCAAAATACAAAAACGAGGAGAACACAAGGGGCGAAAATCAGAGGAGGATCAAAAGTGTGGCACTAGGTGGAGTAAGAGAAGTGTGAAAAACCCTAGGCGAAGAAACAGGGGAGAAGAATACGAGGAGCAAGAAAAAAAAAGCAAAATACAAAAATGAGGAGAACACAAGGGGCGAAAATCAGAGGAGGATCAAACGTGTGGCACTACGTGGAGTAAGAGAAGTCTGAAAAAGCTGATGTGAAGAAACAGGGGAGAAGAATACGAGGTGCAAGAAAAAAAAAGCAAAATACATAAACGAGGAGAACACAAGGGGCGAAAATCAGAGGAGGATCAACAGTATGCCACTACGAGGAGTAAGACAAGTGTGAAAAAGCTGCTGTGAAGAAACAGGGGAGAAGAATACGAGGAGCAAGAAAAAAAAAAGCAAAATACAAAAACGAGGAGAACACAAGGGGCGAAAATCTGAGGAGGATCTACAGTATGCCACTACGAGGAGTAAGAGAAGTGTGAAAAAGCTGATGTGAAGAAACAGGGGAGAAGAATACGAGGAGCAAGAAAAAAAAAGCAAAATACAAAAACGAGGAGAACACAAGGGGCGAAAATCAGAGGAGGATCAACAGTATGCCACTACGAGGAGCAAGAGAAGTGTGAAAAACCCGAGGCGAAGAAACAGGGGAGAAGAATACGAGGAGCAAGAAAAAAAAGCAAAATACAAAAACGAGGAGAACACAAGGGGCGAAAATCAGAGGAGGATCAAAAGTGTGGCACTAGGTGGAGTAAGAGAAGTGTGAAAAACCCGAGGCGAAGAAACAGGGGAGAAGAATACGAGGAGCAAGAAAAAAAAAGCAAAATACAAAAATGAGTAGAACACAAGGGGCGAAAATCAGAGGAGGATCAACAGTATGCCACTACGAGGAGCAAGAGAAGTGTGAAAAACCCGAGGCGAAGAAACAGCAGAGAAGAATACGAGGAGCAAGAAAAAAAAGCAAAATACAAAAACGAGGAGAACACAAGGGGCGAAAATCAGAGGAGGATCAAAAGTGTGGCACTAGCTGGAGTAAGAGAAGTGTGAAAAACCCGAGTTGAAGAAACAGGGGAGAAGATTACGAGGAGCAAGAAAAAAAAAGCAAAATACAAAAACGAGGAGAACACAAGGGGCGAAAATCAGAGGAGGATCAAAAGTGTGGCACTAGGTGGAGTAAGAGAAGTGTGAAAAACGCGAGGCGAAGAAACACGGGAGAAGAATACGAGGAGCAAGAAAAAAAAAGCAAAATACAAAAACGAGGAGAACACAAGGGGCGAAAATCAGAGGAGGATCAAAAGTGTGGCACTAGGTGGAGTAAGAGAAGTGTGAAAAACCCGAGGCGAAGAAACAGGGGAGAAGAATACGAGGAGCAAGGAAAAAAAAGCAAAATACAAAAACGAGGAGAACACAAGGGGCGAAAATCAGAGGAGGATCAACAGTATGCCACTACGAGGAGTAAGAGAAGTGTGAAAAAGCTGATGTGAAGAAACAGGGGAGAAAATACGAGGAGCAAGAAAAAAAAGCAAAATACAAAAACGAGGAGAACACAAGGGGCGAAAATCAGAGGAGGATCAAAAGTGTGGCACTAGCTGGAGTAAGAGAAGTGTGAAAAACCCGAGGCGAAGAAACAGGGGAGAAGAATACGCGGAGCAAGAAAAAAAAAGCAAAATACAAAAACGAGGAGAACACAAGGGGCGAAAATCAGAGGAGGATCATCAGTATGCCACTACGAGGAGCAAGAGAAGTGTGAAAAACCCGAGGTGAAGAAACAGGGGAGAAGAATACGAGGAGCAAGGAAAAAAAAGCAAAATACAAAAACGAGGAGAACACAAGGGGCGAAAATCAGAGGAGGATCAACAGTATGCCACTACGAGGAGTAAGAGAAGTGTGAAAAAGCTGATGTGAAGAAACAGGGGAGAAGAATACGGGGAGCAAGAAAAAAAAAGCAAAATACAAAAACGAGGAGAACACAAGGGGCGAAAATCAGAGGAGGATCAACAGTATGCCACTACGAGGAGCAAGAGAAGTGTGAAAAACCCGAGGCGAAGAAACAGGGGAGAAGAATACGAGGAGCAAGAAAAAAAAGCAAAATACAAAAACGAGGAGAACACAAGGGGCGAAAATCAGAGGAGGATCAAAAGTGTGGCACTACGTGGAGTAAGAGAAGTGTGAAAAACCCGAGGCAAAGAAACAGGGGAGAAGAATACGAGGAGCAAGAAAAAAAAAGCAAAATACAAAAACGAGGAGAACACAAGGGGCGAAAATCAGAGGAGGATCAGAAGTGTGGCACTAGGTGGAGTAAGAGAAGTGTGAAAAACCCGAGGCGAAGAAACAGGGGAGAAGAATACGCGGAGCAAGAAAAAAAAAGCAAAATACAAAAACGAGGAGAACACAAGGGGCGAAAATCAGAGGAGGATCAACAGTATTCCCCTACGAGGAGTAAGAGAACTGTGAAAAAGCTGATGTGAAGAAACAGGGGAGAAGAATACGAGGAGCAAGAAAAAAAAAGCAAAATACAAAAACGAGGAGAACACAAGGGGCGAAAATCAGAGGAGGATCAACAGTATGCCACTACGAGGAGTAAGAGAAGTGTGAAAAACCTGAGGTGAAGAAACAGGGGAGAAGAATACGAGGAGCAAGAAAAAACAAGCAAAATACAAAAACGAGGAGAACACAAGGGGCGAAAATCAGAGGAGGATCAAAAGTGTGGCACTACGTGGAGTAAGAGAAGTGTGAAAAACCCGAGGCGAAGAAACAGGGGAGAAGAATACGAGGAGCAAGGAAAAAAAAGCAAAATACAAAAACGAGGAGAACACAAGGGGCGAAAATCAGAGGAGGATCAACAGTATGCCACTACGAGGAGTAAGAGAAGTGTGAAAAAGCTGATGTGAAGAAACAGGGGAGAAGAATACGAGGAGCAAGAAAAAAAAAGCAAAATACAAAAACGAGGAGAACACAAGGGGCGAAAATCAGAGGAGGATCAAAAGTGTGGCACTACGAGGAGCAAGAGAAGTGTGAAAAACCCGAGGTGAAGAATCACGGGAGAAGAATACGAGGAGCAAGAAAAAAAAAGCAAAGTACAAAAACGAGGAGAACACAAGGGGCGAAAATCAGAGGAGGATCAAAAGTGTGGCACTAGGTGGAGTAAGAGAAGTGTGAAAAACCCGGGGCGAAGAAACAGGGGAGAAGAATACGAGGGGCAAGGAAAAAAAAGCAAAATACAAAAACGAGGAGAACACAAGGGGCGAAAATCAGAGGCGGATCAAAAGTGTGGCACTAGGTGGAGTAAGAGAACTGTGAAAAAGGCGAGGCGAAGAAACAGGGGAGAAGAATAAGAGGAGCAAGAAAAAAAAAGCAAAATACAAAAACGAGGAGAACACAAGGGGCGAAAATCAGAGGAGGATCAACAGTATGCCACTACGAGGAGCAAGAGAAGTGTGAAAAACCCGAGGCGAAGAAACAGGGGAGAAGAATACGAGGAGCAAGGAAAAAAAAGCAAAATACAAAAACGAGGAGAACACAAGGGGCGAAAATCAGAGGAGGATCAACAGTATGCCACTACGAGGAGTAAGAGAAGTGTGAAAAAGCTGATGTGAAGAAACAGGGGAGAAAATACGAGGAGCAAGAAAAAAAAGCAAAATACAAAAACGAGGAGAACACAAGGGGCGAAAATCAGAGGAGGATCAAAAGTGTGGCACTAGCTGGAGTAAGAGAAGTGTGAAAAACCCGAGGCGAAGAAACAGGGGAGAAGAATACGCGGAGCAAGAAAAAAAAAGCAAAATACAAAAACGAGGAGAACACAAGGGGCGAAAATCAGAGGAGGATCATCAGTATGCCACTACGAGGAGCAAGAGAAGTGTGAAAAACCCGAGGTGAAGAAACAGGGGAGAAGAATACGAGGAGCAAGGAAAAAAAAGCAAAATACAAAAACGAGGAGAACACAAGGGGCGAAAATCAGAGGAGGATCAACAGTATGCCACTACGAGGAGCAAGAGAAGTGTGAAAAACCCGAGGTGAAGAAACAGGGGAGAAGAATACGAGGAGCAAGGAAAAAAAAGCAAAATACAAAAACGAGGAGAACACAAGGGGCGAAAATCAGAGGAGGATCAACAGTATACCACTACGAGGAGCAAGAGAAGTGTGAAAAACCCGAGGCGAAGAAACAGGGGAGAAGAATACGAGGAGCAAGAAAAAAAAGCAAAATACAAAAACGAGGAGAACACAAGGGGCGAAAATCAGAGGAGGATCAAAAGTGTGGCACTACGTGGAGTAAGAGAAGTGTGAAAAACCCGAGGCAAAGAAACAGGGGAGAAGAATACGAGGAGCAAGAAAAAAAAAGCAAAATACAAAAACGAGGAGAACACAAGGGGCGAAAATCAGAGGAGGATCAAGAGTGTGGCACTAGGTGGAGTAAGAGAAGTGTGAAAAACCCGAGGCGAAGAAACAGGGGAGAAGAATACGCGGAGCAAGAAAAAAAAAGCAAAATACAAAAACGAGGAGAACACAAGGGGCGAAAATCAGAGGAGGATCAACAGTATGCCCGAACGAGGAGTAAGAGAACTGTGAAAAAGCTGATGTGAAGAAACAGGGGAGAAGAATACGAGGAGCAAGAAAAAAAAAGCAAAATACAAAAACGAGGAGAACACAAGGGGCGAAAATCAGAGGAGGATCAACAGTATGCCACTACGAGGAGTAAGAGAAGTGTGAAAAACCTGAGGTGAAGAAACAGGGGAGAAGAATACGAGGAGCAAGAAAAAACAAGCAAAATACAAAAACGAGGAGAACACAAGGGGCGAAAATCAGAGGAGGATCAAAAGTGTGGCACTACGTGGAGTAAGAGAAGTGTGAAAAACCGGAGGCGAAGAAACAGGGGAGAAGAATACGAGGAGCAAGGAAAAAAAAGCAAAATACAAAAACGAGGAGAACACAAGGGGCGAAAATCAGAGGAGGATCAACAGTATGCCACTACGAGGAGTAAGAGAAGTGTGAAAAAGCTGATGTGAAGAAACAGGGGAGAAGAATATGAGGAGCAAGAAAAAAAAAGCAAAATACAAAAACGAGGAGAACACAAGGGGCGAAAATCAGAGGAGGATCAAAAGTGTGGCACTACGAGGAGCAAGAGAAGTGTGAAAAACCCGAGGCGAAGAAACACGGGAGAAGAATACGAGGAACAAGAAAAAACAAGCAAAGTACAAAAACGAGGAGAACACAAGGGGCGAAAATCAGAGGAGGATCAAAAGTGTGGCACTAGGTGGAGTAAGAGAAGTGTGAAAAACCCGAGGCGAAGAAACAGGGGAGAAGAATACGAGGAGCAAGGAAAAAAAAGCAAAATACAAAAACGAGGAGAACACAAGGGGCGAAAATCAGAGGAGGATCAAAACTGTGGCACTAGGTGGAGTAAGAGAAGTGTGAAAAACCCGAGGCGAAGAAACAGGGGAGAAGAATACGCGGAGCAAGAAAAAAAAAGCAAAATACAAAAACGAGGAGAACACAAGGGGCGAAAATCAGAGGAGGATCAACAGTAAGCCACTACGAGGAGTAAGAGAACTGTGAAAAAGCTGATGTGAAGAAACAGGGGAGAAGAATACGAGGAGCAAGAAAAAAAAAGCAAAATACAAAAACGAGGAGAACACAAGGGGCGAAAATCAGAGGAGGATCAACAGTATGCCACTACGAGGAGTAAGAGAAGTGTGAAAAAGCTGATGTGAAGAAACAGGGGAGAAAATACGAGGAGCAGGAAAAAAAAGCAAAATACAAAAACGAGGAGAACACAAGGGGCGAAAATCAGAGGAGGATCAACATTATGCCACTACGAGGAGCAAGAGAAGTGTGAAAATCCCGAGGCGAAGAAACAGGGGAGAAGAATACGAGGAGCAAGAAAAAAAAAGCAAAATACAAAAACGAGGAGAACACGTGATTCCCACGTGATGCCCTCGTGATTCCCACGTGATTCCCACGTGATGGCCACGTGATTCCCACGTGATGCCCACGTGTTGACCACGTGTTTGCCACGTGATTCCCACGTGATTCACAGGTGATGCCCACGTGATTCCCACGTGATTCCCACGTGATGCCCACGTGATGCCCACGTGATTCCCACGTGATGGCCACGTGATGCCCACGTGATGGCCACGTGATGCCCACGTGATTTCCACGTGATTCCCACGTGATGCCCACGTGATGCCTACGTGATTCCCACGTGATTCCCACGTGATGCCCACGTGATGCCCATGTGATGGCCACGTGATTCCCACGTGTTGCCCACGTGATTCCCACCTGATTCCCACGTGATTCCCACGTGATGGCCACGTGATTCCCACAGATTCCCATGTGATGCCCACGTGATGCCCACGTGATTCCCAAGTGATTCCCACGTGATGGCCACGTGATGCCCACGTAATTCCCACGTGATGCCCACGTCATTCCCACGTGATTCCCACATGTTGCCCACGTGATTCTCACGTGATTCCCACGTGATGGCCACGTGTTTCCCACGTGTTGCCCACGTGATGCCCACGTGTTTCCCACATATTGCCCACGTGATTCCCACTTGATTCCCACGTGATTCTCACGTGATGCCCACGTGATTCCCACGTGATTCCCACGTGATGGCCACGTGATTTCCACGTGATTCCCACGTGATGCTCACGTGATTCCCACGTGATGGCCACGTGATTCCCACGTGTTGCCCACGTGATGCCCACGTGATGCCCACGTGATTCCCACGTGATGGCCACGTGATTCCCACGTGATGCCCATGTGTTGACCACGTGTTTGCCACGTGATTCCCACGTGATTCACAGGTGATGCCCACGTGATTCCCACGTGATTCCCACGTGATGCCCACGTGATTCCCACGTGATGGCCACGTGATTCCCACGTGATTCCCACGTGATGCCCACGTGATTCCCACGTGATTCCCACGTGATGCATACGTGTTTCCCACGTGTTGCCCACGTGATGCCCACGTGATTCCCAAGTGATTCCCACGTGTTGCCCACGTGATTCCCATGTGATTCCCACTGTTGCCCACGTGATTCCCACGTGATGCCCACGTGATTCCCATGTGTTGCCCACGTGATGCCCACGTGATGCCCACGTGATACCCTCGTGATTCCCCCGTGATTCCCACGTGATTCCCACGTGATGGCCACCTGATTCCCACGTGATTCCCACGTGTTGCCCACGTGATACCCACCTGATGCCCACGTGATTCCCACGTGATTCCCACATGATGGCCACGTGATTCCCACGTGTTTCCCACGTGATTCCCACGTGATTCCCAAGTGATGGCCACGTGATTCTCACGTGATTCCCACGTGATTCCCACGTGATACCCACCTGATGCCCACATTATTCCCACGTGATTCCCACATGATGGCCAGGTGATTCCCACGTGTTGCCCACGTGATTCCCACGTGATTCCCACTTGATTCCCACGTGATTCCCACGTGACTCCCAAGTGATTCTCACGTGATTCCCACGTGATTCCCACGTGATTTCCACGTGTTGCCCAGGTGATGCCCACGTGATGCCCACGTGATTCCCATGTGATTCCAACGTGATGCCCACGTGATTCCCACGTGACTCCAAACTGATTCTCACGTGATGCCCACGTGAAGACCACGTGATGCCCACGTTACACCTTCGTGATGCCCAAGTGATTCCAACGGGATCAGAGAAGCATAAAAGTGTAAAAATACGAGGAGCAAGAAAAGTGTGAAAAATCCCAGGAGGAGAAATAGGGGAGAAAAATATGAAGAGCGAAAAAAAAAAAAACACAAAAATACGAGGAGTAGAAAAGTGGGGAAAATAAGTGGAGCCTCAAAAGTGTGAAAATACGAGGAGAAAGAAAATAGTGAAAAACACGAGGAGCAAGAAAAGGGAAGAAATATATGAGGAGCAAAAAACAAAAACAAAAACAAAAAATACGAGGAGCAGAAAAGTGTGAAAAATAAGAGGAGCATCAAACGTGTGAAAATACGAGGAGCAAGAAAAGTGTGAAAAACACGAGGAGCAAGAAAAGGGAAGAAACATACGAGGAGCAAAAAAAAAAAACAGAAAAATACGAGGAGCAGAAAAGTGTGAAAAATAAGAGGAGCATGAAAAGTGTGAAAATACGAGGAGCAACAAATGTGTGAAAAACCTGAGGTTAAGAAAAAGGGGAGAAGAATACGAGGAGCAAGAAAAAAAAAGCAAAATACATAAACGAGGAGAACACAAGGGGCGAAAATGAGAGGAGGATCAACAGTATGCCACTACGAGGAGCAAGAGAAGTGTGAAAAACCCGAAGCGAAGAAACAGGGGAGAAGAATACGAGGAGCAAGAAAAAAAGTAAAATACAAAAACGAGGAGAACACAAGGGGCGAAAATCAGAGGAGGATCAAAAGTGTGGCACTAGGTGGAGTAAGAGAAGTGTGAAAAACGCGAGGAGAAGAAACAGGGGAGAAGAATACGAGGAGCAAGAAAAAAAAGCAAAATACAAAAACGAGGAGAACACAAGTGGCGAAAATCAGAGGAGGATCAAAAGTGTGGCATTACGTGGAGTAAGAGAAGTGTGAAAAACCCAAGGCGAAGAAACAGGGGAGAAGAATACGAGGAGCAAGAAAAAGAAAGCAAAATACAAAAACGAGGAGAACCAAAGGGGCGAAAATCAGAGGAGGATCAACAGTGTGCCACTACGAGGAGCATGAGAAGTGTGAAAAACCCAAGGCGAAGAAACAGGGGAGAAGAATACGAGGAGCAAGAAAAAAAGCAAAATACAAAAACGAGGAGAACACAAGGGGCGAAAATCAGAGGAGGATCAAAAGTGTCGCACTACATGGAGTAAGAGAAGTGTGAAAAACCCGAGGGGAAGAAACAGGGGAGAAGAATACGAGGAGCAAGAAAAAAAAAGCAAAATACAAAAACGAGGAGAACACAAGGGGCGAAAATCAGAGGAGGA
Organism: Cervus elaphus; assembly: GCF_910594005.1. Taxonomy (NCBI): domain Eukaryota; kingdom Metazoa; phylum Chordata; class Mammalia; order Artiodactyla; family Cervidae; genus Cervus; species Cervus elaphus. The sequence goes on from NC_057836.1 coordinate 84,213,942, forward strand.
TCAAAAGTGTGGCACTACGAGGAGTACGAGAAGTGTGAAAAAGCTGATGTGAAGAAACAGGGGAGAAGAATACGAGGAGCAAGAAAAAAAAGCAAAATACAAAAACGAGGAGAACACAAGGGGCGAAAATCAGAGGAGGATCAAAAGTGTGGCACTACGTGGAGTAAGAGAAGTGTGAAAAACCCGAGGCAAAGAAACAGGGGAGAAGAATACGAGGAGAAAGAAAAAAAAAAGCAAAATACAAAAACGAGGAGAACACAAGGGGCGAAAATCAGAGGAGGATCAGCAGTATGCCACTACGAGGAGTAAGAGAAGTGTGAAAAAGCTGATGTGAAGAAACAGGGGAGAAGAATACGAGGAGCAAGAAAAAAAAAGCAAAATACAAAAACGAGGAGAACACAAGGGGCGAAAATCAGAGGAGGATCAACAGTATGCCACTACGAGGAGCAAGAGAAGTGTGAAAAACACGAGGCGGAGAAACAGGGGAGAAGAATACGAGGAGCAAGAAAAAAAGCAAAATACAAAAACGAGGAGAACACAAGGGGCGAAAATCAGAGGAGGATCAACTGTATGCCACTACGTGGAGTAAGAGAAGTGTGAAAAACCCGAGGCGAAGAAACAGGGGAGAAAAATATGAGGAGCAAGAAAAAAAAGCAAAATACAAAAACGAGGAGAACACCAGGGGCGAAAATCAGAGGAGGATCAATAGTGTGGCACAACAAGGAGCAAGAGCAGTGTGAAAATCCTGATGTGAAGAAACAGGGGAGAAGAATACGAGGAGCAAGAAAAAAAAGCAAAATACAAAAACGAGGAGAACACAAGGGGCGAAAATCAGAGGAGGATCAAAAGTGTGGCCCTACAAGGAGCAAGAGCAGTGTGAAAATCCTGATGTGAAGAAACAGGGGAGAAGAATACAAGGAGCAAGAAAAAAAAGCAAAATACATAAACGAGGAGAACACAAGGGGCGAAAATCAGAGGAGGATCAACAGTACGCCACTACGAGGAGCAAGAGAAGTGTGAAAAACCCGAGGCGAAAAAACAGGGGAGAAGAATACGAGGAGCAAGAAAAAAAAAGCAAAATACAAAAACGAGGAGAACACTAGGGGCGAAGATCAGAGGAGGATCAACGTGTGGCACTACGAGGAGCAAGAGAACTGTGAAAAACCCGAGTCGAAGAAACAGGGGAGAAGAATACGAGGAGAAAGAAAATAAAAGCAAAATACAATATCGAGGAGAACACAAGGGGCGAAAATCAGAGGAGGATCAACAGTATGCCACTATGAGGAGCAAGAGAAGAGTGAAAAACCCGAGGTGAAGAAACAGGAGAGAAGAATACGAGGAGCAAGAAAAAAAAAGCAAAATACAAAAACGAAGAGAACACAAGGGGCGAAAATCAGAGGAGGATCAACAGTGTGGCACTACAAGGAGCAAGAGCAGTGTGAAAAACCCGAGGCGAAGAAACAGAGGAGAAGAATACGGGGAGCAAGAAAAAAAAAGCAAAATACAAAAACGAGGAGCAGACAAGTGGGGAAAATCAGAGGAGAATCAAATGTATGCCAATACAAGGAGCAAGAGCAGTGTGAAAAACCCGAGTTGAAGAAACAGGGGAGAAGAATACGAGGAGCAAGAAAGAAAAAGCAAAAGACAAGAACGAGGAGCAGACAAGGGTTGGAAATCAGAGGAGAATCAACAGTATGCAACTACGAGGAGCAAGAGCATTGTGAAAAACCCGAGGCGAAGATTCCCACGTGATTCCCAAGTGATTCTCACGTGATGCCCACATGATTCCCACGTAATTCCCACGTGATTCCCACGTGATGCCCACCTGATGCTCACGTGATGCCCACGTGTTGCCCACGTGATGCCCACGTGATTCCCACGTGTTGCCCACGTGATTCCCACGTGATTCCCACGTGATGGCCACGTGATGCCCACGTGATTCTCACGTGATGGCCACGTGATTCCCACGTGATGCCCACGTGATTCCCACGTGATTCCCACGTGATGCCCACGTGATGGCCACTTGATGCCCACGTGATTCCCACGTGATTCCCACGTGATTCCAACGTGATTCCCACGTGATGCCCACGTGATTCCCACGTGATTCCCACGTGATGCCCAAGTGATGCCCACGTGATTCCCACGTGATGGCCACGTGATTCCCACGTGATGGCCACGTGATTCCCACGTGATTCCCACGTGATTCCCACGTGATGCCCACGTGATGCCCACGTGATTCCCACGTGATGGCCACGTGATGGCCACGTGATGCCCACGTGATTCCCACGTGATGGCCACGCGATGCCCACGTGATGGCCACGTGATTCCCACGTGATGCCCACGTGATTCCCACGTGATGCCCACGTGAGGCCTACGTGATTCCCACGTGATTCCCACGTGATGCCCACGTGATGCCCATGTGATGGCCACGTGATTCCCACGTGTTGCCCACGTGATTCCCACCTGATTCCCACGTGATTCCCACGTGATGGCCACGTGATTCCCACGTGATTCCCATGTGATGCCCACGTGATGCCCACGTGATTCCCAAGTGATTCCCACGTGATGGCCACGTGATGCCCACGTAATTCCCACGTGATGCCCACGTCATTCCCACGTGATTCCCACATGTTGCCCACGTGATTCTCACGTGATTCCCACGTGATGGCCACGTGTTTCCCACGTGTTGCCCACGTGATGCCCACGTGTTTCCCACATATTGCCCACATGATTCCTACTTGATTCCCACGTGATTCTCACGTGATGCCCACGTGATTCCCACGTGATTCCCACGTGATGGCCACGTGATTTCCACGTGATGCCCACGTGATGCCCACGTGATTCCCACGTGATGCCCACGTGATTCCCACGTGATGGCCACGTGATTCCCACGTGTTGCCCACGTGATTCCCACGTGATGCCCTCGTGATTCCCACGTGATTCCCACGTGATGGCCACGTGGTTCCCACGTGATGCCCACGTGTTGACCACGTGTTTGCCACGTGATTCCCACGTGATTCACAGGTGATGCCCACGTGATTCCCACGTGATTCCCACGTGATTCCCACGTGTTGCCCACGTGATTCCCACCTGATTCCCACGTGATTCCCACGTGATGGCCACGTGATGCCCACGTGATTCCCACGTGATTCCCACGTGATGCCCACGTGATGCCCACGTGATGGCCACGTGATTCCCACGTGTTGCCCACGTGATTCCCACCTGATTCCCACGTGATTCCCACGTGATGGCCACGTGATTCCCACAGATTCCCATGTGATGCCCACGTGATGCCCACGTGATTCCCAAGTGATTCCCACGTGATGGCCACGTGATGCCCACGTAATTCCCACGTGATGCCCACGTCATTCCCACGTGATTCCCACGTGATTCCCACATGTTGCCCACGTGATTCTCACGTGATTCCCACGTGATGGCCACGTGTTTCCCACGTGTTGCCCACGTGATGCCCACGTGTTTCCCACATATTGCCCACGTGATTCCCACTTGATTCCCACGTGATTCTCACGTGATGCCCACGTGATTCCCACGTGATTCCCACGTGATGGCCACGTGATTTCCACGTGATTCCCACGTGATGCCCACGTGATTCCCACGTGATGGCCACGTGATTCCCACGTGTTGCCCACGTGATGCCCACGTGATTCCCACGTGATGGCCACGTGATTCCCACGTGATGCCCACGTGTTGACCACGTGTTTGCCACGTGATTCCCACGTGATTCACAGGTGATGCCCACGTGATTCCCACGTGATTCCCACGTGATGCCCACGTGATGCCCACGTGATTCCCACGTGATGGCCACGTGATTCCCACGTGATTCCCACGTGATGCCCACGTGATTTCCACGTGATTCCCACGTGATTCCCACGTGATGCATACGTGTTTCCCACGTGTTGCCCACGTGATGCCCACGTGATTCCCAAGTGATTCCCACGTGTTGCCCACGTGATTCCCATGTGATTCCCACTGTTGCCCACGTGATTCCCACGTGATGCCCACGTGATTCCCATGTGTTGCCCACGTGATGCCCACGTGATGCCCACGTGATACCCTCGTGATTCCCCCGTGATTCCCACGTGATTCCCACGTGATGGCCACCTGATTCCCACGTGATTCCCACGTGTTGCCCACGTGATACCCACCTGATGCCCACATTATTCCCACGTGATTCCCACATGATGGCCACGTGATTCCCACGTATTTCCCACGTGATTCCCACGTGATTCCCAAGTGATGGCCACGTGATTCTCACGTGATTCCCACGTGATTCCCACGTGATACCCACCTGATGCCCACATTATTCCCACGTGATTCCCACATGATGGCCAGGTGATTCCCACGTGTTGCCCACGTGATTCCCACGTGATTCCCACTTGATGCCCACGTGATTCCCACGTGACTCCCAAGTGATTCTCACGTGATTCCCACGTGATTCCCACGTGATTTCCACGTGTTGCCCAGGTGATGCCCACGTGATGCCCACGTGATTCCCATGTGATTCCAACGTGATGCCCACGTGATTCCCACGTGATGGCCACCTGATTCCCACGTGATTCCCACGTGTTGCCCACGTGATTCCCACCTGATGCCCACATTATTCCCACGTGATTCCCACATGATGGCCACGTGATTCCCACGTGTTTCCCACGTGATTCCCACGTGATTCCCAAGTGATGGCCACGTGATTCTCACGTGATTCCCACGTGATTCCCACGTGATACCCACCTGATGCCCACATTATTCCCACGTGATTCACACATGATGGCCAGGTGATTCCCACGTGTTGCCCACGTGATTCCCACGTGATTCCCACTTGATGCCCACGTGATTCCCACGTGACTCCCAAGTGATTCTCACGTGATTCCCACGTGATTCCCACGTGATTTCCACGTGTTGCCCAGGTGATGCCCACGTGATGCCCACGTGATTCCCATGTGATTCCAACGTGATGCCCACGTGATTCCCACGTGACTCCAAACTGATTCTCACGTGATGCCCACGTGAAGACCACGTGATGCCCACGTTACACCCACGTGATGCCCAAGTGATTCCAACGGGATCAGAGAAGCATAAAAGTGTAAAAATACGAGGAGCAAGAAAAGTGTGAAAAATCCAAGGAGAAGAAATAGGGGAGAAAAATATGAGGAGCGAAAAAAAAAAAACACAAAAATACGAGGAGTAGAAAAGTGGGGAAAAAAAGTGGAGCCTCAAAAGTGTGAAAATACGAGGAGAAAGAAAATAGTGAAAAACACGAGGAGCAAGAAAAGGGAAGAAATATATGAGGAGCAAAAAACAAAAACAAAAACAAAAAATACGAGGAGCAGAAAAGTGTGAAAAATAAGAGGAGCATCAAACGTGTGAAAATACGAGGAGCAAGAAAAGTGTGAAAAACACGAGGAGCAAGAAAAGGGAAGAAACATACGAGGAGCAAAAAAAAAAAACAGAAAAATACGAGGAGCAGAAAAGTGTGAAAAATAAGAGGAGCATGAAAAGTGTGAAAATACGAGGAGCAACAAATGTGTGAAAAACCTGAGGTTAAGAAAAAGGGGAGAAGAATACGAGGAGCAAGAAAAAAAAAGCAAAATACATAAACGAGGAGAACACAAGGGGCGAAAATGAGAGGAGGATCAACAGTATGCCACTACGAGGAGCAAGAGAAGTGTGAAAAACCCGAAGCGAAGAAACAGGGGAGAAGAATACGAGGAGCAAGAAAAAAAGTAAAATACAAAAACGAGGAGAACACAAGGGGCGAAAATCAGAGGAGGATCAAAAGTGTGGCACTAGGTGGAGTAAGAGAAGTGTGAAAAACGCGAGGAGAAGAAACAGGGGAGAAGAATACGAGGAGCAAGAAAAAAAAGCAAAATACAAAAACGAGGAGAACACAAGTGGCGAAAATCAGAGGAGGATCAAAAGTGTGGCATTACGTGGAGTAAGAGAAGTGTGAAAAACCCAAGGCGAAGAAACAGGGGAGAAGAATACGAGGAGCAAGAAAAAGAAAGCAAAATACAAAAACGAGGAGAACCAAAGGGGCGAAAATCAGAGGAGGATCAACAGTGTGCCACTACGAGGAGCATGAGAAGTGTGAAAAACCCAAGGCGAAGAAACAGGGGAGAAGAATACGAGGAGCAAGAAAAAAAGCAAAATACAAAAACGAGGAGAACACAAGGGGCGAAAATCAGAGGAGGATCAAAAGTGTCGCACTACATGGAGTAAGAGAAGTGGGAAAAACCCGAGGGGAAGAAACAGGGGAGAAGAATACGAGGAGCAAGAAAAAAAAAAGCAAAATACAAAAACGAGGAGAACACAAGGGGCGAAAATCAGAGGAGGATCAAAAGTGTGGCACTACGAGGAGTACGAGAAGTGTGAAAAAGCTGATGTGAAGAAACAGGGGAGAAGAATACGAGGAGCAAGAAAAAAAAGCAAAATACAAAAACGAGGAGAACACAAGGGGCGAAAATCAGAGGAGGATCAAAACTGTGGCACTACGTGGAGTAAGAGAAGTGTGAAAAACCCGAGGCAAAGAAACAGGGGAGAAGAATACGAGGAGAAAGAAAAAAAAAAGCAAAATACAAAAACGAGGAGAACACAAGGGGCGAAAATCAGAGGAGGATCAGCAGTATGCCACTACGAGGAGTAAGAGAAGTGTGAAAAAGCTGATGTGAAGAAACAGGGGAGAAGAATACGAGGAGCAAGAAAAAAAAAGCAAAATACAAAAACGAGGAGAACACAAGGGGCGAAAATCAGAGGAGGATCAACAGTATGCCACTACGAGGAGCAAGAGAAGTGTGAAAAACACGAGGCGGAGAAACAGGGGAGAAGAATACGAGGAGCAAGAAAAAAAGCAAAATACAAAAACGAGGAGAACACAAGGGGCGAAAATCAGAGGAGGATCAACTGTATGCCACTACGTGGAGTAAGAGAAGTGTGAAAAACCCGAGGCGAAGAAACAGGGGAGAAAAATATGAGGAGCAAGAAAAATAAAGCAAAATACAAAAACGAGGAGAACACCAGGGGCGAAAATCAGAGGAGGATCAATAGTGTGGCACAACAAGGAGCAAGAGCAGTGTGAAAATCCTGATGTGAAGAAACAGGGGAGAAGAATACGAGGAGCAAGAAAAAAAAGCAAAATACAAAAACGAGGAGAACACAAGGGGCGAAAATCAGAGGAGGATCAAAAGTGTGGCCCTACAAGGAGCAAGAGCAGTGTGAAAATCCTGATGTGAAGAAACAGGGGAGAAGAATACAAGGAGCAAGAAAAAAAAGCAAAATACATAAACGAGGAGAACACAAGGGGCGAAAATCAGAGGAGGATCAACAGTACGCCACTACGAGGAGCAAGAGAAGTGTGAAAAACCCGAGGCGAAAAAACAGGGGAGAAGAATACGAGGAGCAAGAAAAAAAAAGCAAAATACAAAAACGAGGAGAACACTAGGGGCGAAGATCAGAGGAGGATCAACGTGTGGCACTACGAGGAGCAAGAGAACTGTGAAAAACCCGAGTCGAAGAAACAGGGGAGAAGAATACGAGGAGAAAGAAAATAAAAGCAAAATACAATATCGAGGAGAACACAAGGGGCGAAAATCAGAGGAGGATCAACAGTATGCCACTATGAGGAGCAAGAGAAGAGTGAAAAACCCGAGGTGAAGAAACAGGAGAGAAGAATACGAGGAGCAAGAAAAAAAAAGCAAAATACAAAAACGAAGAGAACACAAGGGGCGAAAATCAGAGGAGGATCAACAGTGTGGCACTACAAGGAGCAAGAGCAGTGTGAAAAACCCGAGGCGAAGAAACAGAGGAGAAGAATACGGGGAGCAAGAAAAAAAAAGCAAAATACAAAAACGAGGAGCAGACAAGTGGGGAAAATCAGAGGAGAATCAAATGTATGCCAATACAAGGAGCAAGAGCAGTGTGAAAAACCCGAGTTGAAGAAACAGGGGAGAAGAATACGAGGAGCAAGAAAGAAAAAGCAAAAGACAAGAACGAGGAGCAGACAAGGGTTGGAAATCAGAGGAGAATCAACAGTATGCAACTACGAGGAGCAAGAGCATTGTGAAAAACCCGAGGCGAAGATTCCCACGTGATTCCCAAGTGATTCTCACGTGATGCCCACATGATTCCCACGTAATTCCCACGTGATTCCCACGTGATGCCCACCTGATGCCCACGTGATGCCCACGTGTTGCCCACGTGATGCCCACGTGATTCCCACGTGTTGCCCACGTGATTCCCACGTGATTCCCACGTGATGGCCACGTGATGCCCACGTGATTCTCACGTGATGGCCACGTGATTCCCACGTGATGCCCACGTGATTCCCACGTGATTCCCACGTGATGCCCACGTGATGGCCACTTGATGCCCACGTGATTCCCACGTGATTCCCACGTGATTCCAACGTGATTCCCACGTGATGCCCACGTGATTCCCACGTGATTCCCACGTGATGCCCAAGTGATGCCCACGTGATTCCCACGTGATGGCCACGTGATTCCCACGTGATTCCCACGTGATTCCCACGTGATTCCCACGTGATGCCCACGTGATTCCCACGTGATGGCCACGTGATGGCCACGTGATGCCCACGTGATTCCCACGTGATGGCCACGCGATGCCCACGTGATGGCCACGTGATTCCCACGTGATGCCCACGTGATTCCCACGTGATGCCCACGTGAGGCCTACGTGATTCCCACGTGATTCCCACGTGATGCCCACGTGATGCCCATGTGATGGCCACGTGATTCCCACGTGTTGCCCACGTGATTCCCACCTGATTCCCACGTGATTCCCACGTGATGGCCACGTGATTCCCACGTGATTCCCATGTGATGCCCACGTGATGCCCACGTGATTCCCAAGTGATTCCCACGTGATGGCCACGTGATGCCCACGTAATTCCCACGTGATGCCCACGTCATTCCCACGTGATTCCCACATGTTGCCCACGTGATTCTCACGTGATTCCCACGTGATGGCCACGTGTTTCCCACGTGTTGCCCACGTGATGCCCACGTGTTTCCCACATATTGCCCACATGATTCCTACTTGATTCCCACGTGATTCTCACGTGATGCCCACGTGATTCCCACGTGATTCCCACGTGATGGCCACGTGATTTCCACGTGATGCCCACGTGATGCCCACGTGATTCCCACGTGATGCCCACGTGATTCCCACGTGATGGCCACGTGATTTCCACGTGTTGCCCACGTGATTCCCACGTGATGCCCTCGTGATTCCCACGTGATTCCCACGTGATGGCCACGTGATTCCCACGTGATGCCCACGTGTTGACCACGTGTTTGCCATGTGATTCCCACGTGATTCACAGGTGATGCCCACGTGATTCCCACGTGATTCCCACGTGATGCCCACGTGATGCCCACGTGATTCCCACGTATTGGCCACGTGATTCCCACGTGATGGCCACGTGATGCCCACGTGATTTCCACGTGATTCCCACGTGATGCCCACGTGATGCCAACGTGATTCCCACGTGATTCCCACGTGATGCCCACGTGATGCCCATGTGATGGCCACGTGATTCCCACGTGTTGCCCACGTGATTCCCACCTGATTCCCACGTGATTCCCACGTGATGGCCACGTGATTCCCACAGATTCCCATGTGATGCCCACGTGATGCCCACGTGATTCCCAAGTGATTCCCACGTGATGGCCACGTGATGCCCACGTAATTCCCACGTGATGCCCACGTGATTCCCACGTGATTCCCACGTGATTCCCACATGTTGCCCACGTGATTCTCACGTGATGGCCACGTGTTTCCCACGTGTTGCCCACGTGATGCCCACGTGTTTCCCACATATTGCCCACGTGATTCCCACTTGATTCCCACGTGATGCCCACGTGATTCCCACGTGATTCCCACGTGATGGCCACGTGATTCCCACGTGATTCCCACGTGATGCCCACGTGATTCCCACGTGATGGCCACGTGATTCCCACGTGTTGCCCACGTGATGCCCACGTGATTCCCACGTGATGGCCACGTGATTCCCACGTGATGCCCACGTGTTGACCACGTGTTTGCCACGTGATTCCCACGTGATTCACAGGTGATGCCCACGTGATTCCCACGTGATTCCCACGTGATGCCCACGTGATGCCCACGTGATTCCCACGTGATGGCCACGTGATTCCCACGTGATTCCCACGTGATGCCCACGTGATTTCCACGTGATTCCCACGTGATTCCCACGTGATGCATACGTGTTTCCCACGTGTTGCCCACGTGATGCCCACGTGATTCCCAAGTGATTCCCACGTGTTGCCCACGTGATTCCCATGTGATTCCCACTGTTGCCCACGTGATTCCCACGTGATGCCCACGTGATTCCCATGTGTTGCCCACGTGATGCCCACGTGATGCCCACGTGATACCCTCGTGATTCCCCCGTGATTCCCACGTGATTCCCACGTGATGGCCACCTGATTCCCACGTGATTCCCACGTGTTGCCCACGTGATACCCACCTGATGCCCACATTATTCCCACGTGATTCCCACATGATGGCCACGTGATTCCCACGTATTTCCCACGTGATTCCCACGTGATTCCCAAGTGATGGCCACGTGATTCTCACGTGATTCCCACGTGATTCCCACGTGATACCCACCTGATGGCCAGGTGATTCCCACGTGTTGCCCACGTGATTCCCACGTGATTCCCACTTGATGCCCACGTGATTCCCACGTGACTCCCAAGTGATTCTCACGTGATTCCCACGTGATTCCCACGTGATTTCCACGTGTTGCCCACGTGATGCCCACGTGATGCCCACGTGATTCCCATGTGATTCCAACGTGATGCCCACGTGATTCCCACGTGATGGCCACCTGATTCCCACGTGATTCCCACGTGTTGCCCACGTGATACCCACCTGATGCCCACATTATTCCCACGTGATTCCCACATGATGGCCACGTGATTCCCACGTGTTTCCCACGTGATTCCCACGTGATTCCCAAGTGATGGCCACGTGATTCTCACGTGATTCCCACGTGATTCCCACGTGATTCCCACCTGATGCCCACATTATTCCCACGTGATTCACACATGATGGCCAGGTGATTCCCACGTGTTGCCCACGTGATTCCCACGTGATTCCCACTTGATGCCCACGTGATTCCCACGTGACTCCCAAGTGATTCTCACGTGATTCCCACGTGATTCCCACGTGATTTCCACGTGTTGCCCAGGTGATGCCCACGTGATGCCCACGTGATTCCCATGTGATTCCAACGTGATGCCCACGTGATTCCCACGTGACTCCAAACTGATTCTCACGTGATGCCCACGTGAAGACCACGTGATGCCCACGTTACACCCACGTGATGCCCAAGTGATTCCAACGGGATCAGAGAAGCATAAAAGTGTAAAAATACGAGGAGCAAGAAAAGTGTGAAAAATCCCAGGAGGAGAAATAGGGGAGAAAAATATGAGGAGCGAAAAAAAAAAAAAACACAAAAATACGAGGAGTAGAAAAGTGGGGAAAATAAGTGGAGCCTCAAAAGTGTGAAAATACGAGGAGAAAGAAAATAGTGAAAAACACGAGGAGCAAGAAAAGGGAAGAAATATATGAGGAGCAAAAAACAAAAACAAAAACAAAAAATACGAGGAGCAGAAAAGTGTGAAAAATAAGAGGAGCATCAAACGTGTGAAAATACGAGGAGCAAGAAAAGTGTGAAAAACACGAGGAGCAAGAAAAGGGAAGAAACATACGAGGAGCAAAAAAAAAAAAAACAGAAAAATACGAGGAGCAGAAAAGTGTGAAAAATAAGAGGAGCATGAAAAGTGTGAAAATACGAGGAGCAACAAATGTGTGAAAAACCTGAGGTTAAGAAAAAGGGGAGAAGAATACGAGGAGCAAGAAAAAAAAAGCAAAATACATAAACGAGGAGAACACAAGGGGCGAAAATCAGAGGAGGATCAACAGTATGCCACTACGAGGAGCAAGAGAAGTGTGAAAAACCCGAAGCGAAGAAACAGGGGAGAAGAATACGAGGAGCAAGAAAAAAAGTAAAATACAAAAACGAGGAGAACACAAGGGGCGAAAATCAGAGGAGGATCAAAAGTGTGGCACTAGGTGGAGTAAGAGAAGTGTGAAAAACGCGAGGAGAAGAAACAGGGGAGAAGAATACGAGGAGCAAGAAAAAAAAGCAAAATACAAAAACGAGGAGAACACAAGTGGCGAAAATCAGAGGAGGATCAAAAGTGTGGCATTACGTGGAGTAAGAGAAGTGTGAAAAACCCAAGGTGAAGAAACAGGGGAGAAGAATACGAGGAGCAAGAAAAAGAAAGCAAAATACAAAAATGAGGAGAACACAAGGGGCGAAAATCAGAGGAGGATCAACAGTGTGCCACTACGAGGAGCATGAGAAGTGTGAAAAACCCGAGGCGAAGAAACAGGGGAGAAGAATACGAGGAGCAAGAAAAAAAGCAAAATACAAAAACGAGGAGAACACAAGGGGCGAAAATCAGAGGAGGATCAAAAGTGTCGCACTACGTGGAGTAAGAGAAGTGTGAAAAACCCGAGGGGAAGAAACAGGGGAGAAGAATACGAGGAGCAAGAAAAAAAAAGCAAAATACAAAAACGAGGAGAACACAAGGGGCGAAAATCAGAGGAGGATCAAAAGTGTGGCACTACGAGGAGTACGAGAAGTGTGAAAAAGCTGATGTGAAGAAACAGGGGAGAAGAATACGAGGAGCAAGAAAAAAAAGCAAAATACAAAAACGAGGAGAACACAAGGGGCGAAAATCAGAGGAGGATCAAAAGTGTGGCACTACGTGGAGTAAGAGAAGTGTGAAAAACCCGAGGCAAAGAAACAGGGGAGAAGAATACGAGGAGAAAGAAAAAAAAAGCAAAATACAAAAACGAGGAGAACACAAGGGGCGAAAATCAGAGGAGGATCAGCAGTATGCCACTACGAGGAGTAAGAGAAGTGTGAAAAAGCTGATGTGAAGAAACAGGGGAGAAGAATACGAGGAGCAAGAAAAAAAAAGCAAAATACAAAAACGAGGAGAACACAAGGGGCGAAAATCAGAGGAGGATCAACAGTATGCCACTACGAGGAGCAAGAGAAGTGTGAAAAACCCGAGGTGGAAAAACAGGGGAGAAGAATACGAGGAGTAAGAAAAAAAGCAAAATACAAAAACGAGGAGAACACAAGGGGCGAAAATCAGAGGAGGATCAACAGTATGCCACTACGAGGAGCAAGAGAAGTGTGAAAAACCCGAGGCGAAGAAACAGCAGAGAAGAATACGAGGAGCAAGAAAAAAAAGAAAATACAAAAACGAGGAGAACACAAGGGGCGAAAATCAGAGGAGGATCAAAAGTGTGGCACTAGCTGGAGTAAGAGAAGTGTGAAAAACCCGAGGTGAAGAAACAGGGGAGAAGATTACGAGGAGCAAGAAAAAAAAAGCAAAATACAAAAACGAGGAGAACACAAGGGGCGAAAATCAGAGGAGGATCAAAAGTGTGGCACTAGGTGGAGTAAGAGAAGTGTGAAAAACGCGAGGCGAAGAAACACGGGAGAAGAATACGAGGAGCGAGAACAAAAAAGCAAAATACAAAAACGAGGAGAACACAAGGGGCGAAAATCAGAGGAGGATCAAAAGTGTGGCACTAGGTGGAGTAAGAGAAGTGTGAAAAACCCGAGGCAAAGAAACAGGGGAGAAGAATACGAGGAGCAAGGAAAAAAAAGCAAAATACAAAAACGAGGAGAACACAAGGGGCGAAAATCAGAGGAGGATCAACAGTATGCCACTACGAGGAGTAAGAGAAGTGTGAAAAAGCTGATGTGAAGAAACAGGGGAGAAGAATACGGGGAGCAAGAAAAAAAAAGCAAAATACAAAAACGAGGAGAACACAAGGGGCGAAAATCAGAGGAGGATCAACAGTATGCCACTACGAGGAGCAAGAGAAGTGTGAAAAACCCGAGGCGAAGAAACAGGGGCGAAGAATACGAGGAGCAAGAAAAAAAAGCAAAATACAAAAACGAGGAGAACACAAGGGGCGAAAATCAGAGGAGGATCAAAAGTGTGGCACTACGAGGAGTAAGAGAAGTGTGAAAAAGCTGATGTGAAGAAACAGGGGAGAAGAATACGAGGAGCAAGAAAAAAAAGCAAAATACAAAAACGAGGAGAACACAAGGGGCGAAAATCAGAGGAGGATCAAACGTGTGGCACTACGTGGAGTAAGAGAAGTGTGAAAAACCCGAGGTGAAGAAACAGGGGAGAAGAATACGAGGAGCAAGAAAAACAAGCAAAATACAAAAACGAGGAGAACACAAGGGGCGAAAATCAGAGGAGGATCAAAAGTATGGCACTAGGTGGAGTAAGAGAAGTGTGAAAAACGCGAGGTGAAGAAACAGGGGAGAAGAATACGAGGAGCAAGAAAAAAAAGCAAAATACAAAAACGAGGAGAACACAAGGGGCGAAAATCAGAGGAGGATCAAAAGTGTGGCACTAGGTGGAGTAACAGAAGTGTGAAAAACCCGAAGCGAAGAAACAGGGGAGAAGAATACGAGGAGCAAGAAAAAAAAAGCAAAATACAAAAACGAGGAGAACACAAGGGGCGAAAATCAGAGGAGGATCAGCAGTATGCCACTACGAGGAGTAAGAGAAGTGTGAAAAAGCTGATGTGAAGAAACAGGGGAGAAGAATACGGGGAGCAAGAAAAAAAAAGCAAAATACAAAAACGAGGAGAACACAAGGGGAGAAAATCAGAGGAGGATCAACAGTATGCCACTACGAGGAGCAAGAGAAGTGTGAAAAACCCGTGGTGAAGAAACAGGGGAGAAGAATACGAGGAGCAAGAAAAAAAAAGCAAAATACAAAAACGAGGAGAACACAAGGGGCGAAAATCAGAGGAGGATCAACAGTATGCCACTACGAGGAGTAAGAGAAGTGTGAAAAAGCTGATATGAAGAAACAGGGGAGAAGAATACGAGGAGCAAGAAAAAAAAAGCAAAATACAAAAACGAGGAGAACACAAGGGGCGAAAATCAGAGGAGGATCAACAGTATGCCACTACGAGGAGCAAGAGAAGTGTGAAAAACCCGAGGCGAAGAAACAGGGGAGAAGAATACGAGGAGCAAGAAAAAAAAGCAAAATACAAAAACGAGGAGAACACAAGGGGCGAAAATCAGAGGAGGATCAAAAGTGTGGCACTACGTGGAGTAAGAGAAGTGTGAAAAACCCGAGGCGAAGAAACAGGGGAGAAGAATACGAGGAGCAAGCAAAAAAAGCAAAATACAAAAACGAGGAGAACACAAGGGGCGAAAATCAGAGGAGGATCAAAAGTGTGGCACTAGGTGGAGTAAGAGAAGTGTGAAAAACCCGAGGCGAAGAAACAGGGGAGAAGAGTACGAGGAGCAAGAAAAAAAAAGCAAAATACAAAAACGAGGAGAACACAAGGGGCGAAAATCAGAGGAGGATCAAAAGTGTGGCACTACGTGGAGTAAGAGCAGTGTGAAAAACCCGAGGGGAAGAAACACGGGAGAAGAATACGAGGAGCAAGAAAAAAAAAGCAAAATACAAAAACGAGGAGAAAACAAGGGGCGAAAATCGCAGGAGGATCAAAAGTCTGGCACTAGTTGGACTAAGAGAAGTCTGAAAAACCCGAGGCGAAGAAACAGGGGAGAAGAATACGAGGAGCAAGAAAAAAAAAGCAAAATACAAAAACGAGGAGAACACAAGGGGCGAAAATCAGAGGAGGATCAACAGTATGCCACTACGAGGAGCAAGAGAAGTGTGAAAAACCCGAGGCGAAGAAACAGGGGAGAAAAAAACGAGGAGCAAGAAAAAAAAGCAAAATACAAAAACGAGGAGAACACAAGGGGCGAAAATCAGAGGAGGATCAAAAGTGTGGCACTAGGTGGAGTAAGAGAAGTGTGAAAAACCCGAGGCGAAGAAACAGGGGAGAAGAATACGAGGAGCAAGAAAAAAAAAGCAAAATACAAAAATGAGTAGAACACAAGGGGCGAAAATCAGAGGAGGATCAACAGTATGCCACTACGAGGAGTAAGAGAAGTGTGAAAAAGCTGATGTGAAGAAACAGGGGAGAAAATACGAGGAGCAGGAAAAAAAAGCAAAATACAAAAACGAGGAGAACACAAGGGGCGAAAATCAGAGGAGGATCAACAGTATGCAACTACGAGGAGCAAGAGAAGTGTGAAAAACCCGAGGCGAAGAAACAGCAGAGAAGAATACGAGGAGCAAGAAAAAAAAGCAAAATACAAAAACGAGGAGAACACAAGGGGCGAAAATCAGAGGAGGATCAAAAGTGTGGCACTAGCTGGAGTAAGAGAAGTGTGAAAAACCCGAGGTGAAGAAACAGGGGAGAAGATTAGGAGGAGCAAGAAAAAAAAAGCAAAATACAAAAACGAGGAGAACACAAGGGGCGAAAATCAGAGGAGGATCAAAAGTGTGGCACTAGGTGGAGTAAGAGAAGTGTGAAAAACGCGAGGCGAAGAAACACGAGAGAAGAATACGAGGAGTGAGAAAAAAAAAGCAAAATACAAAAACGAGGAGAACACAAGGGGCGAAAATCAGAGGAGGATCAAAAGTGTGGCACTAGGTGGAGTAAGAGAAGTGTGAAAAACCCGAGGCAAAGAAACAGGGGAGAAGAATACGAGGAGCAAGGAAAAAAAAGCAAAATACAAAAACGAGGAGAACACAAGGGGCGAAAATCAGAGGAGGATCAACAGTATGCCACTACGAGGAGTAAGAGAAGTGTGAAAAAGCTGATGTGAAGAAACAGGGGAGAAGAATACGGGGAGCAAGAAAAAAAAAGCAAAATACAAAAACGAGGAGAACACAAGGGGCGAAAATCAGAGGAGGATCAACAGTATGCCACTACGAGGAGCAAGAGAAGTGTGAAAAACCCGAGGCAAAGAAACAGGGGAGAAGAATACGAGGAGCAAGAAAAAAAAGCAAAATACAAAAACGAGGAGAACACAAGGGGCGAAAATCAGAGGAGGATCAAAAGTGTGGCACTAGGTGGAGTAAGAGAAGTGTGAAAAACCCTAGGCGAAGAAACAGGGGAGAAGAATACGAGGAGCAAGAAAAAAAAAGCAAAATACAAAAATGAGGAGAACACAAGGGGCGAAAATCAGAGGAGGATCAAACGTGTGGCACTACGTGGAGTAAGAGAAGTCTGAAAAAGCTGATATGAAGAAACAGGGGAGAAGAATACGAGGTGCAAGAAAAAAAAAGCAAAATACATAAACGAGGAGAACACAAGGGGCGAAAATCAGAGGAGGATCTACAGTATGCCACTACGAGGAGTAAGAGAAGTGTGAAAAAGCTGATGTGAAGAAACAGGGGAGAAGAATACGGGGAGCAAGAAAAAAAAAGCAAAATACAAAAACGAGGAGAACACAAGGGGAGAAAATCAGAGGAGGATCAACAGTATGCCACTACGAGGAGCAAGAGAAGTGTGAAAAACCCGTGGTGAAGAAACAGGGGAGAAGAATACGAGGAGCAAGAAAAAAAAAGCAAAATACAAAAACGAGGAGAACACAAGGGGCGAAAATCAGAGGAGGATCAACAGTATGCCACTACGAGGAGTAAGAGAAGTGTGAAAAAGCTGATATGAAGAAACAGGGGAGAAGAATACGAGGAGCAAGAAAAAAAAAGCAAAATACAAAAACGAGGAGAACACAAGGGGCGAAAATCAGAGGAGGATCAACAGTATGCCACTACGAGGAGCAAGAGAAGTGTGAAAAACCCGAGGCGAAGAAACAGGGGAGAAGAATACGAGGAGCAAGAAAAAAAAGCAAAATACAAAAACGAGGAGAACACAAGGGGCGAAAATCAGAGGAGGATCAAAAGTGTGGCACTACGTGGAGTAAGAGAAGTGTGAAAAACCCGAGGCGAAGAAACAGGGGAGAAGAATACGGGGAGCAAGCAAAAAAAGCAAAATACAAAAACGAGGAGAACACAAGGGGCGAAAATCAGAGGAGGATCAAAAGTGTGGCACTAGGTGGAGTAAGAGAAGTGTGAAAAACCCGAGGCGAAGAAACAGGGGAGAAGAGTACGAGGAGCAAGAAAAAAAAAGCAAAATACAAAAACGAGGAGAACACAAGGGGCGAAAATCAGAGGAGGATCAAAAGTGTGGCACTACGTGGAGTAAGAGCAGTGTGAAAAACCCGAGGGGAAGAAACACGGGAGAAGAATACGAGGAGCAAGAAAAAAAAAGCAAAATACAAAAACGAGGAGAACACAAGGGGCGAAAATCGGAGGAGGATCAAAAGTCTGGCACTAGTTGGACTAAGAGAAGTCTGAAAAACCCGAGGCGAAGAAACAGGGGAGAAGAATACGAGGAGCAAGGAAAAAAAAGCAAAATACAAAAACGAGGAGAACACAAGGGGCGAAAATCAGAGGAGGATCAACAGTATGCCACTACGAGGAGCAAGAGAAGTGTGAAAAACCCGAGGCGAAGAAACAGGGGAGAAGAATACGAGGAGCAAGAAAAAAAAGCAAAATACAAAAACGAGGAGAACACAAGGGGCGAAAATCAGAGGAGGATCAAAAGTGTGGCACTAGGTGGAGTAAGAGAAGTGTGAAAAACCCGAGGCGAAGAAACAGGGGAGAAGAATACGAGGAGCAAGAAAAAAAAAGCAAAATACAAAAATGAGGAGAACACAAGGGGCGAAAATCAGAGGAGGATCAACAGTATGCCACTACGAGGAGTAAGAGAAGTGTGAAAAAGCTGATGTGAAGAAACAAGGGAGAAAATACGAGGAGCAGGAAAAAAAAGCAAAATAAAAAAACGAGGAGAACACAAGGGGCGAAAATCAGAGGAGGATCAACAGTATGCCACTACGAGGAGCAAGAGAAGTGTGAAAAACCCGAGGCGAAGAAACAGCAGAGAAGAATACGAGGAGCAAGAAAAAAAAGCAAAATACAAAAACGAGGAGAACACAAGGGGCGAAAATCAGAGGAGGATCAAAAGTGTGGCACTAGCTGGAGTAAGAGAAGTGTGAAAAACCCGAGGTGAAGAAACCGGGGAGAAGATTACGAGGAGCAAGAAAAAAAAAGCAAAATACAAAAACGAGGAGAACACAAGGGGCGAAAATCAGAGGAGGATCAAAAGTGTGGCACTAGGTGGAGTAAGAGAAGTGTGAAAAACGCGAGGCGAAGAAACACGGGAGAAGAATACGAGGAGCGAGAAAAAAAAAAGCAAAATACAAAAACGAGGAGAACACAAGGAGCGAAAATCAGAGGAGGATCAAAAGTGTGGCACTAGGTGGAGTAAGAGAAGTGTGAAAAACCCGAGGCAAAGAAACAGGGGAGAAGAATACGAGGAGCAAGGAAAAAAAAGCAAAATACAAAAACGAGGAGAACACAAGGGGCGAAAATCAGAGGAGGATCAACAGTATGCCACTACGAGGAGTAAGAGAAGTGTGAAAAAGCTGATGTGAAGAAACAGGGGAGAAGAATACGGGGAGCAAGAAAAAAAAAGCAAAATACAAAAACGAGGAGAACACAAGGGGCGAAAATCAGAGGAGGATCAACAGTATGCCACTACGAGGAGCAAGAGAAGTGTGAAAAACCCGAGGCAAAGAAACAGGGGAGAAGAATACGAGGAGCAAGAAAAAAAAGCAAAATACAAAAACGAGGAGAACACAAGGGGCGAAAATCAGAGGAGGATCAAAAGTGTGGCACTAGGTGGAGTAAGAGAAGTGTGAAAAACCCTAGGCGAAGAAACAGGGGAGAAGAATACGAGGAGCAAGAAAAAAAAAGCAAAATACAAAAATGAGGAGAACACAAGGGGCGAAAATCAGAGGAGGATCAAACGTGTGGCACTACGTGGAGTAAGAGAAGTCTGAAAAAGCTGATGTGAAGAAACAGGGGAGAAGAATACGAGGTGCAAGAAAAAAAAAGCAAAATACATAAACGAGGAGAACACAAGGGGCGAAAATCAGAGGAGGATCTACAGTATGCCACTACGAGGAGTAAGAGAAGTGTGAAAAAGCTGATGTGAAGAAACAGGGGAGAAGAATACGAGGAGCAAGAAAAAAAAAAGCAAAATACAAAAACGAGGAGAACACAAGGGGCGAAAATCTGAGGAGGATCTACAGTATGCCACTACGAGGAGTAAGAGAAGTGTGAAAAAGCTGATGTGAAGAAACAGGGGAGAAGAATACGAGGAGCAAGAAAAAAAAAGCAAAATACAAAAACGAGGAGAACACAAGGGGCGAAAATCAGAGGAGGATCAAGAGTATGCCACTACGAGGAGCAAGAGAAGTGTGAAAAACCCGAGGCGAAGAAACAGGGGAGAAGAATACGAGGAGCAAGAAAAAAAAGCAAAATACAAAAACGAGGAGAACACAAGGGGCGAAAATCAGAGGAGGATCAACAGTATGCCACTACGGGGAGCAAGAGAAGTGTGAAAAACCCGAGTCGAAGAAACAGGGGAGAAGAATACGAGGAGCAAGAAAAAAAAGCAAAATACAAAAACGAGGAGAACACAAGGGGCGAAAATCAGAGGAGGATCAAAAATGTGGCACTAGCTGGAGTAAGAGAAGTGTGAAAAACCCTAGGCGAAGAAACAGGGGAGAAGAATACGAGGAGCAAGAAAAAAAAGCAAAATACAAAAACGAGGAGAACACAAGGGGCGAAAATCAGAGGAGGATCAAAAGTGTGGCACTAGGTGGAGTAAGAGAAGTGTGAAAAACCCGAGGCGAAGAAACAGGGGAGAAGAATACGAGGAGCAAGGAAAAAAAAGCAAAATACAAAAACGAGGAGAACACAAGGGGCGAAAATCAGAGGAGGATCAACAGTAGGCCACTACGAGGAGTAAGAGAAGTGTGAAAAACCTGACGTGAAGAAACAGGGGAGAAGAATACGAGGAGCAAGAAAAAAAAAGCAAAATACAAAAACGAGGAGAACACAAGGGGCGAAAATCAGAGGAGGATCAACAGTATGCCACTACGAGGAGCAAGAGAAGTGTGAAAAACCCGAGGCGAAGAAACAGGGGAGAAGAATACGAGGAGCAAGAAAAAAAAGCAAAATACAAAAACGAGGAGAACACAAGGGGCGAAAATCAGAGGAGGATCAAAAGAGTGGCACTAGGTGGAGTAAGAGAAGTGTGAAAAACCCGAGGCGAAGAAACAGGGGAGAAGAATACGAGGAGCAAGAAAAAAAAAGCAAAATACAAAAATGAGGAGAACACAAGGGGCGAAAATCAGAGGAGGATCAAAAGTGTGGCACTACGTGGAGTAAGAGAAGTCTGAAAAAGCTGATGTGAAGAAACAGGGGAGAAGAATACGAGGAGCAAGAAAAAAAAAGCAAAATACATAAACGAGGAGAATACAAGGGGCGAAAATCAGAGGAGGATCAACAGTATGCCACTACGGGGAGCAAGAGAAGTGTGAAAAACCCGAGGCGAAGAAACAGGGGAGAAGAATACGAGGAGCAAGAAAAAAAAGCAAAATACAAAAACGAGGAGAACACAAGGGGCGAAAATCAGAGGAGGATCAAAAGTGTGGCACTAGGTGGAGTAAGAGAAGTGTGAAAAACCCGAGGCGAAGAAACAGGGGAGAAGAATACGAGAAGCAAGAAAAAAATAGCAAAATACAAAAACGAGGAGAACACAAGGGGCGAAAATCAGAGGAGGATCAACATTATGCCACTACGAGGAGTAAGAGAAGTGTGAAAAAGCTGATATGAAGAAACAGGGGAGAAGAATACGAGGAGCAAGAAAAAAAAAGCAAAATACAAAAACGAGGAGAACACAAGGGGCGAAAATCAGAGGAGGATCAACAGTATGCCACTACGGGGAGGAAGAGAAGTGTGAAAAACCCGAGGCGAAGAAACAGGGGAGAAGAATACGAGGAGCAAGAAAAAAAAGCAAAATACAAAAACGAGGAGAACACAAGGGGCGAAAATCAGAGGAGGATCAAAAGTGTGGCACTACGTGGAGTAAGAGAAGTGTGAAAAATCCGAGGCGAAGTAACAGGGGAGAAGAATACGAGGAGCAAGAAAAAAAAGCAAAATACAAAAACGAGGAGAACACAAGGGGCGAAAATTAGAGGAGGATCAAAAGTGTGGCACTAGCTGGAGTAAGAGAAGTATGAAAAACCCGAGGCGAAGAAACAGGGGAGAAGAATACGAGGAGCAAGAAAAAAAAAGCAAAATACAAAAACGAGGAGAACACAAGGGGCGAAAATCAGAGGAGGATCAACAGTATGCCACTACGAGGAGCAAGAGAAGTGTGAAAAACCCGAGGTGAAGAAACAGGGGAAAAGAATACGAGGAGCAAGGAAAAAAAAGCAAAATACAAAAACGAGGAGAACACAAGGGGCGAAAATCAGAGGAGGATCAACAGTATGCCACTACGAGGAGCAAGAGAAGTGTGATAAACCCGAGGCGAAGAAACAGGGGAGAAGAATACGAGGAGCAAGAAAAAAAAAGCAAAATACAAAAACGAGGAGAACACAAGGGGCGAAAATCAGAGGAGGATCAAAAGTGTGGCACTAGGTGGAGGAAGAGAACTGTGAAAAACGCGAGGCGAAGAAACAGGGGAGAAGAATACGAGGAGCAAGAAAAAAAAAGCAAAATACAAAAACGAGGAGAACACAAGGGGCGAAAATCAGAGGTGGATCAACAGTATGCCACTACGAGGAGTAAGAGAAGTGTGAAAAAGCTGATGTGAAGAAACAGGGGAGAAAATACGAGGAGCAGGAAAAAAAAGCAAAATACAAAAACGAGGAGAACACAAGGGGCGAAAATCAGAGGAGGATCAACAATATGCCACTACGAGGAGCAAGAGAAATGTGAAAATCCCGAGGCGAAGAAACAGGGGTGTAGAATACGAGGAGCAAGAAAAAAAAGCAAAATACAAAAACGAGGAGAACACAAGGGGCGAAAATCAGAGGAGGATCAAAAGTGTGGCACTAGCTGGAGTAAGAGAAGTGTGAAAAACCCGAGGCGAAGAAACAGGGGAGAAGAATACGAGGAGCAAGAAAAAAAAAGCAAAATACAAAAACGAGGAGAACACAAGGGGCGAAAATCAGAGGAGGATCAACAGTATGCCACTACGAGGAGCAAGAGAAGTGTGAAAAACCCGAGGTGAAGAAACAGGGGAGAAGAATACGAGGAGCAAGGAAAAAAAAGCAAAATACAAAAACGAGGAGAACACAAGGGGCGAAAATCAGAGGAGGATCAACAGTGTGGCACTACAAGGAGCAAGAACAGTGTGAAAAACCCGAGGCGAAGAAACAGAGGAGAAGAATACGGGGAGCAAGAAAAAAAAAGCAAAATACAAAAACGAGGAGCAGACAAGTGGGGAAAATCAGAGGAGAATCAAATGTATGCCAATACGAGGAGCAAGAGCAGTGTGAAAAACCCGAGTTGAAGAAACAGGGGAGAAGAATACGAGGAGCAAGAAAGAAAAAGCAAAAGACAAGAACGAGGAGCAGACAAGGGTTGGAAATCAGAGGAGAATCAACAGTATGCAACTACGAGGAGCAAGAGCATTGTGAAAAACCCGAGGCGAAGATTCCCACGTGATTCCCAAGTGATTCTCACGTGATGCCCACATGATTCCCACGTAATTCCCACGTGATTCCCACGTGATGCCCACCTGATGCCCACGTGATGCCCACGTGTTGCCCACGTGATGCCCACGTGATTCCCACGTGTTGCCCACGTGATTCCCACGTGATTCCCACGTGATGGCCACGTGCTGCCCACGTGATTCTCACGTGATGGCCACGTGATTCCCACGTGATGCCCACGTGATTCCCACGTGATTCCCACGTGATGCCCACGTGATGGCCACTTGATGCCCACGTGATTCCCACGTGATTCCCACGTGATTCCCACGTGATTCCCACGTGATGCCCACGTGATTCCCACGTGATTCCCACGTGATGCCCAAGTGATGCCCATGTGATTCCCACGTGATGGCCACGTGATTCCCACGTGATGGCCACGTGATTCCCACGTGATTCCCACGTGATTCCCACGTGATGCCCACGTGATGCCCACGTGATTCCCACGTGATGGCCACGTGATGGCCACGTGATGCCCACGTGATTCCCACGTGATGGCCACGCGATGCCCACGTGATGGCCACGTGATTCCCACGTGATGCCCACGTGATTCCCACGTGATGCCCACGTGAGGCCTACGTGATTCCCACGTGATTCCCACGTGATGCCCACGTGATGCCCATGTGATGGCCACGTGATTCCCACGTGTTGCCCACGTGATTCCCACCTGATTCCCACGTGATTCCCACGTGATGGCCACGTGATTCCCACGTGATTCCCATGTGATGCCCACGTGATGCCCACGTGATTCCCAAGTGATTCCCACGTGATGGCCACGTGATGCCCACGTAATTCCCACGTGATGCCCACGTCATTCCCACGTGATTCCCACATGTTGCCCACGTGATTCTCACGTGATTCCCACGTGATGGCCACGTGTTTCCCACGTGTTGCCCACGTGATGCCCACGTGTTTCCCACATATTGCCCACATGATTCCTACTTGATTCCCACGTGATTCTCACGTGATGCCCACGTGATTCCCACGTGATTCCCACGTGATGGCCACGTGATTTCCACGTGATGCCCACGTGATGCCCACGTGATTCCCACGTGATGCCCACGTGATTCCCACGTGATGGCCACGTGATTCCCACGTGTTGCTCACGTGATTCCCACGTGATGCCCTCGTGATTCCCACGTGATTCCCACGTGATGGCCACGTGGTTCCCACGTGATGCCCACGTGTTGACCACGTGTTTGCCACGTGATTCCCACGTGATTCACAGGTGATGCCCACGTGATTCCCACGTGATTCCCACGTGATGCCCACGTGATGCCCACGTGATTCCCACGTATTGGCCACGTGATTCCCACGTGATGGCCACGTGATGCCCACGTGATTTCCACGTGATTCCCACGTGATGCCCACGTGATGCCTACGTGATTCCCACGTGATTCCCACGTGATGCCCACGTGATGCCCATGTGATGGCCACGTGATTCCCACGTGTTGCCCACGTGATTCCCACCTGATTCCCACGTGATTCCCATGTGATGGCCACGTGATTCCCACAGATTCCTATGTGATGCCCACGTGATGCCCACGTGATTCCCAAGTGATTCCCACGTGATGGCCACGTGATGCCCACGTAATTCCCACGTGATGCCCACGTCATTCCCACGTGATTCCCACGTGATTCCCACATGTTGCCCACGTGATTCTCACGTGATTCCCACGTGATGGCCACGTGTTTCCCACGTGTTGCCCACGTGATGCCCACGTGTTTCCCACATATTGCCCACGTGATTCCCACTTGATTCCCATGTGATTCTCACGTGATGCCCACGTGATTCCCACGTGATTCCCACGTGATGGCCACGTGATTTCCACGTGATTCCCACGTGATGCCCACGTGATTCCCACGTGATGGCCACGTGATTCCCACGTGTTGCCCACGTGATGCCCACGTGATTCCCACGTGATGGCCACGTGATTCCCACGTGATGCCCACGTGTTGACCACGTGTTTGCCACGTGATTCCCACGTGATTCACAGGTGATGCCCACGTGATTCCCACGTGATTCCCACGTGATGCCCACGTGATGCCCACGTGATTCCCACGTGATGGCCACGTGATTCCCACGTGATTCCCACGTGATGCCCACGTGATTTCCACGTGATTCCCACGTGATTCCCACGTGATGCATACGTGTTTCCCACGTGTTGCCCACGTGATGCCCACGTGATTCCCAAGTGATTCCCACGTGTTGCCCACGTGATTCCCATGTGATTCCCACTGTTGCCCACGTGATTCCCACGTGATGCCCACGTGATTCCCATGTGTTGCCCACGTGATGCCCACGTGATGCCCACGTGATACCCTCGTGATTCCCCCGT
Source organism: Cervus elaphus (assembly GCF_910594005.1). Lineage (NCBI taxonomy): Eukaryota > Metazoa > Chordata > Mammalia > Artiodactyla > Cervidae > Cervus > Cervus elaphus. Next base: position 84,239,892 of record NC_057836.1, read on the forward strand.
GATTCCCACGTGATTCCCACGTGATGGCCACCTGATTCCCACGTGATTCCCACGTGTTGCCCACGTGATACCCACCTGATGCCCACATTATTCCCACGTGATTCCCACATGATGGCCACGTGATTCCCACGTATTTCCCACGTGATTCCCACGTGATTCCCAAGTGATGGCCACGTGATTCTCACGTGATTCCCACGTGATTCCCACGTGATACCCACCTGATGCCCACATTATTCCCACGTGATTCCCACATGATGGCCAGGTGATTCCCACGTGTTGCCCACGTGATTCCCACGTGATTCCCACTTGATGCCCACGTGATTCCCACGTGACTCCCAAGTGATTCTCACGTGATTCCCACGTGATTCCCACGTGATTTCCACGTGTTGCCCACGTGATGCCCACGTGATGCCCACGTGATTCCCATGTGATTCCAACGTGATGCCCACGTGATTCCCACGTGATGGCCACCTGATTCCCACGTGATTCCCACGTGTTGCCCACGTGATACCCACCTGATGCCCACATTATTCCCACGTGATTCCCACATGATGGCCACGTGATTCCCACGTGTTTCCCACGTGATTCCCACGTGATTCCCAAGTGATGGCCACGTGATTCTCACGTGATTCCCACGTGATTCCCACGTGATACCCACCTGATGCCCACATTATTCCCACGTGATTCACACATGATGGCCAGGTGATTCCCACGTGTTGCCCACGTGATTCCCACGTGATTCCCAGTTGATGCCCACGTGATTCCCACGTGACTCCCAAGTGATTCTCACGTGATTCCCACGTGATTCCCACGTGATTTCCACGTGTTGCCCACGTGATGCCCACGTGATGCCCACGTGATTCCCATGTGATTCCAACGTGATGCCCACGTGATTCCCACGTGACTCCAAACTGATTCTCACGTGATGCCCACGTGAAGACCACGTGATGCCCACGTTACACCCACGTGATGCCCAAGTGATTCCAACGGGATCAGAGAAGCATAAAAGTGTAAAAATACGAGGAGCAAGAAAAGTGTGAAAAATCCCAGGAGGAGAAATAGGGGAGAAAAATATGAGGAGCGAAAAAAAAAACACAAAAATACGAGGAGTAGAAAAGTGGGGAAAATAAGTGGAGCCTCAAAAGTGTGAAAATACGAGGAGAAAGAAAATAGTGAAAAACACGAGGAGCAAGAAAAGGGAAGAAATATATGAGGAGCAAAAAACAAAAACAAAAACAAAAAATACGAGGAGCAGAAAAGTGTGAAAAATAAGAGGAGCATCAAACGTGTGAAAATACGAGGAGCAAGAAAAGTGTGAAAAACACGAGGAGCAAGAAAAGGGAAGAAACATACGAGGAGCAAAAAAAAAAAACAGAAAAATACGAGGAGCAGAAAAGTGTGAAAAATAAGAGGAGCATGAAAAGTGTGAAAATACGAGGAGCAACAAATGTGTGAAAAACCTGAGGTTAAGAAAAAGGGGAGAAGAATACGAGGAGCAAGAAAAAAATAGCAAAATACATAAACGAGGAGAACACAAGGGGCGAAAATGAGAGGAGGATCAACAGTATGCCACTACGAGGAGCAAGAGAAGTGTGAAAAACCCGAAGCGAAGAAACAGGGGAGAAGAATACGAGGAGCAAGAAAAAAAGTAAAATACAAAAACGAGGAGAACACAAGGGGCGAAAATCAGAGGAGGATCAAAAGTGTGGCACTAGGTGGAGTAAGAGAAGTGTGAAAAACGCGAGGAGAAGAAACAGGGGAGAAGAATACGAGGAGCAAGAAAAAAAAGCAAAATACAAAAACGAGGAGAACACAAGTGGCGAAAATCAGAGGAGGATCAAAAGTGTGGCATTACGTGGAGTAAGAGAAGTGTGAAAAACCCAAGGCGAAGAAACAGGGGAGAAGAATACGAGGAGCAAGAAAAAGAAAGCAAAATACAAAAACGAGGAGAACCAAAGGGGCGAAAATCAGAGGAGGATCAACAGTGTGCCACTACGAGGAGCATGAGAAGTGTGAAAAACCCAAGGCGAAGAAACAGGGGAGAAGAATACGAGGAGCAAGAAAAAAAGCAAAATACAAAAACGAGGAGAACACAAGGGGCGAAAATCAGAGGAGGATCAAAAGTGTCGCACTACATGGAGTAAGAGAAGTGGGAAAAACCCGAGGGGAAGAAACAGGGGAGAAGAATACGAGGAGCAAGAAAAAAAAAGCAAAATACAAAAACGAGGAGAACACAAGGGGCGAAAATCAGAGGAGGATCAAAAGTGTGGCACTACGAGGAGTACGAGAAGTGTGAAAAAGCTGATGTGAAGAAACAGGGGAGAAGAATACGAGGAGCAAGAAAAAAAAGCAAAATACAAAAACGAGGAGAACACAAGGGGCGAAAATCAGAGGAGGATCAAAAGTGTGGCACTACGTGGAGTAAGAGAAGTGTGAAAAACCCGAGGCAAAGAAACAGGGGAGAAGAATACGAGGAGAAAGAAAAAAAAAAGCAAAATACAAAAACGAGGAGAACACAAGGGGCGAAAATCAGAGGAGGATCAGCAGTATGCCACTACGAGGAGTAAGAGAAGTGTGAAAAAGCTGATGTGAAGAAACAGGGGAGAAGAATACGAGGAGCAAGAAAAAAAAAGCAAAATACAAAAACGAGGAGAACACAAGGGGCGAAAATCAGAGGAGGATCAACAGTATGCCACTACGAGGAGCAAGAGAAGTGTGAAAAACACGAGGCGGAGAAACAGGGGAGAAGAATACGAGGAGCAAGAAAAAAAGCAAAATACAAAAACGAGGAGAACACAAGGGGCGAAAATCAGAGGAGGATCAACTGTATGCCACTACGTGGAGTAAGAGAAGTGTGAAAAACCCGAGGCGAAGAAACAGGGGAGAAAAATATGAGGAGCAAGAAAAATAAAGCAAAATACAAAAACGAGGAGAACACAAGGGGCGAAAATCAGAGGAGGATCAATAGTGTGGCACAACAAGGAGCAAGAGCAGTGTGAAAATCCTGATGTGAAGAAACAGGGGAGAAGAATACGAGGAGCAAGAAAAAAAAGCAAAATACAAAAACGAGGAGAACACAAGGGGCGAAAATCAGAGGAGGATCAAAAGTGTGGCCCTACAAGGAGCAAGAGCAGTGTGAAAATCCTGATGTGAAGAAACAGGGGAGAAGAATACAAGGAGCAAGAAAAAAAAGCAAAATACATAAACGAGGAGAACACAAGGGGCGAAAATCAGAGGAGGATCAACAGTACGCCACTACGAGGAGCAAGAGAAGTGTGAAAAACCCGAGGCGAAAAAACAGGGGAGAAGAATACGAGGAGCAAGAAAAAAAAAGCAAAATACAAAAACGAGGAGAACACTAGGGGCGAAGATCAGAGGAGGATCAACGTGTGGCACTACGAGGAGCAAGAGAACTGTGAAAAACCCGAGTCGAAGAAACAGGGGAGAAGAATACGAGGAGAAAGAAAATAAAAGCAAAATACAATATCGAGGAGAACACAAGGGGCGAAAATCAGAGGAGGATCAACAGTATGCCACTATGAGGAGCAAGAGAAGAGTGAAAAACCCGAGGTGAAGAAACAGGAGAGAAGAATACGAGGAGCAAGAAAAAAAAAGCAAAATACAAAAACGAAGAGAACACAAGGGGCGAAAATCAGAGGAGGATCAACAGTGTGGCACTACAAGGAGCAAGAGCAGTGTGAAAAACCCGAGGCGAAGAAACAGAGGAGAAGAATACGGGGAGCAAGAAAAAAAAAGCAAAATACAAAAACGAGGAGCAGACAAGTGGGGAAAATCAGAGGAGAATCAAATGTATGCCAATACAAGGAGCAAGAGCAGTGTGAAAAACCCGAGTTGAAGAAACAGGGGAGAAGAATACGAGGAGCAAGAAAGAAAAAGCAAAAGACAAGAACGAGGAGCAGACAAGGGTTGGAAATCAGAGGAGAATCAACAGTATGCAACTACGAGGAGCAAGAGCATTGTGAAAAACCCGAGGCGAAGATTCCCACGTGATTCCCAAGTGATTCTCACGTGATGCCCACATGATTCCCACGTAATTCCCACGTGATTCCCACGTGATGCCCACCTGATGCCCACGTGATGCCCACGTGTTGCCCACGTGATGCCCACGTGATTCCCACGTGTTGCCCACGTGATTCCCACGTGATTCCCACGTGATGGCCACGTGATGCCCACGTGATTCTCACGTGATGGCCACGTGATTCCCACGTGATGCCCACGTGATTCCCACGTGATTCCCACGTGATGCCCACGTGATGGCCACTTGATGCCCACGTGATTCCCACGTGATTCCCACGTGATTCCAACGTGATTCCCACGTGATGCCCACGTGATTCCCACGTGATTCCCACGTGATGCCCAAGTGATGCCCACGTGATTCCCACGTGATGGCCACGTGATTCCCACGTGATTCCCACGTGATTCCCACGTGATGCCCACGTGATGCCCACGTGATTCCCACGTGATGGCCACGTGATGGCCACGTGATGCCCACGTGATTCCCACGTGATGGCCACGCGATGCCCACGTGATGGCCACGTGATTCCCACGTGATGCCCACGTGATTCCCACGTGATGCCCACGTGAGGCCTACGTGATTCCCACGTGATTCCCACGTGATGCCCACGTGATGCCCATGTGATGGCCACGTGATTCCCACGTGTTGCCCACGTGATTCCCACCTGATTCCCACGTGATTCCCACGTGATGGCCACGTGATTCCCACGTGATTCCCATGTGATGCCCACGTGATGCCCACGTGATTCCCAAGTGATTCCCACGTGATGGCCACGTGATGCCCACGTAATTCCCACGTGATGCCCACGTCATTCCCACGTGATTCCCACATGTTGCCCACGTGATTCTCACGTGATTCCCACGTGATGGCCACGTGTTTCCCACGTGTTGCCCACGTGATGCCCACGTGTTTCCCACATATTGCCCACATGATTCCTACTTGATTCCCACGTGATTCTCACGTGATGCCCACGTGATTCCCACGTGATTCCCACGTGATGGCCACGTGATTTCCACGTGATGCCCACGTGATGCCCACGTGATTCCCACGTGATGCCCACGTGATTCCCACGTGATGGCCACGTGATTCCCACGTGTTGCCCACGTGATTCCCACGTGATGCCCTCGTGATTCCCACGTGATTCCCACGTGATGGCCACGTGATTCCCACGTGATGCCCACGTGTTGACCACGTGTTTGCCACGTGATTCCCACGTGATTCACAGGTGATGCCCACGTGATTCCCACGTGATTCCCACGTGATGCCCACGTGATGCCCACGTGATTCCCACGTATTGGCCACGTGATTCCCACGTGATGGCCACGTGATGCCCACGTGATTTCCACGTGATTCCCACGTGATGCCCACGTGATGCCTACGTGATTCCCACGTGATTCCCACGTGATGCCCACGTGATGCCCATGTGATGGCCACGTGATTCCCACGTGTTGCCCACGTGATTCCCACCTGATTCCCACGTGATTCCCACGTGATGGCCACGTGATTCCCACAGATTCCCATGTGATGCCCACGTGATGCCCACGTGATTCCCAAGTGATTCCCACGTGATGGCCACGTGATGCCCACGTAATTCCCACGTGATGCCCACGTCATTCCCACGTGATTCCCACGTGATTCCCACATGTTGCCCACGTGATTCTCACGTGATGGCCACGTGTTGCCCACGTGTTGCCCACGTGATGCCCACGTGTTTCCCACATATTGCCCACGTGATTCCCACTTGATTCCCACGTGATTCTCACGTGATGCCCACGTGATTCCCACGTGATTCCCACGTGATGGCCACGTGATTTCCACGTGATTCCCACGTGATGCCCACGTGATTCCCACGTGATGGCCACGTGATTCCCACGTGTTGCCCACGTGATGCCCACGTGATTCCCACGTGATGGCCACGTGATTCCCACGTGATGCCCACGTGTTGACCACGTGTTTGCCACGTGATTCCCACGTGATTCACAGGTGATGCCCACGTGATTCCCACGTGATTCCCACGTGATGCCCACGTGATGCCCACGTGATTCCCACGTGATGGCCACGTGATGCCCACGTGATTCCCACGTGATGCCCACGTGATTTCCACGTGATTCCCACGTGATTCCCACGTGATGCATACGTGTTTCCCACGTGTTGCCCACATGATGCCCACGTGATTCCCAAGTGATTCCCACGTGTTGCCCACGTGATTCCCATGTGATTCCCACTGTTGCCCACGTGATTCCCACGTGATGCCCACGTGATTCCCATGTGTTGCCCACGTGATGCCCACGTGATGCCCACGTGATACCCTCGTGATTCCCCCGTGATTCCCACGTGATTCCCACGTGATGGCCACCTGATTCCCACGTGATTCCCACGTGTTGCCCACGTGATACCCACCTGATGCCCACATTATTCCGACGTGATTCCCACATGATGGCCACGTGATTCCCACGTATTTCCCACGTGATTCCCACGTGATTCCCAAGTGATGGCCACGTGATTCTCACGTGATTCCCACGTGATTCCCACGTGATACCCACCTGATGCCCACATTATTCCCACGTGATTCCCACATGATGGCCAGGTGATTCCCACGTGTTGCCCACGTGATTCCCACGTGATTCCCACTTGATGCCCACGTGATTCCCACGTGACTCCCAAGTGATTCTCACGTGATTCCCACGTGATTCCCACGTGATTTCCACGTGTTGCCCACGTGATGCCCACGTGATGCCCACGTGATTCCCATGTGATTCCAACGTGATGCCCACGTGATTCCCACGTGATGGCCACCTGATTCCCACGTGATTCCCACGTGTTGCCCACGTGATACCCACCTGATGCCCACATTATTCCCACGTGATTCCCACATGATGGCCACGTGATTCCCACGTGTTTCCCACGTGATTCCCACGTGATTCCCAAGTGATGGCCACGTGATTCTCACGTGATTCCCATGTGATTCCCACGTGATACCCACCTGATGCCCACATTATTCCCACGTGATTCACACATGATGGCCAGGTGATTCCCACGTGTTGCCCACGTGATTCCCACGTGATTCCCACTTGATGCCCACGTGATTCCCACGTGACTCCCAAGTGATTCTCACGTGATTCCCACGTGATTCCCACGTGATTTCCACGTGTTGCCCAGGTGATGCCCACGTGATGCCCACGTGATTCCCATGTGATTCCAACGTGATGCCCACGTGATTCCCACGTGACTCCAAACTGATTCTCACGTGATGCCCACGTGAAGACCACGTGATGCCCACGTTACACCCACGTGATGCCCAAGTGATTCCAACGGGATCAGAGAAGCATAAAAGTGTAAAAATACGAGGAGCAAGAAAAGTGTGAAAAATCCCAGGAGGAGAAATAGGGGAGAAAAATATGAGGAGCGAAAAAAAAAAAAAACACAAAAATACGAGGAGTAGAAAAGTGGGGAAAATAAGTGGAGCCTCAAAAGTGTGAAAATACGAGGAGAAAGAAAATAGTGAAAAACACGAGGAGCAAGAAAAGGGAAGAAATATATGAGGAGCAAAAAAACAAAAACAAAAACAAAAAAATACGAGGAGCAGAAAAGTGTGAAAAATAAGAGGAGCATCAAACGTGTGAAAATACGAGGAGCAAGAAAAGTGTGAAAAACACGAGGAGCAAGAAAAGGGAAGAAACATACGAGGAGCAAAAAAAAAAAAAACAGAAAAATACGAGGAGCAGAAAAGTGTGAAAAATAAGAGGAGCATGAAAAGTGTGAAAATACGAGGAGCAACAAATGTGTGAAAAACCTGAGGTTAAGAAAAAGGGGAGAAGAATACGAGGAGCAAGAAAAAAAAAGCAAAATACATAAACGAGGAGAACACAAGGGGCGAAAATCAGAGGAGGATCAACAGTATGCCACTACGAGGAGCAAGAGAAGTGTGAAAAACCCGAAGTGAAGAAACAGGGGAGAAGAATACGAGGAGCAAGAAAAAAAGTAAAATACAAAAACGAGGAGAACACAAGGGGCGAAAATCAGAGGAGGATCAAAAGTGTGGCACTAGGTGGAGTAAGAGAAGTGTGAAAAACGCGAGGAGAAGAAACAGGGGAGAAGAATACGAGGAGCAAGAAAAAAAAGCAAAATACAAAAACGAGGAGAACACAAGTGGCGAAAATCAGAGGAGGATCAAAAGTGTGGCATTACGTGGAGTAAGAGAAGTGTGAAAAACCCAAGGTGAAGAAACAGGGGAGAAGAATACGAGGAGCAAGAAAAAGAAAGCAAAATACAAAAATGAGGAGAACACAAGGGGCGAAAATCAGAGGAGGATCAACAGTGTGCCACTACGAGGAGCATGAGAAGTGTGAAAAACCCGAGGCGAAGAAACAGGGGAGAAGAATACGAGGAGCAAGAAAAAAAGCTAAATACAAAAACGAGGAGAACACAAGGGGCGAAAATCAGAGGAGGATCAAAAGTGTCGCACTACGTGGAGTAAGAGAAGTGTGAAAAACCCGAGGGGAAGAAACAGGGGAGAAGAATACGAGGAGCAAGAAAAAAAAAGCAAAATACAAAAACGAGGAGAACACAAGGGGCGAAAATCAGAGGAGGATCAAAAGTGTGGCACTACGAGGAGTACGAGAAGTGTGAAAAAGCTGATGTGAAGAAACAGGGGAGAAGAATACGAGGAGCAAGAAAAAAAAGAAAAATACAAAAACGAGGAGAACACAAGGGGCGAAAATCAGAGGAGGATCAAAAGTGTGGCACTACGTGGAGTAAGAGAAGTGTGAAAAACCCGAGGCAAAGAAACAGGGGAGAAGAATACGAGGAGAAAGAAAAAAAAAGCAAAATACATAAACGAGGAGAACACAAGGGGCGAAAATCAGAGGAGGATCAGCAGTATGCCACTACGAGGAGTAAGAGAAGTGTGAAAAAGCTGATGTGAAGAAACAGGGGAGAAGAATACGAGGAGCAAGAAAAAAAAAGCAAAATACAAAAACGAGGAGAACACAAGGGGCGAAAATCAGAGGAGGATCAACAGTATGCCACTACGAGGAGCAAGCGAAGTGTGAAAAACCCGAGGTGAAGAAACAGCAGAGAAGAATACGAGGAGCAAGAAAAAAAAGCAAAATACAAAAACGAGGAGAACACAAGGGGCGAAAATCAGAGGAGGATCAAAAGTGTGGCACTAGCTGGAGTAAGAGAAGTGTGAAAAACCCGAGGTGAAGAAACAGGGGAGAAGATTACGAGGAGCAAGAAAAAAAAAGCAAAATACAAAAACGAGGAGAACACAAGGGGCGAAAATCAGAGGAGGATCAAAAGTGTGGCACTAGGTGGAGTAAGAGAAGTGTGAAAAACGCGAGGTGAAGAAACACGGGAGAAGAATACGAGGAGCGAGAACAAAAAAGCAAAATACATAAACGAGGAGAACACAAGGGGCGAAAATCAGAGGAGGATCAAAAGTGTGGCACTAGGTGGAGTAAGAGAAGTGTGAAAAACCCGAGGCAAAGAAACAGGGGAGAAGAATACGAGGAGCAAGGAAAAAAAAGCAAAATACAAAAACGAGGAGAACACAAGGGGCGAAAATCAGAGGAGGATCAACAGTATGCCACTACGAGGAGTAAGAGAAGAGTGAAAAAGCTGATGTGAAGAAACAGGGGAGAAGAATACGGGGAGCAAGAAAAAAAAAGCAAAATACAAAAACGAGGAGAACACAAGGGGCGAAAATCAGAGGAGGATCAACAGTATGCCACTACGAGGAGCAAGAGAAGTGTGAAAAACCCGAGGCGAAGAAACAGGGGCGAAGAATACGAGGAGGAAGAAAAAAAAGCAAAATACAAAAACGAGGAGAACACAAGGGGCGAAAATCAGAGGAGGATCAAAAGTGTGGCACTACGAGGAGTAAGAGAAGTGTGAAAAAGCTGATGTGAAGAAACAGGGGAGAAGAATACGAGGAGCAAGAAAAAAAAGCAAAATACAAAAACGAGGAGAACACAAGGGGCGAAAATCAGAGGAGGATCAAACGTGTGGCACTACGTGGAGTAAGAGAAGTGTGAAAAACCCGAGGTGAAGAAACAGGGGAGAAGAATACGAGGAGCAAGAAAAAAAAGCAAAATACAAAAACGAGGAGAACACAAGGGGCGAAAATCAGAGGAGGATCAACAGTATGCCACTACGAGGAGCAAGAGAAGTGTGAAAAACCCGAGGCGAAGAAACAGGGGAGAAGAATACGAGGAGCAAGAAAAAAAAGCAAAATACAAAAACGAGGAGAACACAAGGGGCGAAAATCAGAGGAGGATCAAAAGTGTGGCACTAGGTGGAGTAAGAGAAGTGTGAAAAACCCGAGGCGAAGAAACAGGGGAGAAGAATACGAGGAGCAAGAAAAAAAAAGCAAAATACAAAAATGAGTAGAACACAAGGGGCGAAAATCAGAGGAGGATCAACAGTATGCCACTACGAGGAGTAAGAGAAGTGTGAAAAAGCTGATGTGAAGAAACAGGGGAGAAAATACGAGGAGCAGGAAAAAAAAGCAAAATACAAAAACGAGGAGAACACAAGGGGCGAAAATCAGAGGAGGATCAACAGTATGCAACTACGAGGAGCAAGAGAAGTGTGAAAAACCCGAGGCGAAGAAACAGCAGAGAAGAATACGAGGAGCAAGAAAAAAAAGCAAAATACAAAAACGAGGAGAACACAAGGGGCGAAAATCAGAGGAGGATCAAAAGTGTGGCACTAGCTGGAGTAAGAGAAGTGTGAAAAACCCGAGGTGAAGAAACAGGGGAGAAGATTAGGAGGAGCAAGAAAAAAAAAGCAAAATACAAAAACGAGGAGAACACAAGGGGCGAAAATCAGAGGAGGATCAAAAGTGTGGCACTAGGTGGAGTAAGAGAAGTGTGAAAAACGCGAGGCGAAGAAACACGGGAGAAGAATACGAGGAGCGAGAAAAAAAAAGCAAAATACAAAAACGAGGAGAACACAAGGGGCGAAAATCAGAGGAGGATCAAAAGTGTGGCACTAGGTGGAGTAAGAGAAGTGTGAAAAACCCGAGGCAAAGAAACAGGGGAGAAGAATACGAGGAGCAAGGAAAAAAAAGCAAAATACAAAAACGAGGAGAACACAAGGGGCGAAAATCAGAGGAGGATCAACAGTATGCCACTACGAGGAGTAAGAGAAGTGTGAAAAAGCTGATGTGAAGAAACAGGGGAGAAGAATACGGGGAGCAAGAAAAAAAAAGCAAAATACAAAAACGAGGAGAACACAAGGGGCGAAAATCAGAGGAGGATCAACAGTATGCCACTACGAGGAGCAAGAGAAGTGTGAAAAACCCGAGGCAAAGAAACAGGGGAGAAGAATACGAGGAGCAAGAAAAAAAAGCAAAATACAAAAACGAGGAGAACACAAGGGGCGAAAATCAGAGGAGGATCAAAAGTGTGGCACTAGGTGGAGTAAGAGAAGTGTGAAAAACCCTAGGCGAAGAAACAGGGGAGAAGAATACGAGGAGCAAGGAAAAAAAAAGCAAAATACAAAAATGAGGAGAACACAAGGGGCGAAAATCAGAGGAGGATCAAACGTGTGGCACTACGTGGAGTAAGAGAAGTCTGAAAAAGCTGATGTGAAGAAACAGGGGAGAAGAATACGAGGTGCAAGAAAAAAAAAGCAAAATACATAAACGAGGAGAACACAAGGGGCGAAAATCAGAGGAGGATCTACAGTATGCCACTACGAGGAGTAAGAGAAGTGTGAAAAAGCTGATGTGAAGAAACAGGGGAGAAGAATACGGGGAGCAAGAAAAAAAAAGCAAAATACAAAAACGAGGAGAACACAAGGGGAGAAAATCAGAGGAGGATCAACAGTATGCCACTACGAGGAGCAAGAGAAGTGTGAAAAACCCGTGGTGAAGAAACAGGGGAGAAGAATACGAGGAGCAAGAAAAAAAAAGCAAAATACAAAAACGAGGAGAACACAAGGGGCGAAAATCAGAGGAGGATCAACAGTATGCCACTACGAGGAGTAAGAGAAGTGTGAAAAAGCTGATATGAAGAAACAGGGGAGAAGAATACGAGGAGCAAGAAAAAAAAAGCAAAATACAAAAACGAGGAGAACACAAGGGGCGAAAATCAGAGGAGGATCAACAGTATGCCACTACGAGGAGCAAGAGAAGTGTGAAAAACCCGAGGCGAAGAAACAGGGGAGAAGAATACGAGGAGCAAGAAAAAAAAGCAAAATACAAAAACGAGGAGAACACAAGGGGCGAAAATCAGAGGAGGATCAAAAGTGTGGCACTACGTGGAGTAAGAGAAGTGTGAAAAACACGAGGCGAAGAAACAGGGGAGAAGAATACGAGGAGCAAGAAAAAAAAGCAAAATACAAAAACGAGGAGAACACAAGGGGCGAAAATCAGAGGAGGATCAAAAGTGTGGCACTAGGTGGAGTAAGAGAAGTGTGAAAAACCCGAGGCGAAGAAACAGGGGAGAAGAGTACGAGGAGCAAGAAAAAAAAAGCAAAATACAAAAACGAGGAGAACACAAGGGGCGAAAATCAGAGGAGGATCAAAAGTGTGGCACTACGTGGAGTAAGAGCAGTGTGAAAAACCCGAGGGGAAGAAACACGGGAGAAGAATACGAGGAGCAAGAAAAAAAAAGCAAAATACAAAAACGAGGAGAACACAAGGGGCGAAAATCGGAGGAGGATCAAAAGTCTGGCACTAGTTGGACTAAGAGAAGTCTGAAAAACCCGAGGCGAAGAAACAGGGGAGAAGAATACGAGGAGCAAGGAAAAAAAAGCAAAATACAAAAACGAGGAGAACACAAGGGGCGAAAATCAGAGGAGGATCAACAGTATGCCACTACGAGGAGCAAGAGAAGTGTGAAAAACCCGAGGCGAAGAAACAGGGGAGAAGAATACGAGGAGCAAGAAAAAAAAGCAAAATACAAAAACGAGGAGAACACAAGGGGCGAAAATCAGAGGAGGATCAAAAGTGTGGCACTAGGTGGAGTAAGAGAAGTGTGAAAAACCCGAGGCGAAGAAACAGGGGAGAAGAATACGAGGAGCAAGAAAAAAAAAGCAAAATACAAAAATGAGTAGAACACAAGGGGCGAAAATCAGAGGAGGATCAACAGTATGCCACTACGAGGAGTAAGAGAAGTGTGAAAAAGCTGATGTGAAGAAACAGGGGAGAAAATACGAGGAGCAGGAAAAAAAAGCAAAATACAAAAACGAGGAGAACACAAGGGGCGAAAATCAGAGGAGGATCAACAGTATGCCACTACGAGGAGCAAGAGAAGTGTGAAAAACCCGAGGCGAAGAAACAGCAGAGAAGAATACGAGGAGCAAGAAAAAAAAGCAAAATACAAAAACGAGGAGAACACAAGGGGCGAAAATCAGAGGAGGATCAAAAGTGTGGCACTAGCTGGAGTAAGAGAAGTGTGAAAAACCCGAGGTGAAGAAACAGGGGAGAAGATTACGAGGAGCAAGAAAAAAAAAGCAAAATACAAAAACGAGGAGAACACAAGGGGCGAAAATCAGAGGAGGATCAAAAGTGTGGCACTAGGTGGAGTAAGAGAAGTGTGAAAAACGCGAGGCGAAGAAACACGGGAGAAGAATACGAGGAGCGAGAAAAAAAAAGCAAAATACAAAAACGAGGAGAACACAAGGAGCGAAAATCAGAGGAGGATCAAAAGTGTGGCACTAGGTGGAGTAAGAGAAGTGTGAAAAACCCGAGGCAAAGAAACAGGGGAGAAGAATACGAGGAGCAAGGAAAAAAAAGCAAAATACAAAAACGAGGAGAACACAAGGGGCGAAAATCAGAGGAGGATCAACAGTATGCCACTACGAGGAGTAAGAGAAGTGTGAAAAAGCTGATGTGAAGAAACAGGGGAGAAGAATACGGGGAGCAAGAAAAAAAAAGCAAAATACAAAAACGAGGAGAACACAAGGGGCGAAAATCAGAGGAGGATCAACAGTATGCCACTACGAGGAGCAAGAGAAGTGTGAAAAACCCGAGGCAAAGAAACAGGGGAGAAGAATACGAGGAGCAAGAAAAAAAAGCAAAATACAAAAACGAGGAGAACACAAGGGGCGAAAATCAGAGGAGGATCAAAAGTGTGGCACTAGGTGGAGTAAGAGAAGTGTGAAAAACCCTAGGCGAAGAAACAGGGGAGAAGAATACGAGGAGCAAGAAAAAAAAAGCAAAATACAAAAATGAGGAGAACACAAGGGGCGAAAATCAGAGGAGGATCAAACGTGTGGCACTACGTGGAGTAAGAGAAGTCTGAAAAAGCTGATGTGAAGAAACAGGGGAGAAGAATACGAGGTGCAAGAAAAAAAAAGCAAAATACATAAACGAGGAGAACACAAGGGGCGAAAATCAGAGGAGGATCTACAGTATGCCACTACGAGGAGTAAGAGAAGTGTGAAAAAGCTGATGTGAAGAAACAGGGGAGAAGAATACGAGGAGCAAGAAAAAAAAAAGCAAAATACAAAAACGAGGAGAACACAAGGGGCGAAAATCTGAGGAGGATCTACAGTATGCCACTACGAGGAGTAAGAGAAGTGTGAAAAAGCTGATGTGAAGAAACAGGGGAGAAGAATACGAGGAGCAAGAAAAAAAAAGCAAAATACAAAAACGAGGAGAACACAAGGGGCGAAAATCAGAGGAGGATCAACAGTATGCCACTACGAGGAGCAAGAGAAGTGTGAAAAACCCGAGGCGAAGAAACAGGGGAGAAGAATACGAGGAGCAAGAAAAAAAAGCAAAATACAAAAACGAGGAGAACACAAGGGGCGAAAATCAGAGGAGGATCAACAGTATGCCACTACGAGGAGTAAGAGAAGTGTGAAAAAGCTGATGTGAAGAAACAGGGGAGAAGAATACGGGGAGCAAGAAAAAAAAAGCAAAATACAAAAACGAGGAGAACACAAGGGGCGAAAATCAGAGGAGGATCAACAGTATGCCACTACGAGGAGCAAGAGAAGTGTGAAAAACCCGAGGCAAAGAAACAGGGGAGAAGAATACGAGGAGCAAGAAAAAAAAGCAAAATACAAAAACGAGGAGAACACAAGGGGCGAAAATCAGAGGAGGATCAAAATTGTGGCACTAGGTGGAGTAAGAGAAGTGTGAAAAACCCTAGGCGAAGAAACAGGGGAGAAGAATACGAGGAGCAAGAAAAAAAAAGCAAAATACAAAAATGAGGAGAACACAAGGGGCGAAAATCAGAGGAGGATCAAACGTGTGGCACTACGTGGAGTAAGAGAAGTCTGAAAAAGCTGATGTGAAGAAACAGGGGAGAAGAATACGAGTTGCAAGAAAAAAAAAGCAAAATACAAAAACGAGGAGAACACAAGGGGCGAAAATCAGAGGAAATCAAAAGTGTGGCACTAGGTGGAGTAAGAGAAGTGTGAAAAACCCGAGGCAAAGAAACAGGGGAGAAGAATACAAGGAGCAAGAAAAAAAAGCAAAATACATAAACGAGGAGAACACAAGGGGCGAAAATCAGAGGAGGATCAACAGTACGCCACTACGAGGAGCAAGAGAAGTGTGAAAAACGCGAGGCGAAAAAACAGGGGAGAAAAATACGAGGAGCAAGAAAAAAAAAGCAAAATACAAAAACGAGGAGAACACAAGGGGCGAAGATCAGAGGAGGATCAACGTGTGGCACTACGAGGAGCAATAGAAGTGTGAAAAACCCGAGTCGAAGAAACAGGGGAGAAGAATACGAGGAGAAAGAAAATAAAAGCAAAATACAATATCGAGGAGAACACAAGGGGCGAAAATCAGAGGAGGATCAACAGTATGCCACTATGAGGAGCAAGAGAAGAGTGAAAAACCCGAGGTGAAGAAACAGGAGAGAAGAATACGAGGAGCAAGAAAAAAAAAGCAAAATACAAAAACGAAGAGAACACAAGGGGCGAAAATCAGAGGAGGATCAACAGTGTGGCACTACAAGGAGCAAGAACAGTGTGAAAAACCCGAGGCGAAGAAACAGAGGAGAAGAATACGGGGAGCAAGAAAAAAAAAGCAAAATACAAAAACGAGGAGCAGACAAGTGGGGAAAATCAGAGGAGAATCAAATGTATGCCAATACGAGGAGCAAGAGCAGTGTGAAAAACCCGAGTTGAAGAAACAGGGGAGAAGAATACGAGGAGCAAGAAAGAAAAAGCAAAAGACAAGAACGAGGAGCAGACAAGGGTTGGAAATCAGAGGAGAATCAACAGTATGCAACTACGAGGAGCAAGAGCATTGTGAAAAACCCGAGGCGAAGATTCCCACGTGATTCCCAAGTGATTCTCACGTGATGCCCACATGATTCCCACGTAATTCCCACGTGATTCCCACGTGATGCCCACCTGATGCCCACGTGATGCCCACGTGTTGCCCACGTGATGCCCACGTGATTCCCACTTGTTGCCCACGTGATTCCCACGTGATGGCCACGTGATGCCCACGTGATTCTCACGTGATGGCCACGTGATTCCCACGTGATGCCCACGTGATTCCCACGTGATTCCCACGTGATGCCCACGTGATGGCCACTTGATGCCCACGTGATTCCCACGTGATTCCCACGTGATTCCAACGTGATTCCCACGTGATGCCCACGTGATTCCCACGTGATTCCCACGTGATGCCCAAGTGATGCCCACGTGATTCCCACGTGATGGCCACGTGATTCCCACGTGATTCCCACGTGTTGCCCACGTGATTCCCACGTGATGCCCACGTGATGCCCACGTGATTCCCACGTGATGGCCACGTGATGGCCACGTGATGCCCACGTGATTCCCACGTGATGGCCACGCGATGCCCACGTGATGGCCACGTGATTCCCACGTGATGCCCACGTGATTCCCACGTGATGCCCACGTGAGGCCTACGTGATTCCCACGTGATTCCCACGTGATGCCCACGTGATGCCCATGTGATGGCCACGTGATTCCCACGTGTTGCCCACGTGATTCCCACCTGATTCCCACGTGATTCCCACATGATGGCCACGTGATTCCCACGTGATTCCCATGTGATGCCCACGTGATGCCCACGTGATTCCCAAGTGATTCCCACGTGATGGCCACGTGATGCCCACGTCATTCCCACGTGATTCCCACATGTTGCCCACGTGATTCTCACGTGATTCCCACGTGATGGCCACGTGTTTCCCACGTGTTGCCCACGTGATGCCCACGTGTTTCCCACATATTGCCCACATGATTCCCACTTGATTCCCACGTGATTCTCACGTGATGCCGACGTGATTCCCACGTGATTCCCACGTGATGGCCACGTGATTTCCACGTGATGCCCACGTGATGCCCACGTGATTCCCACGTGATGCCCACGTGATTCCCACGTGATGGCCACGTGATTCCCACGTGTTGCCCACGTGATTCCCACGTGATGCCCTCGTGATTCCCACGTGATTCCCACGTGATGGCCACGTGATTCCCACGTGATGCCCACGTGTTGACCACGTGTTTGCCACGTGATTCCCACGTGATTCATAGGTGATGCCCACGTGATTCCCACGTGATTCCCACGTGATGCCCACGTGATGCCCACGTGATTCCCACGTGATGGCCACGTGATACCCACGTGATTTCCACGTGATTCCCACGTGATGCCCACGTGATGCCTACGTGATTCCCACGTGATTCCCACGTGATGCCCACGTGATGCCCATGTGATGGCCACGTGATTCCCACGTGTTGCCCACGTGATTCCCACCTGATTCCCACGTGATTCCCACGTGATGGCCACGTCATTCCCACAGATTCCCATGTGATGCCCACGTGATGCCCACGTGATTCCCAAGTGATTCCCACGTGATGGCCACGTGATGCCCACGTAATTCCCACGTGATGCCCACGTCATTCCCACGTGATTCCCACGTGATTCCCACATGTTGCCCACGTGATTCTCACGTGATTCCCACGTGATGGCCACGTGTTTCCCACGTGTTGCCCACGTGATGCCCACGTGTTTCCCACATATTGCCCACGTGATTCCCACTTGATTCCCACGTGATTCTCACGTGATGCCCACGTGATTCCCACGTGATTCCCACGTGATGGCCACGTGATTTCCACGTGATTCCCACGTGATGCCCACGTGATTCCCACGTGATGGCCACGTGATTCCCACGTGTTGCCCACGTGATGCCCACGTGATTCCCACGTGATTCCCACGTGATGGCCACGTGATTCCCACGTGATGCCCACGTGTTGACCGCGTGTTTGCCACGTGATTCCCACGTGATTCACAGGTGATTCCCACGTGATGCCCACGTGATTTCCACGTGATTCCCACGTGATTCCCACGTGATGCATACGTGTTCCCACGTGTTGCCCACGTGATGCCCACGTGATTCCCAAGTGATTCCCACGTGTTGCCCACGTGATTCCCATGTGATTCCCACTGTTGCCCACGTGATTCCCACGTGATGCCCACGTGATTCCCATGTGTTGCCCACGTGATGCCCACGTGATGAACACGTGATACCCTCGTCATTCCCCCGTGATTCCCACGTGATTCCCACGTGATGGCCACCTGATTCCCACGTGATTCCCACGTGTTGCCCACGTGATACCCACCTGATGCCCACATTATTCCCACGTGATTCCCACATGATGGCCACGTGATTCCCACGTGTTTCCCACGTGATTCCCACGTGATTCCCAAGTGATGGCCACGTGATTCTCACGTGATTCCCACGTGATTCCCACGTGATACCCACCTGATGCCCACATTATTCCCACGTGATTCACACATGATGGCCAGGTGATTCCCACGTGTTGCCCACGTGATTCCCACGTGATTCCCAGTTGATGCCCACGTGATTCCCACGTGACTCCCAAGTGATTCTCACGTGATTCCCACGTGATTCCCACGTGATTTCCACGTGTTGCCCACGTGATGCCCACGTGATGCCCACGTGATTCCCATGTGATTCCAACGTGATGCCCACGTGATTCCCACGTGACTCCATACTGATTCTCACGTGATGCCCACGTGAAGACCACGTGATGCCCACGTTACACCCACGTGATGCCCAAGTGATTCCAACGGGATCAGAGAAGCATAAAAGTGTAAAAATACGAGGAGCAAGAAAAGTGTGAAAAATCCCAGGAGGAGAAATAGGGGAGAAAAATATGAGGAGCGAAAAAAAAAAAAAACACAAAAATACGAGGAGTAGAAAAGTGGGGAAAATAAGTGGAGCCTCAAAAGTGTGAAAATACGAGGAGAAAGAAAATAGTGAAAAACACGAGGAGCAAGAAAAGGGAAGAAATATATGAGGAGCAAAAAACAAAAACAAAAACAAAAAATACGAGGAGCAGAAAAGTGTGAAAAATAAGAGGAGCATCAAACGTGTGAAAATACGAGGAGCAAGAAAAGTGTGAAAAACACGAGGAGCAAGAAAAGGGAAGAAACATACGAGGAGCAAAAAAAAAAAAAACAGAAAAATACGAGGAGCAGAAAAGTGTGAAAAATAAGAGGAGCATGAAAAGTGTGAAAATACGAGGAGCAACAAATGTGTGAAAAACCTGAGGTTAAGAAAAAGGGGAGAAGAATACGAGGAGCAAGAAAAAAAAAGCAAAATACAAAAACGAGGAGAACACAAGGGGCGAAAATCAGAGGAGGATCAACAGTATGCCACTACGAGGAGCAAGAGAAGTGTGAAAAACCCGAAGCGAAGAAACAGGGGAGAAGAATACGAGGAGCAAGAAAAAAAGTAAAATACAAAAACGAGGAGAACACAAGGGGCGAAAATCAGAGGAGGATTAAAAGTGTGGCACTAGGTGGAGTAAGAGAAGTGTGAAAAACGCGAGGAGAAGAAACAGGGGAGAAGAATACGAGGAGCAAGAAAAAAAAGCAAAATACAAAAACGAGGAGAACACAAGTGGCGAAAATCAGAGGAGGATCAAAAGTGTGGCATTACGTGGAGTAAGAAAAGTGTGAAAAACCCAAGGTGAAAAAACAGGGGAGAAGAATACGAGGAGCAAGAAAAAGAAAGCAAAATACAAAAACGAGGAGAACACAAGGGGCGAAAATCAGAGGAGGATCAAAAGTGTGGCACTACGAGGAGTACGAGAAGTGTGAAAAAGCTGATGTGAAGAAACAGGGGAGAAGAATACGAGGAGCAAGAAAAAAAAGCAAAATACAAAAACGAGGAGAACACAAGGGGCGAAAATCAGAGGAGGATCAAAAGTGTGGCACTACGTGGAGTAAGAGAAGTGTGAAAAACCCGAGGCAAAGAAACAGGGGAGAAGAATACGAGGAGAAAGAAAAAAAAAGCAAAATACAAAAACGAGGAGAACACAAGGGGCGAAAATCAGAGGAGGATCAGCAGTATGCCACTATGAGGAGTAAGAGAAGTGTGAAAAAGC
Organism: Cervus elaphus; assembly: GCF_910594005.1. Lineage (NCBI taxonomy): Eukaryota > Metazoa > Chordata > Mammalia > Artiodactyla > Cervidae > Cervus > Cervus elaphus. The sequence goes on from NC_057836.1 coordinate 84,260,287, forward strand.
TGATGTGAAGAAACAGGGGAGAAGAATACGAGGAGCAAGAAAAAAAAAGCAAAATACAAAAACGAGGAGAACACAAGGGGCGAAAATCAGAGGAGGATCAACAGTATGCCACTACGAGGAGCAAGAGAAGTGTGAAAAACCCGAGGCGGAGAAACAGGGGAGAAGAATACGAGGAGCAAGAAAAAAAGCAAAATACAAAAACGAGGAGAACACAAGGGGCGAAAATCAGAGGAGGATCAGCATTATGCCACTATGAGGAGTAAGAGAAGTGTGAAAAAGCTGATGTGAAGAAACAGGGGAGAAGAATACGAGGAGCAAGAAAAAAAAAGCAAAATACAAAAACGAGGAGAACACAAGGGGCGAAAATCAGAGGAGGATCAACAGTATGCCACTACGAGGAGCAAGAGAAGTGTGAAAAACCCGAGGCGAAGAAACAGGGGCGAAGAATACGAGGAGCAAGAAAAAAAAGCAAAATACAAAAACGAGGAGAACACAAGGGGCGAAAATCAGAGGAGGATCAACAGTATGCCACTACGAGGAGTAAGAGAAGTGGGAAAAAGCTGATGTGAAGAAACAGGGGAGAAGAATACGAGGAGCAAGAAAAAAAAGCAAAATACAAAAACGAGGAGAACACAAGGGGCGAAAATCAGAGGAGGATCAAAAGTGTGGCACTACGTGGAGTAAGAGAAGTGTGAAAAACCCGAGGCGAAGAAACAGGGGAGAAGAATACGAGGAGCAACAAAAAAAAGCAAAATACAAAAACGAGGAGAACACAAGGGGCGAAAATCAGAGGAGGATCAAAAGTGTGGCACTAGGTGGAGTAAGAGAAGTGTGAAAAACCCGAGGTGAAGAAACAGGGGAGAAGAATACGAGGAGCAAGAAAAAAAAAGCAAAATACAAAAATGAGGAGAACACAAGGGGCGAAAATCAGAGGAGGATCAAAAGTGTGGCACTACGTGGAGTAACAGAAGTGTGAAAAACCCGAAGCGAAGAAACAGGGGAGAAGAATACGAGGAGCAAGAAAAAAAAAGCCAAATACAAAAACGAGGAGAACACAAGGGGCGAAAATCAGAGGAGGATCAACAGTATGCCACTACGAGGAGTAAGAGAAGTGTGAAAAAGCTGATGTGAAGAAACAGGGGAGAAAATACGAGGAGCAGGAAAAAAAAGCAAAATACAAAAACGAGGAGAACACAAGGGGCGAAAATCAGAGGAGGATCAACAGTATGCCACTACGAGGAGCAAGAGAAGTGTGAAAAACCCGAGGCGAAGAAACAGCAGAGAAGAATACGAGGAGCAAGAAAAAAAAGCAAAATACAAAAACGAGGAGAACACAAGGGGCGAAAATCAGAGGAGGATCAAAAGTGTGGCACTAGCTGGAGTAAGAGAAGTGTGAAAAACCCGAGTTGAAGAAACAGGGGAGAAGATTACGAGGAGCAAGAAAAAAAAAGCAAAATACAAAAACGAGGAGAACACAAGGGGCGAAAATCAGAGGAGGATCAAAAGTGTGGCACTAGGTGGAGTAAGAGAAGTGTGAAAAACGCGAGGCGAAGAAACACGGGAGAAGAATACGAGGAGCAAGAAAAAAAAAGCAAAATACAAAAACGAGGAGAACACAAGGGGCGAAAATCAGAGGAGGATCAAAAGTGTGGCACTAGGTGGAGTAAGAGAAGTGTGAAAAACCCGAGGCGAAGAAACAGGGGAGAAGAATACGAGGAGCAAGGAAAAAAAAGCAAAATACAAAAACGAGGAGAACACAAGGGGCGAAAATCAGAGGAGGATCAACAGTATGCCACTACGAGGAGTAAGAGAAGTGTGAAAAAGCTGATGTGAAGAAACAGGGGAGAAGAATACGGGGAGCAAGAAAAAAAAAGCAAAATACAAAAACGAGGAGAACACAAGGGGCGAAAATCAGAGGAGGATCAACAGTATGCCACTACGAGGAGCAAGAGAAGTGTGAAAAACCCGAGGCAAAGAAACAGGGGAGAAGAATACGAGGAGCAAGAAAAAAAAGCAAAATACAAAAACGAGGAGAACACAAGGGGCGAAAATCAGAGGAGGATCAAAAGTGTGGCACTAGGTGGAGTAAGAGATGTGTGAAAAACCCTAGGCGAAGAAACAGGGGAGAAGAATACGAGGAGCAAGAAAAAAAAAGCAAAATACAAAAACGAAGAGAACACAAGGGGCGAAAATCAGAGGAGGATCAAACGTGTGGCACTACGTGGAGTAAGAGAAGTCTGAAAAAGCTGATGTGAAGAAACAGGGGAGAAGAATACGAGGTGCAAGAAAAAAAAAGCAAAATACATAAACGAGGAGAACACAAGGGGCGAAAATCAGAGGAGGATCTACAGTATGCCACTACGAGGAGTAAGAGAAGTGTGAAAAAGCTGATGTGAAGAAACAGGGGAGAAGAATACGAGGAGCAAGAAAAAAAAAAGCAAAATACAAAAACGAGGAGAACACAAGGGGCGAAAATCTGAGGAGGATCTACAGTATGCCACTACGAGGAGTAAGAGAAGTGTGAAAAAGCTGATGTGAAGAAACAGGGGAGAAGAATACGAGGAGCAAGAAAAAAAAAGCAAAATACAAAAACGAGGAGAACACAAGGGGCGAAAATCAGAGGAGGATCAACAGTATGCCACTACGAGGAGCAAGAGAAGTGTGAAAAACCCGAGGCGAAGAAACAGGGGAGAAGAATACGAGGAGCAAGAAAAAAAAGCAAAATACAAAAACGAGGAGAACACAAGGGGCGAAAATCAGAGGAGGATCAAAAGTGTGGCACTAGGTGGAGTAAGAGAAGTGTGAAAAACCCGAGGCGAAGAAACAGGGGAGAAGAATACGAGGAGCAAGAAAAAAAAAGCAAAATACAAAAATGAGTAGAACACAAGGGGCGAAAATCAGAGGAGGATCAACAGTATGCCACTACGAGGAGTAAGAGAAGTGTGAAAAAGCTGATGTGAAGAAACAGGGGAGAAAATACGAGGAGCAGGAAAAAAAAGCAAAATACAAAAACGAGGAGAACACAAGGGGCGAAAATCAGAGGAGGATCAACAGTATGCCACTACGAGGAGCAAGAGAAGTGTGAAAAACCCGAGGCGAAGAAACAGCAGAGAAGAATACGAGGAGCAAGAAAAAAAAGCAAAATACAAAAACGAGGAGAACACAAGGGGCGAAAATCAGAGGAGGATCAAAAGTGTGGCACTAGCTGGAGTAAGAGAAGTGTGAAAAACCCGAGTTGAAGAAACAGGGGAGAAGATTACGAGGAGCAAGAAAAAAAAAGCAAAATACAAAAACGAGGAGAACACAAGGGGCGAAAATCAGAGGAGGATCAAAAGTGTGGCACTAGGTGGAGTAAGAGAAGTGTGAAAAACGCGAGGCGAAGAAACACGGGAGAAGAATACGAGGAGCAAGAAAAAAAAAGCAAAATACAAAAACGAGGAGAACACAAGGGGCGAAAATCAGAGGAGGATCAAAAGTGTGGCACTAGGTGGAGTAAGAGAAGTGTGAAAAACCCAAGGCGAAGAAACAGGGGAGAAGAATACAAGGAGCAAGGAAAAAAAAGCAAAATACAAAAACGAGGAGAACACAAGGGGCGAAAATCAGAGGAGGATCAACAGTATGCCACTACGAGGAGTAAGAGAAGTGTGAAAAAGCTGATGTGAAGAAACAGGGGAGAAAATACGAGGAGCAAGAAAAAAAAGCAAAATACAAAAACGAGGAGAACACAAGGGGCGAAAATCAGAGGAGGATCAAAAGTGTGGCACTAGCTGGAGTAAGAGAAGTGTGAAAAACCCGAGGCGAAGAAACAGGGGAGAAGAATACGAGGAGCAAGAAAAAAAAAGCAAAATACAAAAACGAGGAGAACACAAGGGGCGAAAATCAGAGGAGGATCATCAGTATGCCACTACGAGGAGCAAGAGAAGTGTGAAAAACCCGAGGTGAAGAAACAGGGGAGAAGAATACGAGGAGCAAGGAAAAAAAAGCAAAATACAAAAACGAGGAGAACACAAGGGGCGAAAATCAGAGGAGGATCAACAGTATGCCACTACGAGGAGTAAGAGAAGTGTGAAAAAGCTGATGTGAAGAAACAGGGGAGAAGAATACGGGGAGCAAGAAAAAAAAAGCAAAATACAAAAACGAGGAGAACACAAGGGGCGAAAATCAGAGGAGGATCAACAGTATGCCACTACGAGGAGCAAGAGAAGTGTGAAAAACCCGAGGCGAAGAAACAGGGGAGAAGAATACGAGGAGCAAGAAAAAAAAGCAAAATACAAAAACGAGGAGAACACAAGGGGCGAAAATCAGAGGAGGATCAAAAGTGTGGCACTACGTGGAGTAAGAGAAGTGTGAAAAACCCGAGGCAAAGAAACAGGGGAGAAGAATACGAGGAGCAAGAAAAAAAAAGCAAAATACAAAAACGAGGAGAACACAAGGGGCGAAAATCAGAGGAGGATCAGAAGTGTGGCACTAGGTGGAGTAAGAGAAGTGTGAAAAACCCGAGGCGAAGAAACAGGGGAGAAGAATACGCGGAGCAAGAAAAAAAAAGCAAAATACAAAAACGAGGAGAACACAAGGGGCGAAAATCAGAGGAGGATCAACAGTATTCCCCTACGAGGAGTAAGAGAACTGTGAAAAAGCTGATGTGAAGAAACAGGGGAGAAGAATACGAGGAGCAAGAAAAAAAAAGCAAAATACAAAAACGAGGAGAACACAAGGGGCGAAAATCAGAGGAGGATCAACAGTATGCCACTACGAGGAGTAAGAGAAGTGTGAAAAACCTGAGGTGAAGAAACAGGGGAGAAGAATACGAGGAGCAAGAAAAAACAAGCAAAATACAAAAACGAGGAGAACACAAGGGGCGAAAATCAGAGGAGGATCAAAAGTGTGGCACTACGTGGAGTAAGAGAAGTGTGAAAAAGCCGAGGCGAAGAAACAGGGGAGAAGAATACGAGGAGCAAGGAAAAAAAAGCAAAATACAAAAACGAGGAGAACACAAGGGGCGAAAATCAGAGGAGGATCAACAGTATGCCACTACGAGGAGTAAGAGAAGTGTGAAAAAGCTGATGTGAAGAAACAGGGGAGAAGAATACGAGGAGCAAGAAAAAAAAAGCAAAATACAAAAACGAGGAGAACACAAGGGGCGAAAATCAGAGGAGGATCAAAAGTGTGGCACTACGAGGAGCAAGAGAAGTGTGAAAAACCCGAGGTGAAGAATCACGGGAGAAGAATACGAGGAGCAAGAAAAAACAAGCAAAGTACAAAAACGAGGAGAACACAAGGGGCGAAAATCAGAGGAGGATCAAAAGTGTGGCACTAGGTGGAGTAAGAGAAGTGTGAAAAACCCGGGGCGAAGAAACAGGGGAGAAGAATACGAGGAGCAAGAAAAAAAAAGCAAAATACAAAAACGAGGAGAACACAAGGGGCGAAAATCAGAGGCGGATCAAAAGTGTGGCACTAGGTGGAGTAAGAGAACTGTGAAAAAGGCGAGGCGAAGAAACAGGGGAGAAGAATAAGAGGAGCAAGAAAAAAAAAGCAAAATACAAAAACGAGGAGAACACAAGGGGCGAAAATCAGAGGAGGATCAACAGTATGCCACTACGAGGAGCAAGAGAAGTGTGAAAAACCCGAGGTGAAGAAACAGGGGAGAAGAATACGAGGAGCAAGGAAAAAAAAGCAAAATACAAAAACGAGGAGAACACAAGGGGCGAAAATCAGAGGAGGATCAACAGTATGCCACTACGAGGAGTAAGAGAAGTGTGAAAAAGCTGATGTGAAGAAACAGGGGAGAAAATACGAGGAGCAAGAAAAAAAAGCAAAATACAAAAACGAGGAGAACACAAGGGGCGAAAATCAGAGGAGGATCAAAAGTGTGGCACTAGCTGGAGTAAGAGAAGTGTGAAAAACCCGAGGCGAAGAAACAGGGGAGAAGAATATGCGGAGCAAGAAAAAAAAAGCAAAATACAAAAACGAGGAGAACACAAGGGGCGAAAATCAGAGGAGGATCATCAGTATGCCACTACGAGGAGCAAGAGAAGTGTGAAAAACCCGAGGTGAAGAAACAGGGGAGAAGAATACGAGGAGCAAGGAAAAAAAAGCAAAATACAAAAACGAGGAGAACACAAGGGGCGAAAATCAGAGGAGGATCAACAGTATGCCACTACGAGGAGCAAGAGAAGTGTGAAAAACCCGAGGTGAAGAAACAGGGGAGAAGATTACGAGGAGCAAGGAAAAAAAAGCAAAATACAAAAACGAGGAGAACACAAGGGGCGAAAATCAGAGGAGGATCAACAGTATACCACTACGAGGAGCAAGAGAAGTGTGAAAAACCCGAGGCGAAGAAACAGGGGAGAAGAATACGAGGAGCAAGAAAAAAAAGCAAAATACAAAAACGAGGAGAACACAAGGGGCGAAAATCAGAGGAGGATCAAAAGTGTGGCACTACGTGGAGTAAGAGAAGTGTGAAAAACCCGAGGCAAAGAAACAGGGGAGAAGAATACGAGGAGCAAGAAAAAAAAAGCAAAATACAAAAACGAGGAGAACACAAGGGGCGAAAATCAGAGGAGGATCAAGAGTGTGGCACTAGGTGGAGTAAGAGAAGTGTGAAAAACCCGAGGCGAAGAAACAGGGGAGAAGAATACGCGGAGCAAGAAAAAAAAAGCAAAATACAAAAACGAGGAGAACACAAGGGGCGAAAATCAGAGGAGGATCAACAGTATGCCCGAACGAGGAGTAAGAGAACTGTGAAAAAGCTGATGTGAAGAAACAGGGGAGAAGAATACGAGGAGCAAGAAAAAAAAAGCAAAATACAAAAACGAGGAGAACACAAGGGGCGAAAATCAGAGGAGGATCAACAGTATGCCACTACGAGGAGTAAGAGAAGTGTGAAAAACCTGAGGTGAAGAAACAGGGGAGAAGAATACGAGGAGCAAGAAAAAACAAGCAAAATACAAAAACGAGGAGAACACAAGGGGCGAAAATCAGAGGAGGATCAAAAGTGTGGCACTACGTGGAGTAAGAGAAGTGTGAAAAACCCGAGGCGAAGAAACAGGGGAGAAGAATACGAGGAGCAAGGAAAAAAAAGCAAAATACAAAAACGAGGAGAACACAAGGGGCGAAAATCAGAGGAGGATCAACAGTATGCCACTACGAGGAGTAAGAGAAGTGTGAAAAAGCTGATGTGAAGAAACAGGGGAGAAGAATATGAGGAGCAAGAAAAAAAAAGCAAAATACAAAAACGAGGAGAACACAAGGGGCGAAAATCAGAGGAGGATCAAAAGTGTGGCACTACGAGGAGCAAGAGAAGTGTGAAAAACCCGAGGCGAAGAAACACGGGAGAAGAATACGAGGAACAAGAAAAAACAAGCAAAGTACAAAAACGAGGAGAACACAAGGGGCGAAAATCAGAGGAGGATCAAAAGTGTGGCACTAGGTGGAGTAAGAGAAGTGTGAAAAACCCGAGGCGAAGAAACAGGGGAGAAGAATACGAGGAGCAAGGAAAAAAAAGCAAAATACAAAAACGAGGAGAACACAAGGGGCGAAAATCAGAGGAGGATCAAAACTGTGGCACTAGGTGGAGTAAGAGAAGTGTGAAAAACCCGAGGCGAAGAAACAGGGGAGAAGAATACGCGGAGCAAGAAAAAAAAAGCAAAATACAAAAACGAGGAGAACACAAGGGGCGAAAATCAGAGGAGGATCAACAGTAAGCCACTACGAGGAGTAAGAGAACTGTGAAAAAGCTGATGTGAAGAAACAGGGGAGAAGAATACGAGGAGCAAGAAAAAAAAAGCAAAATACAAAAACGAGGAGAACACAAGGGGCGAAAATCAGAGGAGGATCAACAGTATGCCACTACGAGGAGTAAGAGAAGTGTGAAAAAGCTGATGTGAAGAAACAGGGGAGAAAATACGAGGAGCAGGAAAAAAAAGCAAAATACAAAAACGAGGAGAACACAAGGGGCGAAAATCAGAGGAGGATCAACATTATGCCACTACGAGGAGCAAGAGAAGTGTGAAAATCCCGAGGCGAAGAAACAGGGGAGAAGAATACGAGGAGCAAGAAAAAAAAAGCAAAATACAAAAACGAGGAGAACACGTGATTCCCACGTGATGCCCTCGTGATTCCCACGTGATTCCCACGTGATGGCCACGTGATTCCCACGTGATGCCCACGTGTTGACCACGTGTTTGCCACGTGATTCCCACGTGATTCACAGGTGATGCCCACGTGATTCCCACGTGATTCCCACGTGATGCCCACGTGATGCCCACGTGATTCCCACGTGATGGCCACGTGATGCCCACGTGATGGCCACGTGATGCCCACGTGATTTCCACGTGATTCCCACGTGATGCCCACGTGATGCCTACGTGATTCCCACGTGATTCCCACGTGATGCCCACGTGATGCCCATGTGATGGCCACGTGATTCCCACGTGTTGCCCACGTGATTCCCACCTGATTCCCACGTGATTCCCACGTGATGGCCACGTGATTCCCACAGATTCCCATGTGATGCCCACGTGATGCCCACGTGATTCCCAAGTGATTCCCACGTGATGGCCACGTGATGCCCACGTAATTCCCACGTGATGCCCACGTCATTCCCACGTGATTCCCACATGTTGCCCACGTGATTCTCACGTGATTCCCACGTGATGGCCACGTGTTTCCCACGTGTTGCCCACGTGATGCCCACGTGTTTCCCACATATTGCCCACGTGATTCCCACTTGATTCCCACGTGATTCTCACGTGATGCCCACGTGATTCCCACGTGATTCCCACGTGATGGCCACGTGATTTCCACGTGATTCCCACGTGATGCTCACGTGATTCCCACGTGATGGCCACGTGATTCCCACGTGTTGCCCACGTGATGCCCACGTGATGCCCACGTGATTCCCACGTGATGGCCACGTGATTCCCACGTGATGCCCATGTGTTGACCACGTGTTTGCCACGTGATTCCCACGTGATTCACAGGTGATGCCCACGTGATTCCCACGTGATTCCCACGTGATGCCCACGTGATTCCCACGTGATGGCCACGTGATTCCCACGTGATTCCCACGTGATTCCCACGTGATTCCCACGTGATTGCCACGTGATGCATACGTGTTTCCCACGTGTTGCCCACGTGATGCCCACGTGATTCCCAAGTGATTCCCACGTGTTGCCCACGTGATTCCCATGTGATTCCCACTGTTGCCCACGTGATTCCCACGTGATGCCCACGTGATTCCCATGTGTTGCCCACGTGATGCCCACGTGATGCCCACGTGATACCCTCGTGATTCCCCCGTGATTCCCACGTGATTCCCACGTGATGGCCACCTGATTCCCACGTGATTCCCACGTGTTGCCCACGTGATACCCACCTGATGCCCACATTATTCCCACGTGATTCCCACATGATGGCCACGTGATTCCCACGTGTTTCCCACGTGATTCCCACGTGATTCCCAAGTGATGGCCACGTGATTCTCACGTGATTCCCACGTGATTCCCACGTGATACCCACCTGATGCCCACATTATTCCCACGTGATTCCCACATGATGGCCAGGTGATTCCCACGTGTTGCCCACGTGATTCCCACGTGATTCCCACTTGATTCCCACGTGATTCCCACGTGACTCCCAAGTGATTCTCACGTGATTCCCACGTGATTCCCACGTGATTTCCACGTGTTGCCCAGGTGATGCCCACGTGATGCCCACGTGATTCCCATGTGATTCCAACGTGATGCCCACGTGATTCCCACGTGACTCCAAACTGATTCTCACGTGATGCCCACGTGAAGACCACGTGATGCCCACGTTACACCCACGTGATGCCCAAGTGATTCCAACGGGATCAGAGAAGCATAAAAGTGTAAAAATACGAGGAGCAAGAAAAGTGTGAAAAATCCCAGGAGGAGAAATAGGGGAGAAAAATATGAGGAGCGAAAAAAAAAAAAACACAAAAATACGAGGAGTAGAAAAGTGGGGAAAATAAGTGGAGCCTCAAAAGTGTGAAAATACGAGGAGAAAGAAAATAGTGAAAAACACGAGGAGCAAGAAAAGGGAAGAAATATATGAGGAGCAAAAAACAAAAACAAAAACAAAAAATACGAGGAGCAGAAAAGTGTGAAAAATAAGAGGAGCATCAAACGTGTGAAAATACGAGGAGCAAGAAAAGTGTGAAAAACACGAGGAGCAAGAAAAGGGAAGAAACATACGAGGAGCAAAAAAAAAAAACAGAAAAATACGAGGAGCAGAAAAGTGTGAAAAATAAGAGGAGCATGAAAAGTGTGAAAATACGAGGAGCAACAAATGTGTGAAAAACCTGAGGTTAAGAAAAAGGGGAGAAGAATACGAGGAGCAAGAAAAAAAAAGCAAAATACATAAACGAGGAGAACACAAGGGGCGAAAATGAGAGGAGGATCAACAGTATGCCACTACGAGGAGCAAGAGAAGTGTGAAAAACCCGAAGCGAAGAAACAGGGGAGAAGAATACGAGGAGCAAGAAAAAAAGTAAAATACAAAAACGAGGAGAACACAAGGGGCGAAAATCAGAGGAGGATCAAAAGTGTGGCACTAGGTGGAGTAAGAGAAGTGTGAAAAACGCGAGGAGAAGAAACAGGGGAGAAGAATACGAGGAGCAAGAAAAAAAAGCAAAATACAAAAACGAGGAGAACACAAGTGGCGAAAATCAGAGGAGGATCAAAAGTGTGGCATTACGTGGAGTAAGAGAAGTGTGAAAAACCCAAGGCGAAGAAACAGGGGAGAAGAATACGAGGAGCAAGAAAAAGAAAGCAAAATACAAAAACGAGGAGAACCAAAGGGGCGAAAATCAGAGGAGGATCAACAGTGTGCCACTACGAGGAGCATGAGAAGTGTGAAAAACCCAAGGCGAAGAAACAGGGGAGAAGAATACGAGGAGCAAGAAAAAAAGCAAAATACAAAAACGAGGAGAACACAAGGGGCGAAAATCAGAGGAGGATCAAAAGTGTCGCACTACATGGAGTAAGAGAAGTGTGAAAAACCCGAGGGGAAGAAACAGGGGAGAAGAATACGAGGAGCAAGAAAAAAAAAGCAAAATACAAAAACGAGGAGAACACAAGGGGCGAAAATCAGAGGAGGATCAAAAGTGTGGCACTACGAGGAGTACGAGAAGTGTGAAAAAGCTGATGTGAAGAAACAGGGGAGAAGAATACGAGGAGCAAGAAAAAAAAGCAAAATACAAAAACGAGGAGAACACAAGGGGCGAAAATCAGAGGAGGATCAAAAGTGTGGCACTACGTGGAGTAAGAGAAGTGTGAAAAACCCGAGGCAAAGAAACAGGGGAGAAGAATACGAGGAGAAAGAAAAAAAAAAGCAAAATACAAAAACGAGGAGAACACAAGGGGCGAAAATCAGAGGAGGATCAGCAGTATGCCACTACGAGGAGTAAGAGAAGTGTGAAAAAGCTGATGTGAAGAAACAGGGGAGAAGAATACGAGGAGCAAGAAAAAAAAAGCAAAATACAAAAACGAGGAGAACACAAGGGGCGAAAATCAGAGGAGGATCAACAGTATGCCACTACGAGGAGCAAGAGAAGTGTGAAAAACACGAGGCGGAGAAACAGGGGAGAAGAATACGAGGAGCAAGAAAAAAAGCAAAATACAAAAACGAGGAGAACACAAGGGGCGAAAATCAGAGGAGGATCAACTGTATGCCACTACGTGGAGTAAGAGAAGTGTGAAAAACCCGAGGCGAAGAAACAGGGGAGAAAAATATGAGGAGCAAGAAAAAAAAGCAAAATACAAAAACGAGGAGAACACCAGGGGCGAAAATCAGAGGAGGATCAAAAGTGTGGCACAACAAGGAGCAAGAGCAGTGTGAAAATCCTGATGTGAAGAAACAGGGGAGAAGAATACGAGGAGCAAGAAAAAAAAGCAAAATACAAAAACGAGGAGAACACAAGGGGCGAAAATCAGAGGAGGATCAAAAGTGTGGCCCTACAAGGAGCAAGAGCAGTGTGAAAATCCTGATGTGAAGAAACAGGGGAGAAGAATACAAGGAGCAAGAAAAAAAAGCAAAATACATAAACGAGGAGAACACAAGGGGCGAAAATCAGAGGAGGATCAACAGTATGCCACTACGAGGAGCAAGAGAAGTGTGAAAAACCCGAGGCGAAAAAACAGGGGAGAAGAATACGAGGAGCAAGAAAAAAAAAGCAAAATACAAAAACGAGGAGAACACTAGGGGCGAAGATCAGAGGAGGATCAACGTGTGGCACTACGAGGAGCAAGAGAACTGTGAAAAACCCGAGTCGAAGAAACAGGGGAGAAGAATACGAGGAGAAAGAAAATAAAAGCAAAATACAATATCGAGGAGAACACAAGGGGCGAAAATCAGAGGAGGATCAACAGTATGCCACTATGAGGAGCAAGAGAAGAGTGAAAAACCCGAGGTGAAGAAACAGGAGAGAAGAATACGAGGAGCAAGAAAAAAAAAGCAAAATACAAAAACGAAGAGAACACAAGGGGCGAAAATCAGAGGAGGATCAACAGTGTGGCACTACAAGGAGCAAGAGCAGTGTGAAAAACCCGAGGCGAAGAAACAGAGGAGAAGAATACGGGGAGCAAGAAAAAAAAAGCAAAATACAAAAACGAGGAGCAGACAAGTGGGGAAAATCAGAGGAGAATCAAATGTATGCCAATACAAGGAGCAAGAGCAGTGTGAAAAACCCGAGTTGAAGAAACAGGGGAGAAGAATACGAGGAGCAAGAAAGAAAAAGCAAAAGACAAGAACGAGGAGCAGACAAGGGTTGGAAATCAGAGGAGAATCAACAGTATGCAACTACGAGGAGCAAGAGCATTGTGAAAAACCCGAGGCGAAGATTCCCACGTGATTCCCAAGTGATTCTCACGTGATGCCCACATGATTCCCACGTAATTCCCACGTGATTCCCACGTGATGCCCACCTGATGCTCACGTGATGCCCACGTGTTGCCCACGTGATGCCCACGTGATTCCCACGTGTTGCCCACGTGATTCCCACGTGATTCCCACGTGATGGCCACGTGATGCCCACGTGATTCTCACGTGATGGCCACGTGATTCCCACGTGATGCCCACGTGATTCCCACGTGATTCCCACGTGATGCCCACGTGATGGCCACTTGATGCCCACGTGATTCCCACGTGATTCCCACGTGATTCCAACGTGATTCCCACGTGATGCCCACGTGATTCCCACGTGATTCCCACGTGATGCCCAAGTGATGCCCACGTGATTCCCACGTGATGGCCACGTGATTCCCACGTGATGGCCACGTGATTCCCACGTGATTCCCACGTGATTCCCACGTGATGCCCACGTGATGCCCACGTGATTCCCACGTGATGGCCACGTGATGGCCACGTGATGCCCACGTGATTCCCACGTGATGGCCACGCGATGCCCACGTGATGGCCACGTGATTCCCACGTGATGCCCACGTGATTCCCACGTGATGCCCACGTGAGGCCTACGTGATTCCCACGTGATTCCCACGTGATGCCCACGTGATGCCCATGTGATGGCCACGTGATTCCCACGTGTTGCCCACGTGATTCCCACCTGATTCCCACGTGATTCCCACGTGATGGCCACGTGATTCCCACGTGATTCCCATGTGATGCCCACGTGATGCCCACGTGATTCCCAAGTGATTCCCACGTGATGGCCACGTGATGCCCACGTAATTCCCACGTGATGCCCACGTCATTCCCACGTGATTCCCACATGTTGCCCACGTGATTCTCACGTGATTCCCACGTGATGGCCACGTGTTTCCCACGTGTTGCCCACGTGATGCCCACGTGTTTCCCACATATTGCCCACATGATTCCTACTTGATTCCCACGTGATTCTCACGTGATGCCCACGTGATTCCCACGTGATTCCCACGTGATGGCCACGTGATTTCCACGTGATGCCCACGTGATGCCCACGTGATTCCCACGTGATGGCCACGTGATTCCCACGTGTTGCCCACGTGATTCCCACGTGATGCCCTCGTGATTCCCACGTGATTCCCACGTGATGGCCACGTGGTTCCCACGTGATGCCCACGTGTTGACCACGTGTTTGCCACGTGATTCCCACGTGATTCACAGGTGATGCCCACGTGATTCCCACGTGATTCCCACGTGATTCCCACGTGTTGCCCACGTGATTCCCACGTGATTCCCACGTGATTCCCACGTGATGCCCACGTGATGCCCACGTGATTCCCACGTGATTCCCACGTGATGCCCACGTGATGCCCATGTGATGGCCACGTGATTCCCACGTGTTGCCCACGTGATTCCCACCTGATTCCCACGTGATTCCCACGTGATGGCCACGTGATTCCCACAGATTCCCATGTGATGCCCACGTGATGCCCACGTGATTCCCAAGTGATTCCCACGTGATGGCCACGTGATGCCCACGTAATTCCCACGTGATGCCCACGTCATTCCCACGTGATTCCCACGTGATTCCCACATGTTGCCCACGTGATTCTCACGTGATTCCCACGTGATGGCCACGTGTTTCCCACGTGTTGCCCACGTGATGCCCACGTGTTTCCCACATATTGCCCACGTGATTCCCACTTGATTCCCACGTGATTCTCACGTGATGCCCACGTGATTCCCACGTGATTCCCACGTGATGGCCACGTGATTTCCACGTGATTCCCACGTGATGCCCACGTGATTCCCACGTGATGGCCACGTGATTCCCACGTGTTGCCCACGTGATGCCCACGTGATTCCCACGTGATGGCCACGTGATTCCCACGTGATGCCCACGTGTTGACCACGTGTTTGCCACGTGATTCCCACGTGATTCACAGGTGATGCCCACGTGATTCCCACGTGATTCCCACGTGATGCCCACGTGATGCCCACGTGATTCCCACGTGATGGCCACGTGATTCCCACGTGATTCCCACGTGATGCCCACGTGATTTCCACGTGATTCCCACGTGATTCCCACGTGATGCATACGTGTTTCCCACGTGTTGCCCACGTGATGCCCACGTGATTCCCAAGTGATTCCCACGTGTTGCCCACGTGATTCCCATGTGATTCCCACTGTTGCCCACGTGATTCCCACGTGATGCCCACGTGATTCCCATGTGTTGCCCACGTGATACCCTCGTGATTCCCCCGTGATTCCCACGTGATTCCCACGTGATGGCCACCTGATTCCCACGTGATTCCCACGTGTTGCCCACGTGATACCCACCTGATGCCCACATTATTCCCACGTGATTCCCACATGATGGCCACGTGATTCCCACGTATTTCCCACGTGATTCCCACGTGATTCCCAAGTGATGGCCACGTGATTCTCACGTGATTCCCACGTGATTCCCACGTGATACCCACCTGATGCCCACATTATTCCCACGTGATTCCCACATGATGGCCAGGTGATTCCCACGTGTTGCCCACGTGATTCCCACGTGATTCCCACTTGATGCCCACGTGATTCCCACGTGACTCCCAAGTGATTCTCACGTGATTCCCACGTGATTCCCACGTGATTTCCACGTGTTGCCCAGGTGATGCCCACGTGATGCCCACGTGATTCCCATGTGATTCCAACGTGATGCCCACGTGATTCCCACGTGATGGCCACCTGATTCCCACGTGATTCCCACGTGTTGCCCACGTGATACCCACCTGATGCCCACATTATTCCCACGTGATTCCCACATGATGGCCACGTGATTCCCACGTGTTTCCCACGTGATTCCCACGTGATTCCCAAGTGATGGCCACGTGATTCTCACGTGATTCCCACGTGATTCCCACGTGATACCCACCTGATGCCCACATTATTCCCACGTGATTCACACATGATGGCCAGGTGATTCCCACGTGTTGCCCACGTGATTCCCACGTGATTCCCACTTGATGCCCACGTGATTCCCACGTGACTCCCAAGTGATTCTCACGTGATTCCCACGTGATTCCCACGTGATTTCCACGTGTTGCCCAGGTGATGCCCACGTGATGCCCACGTGATTCCCATGTGATTCCAACGTGATGCCCACGTGATTCCCACGTGACTCCAAACTGATTCTCACGTGATGCCCACGTGAAGACCACGTGATGCCCACGTTACACCCACGTGATGCCCAAGTGATTCCAACGGGATCAGAGAAGCATAAAAGTGTAAAAATACGAGGAGCAAGAAAAGTGTGAAAAATCCCAGGAGGAGAAATAGGGGAGAAAAATATGAGGAGCGAAAAAAAAAAAACACAAAAATACGAGGAGTAGAAAAGTGGGGAAAATAAGTGGAGCCTCAAAAGTGTGAAAATACGAGGAGAAAGAAAATAGTGAAAAACACGAGGAGCAAGAAAAGGGAAGAAATATATGAGGAGCAAAAAACAAAAACAAAAACAAAAAATACGAGGAGCAGAAAAGTGTGAAAAATAAGAGGAGCATCAAACGTGTGAAAATACGAGGAGCAAGAAAAGTGTGAAAAACACGAGGAGCAAGAAAAGGGAAGAAACATACGAGGAGCAAAAAAAAAAAACAGAAAAATACGAGGAGCAGAAAAGTGTGAAAAATAAGAGGAGCATGAAAAGTGTGAAAATACGAGGAGCAACAAATGTGTGAAAAACCTGAGGTTAAGAAAAAGGGGAGAAGAATACGAGGAGCAAGAAAAAAAAAGCAAAATACATAAACGAGGAGAACACAAGGGGCGAAAATGAGAGGAGGATCAACAGTATGCCACTACGAGGAGTAAGAGAAGTGTGAAAAACCCGAAGCGAAGAAACAGGGGAGAAGAATACGAGGAGCAAGAAAAAAAGTAAAATACAAAAACGAGGAGAACACAAGGGGCGAAAATCAGAGGAGGATCAAAAGTGTGGCACTAGGTGGAGTAAGAGAAGTGTGAAAAACGCGAGGAGAAGAAACAGGGGAGAAGAATACGAGGAGCAAGAAAAAAAAGCAAAATACAAAAACGAGGAGAACACAAGTGGCGAAAATCAGAGGAGGATCAAAAGTGTGGCGTTACGTGGAGTAAGAGAAGTGTGAAAAACCCAAGGCGAAGAAACAGGGGAGAAGAATACGAGGAGCAAGAAAAAGAAAGCAAAATACAAAAACGAGGAGAACCAAAGGGGCGAAAATCAGAGGAGGATCAACAGTGTGCCACTACGAGGAGCATGAGAAGTGTGAAAAACCCAAGGCGAAGAAACAGGGGAGAAGAATACGAGGAGCAAGAAAAAAAGCAAAATACAAAAACGAGGAGAACACAAGGGGCGAAAATCAGAGGAGGATCAAAAGTGTCGCACTACATGGAGTAAGAGAAGTGGGAAAAACCCGAGGGGAAGAAACAGGGGAGAAGAATACGAGGAGCAAGAAAAAAAAAGCAAAATACAAAAACGAGGAGAACACAAGGGGCGAAAATCAGAGGAGGATCAAAAGTGTGGCACTACGAGGAGTACGAGAAGTGTGAAAAAGCTGATGTGAAGAAACAGGGGAGAAGAATACGAGGAGCAAGAAAAAAAAGCAAAATACAAAAACGAGGAGAACACAAGGGGCGAAAATCAGAGGAGGATCAAAAGTGTGGCACTACGTGGAGTAAGAGAAGTGTGAAAAACCCGAGGCAAAGAAACAGGGGAGAAGAATACGAGGAGAAAGAAAAAAAAAAGCAAAATACAAAAACGAGGAGAACACAAGGGGCGAAAATCAGAGGAGGATCAGCAGTATGCCACTACGAGGAGTAAGAGAAGTGTGAAAAAGCTGATGTGAAGAAACAGGGGAGAAGAATACGAGGAGCAAGAAAAAAAAAGCAAAATACAAAAACGAGGAGAACACAAGGGGCGAAAATCAGAGGAGGATCAACAGTATGCCACTACGAGGAGCAAGAGAAGTGTGAAAAACACGAGGCGGAGAAACAGGGGAGAAGAATACGAGGAGCAAGAAAAAAAGCAAAATACAAAAACGAGGAGAACACAAGGGGCGAAAATCAGAGGAGGATCAACTGTATGCCACTACGTGGAGTAAGAGAAGTGTGAAAAACCCGAGGCGAAGAAACAGGGGAGAAAAATATGAGGAGCAAGAAAAATAAAGCAAAATACAAAAACGAGGAGAACACCAGGGGCGAAAATCAGAGGAGGATCAATAGTGTGGCACAACAAGGAGCAAGAGCAGTGTGAAAATCCTGATGTGAAGAAACAGGGGAGAAGAATACGAGGAGCAAGAAAAAAAAGCAAAATACAAAAACGAGGAGAACACAAGGGGCGAAAATCAGAGGAGGATCAAAAGTGTGGCCCTACAAGGAGCAAGAGCAGTGTGAAAATCCTGATGTGAAGAAACAGGGGAGAAGAATACAAGGAGCAAGAAAAAAAAGCAAAATACATAAACGAGGAGAACACAAGGGGCGAAAATCAGAGGAGGATCAACAGTACGCCACTACGAGGAGCAAGAGAAGTGTGAAAAACCCGAGGCGAAAAAACAGGGGAGAAGAATACGAGGAGCAAGAAAAAAAAAGCAAAATACAAAAACGAGGAGAACACTAGGGGCGAAGATCAGAGGAGGATCAACGTGTGGCACTACGAGGAGCAAGAGAACTGTGAAAAACCCGAGTCGAAGAAACAGGGGAGAAGAATACGAGGAGAAAGAAAATAAAAGCAAAATACAATATCGAGGAGAACACAAGGGGCGAAAATCAGAGGAGGATCAACAGTATGCCACTATGAGGAGCAAGAGAAGAGTGAAAAACCCGAGGTGAAGAAACAGGAGAGAAGAATACGAGGAGCAAGAAAAAAAAAGCAAAATACAAAAACGAAGAGAACACAAGGGGCGAAAATCAGAGGAGGATCAACAGTGTGGCACTACAAGGAGCAAGAGCAGTGTGAAAAACCCGAGGCGAAGAAACAGAGGAGAAGAATACGGGGAGCAAGAAAAAAAAAGCAAAATACAAAAACGAGGAGCAGACAAGTGGGGAAAATCAGAGGAGAATCAAATGTATGCCAATACAAGGAGCAAGAGCAGTGTGAAAAACCCGAGTTGAAGAAACAGGGGAGAAGAATACGAGGAGCAAGAAAGAAAAAGCAAAAGACAAGAACGAGGAGCAGACAAGGGTTGGAAATCAGAGGAGAATCAACAGTATGCAACTACGAGGAGCAAGAGCATTGTGAAAAACCCGAGGCGAAGATTCCCACGTGATTCCCAAGTGATTCTCACGTGATGCCCACATGATTCCCACGTAATTCCCACGTGATTCCCACGTGATGCCCACCTGATGCCCACGTGATGCCCACGTGTTGCCCACGTGATGCCCACGTGATTCCCACGTGTTGCCCACGTGATTCCCACGTGATTCCCACGTGATGGCCACGTGATGCCCACGTGATTCTCACGTGATGGCCACGTGATTCCCACGTGATGCCCACGTGATTCCCACGTGATTCCCACGTGATGCCCACGTGATGGCCACTTGATGCCCACGTGATTCCCACGTGATTCCCACGTGATTCCAACGTGATTCCCACGTGATGCCCACGTGATTCCCACGTGATTCCCACGTGATGCCCAAGTGATGCCCACGTGATTCCCACGTGATGGCCACGTGATTCCCACGTGATTCCCACGTGATTCCCACGTGATGCCCACGTGATGCCCACGTGATTCCCACGTGATGGCCACGTGATGGCCACGTGATGCCCACGCGATTCCCACGTGATGGCCACGCGATGCCCACGTGATGGCCACGTGATTCCCACGTGATGCCCACGTGATTCCCACGTGATGCCCACGTGATTCCCACGTGATGCCCACGTGATGCCCATGTGATGGCCACGTGATTCCCACGTGTTGCCCACGTGATTCCCACCTGATTCCCACGTGATTCCCACGTGATGGCCACGTGATTCCCACGTGATTCCCATGTGATGCCCACGTGATGCCCACGTGATTCCCAAGTGATTCCCACGTGATGGCCACGTGATGCCCACGTAATTCCCACGTGATGCCCACGTCATTCCCACGTGATTCCCACATGTTGCCCACGTGATTCTCACGTGATTCCCACGTGATGGCCACGTGTTTCCCACGTGTTGCCCACGTGATGCCCACGTGTTTCCCACATATTGCCCACATGATTCCTACTTGATTCCCACGTGATTCTCACGTGATGCCCACGTGATTCCCACGTGATTCCCACGTGATGGCCACGTGATTTCCACGTGATGCCCACGTGATGCCCACGTGATTCCCACGTGATGCCCACGTGATTCCCACGTGATGGCCACGTGATTTCCACGTGTTGCCCACGTGATTCCCACGTGATGCCCTCGTGATTCCCACGTGATTCCCACGTGATGGCCACGTGATTCCCACGTGATGCCCACGTGTTGACCACGTGTTTGCCATGTGATTCCCACGTGATTCACAGGTGATGCCCACGTGATTCCCACGTGATTCCCACGTGATGCCCACGTGATGCCCACGTGATTCCCACGTATTGGCCACGTGATTCCCACGTGATGGCCACGTGATGCCCACGTGATTTCCACGTGATTCCCACGTGATGCCCACGTGATGCCTACGTGATTCCCACGTGATTCCCACGTGATGCCCACGTGATGCCCATGTGATGGCCACGTGATTCCCACGTGTTGCCCACGTGATTCCCACCTGATTCCCACGTGATTCCCACGTGATGGCCACGTGATTCCCACAGATTCCCATGTGATGCCCACGTGATGCCCACGTGATTCCCAAGTGATTCCCACGTGATGGCCACGTGATGCCCACGTAATTCCCACGTGATGCCCACGTCATTCCCACGTGATTCCCACGTGATTCCCACATGTTGCCCACGTGATTCTCACGTGATGGCCACGTGTTTCCCACGTGTTGCCCACGTGATGCCCACGTGTTTCCCACATATTGCCCACGTGATTCCCACTTGATTCCCACGTGATGCCCACGTGATTCCCACGTGATTCCCACGTGATGGCCACGTGATTTCCACGTGATTCCCACGTGATGCCCACGTGATTCCCACGTGATGGCCACGTGATTCCCACGTGTTGCCCACGTGATGCCCACGTGATTCCCACGTGATGGCCACGTGATTCCCACGTGATGCCCACGTGTTGACCACGTGTTTGCCACGTGATTCCCACGTGATTCACAGGTGATGCCCACGTGATTCCCACGTGATTCCCACGTGATGCCCACGTGATGCCCACGTGATTCCCACGTGATGGCCACGTGATTCCCACGTGATTCCCACGTGATGCCCACGTGATTTCCACGTGATTCCCACGTGATTCCCACGTGATGCATACGTGTTTCCCACGTGTTGCCCACGTGATGCCCACGTGATTCCCAAGTGATTCCCACGTGTTGCCCACGTGATTCCCATGTGATTCCCACTGTTGCCCACGTGATTCCCACGTGATGCCCACGTGATTCCCATGTGTTGCCCACGTGATGCCCACGTGATGCCCACGTGATACCCTCGTGATTCCCCCGTGATTCCCACGTGATTCCCACGTGATGGCCACCTGATTCCCACGTGATTCCCACGTGTTGCCCACGTGATACCCACCTGATGCCCACATTATTCCCACGTGATTCCCACATGATGGCCACGTGATTCCCACGTATTTCCCACGTGATTCCCACGTGATTCCCAAGTGATGGCCACGTGATTCTCACGTGATTCCCACGTGATTCCCACGTGATACCCACCTGATGCCCACATTATTCCCACGTGATTCCCACATGATGGCCAGGTGATTCCCACGTGTTGCCCACGTGATTCCCACGTGATTCCCACTTGATGCCCACGTGATTCCCACGTGACTCCCAAGTGATTCTCACGTGATTCCCACGTGATTCCCACGTGATTTCCACGTGTTGCCCACGTGATGCCCACGTGATGCCCACGTGATTCCCATGTGATTCCAACGTGATGCCCACGTGATTCCCACGTGATGGCCACCTGATTCCCACGTGATTCCCACGTGTTGCCCACGTGATACCCACCTGATGCCCACATTATTCCCACGTGATTCCCACATGATGGCCACGTGATTCCCACGTGTTTCCCACGTGATTCCCACGTGATTCCCAAGTGATGGCCACGTGATTCTCACGTGATTCCCACGTGATTCCCACGTGATACCCACCTGATGCCCACATTATTCCCACGTGATTCACACATGATGGCCAGGTGATTCCCACGTGTTGCCCACGTGATTCCCACGTGATTCCCACTTGATGCCCACGTGATTCCCACGTGACTCCCAAGTGATTCTCACGTGATTCCCACGTGATTCCCACGTGATTTCCACGTGTTGCCCAGGTGATGCCCACGTGATGCCCACGTGATTCCCATGTGATTCCAACGTGATGCCCACGTGATTCCCACGTGACTCCAAACTGATTCTCACGTGATGCCCACGTGAAGACCACGTGATGCCCACGTTACACCCACGTGATGCCCAAGTGATTCCAACGGGATCAGAGAAGCATAAAAGTGTAAAAATACGAGGAGCAAGAAAAGTGTGAAAAATCCCAGGAGGAGAAATAGGGGAGAAAAATATGAGGAGCGAAAAAAAAAAAAAACACAAAAATACGAGGAGTAGAAAAGTGGGGAAAATAAGTGGAGCCTCAAAAGTGTGAAAATACGAGGAGAAAGAAAATAGTGAAAAACACGAGGAGCAAGAAAAGGGAAGAAATATATGAGGAGCAAAAAACAAAAACAAAAACAAAAAATACGAGGAGCAGAAAAGTGTGAAAAATAAGAGGAGCATCAAACGTGTGAAAATACGAGGAGCAAGAAAAGTGTGAAAAACACGAGGAGCAAGAAAAGGGAAGAAACATACGAGGAGCAAAAAAAAAAAAAACAGAAAAATACGAGGAGCAGAAAAGTGTGAAAAATAAGAGGAGCATGAAAAGTGTGAAAATACGAGGAGCAACAAATGTGTGAAAAACCTGAGGTTAAGAAAAAGGGGAGAAGAATACGAGGAGCAAGAAAAAAAAAGCAAAATACAAAAACGAGGAGAACACAAGGGGCGAAAATGAGAGGAGGATCAACAGTATGCCACTACGAGGAGCAAGAGAAGTGTGAAAAACCCGAAGCGAAGAAACAGGGGAGAAGAATACGAGGAGCAAGAAAAAAAGTAAAATACAAAAACGAGGAGAACACAAGGGGCGAAAATCAGAGGAGGATCAAAAGTGTGGCACTAGGTGGAGTAAGAGAAGTGTGAAAAACGCGAGGAGAAGAAACAGGGGAGAAGAATACGAGGAGCAAGAAAAAAAAGCAAAATACAAAAACGAGGAGAACACAAGTGGCGAAAATCAGAGGAGGATCAAAAGTGTGGCATTACGTGGAGTAAGAGAAGTGTGAAAAACCCAAGGTGAAGAAACAGGGGAGAAGAATACGAGGAGCAAGAAAAAGAAAGCAAAATACAAAAATGAGGAGAACACAAGGGGCGAAAATCAGAGGAGGATCAACAGTGTGCCACTACGAGGAGCATGAGAAGTGTGAAAAACCCGAGGCGAAGAAACAGGGGAGAAGAATACGAGGAGCAAGAAAAAAAGCAAAATACAAAAACGAGGAGAACACAAGGGGCGAAAATCAGAGGAGGATCAAAACTGTCGCACTACGTGGAGTAAGAGAAGTGTGAAAAACCCGAGGGGAAGAAACAGGGGAGAAGAATACGAGGAGCAAGAAAAAAAAAGCAAAATACAAAAACGAGGAGAACACAAGGGGCGAAAATCAGAGGAGGATCAAAAGTGTGGCACTACGAGGAGTACGAGAAGTGTGAAAAAGCTGATGTGAAGAAACAGGGGAGAAGAATACGAGGAGCAAGAAAAAAAAGCAAAATACAAAAACGAGGAGAACACAAGGGGCGAAAATCAGAGGAGGATCAAAAGTGTGGCACTACGAGGAGTAAGAGAAGTGTGAAAAACCCGAGGCAAAGAAACAGGGGAGAAGAATACGAGGAGAAAGAAAAAAAAAGCAAAATACAAAAACGAGGAGAACACAAGGGGCGAAAATCAGAGGAGGATCAGCAGTATGCCACTACGAGGAGTAAGAGAAGTGTGAAAAAGCTGATGTGAAGAAACAGGGGAGAAGAATACGAGGAGCAAGAAAAAAAAAGCAAAATACAAAAACGAGGAGAACACAAGGGGCGAAAATCAGAGGAGGATCAACAGTATGCCACTACGAGGAGCAAGAGAAGTGTGAAAAACCCGAGGTGGAAAAACAGGGGAGAAGAATACGAGGAGTAAGAAAAAAAGCAAAATACAAAAACGAGGAGAACACAAGGGGCGAAAATCAGAGGAGGATCAACAGTATGCCACTACGAGGAGCAAGAGAAGTGTGAAAAACCCGAGGCGAAGAAACAGCAGAGAAGAATACGAGGAGCAAGAAAAAAAAGCAAAATACAAAAACGAGGAGAACACAAGGGGCGAAAATCAGAGGAGGATCAAAAGTGTGGCACTAGCTGGAGTAAGAGAAGTGTGAAAAACCCGAGGTGAAGAAACAGGGGAGAAGATTACGAGGAGCAAGAAAAAAAAAGCAAAATACAAAAACGAGGAGAACACAAGGGGCGAAAATCAGAGGAGGATCAAAAGTGTGGCACTAGGTGGAGTAAGAGAAGTGTGAAAAACGCGAGGCGAAGAAACACGGGAGAAGAATACGAGGAGCGAGAACAAAAAAGCAAAATACAAAAACGAGGAGAACACAAGGGGCGAAAATCAGAGGAGGATCAAAAGTGTGGCACTAGGTGGAGTAAGAGAAGTGTGAAAAAACCGAGGCAAAGAAACAGGGGAGAAGAATACGAGGAGCAAGGAAAAAAAACCAAAATACAAAAACGAGGAGAACACAAGGGGCGAAAATCAGAGGAGGATCAACAGTATGCCACTACGAGGAGTAAGAGAAGTGTGAAAAAGCTGATGTGAAGAAACAGGGGAGAAGAATACGGGGAGCAAGAAAAAAAAAGCAAAATACAAAAACGAGGAGAACACAAGGGGCGAAAATCAGAGGAGGATCAACAGTATGCCACTACGAGGAGCAAGAGAAGTGTGAAAAACCCGAGGCGAAGAAACAGGGGCGAAGAATACGAGGAGCAAGAAAAAAAAGCAAAATACAAAAACGAGGAGAACACAAGGGGCGAAAATCAGAGGAGGATCAAAAGTGTGGCACTACGAGGAGTAAGAGAAGTGTGAAAAAGCTGATGTGAAGAAACAGGGGAGAAGAATACGAGGAGCAAGAAAAAAAAGCAAAATACAAAAACGAGGAGAACACAAGGGGCGAAAATCAGAGGAGGATCAAACGTGTGGCACTACGTGGAGTAAGAGAAGTGTGAAAAACCCGAGGTGAAGAAACAGGGGAGAAGATTACGAGGAGCAAGAAAAAAAAAGCAAAATACAAAAACGAGGAGAACACAAGGGGCGAAAATCAGAGGAGGATCAAAAGTGTGGCACTAGGTGGAGTAAGAGAAGTGTGAAAAACGCGAGGCGAAGAAACACGGGAGAAGAATACGAGGAGCGAGAACAAAAAAGCAAAATACAAAAACGAGGAGAACACAAGGGGCGAAAATCAGAGGAGGATCAAAAGTGTGGCACTAGGTGGAGTAAGAGAAGTGTGAAAAACCCGAGGCAAAGAAACAGGGGAGAAGAATACGAGGAGCAAGGAAAAAAAAGCAAAATACAAAAACGAGGAGAACACAAGGGGCGAAAATCAGAGGAGGATCAACAGTATGCCACTACGAGGAGTAAGAGAAGTGTGAAAAAGCTGATGTGAAGAAACAGGGGAGAAGAATACGGGGAGCAAGAAAAAAAAAGCAAAATACAAAAACGAGGAGAACACAAGGGGCGAAAATCAGAGGAGGATCAACAGTATGCCACTACGAGGAGCAAGAGAAGTGTGAAAAACCCGAGGCGAAGAAACAGGGGCGAAGAATACGAGGAGCAAGAAAAAAAAGCAAAATACAAAAACGAGGAGAACACAAGGGGCGAAAATCAGAGGAGGATCAAAAGTGTGGCACTACGAGGAGTAAGAGAAGTGTGAAAAAGCTGATGTGAAGAAACAGGGGAGAAGAATACGAGGAGCAAGAAAAAAAAGCAAAATACAAAAACGAGGAGAACACAAGGGGCGAAAATCAGAGGAGGATCAAACGTGTGGCACTACGTGGAGTAAGAGAAGTGTGAAAAACCCGAGGTGAAGAAACAGGGGAGAAGAATACGAGGAGCAAGAAAAACAAGCAAAATACAAAAACGAGGAGAACACAAGGGGCGAAAATCAGAGGAGGATCAAAAGTATGGCACTAGGTGGAGTAAGAGAAGTGTGAAAAACGCGAGGTGAAGAAACAGGGGAGAAGAATACGAGGAGCAAGAAAAAAAAGCAAAATACAAAAACGAGGAGAACACAAGGGGCGAAAATCAGAGGAGGATCAAAAGTGTGGCACTAGGTGGAGTAACAGAAGTGTGAAAAACCCGAAGCGAAGAAACAGGGGAGAAGAATACGAGGAGCAAGAAAAAAAAAGCAAAATACAAAAACGAGGAGAACACAAGGGGCGAAAATCAGAGGAGGATCAGCAGTATGCCACTACGAGGAGTAAGAGAAGTGTGAAAAAGCTGATGTGAAGAAACAGGGGAGAAGAATACGGGGAGCAAGAAAAAAAAAGCAAAATACAAAAACGAGGAGAACACAAGGGGAGAAAATCAGAGGAGGATCAACAGTATGCCACTACGAGGAGCAAGAGAAGTGTGAAAAACCCGTGGTGAAGAAACAGGGGAGAAGAATACGAGGAGCAAGAAAAAAAAAGCAAAATACAAAAACGAGGAGAACACAAGGGGCGAAAATCAGAGGAGGATCAACAGTATGCCACTACGAGGAGTAAGAGAAGTGTGAAAAAGCTGATATGAAGAAACAGGGGAGAAGAATACGAGGAGCAAGAAAAAAAAAGCAAAATACAAAAACGAGGAGAACACAAGGGGCGAAAATCAGAGGAGGATCAACAGTATGCCACTACGAGGAGCAAGAGAAGTGTGAAAAACCCGAGGCGAAGAAACAGGGGAGAAGAATACGAGGAGCAAGAAAAAAAAGCAAAATACAAAAACGAGGAGAACACAAGGGGCGAAAATCAGAGGAGGATCAAAAGTGTGGCACTACGTGGAGTAAGAGAAGTGTGAAAAACCCGAGGCGAAGAAACAGGGGAGAAGAATACGAGGAGCAAGCAAAAAAAGCAAAATACAAAAACGAGGAGAACACAAGGGGCGAAAATCAGAGGAGGATCAAAAGTGTGGCACTAGGTGGAGTAAGAGAAGTGTGAAAAACCCGAGGCGAAGAAACAGGGGAGAAGAGTACGAGGAGCAAGAAAAAAAAAGCAAAATACAAAAACGAGGAGAACACAAGGGGCGAAAATCAGAGGAGGATCAAAAGTGTGGCACTACGTGGAGTAAGAGCAGTGTGAAAAACCCGAGGGGAAGAAACACGGGAGAAGAATACGAGGAGCAAGAAAAAAAAAGCAAAATACAAAAACGAGGAGAACACAAGGGGCGAAAATCGCAGGAGGATCAAAAGTCTGGCACTAGTTGGACTAAGAGAAGTCTGAAAAACCCGAGGCGAAGAAACAGGGGAGAAGAATACGAGGAGCAAGAAAAAAAAGCAAAATACAAAAACGAGGAGAACACAAGGGGCGAAAATCAGAGGAGGATCAACAGTATGCCACTACGAGGAGCAAGAGAAGTGTGAAAAACCCGAGGCGAAGAAACAGGGGAGAAGAATACGAGGAGCAAGAAAAAAAAGCAAAATACAAAAACGAGGAGAACACAAGGGGCGAAAATCAGAGGAGGATCAAAAGTGTGGCACTAGGTGGAGTAAGAGAAGTGTGAAAAACCCGAGGCGAAGAAACAGGGGAGAAGAATACGAGGAGCAAGAAAAAAAAAAGCAAAATACAAAAATGAGTAGAACACAAGGGGCGAAAATCAGAGGAGGATCAACAGTATGCCACTACGAGGAGTAAGAGAAGTGTGAAAAAGCTGATGTGAAGAAACAGGGGAGAAAATACGAGGAGCAGGAAAAAAAAGCAAAATACAAAAACGAGGAGAACACAAGGGGCGAAAATCAGAGGAGGATCAACAGTATGCAACTACGAGGAGCAAGAGAAGTGTGAAAAACCCGAGGCGAAGAAACAGCAGAGAAGAATACGAGGAGCAAGAAAAAAAAGCAAAATACAAAAACGAGGAGAACACAAGGGGCGAAAATCAGAGGAGGATCAAAAGTGTGGCACTACGTGGAGTAAGAGAAGTGTGAAAAACCCGAGGTGAAGAAACAGGGGAGAAGAATACGAGGAGCAAGAAAAACAAGCAAAATACAAAAACGAGGAGAACACAAGGGGCGAAAATCAGAGGAGGATCAAAAGTGTGGCACTAGGTGGAGTAAGAGAAGTGTGAAAAACGCGAGGTGAAGAAACAGGGGAGAAGAATACGAGGAGCAAGAAAAAAAAGCAAAATACAAAAACGAGGAGAACACAAGGGGCGAAAATCAGAGGAGGATCAAAAGTGTGGCACTAGGTGGAGTAACAGAAGTGTGAAAAACCCGAAGTGAAGAAACAGGGGAGAAGAATACGAGGAGCAAGAAAAAAAAAGCAAAATACAAAAACGAGGAGAACACAAGGGGCGAAAATCAGAGGAGGATCAGCAGTATGCCACTACGAGGAGTAAGAGAAGTGTGAAAAAGCTGATGTGAAGAAACAGGGGAGAAGAATACGGGGAGCAAGAAAAAAAAAGCAAAATACAAAAACGAGGAGAACACAAGGGGAGAAAATCAGAGGAGGATCAACAGTATGCCACTACGAGGAGCAAGAGAAGTGTGAAAAACCCGTGGTGAAGAAACAGGGGAGAAGAATACGAGGAGCAAGAAAAAAAAAGCAAAATACAAAAACGAGGAGAACACAAGGGGCGAAAATCAGAGGAGGATCAACAGTATGCCACTACGAGGAGTAAGAGAAGTGTGAAAAAGCTGATATGAAGAAACAGGGGAGAAGAATACGAGGAGCAAGAAAAAAAAAGCAAAATACAAAAACGAGGAGAACACAAGGGGCGAAAATCAGAGGAGGATCAACAGTATGCCACTACGAGGAGCAAGAGAAGTGTGAAAAACCCGAGGCGAAGAAACAGGGGAGAAGAATACGAGGAGCAAGAAAAAAAAGCAAAATACAAAAACGAGGAGAACACAAGGGGCGAAAATCAGAGGAGGATCAAAAGTGTGGCACTACGTGGAGTAAGAGAAGTGTGAAAAACCCGAGGCGAAGAAACAGGGGAGAAGAATACGAGGAGCAAGCAAAAAAAGCAAAATACAAAAACGAGGAGAACACAAGGGGCGAAAATCAGAGGAGGATCAAAAGTGTGGCACTAGGTGGAGTAAGAGAAGTGTGAAAAACCCGAGGCGAAGAAACAGGGGAGAAGAGTACGAGGAGCAAGAAAAAAAAAGCAAAATACAAAAACGAGGAGAACACAAGGGGCGAAAATCAGAGGAGGATCAAAAGTGTGGCACTACGTGGAGTAAGAGCAGTGTGAAAAACCCGAGGGGAAGAAACACGGGAGAAGAATACGAGGAGCAAGAAAAAAAAAGCAAAATACAAAAACGAGGAGAACACAAGGGGCGAAAATCGCAGGAGGATCAAAAGTCTGGCACTAGTTGGAGTAAGAGAAGTCTGAAAAACCCGAGGCGAAGAAACAGGGGAGAAGAATACGAGGAGCAAGAAAAAAAAAGCAAAATACAAAAACGAGGAGAACACAAGGGGCGAAAATCAGAGGAGGATCAACAGTATGCCACTACGAGGAGCAAGAGAAGTGTGAAAAACCCGAGGCGAAGAAACAGGGGAGAAGAATACGAGGAGCAAGAAAAAAAAGCAAAATACAAAAACGAGGAGAACACAAGGGGCGAAAATCAGAGGAGGATCAACAGTATGCCACTACGAGGAGCAAGAGAAGTGTGAAAAACCCGAGGCGAAGAAACAGCAGAGAAGAATACGAGGAGCAAGAAAAAAAAGCAAAATACAAAAACGAGGAGAACACAAGGGGCGAAAATCAGAGGAGGATCAAAAGTGTGGCACTAGCTGGAGTAAGAGAAGTGTGAAAAACCCGAGGTGAAGAAACAGGGGAGAAGATTAGGAGGAGCAAGAAAAAAAAAGCAAAATACAAAAACGAGGAGAACACAAGGGGCGAAAATCAGAGGAGGATCAAAAGTGTGGCACTAGGTGGAGTAAGAGAAGTGTGAAAAACGCGAGGCGAAGAAACACGGGAGAAGAATACGAGGAGTGAGAAAAAAAAAGCAAAATACAAAAACGAGGAGAACACAAGGGGCGAAAATCAGAGGAGGATCAAAAGTGTGGCACTAGGTGGAGTAAGAGAAGTGTGAAAAACCCGAGGCGAAGAAACAGGGGAGAAGAATACGAGGAGCAAGGAAAAAAAAGCAAAATACAAAAACGAGGAGAACACAAGGGGCGAAAATCAGAGGAGGATCAACAGTATGCCACTACGAGGAGTAAGAGAAGTGTGAAAAAGCTGATGTGAAGAAACAGGGGAGAAGAATACGGGGAGCAAGAAAAAAAAAGCAAAATACAAAAACGAGGAGAACACAAGGGGCGAAAATCAGAGGAGGATCAACAGTATGCCACTACGGGGAGCAAGAGAAGTGTGAAAAACCCGAGGCAAAGAAACAGGGGAGAAGAATACGAGGAGCAAGAAAAAAAAGCAAAATACAAAAACGAGGAGAACACAAGGGGCGAAAATCAGAGGAGGATCAAAAGTGTGGCACTAGGTGGAGTAAGAGAAGTGTGAAAAACCCTAGGCGAAGAAACAGGGGAGAAGAATACGAGGAGCAAGAAAAAAAAAGCAAAATACAAAAATGAGGAGAACACAAGGGGCGAAAATCAGAGGAGGATCAAACGTGTGGCACTACGTGGAGTAAGAGAAGTCTGAAAAAGCTGATATGAAGAAACAGGGGAGAAGAATACGAGGTGCAAGAAAAAACAAGCAAAATACATAAACGAGGAGAACACAAGGGGCGAAAATCAGAGGAGGATCTACAGTATGCCACTACGAGGAGTAAGAGAAGTGTGAAAAAGCTGATGTGAAGAAACAGGGGAGAAGAATACGGGGAGCAAGAAAAAAAAGCAAAATACAAAAACGAGGAGAACACAAGGGGAGAAAATCAGAGGAGGATCAACAGTATGCCACTACGAGGAGCAAGAGAAGTGTGAAAAACCCGTGGTGAAGAAACAGGGGAGAAGAATACGAGGAGCAAGAAAAAAAAAGCAAAATACAAAAACGAGGAGAACACAAGGGGCGAAAATCAGAGGAGGATCAACAGTATGCCACTACGAGGAGTAAGAGAAGTGTGAAAAAGCTGATATGAAGAAACATGGGAGAAGAATACGAGGAGCAAGAAAAAAAAAGCAAAATACAAAAACGAGGAGAACACAAGGGGCGAAAATCAGAGGAGGATCAACAGTATGCCACTACGAGGAGCAAGAGAAGTGTGAAAAACCCGAGGCGAAGAAACAGGGGAGAAGAATACGAGGAGCAAGAAAAAAAAGCAAAATACAAAAACGAGGAGAACACAAGGGGCGAAAATCAGAGGAGGATCAAAAGTGTGGCACTACGTGGAGTAAGAGAAGTGTGAAAAACCCGAGGCGAAGAAACAGGGGAGAAGAATACGGGGAGAAAGAAAAAAAAGCAAAATACAAAAACGAGGAGAACACAAGGGGCGAAAATCAGAGGAGGATCAAAAGTGTGGCACTAGGTGGAGTAAGAGAAGTGTGAAAAACCCGAGGCGAAGAAACAGGGGAGAAGAGTACGAGGAGCAAGAAAAAAAAAGCAAAATACAAAAACGAGGAGAACACAAGGGGCGAAAATCAGAGGAGGATCAAAAGTGTGGCACTACGTGGAGTAAGAGAAGTGTGAAAAACCCGAGGGGAAGAAACACGGGAGAAGAATACGAGGAGCAAGAAAAAAAAAGCAAAATACAAAAACGAGGAGAACACAAGGGGCGAAAATCGGAGGAGGATCAAAAGTCTGGCACTAGTTGGACTAAGAGAAGTCTGAAAAACCCGAGGCGAAGAAACAGGGGAGAAGAATACGAGGAGCAAGGAAAAAAAAGCAAAATACAAAAACGAGGAGAACACAAGGGGCGAAAATCAGAGGAGGATCAACAGTATGCCACTACGAGGAGCAAGAGAAGTGTGAAAAACCCGAGGCGAAGAAACAGGGGAGAAGAATACGAGGAGCAAGAAAAAAAAGCAAAATACAAAAACGAGGAGAACACAAGGGGCGAAAATCAGAGGAGGATCAAAAGTGTGGCACTAGGTGGAGTAAGAGAAGTGTGAAAAACCCGAGGCGAAGAAACAGGGGAGAAGAATACGAGGAGCAAGAAAAAAAAAGCAAAATACAAAAATGAGTAGAACACAAGGGGCGAAAATCAGAGGAGGATCAACAGTATGCCACTACGAGGAGTAAGAGAAGTGTGAAAAAGCTGATGTGAAGAAACAAGGGAGAAAATACGAGGAGCAGGAAAAAAAAGCAAAAGAAAAAAACGAGGAGAACACAAGGGGCGAAAATCAGAGGAGGATCAACAGTATGCCACTACGAGGAGCAAGAGAAGTGTGAAAAACCCGAGGCGAAGAAACAGCAGAGAAGAATACGAGGAGCAAGAAAAAAAAGCAAAATACAAAAACGAGGAGAACACAAGGGGCGAAAATCAGAGGAGGATCAAAAGTGTGGCACTAGCTGGAGTAAGAGAAGTGTGAAAAACCCGAGGTGAAGAAACCGGGGAGAAGATTACGAGGAGCAAGAAAAAAAAAGCAAAATACAAAAACGAGGAGAACACAAGGGGCGAAAATCAGAGGAGGATCAAAAGTGTGGCACTAGGTGGAGTAAGAGAAGTGTGAAAAACGCGAGGCGAAGAAACACGGGAGAAGAATACGAGGAGCGAGAAAAAAAAAAGCAAAATACAAAAACGAGGAGAACACAAGGGGCGAAAATCAGAGGAGGATCAAAAGTGTGGCACTAGGTGGAGTAAGAGAAGTGTGAAAAACCCGAGGCAAAGAAACAGGGGAGAAGAATACGAGGAGCAAGGAAAAAAAAGCAAAATACAAAAACGAGGAGAACACAAGGGGCGAAAATCAGAGGAGGATCAACAGTATGCCACTACGAGGAGTAAGAGAAGTGTGAAAAAGCTGATGTGAAGAAACAGGGGAGAAGAATACGGGGAGCAAGAAAAAAAAAGCAAAATACAAAAACGAGGAGAACACAAGGGGCGAAAATCAGAGGAGGATCAACAGTATGCCACTACGAGGAGCAAGAGAAGTGTGAAAAACCCGAGGCAAAGAAACAGGGGAGAAGAATACGAGGAGCAAGAAAAAAAAGCAAAATACAAAAACGAGGAGAACACAAGGGGCGAAAATCAGAGGAGGATCAAAAGTGTGGCACTAGGTGGAGTAAGAGAAGTGTGAAAAACCCTAGGCGAAGAAACAGGGGAGAAGAATACGAGGAGCAAGAAAAAAAAAGCAAAATACAAAAACGAGGAGAACACAAGGGGCGAAAATCAGAGGAGGATCAAACGTGTGGCACTACGTGGAGTAAGAGAAGTCTGAAAAAGCTGATGTGAAGAAACAGGGGAGAAGAATACGAGGTGCAAGAAAAAAAAAGCAAAATACATAAACGAGGAGAACACAAGGGGCGAAAATCAGAGGAGGATCTACAGTATGCCACTACGAGGAGTAAGAGAAGTGTGAAAAAGCTGATGTGAAGAAACAGGGGAGAAGAATACGAGGAGCAAGAAAAAAAAAGCAAAATACAAAAACGAGGAGAACACAAGGGGCGAAAATCTGAGGAGGATCTACAGTATGCCACTACGAGGAGTAAGAGAAGTGTGAAAAAGCTGATGTGAAGAAACAGGGGAGAAGAATACGAGGAGCAAGAAAAAAAAAGCAAAATACAAAAACGAGGAGAACACAAGGGGCGAAAATCAGAGGAGGATCAACAGTATGCCACTACGAGGAGCAAGAGAAGTGTGAAAAACCCGAGGCGAAGAAACAG
Source organism: Cervus elaphus (assembly GCF_910594005.1). Taxonomy (NCBI): domain Eukaryota; kingdom Metazoa; phylum Chordata; class Mammalia; order Artiodactyla; family Cervidae; genus Cervus; species Cervus elaphus. The sequence continues at coordinate 84,294,373 of NC_057836.1, forward strand.
GGGAGAAGAATACGAGGAGCAAGAAAAAAAAGCAAAATACAAAAACGAGGAGAACACAAGGGGCGAAAATCAGAGGAGGATCAACAGTATGCCACTACGGGGAGCAAGAGAAGTGTGAAAAACCCGAGTCGAAGAAACAGGGGAGAAGAATACGAGGAGCAAGAAAAAAAAGCAAAATACAAAAACGAGGAGAACACAAGGGGCGAAAATCAGAGGAGGATCAAAAATGTGGCACTAGCTGGAGTAAGAGAAGTGTGAAAAACCCGAGGCGAAGAAACAGGGGAGAAGAATACGAGGAGCAAGAAAAAAAAGCAAAATACAAAAACGAGGAGAACACAAGGGGCGAAAATCAGAGGAGGATCAAAAGTGTGGCACTAGGTGGAGTAAGAGAAGTGTGAAAAACCCGAGGCGAAGAAACAGGGGAGAAGAATACGAGGAGCAAGAAAAAAAAAGCAAAATACAAAAACGAGGAGAACACAAGGGGCGAAAATCAGAGGAGGATCAACAGTAGGCCACTACGAGGAGTAAGAGAAGTGTGAAAAACCTGACGTGAAGAAACAGGGGAGAAGAATACGAGGAGCAAGAAAAAAAAAGCAAAATACAAAAACGAGGAGAACACAAGGGGCGAAAATCAGAGGAGGATCAACAGTATGCCACTACGAGGAGCAAGAGAAGTGTGAAAAACCCGAGGCGAAGAAACAGGGGAGAAGAATACGAGGAGCAAGAAAAAAAAGCAAAATACAAAAACGAGGAGAACACAAGGGGCGAAAATCAGAGGAGGATCAAAAGAGTGGCACTAGGTGGAGTAAGAGAAGTGTGAAAAACCCGAGGCGAAGAAACAGGGGAGAAGAATACGAGGAGCAAGAAAAAAAAGCAAAATACAAAAATGAGGAGAACACAAGGGGCGAAAATCAGAGGAGGATCAAAAGTGTGGCACTACGTGGAGTAAGAGAAGTCTGAAAAAGCTGATGTGAAGAAACAGGGGAGAAGAATACGAGGAGCAAGAAAAAAAAAGCAAAATACATAAACGAGGAGAATACAAGGGGCGAAAATCAGAGGAGGATCAACAGTATGCCACTACGGGGAGCAAGAGAAGTGTGAAAAACCCGAGGCGAAGAAACAGGGGAGAAGAATACGAGGAGCAAGAAAAAAAAGCAAAATACAAAAACGAGGAGAACACAAGGGGCGAAAATCAGAGGAGGATCAAAAGTGTGGCACTAGGTGGAGTAAGAGAAGTGTGAAAAACCCGAGGCGAAGAAACAGGGGAGAAGAATACGAGAAGCAAGAAAAAAATAGCAAAATACAAAAACGAGGAGAACACAAGGGGCGAAAATCAGAGGAGGATCAAAAGTATGCCACTACGAGGAGTAAGAGAAGTGTGAAAAAGCTGATATGAAGAAACAGGGGAGAAGAATACGAGGAGCAAGAAAAAAAAAAGCAAAATACAAAAACGAGGAGAACACAAGGGGCGAAAATCAGAGGAGGATCAACAGTATGCCACTACGGGGAGCAAGAGAAGTGTGAAAAACCCGAGGCGAAGAAACAGGGGAGAAGAATACGAGGAGCAAGAAAAAAAAGCAAAATACAAAAACGAGGAGAACACAAGGGGCGAAAATCAGAGGAGGATCAAAAGTGTGGCACTACGTGGAGTAAGAGAAGTGTGAAAAATCCGAGGCGAAGTAACAGGGGAGAAGAATACGAGGAGCAAGAAAAAAAAGCAAAATACAAAAACGAGGAGAACAAAAGGGGCGAAAATCAGAGGAGGATCAAAAGTGTGGCACTAGCTGGAGTAAGAGAAGTATGAAAAACCCGAGGCGAAGAAACAGGGGAGAAGAATACGAGGAGCAAGAAAAAAAAAGCAAAATACAAAAACGAGGAGAACACAAGGGGCGAAAATCAGAGGAGGATCAACAGTATGCCACTACGAGGAGCAAGAGAAGTGTGAAAAACCCGAGGTGAAGAAACAGGGGAAAAGAATACGAGGAGCAAGGAAAAAAAAGCAAAATACAAAAACGAGGAGAACACAAGGGGCGAAAATCAGAGGAGGATCAACAGTATGCCACTACGAGGAGCAAGAGAAGTGTGATAAACCCGACGCGAAGAAACAGGGGAGAAGAATACGAGGAGCAAGAAAAAAAAAGCAAAATACAAAAACGAGGAGAACACAAGGGGCGAAAATCAGAGGAGGATCAAAAGTGTGGCACTAGGTGGAGTAAGAGAACTGTGAAAAACGCGAGGCGAAGAAACAGGGGAGAAGAATACGAGGAGCAAGAAAAAAAAAGCAAAATACAAAAACGAGGAGAACACAAGGGGCGAAAATCAGAGGTGGATCAACAGTATGCCACTACGAGGAGTAAGAGAAGTGTGAAAAAGCTGATGTGAAGAAACAGGGGAGAAAATACGAGGAGCAGGAAAAAAAAGCAAAATACAAAAACGAGGAGAACACAAGGGGCGAAAATCAGAGGAGGATCAACAGTATGCCACTACGAGGAGCAAGAGAAATGTGAAAATCCCGAGGCGAAGAAACAGGGGTGTAGAATACGAGGAGCAAGAAAAAAAAGCAAAATACAAAAACGAGGAGAACACAAGGGGCGAAAATCAGAGGAGGATCAAAAGTGTGGCACTAGCTGGAGTAAGAGAAGTGTGAAAAACCCGAGGCGAAGAAACAGGGGAGAAGAATACGAGGAGCAAGAAAAAAAAAGCAAAATACAAAAACGAGGAGAACACAAGGGGCGAAAATCAGAGGAGGATCAACAGTATGCCACTACGAGGAGCAAGAGAAGTGTGAAAAACCCGAGGTGAAGAAACAGGGGAGAAGAATACGAGGAGCAAGGAAAAAAAAGCAAAATACAAAAACGAGGAGAACACAAGGGGCGAAAATCAGAGGAGGATCAACAGTGTGGCACTACAAGGAGCAAGAACAGTGTGAAAAACCCGAGGCGAAGAAACAGAGGAGAAGAATACGGGGAGCAAGAAAAAAAAAGCAAAATACAAAAACGAGGAGCAGACAAGTGGGGAAAATCAGAGGAGAATCAAATGTATGCCAATACGAGGAGCAAGAGCAGTGTGAAAAACCCGAGTTGAAGAAACAGGGGAGAAGAATACGAGGAGCAAGAAAGAAAAAGCAAAAGACAAGAACGAGGAGCAGACAAGGGTTGGAAATCAGAGGAGAATCAACAGTATGCAACTACGAGGAGCAAGAGCATTGTGAAAAACCCGAGGCGAAGATTCCCACGTGATTCCCAAGTGATTCTCACGTGATGCCCACATGATTCCCACGTAATTCCCACGTGATTCCCACGTGATGCCCACCTGATGCCCACGTGATGCCCACGTGTTGCCCACGTGATGCCCACGTGATTCCCACGTGTTGCCCACGTGATTCCCACGTGATTCCCACGTGATGGCCACGTGCTGCCCACGTGATTCTCACGTGATGGCCACGTGATTCCCACGTGATGCCCACGTGATTCCCACGTGATTCCCACGTGATGCCCACGTGATGGCCACTTGATGCCCACGTGATTCCCACGTGATTCCCACGTGATTCCAACGTGATTCCCACGTGATGCCCACGTGATTCCCACGTGATTCCCACGTGATGCCCAAGTGATGCCCACGTGATTCCCACGTGATGGCCACGTGATTCCCACGTGATGGCCACGTGATTCCCACGTGATTCCCACGTGATTCCCACGTGATGCCCACGTGATGCCCACGTGATTCCCACGTGATGGCCACGTGATGCCCACGTGATTCCCACGTGATGGCCACGCGATGCCCACGTGATGGCCACGTGATTCCCACGTGATGCCCACGTGATTCCCACGTGATGCCCACGTGAGGCCTACGTGATTCCCACGTGATTCCCACGTGATGCCCACGTGATGCCCATGTGATGGCCACGTGATTCCCACGTGTTGCCCACGTGATTCCCACCTGATTCCCACGTGATTCCCACGTGATGGCCACGTGATTCCCACGTGATTCCCATGTGATGCCCACGTGATGCCCACGTGATTCCCAAGTGATTCCCACGTGATGGCCACGTGATGCCCACGTAATTCCCACGTGATGCCCACGTCATTCCCACGTGATTCCCACATGTTGCCCACGTGATTCTCACGTGATTCCCACGTGATGGCCACGTGTTTCCCACGTGTTGCCCACGTGATGCCCACGTGTTTCCCACATATTGCCCACATGATTCCTACTTGATTCCCACGTGATTCTCACGTGATGCCCACGTGATTCCCACGTGATTCCCACGTGATGGCCACGTGATTTCCACGTGATGCCCACGTGATGCCCACGTGATTCCCACGTGATGGCCACGTGATTCCCACGTGTTGCTCACGTGATTCCCACGTGATGCCCTCGTGATTCCCACGTGATTCCCACGTGATGGCCACGTGGTTCCCACGTGATGCCCACGTGTTGACCACGTGTTTGCCACGTGATTCCCACGTGATTCACAGGTGATGCCCACGTGATTCCCACGTGATTCCCACGTGATGCCCACGTGATGCCCACGTGATTCCCACGTATTGGCCACGTGATTCCCACGTGATGGCCACGTGATGCCCACGTGATTTCCACGTGATTCCCACGTGATGCCCACGTGATGCCTACGTGATTCCCACGTGATTCCCACGTGATGCCCACGTGATGCCCATGTGATGGCCACGTGATTCCCACGTGTTGCCCACGTGATTCCCACCTGATTCCCACGTGATTCCCATGTGATGGCCACGTGATTCCCACAGATTCCCATGTGATGCCCACGTGATGCCCACGTGATTCCCAAGTGATTCCCACGTGATGGCCACGTGATGCCCACGTAATTCCCACGTGATGCCCACGTCATTCCCACGTGATTCCCACGTGATTCCCACATGTTGCCCACGTGATTCTCACGTGATTCCCACGTGATGGCCACGTGTTTCCCACGTGTTGCCCACGTGATGCCCACGTGTTTCCCACATATTGCCCACGTGATTCCCACTTGATTCCCATGTGATTCTCACGTGATGCCCGCGTGATTCCCACGTGATTCCCACGTGATGGCCACGTGATTTCCACGTGATTCCCACGTGATGCCCACGTGATTCCCACGTGATGGCCACGTGATTCCCACGTGTTGCCCACGTGATGCCCACGTGATTCCCACGTGATGGCCACGTGATTCCCACGTGATGCCCACGTGTTGACCACGTGTTTGCCACGTGATTCCCACGTGATTCACAGGTGATGCCCACGTGATTCCCACGTGATTCCCACGTGATGCCCACGTGATGCCCACGTGATTCCCACGTGATGCCCACGTGATTCCCACGTGATTCCCACGTGATGCCCACGTGATTTCCACGTGATTCCCACGTGATTCCCACGTGATGCATACGTGTTTCCCACGTGTTGCCCACGTGATGCCCACGTGATTCCCAAGTGATTCCCACGTGTTGCCCACGTGATTCCCATGTGATTCCCACTGTTGCCCACGTGATTCCCACGTGATGCCCACGTGATTCCCATGTGTTGCCCACGTGATGCCCACGTGATGCCCACGTGATACACTCGTGATTCCCCCGTGATTCCCACGTGATTCCCACGTGATGGCCACCTGATTCCCACGTGATTCCCACGTGTTGCCCACGTGATACCCACCTGATGCCCACATTATTCCCACGTGATTCCCACATGATGGCCACGTGATTCCCACGTATTTCCCACGTGATTCCCACGTGATTCCCAAGTGATGGCCACGTGATTCTCACGTGATTCCCACGTGATTCCCACGTGATACCCACCTGATGCCCACATTATTCCCACGTGATTCCCACATGATGGCCAGGTGATTCCCACGTGTTGCCCACGTGATTCCCACGTGATTCCCACTTGATGCCCACGTGATTCCCACGTGACTCCCAAGTGATTCTCACGTGATTCCCACGTGATTCCCACGTGATTTCCACGTGTTGCCCACGTGATGCCCACGTGATGCCCACGTGATTCCCATGTGATTCCAACGTGATGCCCACGTGATTCCCACGTGATGGCCACCTGATTCCCACGTGATTCCCACGTGTTGCCCACGTGATACCCACCTGATGCCCACATTATTCCCACGTGATTCCCACATGATGGCCACGTGATTCCCACGTGTTTCCCACGTGATTCCCACGTGATTCCCAAGTGATGGCCACGTGATTCTCACGTGATTCCCACGTGATTCCCACGTGATACCCACCTGATGCCCACATTATTCCCACGTGATTCACACATGATGGCCAGGTGATTCCCACGTGTTGCCCACGTGATTCCCACGTGATTCCCACTTGATGCCCACGTGATTCCCACGTGACTCCCAAGTGATTCTCACGTGATTCCCACGTGATTCCCACGTGATTTCCACGTGTTGCCCAGGTGATGCCCACGTGATGCCCACGTGATTCCCATGTGATTCCAACGTGATGCCCACGTGATTCCCACGTGACTCCAAACTGATTCTCACGTGATGCCCACGTGAAGACCACGTGATGCCCACGTTACACCCACGTGATGCCCAAGTGATTCCAACGGGATCAGAGAAGCATAAAAGTGTAAAAATACGAGGAGCAAGAAAAGTGTGAAAAATCCCAGGAGGAGAAATAGGGGAGAAAAATATGAGGAGCGAAAAAAAAAACACAAAAATACGAGGAGTAGAAAAGTGGGGAAAATAAGTGGAGCCTCAAAAGTGTGAAAATACGAGGAGAAAGAAAATAGTGAAAAACACGAGGAGCAAGAAAAGGGAAGAAATATATGAGGAGCAAAAAACAAAAACAAAAACAAAAAATACGAGGAGCAGAAAAGTGTGAAAAATAAGAGGAGCATCAAACGTGTGAAAATACGAGGAGCAAGAAAAGTGTGAAAAACACGAGGAGCAAGAAAAGGGAAGAAACATACGAGGAGCAAAAAAAAAAAACAGAAAAATACGAGGAGCAGAAAAGTGTGAAAAATAAGAGGAGCATGAAAAGTGTGAAAATACGAGGAGCAACAAATGTGTGAAAAACCTGAGGTTAAGAAAAAGGGGAGAAGAATACGAGGAGCAAGAAAAAAAAAGCAAAATACATAAACGAGGAGAACACAAGGGGCGAAAATGAGAGGAGGATCAACAGTATGCCACTACGAGGAGCAAGAGAAGTGTGAAAAACCCGAAGCGAAGAAACAGGGGAGAAGAATACGAGGAGCAAGAAAAAAAGTAAAATACAAAAACGAGGAGAACACAAGGGGCGAAAATCAGAGGAGGATCAAAAGTGTGGCACTAGGTGGAGTAAGAGAAGTGTGAAAAACGCGAGGAGAAGAAACAGGGGAGAAGAATACGAGGAGCAAGAAAAAAAAGCAAAATACAAAAACGAGGAGAACACAAGTGGCGAAAATCAGAGGAGGATCAAAAGTGTGGCATTACGTGGAGTAAGAGAAGTGTGAAAAACCCAAGGCGAAGAAACAGGGGAGAAGAATACGAGGAGCAAGAAAAAGAAAGCAAAATACAAAAACGAGGAGAACCAAAGGGGCGAAAATCAGAGGAGGATCAACAGTGTGCCACTACGAGGAGCATGAGAAGTGTGAAAAACCCAAGGCGAAGAAACAGGGGAGAAGAATACGAGGAGCAAGAAAAAAAGCAAAATACAAAAACGAGGAGAACACAAGGGGCGAAAATCAGAGGAGGATCAAAAGTGTCGCACTACATGGAGTAAGAGAAGTGGGAAAAACCCGAGGGGAAGAAACAGGGGAGAAGAATACGAGGAGCAAGAAAAAAAAAGCAAAATACAAAAACGAGGAGAACACAAGGGGCGAAAATCAGAGGAGGATCAAAAGTGTGGCACTACGAGGAGTACGAGAAGTGTGAAAAAGCTGATGTGAAGAAACAGGGGAGAAGAATACGAGGAGCAAGAAAAAAAAGCAAAATACAAAAACGAGGAGAACACAAGGGGCGAAAATCAGAGGAGGATCAAAAGTGTGGCACTACGTGGAGTAAGAGAAGTGTGAAAAACCCGAGGCAAAGAAACAGGGGAGAAGAATACGAGGAGAAAGAAAAAAAAAAGCAAAATACAAAAACGAGGAGAACACAAGGGGCGAAAATCAGAGGAGGATCAGCCGTATGCCACTACGAGGAGTAAGAGAAGTGTGAAAAAGCTGATGTGAAGAAACAGGGGAGAAGAATACGAGGAGCAAGAAAAAAAAAGCAAAATACAAAAACGAGGAGAACACAAGGGGCGAAAATCAGAGGAGGATCAACAGTATGCCACTACGAGGAGCAAGAGAAGTGTGAAAAACACGAGGCGGAGAAACAGGGGAGAAGAATACGAGGAGCAAGAAAAAAAGCAAAATACAAAAACGAGGAGAACACAAGGGGCGAAAATCAGAGGAGGATCAACTGTATGCCACTACGTGGAGTAAGAGAAGTGTGAAAAACCCGAGGCGAAGAAACAGGGGAGAAAAATATGAGGAGCAAGAAAAATAAAGCAAAATACAAAAACGAGGAGAACACCAGGGGCGAAAATCAGAGGAGGATCAATAGTGTGGCACAACAAGGAGCAAGAGCAGTGTGAAAATCCTGATGTGAAGAAACAGGGGAGAAGAATACGAGGAGCAAGAAAAAAAAGCAAAATACAAAAACGAGGAGAACACAAGGGGCGAAAATCAGAGGAGGATCAAAAGTGTGGCCCTACAAGGAGCAAGAGCAGTGTGAAAATCCTGATGTGAAGAAACAGGGGAGAAGAATACAAGGAGCAAGAAAAAAAAGCAAAATACATAAACGAGGAGAACACAAGGGGCGAAAATCAGAGGAGGATCAACAGTACGCCACTACGAGGAGCAAGAGAAGTGTGAAAAACCCGAGGCGAAAAAACAGGGGAGAAGAATACGAGGAGCAAGAAAAAAAAAGCAAAATACAAAAACGAGGAGAACACTAGGGGCGAAGATCAGAGGAGGATCAACGTGTGGCACTACGAGGAGCAAGAGAACTGTGAAAAACCCGAGTCGAAGAAACAGGGGAGAAGAATACGAGGAGAAAGAAAATAAAAGCAAAATACAATATCGAGGAGAACACAAGGGGCGAAAATCAGAGGAGGATCAACAGTATGCCACTATGAGGAGCAAGAGAAGAGTGAAAAACCCGAGGTGAAGAAACAGGAGAGAAGAATACGAGGAGCAAGAAAAAAAAAGCAAAATACAAAAACGAAGAGAACACAAGGGGCGAAAATCAGAGGAGGATCAACAGTGTGGCACTACAAGGAGCAAGAGCAGTGTGAAAAACCCGAGGCGAAGAAACAGAGGAGAAGAATACGGGGAGCAAGAAAAAAAAAGCAAAATACAAAAACGAGGAGCAGACAAGTGGGGAAAATCAGAGGAGAATCAAATGTATGCCAATACAAGGAGCAAGAGCAGTGTGAAAAACCCGAGTTGAAGAAACAGGGGAGAAGAATACGAGGAGCAAGAAAGAAAAAGCAAAAGACAAGAACGAGGAGCAGACAAGGGTTGGAAATCAGAGGAGAATCAACAGTATGCAACTACGAGGAGCAAGAGCATTGTGAAAAACCCGAGGCGAAGATTCCCACGTGATTCCCAAGTGATTCTCACGTGATGCCCACATGATTCCCACGTAATTCCCACGTGATTCCCACGTGATGCCCACCTGATGCCCACGTGATGCCCACGTGTTGCCCACGTGATGCCCACGTGATTCCCACGTGTTGCCCACGTGATTCCCACGTGATTCCCACGTGATGGCCACGTGCTGCCCACGTGATTCTCACGTGATGGCCACGTGATTCCCACGTGATGCCCACGTGATTCCCACGTGATTCTCACGTGATGCCCACGTGATGGCCACTTGATGCCCACGTGATTCCCACGTGATTCCCACGTGATTCCAACGTGATTCCCACGTGATGCCCACGTGATTCCCACGTGATTCCCACGTGATGCCCAAGTGATGCCCACGTGATTCCCACGTGATGGCCACGTGATTCCCACGTGATGGCCACGTGATTCCCACGTGATTCCCACGTGATTCCCACGTGATGCCCACGTGATGCCCACGTGATTCCCACGTGATGGCCACGTGATGGCCACGTGATGCCCACGTGATTCCCACGTGATGGCCACGCGATGCCCACGTGATGGCCACGTGATTCCCACGTGATGCCCACGTGATTCCCACGTGATGCCCACGTGAGGCCTACGTGATTCCCACGTGATTCCCACGTGATGCCCACGTGATGCCCATGTGATGGCCACGTGATTCCCACGTGTTGCCCACGTGATTCCCACCTGATTCCCACGTGATTCCCACGTGATGGCCACGTGATTCCCACGTGATTCCCATGTGATGCCCACGTGATGCCCACGTGATTCCCAAGTGATTCCCACGTGATGGCCACGTGATGCCCACGTAATTCCCACGTGATGCCCACGTCATTCCCACGTGATTCCCACATGTTGCCCACGTGATTCTCACGTGATTCCCACGTGATGGCCACGTGTTTCCCACGTGTTGCCCACGTGATGCCCACGTGTTTCCCACATATTGCCCACATGATTCCTACTTGATTCCCACGTGATTCTCACGTGATGCCCACGTGATTCCCACGTGATTCCCACGTGATGGCCACGTGATTTCCACGTGATGCCCACGTGATGCCCACGTGATTCCCACGTGATGCCCACGTGATTCCCACGTGATGGCCACGTGATTCCCACGTGTTGCTCACGTGATTCCCACGTGATGCCCTCGTGATTCCCACGTGATTCCCACGTGATGGCCACGTGGTTCCCACGTGATGCCCACGTGTTGACCACGTGTTTGCCACGTGATTCCCACGTGATTCACAGGTGATGCCCACGTGATTCCCACGTGATTCCCACGTGATGCCCACGTGATGCCCACGTGATTCCCACGTATTGGCCACGTGATTCCCACGTGATGGCCACGTGATGCCCACGTGATTTCCACGTGATTCCCACGTGATGCCCACGTGATGCCTACGTGATTCCCACGTGATTCCCACGTGATGCCCACGTGATGCCCATGTGATGGCCACGTGATTCCCACGTGTTGCCCACGTGATTCCCACCTGATTCCCACGTGATTCCCATGTGATGGCCACGTGATTCCCACAGATTCCCATGTGATGCCCACGTGATGCCCACGTGATTCCCACGTGATTCCCACGTGATGGCCACGTGATTCCCACGTAATTCCCACGTGATGCCCACGTCATTCCCACGTGATTCCCACGTGATTCCCACATGTTGCCCACGTGATTCTCACGTGATTCCCACGTGATGGCCACGTGTTTCCCACGTGTTGCCCACGTGATGCCCACGTGTTTCCCACATATTGCCCACGTGATTCCCACTTGATTCCCATGTGATTCTCACGTGATGCCCGCGTGATTCCCACGTGATTCCCACGTGATGGCCACGTGATTTCCACGTGATTCCCACGTGATGCCCACGTGATTCCCACGTGATGGCCACGTGATTCCCACGTGTTGCCCACGTGATGCCCACGTGATTCCCACGTGATGGCCACGTGATTCCCACGTTATGCCCACGTGTTGACCACGTGTTTGCCACGTGATTCCCACGTGATTCACAGGTGATGCCCACGTGATTCCCACGTGATTCCCACGTGATGCCCACGTGATGCCCACGTGATTCCCACGTGATGGCCACGTGATTCCCACGTGATTCCCACGTGATGCCCACGTGATTTCCACGTGATTCCCACGTGATTCCCACGTGATGCATACGTGTTTCCCACGTGTTGCCCACGTGATGCCCACGTGATTCCCAAGTGATTCCCACGTGTTGCCCACGTGATTCCCATGTGATTCCCACTGTTGCCCACGTGATTCCCACGTGATGCCCACGTGATTCCCATGTGTTGCCCACGTGATGCCCACGTGATGCCCACGTGATACACTCGTGATTCCCCCGTGATTCCCACGTGATTCCCACGTGATGGCCACCTGATTCCCACGTGATTCCCACGTGTTGCCCACGTGATACCCACCTGATGCCCACATTATTCCCACGTGATTCCCACATGATGGCCACGTGATTCCCACGTATTTCCCACGTGATTCCCACGTGATTCCCAAGTGATGGCCACGTGATTCTCACGTGATTCCCACGTGATTCCCACGTGATACCCACCTGATTCCCACATTATTCCCACGTGATTCCCACATGATGGCCAGGTGATTCCCACGTGTTGCCCACGTGATTCCCACGTGATTCCCACTTGATGCCCACGTGATTCCCACGTGACTCCCAAGTGATTCTCACGTGATTCCCACGTGATTCCCACGTGATTTCCACGTGTTGCCCACGTGATGCCCACGTGATGCCCACGTGATTCCCATGTGATTCCAACGTGATGCCCACGTGATTCCCACGTGATGGCCACCTGATTCCCACGTGATTCCCACGTGTTGCCCACGTGATACCCACCTGATGCCCACATTATTCCCACGTGATTCCCACATGATGGCCACGTGATTCCCACGTGTTTCCCACGTGATTCCCACGTGATTCCCAAGTGATGGCCACGTGATTCTCACGTGATTCCCACGTGATTCCCACGTGATACCCACCTGATGCCCACATTATTCCCACGTGATTCACACATGATGGCCAGGTGATTCCCACGTGTTGCCCACGTGATTCCCACGTGATTCCCACTTGATGCCCACGTGATTCCCACGTGACTCCCAAGTGATTCTCACGTGATTCCCACGTGATTCCCACGTGATTTCCACGTGTTGCCCAGGTGATGCCCACGTGATGCCCACGTGATTCCCATGTGATTCCAACGTGATGCCCACGTGATTCCCACGTGACTCCAAACTGATTCTCACGTGATGCCCACGTGAAGACCACGTGATGCCCACGTTACACCCACGTGATGCCCAAGTGATTCCAACGGGATCAGAGAAGCATAAAAGTGTAAAAATACGAGGAGCAAGAAAAGTGTGAAAAATCCCAGGAGGAGAAATAGGGGAGAAAAATATGAGGAGCGAAAAAAAAAACACAAAAATACGAGGAGTAGAAAAGTGGGGAAAATAAGTGGAGCCTCAAAAGTGTGAAAATACGAGGAGAAAGAAAATAGTGAAAAACACGAGGAGCAAGAAAAGGGAAGAAATATATGAGGAGCAAAAAACAAAAACAAAAACAAAAAATACGAGGAGCAGAAAAGTGTGAAAAATAAGAGGAGCATCAAACGTGTGAAAATACGAGGAGCAAGAAAAGTGTGAAAAACACGAGGAGCAAGAAAAGGGAAGAAACATACGAGGAGCAAAAAAAAAAAACAGAAAAATACGAGGAGCAGAAAAGTGTGAAAAATAAGAGGAGCATGAAAAGTGTGAAAATACGAGGAGCAACAAATGTGTGAAAAACCTGAGGTTAAGAAAAAGGGGAGAAGAATACGAGGAGCAAGAAAAAAAAAGCAAAATACATAAACGAGGAGAACACAAGGGGCGAAAATGAGAGGAGGATCAACAGTATGCCACTACGAGGAGCAAGAGAAGTGTGAAAAACCCGAAGCGAAGAAACAGGGGAGAAGAATACGAGGAGCAAGAAAAAAAGTAAAATACAAAAACGAGGAGAACACAAGGGGCGAAAATCAGAGGAGGATCAAAAGTGTGGCACTAGGTGGAGTAAGAGAAGTGTGAAAAACGCGAGGAGAAGAAACAGGGGAGAAGAATACGAGGAGCAAGAAAAAAAAGCAAAATACAAAAACGAGGAGAACACAAGTGGCGAAAATCAGAGGAGGATCAAAAGTGTGGCATTACGTGGAGTAAGAGAAGTGTGAAAAACCCAAGGCGAAGAAACAGGGGAGAAGAATACGAGGAGCAAGAAAAAGAAAGCAAAATACAAAAACGAGGAGAACCAAAGGGGCGAAAATCAGAGGAGGATCAACAGTGTGCCACTACGAGGAGCATGAGAAGTGTGAAAAACCCAAGGCGAAGAAACAGGGGAGAAGAATACGAGGAGCAAGAAAAAAAGCAAAATACAAAAACGAGGAGAACACAAGGGGCGAAAATCAGAGGAGGATCAAAAGTGTCGCACTACATGGAGTAAGAGAAGGGGGAAAAACCCGAGGGGAAGAAACAGGGGAGAAGAATACGAGGAGCAAAAAAAAAAAAGCAAAATACAAAAACGAGGAGAACACAAGGGGCGAAAATCAGAGGAGGATCAAAAGTGTGGCACTACGAGGAGTACGAGAAGTGTGAAAAAGCTGATGTGAAGAAACAGGGGAGAAGAATACGAGGAGCAAGAAAAAAAAGCAAAATACAAAAACGAGGAGAACACAAGGGGCGAAAATCAGAGGAGGATCAAAAGTGTGGCACTACGTGGAGTAAGAGAAGTGTGAAAAACCCGAGGCAAAGAAACAGGGGAGAAGAATACGAGGAGAAAGAAAAAAAAAAGCAAAATACAAAAACGAGGAGAACACAAGGGGCGAAAATCAGAGGAGGATCAGCCGTATGCCACTACGAGGAGTAAGAGAAGTGTGAAAAAGCTGATGTGAAGAAACAGGGGAGAAGAATACGAGGAGCAAGAAAAAAAAAGCAAAATACAAAAACGAGGAGAACACAAGGGGCGAAAATCAGAGGAGGATCAACAGTATGCCACTACGAGGAGCAAGAGAAGTGTGAAAAACACGAGGCGGAGAAACAGGGGAGAAGAATACGAGGAGCAAGAAAAAAAGCAAAATACAAAAACGAGGAGAACACAAGGGGCGAAAATCAGAGGAGGATCAACTGTATGCCACTACGTGGAGTAAGAGAAGTGTGAAAAACCCGAGGCGAAGAAACAGGGGAGAAAAATATGAGGAGCAAGAAAAATAAAGCAAAATACAAAAACGAGGAGAACACCAGGGGCGAAAATCAGAGGAGGATCAATAGTGTGGCACAACAAGGAGCAAGAGCAGTGTGAAAATCCTGATGTGAAGAAACAGGGGAGAAGAATACGAGGAGCAAGAAAAAAAAGCAAAATACAAAAACGAGGAGAACACAAGGGGCGAAAATCAGAGGAGGATCAAAAGTGTGGCCCTACAAGGAGCAAGAGCAGTGTGAAAATCCTGATGTGAAGAAACAGGGGAGAAGAATACAAGGAGCAAGAAAAAAAAGCAAAATACATAAACGAGGAGAACACAAGGGGCGAAAATCAGAGGAGGATCAACAGTACGCCACTACGAGGAGCAAGAGAAGTGTGAAAAACCCGAGGCGAAAAAACAGGGGAGAAGAATACGAGGAGCAAGAAAAAAAAAGCAAAATACAAAAACGAGGAGAACACTAGGGGCGAAGATCAGAGGAGGATCAACGTGTGGCACTACGAGGAGCAAGAGAACTGTGAAAAACCCGAGTCGAAGAAACAGGGGAGAAGAATACGAGGAGAAAGAAAATAAAAGCAAAATACAATATCGAGGAGAACACAAGGGGCGAAAATCAGAGGAGGATCAACAGTATGCCACTATGAGGAGCAAGAGAAGAGTGAAAAACCCGAGGTGAAGAAACAGGAGAGAAGAATACGAGGAGCAAGAAAAAAAAAGCAAAATACAAAAACGAAGAGAACACAAGGGGCGAAAATCAGAGGAGGATCAACAGTGTGGCACTACAAGGAGCAAGAGCAGTGTGAAAAACCCGAGGCGAAGAAACAGAGGAGAAGAATACGGGGAGCAAGAAAAAAAAAGCAAAATACAAAAACGAGGAGCAGACAAGTGGGGAAAATCAGAGGAGAATCAAATGTATGCCAATACAAGGAGCAAGAGCAGTGTGAAAAACCCGAGTTGAAGAAACAGGGGAGAAGAATACGAGGAGCAAGAAAGAAAAAGCAAAAGACAAGAACGAGGAGCAGACAAGGGTTGGAAATCAGAGGAGAATCAACAGTATGCAACTACGAGGAGCAAGAGCATTGTGAAAAACCCGAGGCGAAGATTCCCACGTGATTCCCAAGTGATTCTCACGTGATGCCCACATGATGCCCACGTAATTCCCACGTGATTCCCACGTGATGCCCACCTGATGCCCACGTGATGCCCACGTGTTGCCCACGTGATGCCCACGTGATTCCCACGTGTTGCCCACGTGATTCCCACGTGATTCCCACGTGATGGCCACGTGATGCCCACGTGATTCTCACGTGATGGCCACGTGATTCCCACGTGATGCCCACGTGATTCCCACGTGATTCCCACGTGATGCCCACGTGATGGCCACTTGATGCCCACGTGATTCCCACGTGATTCCCACGTGATTCCAACGTGATTCCCACGTGATGCCCACGTGATTCCCACGTGATTCCCACGTGATGCCCAAGTGATGCCCACGTGATTCCCACGTGATGGCCACGTGATTCCCACGTGATTCCCACGTGATTCCCACGTGATGCCCACGTGATGCCCACGTGATTCCCACGTGATGGCCACGTGATGGCCACGTGATGCCCACGTGATTCCCACGTGATGGCCACGCGATGCCCACGTGATGGCCACGTGATTCCCACGTGATGCCCACGTGATTCCCACGTGATGCCCACGTGAGGCCTACGTGATTCCCACGTGATTCCCACGTGATGCCCACGTGATGCCCATGTGATGGCCACGTGATTCCCACGTGTTGCCCACGTGATTCCCACCTGATTCCCACGTGATTCCCACGTGATGGCCACGTGATTCCCACGTGATTCCCATGTGATGCCCACGTGATGCCCACGTGATTCCCAAGTGATTCCCACGTGATGGCCACGTGATGCCCACGTAATTCCCACGTGATGCCCACGTCATTCCCACGTGATTCCCACATGTTGCCCACGTGATTCTCACGTGATTCCCACGTGATGGCCACGTGTTTCCCACGTGTTGCCCACGTGATGCCCACGTGTTTCCCACATATTGCCCACATGATTCCTACTTGATTCCCACGTGATTCTCACGTGATGCCCACGTGATTCCCACGTGATTCCCACGTGATGGCCACGTGATTTCCACGTGATGCCCACGTGATGCCCACGTGATTCCCACGTGATGCCCACGTGATTCCCACGTGATGGCCACGTGATTCCCACGTGTTGCCCACGTGATTCCCACGTGATGCCCTCGTGATTCCCACGTGATTCCCACGTGATGGCCACGTGATTCCCACGTGATGCCCACGTGTTGACCACGTGTTTGCCACGTGATTCCCACGTGATTCACAGGTGATGCCCACGTGATTCCCACGTGATTCCCACGTGATGCCCACGTGATGCCCACGTGATTCCCACGTATTGGCCACGTGATTCCCACGTGATGGCCACGTGATGCCCACGTGATTTCCACGTGATTCCCACGTGATGCCCACGTGATGCCTACGTGATTCCCACGTGATGCCCACGTGATGCCCATGTGATGGCCACGTGATTCCCACGTGTTGCCCACGTGATTCCCACCTGATTCCCACGTGATTCCCACGTGATGGCCACGTGATTCCCACAGATTCCCATGTGATGCCCACGTGATGCCCACGTGATTCCCAAGTGATTCCCACGTGATGGCCACGTGATGCCCACGTAATTCCCACGTGATGCCCACGTCATTCCCACGTGATTCCCACGTGATTCCCACATGTTGCCCACGTGATTCTCACGTGATGGCCACGTGTTGCCCACGTGTTGCCCACGTGATGCCCACGTGTTTCCCACATATTGCCCACGTGATTCCCACTTGATTCCCACGTGATTCTCACGTGATGCCCACGTGATTCCCACGTGATTCCCACGTGATGGCCACGTGATTTCCACGTGATTCCCACGTGATGCCCACGTGATTCCCACGTGATGGCCACGTGATTCCCACGTGTTGCCCACGTGATGCCCACGTGATTCCCACGTGATGGCCACGTGATTCCCACGTGATGCCCACGTGTTGACCACGTGTTTGCCACGTGATTCCCACGTGATTCACAGGTGATGCCCACGTGATTCCCACGTGATTCCCACGTGATGCCCACGTGATGCCCACGTGATTCCCACGTGATGGCCACGTGATTCCCACGTGATTCCCACGTGATGCCCACGTGATTTCCACGTGATTCCCACGTGATTCCCACGTGATGCATACGTGTTTCCCACGTGTTGCCCACATGATGCCCACGTGATTCCCAAGTGATTCCCACGTGTTGCCCACGTGATTCCCATGTGATTCCCACTGTTGCCCACGTGATTCCCACGTGATGCCCACGTGATTCCCATGTGTTGCCCACGTGATGCCCACGTGATGCCCACGTGATACCCTCGTGATTCCCCCGTGATTCCCACGTGATTCCCACGTGATGGCCACCTGATTCCCACGTGATTCCCACGTGTTGCCCACGTGATACCCACCTGATGCCCACATTATTCCGACGTGATTCCCACATGATGGCCACGTGATTCCCACGTATTTCCCATGTGATTCCCACGTGATTCCCAAGTGATGGCCACGTGATTCTCACGTGATTCCCACGTGATTCCCACGTGATACCCACCTGATGCCCACATTATTCCCACGTGATTCCCACATGATGGCCAGGTGATTCCCACGTGTTGCCCACGTGATTCCCACGTGATTCCCACTTGATGCCCACGTGATTCCCACGTGACTCCCAAGTGATTCTCACGTGATTCCCACGTGATTCCCACGTGATTTCCACGTGTTGCCCACGTGATGCCCACGTGATGCCCACGTGATTCCCATGTGATTCCAACGTGATGCCCACGTGATTCCCACGTGATGGCCACCTGATTCCCACGTGATTCCCACGTGTTGCCCACGTGATACCCACCTGATGCCCACATTATTCCCACGTGATTCCCACATGATGGCCACGTGATTCCCACGTGTTTCCCACGTGATTCCCACGTGATTCCCAAGTGATGGCCACGTGATTCTCACGTGATTCCCACGTGATTCCCACGTGATACCCACCTGATGCCCACATTATTCCCACGTGATTCACACATGATGGCCAGGTGATTCCCACGTGTTGCCCACGTGATTCCCACGTGATTCCCACTTGATGCCCACGTGATTCCCACGTGACTCCCAAGTGATTCTCACGTGATTCCCACGTGATTCCCACGTGATTTCCACGTGTTGCCCAGGTGATGCCCACGTGATGCCCACGTGATTCCCATGTGATTCCAACGTGATGCCCACGTGATTCCCACGTGACTCCAAACTGATTCTCACGTGATGCCCACGTGAAGACCACGTGATGCCCACGTTACACCCACGTGATGCCCAAGTGATTCCAACGGGATCAGAGAAGCATAAAAGTGTAAAAATACGAGGAGCAAGAAAAGTGTGAAAAATCCCAGGAGGAGAAATAGGGGAGAAAAATATGAGGAGCGAAAAAAAAAAAAAACACAAAAATACGAGGAGTAGAAAAGTGGGGAAAATAAGTGGAGCCTCAAAAGTGTGAAAATACGAGGAGAAAGAAAATAGTGAAAAACACGAGGAGCAAGAAAAGGGAAGAAATATATGAGGAGCAAAAAACAAAAACAAAAACAAAAAATACGAGGAGCAGAAAAGTGTGAAAAATAAGAGGAGCATCAAACGTGTGAAAATACGAGGAGCAAGAAAAGTGTGAAAAACACGAGGAGCAAGAAAAGGGAAGAAACATACGAGGAGCAAAAAAAAAAAAAACAGAAAAATACGAGGAGCAGAAAAGTGTGAAAAATAAGAGGAGCATGAAAAGTGTGAAAATACGAGGAGCAACAAATGTGTGAAAAACCTGAGGTTAAGAAAAAGGGGAGAAGAATACGAGGAGCAAGAAAAAAAAAGCAAAATACATAAACGAGGAGAACACAAGGGGCGAAAATCAGAGGAGGATCAACAGTATGCCACTACGAGGAGCAAGAGAAGTGTGAAAAACCCGAAGTGAAGAAACAGGGGAGAAGAATACGAGGAGCAAGAAAAAAAGTAAAATACAAAAACGAGGAGAACACAAGGGGCGAAAATCAGAGGAGGATCAAAAGTGTGGCACTAGGTGGAGTAAGAGAAGTGTGAAAAACGCGAGGAGAAGAAACAGGGGAGAAGAATACGAGGAGCAAGAAAAAAAAGCAAAATACAAAAACGAGGAGAACACAAGTGGCAAAAATCAGAGGAGGATCAAAAGTGTGGCATTACGTGGAGTAAGAGAAGTGTGAAAAACCCAAGGTGAAGAAACAGGGGAGAAGAATACGAGGAGCAAGAAAAAGAAAGCAAAATACAAAAATGAGGAGAACACAAGGGGCGAAAATCAGAGGAGGATCAACAGTGTGCCACTACGAGGAGCATGAGAAGTGTGAAAAACCCGAGGCGAAGAAACAGGGGAGAAGAATACGAGGAGCAAGAAAAAAGCTAAATACAAAAACGAGGAGAACACAAGGGGCGAAAATCAGAGGAGGATCAAAAGTGTCGCACTACGTGGAGTAAGAGAAGTGTGAAAAACCCGAGGCGAAGAAACAGGGGAGAAGAATACGAGGAGCAAGAAAAAAAAAGCAAAATACAAAAACGAGGAGAACACAAGGGGCGAAAATCAGAGGAGGATCAAAAGTGTGGCACTACGAGGAGTACGAGAAGTGTGAAAAAGCTGATGTGAAGAAACAGGGGAGAAGAATACGAGGAGCAAGAAAAAAAAGCAAAATACAAAAACGAGGAGAACACAAGGGGCGAAAATCAGAGGAGGATCAAAAGTGTGGCACTATGTGGAGTAAGAGAAGTGTGAAAAACCCGAGCCAAAGAAACAGGGGAGAAGAATACGAGGAGAAAGAAAAAAAAAGCAAAATACAAAAACGAGGAGAACACAAGGGGCGAAAATCAGAGGAGGATCAGCAGTATGCCACTACGAGGAGTAAGAGAAGTGTGAAAAAGCTGATGTGAAGAAACAGGGGAGAAGAATACGAGGAGCAAGAAAAAAAAAGCAAAATACAAAAACGAGGAGAACACAAGGGGCGAAAATCAGAGGAGGATCAACAGTATGCCACTACGAGGAGCAAGAGAAGTGTGAAAAACCCGAGGTGAAGAAACAGCAGAGAAGAATACGAGGAGCAAGAAAAAAAAGCAAAATACAAAAACGAGGAGAACACAAGGGGCGAAAATCAGAGGAGGATCAAAAGTGTGGCACTAGCTGGAGTAAGAGAAGTGTGAAAAACCCGAGGTGAAGAAACAGGGGAGAAGATTACGAGGAGCAAGAAAAAAAAAGCAAAATACAAAAACGAGGAGAACACAAGGGGCGAAAATCAGAGGAGGATCAAAAGTGTGGCACTAGGTGGAGTAAGAGAAGTGTGAAAAACGCGAGGCGAAGAAACACGGGAGAAGAATACGAGGAGCGAGAACAAAAAAGCAAAATACATAAACGAGGAGAACACAAGGGGCGAAAATCAGAGGAGGATCAAAAGTGTGGCACTAGGTGGAGTAAGAGAAGTGTGAAAAACCCGAGGCAAAGAAACAGGGGAGAAGAATACGAGGAGCAAGGAAAAAAAAGCAAAATACAAAAACGAGGAGAACACAAGGGGCGAAAATCAGAGGAGGATCAACAGTATGCCACTACGAGGAGTAAGAGAAGTGTGAAAAAGCTGATGTGAAGAAACAGGGGAGAAGAATACGGGGAGCAAGAAAAAAAAAGCAAAATACAAAAACGAGGAGAACACAAGGGGCGAAAATCAGAGGAGGATCAACAGTATGCCACTACGAGGAGCAAGAGAAGTGTGAAAAACCCGAGGCGAAGAAACAGGGGCGAAGAATACGAGGAGGAAGAAGAAAAAGCAAAATACAAAAACGAGGAGAACACAAGGGGCGAAAATCAGAGGAGGATCAAAAGTGTGGGACTACGAGGAGTAAGAGAAGTGTGAAAAAGCTGATGTGAAGAAACAGGGGAGAAGAATACGAGGAGCAAGAAAAAAAAGCAAAATACAAAAACGAGGAGAACACAAGGGGCGAAAATCAGAGGAGGATCAAACGTGTGGCACTACGTGGAGTAAGAGAAGTGTGAAAAACCCGAGGTGAAGAAACAGGGGAGAAGAATACGAGGAGCAAGAAAAACAAGCAAAATACAAAAACGAGGAGAACACAAGGGGCGAAAATCAGAGGAGGATCAACAGTATGCCACTACGAGGAGCAAGAGAAGTGTGAAAAACCCGAGGCGAAGAAACAGGGGAGAAGAATACGAGGAGCAAGAAAAAAAAGCAAAATACAAAAACGAGGAGAACACAAGGGGCGAAAATCAGAGGAGGATCAAAAGTGTGGCACTAGGTGGAGTAAGAGAAGTGTGAAAAACCCGAGGCGAAGAAACAGGGGAGAAGAATACGAGGAGCAAGAAAAAAAAAGCAAAATACAAAAATGAGTAGAACACAAGGGGCGAAAATCAGAGGAGGATCAACAGTATGCCACTACGAGGAGTAAGAGAAGTGTGAAAAAGCTGATGTGAAGAAACAGGGGAGAAAATACGAGGAGCAGGAAAAAAAAGCAAAATACAAAAACGAGGAGAACACAAGGGGCGAAAATCAGAGGAGGATCAACAGTATGCAACTACGAGGAGCAAGAGAAGTGTGAAAAACCCGAGGCGAAGAAACAGCAGAGAAGAATACGAGGAGCAAGAAAAAAAAGCAAAATACAAAAACGAGGAGAACACAAGGGGCGAAAATCAGAGGAGGATCAAAAGTGTGGCACTAGCTGGAGTAAGAGAAGTGTGAAAAACCCGAGGTGAAGAAACAGGGGAGAAGATTAGGAGGAGCAAGAAAAAAAAAGCAAAATACAAAAACGAGGAGAACACAAGGGGCGAAAATCAGAGGAGGATCAAAAGTGTGGCACTAGGTGGAGTAAGAGAAGTGTGAAAAACGCGAGGCGAAGAAACACGGGAGAAGAATACGAGGAGCGAGAAAAAAAAAGCAAAATACAAAAACGAGGAGAACACAAGGGGCGAAAATCAGAGGAGGATCAAAAGTGTGGCACTAGGTGGAGTAAGAGAAGTGTGAAAAACCCGAGGCAAAGAAACAGGGGAGAAGAATACGAGGAGCAAGGAAAAAAAAGCAAAATACAAAAACGAGGAGAACACAAGGGGCGAAAATCAGAGGAGGATCAACAGTATGCCACTACGAGGAGTAAGAGAAGTGTGAAAAAGCTGATGTGAAGAAACAGGGGAGAAGAATACGGGGAGCAAGAAAAAAAAAGCAAAATACAAAAACGAGGAGAACACAAGGGGCGAAAATCAGAGGAGGATCAACAGTATGCCACTACGAGGAGCAAGAGAAGTGTGAAAAACCCGAGGCAAAGAAACAGGGGAGAAGAATACGAGGAGCAAGAAAAAAAAGCAAAATACAAAAACGAGGAGAACACAAGGGGCGAAAATCAGAGGAGGATCAAAAGTGTGGCACTAGGTGGAGTAAGAGAAGTGTGAAAAACCCTAGGCGAAGAAACAGGGGAGAAGAATACGAGGAGCAAGAAAAAAAAAGCAAAATACAAAAATGAGGAGAACACAAGGGGCGAAAATCAGAGGAGGATCAAACGTGTGGCACTACGTGGAGTAAGAGAAGTCTGAAAAAGCTGATGTGAAGAAACAGGGGAGAAGAATACGAGGTGCAAGAAAAAAAAAGCAAAATACATAAACGAGGAGAACACAAGGGGCGAAAATCAGAGGAGGATCTACAGTATGCCACTACGAGGAGTAAGAGAAGTGTGAAAAAGCTGATGTGAAGAAACAGGGGAGAAGAATACGGGGAGCAAGAAAAAAAAAGCAAAATACAAAAACGAGGAGAACACAAGGGGAGAAAATCAGAGGAGGATCAACAGTATGCCACTACGAGGAGCAAGAGAAGTGTGAAAAACCCGTGGTGAAGAAACAGGGGAGAAGAATACGAGGAGCAAGAAAAAAAAAGCAAAATACAAAAACGAGGAGAACACAAGGGGCGAAAATCAGAGGAGGATCAACAGTATGCCACTACGAGGAGTAAGAGAAGTGTGAAAAAGCTGATATGAAGAAACAGGGGAGAAGAATACGAGGAGCAAGAAAAAAAAAGCAAAATACAAAAACGAGGAGAACACAAGGGGCGAAAATCAGAGGAGGATCAACAGTATGCCACTACGAGGAGCAAGAGAAGTGTGAAAAACCCGAGGCGAAGAAACAGGGGAGAAGAATACGAGGAGCAAGAAAAAAAAGCAAAATACAAAAACGAGGAGAACACAAGGGGCGAAAATCAGAGGAGGATCAAAAGTGTGGCACTACGTGGAGTAAGAGAAGTGTGAAAAACCCGAGGCGAAGAAACAGGGGAGAAGAATACGAGGAGCAAGAAAAAAAAGCAAAATACAAAAACGAGGAGAACACAAGGGGCGAAAATCAGAGGAGGATCAAAAGTGTGGCACTAGGTGGAGTAAGAGAAGTGTGAAAAACCCGAGGCGAAGAAACAGGGGAGAAGAGTACGAGGAGCAAGAAAAAAAAAGCAAAATACAAAAACGAGGAGAACACAAGGGGCGAAAATCAGAGGAGGATCAAAAGTGTGGCACTACGTGGAGTAAGAGCAGTGTGAAAAACCCGAGGGGAAGAAACACGGGAGAAGAATACGAGGAGCAAGAAAAAAAAAGCAAAATACAAAAACGAGGAGAACACAAGGGGCGAAAATCGGAGGAGGATCAAAAGTCTGGCACTAGTTGGACTAAGAGAAGTCTGAAAAACCCGAGGCGAAGAAACAGGGGAGAAGAATACGAGGAGCAAGGAAAAAAAAGCAAAATACAAAAACGAGGAGAACACAAGGGGCGAAAATCAGAGGAGGATCAACAGTATGCCACTACGAGGAGCAAGAGAAGTGTGAAAAACCCGAGGCGAAGAAACAGGGGAGAAGAATACGAGGAGCAAGAAAAAAAAGCAAAATACAAAAACGAGGAGAACACAAGGGGCGAAAATCAGAGGAGGATCAAAAGTGTGGCACTAGGTGGAGTAAGAGAAGTGTGAAAAACCCGAGGCGAAGAAACAGGGGAGAAGAATACGAGGAGCAAGAAAAAAAAAGCAAAATACAAAAATGAGTAGAACACAAGGGGCGAAAATCAGAGGAGGATCAACAGTATGCCACTACGAGGAGTAAGAGAAGTGTGAAAAAGCTGATGTGAAGAAACAGGGGAGAAAATACGAGGAGCAGGAAAAAAAAGCAAAATACAAAAACGAGGAGAACACAAGGGGCGAAAATCAGAGGAGGATCAACAGTATGCCACTACGAGGAGCAAGAGAAGTGTGAAAAACCCGAGGCGAAGAAACAGCAGAGAAGAATACGAGGAGCAAGAAAAAAAAGCAAAATACAAAAACGAGGAGAACACAAGGGGCGAAAATCAGAGGAGGATCAAAAGTGTGGCACTAGCTGGAGTAAGAGAAGTGTGAAAAACCCGAGGTGAAGAAACAGGGGAGAAGATTACGAGGAGCAAGAAAAAAAAAGCAAAATACAAAAACGAGGAGAACACAAGGGGCGAAAATCAGAGGAGGATCAAAAGTGTGGCACTAGGTGGAGTAAGAGAAGTGTGAAAAACGCGAGGCGAAGAAACACGGGAGAAGAATACGAGGAGCGAGAAAAAAAAAGCAAAATACAAAAACGAGGAGAACACAAGGAGCGAAAATCAGAGGAGGATCAAAAGTGTGGCACTAGGTGGAGTAAGAGAAGTGTGAAAAACCCGAGGCAAAGAAACAGGGGAGAAGAATACGAGGAGCAAGAAAAAAAAAGCAAAATACAAAAACGAGGAGAACACAAGGGGCGAAAATCAGAGGAGGATCAACAGTATGCCACTACGAGGAGTAAGAGAAGTGTGAAAAAGCTGATGTGAAGAAACAGGGGAGAAGAATACGGGGAGCAAGAAAAAAAAAGCAAAATACAAAAACGAGGAGAACACAAGGGGCGAAAATCAGAGGAGGATCAACAGTATGCCACTACGAGGAGCAAGAGAAGTGTGAAAAACCCGAGGCAAAGAAACAGGGGAGAAGAATACGAGGAGCAAGAAAAAAAAGCAAAATACAAAAACGAGGAGAACACAAGGGGCGAAAATCAGAGGAGGATCAAAAGTGTGGCACTAGGTGGAGTAAGAGAAGTGTGAAAAACCCTAGGCGAAGAAACAGGGGAGAAGAATACGAGGAGCAAGAAAAAAAAAGCAAAATACAAAAATGAGGAGAACACAAGGGGCGAAAATCAGAGGAGGATCAAACGTGTGGCACTACGTGGAGTAAGAGAAGTCTGAAAAAGCTGATGTGAAGAAACAGGGGAGAAGAATACGAGGTGCAAGAAAAAAAAAGCAAAATACATAAACGAGGAGAACACAAGGGGCGAAAATCAGAGGAGGATCTACAGTATGCCACTACGAGGAGTAAGAGAAGTGTGAAAAAGCTGATGTGAAGAAACAGGGGAGAAGAATACGAGGAGCAAGAAAAAAAAAAGCAAAATACAAAAACGAGGAGAACACAAGGGGCGAAAATCTGAGGAGGATCTACAGTATGCCACTACGAGGAGTAAGAGAAGTGTGAAAAGCTGATGTGAAGAAACAGGGGAGAAGAATACGAGGAGCAAGAAAAAAAAAGCAAAATACAAAAACGAGGAGAACACAAGGGGCGAAAATCAGAGGAGGATCAACAGTATGCCACTACGAGGAGCAAGAGAAGTGTGAAAAACCCGAGGCGAAGAAACAGGGGAGAAGAATACGAGGAGCAAGAAAAAAAAGCAAAATACAAAAACGAGGAGAACACAAGGGGCGAAAATCAGAGGAGGATCAAAAGTGTGGCACTAGGTGGAGTAAGAGAAGTGTGAAAAACCCGAGGCGAAGAAACAGGGGAGAAGAATACGAGGAGCAAGAAAAAAAAAGCAAAATACAAAAACGAGGAGAACACAAGGGGCGAAAATCAGAGGAGGATCAACAGTATGCCACTACGAGGAGTAAGAGAAGTGTGAAAAAGCTGATGTGAAGAAACAGGGGAGAAAATACGAGGAGCAGGAAAAAAAAGCAAAATACAAAAACGAGGAGAACACAAGGGGCGAAAATCAGAGGAGGATCAACAGTATGCCACTACGAGGAGCAAGAGAAGTGTGAAAAACCCGAGGCGAAGAAACAGCAGAGAAGAATACGAGGAGCAAGAAAAAAAAGCAAAATACAAAAACGAGGAGAACACAAGGGGCGAAAATCAGAGGAGGATCAAAAGTGTGGCACTAGCTGGAGTAAGAGAAGTGTGAAAAACCCGAGTTGAAGAAACAGGGGAGAAGATTACGAGGAGCAAGAAAAAAAAAGCAAAATACAAAAACGAGGAGAACACAAGGGGCGAAAATCAGAGGAGGATCAAAAGTGTGGCACTAGGTGGAGTAAGAGAATTGTGAAAAACGCGAGGCGAAGAAACACGGGAGAAGAATACGAGGAGCAAGAAAAAAAAAGCAAAATACAAAAACGAGGAGAACACAAGGGGCGAAAATCAGAGGAGGATCAAAAGTGTGGCACTAGGTGGAGTAAGAGAAGTGTGAAAAACCCGAGGCGAAGAAACAGGGGAGAAGAATACGAGGAGCAAGGAAAAAAAAGCAAAATACAAAAACGAGGAGAACACAAGGGGCGAAAATCAGAGGAGGATCAACAGTATGCCACTACGAGGAGTAAGAGAAGTGTGAAAAAGCTGATGTGAAGAAACAGGGGAGAAGAATACGGGGAGCAAGAAAAAAAAAGCAAAATACAAAAACGAGGAGAACACAAGGGGCGAAAATCAGAGGAGGATCAACAGTATGCCACTACGAGGAGCAAGAGAAGTGTGAAAAACCCGAAGCAAAGAAACAGGGGAGAAGAATACGAGGAGCAAGAAAAAAAAGCAAAATACAAAAACGAGGAGAACACAAGGGGCGAAAATCAGAGGAGGATCAAAAGTGTGGCACTAGGTGGAGTAAGAGAAGTGTGAAAAACCCTAGGCGAAGAAACAGGGGAGAAGAATACGAGGAGCAAGAAAAAAAAAGCAAAATACAAAAATGAGGAGAACACAAGGGGCGAAAATCAGAGGAGGATCAAACGTGTGGCACTACGTGGAGTAAGAGAAGTCTGAAAAAGCTGATGTGAAGAAACAGGGGAGAAGAATACGAGTTGCAAGAAAAAAAAAGCAAAATACAAAAACGAGGAGAACACAAGGGGCGAAAATCAGAGGAAATCAAAAGTGTGGCACTAGGTGGAGTAAGAGAAGTGTGAAAAACCCGAGGCAAAGAAACAGGGGAGAAGAATACAAGGAGCAAGAAAAAAAAGCAAAATACATAAACGAGGAGAACACAAGGGGCGAAAATCAGAGGAGGATCAACAGTACGCCACTACGAGGAGCAAGAGAAGTGTGAAAAACGCGAGGCGAAAAAACAGGGGAGAAAAATACGAGGAGCAAGAAAAAAAAAGCAAAATACAAAAACGAGGAGAACACAAGGGGCGAAGATCAGAGGAGGATCAACGTGTGGCACTACGAGGAGCAATAGAAGTGTGAAAAACCCGAGTCGAAGAAACAGGGGAGAAGAATACGAGGAGAAAGAAAATAAAAGCAAAATACAATATCGAGGAGAACACAAGGGGCGAAAATCAGAGGAGGATCAACAGTATGCCACTATGAGGAGCAAGAGAAGAGTGAAAAACCCGAGGTGAAGAAACAGGAGAGAAGAATACGAGGAGCAAGAAAAAAAAAGCAAAATACAAAAACGAAGAGAACACAAGGGGCGAAAATCAGAGGAGGATCAACAGTGTGGCACTACAAGGAGCAAGAACAGTGTGAAAAACCCGAGGCGAAGAAACAGAGGAGAAGAATACGGGGAGCAAGAAAAAAAAAGCAAAATACAAAAACGAGGAGCAGACAAGTGGGGAAAATCAGAGGAGAATCAAATGTATGCCAATACGAGGAGCAAGAGCAGTGTGAAAAACCCGAGTTGAAGAAACAGGGGAGAAGAATACGAGGAGCAAGAAAGAAAAAGCAAAAGACAAGAACGAGGAGCAGACAAGGGTTGGAAATCAGAGGAGAATCAACAGTATGCAACTACGAGGAGCAAGAGCATTGTGAAAAACCCGAGGCGAAGATTCCCACGTGATTCCCAAGTGATTCTCACGTGATGCCCACATGATTCCCACGTAATTCCCACGTGATTCCCACGTGATGCCCACCTGATGCCCACGTGATGCCCACGTGTTGCCCACGTGATGCCCACGTGATTCCCACGTGTTGCCCACGTGATTCCCACGTGATGGCCACGTGATGCCCACGTGATTCTCACGTGATGGCCACGTGATTCCCACGTGATGCCCACGTGATTCCCACGTGATTCCCACGTGATGCCCACGTGATGGCCACTTGATGCCCACGTGATTCCCACGTGATTCCCACGTGATTCCAACGTGATTCCCACGTGATGCCCACGTGATTCCCACGTGATTCCCACGTGATGCCCAAGTGATGCCCACGTGATTCCCACGTGATGGCCACGTGATTCCCACGTGATTCCCACGTGTTGCCCACGTGATTCCCACGTGATGCCCACGTGATGCCCACGTGATTCCCACGTGATGGCCACGTGATGGCCATGTGATGCCCACGTGATTCCCACGTGATGGCCACGCGATGCCCACGTGATGGCCACGTGATTCCCACGTGATGCCCACGTGATTCCCACGTGATGCCCACGTGAGGCCTACGTGATTCCCACGTGATTCCCACGTGATGCCCACGTGATGCCCATGTGATGGCCACGTGATTCCCACGTGTTGCCCACGTGATTCCCACCTGATTCCCACGTGATTCCCACGTGATGGCCACGTGATTCCCACGTGATTCCCATGTGATGCCCACGTGATGCCCACGTGATTCCCAAGTGATTCCCACGTGATGGCCACGTGATGCCCACGTCATTCCCACGTGATTCCCACATGTTGCCCACGTGATTCTCACGTGATTCCCACGTGATGGCCACGTGTTTCCCACGTGTTGCCCACGTGATGCCCACGTGTTTCCCACATATTGCCCACATGATTCCCACTTGATTCCCACGTGATTCTCACGTGATGCCGACGTGATTCCCACGTGATTCCCACGTGATGGCCACGTGATTTCCACGTGATGCCCACGTGATGCCCACGTGATTCCCACGTGATGCCCACGTGATTCCCACGTGATGGCCACGTGATTCCCACGTGTTGCCCACGTGATTCCCACGTGATGCCCTCGTGATTCCCACGTGATTCCCACGTGATGGCCACGTGATTCCCACGTGATGCCCACGTGTTGACCACGTGTTTGCCACGTGATTCCCACGTGATTCATAGGTGATGCCCACGTGATTCCCACGTGATTCCCACGTGATGCCCACGTGATGCCCACGTGATTCCCACGTGATGGCCACGTGATACCCACGTGATTTCCACGTGATTCCCACGTGATGCCCACGTGATGCCTACGTGATTCCCACGTGATTCCCACGTGATGCCCACGTGATGCCCATGTGATGGCCACGTGATTCCCACGTGTTGCCCACGTGATTCCCACCTGATTCCCACGTGATTCCCACGTGATGGCCACGTCATTCCCACAGATTCCCATGTGATGCCCACGTGATGCCCACGTGATTCCCAAGTGATTCCCACGTGATGGCCACGTGATGCCCACGTAATTCCCACGTGATGCCCACGTCATTCCCACGTGATTCCCACGTGATTCCCACATGTTGCCCACGTGATTCTCACGTGATTCCCACGTGATGGCCACGTGTTTCCCACGTGTTGCCCACGTGATGCCCACGTGTTTCCCACATATTGCCCACGTGATTCCCACTTGATTCCCACGTGATTCTCACGTGATGCCCACGTGATTCCCACGTGATTCCCACGTGATGGCCACGTGATTTCCACGTGATTCCCACGTGATGCCCACGTGATTCCCACGTGATGGCCACGTGATTCCCACGTGTTGCCCACGTGATGCCCACGTGATGCCCACGTGATTCCCACGTGATGGCCACGTGATTCCCACGTGATGCCCACGTGTTGACCGCGTGTTTGCCACGTGATTCCCACGTGATTCACAGGTGATTCCCACGTGATGCCCACGTGATTTCCACGTGATTCCCACGTGATTCCCACGTGATGCATACGTGTTCCCACGTGTTGCCCACGTGATGCCCACGTGATTCCCAAGTGATTCCCACGTGTTGCCCACGTGATTCCCATGTGATTCCCACTGTTGCCCACGTGATTCCCACGTGATGCCCACGTGATTCCCATGTGTTGCCCACGTGATGCCCACGTGATGAACACGTGATACCCTCGTCATTCCCCCGTGATTCCCACGTGATTCCCACGTGATGGCCACCTGATTCCCACGTGATTCCCACGTGTTGCCCACGTGATACCCACCTGATGCCCACATTATTCCCACGTGATTCCCACATGATGGCCACGTGATTCCCACGTGTTTCCCACGTGATTCCCACGTGATTCCCAAGTGATGGCCACGTGATTCTCACGTGATTCCCACGTGATTCCCACGTGATACCCACCTGATGCCCACATTATTCCCACGTGATTCCCACATGATGGCCAGGTGATTCCCACGTGTTGCCCACGTGATTCCCACGTGATTCCCAGTTGATGCCCACGTGATTCCCACGTGACTCCCAAGTGATTCTCACGTGATTCCCACGTGATTCCCACGTGATTTCCACGTGTTGCCCACGTGATGCCCACGTGATGCCCACGTGATTCCCATGTGATTCCAACGTGATGCCCACGTGATTCCCACGTGACTCCATACTGATTCTCACGTGATGCCCACGTGAAGACCACGTGATGCCCACGTTACACCCACGTGATGCCCAAGTGATTCCAACGGGATCAGAGAAGCATAAAAGTGTAAAAATACGAGGAGCAAGAAAAGTGTGAAAAATCCCAGGAGGAGAAATAGGGGAGAAAAATATGAGGAGCGAAAAAAAAAAAAAACACAAAAATACGAGGAGTAGAAAAGTGGGGAAAATAAGTGGAGCCTCAAAAGTGTGAAAATACGAGGAGAAAGAAAATAGTGAAAAACACGAGGAGCAAGAAAAGGGAAGAAATATATGAGGAGCAAAAAACAAAAACAAAAACAAAAAATACGAGGAGCAGAAAAGTGTGAAAAATAAGAGGAGCATCAAACGTGTGAAAATACGAGGAGCAAGAAAAGTGTGAAAAACACGAGGAGCAAGAAAAGGGAAGAAACATACGAGGAGCAAAAAAAAAAAAAACAGAAAAATACGAGGAGCAGAAAAGTGTGAAAAATAAGAGGAGCATGAAAAGTGTGAAAAAACGAGGAGCAACAAATGTGTGAAAAACCTGAGGTTAAGAAAAAGGGGAGAAGAATACGAGGAGCAAGAAAAAAAAAGCAAAATACAAAAACGAGGAGAACACAAGGGGCGAAAATCAGAGGAGGATCAACAGTATGCCACTACGAGGAGCAAGAGAAGTGTGAAAAACCCGAAGCGAAGAAACAGGGGAGAAGAATACGAGGAGCAAGAAAAAAA
This sequence comes from Cervus elaphus, assembly GCF_910594005.1. NCBI lineage: Eukaryota > Metazoa > Chordata > Mammalia > Artiodactyla > Cervidae > Cervus > Cervus elaphus. The sequence goes on from NC_057836.1 coordinate 84,326,923, forward strand.
GTAAAATACAAAAACGAGGAGAACACAAGGGGCGAAAATCAGAGGAGGATTAAAAGTGTGGCACTAGGTGGAGTAAGAGAAGTGTGAAAAACGCGAGGAGAAGAAACAGGGGAGAAGAATACGAGGAGCAAGAAAAAAAAGCAAAATACAAAAACGAGGAGAACACAAGTGGCGAAAATCAGAGGAGGATCAAAAGTGTGGCATTACGTGGAGTAAGAAAAGTGTGAAAAACCCAAGGTGAAAAAACAGGGGAGAAGAATACGAGGAGCAAGAAAAAGAAAGCAAAATACAAAAACGAGGAGAACACAAGGGGCGAAAATCAGAGGAGGATCAACAGTGTGCCACTACGAGGAGCATGAGAAGTGTGAAAAACCCGAGGCGAAGAAACAGGGGAGAAGAATACGAGGAGCAAGAAAAAAAGCAAAATACAAAAACGAGGAGAACACAAGGGGCGAAAATCAGAGGAGGATCAAAAGTGTCGCACTACGAGGAGTAAGAGAAGTGTGAAAAACGCGAGGGGAAGAAACAGGGGACAAGAATACGAGGAGCAAGAAAAAAAAAGCAAAATACAAAAACGAGGAGAACACAAGGGGCGAAAATCAGAGGAGGATCAAAAGTGTGGCACTACGAGGAGTACGAGAAGTGTGAAAAAGCTGATGTGAAGAAACAGGGGAGAAGAATACGAGGAGCAAGAAAAAAAAGCAAAATACAAAAACGAGGAGAACACAAGGGGCGAAAATCAGAGGAGGATCAAAAGTGTGGCACTACGTGGAGTAAGAGAAGTGTGAAAAACCCGAGGCAAAGAAACAGGGGAGAAGAATACGAGGAGAAAGAAAAAAAAAGCAAAATACAAAAACGAGGAGAACACAAGGGGCGAAAATCAGAGGAGGATCAGCAGTATGCCACTATGAGGAGTAAGAGAAGTGTGAAAAAGCTGATGTGAAGAAACAGGGGAGAAGAATACGAGGAGCAAGAAAAAAAAAGCAAAATACAAAAACGAGGAGAACACAAGGGGCGAAAATCAGAGGAGGATCAACAGTATGCCACTACGAGGAGCAAGAGAAGTGTGAAAAACCCGAGGCGGAGAAACAGGGGAGAAGAATACGAGGAGCAAGAAAAAAAGCAAAATACAAAAACGAGGAGAACACAAGGGGCGAAAATCAGAGGAGGATCAGCAGTATGCCACTATGAGGAGTAAGAGAAGTGTGAAAAAGCTGATGTGAAGAAACAGGGGAGAAGAATACGAGGAGCAAGAAAAAAAAAGCAAAATACAAAAACGAGGAGAACACAAGGGGCGAAAATCAGAGGAGGATCAACAGTATGCCACTACGAGGAGCAAGAGAAGTGTGAAAAATCCGAGGCGAAGAAACAGGGGAGAAGAAAACGAGGAGCAAGAAAAAAAGCAAAATACAAAAATGAGGAGAACACAAGGGGCGAAAATCAGAGGAGGATCAAAAGTGTGGCACTATGTGGAGTAAGAGACGTGCGAAAAACCCGAGGCGAAGAAACAGGGGAGAAGAATACGAGGAGCAAGAAAAAAAAAGCAAAATACAAAAACGAGGAGAACACAAGGGGCGAAAATCAGAGGAGGATCATCAGTATGTCATTACGAGGAGTAAGAGAAGTGTGAAAAAGCTGATGTGAAGAAACAGGGGAGAAGAATACGAGGAGCAAGAAAAAAAAGCAAAATACAAAAACGAGGAGAACACAAGGGGCGAAAATCAGAGGAGGATCATCAGTATGTCATTACGAGGAGTAAGAGAAGTGTGAAAAAGCTGATGTGAAGAAACAGGGGAGAAGAATACGAGGAGCAAGAAAAAAAAAGCAAAATACAAAAACGAGGAGAACACAAGGGGCGAAAATCAGAGGAGGATCAAAAGTGTGGCACTACGTGGAGTAAGAGAAGTGTGAAAAACCCGAGGTGAAGAAACAGAGGAGAAGAATACGAGGAGCAAGAAAAAAAAAGCAAAATACAAAAACGAGGAGAACACAAGGGGCGAAAATCAGAGGAGGATCTACCATATGCCACTACGAGGAGTAAGAGAAGTGTGAAAAAGCTGATGTGAAGAAACAGGGGAGAAGAATACGAGGAGCAAGAAAAAAAAAGCAAAAAAAAAAAAACGAGGAGAACACAAGGGGCGAAAATCAGAGGAGGATCAACAGTATGCCACTACGAGGAGCAAGAGAAGTGTGAAAAACCCGAGGCGAAGAAACAGGGGAGAAGAATACGAGGAGCAAGAAAAAAAAGCAAAATACAAAAACGAGGAGAACACAAGGGGCGAAAATCAGAGGAGGATCAACAGTATGCCACTACGAGGAGTAAGAGAAGTGGGAAAAAGCTGATGTGAAGAAACAGGGGAGAAGAATACGAGGAGCAAGAAAAAAAAGCAAAATACAAAAACGAGGAGAACACAAGGGGCGAAAATCAGAGGAGGATCAAAAGTGTGGCACTACGTGGAGTAAGAGAAGTGTGAAAAACCCGAGGCGAAGAAACAGGGGAGAAGAATACGAGGAGCAACAAAAAAAAGCAAAATACAAAAACGAGGAGAACACAAGGGGCGAAAATCAGAGGAGGATCAAAAGTGTGGCACTAGGTGGAGTAAGAGAAGTGTGAAAAACCCGAGGTGAAGAAACAGGGGAGAAGAATACGAGGAGCAAAAAAAAAAAAGCAAAATACAAAAATGAGGAGAACACAAGGGGCGAAAATCAGAGGAGGATCAAAAGTGTGGCACTACGTGGAGTAACAGAAGTGTGAAAAACCCGAAGCGAAGAAACAGGGGAGAAGAATACGAGGAGCAAGAAAAAAAAAGCCAAATACAAAAACGAGGAGAACACAAGGGGCGAAAATCAGAGGAGGATCAACAGTATGCCACTACGAGGAGTAAGAGAAGTGTGAAAAAGCTGATGTGAAGAAACAGGGGAGAAAATACGAGGAGCAGGAAAAAAAAGCAAAATACAAAAACGAGGAGAACACAAGGGGCGAAAATCAGAGGAGGATCAACAGTATGCCACTACGAGGAGCAAGAGAAGTGTGAAAAACCCGAGGCGAAGAAACAGCAGAGAAGAATACGAGGAGCAAGAAAAAAAAGCAAAATACAAAAACGAGGAGAACACAAGGGGCGAAAATCAGAGGAGGATCAAAAGTGTGGCACTAGCTGGAGTAAGAGAAGTGTGAAAAACCCGAGTTGAAGAAACAGGGGAGAAGATTACGAGGAGCAAGAAAAAAAAAGCAAAATACAAAAACGAGGAGAACACAAGGGGCGAAAATCAGAGGAGGATCAAAAGTGTGGCACTAGGTGGAGTAAGAGAAGTGTGAAAAACGCGAGGCGAAGAAACACGGGAGAAGAATACGAGGAGCAAGAAAAAAAAAGCAAAATACAAAAACGAGGAGAACACAAGGGGCGAAAATCAGAGGAGGATCAAAAGTGTGGCACTAGGTGGAGTAAGAGAAGTGTGAAAAACCCGAGGCGAAGAAACAGGGGAGAAGAATACGAGGAGCAAGAAAAAAAAAGCAAAATACAAAAATGAGGAGAACACAAGGGGCGAAAATCAGAGGAGGATCAAACGTGTGGCACTACGTGGAGTAAGAGAAGTCTGAAAAAGCTGATGTGAAGAAACAGGGGAGAAGAATACGAGGTGCAAGAAAAAAAAAGCAAAATACATAAACGAGGAGAACACAAGGGGCGAAAATCAGAGGAGGATCTACAGTATGCCACTACGAGGAGTAAGAGAAGTGTGAAAAAGCTGATGTGAAGAAACAGGGGAGAAGAATACGGGGAGCAAGAAAAAAAAAGCAAAATACAAAAACGAGGAGAACACAAGGGGAGAAAATCAGAGGAGGATCAACAGTATGCCACTACGAGGAGCAAGAGAAGTGTGAAAAACCCGTGGTGAAGAAACAGGGGAGAAGAATACGAGGAGCAAGAAAAAAAAAGCAAAATACAAAAACGAGGAGAACACAAGGGGCGAAAATCAGAGGAGGATCAACAGTATGCCACTACGAGGAGTAAGAGAAGTGTGAAAAAGCTGATATGAAGAAACAGGGGAGAAGAATACGAGGAGCAAGAAAAAAAAAGCAAAATACAAAAACGAGGAGAACACAAGGGGCGAAAATCAGAGGAGGATCAACAGTATGCCACTACGAGGAGCAAGAGAAGTGTGAAAAACCCGAGGCGAAGAAACAGGGGAGAAGAATACGAGGAGCAAGAAAAAAAAGCAAAATACAAAAACGAGGAGAACACAAGGGGCGAAAATCAGAGGAGGATCAAAAGTGTGGCACTACGTGGAGTAAGAGAAGTGTGAAAAACCCGAGGCGAAGAAACAGGGGAGAAGAATACGAGGAGCAAGAAAAAAAAGCAAAATACAAAAACGAGGAGAACACAAGGGGCGAAAATCAGAGGAGGATCAAAAGTGTGGCACTAGGTGGAGTAAGAGAAGTGTGAAAAACCCGAGGCGAAGAAACAGGGGAGAAGAGTACGAGGAGCAAGAAAAAAAAAGCAAAATACAAAAACGAGGAGAACACAAGGGGCGAAAATCAGAGGAGGATCAAAAGTGTGGCACTACGTGGAGTAAGAGCAGTGTGAAAAACCCGAGGGGAAGAAACACGGGAGAAGAATACGAGGAGCAAGAAAAAAAAAGCAAAATACAAAAACGAGGAGAACACAAGGGGCGAAAATCGGAGGAGGATCAAAAGTCTGGCACTAGTTGGACTAAGAGAAGTCTGAAAAACCCGAGGCGAAGAAACAGGGGAGAAGAATACGAGGAGCAAGGAAAAAAAAGCAAAATACAAAAACGAGGAGAACACAAGGGGCGAAAATCAGAGGAGGATCAACAGTATGCCACTACGAGGAGCAAGAGAAGTGTGAAAAACCCGAGGCGAAGAAACAGGGGAGAAGAATACGAGGAGGAAGAAAAAAAAGCAAAATACAAAAACGAGGAGAACACAAGGGGCGAAAATCAGAGGAGGATCAAAAGTGTGGCACTAGGTGGAGTAAGAGAAGTGTGAAAAACCCGAGGCGAAGAAACAGGGGAGAAGAATACGAGGAGCAAGAAAAAAAAAGCAAAATACAAAAATGAGTAGAACACAAGGGGCGAAAATCAGAGGAGGATCAACAGTATGCCACTACGAGGAGTAAGAGAAGTGTGAAAAAGCTGATGTGAAGAAACAGGGGAGAAAATACGAGGAGCAGGAAAAAAAAGCAAAATACAAAAACGAGGAGAACACAAGGGGCGAAAATCAGAGGAGGATCAACAGTATGCCACTACGAGGAGCAAGAGAAGTGTGAAAAACCCGAGGCGAAGAAACAGCAGAGAAGAATACGAGGAGCAAGAAAAAAAAGCAAAATACAAAAACGAGGAGAACACAAGGGGCGAAAATCAGAGGAGGATCAAAAGTGTGGCACTAGCTGGAGTAAGAGAAGTGTGAAAAACCCGAGGTGAAGAAACAGGGGAGAAGATTACGAGGAGCAAGAAAAAAAAAGCAAAATACAAAAACGAGGAGAACACAAGGGGCGAAAATCAGAGGAGGATCAAAAGTGTGGCACTAGGTGGAGTAAGAGAAGTGTGAAAAACGCGAGGCGAAGAAACACGGGAGAAGAATACGAGGAGCGAGAAAAAAAAAGCAAAATACAAAAACGAGGAGAACACAAGGAGCGAAAATCAGAGGAGGATCAAAAGTGTGGCACTAGGTGGAGTAAGAGAAGTGTGAAAAACCCGAGGCAAAGAAACAGGGGAGAAGAATACGAGGAGCAAGGAAAAAAAAGCAAAATACAAAAACGAGGAGAACACAAGGGGCGAAAATCAGAGGAGGATCAACAGTATGCCACTACGAGGAGTAAGAGAAGTGTGAAAAAGCTGATGTGAAGAAACAGGGGAGAAGAATACGGGGAGCAAGAAAAAAAAAGCAAAATACAAAAACGAGGAGAACACAAGGGGCGAAAATCAGAGGAGGATCAAAAGTATGGCACTACGAGGAGCAAGAGAAGTGTGAAAAACCCGAGGCAAAGAAACAGGGGAGAAGAATACGAGGAGCAAGAAAAAAAAGCAAAATACAAAAACGAGGAGAACACAAGGGGCGAAAATCAGAGGAGGATCAAAAGTGTGGCACTAGGTGGAGTAAGAGAAGTGTGAAAAACCCTAGGCGAAGAAACAGGGGAGAAGAATACGAGGAGCAAGAAAAAAAAAGCAAAATACAAAAATGAGGAGAACACAAGGGGCGAAAATCAGAGGAGGATCAAACGTGTGGCACTACGTGGAGTAAGAGAAGTCTGAAAAAGCTGATGTGAAGAAACAGGGGAGAAGAATACGAGGTGCAAGAAAAAAAAAGCAAAATACATAAACGAGGAGAACACAAGGGGCGAAAATCAGAGGAGGATCTACAGTATGCCACTACGAGGAGTAAGAGAAGTGTGAAAAAGCTGATGTGAAGAAACAGGGGAGAAGAATACGAGGAGCAAGAAAAAAAAAAGCAAAATACAAAAACGAGGAGAACACAAGGGGCGAAAATCTGAGGAGGATCTACAGTATGCCACTACGAGGAGTAAGAGAAGTGTGAAAAAGCTGATGTGAAGAAACAGGGGAGAAGAATACGAGGAGCAAGAAAAAAAAAGCAAAATACAAAAACGAGGAGAACACAAGGGGCGAAAATCAGAGGAGGATCAAAAGTGTGGCACTAGGTGGAGTAAGAGAAGTGTGAAAAACGCGAGGCGAAGAAACACGGGAGAAGAATACGAGGAGCGAGAAAAAAAAAGCAAAATACAAAAACGAGGAGAACACAAGGAGCGAAAATCAGAGGAGGATCAAAAGTGTGGCACTAGGTGGAGTAAGAGAAGTGTGAAAAACCCGAGGCAAAGAAACAGGGGAGAAGAATACGAGGAGCAAGGAAAAAAAAGCAAAATACAAAAACGAGGAGAACACAAGGGGCGAAAATCAGAGGAGGATCAACAGTATGCCACTACGAGGAGTAAGAGAAGTGTGAAAAAGCTGATGTGAAGAAACAGGGGAGAAGAATACGGGGAGCAAGAAAAAAAAAGCAAAATACAAAAACGAGGAGAACACAAGGGGCGAAAATCAGAGGAGGATCAACAGTATGCCACTACGAGGAGCAAGAGAAGTGTGAAAAACCCGAGGCAAAGAAACAGGGGAGAAGAATACGAGGAGCAAGAAAAAAAAGCAAAATACAAAAACGAGGAGAACACAAGGGGCGAAAATCAGAGGAGGATCAAAAGTGTGGCACTAGGTGGAGTAAGAGAAGTGTGAAAAACCCTAGGCGAAGAAACAGGGGAGAAGAATACGAGGAGCAAGAAAAAAAAAGCAAAATACAAAAATGAGGAGAACACAAGGGGCGAAAATCAGAGGAGGATCAAACGTGTGGCACTACGTGGAGTAAGAGAAGTCTGAAAAAGCTGATGTGAAGAAACAGGGGAGAAGAATACGAGGTGCAAGAAAAAAAAAGCAAAATACATAAACGAGGAGAACACAAGGGGCGAAAATCAGAGGAGGATCTACAGTATGCCACTACGAGGAGTAAGAGAAGTGTGAAAAAGCTGATGTGAAGAAACAGGGGAGAAGAATACGAGGAGCAAGAAAAAAAAAAGCAAAATACAAAAACGAGGAGAACACAAGGGGCGAAAATCTGAGGAGGATCTACAGTATGCCACTACGAGGAGTAAGAGAAGTGTGAAAAAGCTGATGTGAAGAAACAGGGGAGAAGAATACGAGGAGCAAGAAAAAAAAAGCAAAATACAAAAACGAGGAGAACACAAGGGGCGAAAATCAGAGGAGGATCAACAGTATGCCACTACGAGGAGCAAGAGAAGTGTGAAAAACCCGAGGCGAAGAAACAGGGGAGAAGAATACGAGGAGCAAGAAAAAAAAGCAAAATACAAAAACGAGGAGAACACAAGGGGCGAAAATCAGAGGAGGATCAAAAGTGTGGCACTAGGTGGAGTAAGAGAAGTGTGAAAAACCCGAGGCGAAGAAACAGGGGAGAAGAATACGAGGAGCAAGAAAAAAAAAGCAAAATACAAAAACGAGGAGAACACAAGGGGCGAAAATCAGAGGAGGATCAAAAGTGTGGCACTAGGTGGAGTAAGAGAATTGTGAAAAACGCGAGGCGAAGAAACACGGGAGAAGAATACGAGGAGCAAGAAAAAAAAAGCAAAATACAAAAACGAGGAGAACACAAGGGGCGAAAATCAGAGGAGGATCAAAAGTGTGGCACTAGGTGGAGTAAGAGAAGTGTGAAAAACCCGAGGCGAAGAAACAGGGGAGAAGAATACGAGGAGCAAGGAAAAAAAAGCAAAATACAAAAACGAGGAGAACACAAGGGGCGAAAATCAGAGGAGGATCAACAGTATGCCACTACGAGGAGTAAGAGAAGTGTGAAAAAGCTGATGTGAAGAAACAGGGGAGAAGAATACGGGGAGCAAGAAAAAAAAAGCAAAATACAAAAACGAGGAGAACACAAGGGGCGAAAATCAGAGGAGGATCAACAGTATGCCACTACGAGGAGCAAGAGAAGTGTGAAAAACCCGAGGCAAAGAAACAGGGGAGAAGAATACGAGGAGCAAGAAAAAAAAGCAAAATACAAAAACGAGGAGAACACAAGGGGCGAAAATCAGAGGAGGATCAAAAGTGTGGCACTAGGTGGAGTAAGAGAAGTGTGAAAAACCCTAGGCGAAGAAACAGGGGAGAAGAATACGAGGAGCAAGAAAAAAAAAGCAAAATACAAAAATGAGGAGAACACAAGGGGCGAAAATCAGAGGAGGATCAAACGTGTGGCACTACGTGGAGTAAGAGAAGTCTGAAAAAGCTGATGTGAAGAAACAGGGGAGAAGAATACGAGTTGCAAGAAAAAAAAAGCAAAATACAAAAACGAGGAGAACACAAGGGGCGAAAATCAGAGGAAATCAAAAGTGTGGCACTAGGTGGAGTAAGAGAAGTGTGAAAAACCCGAGGCAAAGAAACAGGGGAGAAGAATACAAGGAGCAAGAAAAAAAAGCAAAATACATAAACGAGGAGAACACAAGGGGCGAAAATCAGAGGAGGATCAACAGTACGCCACTACGAGGAGCAAGAGAAGGGTGAAAAACGCGAGGCGAAAAAACAGGGGAGAAAAATACGAGGAGCAAGAAAAAAAAAGCAAAATACAAAAACGAGGAGAACACAAGGGGCGAAAATCAGAGGAGGATCAACGTGTGGCACTACGAGGAGCAATAGAAGTGTGAAAAACCCGAGTCGAAGAAACAGGGGAGAAGAATACGAGGAGAAAGAAAATAAAAGCAAAATACAATATCGAGGAGAACACAAGGGGCGAAAATCAGAGGAGGATCAACAGTATGCCACTATGAGGAGCAAGAGAAGAGTGAAAAACCCGAGGTGAAGAAACAGGAGAGAAGAATACGAGGAGCAAGAAAAAAAAAGCAAAATACAAAAACGAAGAGAACACAAGGGGCGAAAATCAGAGGAGGATCAACAGTGTGGCACTACAAGGAGCAAGAACAGTGTGAAAAACCCGAGGCGAAGAAACAGAGGAGAAGAATACGGGGAGCAAGAAAAAAAAAGCAAAATACAAAAACGAGGAGCAGACAAGTGGGGAAAATCAGAGGAGAATCAAATGTATGCCAATACGAGGAGCAAGAGCAGTGTGAAAAACCCGAGTTGAAGAAACAGGGGAGAAGAATACGAGGAGCAAGAAAGAAAAAGCAAAAGACAAGAACGAGGAGCAGACAAGGGTTGGAAATCAGAGGAGAATCAACAGTATGCAACTACGAGGAGCAAGAGCATTGTGAAAAACCCGAGGCGAAGATTCCCACGTGATTCCCAAGTGATTCTCACGTGATGCCCACATGATTCCCACGTAATTCCCACGTGATTCCCACGTGATGCCCACCTGATGCCCACGTGATGCCCACGTGTTGCCCACGTGATGCCCACGTGATTCCCACGTGTTGCCCACGTGATTCCCACGTGATGGCCACGTGATGCCCACGTGATTCTCACGTGATGGCCACGTGATTCCCACGTGATGCCCACGTGATTCCCACGTGATTCCCACGTGATGCCCACGTGATGGCCACTTGATGCCCACGTGATTCCCACGTGATTCCCACGTGATTCCAACGTGATTCCCACGTGATGCCCACGTGATTCCCACGTGATTCCCACGTGATGCCCAAGTGATGCCCACGTGATTCCCACGTGATGGCCACGTGATTCCCACGTGATTCCCACGTGTTGCCCACGTGATTCCCACGTGATGCCCACGTGATGCCCACGTGATTCCCACGTGATGGCCACGTGATGGCCACGTGATGCCCACGTGATTCCCACGTGATGGCCACGCGATGCCCACGTGATGGCCACGTGATTCCCACGTGATGCCCACGTGATTCCCACGTGATGCCCACGTGAGGCCTACGTGATTCCCACGTGATTCCCACGTGATGCCCACGTGATGCCCATGTGATGGCCACGTGATTCCCACGTGTTGCCCACGTGATTCCCACCTGATTCCCACGTGATTCCCACGTGATGGCCACGTGATTCCCACGTGATTCCCATGTGATGCCCACGTGATGCCCACGTGATTCCCAAGTGATTCCCACGTGATGGCCACGTGATGCCCACGTCATTCCCACGTGATTCCCACATGTTGCCCACGTGATTCTCACGTGATTCCCACGTGATGGCCACGTGTTTCCCACGTGTTGCCCACGTGATGCCCACGTGTTTCCCACATATTGCCCACATGATTCCCACTTGATTCCCACGTGATTCTCACGTGATGCCGACGTGATTCCCACGTGATTCCCACGTGATGGCCACGTGATTTCCACGTGATGCCCACGTGATGCCCACGTGATTCCCACGTGATGCCCACGTGATTCCCACGTGATGGCCACGTGATTCCCACGTGTTGCCCACGTGATTCCCACGTGATGCCCTCGTGATTCCCACGTGATTCCCACGTGATGGCCACGTGATTCCCACGTGATGCCCACGTGTTGACCACGTGTTTGCCACGTGATTCCCACGTGATTCATAGGTGATGCCCACGTGATTCCCACGTGATTCCCACGTGATGCCCACGTGATGCCCACGTGATTCCCACGTGATGGCCACGTGATACCCACGTGATTTCCACGTGATTCCCACGTGATGCCCACGTGATGCCCACGTGATTCCCACGTGATTCCCACGTGATGCCCACGTGATGCCCATGTGATGGCCACGTGATTCCCACGTGTTGCCCACGTGATTCCCACCTGATTCCCACGTGATTCCCACGTGATGGCCACGTCATTCCCACAGATTCCCATGTGATGCCCACGTGATGCCCACGTGGTTCCCAAGTGATTCCCACGTGATGGCCACGTGATGCCCACGTAATTCCCACGTGATGCCCACGTCATTCCCACGTGATTCCCACGTGATTCCCACATGTTGCCCACGTGATTCTCACGTGATTCCCACGTGATGGCCACGTGTTTCCCACGTGTTGCCCACGTGATGCCCACGTGTTTCCCACATATTGCCCACGTGATTCCCACTTGATTCCCACGTGATTCTCACGTGATGCCCACGTGATTCCCACGTGATTCCCACGTGATGGCCACGTGATTTCCACGTGATGCCCACGTGATTCCCACGTGATGGCCACGTGATTCCCACGTGTTGCCCACGTGATGCCCACGTGATGCCCACGTGATTCCCACGTGATGGCCACGTGATTCCCACGTGATGCCCACGTGTTGACCGCGTGTTTGCCACGTGATTCCCACGTGATTCACAGGTGATTCCCTCGTGATGCCCACGTGATTTCCACGTGATTCCCACGTGATTCCCACGTGATGCATACGTGTTCCCACGTGTTGCCCACGTGATGCCCACGTGATTCCCAAGTGATTCCCACGTGTTGCCCACGTGATTCCCATGTGATTCCCACTGTTGCCCACGTGATTCCCACGTGATGCCCACGTGATTCCCATGTGTTGCCCACGTGATGCCCACGTGATGAACACGTGATACCCTCGTCATTCCCCCGTGATTCCCACGTGATTCCCACGTGATGGCCACCTGATTCCCACGTGATTCCCACGTGTTGCCCACGTGATACCCACCTGATGCCCACATTATTCCCACGTGATTCCCACATGATGGCCACGTGATTCCCACGTGTTTCCCACGTGATTCCCAAGTGATTCCCAAGTGATGGCCACGTGATTCTCACGTGATTCCCACGTGATTCCCACGTGATACCCACCTGATGCCCACATTATTCCCACGTGATTCCCACATGATGGCCAGGTGATTCCCACGTGTTGCCCACGTGATTCCCACGTGATTCCCAGTTGATGCCCACGTGATTCCCACGTGACTCCCAAGTGATTCTCACGTGATTCCCACGTGATTCCCACGTGATTTCCACGTGTTGCCCACGTGATGCCCACGTGATGCCCACGTGATTCCCATGTGATTCCAACGTGATGCCCACGTGATTCCCACGTGACTCCATACTGATTCTCACGTGATGCCCACGTGAAGACCACGTGATGCCCACGTTACACCCACGTGATGCCCAAGTGATTCCAACGGGATCAGAGAAGCATAAAAGTGTAAAAATACGAGGAGCAAGAAAAGTGTGAAAAATCCCAGGAGGAGAAATAGGGGAGAAAAATATGAGGAGCGAAAAAAAAAAAAAACACAAAAATACGAGGAGTAGAAAAGTGGGGAAAATAAGTGGAGCCTCAAAAGTGTGAAAATACGAGGAGAAAGAAAATAGTGAAAAACACGAGGAGCAAGAAAAGGGAAGAAATATATGAGGAGCAAAAAACAAAAACAAAAACAAAAAATACGAGGAGCAGAAAAGTGTGAAAAATAAGAGGAGCATCAAACGTGTGAAAATACGAGGAGCAAGAAAAGTGTGAAAAACACGAGGAGCAAGAAAAGGGAAGAAACATACGAGGAGCAAAAAAAAAAAAAACAGAAAAATACGAGGAGCAGAAAAGTGTGAAAAATAAGAGGAGCATGAAAAGTGTGAAAATACGAGGAGCAACAAATGTGTGAAAAACCTGAGGTTAAGAAAAAGGGGAGAAGAATACGAGGAGCAAGAAAAAAAAAGCAAAATACAAAAACGAGGAGAACACAAGGGGCGAAAATCAGAGGAGGATCAACAGTATGCCACTACGAGGAGCAAGAGAAGTGTGAAAAACCCGAAGCGAAGAAACAGGGGAGAAGAATACGAGGAGCAAGAAAAAAAGTAAAATACAAAAACGAGGAGAACACAAGGGGCGAAAATCAGAGGAGGATTAAAAGTGTGGCACTAGGTGGAGTAAGAGAAGTGTGAAAAACGCGAGGAGAAGAAACAGGGGAGAAGAATACGAGGAGCAAGAAAAAAAAGCAAAATACAAAAACGAGGAGAACACAAGTGGCGAAAATCAGAGGAGGATCAAAAGTGTGGCATTACGTGGAGTAAGAAAAGTGTGAAAAACCCAAGGTGAAAAAACAGGGGAGAAGAATACGAGGAGCAAGAAAAAGAAAGCAAAATACAAAAACGAGGAGAACACAAGGGGCGAAAATCAGAGGAGGATCAACAGTGTGCCACTACGAGGAGCATGAGAAGTGTGAAAAACCCGAGGCGAAGAAACAGGGGAGAAGAATACGAGGAGCAAGAAAAAAAGCAAAATACAAAAACGAGGAGAACACAAGGGGCGAAAATCAGAGGAGGATCAAAAGTGTCGCACTACGTGGAGTAAGAGAAGTGTGAAAAACGCGAGGGGAAGAAACAGGGGACAAGAATACGAGGAGCAAGAAAAAAAAAGCAAAATACAAAAACGAGGAGAACACAAGGGGCGAAAATCAGAGGAGGATCAAAAGTGTGGCACTACGAGGAGTACGAGAAGTGTGAAAAAGCTGATGTGAAGAAACAGGGGAGAAGAATATGAGGAGCAAGAAAAAAAAGCAAAATACAAAAACGAGGAGAACACAAGGGGCGAAAATCAGAGGAGGATCAAAAGTGTGGCACTACGTGGAGTAAGAGAAGTGTGAAAAACCCGAGGCAAAGAAACAGGGGAGAAGAATACGAGGAGAAAGAAAAAAAAAGCAAAATACAAAAACGAGGAGAACACAAGGGGCGAAAATCAGAGGAGGATCAGCAGTATGCCACTATGAGGAGTAAGAGAAGTGTGAAAAAGCTGATGTGAAGAAACAGGGGAGAAGAATACGAGGAGCAAGAAAAAAAAAGCAAAATACAAAAACGAGGAGAACACAAGGGGCGAAAATCAGAGGAGGATCAACAGTATGCCACTACGAGGAGCAAGAGAAGTGTGAAAAACCCGAGGCGGAGAAACAGGGGAGAAGAATACGAGGAGCAAGAAAAAAAGCAAAATACAAAAACGAGGAGAACACAAGGGGCGAAAATCAGAGGAGGATCAGCAGTATGCCACTATGAGGAGTAAGAGAAGTGTGAAAAAGCTGATGTGAAGAAACAGGGGAGAAGAATACGAGGAGCAAGAAAAAAAAAGCAAAATACAAAAACGAGGAGAACACAAGGGGCGAAAATCAGAGGAGGATCAACAGTATGCCACTACGAGGAGCAAGAGAAGTGTGAAAAATCCGAGGCGAAGAAACAGGGGAGAAGAAAACGAGGAGCAAGAAAAAAAGCAAAATACAAAAATGAGGAGAACACAAGGGGCGAAAATCAGAGGAGGATCAAAAGTGTGGCACTATGTGGAGTAAGAGACGTGCGAAAAACCCGAGGCGAAGAAACAGGGGAGAAGAATACGAGGAGCAAGAAAAAAAAAGCAAAATACAAAAACGAGGAGAACACAAGGGGCGAAAATCAGAGGAGGATCATCAGTATGTCATTACGAGGAGTAAGAGAAGTGTGAAAAAGCTGATGTGAAGAAACAGGGGAGAAGAATACGAGGAGCAAGAAAAAAAAGCAAAATACAAAAACGAGGAGAACACAAGGGGCGAAAATCAGAGGAGGATCATCAGTATGTCATTACGAGGAGTAAGAGAAGTGTGAAAAAGCTGATGTGAAGAAACAGGGGAGAAGAATACGAGGAGCAAGAAAAAAAAAGCAAAATACAAAAACGAGGAGAACACAAGGGGCGAAAATCAGAGGAGGATCAAAAGTGTGGCACTACGTGGAGTAAGAGAAGTGTGAAAAACCCGAGGTGAAGAAACAGAGGAGAAGAATACGAGGAGCAAGAAAAAAAAAGCAAAATACAAAAACGAGGAGAACACAAGGGGCGAAAATCAGAGGAGGATCTACCATATGCCACTACGAGGAGTAAGAGAAGTGTGAAAAAGCTGATGTGAAGAAACAGGGGAGAAGAATACGAGGAGCAAGAAAAAAAAAGCAAAAAAAAAAAAACGAGGAGAACACAAGGGGCGAAAATCAGAGGAGGATCAACAGTATGCCACTACGAGGAGCAAGAGAAGTGTGAAAAACCCGAGGCGAAGAAACAGGGGAGAAGAATACGAGGAGCAAGAAAAAAAAGCAAAATACAAAAACGAGGAGAACACAAGGGGCGAAAATCAGAGGAGGATCAACAGTATGCCACTACGAGGAGTAAGAGAAGTGGGAAAAAGCTGATGTGAAGAAACAGGGGAGAAGAATATGAGGAGCAAGAAAAAAAAGCAAAATACAAAAACGAGGAGAACACAAGGGGCGAAAATCAGAGGAGGATCAAAAGTGTGGCACTACGTGGAGTAAGAGAAGTGTGAAAAACCCGAGGCGAAGAAACAGGGGAGAAGAATACGAGGAGCAACAAAAAAAAGCAAAATACAAAAACGAGGAGAACACAAGGGGCGAAAATCAGAGGAGGATCAAAAGTGTGGCACTAGGTGGAGTAAGAGAAGTGTGAAAAACCCGAGGTGAAGAAACAGGGGAGAAGAATACGAGGAGCAAGAAAAAAAAAGCAAAATACAAAAATGAGGAGAACACAAGGGGCGAAAATCAGAGGAGGATCAAAAGTGTGGCACTACGTGGAGTAACAGAAGTGTGAAAAACCCGAAGCGAAGAAACAGGGGAGAAGAATACGAGGAGCAAGAAAAAAAAAGCCAAATACAAAAACGAGGAGAACACAAGGGGCGAAAATCAGAGGAGGATCAACAGTATGCCACTACGAGGAGTAAGAGAAGTGTGAAAAAGCTGATGTGAAGAAACAGGGAAGAAAATACGAGGAGCAGGAAAAAAAAGCAAAATACAAAAACGAGGAGAACACAAGGGGCGAAAATCAGAGGAGGATCAACAGTATGCCACTACGAGGAGCAAGAGAAGTGTGAAAAACCCGAGGCGAAGAAACAGCAGAGAAGAATACGAGGAGCAAGAAAAAAAAGCAAAATACAAAAACGAGGAGAACACAAGGGGCGAAAATCAGAGGAGGATCAAAAGTGTGGCACTAGCTGGAGTAAGAGAAGTGTGAAAAACCCGAGTTGAAGAAACAGGGGAGAAGATTACGAGGAGCAAGAAAAAAAAAGCAAAATACAAAAACGAGGAGAACACAAGGGGCGAAAATCAGAGGAGGATCAAAAGTGTGGCACTAGGTGGAGTAAGAGAAGTGTGAAAAACGCGAGGCGAAGAAACACGGGAGAAGAATACGAGGAGCAAGAAAAAAAAAGCAAAATACAAAAACGAGGAGAACACAAGGGGCGAAAATCAGAGGAGGATCAAAAGTGTGGCACTAGGTGGAGTAAGAGAAGTGTGAAAAACCCGAGGCGAAGAAACAGGGGAGAAGAATACGAGGAGCAAGGAAAAAAAAGCAAAATACAAAAACGAGGAGAACACAAGGGGCGAAAATCAGAGGAGGATCAACAGTATGCCACTACGAGGAGTAAGAGAAGTGTGAAAAAGCTGATGTGAAGAAACAGGGGAGAAGAATACGGGGAGCAAGAAAAAAAAAGCAAAATACAAAAACGAGGAGAACACAAGGGGCGAAAATCAGAGGAGGATCAACAGTATGCCACTACGAGGAGCAAGAGAAGTGTGAAAAACCCGAGGCAAAGAAACAGGGGAGAAGAATACGAGGAGCAAGAAAAAAAAGCAAAATACAAAAACGAGGAGAACACAAGGGGCGAAAATCAGAGGAGGATCAAAAGTGTGGCACTAGGTGGAGTAAGAGAAGTGTGAAAAACCCTAGGCGAAGAAACAGGGGAGAAGAATACGAGGAGCAAGAAAAAAAAAGCAAAATACAAAAATGAGGAGAACACAAGGGGCGAAAATCAGAGGAGGATCAAACGTGTGGCACTACGTGGAGTAAGAGAAGTCTGAAAAAGCTGATGTGAAGAAACAGGGGAGAAGAATACGAGTTGCAAGAAAAAAAAAGCAAAATACAAAAACGAGGAGAACACAAGGGGCGAAAATCAGAGGAAATCAAAAGTGTGGCACTAGGTGGAGTAAGAGAAGTGTGAAAAACACGAGGCAAAGAAACAGGGGAGAAGAATACAAGGAGCAAGAAAAAAAAGCAAAATACATAAACGAGGAGAACACAAGGGGCGAAAATCAGAGGAGGATCAACAGTATGCCACTACGAGGAGCAAGAGAAGTGTGAAAAACGCGAGGCGAAAAAACAGGGGAGAAAAATACGAGGAGCAAGAAAAAAAAAGCAAAATACAAAAACGAGGAGAACACAAGGGGCGAAGATCAGAGGAGGATCAACGTGTGGCACTACGAGGAGCAATAGAAGTGTGAAAAACCCGAGTCGAAGAAACAGGGGAGAAGAATACGAGGAGAAAGAAAATAAAAGCAAAATACAATATCGAGGAGAACACAAGGGGCGAAAATCAGAGGAGGATCAACAGTATGCCACTATGAGGAGCAAGAGAAGAGTGAAAAACCCGAGGTGAAGAAACAGGAGAGAAGAATACGAGGAGCAAGAAAAAAAAAGCAAAATACAAAAACGAAGAGAACACAAGGGGCGAAAATCAGAGGAGGATCAACAGTGTGGCACTACAAGGAGCAAGAACAGTGTGAAAAACCCGAGGCGAAGAAACAGAGGAGAAGAATACGGGGAGCAAGAAAAAAAAAGCAAAATACAAAAACGAGGAGCAGACAAGTGGGGAAAATCAGAGGAGAATCAAATGTATGCCAATACGAGGAGCAAGAGCAGTGTGAAAAACCCGAGTTGAAGAAACAGGGGAGAAGAATACGAGGAGCAAGAAAGAAAAAGCAAAAGACAAGAACGAGGAGCAGACAAGGGTTGGAAATCAGAGGAGAATCAACAGTATGCAACTACGAGGAGCAAGAGCATTGTGAAAAACCCGAGGCGAAGATTCCCACGTGATTCCCAAGTGATTCTCACGTGATGCCCACATGATTCCCACGTAATTCCCACGTGATTCCCACGTGATGCCCACCTGATGCCCACGTGATGCCCACGTGTTGCCCACGTGATGCCCACGTGATTCCCACGTGTTGCCCACGTGATTCCCACGTGATGGCCACGTGATGCCCACGTGATTCTCACGTGATGGCCACGTGATTCCCACGTGATGCCCACGTGATTCCCACGTGATTCCCACGTGATGCCCACGTGATGGCCACTTGATGCCCACGTGATTCCCACGTGATTCCCACGTGATTCCAACGTGATTCCCACGTGATGCCCACGTGATTCCCACGTGATTCCCACGTGATGCCCAAGTGATGCCCACGTGATTCCCACGTGATGGCCACGTGATTCCCACGTGATTCCCACGTGTTGCCCACGTGATTCCCACGTGATGCCCACGTGATGCCCACGTGATTCCCACGTGATGGCCACGTGATGGCCACGTGATGCCCACGTGATTCCCACGTGATGGCCACGCGATGCCCACGTGATGGCCACGTGATTCCCACGTGATGCCCACGTGATTCCCACGTGATGCCCACGTGAGGCCTACGTGATTCCCACGTGATTCCCACGTGATGCCCACGTGATGCCCATGTGATGGCCACGTGATTCCCACGTGTTGCCCACGTGATTCCCACCTGATTCCCACGTGATTCCCACGTGATGGCCACGTGATTCCCACGTGATTCCCATGTGATGCCCACGTGATGCCCACGTGATTCCCAAGTGATTCCCACGTGATGGCCACGTGATGCCCACGTCATTCCCACGTGATTCCCACATGTTGCCCACGTGATTCTCACGTGATTCCCACGTGATGGCCACGTGTTTCCCACGTGTTGCCCACGTGATGCCCACGTGTTTCCCACATATTGCCCACATGATTCCCACTTGATTCCCACGTGATTCTCACGTGATGCCGACGTGATTCCCACGTGATTCCCACGTGATGGCCACGTGATTTCCACGTGATGCCCACGTGATGCCCACGTGATTCCCACGTGATGCCCACGTGATTCCCACGTGATGGCCACGTGATTCCCACGTGTTGCCCACGTGATTCCCACGTGATGCCCTCGTGATTCCCACGTGATTCCCACGTGATGGCCACGTGATTCCCACGTGATGCCCACGTGTTGACCACGTGTTTGCCACGTGATTCCCACGTGATTCATAGGTGATGCCCACGTGATTCCCACGTGATTCCCACGTGATGCCCACGTGATGCCCACGTGATTCCCACGTGATGGCCACGTGATACCCACGTGATTTCCACGTGATTCCCACGTGATGCCCACGTGATGCCTACGTGATTCCCACGTGATTCCCACGTGATGCCCACGTGATGCCCATGTGATGGCCACGTGATTCCCACGTGTTGCCCACGTGATTCCCACCTGATTCCCACGTGATTCCCACGTGATGGCCACGTCATTCCCACAGATTCCCATGTGATGCCCACGTGATGCCCACGTGATTCCCAAGTGATTCCCACGTGATGGCCACGTGATGCCCACGTAATTCCCACGTGATGCCCACGTCATTCCCACGTGATTCCCACGTGATTCCCACATGTTGCCCACGTGATTCTCACGTGATTCCCACGTGATGGCCACGTGTTTCCCACGTGTTGCCCACGTGATGCCCACGTGTTTCCCACATATTGCCCACGTGATTCCCACTTGATTCCCACGTGATTCTCACGTGATGCCCACGTGATTCCCACGTGATTCCCACGTGATGGCCACGTGATTTCCACGTGATTCCCACGTGATGCCCACGTGATTCCCACGTGATGGCCACGTGATTCCCACGTGTTGCCCACGTGATGCCCACGTGATGCCCACGTGATTCCCACGTGATGGCCACGTGATTCCCACGTGATGCCCACGTGTTGACCGCGTGTTTGCCACGTGATTCCCACGTGATTCACAGGTGATTCCCACGTGATGCCCACGTGATTTCCACGTGATTCCCACGTGATTCCCACGTGATGCATACGTGTTCCCACGTGTTGCCCACGTGATGCCCACGTGATTCCCAAGTGATTCCCACGTGTTGCCCACGTGATTCCCATGTGATTCCCACTGTTGCCCACGTGATTCCCACGTGATGCCCACGTGATTCCCATGTGTTGCCCACGTGATGCCCACGTGATGAACACGTGATACCCTCGTCATTCCCCCGTGATTCCCACGTGATTCCCACGTGATGGCCACCTGATTCCCACGTGATTCCCACGTGTTGCCCACGTGATACCCACCTGATGCCCACATTATTCCCACGTGATTCCCACATGATGGCCACGTGATTCCCACGTGTTTCCCACGTGATTCCCACGTGATTCCCAAGTGATGGCCACGTGATTCTCACGTGATTCCCACGTGATTCCCACGTGATACCCACCTGATGCCCACATTATTCCCACGTGATTCCCACATGATGGCCAGGTGATTCCCACGTGTTGCCCACGTGATTCCCACGTGATTCCCAGTTGATGCCCACGTGATTCCCACGTGACTCCCAAGTGATTCTCACGTGATTCCCACGTGATTCCCACGTGATTTCCACGTGTTGCCCACGTGATGCCCACGTGATGCCCACGTGATTCCCATGTGATTCCAACGTGATGCCCACGTGATTCCCACGTGACTCCATACTGATTCTCACGTGATGCCCACGTGAAGACCACGTGATGCCCACGTTACACCCACGTGATGCCCAAGTGATTCCAACGGGATCAGAGAAGCATAAAAGTGTAAAAATACGAGGAGCAAGAAAAGTGTGAAAAATCCCAGGAGGAGAAATAGGGGAGAAAAATATGAGGAGCGAAAAAAAAAAAAAACACAAAAATACGAGGAGTAGAAAAGTGGGGAAAATAAGTGGAGCCTCAAAAGTGTGAAAATACGAGGAGAAAGAAAATAGTGAAAAACACGAGGAGCAAGAAAAGGGAAGAAATATATGAGGAGCAAAAAACAAAAACAAAAACAAAAAATACGAGGAGCAGAAAAGTGTGAAAAATAAGAGGAGCATCAAACGTGTGAAAATACGAGGAGCAAGAAAAGTGTGAAAAACACGAGGAGCAAGAAAAGGGAAGAAACATACGAGGAGCAAAAAAAAAAAAAACAGAAAAATACGAGGAGCAGAAAAGTGTGAAAAATAAGAGGAGCATGAAAAGTGTGAAAATACGAGGAGCAACAAATGTGTGAAAAACCTGAGGTTAAGAAAAAGGGGAGAAGAATACGAGGAGCAAGAAAAAAAAAGCAAAATACAAAAACGAGGAGAACACAAGGGGCGAAAATCAGAGGAGGATCAACAGTATGCCACTACGAGGAGCAAGAGAAGTGTGAAAAACCCGAAGCGAAGAAACAGGGGAGAAGAATACGAGGAGCAAGAAAAAAAGTAAAATACAAAAACGAGGAGAACACAAGGGGCGAAAATCAGAGGAGGATTAAAAGTGTGGCACTAGGTGGAGTAAGAGAAGTGTGAAAAACGCGAGGAGAAGAAACAGGGGAGAAGAATACGAGGAGCAAGAAAAAAAAGCAAAATACAAAAACGAGGAGAACACAAGTGGCGAAAATCAGAGGAGGATCAAAAGTGTGGCATTACGTGGAGTAAGAAAAGTGTGAAAAACCCAAGGTGAAAAAACAGGGGAGAAGAATACGAGGAGCAAGAAAAAAAAAAGCAAAATACAAAAACGAGGAGAACACAAGGGGCGAAAATCAGAGGAGGATCAACAGTGTGCCACTACGAGGAGCATGAGAAGTGTGAAAAACCCGAGGCGAAGAAACAGGGGAGAAGAATACGAGGAGCAAGAAAAAAAGCAAAATACAAAAACGAGGAGAACACAAGGGGCGAAAATCAGAGTAGGATCAAAAGTGTCGCACTACGTGGAGTAAGAGAAGTGTGAAAAACGCGAGGGGAAGAAACAGGGGACAAGAATACGAGGAGCAAGAAAAAAAAAGCAAAATACAAAAACGAGGAGAACACAAGGGGCGAAAATCAGAGGAGGATCAAAAGTGTGGCACTACGAGGAGTACGAGAAGTGTGAAAAAGCTGATGTGAAGAAACAGGGGAGAAGAATACGAGGAGCAAGAAAAAAAAGCAAAATACAAAAACGAGGAGAACACAAGGGGCGAAAATCAGAGGAGGATCAAAAGTGTGGCACTACGTGGAGTAAGAGAAGTGTGAAAAACCCGAGGCAAAGAAACAGGGGAGAAGAATACGAGGAGAAAGAAAAAAAAAGCAAAATACAAAAACGAGGAGAACACAAGGGGCGAAAATCAGAGGAGGATCAGCAGTATGCCACTATGAGGAGTAAGAGAAGTGTGAAAAAGCTGATGTGAAGAAACAGGGGAGAAGAATACGAGGAGCAAGAAAAAAAAAGCAAAATACAAAAACGAGGAGAACACAAGGGGCGAAAATCAGAGGAGGATCAACAGTATGCCACTACGAGGAGCAAGAGAAGTGTGAAAAACCCGAGGCGGAGAAACAGGGGAGAAGAATACGAGGAGCAAGAAAAAAAGCAAAATACAAAAACGAGGAGAACACAAGGGGCGAAAATCAGAGGAGGATCAGCAGTATGCCACTATGAGGAGTAAGAGAAGTGTGAAAAAGCTGATGTGAAGAAACAGGGGAGAAGAATACGAGGAGCAAGAAAAAAAAAGCAAAATACAAAAACGAGGAGAACACAAGGGGCGAAAATCAGAGGAGGATCAACAGTATGCCACTACGAGGAGCAAGAGAAGTGTGAAAAATCCGAGGCGAAGAAACAGGGGAGAAGAAAACGAGGAGCAAGAAAAAAAGCAAAATACAAAAATGAGGAGAACACAAGGGGCGAAAATCAGAGGAGGATCAAAAGTGTGGCACTATGTGGAGTAAGAGACGTGCGAAAAACCCGAGGCGAAGAAACAGGGGAGAAGAATACGAGGAGCAAGAAAAAAAAAGCAAAATACAAAAACGAGGAGAACACAAGGGGCGAAAATCAGAGGAGGATCATCAGTATGTCATTACGAGGAGTAAGAGAAGTGTGAAAAAGCTGATGTGAAGAAACAGGGGAGAAGAATACGAGGAGCAAGAAAAAAAAGCAAAATACAAAAACGAGGAGAACACAAGGGGCGAAAATCAGAGGAGGATCATCAGTATGTCATTACGAGGAGTAAGAGAAGTGTGAAAAAGCTGATGTGAAGAAACAGGGGAGAAGAATACGAGGAGCAAGAAAAAAAAAGCAAAATACAAAAACGAGGAGAACACAAGGGGCGAAAATCAGAGGAGGATCAAAAGTGTGGCACTACGTGGAGTAAGAGAAGTGTGAAAAACCCGAGGTGAAGAAACAGAGGAGAAGAATACGAGGAGCAAGAAAAAAAAAGCAAAATACAAAAACGAGGAGAACACAAGGGGCGAAAATCAGAGGAGGATCTACCATATGCCACTACGAGGAGTAAGAGAAGTGTGAAAAAGCTGATGTGAAGAAACAGGGGAGAAGAATACGAGGAGCAAGAAAAAAAAAACAAAAAAAAAAAAACGAGGAGAACACAAGGGGCGAAAATCAGAGGAGGATCAACAGTATGCCACTACGAGGAGCAAGAGAAGTGTGAAAAACCCGATGCGAAGAAACAGGGGCGAAGAATACGAGGAGCAAGAAAAAAAAGCAAAATACAAAAACGAGGAGAACACAAGGGGCGAAAATCAGAGGAGGATCAAAAGTATGCCACTACGAGGAGTAAGAGAAGTGGGAAAAAGCTGATGTGAAGAAACAGGGGAGAAGAATACGAGGAGCAAGAAAAAAAAGCAAAATACAAAAACGAGGAGAACACAAGGGGCGAAAATCAGAGGAGGATCAAAAGTGTGGCACTACGTGGAGTAAGAGAAGTGTGAAAAACCCGAGGCGAAGAAACAGGGGAGAAGAATACGAGGAGCAACAAAAAAAAGCAAAATACAAAAACGAGGAGAACACAAGGGGCGAAAATCAGAGGAGGATCAAAAGTGTGGCACTAGGTGGAGTAAGAGAAGTGTGAAAAACCCGAGGTGAAGAAACAGGGGAGAAGAATACGAGGAGCAAGAAAAAAAAAGCAAAATACAAAAATGAGGAGAACACAAGGGGCGAAAATCAGAGGAGGATCAAAAGTGTGGCACTACGTGGAGTAACAGAAGTGTGAAAAACCCGAAGCGAAGAAACAGGGGAGAAGAATACGAGGAGCAAGAAAAAAAAAGCCAAATACAAAAACGAGGAGAACACAAGGGGCGAAAATCAGAGGAGGATCAGCAGTATGCCACTACGAGGAGTAAGAGAAGTGTGAAAAAGCTGATGTGAAGAAACAGGGGAGAAGAATATGGGGAGCAAGAAAAAAAAAGCAAAATACAAAAACGAGGAGAACACAAGGGGCGAAAATCAGAGGAGGATCAACAGTATGCCACTACGAGGAGCAAGAGAAGTGTGAAAAACCCGAGGTGAAGAAACAGGGGAGAAGAATACGAGGAGCAAGAAAAAAAAGCAAAATACAAAAACGAGGAGAACACAAGGGGCGAAAATCAGAGGAGGATCAAAAGTGTGGCACTAGGTGGAGTAAGAGAAGTGTGAAAAAGCTGATGTGAAGAAACAGGGGAGAAGAATACGAGGAGCAAGAAAAAAAAAGCAAAATACAAAAACGAGGAGAACACAAGGGGCGAAAATCAGAGGAGGATCAACAGTAGGCCACTACGAGGAGCAAAAGAAGTGTGAAAAACCCGAGGCGAAGAAACAGGGGAGAAGAATACGAGGAGCAAAGAAACAAAAGCAAAATACAAAAACGAAGAAAACACAAGGGGCGAAAATCAGAGGAGGATCAAAAGTGTGGCACTACGTGGAGTCAGAGAAGTGTGAAAAACCCGAGGCGAAGAAACAGGGGAGAAGAATACGAGGAGCAAGAAAAAAAAAGCAAAATACAAAAATGAGGAGAACACAAGGGGCGAAAATCAGAGGAGGATCAAACGTGTGGCACTACGTGGAGTAAGAGAAGTGTGAAAAACCCGAGGTGAAGAAACAGGGGAGAAGAATAGGAGGAGCAAGAAAAAAAAAGCAAAATACAAAAACGAGGAGAACACCAGGGGCGAAAATCAGAGGAGGATCAATAGTGTGGCACAACAAGGAGCAAGAGCAGTGTGAAAATCCTGATGTGAAGAAACAGGGGAGAAGAATACGAGGAGCAAGAAAAAAAAAGCAAAATACAAAAACGAGGAGAACACAAGGGGCGAAAATCAGAGGAGGATCAAAAGTGTGGCCCTACAAGGAGCAAGAGCAGTGTGAAAATCCTGATGTGAAGAAACAGGGGAGAAGAATACAAGGAGCAAGAAAAAAAAGCAAAATACATAAACGAGGAGAACACAAGGGGCGAAAATCAGAGGAGGATCAACAATATGCCACTACGAGGAGCAAGAGAAGTGTGAAAAACCCAAGGCGAAAAAACAGGGGAGAAGAATACGAGGAGCAAGAAAAAAAAAGCAAAATACAAAAACGAGGAGAACACAAGGGGCGAAGATCAGAGGAGGATCAACGTGTAGCACTACGAGGAGCAAGAGAAGTGTGAAAAACCCGAGTCGAAGAAACAGGGGAGAAGAATACGAGGAGAAAGAAAATAAAAGCAAAATACAATATCGAGGAGAACACAAGGGGCGAAAATCAGAGGAGGATCAACAGTATGCCACTATGAGGAGCAAGAGAAGAGTGAAAAACCCGAGGTGAAGAAACAGGAGAGAAGAATACGAGGAGCAAGAAAAAAAAAGCAAAATACAAAAACGAAGAGAACACAAGGGGCGAAAATCAGAGGAGGATCAACAGTGTGGCACTACAAGGAGCAAGAGCAGTGTGAAAAACCCGAGGCGAAGAAACAGAGGAGAAGAATACGGGGAGCAAGAAAAAAAAAGCAAAATACAAAAACGAGGAGCAGACAAGTGGGGAAAATCAGAGGAGAATCAAATGTATGCCAATACGAGGAGCAAGAGCAGTGTGAAAAACCCGAGTTGAAGAAACAGGGGAGAAGAATACGAGGAGCAAGAAAGAAAAAGCAAAAGACAAGAACGAGGAGCAGACAAGGGTTGGAAATCATAGGAGAATCAACAGTATGCAACTACGAGGAGCAAGAGCATTGTGAAAAACCCGAGGCGAAGATTCCCACGTGATTCCCAAGTGATTCTCACGTGATGCCCACATGATTCCCACGTAATTCCCACGTGATTCCCACGTGATGCCCACCTGATGCCCACGTGATGCCCACGTGTTGCCCACGTGATGCCCACGTGATTCCCACGTGTTGCCCACGTGATTCCCACGTGATTCCCACGTGATGGCCACGTGATGCCCACGTGATTCTCACGTGATGGCCACGTGATTCCCACGTGATGCCCACGTGATTCCCACGTGATTCCCACGTGATGCCCACGTGATGGCCACTTGATGCCCACGTGATTCCCACGTGATTCCCACGTGATTCCAACGTGATTCCCACGTGATGCCCACGTGATTCCCACGTGATTCCCACGTGATGCCCAAGTGATGCCCACGTGATTCCCACGTGATGGCCACGTGATTCCCACGTGATTCCCACGTGTTGCCCACGTGATTCCCACGTGATTCCCACGTGATGCCCACGTGATGCCCACGTGATTCCCACGTGATGGCCACGTGATGCCCACGTGATTCCCACGTGATGGCCACGTGATGCCCACGTGATGCCCACGTGATGGCCACGTGATTCCCACGTGATGCCCACGTGATTCCCACGTGATGCCCACGTGATGCCTACGTGATTCCCACGTGATTCCCACGTGATGCCACGTGATGCCCATGTGATGGCCACGTGATTCCCACGTGTTGCCCACGTGATTCCCACCTGATTCCCACGTGATTCCCACGTGATGGCCACGTGATTCCCATGTGATGCCCACGTGATGCCCACGTGATTCCCAAGTGATTCCCACGTGATGGCCACGTGATGCCCACGTAATTCCCACGTGATGCCCACGTCATTCCCACGTGATTCCCACGTGATTCCCACATGTTGCCAACGTGATTCTCACGTGATTCCCACGTGATGGCCACGTGTTTCCCACGTGTTGCCCACGTGATGCCCACGTGTTTCCCACATATTGCCCACATGATTCCCACTTGATTCCCACGTGATTCTCACGTGATGCCCACGTGATTCCCACGTGATTCCCACGTGATGGCCACGTGATTACCACGTGATGCCCACGTGATGCCCACGTGATTCCCACGTGATGGCCACGTGATTTCCACGTGATGCCCACGTGATGCCCACGTGATTCCCACGTGATGCCCACGTGATTCCCACGTGATGGCCACGTGATTCCCACGTGTTGCCCACGTGATTCCCACGTGATGCCGACGTGATTCCCACGTGATTCCCACGTGATGGCCACGTGATTCCCACGTGATGCCCACGTGTTGACCACGTGTTTGCCACGTGATTCCCACGTGATTCACAGGTGATGCCCACGTGATTCCCACGTGATTCCCACATGATGCCCACGTGATTCCCACGTGATGGCCACGTGATTCCCACGTGATTCCCACGTGATTTCCACGTGATTCCCACGTGATTCCCACGTGATGCATACGTGTTTCCCACGTGTTGCCCACGTGATGCCCACATGATTCCCAAGTGATTCCCACGTGTTGCCCACGTGATTCCCATGTGATTCCCACTGTTGCCCACGTGATTCCCACGTGATGCCCACGTGATTCCCATGTGTTGCCCACGTGATGCCCACGTGATGCCCACGTGATACCCTCGTGATTCCCCCGTGATTCCCACGTGATTCCCACGTGATGGCCACCTGATTCCCACGTGATTCCCACGTGTTGCCCACGTGATACCCACCTGATGCCCACATTATTCCCACGTGATTCCCACATGATGGCCACGTGATTCCCACGTGTTTCCCACGTGATTCCCACGTGATTCCCAAGTGATGGCCACGTGATTCTCACGTGATTCCCACGTGATTCCCACGTGATACCCACCTGATGCCCACATTATTCCCACGTGATTCCCACATGATGGCCAGGTGATTCCCACGTGTTGCCCACGTGATTCCCACGTGATTCCCACTTGATGCCCACGTGATTCCCACGTGACTCCCAAGTGATTCTCACGTGATTCCCACGTGATTCCCACGTGATTTCCACGTGTTGCCCACGTGATGCCCACGTGATTCCCATGTGATTCCAACGTGATGCCCACGTGATTCCCACGTGACTCCAAACTGATTCTCACGTGATGCCCACGTGAAGACCACGTGATGCCCACGTTACACCCACGTGATGCCCAAGTGATTCCAACGGGATCAGAGAAGCATAAAAGTGTAAAAATACGAGGAGCAAGAAAAGTGTGAAAAATCCCAGGAGGAGAAATAGGGGAGAAAAATATGAGGAGCGAAAAAAAAAAAAAACACAAAAATACGAGGAGTAGAAAAGTGGGGAAAATAAGTGGAGCCTCAAAAGTGTGAAAATACGAGGAGAAAGAAAATAGTGAAAAACACGAGGAGCAAGAAAAGGGAAGAAATATATGAGGAGCAAAAAACAAAAACAAAAACAAAAAATACGAGGAGCAGAAAAGTGTGAAAAATAAGAGGAGCATCAAACGTGTGAAAATACGAGGAGCAAGAAAAGTGTGAAAAACACGAGGAGCAAGAAAAGGGAAGAAACATACGAGGAGCAAAAAAAAAAAAAAACAGAAAAATACGAGGAGCAGAAAAGTGTGAAAAATAAGAGGAGCATGAAAAGTGTGAAAATACGAGGAGCAACAAATGTGTGAAAAACCTGAGGTTAAGAAAAAGGGGAGAAGAATACGAGGAGCAAGAAAAAAAAGCAAAATACAAAAACGAGGAGAACACAAGGGGCGAAAATCAGAGGAGGATCAACAGTATGCCACTACGAGGAGTAAGAGAAGTGTGAAAAAGCTGATGTGAAGAAACAGGGGAGAAAATACGAGGAGCAGGAAAAAAAAGCAAAATACAAAAACGAGGAGAACACAAGGGGCGAAAATCAGAGGAGGATCAACAGTATGCCACTACGAGGAGCAAGAGAAGTGTGAAAAACCCGAGGCGAAGAAACAGCAGAGAAGAATACGAGGAGCAAGAAAAAAAAGCAAAAAACAAAAACGAGGAGAACACAAGGGGCGAAAATCAGAGGAGGATCAAAAGTGTGGCACTAGCTGGAGTAAGAGAAGTGTGAAAAACGCGAGGTGAAGAAACAGGGGAGAAGATTACGAGGAGCAAGAAAAAAAAAGCAAAATACAAAAACGAGGAGAACACAAGGGGCGAAAATCAGAGGAGGATCAAAAGTGTGGCACTAGGTGGAGTAAGAGAAGTGTGAAAAACCCGAGGCGAAGAAACAGGGGAGAAGAATACGAGGAGCAAGGAAAAAAAAGCAAAATACATAAACGAGGAGAACACAAGGGGCGAAAATCAGAGGAGGATCAACAGTATGCCACTACGAGGAGCAAGAGAAGTGTGAAAAACCCGAGGCGAAGAAACAGGGGAGAAGAATACGAGGAGAAAGAAAAAAAAGCAAAATACAAAAACGAGGAGAACACAAGGGGCGAAAATCAGAGGAGGATCAAAAGTGTGGCACTAGCTGGAGTAAGAGAAGTGTGAAAAACCCGAGGCGAAGAAACAGGGGAGAAAAATACGAGGAACAAGAAAAAAAAAGCAAAATACAAAAATGAGTAGAACACAAGGGGCGAAAATCAGAGGAGGATCAACAGTATGCCACTACGAGGAGTAAGAGAAGTGTGAAAAAGCTGATGTGAAGAAACAGGGAAGAAAATACGAGGAGCAGGAAAAAAAAGCAAAATACAAAAACGAGGAGAACACAAGGGGCGAAAATCAGAGGAGGATCAACAGTATGCCACTACGAGGAGCAAGAGAAGTGTGAAAAACCCAAGGCGAAAAAACAGGGGAGAAGAATACGAGGAGCAAGAAAAAAAAAGCAAAATACAAAAACGAGGAGAACACAAGGGGCGAAGATCAGAGGAGGATCAACGTGTAGCACTACGAGGAGCAAGAGAAGTGTGAAAAACCCGAGTCGAAGAAACAGGGGAGAAGAATACGAGGAGAAAGAAAATAAAAGCAAAATACAATATCGAGGAGAACACAAGGGGCGAAAATCAGAGGAGGATCAACAGTATGCCACTATGAGGAGCAAGAGAAGAGTGAAAAACCCGAGGTGAAGAAACAGGAGAGAAGAATACGAGGAGCAAGAAAAAAAAAGCAAAATACAAAAACGAAGAGAACACAAGGGGCGAAAATCAGAGGAGGATCAACAGTGTGGCACTACAAGGAGCAAGAGCAGTGTGAAAAACCCGAGGCGAAGAAACAGAGGAGAAGAATACGGGGAGCAAGAAAAAAAAAGCAAAATACAAAAACGAGGAGCAGACAAGTGGGGAAAATCAGAGGAGAATCAAATGTATGCCAATACGAGGAGCAAGAGCAGTGTGAAAAACCCGAGTTGAAGAAACAGGGGAGAAGAATACGAGGAGCAAGAAAGAAAAAGCAAAAGACAAGAACGAGGAGCAGACAAGGGTTGGAAATCATAGGAGAATCAACAGTATGCAACTACGAGGAGCAAGAGCATTGTGAAAAACCCGAGGCGAAGGTTCCCACGTGATTCCCAAGTGATTCTCACGTGATGCCCACATGATTCCCACGTAATTCCCACGTGATTCCCACGTGATGCCCACCTGATGCCCACGTGATGCCCACGTGTTGCCCACGTGATGCCCACGTGATTCCCACGTGTTGCCCACGTGATTCCCACGTGATTCCCACGTGATGGCCACGTGATGCCCACGTGATTCTCATGTGATGGCCACGTGATTCCCACGTGATGCCCACGTGATTCCCACGTGATTCCCACGTGATGCCCACGTGATGGCCACTTGATGCCCACGTGATTCCCACGTGATTCCCACGTGATTCCAACGTGATTCCCACGTGATGCCCCCGTGATTCCCACGTGATTCCCACGTGATGCCCAAGTGATGCCCACGTGATTCCCACGTGATGGCCACGTGATTCCCACGTGATTCCCACGTGTTGCCCACGTGATTCCCACGTGATTCCCACGTGATGCCCACGTGATGCCCACGTGATTCCCACGTGATGGCCACGTGATGCCCACGTGATTCCCACGTGATGGCCACGTGATGCCCACGTGATGCCCACGTGATGGCCACGTGATTCCCACGTGATGCCCACGTGATTCCCACGTGATGCCCACGTGATGCCTACGTGATTCCCACGTGATTCCCACGTGATGCCACGTGATGCCCATGTGATGGCCACGTGATTCCCACGTGTTGCCCACGTGATTCCCACCTGATTCCCACGTGATTCCCACGTGATGGCCACGTGATTCCCATGTGATGCCCACGTGATGCCCACGTGATTCCCAAGTGATTCCCACGTGATGGCCACGTGATGCCCACGTAATTCCCACGTGATGCCCACGTGATTCCCACGTGATGGCCACGTGATTTCCATGTGATGCCCACGTGATGCCCACGTGATTCCCACGTGATGCCCACGTGATTCCCACGTGATGGCCACGTGATTCCCACGTGTTGCCCACGTGATTCCCACGTGATGCCGACGTGATTCCCACGTGATTCCCACGTGATGGCCACGTGATTCCCACGTGATGCCCACGTGTTGACCACGTGTTTGCCACGTGATTCCCACGTGATTCACAGGTGATGCCCACGTGATTCCCACGTGATTCCCACATGATGCCCACGTGATTCCCACGTGATGGCCACGTGATTCCCACGTGATTCCCACGTGATTTCCACGTGATTCCCACGTGATTCCCACGTGATGCATACGTGTTTCCCACGTGTTGCCCACGTGATGCCCACATGATTCCCAAGTGATTCCCACGTGTTGCCCACGTGATTCCCATGTGATTCCCACTGTTGCCCACGTGATTCCCACGTGATGCCCACGTGATTCCCATGTGTTGCCCACGTGATGCCCACGTGATGCCCACGTGATACCCTCGTGATTCCCCCGTGATTCCCACGTGATTCCCACGTGATGGCCACCTGATTCCCACGTGATTCCCACGTGTTGCCCACGTGATACCCACCTGATGCCCACATTATTCCCACGTGATTCCCACATGATGGCCACGTGATTCCCACGTGTTTCCCACGTGATTCCCACGTGATTCCCAAGTGATGGCCACGTGATTCTCACGTGATTCCCACGTGATTCCCACGTGATACCCACCTGATGCCCACATTATTCCCACGTGATTCCCACATGATGGCCAGGTGATTCCCACGTGTTGCCCACGTGATTCCCACGTGATTCCCACTTGATGCCCACGTGATTCCCACGTGACTCCCAAGTGATTCTCACGTGATTCCCACGTGATTCCCACGTGATTTCCACGTGTTGCCCACGTGATGCCCACGTGATTCCCATGTGATTCCAACGTGATGCCCACGTGATTCCCACGTGACTCCAAACTGATTCTCACGTGATGCCCACGTGAAGACCACGTGATGCCCACGTTACACCCACGTGATGCCCAAGTGATTCCAACGGGATCAGAGAAGCATAAAAGTGTAAAAATACGAGGAGCAAGAAAAGTGTGAAAAATCCCAGGAGGAGAAATAGGGGAGAAAAATATGAGGAGCGAAAAAAAAAAAAAACACAAAAATACGAGGAGTAGAAAAGTGGGGAAAATAAGTGGAGCCTCAAAAGTGTGAAAATACGAGGAGAAAGAAAATAGTGAAAAACACGAGGAGCAAGAAAAGGGAAGAAATATATGAGGAGCAAAAAACAAAAACAAAAACAAAAAATACGAGGAGCAGAAAAGTGTGAAAAATAAGAGGAGCATCAAACGTGTGAAAATACGAGGAGCAAGAAAAGTGTGAAAAACACGAGGAGCAAGAAAAGGGAAGAAACATACGAGGAGCAAAAAAAAAAAAAAACAGAAAAATACGAGGAGCAGAAAAGTGTGAAAAATAAGAGGAGCATGAAAAGTGTGAAAATACGAGGAGCAACAAATGTGTGAAAAACCTGAGGTTAAGAAAAAGGGGAGAAGAATACGAGGAGCAAGAAAAAAAAGCAAAATACAAAAACGAGGAGAACACAAGGGGCGAAAATCAGAGGAGGATCAACAGTATGCCACTACGAGGAGTAAGAGAAGTGTGAAAAAGCTGATGTGAAGAAACAGGGGAGAAAATACGAGGAGCAGGAAAAAAAAGCAAAATACAAAAACGAGGAGAACACAAGGGGCGAAAATCAGAGGAGGATCAACAGTATGCCACTACGAGGAGCAAGAGAAGTGTGAAAAACCCGAGGCGAAGAAACAGCAGAGAAGAATACGAGGAGCAAGAAAAAAAAGCAAAATACAAAAACGAGGAGAACACAAGGGGCGAAAATCAGAGGAGGATCAAAAGTGTGGCACTAGCTGGAGTAAGAGAAGTGTAAAAAACCCGAGGTGAAGAAACAGGGGAGAAGATTACGAGGAGCAAGAAAAAAAAAGCAAAATACAAAAACGAGGAGAACACAAGGGGCGAAAATCAGAGGAGGATCAACAGTATGCCACTACGAGGAGTAAGAGAAGTGTGAAAAAGCTGATGTGAAGAAACAGGGGAGAAAATACGAGGAGCAGGAAAAAAAAGCAAAATACAAAAACGAGGAGAACACAAGGGGCGAAAATCAGAGGAGGATCAACAGTATGCCACTACGAGGAGCAAGAGAAGTGTGAAAAACCCGAGGCGAAGAAACAGGGGAGAAGAATACGAGGAGCAAGAAAAAAAAGCAAAATACAAAAACGAGGAGAACACAAGGGGCGAAAATCAGAGGAGGATCAAAAGTGTGGCACTACGTGGAGTAAGAGAAGTGTGAAAAACCCGAGGCGAAGAAACAGGGGAGAAGAATACGAGGAGCAAGAAAAAAAAAGCAAAATACAAAAACGAGGAGAACACAAGGGGCGAAAATCAGAGGAGGATCAAAAGTGTGGCCCTACAAGGAGCAAGAGCAGTGTGAAAATCCTGATGTGAAGAAACAGGGGAGAAGAATACAAGGAGCAAGAAAAAAAAGCAAAATACATAAACGAGGAGAACACAAGGGGCGAAAATCAGAGGAGGATCAACAATATGCCACTACGAGGAGCAAGAGAAGTGTGAAAAACCCAAGGCGAAAAAACAGGGGAGAAGAATACGAGGAGCAAGAAAAAAAAAGCAAAATACAAAAACGAGGAGAACACAAGGGGCGAAGATCAGAGGAGGATCAACGTGTAGCACTACGAGGAGCAAGAGAAGTGTGAAAAACCCGAGGTGAAGAAACAGGGGAGAAGAATACGAGGAGAAAGAAAATAAAAGCAAAATACAATATCGAGGAGAACACAAGGGGCGAAAATCAGAGGAGGATCAACAGTATGCCACTATGAGGAGCAAGAGAAGAGTGAAAAACCCGAGGTGAAGAAACAGGAGAGAAGAATACGAGGAGCAAGAAAAAAAAAGCAAAATACAAAAACGAAGAGAACACAAGGGGCGAAAATCAGAGGAGGATCAACAGTGTGGCACTACAAGGAGCAAGAGCAGTGTGAAAAACCCGAGGCGAAGAAACAGAGGAGAAGAATACGGGGAGCAAGAAAAAAAAAGCAAAATACAAAAACGAGGAGCAGACAAGTGGGGAAAATCAGAGGAGAATCAAATGTATGCCAATACGAGGAGCAAGAGCAGTGTGAAAAACCCGAGTTGAAGAAACAGGGGAGAAGAATACGAGGAGCAAGAAAGAAAAAGCAAAAGACAAGAACGAGGAGCAGACAAGGGTTGGAAATCATAGGAGAATCAACAGTATGCAACTACGAGGAGCAAGAGCATTGTGAAAAACCCGAGGCGAAGATTCCCACGTGATTCCCAAGTGATTCTCACGTGATGCCCACATGATTCCCACGTAATTCCCACGTGATTCCCACGTGATGCCCACCTGATGCCCACGTGATGCCCACGTGTTGCCCACGTGATGCCCACGTGATTCCCACGTGTTGCCCACGTGATTCCCACGTGATGGCCACGTGATGCCCACGTGATTCTCACGTGATGGCCACGTGATTCCCACGTGATGCCCACGTGATTCCCACGTGATTCCCACGTGATGCCCACGTGATGGCCACTTGATGCCCACGTGATTCCCACGTGATTCCCACGTGATTCCAACGTGATTCCCACGTGATGCCCACGTGATTCCCACGTGATTCCCACGTGATGCCCAAGTGATGCCCACGTGATTCCCACGTGATGGCCACGTGATTCCCACGTGATTCCCACGTGTTGCCCACGTGATTCCCACGTGATTCCCACGTGATGCCCACGTGATGCCCACGTGATTCCCACGTGATGGCCACGTGATGCCCACGTGATTCCCACGTGATGGCCACGTGATGCCCACGTGATGCCCACGTGATGGCCACGTGATTCCCACGTGATGCCGACGTGATTCCCACGTGATTCCCACGTGATGGCCACGTGATTCCCACGTGATGCCCACGTGTTGACCACGTGTTTGCCACGTGATTCCCACGTGATTCACAGGTGATGCCCACGTGATTCCCACGTGATTCCCACATGATGCCCACGTGATTCCCACGTGATGGCCACGTGATTCCCACGTGATTCCCACGTGATTTCCACGTGATTCCCACGTGATTCCCACGTGATGCATACGTGTTTCCCACGTGTTGCCCACGTGATGCCCACATGATTCCCAAGTGATTCCCACGTGTTGCCCACGTGATTCCCATGTGATTCCCACTGTTGCCCACGTGATTCCCACGTGATGCCCACGTGATTCCCATGTGTTGCCCACGTGATGCCCACGTGATGCCCACGTGATACCCTCGTGATTCCCCCGTGATTCCCACGTGATTCCCACGTGATGGCCACCTGATTCCCACGTGATTCCCACGTGTTGCCCACGTGATACCCACCTGATGCCCACATTATTCCCACGTGATTCCCACATGATGGCCACGTGATTCCCACGTGTTTCCCACGTGATTCCCACGTGATTCCCAAGTGATGGCCACGTGATTCTCACGTGATTCCCACGTGATTCCCACGTGATACCCACCTGATGCCCACATTATTCCCACGTGATTCCCACATGATGGCCAGGTGATTCCCACGTGTTGCCCACGTGATTCCCACGTGATTCCCACTTGATGCCCACGTGATTCCCACGTGACTCCCAAGTGATTCTCACGTGATTCCCACGTGATTCCCACGTGATTTCCACGTGTTGCCCACGTGATGCCCACGTGATTCCCATGTGATTCCAACGTGATGCCCACGTGATTCCCACGTGACTCCAAACTGATTCTCACGTGATGCCCACGTGAAGACCACGTGATGCCCACGTTACACCCACGTGATGCCCAAGTGATTCCAACGGGATCAGAGAAGCATAAAAGTGTAAAAATACGAGGAGCAAGAAAAGTGTGAAAAATCCCAGGAGGAGAAATAGGGGAGAAAAATATGAGGAGCGAAAAAAAAAAAAAACACAAAAATACGAGGAGTAGAAAAGTGGGGAAAATAAGTGGAGCCTCAAAAGTGTGAAAATACGAGGAGAAAGAAAATAGTGAAAAACACGAGGAGCAAGAAAAGGGAAGAAATATATGAGGAGCAAAAAACAAAAACAAAAACAAAAAATACGAGGAGCAGAAAAGTGTGAAAAATAAGAGGAGCATCAAACGTGTGAAAATACGAGGAGCAAGAAAAGTGTGAAAAACACGAGGAGCAAGAAA
This sequence comes from Cervus elaphus, assembly GCF_910594005.1. Taxonomy (NCBI): domain Eukaryota; kingdom Metazoa; phylum Chordata; class Mammalia; order Artiodactyla; family Cervidae; genus Cervus; species Cervus elaphus. The sequence continues at coordinate 84,364,090 of NC_057836.1, forward strand.
AGGGAAGAAACATACGAGGAGCAAAAAAAAAAAAAACAGAAAAATACGAGGAGCAGAAAAGTGTGAAAAATAAGAGGAGCATGAAAAGTGTGAAAATACGAGGAGCAACAAATGTGTGAAAAACCTGAGGTTAAGAAAAAGGGGAGAAGAATACGAGGAGCAAGAAAAAAAAGCAAAACACAAAAACGAGGAGAACACAAGGGGCGAAAATCAGAGGAGGATCAACAGTATGCCACTACGAGGAGTAAGAGAAGTGTGAAAAAGCTGATGTGAAGAAACAGGGGAGAAAATACGAGGAGCAGGAAAAAAAAGCAAAATACAAAAACGAGGAGAACACAAGGGGCGAAAATCAGAGGAGGATCAACAGTATGCCACTACGAGGAGCAAGAGAAGTGTGAAAAACCCGAGGCGAAGAAACAGCAGAGAAGAATACGAGGAGCAAGAAAAAAAAGCAAAATACAAAAACGAGGAGAACACAAGGGGCGAAAAACAGAGGAGGATCAAAAGTGTGGCACTAGCTGGAGTAAGAGAAGTGTGAAAAACGCGAGGTGAAGAAACAGGGGAGAAGATTACGAGGAGCAAGAAAAAAAAAGCAAAATACAAAAACGAGGAGAACACAAGGGGCGAAAATCAGAGGAGGATCAAAAGTGTGGCACTAGGTGGAGTAAGAGAAGTGTGAAAAACCCGAGGCGAAGAAACAGGGGAGAAGAATACGAGGAGCAAGGAAAAAAAAGCAAAATACAAAAACGAGGAGAACACAAGGGGTGAAAATCAGAGGAGGATCAACAGTATGCCACTACGAGGAGCAAGAGAAGTGTGAAAAACCCGAGGCGAAAAAACAGGGGAGAAGAATACGAGGAGCAAGAAAAAAAAGCAAAATACAAAAACGAGGAGAACACAAGGGGCGAAAATCAGAGGAGGATCAAAAGTGTGGCACTAGTTGGAGTAAGAGAAGTGTGAAAAACCCGAGGCGAAGAAACAGGGGAGAAAAATACGAGGAGCAAGAAAAAAAAAGCAAAATACAAAAATGAGTAGAACACAAGGGGCGAAAATCAGAGGAGGATCAACAGTATGCCACTACGAGGAGTAAGAGAAGTGTGAAAAAGCTGATGTGAAGAAACAGGGAAGAAAATACGAGGAGCAGGAAAAAAAAGCAAAATACAAAAACGAGGAGAACACAAGGGGCGAAAATCAGAGGAGGATCAACAGTATGCCACTACGAGGAGCAAGAGAAGTGTGAAAAACCCAAGGCGAAAAAACAGGGGAGAAGAATACGAGGAGCAAGAAAAAAAAAGCAAAATACAAAAACGAGGAGAACACAAGGGGCGAAGATCAGAGGAGGATCAACGTGTAGCACTACGAGGAGCAAGAGAAGTGTGAAAAACCCGAGTCGAAGAAACAGGGGAGAAGAATACGAGGAGAAAGAAAATAAAAGCAAAATACAATATCGAGGAGAACACAAGGGGCGAAAATCAGAGGAGGATCAACAGTATGCCACTATGAGGAGCAAGAGAAGAGTGAAAAACCCGAGGTGAAGAAACAGGAGAGAAGAATACGAGGAGCAAGAAAAAAAAAGCAAAATACAAAAACGAAGAGAACACAAGGGGCGAAAATCAGAGGAGGATCAACAGTGTGGCACTACAAGGAGCAAGAGCAGTGTGAAAAACCCGAGGCGAAGAAACAGAGGAGAAGAATACGGGGAGCAAGAAAAAAAAAGCAAAATACAAAAACGAGGAGCAGACAAGTGGGGAAAATCAGAGGAGAATCAAATGTATGCCAATACGAGGAGCAAGAGCAGTGTGAAAAACCCGAGTTGAAGAAACAGGGGAGAAGAATACGAGGAGCAAGAAAGAAAAAGCAAAAGACAAGAACGAGGAGCAGACAAGGGTTGGAAATCATAGGAGAATCAACAGTATGCAACTACGAGGAGCAAGAGCATTGTGAAAAACCCGAGGCGAAGATTCCCACGTGATTCCCAAGTGATTCTCACGAGATGCCCACATGATTCCCACGTAATTCCCACGTGATTCCCACGTGATGCCCACCTGATGCCCACGTGATGCCCACGTGTTGCCCACGTGATGCCCACGTGATTCCCACGTGTTGCCCACGTGATTCCCACGTGATTCCCACGTGATGGCCACGTGATGCCCACGTGATTCTCACGTGATGGCCACGTGATTCCCACGTGATGCCCACGTGATTCCCACGTGATTCCCACGTGATGCCCACGTGATGGCCACTTGATGCCCACGTGATTCCCACGTGATTCCCACGTGATTCCCACGTGATTCCAACGTGATTCCCACGTGATGCCCACGTGATTCCCACGTGATTCCCACGTGATGCCCAAGTGATGCCCACGTGATTCCCACGTGATGGCCACGTGATTCCCACGTGATTCCCACGTGTTGCCCACGTGATTCCCACGTGATTCCCACGTGATGCCCACGTGATGCCCACGTGATTCCCACGTGATGGCCACGTGATGCCCACGTGATTCCCACGTGATGGCCACGTGATGCCCACGTGATGCCCACGTGATGGCCACGTGATGCCCACGTGATGCCCACGTGATTCCCACGTGATGCCCACGTGATGCCTACGTGATTCCCACGTGATTCCCACGTGATGCCACGTGATGCCCATGTGATGGCCACGTGATTCCCACGTGTTGCCCACGTGATTCCCACCTGATTCCCACGTGATTCCCACGTGATGGCCACGTGATTCCCATGTGATGCCCACGTGATGCCCACGTGATTCCCAAGTGATTCCCACGTGATGGCCACGTGATGCCCACGTAATTCCCACGTGATGCCCACGTGATTCCCACGTGATGGCCACGTGATTTCCACGTGATGCCCACGTGATGCCCACGTGATTCCCACGTGATGCCCACGTGATTCCCACGTGATGGCCACGTGATTCCCACGTGTTGCCCACGTGATTCCCACGTGATGCCGACGTGATTCCCACGTGATTCCCACGTGATGGCCACGTGATTCCCACGTGATGCCCACGTGTTGACCACGTGTTTGCCACGTGATTCCCACGTGATTCACAGGTGATGCCCACGTGATTCCCACGTGATTCCCACATGATGCCCACGTGATTCCCACGTGATGGCCACGTGATTCCCACGTGATTCCCACGTGATTTCCACGTGATTCCCACGTGATTCCCACGTGATGCATACGTGTTTCCCACGTGTTGCCCACGTGATGCCCACATGATTCCCAAGTGATTCCCACGTGTTGCCCACGTGATTCCCATGTGATTCCCACTGTTGCCCACGTGATTCCCACGTGATGCCCACGTGATTCCCATGTGTTGCCCACGTGATGCCCACGTGATGCCCACGTGATACCCTCGTGATTCCCCCGTGATTCCCACGTGATTCCCACGTGATGGCCACCTGATTCCCACGTGATTCCCACGTGTTGCCCACGTGATACCCACCTGATGCCCACATTATTCCCACGTGATTCCCACATGATGGCCACGTGATTCCCACGTGTTTCCCACGTGATTCCCACGTGATTCCCAAGTGATGGCCACGTGATTCTCACGTGATTCCCACGTGATTCCCACGTGATACCCACCTGATGCCCACATTATTCCCACGTGATTCCCACATGATGGCCAGGTGATTCCCACGTGTTGCCCACGTGATTCCCACGTGATTCCCACTTGATGCCCACGTGATTCCCACGTGACTCCCAAGTGATTCTCACGTGATTCCCACGTGATTCCCACGTGATTTCCACGTGTTGCCCACGTGATGCCCACGTGATTCCCATGTGATTCCAACGTGATGCCCACGTGATTCCCACGTGACTCCAAACTGATTCTCACGTGATGCCCACGTGAAGACCACGTGATGCCCACGTTACACCCACGTGATGCCCAAGTGATTCCAACGGGATCAGAGAAGCATAAAAGTGTAAAAATACGAGGAGCAAGAAAAGTGTGAAAAATCCCAGGAGGAGAAATAGGGGAGAAAAATATGAGGAGCGAAAAAAAAAAAAAACACAAAAATACGAGGAGTAGAAAAGTGGGGAAAATAAGTGGAGCCTCAAAAGTGTGAAAATACGAGGAGAAAGAAAATAGTGAAAAACACGAGGAGCAAGAAAAGGGAAGAAATATATGAGGAGCAAAAAACAAAAACAAAAACAAAAAATACGAGGAGCAGAAAAGTGTGAAAAATAAGAGGAGCATCAAACGTGTGAAAATACGAGGAGCAAGAAAAGTGTGAAAAACACGAGGAGCAAGAAAAGGGAAGAAACATACGAGGAGCAAAAAAAAAAAAAAAACAGAAAAATACGAGGAGCAGAAAAGTGTGAAAAATAAGAGGAGCATGAAAAGTGTGAAAATACGAGGAGCAACAAATGTGTGAAAAACCTGAGGTTAAGAAAAAGGGGAGAAGAATACGAGGAGCAAGAAAAAAAAGCAAAATACAAAAACGAGGAGAACACAAGGGGCGAAAATCAGAGGAGGATCAACAGTATGCCACTACGAGGAGTAAGAGAAGTGTGAAAAAGCTGATGTGAAGAAACAGGGGAGAAAATACGAGGAGCAGGAAAAAAAAGCAAAATACAAAAACGAGGAGAACACAAGGGGCGAAAATCAGAGGAGGATCAACAGTATGCCACTACGAGGAGCAAGAGAAGTGTGAAAAACCCGAGGCGAAGAAACAGCAGAGAAGAATACGAGGAGCAAGAAAAAAAAGCAAAATACAAAAACGAGGAGAACACAAGGGGCGAAAATCAGAGGAGGATCAAAAGTGTGGCACTAGCTGGAGTAAGAGAAGTGTGAAAAACCCGAGGTGAAGAAACAGGGGAGAAGATTACGAGGAGCAAGAAAAAAAAAGCAAAATACAAAAACGAGGAGAACACAAGGGGCGAAAATCAGAGGAGGATCAACAGTATGCCACTACGAGGAGTAAGAGAAGTGTGAAAAAGCTGATGTGAAGAAACAGGGGAGAAAATACGAGGAGCAGGAAAAAAAAGCAAAATACAAAAACGAGGAGAACACAAGGGGCGAAAATCAGAGGAGGATCAACAGTATGCCACTACGAGGAGCAAGAGAAGTGTGAAAAACCCGAGGCGAAGAAACAGGGGAGAAGAATACGAGGAGCAAGAAAAAAAAGCAAAATACAAAAACGAGGAGAACACAAGGGGCGAAAATCAGAGGAGGATCAAAAGTGTGGCACTACGTGGAGTAAGAGAAGTGTGAAAAACCCGAGGCGAAGAAACAGGGGAGAAGAATACGAGGAGCAAGAAAAAAAAAGCAAAATACAAAAACGAGGAGAACACAAGGGGCGAAAATCAGAGGAGGATCAAAAGTGTGGCCCTACAAGGAGCAAGAGCAGTGTGAAAATCCTGATGTGAAGAAACAGGGGAGAAGAATACAAGGAGCAAGAAAAAAAAGCAAAATACATAAACGAGGAGAACACAAGGGGCGAAAATCAGAGGAGGATCAACAATATGCCACTACGAGGAGCAAGAGAAGTGTGAAAAACCCAAGGCGAAAAAACAGGGGAGAAGAATACGAGGAGCAAGAAAAAAAAAGCAAAATACAAAAACGAGGAGAACACAAGGGGCGAAGATCAGAGGAGGATCAACGTGTAGCACTACGAGGAGCAAGAGAAGTGTGAAAAACCCGAGTCGAAGAAACAGGGGAGAAGAATACGAGGAGAAAGAAAATAAAAGCAAAATACAATATCGAGGAGAACACAAGGGGCGAAAATCAGAGGAGGATCAACAGTATGCCACTATGAGGAGCAAGAGAAGAGTGAAAAACCCGAGGTGAAGAAACAGGAGAGAAGAATACGAGGAGCAAGAAAAAAAAAGCAAAATACAAAAACGAAGAGAACACAAGGGGCGAAAATCAGAGGAGGATCAAGAGTGTGGCACTACAAGGAGCAAGAGCAGTGTGAAAAACCCGAGGCGAAGAAACAGAGGAGAAGAATACGGGGAGCAAGAAAAAAAAAGCAAAATACAAAAACGAGGAGCAGACAAGTGGGGAAAATCAGAGGAGAATCAAATGTATGCCAATACGAGGAGCAAGAGCAGTGTGAAAAACCCGAGTTGAAGAAACAGGGGAGAAGAATACGAGGAGCAAGAAAGAAAAAGCAAAAGACAAGAACGAGGAGCAGACAAGGGTTGGAAATCATAGGAGAATCAACAGTATGCAACTACGAGGAGCAAGAGCATTGTGAAAAACCCGAGGCGAAGATTCCCACGTGATTCCCAAGTGATTCTCACGTGATGCCCACATGATTCCCACGTAATTCCCACGTGATTCCCACGTGATGCCCACCTGATGCCCACGTGATGCCCACGTGTTGCCCACGTGATGCCCACGTGATTCCCACGTGTTGCCCACGTGATTCCCACGTGATGGCCACGTGATGCCCACGTGATTCTCACGTGATGGCCACGTGATTCCCACGTGATGCCCACGTGATTCCCACGTGATTCCCACGTGATGCCCACGTGATGGCCACTTGATGCCCACGTGATTCCCACGTTATTCCCACGTGATTCCAACGTGATTCCCACGTGATGCCCACGTGATTCCCACGTGATTCCCACGTGATGCCCAAGTGATGCCCACGTGATTCCCACGTGATGGCCACGTGATTCCCACGTGATTCCCACGTGTTGCCCACGTGATTCCCACGTGATTCCCACGTGATGCCCACGTGATGCCCACGTGATTCCCACGTGATGGCCACGTGATGCCCACGTGATTCCCACGTGATGGCCACGTGATGCCCACGTGATGCCCACGTGATGGCCACGTGATTCCCACGTGATGCCCACGTGATTCCCACGTGATGCCCACGTGATGCCTACGTGATTCCCACGTGATTCCCACGTGATGCCACGTGATGCCCATGTGATGGCCACGTGATTCCCACGTGTTGCCCACGTGATTCCCACCTGATTCCCACGTGATTCCCACGTGATGGCCACGTGATTCCCATGTGATGCCCACGTGATGCCCACGTGATTCCCAAGTGATTCCCACGTGATGGCCACGTGATGCCCACGTAATTCCCACGTGATGCCCACGTCATTCCCACGTGATTCCCACGTGATTCCCACATGTTGCCAACGTGATTCTCACGTGATTCCCACGTGATGGCCACGTGTTTCCCACGTTTTGCCCACGTGATGCCCACGTGTTTCCCACATATTGCCCACATGATTCCCACTTGATTCCCACGTGATTCTCACGTGATGCCCACGTGATTCCCACGTGATTCCCACGTGATGGCCACGTGATTTCCACGTGATGCCCACGTGATGCCCACGTGATTCCCACGTGATGCCCACGTGATTCCCACGTGATGGCCACGTGATTCCCACGTGTTGCCCACGTGATTCCCACGTGATGCCGACGTGATTCCCACGTGATTCCCACGTGATGGCCACGTGATTCCCACGTGATGCCCACGTGTTGACCACGTGTTTGCCACGTGATTCCCACGTGATTCACAGGTGATGCCCACGTGATTCCCACGTGATTCCCACATGATGCCCACGTGATTCCCACGTGATGGCCACGTGATTCCCACGTGATTCCCACGTGATTTCCACGTGATTCCCACGTGATTCCCACGTGATGCATACGTGTTTCCCACGTGTTGCCCACGTGATGCCCACATGATTCCCAAGTGATTCCCACGTGTTGCCCACGTGATTCCCATGTGATTCCCACTGTTGCCCACGTGATTCCCACGTGATGCCCACGTGATTCCCATGTGTTGCCCACGTGATGCCCACGTGATGCCCACGTGATACCCTCGTGATTCCCCCGTGATTCCCACGTGATTCCCACGTGATGGCCACCTGATTCCCACGTGATTCCCACGTGTTGCCCACGTGATACCCACCTGATGCCCACATTATTCCCACGTGATTCCCACATGATGGCCACGTGATTCCCACGTGTTTCCCACGTGATTCCCACGTGATTCCCAAGTGATGGCCACGTGATTCTCACGTGATTCCCACGTGATTCCCACGTGATACCCACCTGATGCCCACATTATTCCCACGTGATTCCCACATGATGGCCAGGTGATTCCCACGTGTTGCCCACGTGATTCCCACGTGATTCCCACTTGATGCCCACGTGATTCCCACGTGACTCCCAAGTGATTCTCACGTGATTCCCACGTGATTCCCACGTGATTCCCACGTGATTTCCACGTGTTGCCCACGTGATGCCCACGTGATTCCCATGTGATTCCAACGTGATGCCCACGTGATTCCCACGTGACTCCAAACTGATTCTCACGTGATGCCCACGTGAAGACCACGTGATGCCCACGTTACACCCACGTGATGCCCAAGTGATTCCAACGGGATCAGAGAAGCATAAAAGTGTAAAAATACGAGGAGCAAGAAAAGTGTGAAAAATCCCAGGAGGAGAAATAGGGGAGAAAAATATGAGGAGCGAAAAAAAAAAAAAACACAAAAATACGAGGAGTAGAAAAGTGGGGAAAATAAGTGGAGCCTCAAAAGTGTGAAAATACGAGGAGAAAGAAAATAGTGAAAAACACGAGGAGCAAGAAAAGGGAAGAAATATATGAGGAGCAAAAAACAAAAACAAAAACAAAAAGTACGAGGAGCAGAAAAGTGTGAAAAATAAGAGGAGCATCAAACGTGTGAAAATACGAGGAGCAAGAAAAGTGTGAAAAACACGAGGAGCAAGAAAAGGGAAGAAACATACGAGGAGCAAAAAAAAAAAAAAACAGAAAAATACGAGGAGCAGAAAAGTGTGAAAAATAAGAGGAGCATGAAAAGTGTGAAAATACGAGGAGCAACAAATGTGTGAAAAACCTGAGGTTAAGAAAAAGGGGAGAAGAATACGAGGAGCAAGAAAAAAAAGCAAAATACAAAAACGAGGAGAACACAAGGGGCGAAAATCAGAGGAGGATCAACAGTATGCCACTACGAGGAGTAAGAGAAGTGTGAAAAAGCTGATGTGAAGAAACAGGGGAGAAAATACGAGGAGCAGGAAAAAAAAGCAAAATACAAAAACGAGGAGAACACAAGGGGCGAAAATCAGAGGAGGATCAACAGTATGCCACTACGAGGAGCAAGAGAAGTGTGAAAAACCCGAGGCGAAGAAACAGCAGAGAAGAATACGAGGAGCAAGAAAAAAAAGCAAAATACAAAAACGAGGAGAACACAAGGGGCGAAAATCAGAGGAGGATCAAAAGTGTGGCACTAGCTGGAGTAAGAGAAGTGTGAAAAACGCGAGGTGAAGAAACAGGGGAGAAGATTACGAGGAGCAAGAAAAAAAAAGCAAAATACAAAAACGAGGAGAACACAAGGGGCGAAAATCAGAGGAGGATCAAAAGTGTGGCACTAGGTGGAGTAAGAGAAGTGTGAAAAACCCGAGGCGAAGAAACAGGGGAGAAGAATACGAGGAGCAAGGAAAAAAAAGCAAAATACAAACACGAGGAGAACACAAGGGGCGAAAATCAGAGGAGGATCAACAGTATGCCACTACGAGGAGTAAGACAAGTGTGAAAAAGCTGCTGTGAAGAAACAGGGGAGAAGAATACGAGGAGCAAGAAAAAAAAAGCAAAATACAAAAACGAGGAGAACACAAGGGGCGAAAATCAAAGGAGGATCAACAGTATGCCACTACGAGGAGCAAGAGAAGTGTGAAAAACCCGAGGCAAAGAAACAGGGGAGAAGAATACGAGGAGCAAGAAAAAAAAGCAAAATACAAAAACGAGGAGAACACAAGGGGCGAAAATCAGAGGAGGATCAAAAGTGTGGCACTAGGTGGAGTAAGAGAAGTGTGAAAAACCCTAGGCGAAGAAACAGGGGAGAAGAATACGAGGAGCAAGGAAAAAAAAGCAAAATACAAAAACGAGGAGAACACAAGGGGCGAAAATCAGAGGAGGATCAACAGTATGCCACTACGAGGAGCAAGAGAAGTGTGAAAAACCCGAGGCGAAGAAACAGGGGAGAAGAATACGAGGAGCAAGAAAAAAAAGCAAAATACAAAAACGAGGAGAACACAAGGGGCGAAAATCAGAGGAGGATCAAAAGTGTGGCACTAGGTGGAGTAAGAGAAGTGTGAAAAACCCGAGGCGAAGAAACAGGGGAGAAAAATACGAGGAGCAAGAAAAAAAAAGCAAAATACAAAAATGAGTAGAACACAAGGGGCGAAAATCAGAGGAGGATCAACAGTATGCCACTACGAGGAGTAAGAGAAGTGTGAAAAAGCTGATGTGAAGAAACAGGGAAGAAAATACGAGGAGCAGGAAAAAAAAGCAAAATACAAAAACGAGGAGAACACAAGGGGCGAAAATCAGAGGAGGATCAACAGTATGCCACTACGAGGAGCAAGAGAAGTGTGAAAAACCCAAGGCGAAAAAACAGGGGAGAAGAATACGAGGAGCAAGAAAAAAAAAGCAAAATACAAAAACGAGGAGAACACAAGGGGCGAAGATCAGAGGAGGATCAACGTGTAGCACTACGAGGAGCAAGAGAAGTGTGAAAAACCCGAGTCGAAGAAACAGGGGAGAAGAATACGAGGAGAAAGAAAATAAAAGCAAAATACAATATCGAGGAGAACACAAGGGGCGAAAATCAGAGGAGGATCAACAGTATGCCACTATGAGGAGCAAGAGAAGAGTGAAAAACCCGAGGTGAAGAAACAGGAGAGAAGAATACGAGGAGCAAGAAAAAAAAAGCAAAATACAAAAACGAAGAGAACACAAGGGGCGAAAATCAGAGGAGGATCAACAGTGTGGCACTACAAGGAGCAAGAGCAGTGTGAAAAACCCGAGGCGAAGAAACAGAGGAGAAGAATACGGGGAGCAAGAAAAAAAAAGCAAAATACAAAAACGAGGAGCAGACAAGTGGGGAAAATCAGAGGAGAATCAAATGTATGCCAATACGAGGAGCAAGAGCAGTGTGAAAAACCCGAGTTGAAGAAACAGGGGAGAAGAATACGAGGAGCAAGAAAGAAAAAGCAAAAGACAAGAACGAGGAGCAGACAAGGGTTGGAAATCATAGGAGAATCAACAGTATGCAACTACGAGGAGCAAGAGCATTGTGAAAAACCCGAGGCGAAGATTCCCACGTGATTCCCAAGTGATTCTCACGTGATGCCCACATGATTCCCACGTAATTCCCACGTGATTCCCACGTGATGCCCACCTGATGCCCACGTGATGCCCACGTGTTGCCCACGTGATGCCCACGTGATTCCCACGTGTTGCCCACGTGATTCCCACGTGATTCCCACGTGAAGGCCACGTGATGCCCACGTGATTCTCACGTGATGGCCACGTGATTCCCACGTGATGCCCACGTGATTCCCACGTGATTCCCACGTGATGCCCACGTGATGGCCACTTGATGCCCACGTGATTCCCACGTGATTCCCACGTGATTCCAACGTGATTCCCACGTGATGCCCACGTGATTCCCACGTGATTCCCACGTGATGCCCAAGTGATGCCCACGTGATGGCCACGTGATTCCCACGTGATTCCCACGTGTTGCCCACGTGATTCCCACGTGATTCCCACGTGATGCCCACGTGATGCCCACGTGATTCCCACGTGATGGCCACGTGATGCCCACGTGATTCCCACGTGATGGCCACGTGATGCCCACGTGATGCCCACGTGATGGCCACGTGATTCCCACGTGATGCCCACGTGATTCCCACGTGATGCCCACGTGATGCCTACGTGATTCCCACGTGATTCCCACGTGATGCCACGTGATGCCCATGTGATGGCCACGTGATTCCCACGTGTTGCCCACGTGATTCCCACCTGATTCCCACGTGATTCCCACGTGATGGCCACGTGATTCCCATGTGATGCCCACGTGATGCCCACGTGATTCCCAAGTGATTCCCACGTGATGGCCACGTGATGCCCACGTAATTCCCACGTGATGCCCACGTGATTCCCACGTGATGGCCACGTGATTTCCACGTGATGCCCACGTGATGCCCACGTGATTCCCACGTGATGCCCACGTGATTCCCACGTGATGGCCACGTGATTCCCACGTGTTGCCCACGTGATTCCCACGTGATGCCGACGTGATTCCCACGTGATTCCCACGTGATGGCCACGTGATTCCCACGTGATGCCCACGTGTTGACCACGTGTTTGCCACGTGATTCCCACGTGATTCACAGGTGATGCCCACGTGATTCCCACGTGATTCCCACATGATGCCCACGTGATTCCCACGTGATGGCCACGTGATTCCCACGTGATTCCCACGTGATTTCCACGTGATTCCCACGTGATTCCCACGTGATGCATACGTGTTTCCCACGTGTTGCCCACGTGATGCCCACATGATTCCCAAGTGATTCCCACGTGTTGCCCACGTGATTCCCATGTGATTCCCACTGTTGCCCACGTGATTCCCACGTGATGCCCACGTGATTCCCATGTGTTGCCCACGTGATGCCCACGTGATGCCCACGTGATACCCTCGTGATTCCCCCGTGATTCCCACGTGATTCCCACGTGATGGCCACCTGATTCCCACGTGATTCCCACGTGTTGCCCACGTGATACCCACCTGATGCCCACATTATTCCCACGTGATTCCCACATGATGGCCACGTGATTCCCACGTGTTTCCCACGTGATTCCCACGTGATTCCCAAGTGATGGCCACGTGATTCCCACGTGATTCCCACGTGATTCCCACGTGATACCCACCTGATGCCCACATTATTCCCACGTGATTCCCACATGATGGCCAGGTGATTCCCACGTGTTGCCCACGTGATTCCCACTTGATGCCCACATGATTCCCACGTGACTCCCAAGTGATTCTCACGTGATTCCCACGTGATTCCCACGTGATTTCCACGTGTTGCCCACGTGATGCCCACGTGATTCCCATGTGATTCCAACGTGATGCCCACGTGATTCCCACGTGACTCCAAACTGATTCTCACGTGATGCCCACGTGAAGACCACGTGATGCCCACGTTACACCCACGTGATGCCCAAGTGATTCCAACGGGATCAGAGAAGCATAAAAGTGTAAAAATACGAGGAGCAAGAAAAGTGTGAAAAATCCCAGGAGGAGAAATAGGGGAGAAAAATATGAGGAGCGAAAAAAAAAAAAAACACAAAAATACGAGGAGTAGAAAAGTGGGGAAAATAAGTGGAGCCTCAAAAGTGTGAAAATACGAGGAGAAAGAAAATAGTGAAAAACACGAGGAGCAAGAAAAGGGAAGAAATATATGAGGAGCAAAAAACAAAAACAAAAACAAAAAATACGAGGAGCAGAAAAGTGTGAAAAATAAGAGGAGCATCAAACGTGTGAAAATACGAGGAGCAAGAAAAGTGTGAAAAACACGAGGAGCAAGAAAAGGGAAGAAACATACGAGGAGCAAAAAAAAAAAAAAAACAGAAAAATACGAGGAGCAGAAAAGTGTGAAAAATAAGAGGAGCATGAAAAGTGTGAAAATACGAGGAGCAACAAATGTGTGAAAAACCTGAGGTTAAGAAAAAGGGGAGAAGAATACGAGGAGCAAGAAAAAAAAGCAAAATACAAAAACGAGGAGAACACAAGGGGCGAAAATCAGAGGAGGATCAACAGTATGCCACTACGAGGAGTAAGAGAAGTGTGAAAAAGCTGATGTGAAGAAACAGGGGAGAAAATACGAGGAGCAGGAAAAAAAAGCAAAATACAAAAACGAGGAGAACACAAGGGGCGAAAATCAGAGGAGGATCAACAGTATGCCACTACGAGGACCAAGAGAAGTGTGAAAAACCCGAGGCGAAGAAACAGCAGAGAAGAATACGAGGAGCAAGAAAAAAAAGCAAAATACAAAAACGAGGAGAACACAAGGGGCGAAAATCAGAGGAGGATCAAAAGTGTGGCACTAGCTGGAGTAAGAGAAGTGTGAAAAACCCGAGGTGAAGAAACAGGGGAGAAGATTACGAGGAGCAAGAAAAAAAAAGCAAAATACAAAAACGAGGAGAACACAAGGGGCGAAAATCAGAGGAGGATCAAAAGTGTGGCACTAGGTGGAGTAAGAGAAGTGTGAAAAACCCGAGGCGAAGAAACAGGGGAGAAGAATACGAGGAGCAAGGAAAAAAAAGCAAAATACAAACACGAGGAGAACACAAGGGGCGAAAATCAGAGGAGGGTCAACAGTATGCCACTACGAGGAGTAAGACAAGTGTGAAAAAGCTGCTGTGAAGAAACAGGGGAGAAGAATACGAGGAGCAAGAAAAAAAAAGCAAAATACAAAAACGAGGAGAACACAAGGGGCGAAAATCAAAGGAGGATCAACAGTATGCCACTACGAGGAGCAAGAGAAGTGTGAAAAACCCGAGGCAAAGAAACAGGGGAGAAGAATACGAGGAGAAAGAAAAAAAAGCAAAATACAAAAACGAGGAGAACACAAGGGGCGAAAATCAGAGGAGGATCAAAAGTGTGGCACTAGGTGGAGTAAGAGAAGTGTGAAAAACCCTAGGCGAAGAAACAGGGGAGAAGAATACGAGGAGCAAGGAAAAAAAAGCAAAATACAAAAACGAGGAGAACACAAGGGGCGAAAATCAGAGGAGGATCAACAGTATGCCACTACGAGGAGCAAGAGAAGTGTGAAAAACCCGAGGCGAAGAAACAGGGGAGAAGAATACGAGGAGCAAGAAAAAAAAGCAAAATACAAAAACGAGGAGAACACAAGGGGCGAAAATCAGAGGAGGATCAAAAGTGTGGCACTAGCTGGAGTAAGAGAAGTGTGAAAAACCCGAGGCGAAGAAACAGGGGAGAAAAATACGAGGAGCAAGAAAAAAAAAGCAAAATACAAAAATGAGTAGAACACAAGGGGCGAAAATCAGAGGAGGATCAACAGTATGCCACTACGAGGAGTAAGAGAAGTGTGAAAAAGCTGATGTGAAGAAACAGGGAAGAAAATACGAGGAGCAGGAAAAAAAAGCAAAATACAAAAACGAGGAGAACACAAGGGGCGAAAATCAGAGGAGGATCAACAGTATGCCACTACGAGGAGCAAGAGAAGTGTGAAAAACCCGAGGCGAAGAAACAGCAGAGAAGAATACGAGGAGCAAGAAAAAAAAGCAAAATACAAAAACGAGGAGAACACAAGGGGCGAAAATCAGAGGAGGATCAAAAGTGTGGCACTAGCTGGAGTAAGAGAAGTGTGAAAAACCCGAGGTGAAGAAACAGGGGAGAAGATTACGAGGAGCAAGAAAAAAAAAGCAAAATACAAAAACGAGGAGAACACAAGGGGCGAAAATCAGAGGAGGATCAAAAGTGTGGCACTAGGTGGAGTAAGAGAAGTGTGAAAAACCCGAGGCGAAGAAACAGGGGAGAAGAATACGAGGAGCAAGGAAAAAAAAGCAAAATACAAAAACGAGGAGAACACAAGGGGCGAAAATCAGAGGAGGATCAACAGTATGCCACTACGAGGAGTAAGAGAAGTGTGAAAAAGCTGATGTGAAGAAACAGGGGAGAAGAATACGAGGAGCAAGAAAAAAAAAGCAAAATACAAAAACGAGGAGAACACAAGGGGCGAAAATCAGAGGAGGATCAACAGTATGCCACTACGAGGAGCAAGAGAAGTGTGAAAAACCCGAGGCAAAGAAACAGGGGAGAAGAATACGAGGAGCAAGAAAAAAAAGCAAAATACAAGAACGAGGAGAACACAAGGGGCGAAAATCAGAGGAGGATCAAAAGTGTGGCACTAGGTTGAGTAAGAGAAGTGTGAAAAAGCTGATGTGAAGAAACAGGGGAGAAGAATACGTGGAGCAAGAAAAAAAAAGCAAAATACAAAAATGAGGAGAACACAAGGGGCGAAAATCAGAGGAGGATCAAACGTGTGGCACTACGTGGTGTAAGAGAAGTCTGAAAAAGCTGATGTGAAAAAACAGGGGAGAAGAATACGAGGTGAAAGAAAAAAAAAACAAAATACAAAAACGAGGAGAACACAAGGGGCGAAAATCAGAGGAGGATCAAAAGTGTGGCACTAGGTGGAGTAAGAGAAGTGTGAAAAACCCGAGGCGAAGAAACAGGGGAGAAGAATACGAGGAGCAAGAAAAAAAAAGCAAAATACAAAAACGAGGAGAACACCAGGGGCGAAAATCAGAGGAGGATCAATAGTGTGGCACAACAAGGAGCAAGAGCAGTGTGAAAATCCTGATGTGAAGAAACAGGGGAGAAGAATACGAGGAGCAAGAAAAAAAAAGCAAAATACAAAAACGAGGAGAACACAAGGGGCGAAAATCAGAGGAGGATCAAAAGTGTGGCCCTACAAGGAGCAAGAGCAGTGTGAAAATCCTGATGTGAAGAAACAGGGGAGAAGAATACAAGGAGCAAGAAAAAAAAGCAAAATACATAAACGAGGAGAACACAAGGGGCGAAAATCAGAGGAGGATCAACAATATGCCACTACGAGGAGCAAGAGAAGTGTGAAAAACCCAAGGCGAAGAAACAGGGGAGAAGAATACGAGGAGCAAGAAAAAAAAGCAAAATACAAAAATGAGTAGAACACAAGGGGCGAAAATCAGAGGAGGATCAACAGTATGCCACTACGAGGAGTAAGAGAAGTGTGAAAAAGCTGATGTGAAGAAACAGGGGAGAAGAATACGAGGAGCAAGAAAAAAAAAGCAAAATACAAAAACGAGGAGAACACAAGGGGCGAAAATCAGAGGAGGATCAACAGTATGCCACTATGAGGAGTAAGAGAAGTGTGAAAAAGCTGATGTGAAGAAACAGGGGAGAAGAATACGAGGAGCAAGAAAAAAAAAGCAAAATACAAAAACGAGGAGAACACAAGGGGCGAAAATCAGAGGAGGATCAACAGTATGCCACTACGAGGAGCAAGAGAAGTGTGAAAAATCCGAGGCGAAGAAACAGGGGAGAAGAAAACGAGGAGCAAGAAAAAAAGCAAAATACAAAAATGAGGAGAACACAAGGGGCGAAAATCAGAGGAGGATCAAAAGTGTGGCACTATGTGGAGTAAGAGACGTGCGAAAAACCCGAGGCGAAGAAACAGGGGAGAAGAATACGAGGAGCAAGAAAAAAAAAGCAAAATACAAAAACGAGGAGAACACAAGGGGCGAAAATCAGAGGAGGATCATCAGTATGTCATTACGAGGAGTAAGAGAAGTGTGAAAAAGCTGATGTGAAGAAACAGGGGAGAAGAATACGAGGAGCAAGAAAAAAAAGCAAAATACAAAAACGAGGAGAACACAAGGGGCGAAAATCAGAGGAGGATCATCAGTATGTCATTACGAGGAGTAAGAGAAGTGTGAAAAAGCTGATGTGAAGAAACAGGGGAGAAGAATACGAGGAGCAAGAAAAAAAAAGCAAAATACAAAAACGAGGAGAACACAAGGGGCGAAAATCAGAGGAGGATCAAAAGTGTGGCACTACGTGGAGTAAGAGAAGTGTGAAAAACCCGAGGTGAAGAAACAGAGGAGAAGAATACGAGGAGCAAGAAAAAAAAAGCAAAATACAAAAACGAGGAGAACACAAGGGGCGAAAATCAGAGGAGGATCTACCATATGCCACTACGAGGAGTAAGAGAAGTGTGAAAAAGCTGATGTGAAGAAACAGGGGAGAAGAATACGAGGAGCAAGAAAAAAAAAGCAAAAAAAAAAAAACGAGGAGAACACAAGGGGCGAAAATCAGAGGAGGATCAACAGTATGCCACTACGAGGAGCAAGAGAAGTGTGAAAAACCCGAGGCGAAGAAACAGGGGAGAAGAATACGAGGAGCAAGAAAAAAAAGCAAAATACAAAAACGAGGAGAACACAAGGGGCGAAAATCAGAGGAGGATCAACAGTATGCCACTACGAGGAGTAAGAGAAGTGGGAAAAAGCTGATGTGAAGAAACAGGGGAGAAGAATATGAGGAGCAAGAAAAAAAAGCAAAATACAAAAACGAGGAGAACACAAGGGGCGAAAATCAGAGGAGGATCAAAAGTGTGGCACTACGTGGAGTAAGAGAAGTGTGAAAAACCCGAGGCGAAGAAACAGGGGAGAAGAATACGAGGAGCAACAAAAAAAAGCAAAATACAAAAACGAGGAGAACACAAGGGGCGAAAATCAGAGGAGGATCAAAAGTGTGGCACTAGGTGGAGTAAGAGAAGTGTGAAAAACCCGAGGTGAAGAAACAGGGGAGAAGAATACGAGGAGCAAGAAAAAAAAAGCAAAATACAAAAATGAGGAGAACACAAGGGGCGAAAATCAGAGGAGGATCAAAAGTGTGGCACTACGTGGAGTAACAGAAGTGTGAAAAACCCGAAGCGAAGAAACAGGGGAGAAGAATACGAGGAGCAAGAAAAAAAAAGCCAAATACAAAAACGAGGAGAACACAAGGGGCGAAAATCAGAGGAGGATCAACAGTATGCCACTACGAGGAGTAAGAGAAGTGTGAAAAAGCTGATGTGAAGAAACAGGGGAGAAAATACGAGGAGCAGGAAAAAAAAGCAAAATACAAAAACGAGGAGAACACAAGGGGCGAAAATCAGAGGAGGATCAACAGTATGCCACTACGAGGAGCAAGAGAAGTGTGAAAAACCCGAGGCGAAGAAACAGCAGAGAAGAATACGAGGAGCAAGAAAAAAAAGCAAAATACAAAAACGAGGAGAACACAAGGGGCGAAAATCAGAGGAGGATCAAAAGTGTGGCACTAGCTGGAGTAAGAGAAGTGTGAAAAACCCGAGTTGAAGAAACAGGGGAGAAGATTACGAGGAGCAAGAAAAAAAAAGCAAAATACAAAAACGAGGAGAACACAAGGGGCGAAAATCAGAGGAGGATCAAAAGTGTGGCACTAGGTGGAGTAAGAGAAGTGTGAAAAACGCGAGGCGAAGAAACACGGGAGAAGAATACGAGGAGCAAGAAAAAAAAAGCAAAATACAAAAACGAGGAGAACACAAGGGGCGAAAATCAGAGGAGGATCAAAAGTGTGGCACTAGGTGGAGTAAGAGAAGTGTGAAAAACCCGAGGCGAAGAAACAGGGGAGAAGAATACGAGGAGCAAGGAAAAAAAAGCAAAATACAAAAACGAGGAGAACACAAGGGGCGAAAATCAGAGGAGGATCAACAGTATGCCACTACGAGGAGTAAGAGAAGTGTGAAAAAGCTGATGTGAAGAAACAGGGGAGAAGAATACGGGGAGCAAGAAAAAAAAAGCAAAATACAAAAACGAGGAGAACACAAGGGGCGAAAATCAGAGGAGGATCAACAGTATGCCACTACGAGGAGCAAGAGAAGTGTGAAAAACCCGAGGCAAAGAAACAGGGGAGAAGAATACGAGGAGCAAGAAAAAAAAGCAAAATACAAAAACGAGGAGAACACAAGGGGCGAAAATCAGAGGAGGATCAAAAGTGTGGCACTAGGTGGAGTAAGAGAAGTGTGAAAAACCCTAGGCGAAGAAACAGGGGAGAAGAATACGAGGAGCAAGAAAAAAAAAGCAAAATACAAAAATGAGGAGAACACAAGGGGCGAAAATCAGAGGAGGATCAAACGTGTGGCACTACGTGGAGTAAGAGAAGTCTGAAAAAGCTGATGTGAAGAAACAGGGGAGAAGAATACGAGTTGCAAGAAAAAAAAAGCAAAATACAAAAACGAGGAGAACACAAGGGGCGAAAATCAGAGGAAATCAAAAGTGTGGCACTAGGTGGAGTAAGAGAAGTGTGAAAAACACGAGGCAAAGAAACAGGGGAGAAGAATACAAGGAGCAAGAAAAAAAAGCAAAATACATAAACGAGGAGAACACAAGGGGCGAAAATCAGAGGAGGATCAACAGTATGCCACTACGAGGAGCAAGAGAAGTGTGAAAAACGCGAGGCGAAAAAACAGGGGAGAAAAATACGAGGAGCAAGAAAAAAAAAGCAAAATACAAAAACGAGGAGAACACAAGGGGCGAAGATCAGAGGAGGATCAACGTGTGGCACTACGAGGAGCAATAGAAGTGTGAAAAACCCGAGTCGAAGAAACAGGGGAGAAGAATACGAGGAGAAAGAAAATAAAAGCAAAATACAATATCGAGGAGAACACAAGGGGCGAAAATCAGAGGAGGATCAACAGTATGCCACTATGAGGAGCAAGAGAAGAGTGAAAAACCCGAGGTGAAGAAACAGGAGAGAAGAATACGAGGAGCAAGAAAAAAAAAGCAAAATACAAAAACGAAGAGAACACAAGGGGCGAAAATCAGAGGAGGATCAACAGTGTGGCACTACAAGGAGCAAGAACAGTGTGAAAAACCCGAGGCGAAGAAACAGAGGAGAAGAATACGGGGAGCAAGAAAAAAAAAGCAAAATACAAAAACGAGGAGCAGACAAGTGGGGAAAATCAGAGGAGAATCAAATGTATGCCAATACGAGGAGCAAGAGCAGTGTGAAAAACCCGAGTTGAAGAAACAGGGGAGAAGAATACGAGGAGCAAGAAAGAAAAAGCAAAAGACAAGAACGAGGAGCAGACAAGGGTTGGAAATCAGAGGAGAATCAACAGTATGCAACTACGAGGAGCAAGAGCATTGTGAAAAACCCGAGGCGAAGATTCCCACGTGATTCCCAAGTGATTCTCACGTGATGCCCACATGATTCCCACGTAATTCCCACGTGATTCCCACGTGATGCCCACCTGATGCCCACGTGATGCCCACGTGTTGCCCACGTGATGCCCACGTGATTCCCACGTGTTGCCCACGTGATTCCCACGTGATGGCCACGTGATGCCCACGTGATTCTCACGTGATGGCCACGTGATTCCCACGTGATGCCCACGTGATTCCCACGTGATTCCCACGTGATGCCCACGTGATGGCCACTTGATGCCCACGTGATTCCCACGTGATTCCCACGTGATTCCAACGTGATTCCCACGTGATGCCCACGTGATTCCCACGTGATTCCCACGTGATGCCCAAGTGATGCCCACGTGATTCCCACGTGATGGCCACGTGATTCCCACGTGATTCCCACGTGTTGCCCACGTGATTCCCACGTGATGCCCACGTGATGCCCACGTGATTCCCACGTGATGGCCACGTGATGGCCACGTGATGCCCACGTGATTCCCACGTGATGGCCACGCGATGCCCACGTGATGGCCACGTGATTCCCACGTGATGCCCACGTGATTCCCACGTGATGCCCACGTGAGGCCTACGTGATTCCCACGTGATTCCCACGTGATGCCCACGTGATGCCCATGTGATGGCCACGTGATTCCCACGTGTTGCCCACGTGATTCCCACCTGATTCCCACGTGATTCCCACGTGATGGCCACGTGATTCCCACGTGATTCCCATGTGATGCCCACGTGATGCCCACGTGATTCCCAAGTGATTCCCACGTGATGGCCACGTGATGCCCACGTCATTCCCACGTGATTCCCACATGTTGCCCACGTGATTCTCACGTGATTCCCACGTGATGGCCACGTGTTTCCCACGTGTTGCCCACGTGATGCCCACGTGTTTCCCACATATTGCCCACATGATTCCCACTTGATTCCCACGTGATTCTCACGTGATGCCGACGTGATTCCCACGTGATTCCCACGTGATGGCCACGTGATTTCCACGTGATGCCCACGTGATGCCCACGTGATTCCCACGTGATGCCCACGTGATTCCCACGTGATGGCCACGTGATTCCCACGTGTTGCCCACGTGATTCCCACGTGATGCCCTCGTGATTCCCACGTGATTCCCACGTGATGGCCACGTGATTCCCACGTGATGCCCACGTGTTGACCACGTGTTTGCCACGTGATTCCCACGTGATTCATAGGTGATGCCCACGTGATTCCCACGTGATTCCCACGTGATGCCCACGTGATGCCCACGTGATTCCCACGTGATGGCCACGTGATACCCACGTGATTTCCACGTGATTCCCACGTGATGCCCACGTGATGCCCACGTGATTCCCACGTGATTCCCACGTGATGCCCACGTGATGCCCATGTGATGGCCACGTGATTCCCACGTGTTGCCCACGTGATTCCCACCTGATTCCCACGTGATTCCCACGTGATGGCCACGTCATTCCCACAGATTCCCATGTGATGCCCACGTGATGCCCACGTGATTCCCAAGTGATTCCCACGTGATGGCCACGTGATGCCCACGTAATTCCCACGTGATGCCCACGTCATTCCCACGTGATTCCCACGTGATTCCCACATGTTGCCCACGTGATTCTCACGTGATTCCCACGTGATGGCCACGTGTTTCCCACGTGTTGCCCACGTGATGCCCACGTGTTTACCACATATTGCCCACGTGATTCCCACTTGATTCCCACGTGATTCTCACGTGATGCCCACGTGATTCCCACGTGATTCCCACGTGATGGCCACGTGATTTCCACGTGATTCCCACGTGATGCCCACGTGATTCCCACGTGATGGCCACGTGATTCCCACGTGTTGCCCACGTGATGCCCACGTGATGCCCACGTGATTCCCACGTGATGGCCACGTGATTCCCACGTGATGCCCACGTGTTGACCGCGTGTTTGCCACGTGATTCCCACGTGATTCACAGGTGATTCCCACGTGATGCCCACGTGATTTCCACGTGATTCCCACGTGATTCCCACGTGATGCATACGTGTTCCCACGTGTTGCCCACGTGATGCCCACGTGATTCCCAAGTGATTCCCACGTGTTGCCCACGTGATTCCCATGTGATTCCCACTGTTGCCCACGTGATTCCCACGTGATGCCCACGTGATTCCCATGTGTTGCCCACGTGATGCCCACGTGATGAACACGTGATACCCTCGTCATTCCCCCGTGATTCCCACGTGATTCCCACGTGATGGCCACCTGATTCCCACGTGATTCCCACGTGTTGCCCACGTGATACCCACCTGATGCCCACATTATTCCCACGTGATTCCCACATGATGGCCACGTGATTCCCACGTGTTTCCCACGTGATTCCCACGTGATTCCCAAGTGATGGCCACGTGATTCTCACGTGATTCCCACGTGATTCCCACGTGATACCCACCTGATGCCCACATTATTCCCACGTGATTCCCACATGATGGCCAGGTGATTCCCACGTGTTGCCCACGTGATTCCCACGTGATTCCCAGTTGATGCCCACGTGATTCCCACGTGACTCCCAAGTGATTCTCACGTGATTCCCACGTGATTCCCACGTGATTTCCACGTGTTGCCCACGTGATGCCCACGTGATGCCCACGTGATTCCCATGTGATTCCAACGTGATGCCCACGTGATTCCCACGTGACTCCATACTGATTCTCACGTGATGCCCACGTGAAGACCACGTGATGCCCACGTTACACCCACGTGATGCCCAAGTGATTCCAACGGGATCAGAGAAGCATAAAAGTGTAAAAATACGAGGAGCAAGAAAAGTGTGAAAAATCCCAGGAGGAGAAATAGGGGAGAAAAATATGAGGAGCGAAAAAAAAAAAAAACACAAAAATACGAGGAGTAGAAAAGTGGGGAAAATAAGTGGAGCCTCAAAAGTGTGAAAATACGAGGAGAAAGAAAATAGTGAAAAACACGAGGAGCAAGAAAAGGGAAGAAATATATGAGGAGCAAAAAACAAAAACAAAAACAAAAAATACGAGGAGCAGAAAAGTGTGAAAAATAAGAGGAGCATCAAACGTGTGAAAATACGAGGAGCAAGAAAAGTGTGAAAAACACGAGGAGCAAGAAAAGGGAAGAAACATACGAGGAGCAAAAAAAAAAAAAACAGAAAAATACGAGGAGCAGAAAAGTGTGAAAAATAAGAGGAGCATGAAAAGTGTGAAAATACGAGGAGCAACAAATGTGTGAAAAACCTGAGGTTAAGAAAAAGGGGAGAAGAATACGAGGAGCAAGAAAAAAAAAGCAAAATACAAAAACGAGGAGAACACAAGGGGCGAAAATCAGAGGAGGATCAACAGTATGCCACTACGAGGAGCAAGAGAAGTGTGAAAAACCCGAGGCGAAGAAACAGGGGAGAAGAATACGAGGAGCAAGAAAAAAAGTAAAATACAAAAACGAGGAGAACACAAGGGGCGAAAATCAGAGGAGGATTAAAAGTGTGGCACTAGGTGGAGTAAGAGAAGTGTGAAAAACGCGAGGAGAAGAAACAGGGGAGAAGAATACGAGGAGCAAGAAAAAAAAGCAAAATACAAAAACGAGGAGAACACAAGTGGCGAAAATCAGAGGAGGATCAAAAGTGTGGCATTACGTGGAGTAAGAAAAGTGTGAAAAACCCAAGGTGAAAAAACAGGGGAGAAGAATACGAGGAGCAAGAAAAAGAAAGCAAAATACAAAAACGAGGAGAACACAAGGGGCGAAAATCAGAGGAGGATCAACAGTGTGCCACTACGAGGAGCAAGAGAAGTGTGAAAAACCCGAGGCGAAGAAACAGGGGAGAAGAATACGAGGAGCAAGAAAAAAAGCAAAATACAAAAACGAGGAGAACACAAGGGGCGAAAATCAGAGTAGGATCAAAAGTGTCGCACTACGTGGAGTAAGAGAAGTGTGAAAAACGCGAGGGGAAGAAACAGGGGACAAGAATACGAGGAGCAAGAAAAAAAAAGCAAAATACAAAAACGAGGAGAACACAAGGGGCGAAAATCAGAGGAGGATCAAAAGTGTGGCACTACGAGGAGTACGAGAAGTGTGAAAAAGCTGATGTGAAGAAACAGGGGAGAAGAATACGAGGAGCAAGAAAAAAAAGCAAAATACAAAAACGAGGAGAACACAAGGGGCGAAAATCAGAGGAGGATCAAAAGTGTGGCACTACGTGGAGTAAGAGAAGTGTGAAAAACCCGAGGCAAAGAAACAGGGGAGAAGAATACGAGGAGAAAGAAAAAAAAAGCAAAATACAAAAACGAGGAGAACACAAGGGGCGAAAATCAGAGGAGGATCAGCAGTATGCCACTATGAGGAGTAAGAGAAGTGTGAAAAAGCTGATGTGAAGAAACAGGGGAGAAGAATACGAGGAGCAAGAAAAAAAAAGCAAAATACAAAAACGAGGAGAACACAAGGGGCGAAAATCAGAGGAGGATCAACAGTATGCCACTACGAGGAGTAAGAGAAGTGTGAAAAACCCGAGGCGGAGAAACAGGGGAGAAGAATACGAGGAGCAAGAAAAAAAGCAAAATACAAAAACGAGGAGAACACAAGGGGCGAAAATCAGAGGAGGATCAGCAGTATGCCACTATGAGGAGTAAGAGAAGTGTGAAAAAGCTGATGTGAAGAAACAGGGGAGAAGAATACGAGGAGCAAGAAAAAAAAAGCAAAATACAAAAACGAGGAGAACACAAGGGGCGAAAATCAGAGGAGGATCAACAGTATGCCACTACGAGGAGCAAGAGAAGTGTGAAAAATCCGAGGCGAAGAAACAGGGGAGAAGAAAACGAGGAGCAAGAAAAAAAGCAAAATACAAAAATGAGGAGAACACAAGGGGCGAAAATCAGAGGAGGATCAAAAGTGTGGCACTATGTGGAGTAAGAGACGTGCGAAAAACCCGAGGCGAAGAAACAGGGGAGAAGAATACGAGGAGCAAGAAAAAAAAAGCAAAATACAAAAACGAGGAGAACACAAGGGGCGAAAATCAGAGGAGGATCATCAGTATGTCATTACGAGGAGTAAGAGAAGTGTGAAAAAGCTGATGTGAAGAAACAGGGGAGAAGAATACGAGGAGCAAGAAAAAAAAGCAAAATACAAAAACGAGGAGAACACAAGGGGCGAAAATCAGAGGAGGATCATCAGTATGTCATTACGAGGAGTAAGAGAAGTGTGAAAAAGCTGATGTGAAGAAACAGGGGAGAAGAATACGAGGAGCAAGAAAAAAAAAGCAAAATACAAAAACGAGGAGAACACAAGGGGCGAAAATCAGAGGAGGATCAAAAGTGTGGCACTACGTGGAGTAAGAGAAGTGTGAAAAACCCGAGGTGAAGAAACAGAGGAGAAGAATACGAGGAGCAAGAAAAAAAAAGCAAAATACAAAAACGAGGAGAACACAAGGGGCGAAAATCAGAGGAGGATCTACCATATGCCACTACGAGGAGTAAGAGAAGTGTGAAAAAGCTGATGTGAAGAAACAGGGGAGAAGAATACGAGGAGCAAGAAAAAAAAAGCAAAAAAAAAAAAACGAGGAGAACACAAGGGGCGAAAATCAGAGGAGGATCAACAGTATGCCACTACGAGGAGCAAGAGAAGTGTGAAAAACCCGATGCGAAGAAACAGGGGCGAAGAATACGAGGAGCAAGAAAAAAAAGCAAAATACAAAAACGAGGAGAACACAAGGGGCGAAAATCAGAGGAGGATCAACAGTATGCCACTACGAGGAGTAAGAGAAGTGGGAAAAAGCTGATGTGAAGAAACAGGGGAGAAGAATACGAGGAGCAAGAAAAAAAAGCAAAATACAAAAACGAGGAGAACACAAGGGGCGAAAATCAGAGGAGGATCAAAAGTGTGGCACTACGTGGAGTAAGAGAAGTGTGAAAAACCCGAGGCGAAGAAACAGGGGAGAAGAATACGAGGAGCAACAAAAAAAAGCAAAATACAAAAACGAGGAGAACACAAGGGGCGAAAATCAGAGGAGGATCAAAAGTGTGGCACTAGGTGGAGTAAGAGAAGTGTGAAAAACCCGAGGTGAAGAAACAGGGGAGAAGAATACGAGGAGCAAGAAAAAAAAAGCAAAATACAAAAATGAGGAGAACACAAGGGGCGAAAATCAGAGGAGGATCAAAAGTGTGGCACTACGTGGAGTAACAGAAGTGTGAAAAACCCGAAGCGAAGAAACAGGGGAGAAGAATACGAGGAGCAAGAAAAAAAAAGCCAAATACAAAAACGAGGAGAACACAAGGGGCGAAAATCAGAGGAGGATCAGCAGTATGCCACTACGAGGAGTAAGAGAAGTGTGAAAAAGCTGATGTGAAGAAACAGGGGAGAAGAATATGGGGAGCAAGAAAAAAAAAGCAAAATACAAAAACGAGGAGAACACAAGGGGCGAAAATCAGAGGAGGATCAACAGTATGCCACTACGAGGAGCAAGAGAAGTGTGAAAAACCCGAGGTGAAGAAACAGGGGAGAAGAATACGAGGAGCAAGAAAAAAAAGCAAAATACAAAAACGAGGAGAACACAAGGGGCGAAAATCAGAGGAGGATCAAAAGTGTGGCACTAGGTGGAGTAAGAGAAGTGTGAAAAAGCTGATGTGAAGAAACAGGGGAGAAGAATACGAGGAGCAAGAAAAAAAAAGCAAAATACAAAAACGAGGAGAACACAAGGGGCGAAAATCAGAGGAGGATCAACAGTAGGCCACTACGAGGAGCAAAAGAAGTGTGAAAAACCCGAGGCGAAGAAACAGGGGAGAAGAATACGAGGAGCAAAGAAACAAAAGCAAAATACAAAAACGAAGAAAACACAAGGGGCGAAAATCAGAGGAGGATCAAAAGTGTGGCACTACGTGGAGTAAGAGAAGTGTGAAAAACCCGAGGCGAAGAAACAGGGGAGAAGAATACGAGGAGCAAGAAAAAAAAAGCAAAATACAAAAATGAGGAGAACACAAGGGGCGAAAATCAGAGGAGGATCAAACGTGTGGCACTACGTGGAGTAAGAGAAGTGTGAAAAACCCGAGGTGAAGAAACAGGGGAGAAGAATAGGAGGAGCAAGAAAAAAAAAGCAAAATACAAAAACGAGGAGAACACCAGGGGCGAAAATCAGAGGAGGATCAATAGTGTGGCACAACAAGGAGCAAGAGCAGTGTGAAAATCCTGATGTGAAGAAACAGGGGAGAAGAATACGAGGAGCAAGAAAAAAAAAGCAAAATACAAAAACGAGGAGAACACAAGGGGCGAAAATCAGAGGAGGATCAAAAGTGTGGCCCTACAAGGAGCAAGAGCAGTGTGAAAATCCTGATGTGAAGAAACAGGGGAGAAGAATACAAGGAGCAAGAAAAAAAAGCAAAATACATAAACGAGGAGAACACAAGGGGCGAAAATCAGAGGAGGATCAACAATATGCCACTACGAGGAGCAAGAGAAGTGTGAAAAACCCAAGGCGAAAAAACAGGGGAGAAGAATACGAGGAGCAAGAAAAAAAAAGCAAAATACAAAAACGAGGAGAACACAAGGGGCGAAGATCAGAGGAGGATCAACGTGTAGCACTACGAGGAGCAAGAGAAGTGTGAAAAACCCGAGTCGAAGAAACAGGGGAGAAGAATACGAGGAGAAAGAAAATAAAAGCAAAATACAATATCGAGGAGAACACAAGGGGCGAAAATCAGAGGAGGATCAACAGTATGCCACTATGAGGAGCAAGAGAAGAGTGAAAAACCCGAGGTGAAGAAACAGGAGAGAAGAATACGAGGAGCAAGAAAAAAAAAGCAAAATACAAAAACGAAGAGAACACAAGGGGCGAAAATCAGAGGAGGATCAACAGTGTGGCACTACAAGGAGCAAGAGCAGTGTGAAAAACCCGAGGCGAAGAAACAGAGGAGAAGAATACGGGGAGCAAGAAAAAAAAAGCAAAATACAAAAACGAGGAGCAGACAAGTGGGGAAAATCAGAGGAGAATCAAATGTATGCCAATACGAGGAGCAAGAGCAGTGTGAAAAACCCGAGTTGAAGAAACAGGGGAGAAGAATACGAGGAGCAAGAAAGAAAAAGCAAAAGACAAGAACGAGGAGCAGACAAGGGTTGGAAATCATAGGAGAATCAACAGTATGCAACTACGAGGAGCAAGAGCATTGTGAAAAACCCGAGGCGAAGATTCCCACGTGATTCCCAAGTGATTCTCACGTGATGCCCACATGATTCCCACGTAATTCCCACGTGATTCCCACGTGATGCCCACCTGATGCCCACGTGATGCCCACGTGTTGCCCACGTGATGCCCACGTGATTCCCACGTGTTGCCCACGTGATTCCCACGTGATTCCCACGTGATGGCCACGTGATGCCCACGTGATTCTCACGTGATGGCCACGTGATTCCCACGTGATGCCCACGTGATTCCCACGTGATTCCCACGTGATGCCCACGTGATGGCCACTTGATGCCCACGTGATTCCCACGTGATTCCCACGTGATTCCAACGTGATTCCCACGTGATGCCCACGTGATTCCCACGTGATTCCCACGTGATGCCCAAGTGATGCCCACGTGATTCCCACGTGATGGCCACGTGATTCCCACGTGATTCCCACGTGTTGCCCACGTGATTCCCACGTGATTCCCACGTGATGCCCACGTGATGCCCACGTGATTCCCACGTGATGGCCACGTGATGCCCACGTGATTCCCACGTGATGGCCACGTGATGCCCACGTGATGCCCACGTGATGGCCACGTGATTCCCACGTGATGCCCACGTGATTCCCACGTGATGCCCACGTGATGCCTACGTGATTCCCACGTGATTCCCACGTGATGCCACGTGATGCCCATGTGATGGCCACGTGATTCCCACGTGTTGCCCACGTGATTCCCACCTGATTCCCACGTGATTCCCACGTGATGGCCACGTGATTCCCATGTGATGCCCACGTGATGCCCACGTGATTCCCAAGTGATTCCCACGTGATGGCCACGTGATGCCCACGTAATTCCCACGTGATGCCCACGTCATTCCCACGTGATTCCCACGTGATTCCCACATGTTGCCAACGTGATTCTCACGTGATTCCCACGTGATGGCCACGTGTTTCCCACGTGTTGCCCACGTGATGCCCACGTGTTTCCCACATATTGCCCACATGATTCCCACTTGATTCCCACGTGATTCTCACGTGATGCCCACGTGATTCCCACGTGATTCCCACGTGATGGCCACGTGATTACCACGTGATGCCCACGTGATGCCCACGTGATTCCCACGTGATGGCCACGTGATTTCCACGTGATGCCCACGTGATGCCCACGTGATTCCCACGTGATGCCCACGTGATTCCCACGTGATGGCCACGTGATTCCCACGTGTTGCCCACGTGATTCCCACGTGATGCCGACGTGATTCCCACGTGATTCCCACGTGATGGCCACGTGATTCCCACGTGATGCCCACGTGTTGACCACGTGTTTGCCACGTGATTCCCACGTGATTCACAGGTGATGCCCACGTGATTCCCACGTGATTCCCACATGATGCCCACGTGATTCCCACGTGATGGCCACGTGATTCCCACGTGATTCCCACGTGATTTCCACGTGATTCCCACGTGATTCCCACGTGATGCATACGTGTTTCCCACGTGTTGCCCACGTGATGCCCACATGATTCCCAAGTGATTCCCACGTGTTGCCCACGTGATTCCCATGTGATTCCCACTGTTGCCCACGTGATTCCCACGTGATGCCCACGTGATTCCCATGTGTTGCCCACGTGATGCCCACGTGATGCCCACGTGATACCCTCGTGATTCCCCCGTGATTCCCACGTGATTCCCACGTGATGGCCACCTGATTCCCACGTGATTCCCACGTGTTGCCCACGTGATACCCACCTGATGCCCACATTATTCCCACGTGATTCCCACATGATGGCCACGTGATTCCCACGTGTTTCCCACGTGATTCCCACGTGATTCCCAAGTGATGGCCACGTGATTCTCACGTGATTCCCACGTGATTCCCACGTGATACCCACCTGATGCCCACATTATTCCCACGTGATTCCCACATGATGGCCAGGTGATTCCCACGTGTTGCCCACGTGATTCCCACGTGATTCCCACTTGATGCCCACGTGATTCCCACGTGACTCCCAAGTGATTCTCACGTGATTCCCACGTGATTCCCACGTGATTTCCACGTGTTGCCCACGTGATGCCCACGTGATTCCCATGTGATTCCAACGTGATGCCCACGTGATTCCCACGTGACTCCAAACTGATTCTCACGTGATGCCCACGTGAAGACCACGTGATGCCCACGTTACACCCACGTGATGCCCAAGTGATTCCAACGGGATCAGAGAAGCATAAAAGTGTAAAAATACGAGGAGCAAGAAAAGTGTGAAAAATCCCAGGAGGAGAAATAGGGGAGAAAAATATGAGGAGCGAAAAAAAAAAAAAACACAAAAATACGAGGAGTAGAAAAGTGGGGAAAATAAGTGGAGCCTCAAAAGTGTGAAAATACGAGGAGAAAGAAAATAGTGAAAAACACGAGGAGCAAGAAAAGGGAAGAAATATATGAGGAGCAAAAAACAAAAACAAAAACAAAAAATACGAGGAGCAGAAAAGTGTGAAAAATAAGAGGAGCATCAAACGTGTGAAAATACGAGGAGCAAGAAAAGTGTGAAAAACACGAGGAGCAAGAAAAGGGAAGAAACATACGAGGAGCAAAAAAAAAAAAAAACAGAAAAATACGAGGAGCAGAAAAGTGTGAAAAATAAGAGGAGCATGAAAAGTGTGAAAATACGAGGAGCAACAAATGTGTGAAAAACCTGAGGTTAAGAAAAAGGGGAGAAGAATACGAGGAGCAAGAAAAAAAAGCAAAATACAAAAACGAGGAGAACACAAGGGGCGAAAATCAGAGGAGGATCAACAGTATGCCACTACGAGGAGTAAGAGAAGTGTGAAAAAGCTGATGTGAAGAAACAGGGGAGAAAATACGAGGAGCAGGAAAAAAAAGCAAAATACAAAAACGAGGAGAACACAAGGGGCGAAAATCAGAGGAGGATCAACAGTATGCCACTACGAGGAGCAAGAGAAGTGTGAAAAACCCGAGGCGAAGAAACAGCAGAGAAGAATACGAGGAGCAAGAAAAAAAAGCAAAATACAAAAACGAGGAGAACACAAGGGGCGAAAATCAGAGGAGGATCAAAAGTGTGGCACTAGCTGGAGTAAGAGAAGTGTGAAAAACGCGAGGTGAAGAAACAGGGGAGAAGATTACGAGGAGCAAGAAAAAAAAAGCAAAATACAAAAACGAGGAGAACACAAGGGGCGAAAATCAGAGGAGGATCAAAAGTGTGGCACTAGGTGGAGTAAGAGAAGTGTGAAAAACCCGAGGCGAAGAAACAGGGGAGAAGAATACGAGGAGCAAGGAAAAAAAAGCAAAATACATAAACGAGGAGAACACAAGGGGCGAAAATCAGAGGAGGATCAACAGTATGCCACTACGAGGAGCAAGAGAAGTGTGAAAAACCCGAGGCGAAGAAACAGGGGAGAAGAATACGAGGAGCAAGAAAAAAAAGCAAAATACAAAAAACGAGGAGAACACAAGGGGCGAAAATCAGAGGAGGATCAAAAGTGTGGCACTAGCTGGAGTAAGAGAAGTGTGAAAAACCCGAGGCGAAGAAACAGGGGAGAAAAATACGAGGAACAAGAAAAAAAAAGCAAAATACAAAAATGAGTAGAACACAAGGGGCGAAAATCAGAGGAGGATCAACAGTATGCCACTACGAGGAGTAAGAGAAGTGTGAAAAAGCTGATGTGAAGAAACAGGGAAGAAAATACGAGGAGCAGGAAAAAAAAGCAAAATACAAAAACGAGGAGAACACAAGGGGCGAAAATCAGAGGAGGATCAACAGTATGCCACTACGAGGAGCAAGAGAAGTGTGAAAAACCCAAGGCGAAAAAACAGGGGAGAAGAATACGAGGAGCAAGAAAAAAAAAGCAAAATACAAAAACGAGGAGAACACAAGGGGCGAAGATCAGAGGAGGATCAACGTGTAGCACTACGAGGAGCAAGAGAAGTGTGAAAAACCCGAGTCGAAGAAACAGGGGAGAAGAATACGAGGAGAAAGAAAATAAAAGCAAAATACAATATCGAGGAGAACACAAGGGGCGAAAATCAGAGGAGGATCAACAGTATGCCACTATGAGGAGCAAGAGAAGAGTGAAAAACCCGAGGTGAAGAAACAGGAGAGAAGAATACGAGGAGCAAGAAAAAAAAAGCAAAATACAAAAACGAAGAGAACACAAGGGGCGAAAATCAGAGGAGGATCAACAGTGTGGCACTACAAGGAGCAAGAGCAGTGTGAAAAACCCGAGGCGAAGAAACAGAGGAGAAGAATACGGGGAGCAAGAAAAAAAAAGCAAAATACAAAAACGAGGAGCAGACAAGTGGGGAAAATCAGAGGAGAATCAAATGTATGCCAATACGAGGAGCAAGAGCAGTGTGAAAAACCCGAGTTGAAGAAACAGGGGAGAAGAATACGAGGAGCAAGAAAGAAAAAGCAAAAGACAAGAACGAGGAGCAGACAAGGGTTGGAAATCATAGGAGAATCAACAGTATGCAACTACGAGGAGCAAGAGCATTGTGAAAAACCCGAGGCGAAGGTTCCCACGTGATTCCCAAGTGATTCTCACGTGATGCCCACATGATTCCCACGTAATTCCCACGTGATTCCCACGTGATGCCCACCTGATGCCCACGTGATGCCCACGTGTTGCCCACGTGATGCCCACGTGATTCCCACGTGTTGCCCACGTGATTCCCACGTGATTCCCACGTGATGGCCACGTGATGCCCACGTGATTCTCATGTGATGGCCACGTGATTCCCACGTGATGCCCACGTGATTCCCACGTGATTCCCACGTGATGCCCACGTGATGGCCACTTGATGCCCACGTGATTCCCACGTGATTCCCACGTGATTCCCACGTGATTCCCACGTGATGCCCCCGTGATTCCCACGTGATTCCCACGTGATGCCCAAGTGATGCCCACGTGATTCCCACGTGATGGCCACGTGATTCCCACGTGATTCCCACGTGTTGCCCACGTGATTCCCACGTGATTCCCACGTGATGCCCACGTGATGCCCACGTGATTCCCACGTGATGGCCACGTGATGCCCACGTGATTCCCACGTGATGGCCACGTGATGCCCACGTGATGCCCACGTGATGGCCACGTGATTCCCACGTGATGCCCACGTGATTCCCACGTGATGCCCACGTGATGCCTACGTGATTCCCACGTGATTCCCACGTGATGCCACGTGATGCCCATGTGATGGCCACGTGATTCCCACGTGTTGCCCACGTGATTCCCACCTGATTCCCACGTGATTCCCACGTGATGGCCACGTGATTCCCATGTGATGCCCACGTGATGCCCACGTGATTCCCAAGTGATTCCCACGTGATGGCCACGTGATGCCCACGTAATTCCCACGTGATGCCCACGTGATTCCCACGTGATGGCCACGTGATTTCCATGTGATGCCCACGTGATGCCCACGTGATTCCCACGTGATGCCCACGTGATTCCCACGTGATGGCCACGTGATTCCCACGTGTTGCCCACGTGATTCCCACGTGATGCCGACGTGATTCCCACGTGATTCCCACGTGATGGCCACGTGATTCCCACGTGATGCCCACGTGTTGACCACGTGTTTGCCACGTGATTCCCACGTGATTCACAGGTGATGCCCACGTGATTCCCACGTGATTCCCACATGATGCCCACGTGATTCCCACGTGATGGCCACGTGATTCCCACGTGATTCCCACGTGATTTCCACGTGATTCCCACGTGATTCCCACGTGATGCATACGTGTTTCCCACGTGTTGCCCACGTGATGCCCACATGATTCCCAAGTGATTCCCACGTGTTGCCCACGTGATTCCCATGTGATTCCCACTGTTGCCCACGTGATTCCCACGTGATGCCCACGTGATTCCCATGTGTTGCCCACGTGATGCCCACGTGATGCCCACGTGATACCCTCGTGATTCCCCCGTGATTCCCACGTGATTCCCACGTGATGGCCACCTGATTCCCACGTGATTCCCACGTGTTGCCCACGTGATACCCACCTGATGCCCACATTATTCCCACGTGATTCCCACATGATGGCCACGTGATTCCCACGTGTTTCCCACGTGATTCCCACGTGATTCCCAAGTGATGGCCACGTGATTCTCACGTGATTCCCACGTGATTCCCACGTGATACCCACCTGATGCCCACATTATTCCCACGTGATTCCCACATGATGGCCAGGTGATTCCCACGTGTTGCCCACGTGATTCCCACGTGATTCCCACTTGATGCCCACGTGATTCCCACGTGACTCCCAAGTGATTCTCACGTGATTCCCACGTGATTCCCACGTGATTTCCACGTGTTGCCCACGTGATGCCCACGTGATTCCCATGTGATTCCAACGTGATGCCCACGTGATTCCCACGTGACTCCAAACTGATTCTCACGTGATGCCCACGTGAAGACCACGTGATGCCCACGTTACACCCACGTGATGCCCAAGTGATTCCAACGGGATCAGAGAAGCATAAAAGTGTAAAAATACGAGGAGCAAGAAAAGTGTGAAAAATCCCAGGAGGAGAAATAGGGGAGAAAAATATGAGGAGCGAAAAAAAAAAAAAACACAAAAATACGAGGAGTAGAAAAGTGGGGAAAATAAGTGGAGCCTCAAAAGTGTGAAAATACGAGGAGAAAGAAAATAGTGAAAAACACGAGGAGCAAGAAAAGGGAAGAAATATATGAGGAGCAAAAAACAAAAACAAAAACAAAAAATACGAGGAGCAGAAAAGTGTGAAAAATAAGAGGAGCATCAAACGTGTGAAAATACGAGGAGCAAGAAAAGTGTGAAAAACACGAGGAGCAAGAAAAGGGAAGAAACATACGAGGAGCAAAAAAAAAAAAAAACAGAAAAATACGAGGAGCAGAAAAGTGTGAAAAATAAGAGGAGCATGAAAAGTGTGAAAATACGAGGAGCAACAAATGTGTGAAAAACCTGAGGTTAAGAAAAAGGGGAGAAGAATACGAGGAGCAAGAAAAAAAAGCAAAATACAAAAACGAGGAGAACACAAGGGGCGAAAATCAGAGGAGGATCAACAGTATGCCACTACGAGGAGTAAGAGAAGTGTGAAAAAGCTGATGTGAAGAAACAGGGGAGAAAATACGAGGAGCAGGAAAAAAAAGCAAAATACAAAAACGAGGAGAACACAAGGGGCGAAAATCAGAGGAGGATCAACAGTATGCCACTACGAGGAGCAAGAGAAGTGTGAAAAACCCGAGGCGAAGAAACAGCAGAGAAGAATACGAGGAGCAAGAAAAAAAAGCAAAATACAAAAACGAGGAGAACACAAGGGGCGAAAATCAGAGGAGGATCAAAAGTGTGGCACTAGCTGGAGTAAGAGAAGTGTAAAAAACCCGAGGTGAAGAAACAGGGGAGAAGATTACGAGGAGCAAGAAAAAAAAAGCAAAATACAAAAACGAGGAGAACACAAGGGGCGAAAATCAGAGGAGGATCAACAGTATGCCACTACGAGGAGTAAGAGAAGTGTGAAAAAGCTGATGTGAAGAAACAGGGGAGAAAATACGAGGAGCAGGAAAAAAAAGCAAAATACAAAAACGAGGAGAACACAAGGGGCGAAAATCAGAGGAGGATCAACAGTATGCCACTACGAGGAGCAAGAGAAGTGTGAAAAACCCGAGGCGAAGAAACAGGGGAGAAGAATACGAGGAGCAAGAAAAAAAAGCAAAATACAAAAACGAGGAGAACACAAGGGGCGAAAATCAGAGGAGGATCAAAAGTGTGGCACTACGTGGAGTAAGAGAAGTGTGAAAAACCCGAGGCGAAGAAACAGGGGAGAAGAATACGAGGAGCAAGAAAAAAAAAGCAAAATACAAAAACGAGGAGAACACAAGGGGCGAAAATCAGAGGAGGATCAAAAGTGTGGCCCTACAAGGAGCAAGAGCAGTGTGAAAATCCTGATGTGAAGAAACAGGGGAGAAGAATACAAGGAGCAAGAAAAAAAAGCAAAATACATAAACGAGGAGAACACAAGGGGCGAAAATCAGAGGAGGATCAACAATATGCCACTACGAGGAGCAAGAGAAGTGTGAAAAACCCAAGGCGAAAAAACAGGGGAGAAGAATACGAGGAGCAAGAAAAAAAAAGCAAAAAACAAAAACGAGGAGAACACAAGGGGCGAAGAGCAGAGGAGGATCAACGTGTAGCACTACGAGGAGCAAGAGAAGTGTGAAAAACCCGAGTTGAAGAAACAGGGGAGAAGAATACGAGGAGAAAGAAAATAAAAGCAAAATACAATATCGAGGAGAACACAAGGGGCGAAAATCAGAGGAGGATCAACAGTATGCCACTATGAGGAGCAAGAGAAGAGTGAAAAACCCGAGGTGAAGAAACAGGAGAGAAGAATACGAGGAGCAAGAAAAAAAAAGCAAAATACAAAAACGAAGAGAACACAAGGGGCGAAAATCAGAGGAGGATCAACAGTGTGGCACTACAAGGAGCAAGAGCAGTGTGAAAAACCCGAGGCGAAGAAACAGAGGAGAAGAATACGGGGAGCAAGAAAAAAAAAGCAAAATACAAAAACGAGGAGCAGACAAGTGGGGAAAATCAGAGGAGAATCAAATGTATGCCAATACGAGGAGCAAGAGCAGTGTGAAAAACCCGAGTTGAAGAAACAGGGGAGAAGAATACGAGGAGCAAGAAAGAAAAAGCAAAAGACAAGAACGAGGAGCAGACAAGGGTTGGAAATCATAGGAGAATCAACAGTATGCAACTACGAGGAGCAAGAGCATTGTGAAAAACCCGAGGCGAAGATTCCCACGTGATTCCCAAGTGATTCTCACGTGATGCCCACATGATTCCCACGTAATTCCCACGTGATTCCCACGTGATGCCCACCTGATGCCCACGTGATGCCCACGTGTTGCCCACGTGATGCCCACGTGATTCCCACGTGTTGCCCACGTGATTCCCACGTGATGGCCACGTGATGCCCACGTGATTCTCACGTGATGGCCACGTGATTCCCACGTGATGCCCACGTGATTCCCACGTGATTCCCACGTGATGCCCACGTGATGGCCACTTGATGCCCACGTGATTCCCACGTGATTCCCACGTGATTCCAACGTGATTCCCACGTGATGCCCACGTGATTCCCACGTGATTCCCACGTGATGCCCAAGTGATGCCCACGTGATTCCCACGTGATGGCCACGTGATTCCCACGTGATTCCCACGTGTTGCCCACGTGATTCCCACGTGATTCCCACGTGATGCCCACGTGATGCCCACGTGATTCCCACGTGATGGCCACGTGATGCCCACGTGATTCCCACGTGATGGCCACGTGATGCCCACGTGATGCCCACGTGATGGCCACGTGATTCCCACGTGATGCCGACGTGATTCCCACGTGATTCCCACGTGATGGCCACGTGATTCCCACGTGATGCCCACGTGTTGACCACGTGTTTGCCACGTGATTCCCACGTGATTCACAGGTGATGCCCACGTGATTCCCACGTGATTCCCACATGATGCCCACGTGATTCCCACGTGATGGCCACGTGATTCCCACGTGATTCCCACGTGATTTCCACGTGATTCCCACGTGATTCCCACGTGATGCATACGTGTTTCCCACGTGTTGCCCACGTGATGCCCACATGATTCCCAAGTGATTCCCACGTGTTGCCCACGTGATTCCCATGTGATTCCCACTGTTGCCCACGTGATTCCCACGTGATGCCCACGTGATTCCCATGTGTTGCCCACGTGATGCCCACGTGATGCCCACGTGATACCCTCGTGATTCCCCCGTGATTCCCACGTGATTCCCACGTGATGGCCACCTGATTCCCACGTGATTCCCACGTGTTGCCCACGTGATACCCACCTGATGCCCACATTATTCCCACGTGATTCCCACATGATGGCCACGTGATTCCCACGTGTTTCCCACGTGATTCCCACGTGATTCCCAAGTGATGGCCACGTGATTCTCACGTGATTCCCACGTGATTCCCACGTGATACCCACCTGATGCCCACATTATTCCCACGTGATTCCCACATGATGGCCAGGTGATTCCCACGTGTTGCCCACGTGATTCCCACGTGATTCCCACTTGATGCCCACGTGATTCCCACGTGACTCCCAAGTGATTCTCACGTGATTCCCACGTGATTCCCACGTGATTTCCACGTGTTGCCCACGTGATGCCCACGTGATTCCCATGTGATTCCAACGTGATGCCCACGTGATTCCCACGTGACTCCAAACTGATTCTCACGTGATGCCCACGTGAAGACCACGTGATGCCCACGTTACACCCACGTGATGCCCAAGTGATTCCAACGGGATCAGAGAAGCATAAAAGTGTAAAAATACGAGGAGCAAGAAAAGTGTGAAAAATCCCAGGAGGAGAAATAGGGGAGAAAAATATGAGGAGCGAAAAAAAAAAAAAACACAAAAATACGAGGAGTAGAAAAGTGGGGAAAATAAGTGGAGCCTCAAAAGTGTGAAAATACGAGGAGAAAGAAAATAGTGAAAAACACGAGGAGCAAGAAAAGGGAAGAAATATATGAGGAGCAAAAAACAAAAACAAAAACAAAAAATACGAGGAGCAGAAAAGTGTGAAAAATAAGAGGAGCATCAAACGTGTGAAAATACGAGGAGCAAGAAAAGTGTGAAAAACACGAGGAGCAAGAAAAGGGAAGAAACATACGAGGAGCAAAAAAAAAAAAAACAGAAAAATACGAGGAGCAGAAAAGTGTGAAAAATAAGAGGAGCATGAAAAGTGTGAAAATACGAGGAGCAACAAATGTGTGAAAAACCTGAGGTTAAGAAAAAGGGGAGAAGAATACGAGGAGCAAGAAAAAAAAGCAAAACACAAAAACGAGGAGAACACAAGGGGCGAAAATCAGAGGAGGATCAACAGTATGCCACTACGAGGAGTAAGAGAAGTGTGAAAAAGCTGATGTGAAGAAACAGGGGAGAAAATACGAGGAGCAGGAAAAAAAAGCAAAATACAAAAACGAGGAGAACACAAGGGGCGAAAATCAGAGGAGGATCAACAGTATGCCACTACGAGGAGCAAGAGAAGTGTGAAAAACCCGAGGCGAAGAAACAGCAGAGAAGAATACGAGGAGCAAGAAAAAAAAGCAAAATACAAAAACGAGGAGAACACAAGGGGCGAAAATCAGAGGAGGATCAAAAGTGTGGCACTAGCTGGAGTAAGAGAAGTGTGAAAAACGCGAGGTGAAGAAACAGGGGAGAAGATTACGAGGAGCAAGAAAAAAAAAGCAAAATACAAAAACGAGGAGAACACAAGGGGCGAAAATCAGAGGAGGATCAAAAGTGTGGCACTAGGTGGAGTAAGAGAAGTGTGAAAAACCCGAGGCGAAGAAACAGGGGAGAAGAATACGAGGAGCAAGGAAAAAAAAGCAAAATACAAAAACGAGGAGAACACAAGGGGTGAAAATCAGAGGAGGATCAACAGTATGCCACTACGAGGAGCAAGAGAAGTGTGAAAAACCCGAGGCGAAAAAACAGGGGAGAAGAATACGAGGAGCAAGAAAAAAAAGCAAAATACAAAAACGAGGAGAACACAAGGGGCGAAAATCAGAGGAGGATCAAAAGTGTGGCACTAGTTGGAGTAAGAGAAGTGTGAAAAACCCGAGGCGAAGAAACAGGGGAGAAAAATACGAGGAGCAAGAAAAAAAAAGCAAAATACAAAAATGAGTAGAACACAAGGGGCGAAAATCAGAGGAGGATCAACAGTATGCCACTACGAGGAGTAAGAGAAGTGTGAAAAAGCTGATGTGAAGAAACAGGGAAGAAAATACGAGGAGCAGGAAAAAAAAGCAAAATACAAAAACGAGGAGAACACAAGGGGCGAAAATCAGAGGAGGATCAACAGTATGCCACTACGAGGAGCAAGAGAAGTGTGAAAAACCCAAGGCGAAAAAACAGGGGAGAAGAATACGAGGAGCAAGAAAAAAAAAGCAAAATACAAAAACGAGGAGAACACAAGGGGCGAAGATCAGAGGAGGATCAACGTGTAGCACTACGAGGAGCAAGAGAAGTGTGAAAAACCCGAGTCGAAGAAACAGGGGAGAAGAATACGAGGAGAAAGAAAATAAAAGCAAAATACAATATCGAGGAGAACACAAGGGGCGAAAATCAGAGGAGGATCAACAGTATGCCACTATGAGGAGCAAGAGAAGAGTGAAAAACCCGAGGTGAAGAAACAGGAGAGAAGAATACGAGGAGCAAGAAAAAAAAAGCAAAATACAAAAACGAAGAGAACACAAGGGGCGAAAATCAGAGGAGGATCAACAGTGTGGCACTACAAGGAGCAAGAGCAGTGTGAAAAACCCGAGGCGAAGAAACAGAGGAGAAGAATACGGGGAGCAAGAAAAAAAAAGCAAAATACAAAAACGAGGAGCAGACAAGTGGGGAAAATCAGAGGAGAATCAAATGTATGCCAATACGAGGAGCAAGAGCAGTGTGAAAAACCCGAGTTGAAGAAACAGGGGAGAAGAATACGAGGAGCAAGAAAGAAAAAGCAAAAGACAAGAACGAGGAGCAGACAAGGGTTGGAAATCATAGGAGAATCAACAGTATGCAACTACGAGGAGCAAGAGCATTGTGAAAAACCCGAGGCGAAGATTCCCACGTGATTCCCAAGTGATTCTCACGAGATGCCCACATGATTCCCACGTAATTCCCACGTGATTCCCACGTGATGCCCACCTGATGCCCACGTGATGCCCACGTGTTGCCCACGTGATGCCCACGTGATTCCCACGTGTTGCCCACGTGATTCCCACGTGATTCCCACGTGATGGCCACGTGATGCCCACGTGATTCTCACGTGATGGCCACGTGATTCCCACGTGATGCCCACGTGATTCCCACGTGATTCCCACGTGATGCCCACGTGATGGCCACTTGATGCCCACGTGATTCCCACGTGATTCCCACGTGATTCCCACGTGATTCCAACGTGATTCCCACGTGATGCCCACGTGATTCCCACGTGATTCCCACGTGATGCCCAAGTGATGCCCACGTGATTCCCACGTGATGGCCACGTGATTCCCACGTGATTCCCACGTGTTGCCCACGTGATTCCCACGTGATTCCCACGTGATGCCCACGTGATGCCCACGTGATTCCCACGTGATGGCCACGTGATGCCCACGTGATTCCCACGTGATGGCCACGTGATGCCCACGTGATGCCCACGTGATGGCCACGTGATGCCCACGTGATGCCCACGTGATTCCCACGTGATGCCCACGTGATGCCTACGTGATTCCCACGTGATTCCCACGTGATGCCACGTGATGCCCATGTGATGGCCACGTGATTCCCACGTGTTGCCCACGTGATTCCCACCTGATTCCCACGTGATTCCCACGTGATGGCCACGTGATTCCCATGTGATGCCCACGTGATGCCCACGTGATTCCCAAGTGATTCCCACGTGATGGCCACGTGATGCCCACGTAATTCCCACGTGATGCCCACGTGATTCCCACGTGATGGCCACGTGATTTCCACGTGATGCCCACGTGATGCCCACGTGATTCCCACGTGATGCCCACGTGATTCCCACGTGATGGCCACGTGATTCCCACGTGTTGCCCACGTGATTCCCACGTGATGCCGACGTGATTCCCACGTGATTCCCACGTGATGGCCACGTGATTCCCACGTGATGCCCACGTGTTGACCACGTGTTTGCCACGTGATTCCCACGTGATTCACAGGTGATGCCCACGTGATTCCCACGTGATTCCCACATGATGCCCACGTGATTCCCACGTGATGGCCACGTGATTCCCACGTGATTCCCACGTGATTTCCACGTGATTCCCACGTGATTCCCACGTGATGCATACGTGTTTCCCACGTGTTGCCCACGTGATGCCCACATGATTCCCAAGTGATTCCCACGTGTTGCCCACGTGATTCCCATGTGATTCCCACTGTTGCCCACGTGATTCCCACGTGATGCCCACGTGATTCCCATGTGTTGCCCACGTGATGCCCACGTGATGCCCACGTGATACCCTCGTGATTCCCCCGTGATTCCCACGTGATTCCCACGTGATGGCCACCTGATTCCCACGTGATTCCCACGTGTTGCCCACGTGATACCCACCTGATGCCCACATTATTCCCACGTGATTCCCACATGATGGCCACGTGATTCCCACGTGTTTCCCACGTGATTCCCACGTGATTCCCAAGTGATGGCCACGTGATTCTCACGTGATTCCCACGTGATTCCCACGTGATACCCACCTGATGCCCACATTATTCCCACGTGATTCCCACATGATGGCCAGGTGATTCCCACGTGTTGCCCACGTGATTCCCACGTGATTCCCACTTGATGCCCACGTGATTCCCACGTGACTCCCAAGTGATTCTCACGTGATTCCCACGTGATTCCCACGTGATTTCCACGTGTTGCCCACGTGATGCCCACGTGATTCCCATGTGATTCCAACGTGATGCCCACGTGATTCCCACGTGACTCCAAACTGATTCTCACGTGATGCCCACGTGAAGACCACGTGATGCCCACGTTACACCCACGTGATGCCCAAGTGATTCCAACGGGATCAGAGAAGCATAAAAGTGTAAAAATACGAGGAGCAAGAAAAGTGTGAAAAATCCCAGGAGGAGAAATAGGGGAGAAAAATATGAGGAGCGAAAAAAAAAAAAAACACAAAAATACGAGGAGTAGAAAAGTGGGGAAAATAAGTGGAGCCTCAAAAGTGTGAAAATACGAGGAGAAAGAAAATAGTGAAAAACACGAGGAGCAAGAAAAGGGAAGAAATATATGAGGAGCAAAAAACAAAAACAAAAACAAAAAATACGAGGAGCAGAAAAGTGTGAAAAATAAGAGGAGCATCAAACGTGTGAAAATACGAGGAGCAAGAAAAGTGTGAAAAACACGAGGAGCAAGAAAAGGGAAGAAACATACGAGGAGCAAAAAAAAAAAAAAAACAGAAAAATACGAGGAGCAGAAAAGTGTGAAAAATAAGAGGAGCATGAAAAGTGTGAAAATACGAGGAGCAACAAATGTGTGAAAAACCTGAGGTTAAGAAAAAGGGGAGAAGAATACGAGGAGCAAGAAAAAAAAGCAAAATACAAAAACGAGGAGAACACAAGGGGCGAAAATCAGAGGAGGATCAACAGTATGCCACTACGAGGAGTAAGAGAAGTGTGAAAAAGCTGATGTGAAGAAACAGGGGAGAAAATACGAGGAGCAGGAAAAAAAAGCAAAATACAAAAACGAGGAGAACACAAGGGGCGAAAATCAGAGGAGGATCAACAGTATGCCACTACGAGGAGCAAGAGAAGTGTGAAAAACCCGAGGCGAAGAAACAGCAGAGAAGAATACGAGGAGCAAGAAAAAAAAGCAAAATACAAAAACGAGGAGAACACAAGGGGCGAAAATCAGAGGAGGATCAAAAGTGTGGCACTAGCTGGAGTAAGAGAAGTGTGAAAAACCCGAGGTGAAGAAACAGGGGAGAAGATTACGAGGAGCAAGAAAAAAAAAGCAAAATACAAAAACGAGGAGAACACAAGGGGCGAAAATCAGAGGAGGATCAACAGTATGCCACTACGAGGAGTAAGAGAAGTGTGAAAAAGCTGATGTGAAGAAACAGGGGAGAAAATACGAGGAGCAGGAAAAAAAAGCAAAATACAAAAACGAGGAGAACACAAGGGGCGAAAATCAGAGGAGGATCAACAGTATGCCACTACGAGGAGCAAGAGAAGTGTGAAAAACCCGAGGCGAAGAAACAGGGGAGAAGAATACGAGGAGCAAGAAAAAAAAGCAAAATACAAAA
Organism: Cervus elaphus; assembly: GCF_910594005.1. Lineage (NCBI taxonomy): Eukaryota > Metazoa > Chordata > Mammalia > Artiodactyla > Cervidae > Cervus > Cervus elaphus. The sequence goes on from NC_057836.1 coordinate 84,408,704, forward strand.
ACGAGGAGAACACAAGGGGCGAAAATCAGAGGAGGATCAAAAGTGTGGCACTACGTGGAGTAAGAGAAGTGTGAAAAACCCGAGGCGAAGAAACAGGGGAGAAGAATACGAGGAGCAAGAAAAAAAAAGCAAAATACAAAAACGAGGAGAACACAAGGGGCGAAAATCAGAGGAGGATCAAAAGTGTGGCCCTACAAGGAGCAAGAGCAGTGTGAAAATCCTGATGTGAAGAAACAGGGGAGAAGAATACAAGGAGCAAGAAAAAAAAGCAAAATACATAAACGAGGAGAACACAAGGGGCGAAAATCAGAGGAGGATCAACAATATGCCACTACGAGGAGCAAGAGAAGTGTGAAAAACCCAAGGCGAAAAAACAGGGGAGAAGAATACGAGGAGCAAGAAAAAAAAAGCAAAATACAAAAACGAGGAAAACACAAGGGGCGAAGATCAGAGGAGGATCAACGTGTAGCACTACGAGGAGCAAGAGAAGTGTGAAAAACCCGAGTCGAAGAAACAGGGGAGAAGAATACGAGGAGAAAGAAAATAAAAGCAAAATACAATATCGAGGAGAACACAAGGGGCGAAAATCAGAGGAGGATCAACAGTATGCCACTATGAGGAGCAAGAGAAGAGTGAAAAACCCGAGGTGAAGAAACAGGAGAGAAGAATACGAGGAGCAAGAAAAAAAAAGCAAAATACAAAAACGAAGAGAACACAAGGGGCGAAAATCAGAGGAGGATCAAGAGTGTGGCACTACAAGGAGCAAGAGCAGTGTGAAAAACCCGAGGCGAAGAAACAGAGGAGAAGAATACGGGGAGCAAGAAAAAAAAAGCAAAATACAAAAACGAGGAGCAGACAAGTGGGGAAAATCAGAGGAGAATCAAATGTATGCCAATACGAGGAGCAAGAGCAGTGTGAAAAACCCGAGTTGAAGAAACAGGGGAGAAGAATACGAGGAGCAAGAAAGAAAAAGCAAAAGACAAGAACGAGGAGCAGACAAGGGTTGGAAATCATAGGAGAATCAACAGTATGCAACTACGAGGAGCAAGAGCATTGTGAAAAACCCGAGGCGAAGATTCCCACGTGATTCCCAAGTGATTCTCACGTGATGCCCACATGATTCCCACGTAATTCCCACGTGATTCCCACGTGATGCCCACCTGATGCCCACGTGATGCCCACGTGTTGCCCACGTGATGCCCACGTGATTCCCACGTGTTGCCCACGTGATTCCCACGTGATGGCCACGTGATGCCCACGTGATTCTCACGTGATGGCCACGTGATTCCCACGTGATGCCCACGTGATTCCCACGTGATTCCCACGTGATGCCCACGTGATGGCCACTTGATGCCCACGTGATTCCCACGTTATTCCCACGTGATTCCAACGTGATTCCCACGTGATGCCCACGTGATTCCCACGTGATTCCCACGTGATGCCCAAGTGATGCCCACGTGATTCCCACGTGATGGCCACGTGATTCCCACGTGATTCCCACGTGTTGCCCACGTGATTCCCACGTGATTCCCACGTGATGCCCACGTGATGCCCACGTGATTCCCACGTGATGGCCACGTGATGCCCACGTGATTCCCACGTGATGGCCACGTGATGCCCACGTGATGCCCACGTGATGGCCACGTGATTCCCACGTGATGCCCACGTGATTCCCACGTGATGCCCACGTGATGCCTACGTGATTCCCACGTGATTCCCACGTGATGCCACGTGATGCCCATGTGATGGCCACGTGATTCCCACGTGTTGCCCACGTGATTCCCACCTGATTCCCACGTGATTCCCACGTGATGGCCACGTGATTCCCATGTGATGCCCACGTGATGCCCACGTGATTCCCAAGTGATTCCCACGTGATGGCCACGTGATGCCCACGTAATTCCCACGTGATGCCCACGTCATTCCCACGTGATTCCCACGTGATTCCCACATGTTGCCAACGTGATTCTCACGTGATTCCCACGTGATGGCCACGTGTTTCCCACGTTTTGCCCACGTGATGCCCACGTGTTTCCCACATATTGCCCACATGATTCCCACTTGATTCCCACGTGATTCTCACGTGATGCCCACGTGATTCCCACGTGATTCCCACGTGATGGCCACGTGATTTCCACGTGATGCCCACGTGATGCCCACGTGATTCCCACGTGATGCCCACGTGATTCCCACGTGATGGCCACGTGATTCCCACGTGTTGCCCACGTGATTCCCACGTGATGCCGACGTGATTCCCACGTGATTCCCACGTGATGGCCACGTGATTCCCACGTGATGCCCACGTGTTGACCACGTGTTTGCCACGTGATTCCCACGTGATTCACAGGTGATGCCCACGTGATTCCCACGTGATTCCCACATGATGCCCACGTGATTCCCACGTGATGGCCACGTGATTCCCACGTGATTCCCACGTGATTTCCACGTGATTCCCACGTGATTCCCACGTGATGCATACGTGTTTCCCACGTGTTGCCCACGTGATGCCCACATGATTCCCAAGTGATTCCCACGTGTTGCCCACGTGATTCCCATGTGATTCCCACTGTTGCCCACGTGATTCCCACGTGATGCCCACGTGATTCCCATGTGTTGCCCACGTGATGCCCACGTGATGCCCATGTGATACCCTCGTGATTCCCCCGTGATTCCCACGTGATTCCCACGTGATGGCCACCTGATTCCCACGTGATTCCCACGTGTTGCCCACGTGATACCCACCTGATGCCCACATTATTCCCACGTGATTCCCACATGATGGCCACGTGATTCCCACGTGTTTCCCACGTGATTCCCACGTGATTCCCAAGTGATGGCCACGTGATTCTCACGTGATTCCCACGTGATTCCCACGTGATACCCACCTGATGCCCACATTATTCCCACGTGATTCCCACATGATGGCCAGGTGATTCCCACGTGTTGCCCACGTGATTCCCACGTGATTCCCACTTGATGCCCACGTGATTCCCACGTGACTCCCAAGTGATTCTCACGTGATTCCCACGTGATTCCCACGTGATTCCCACGTGATTTCCACGTGTTGCCCACGTGATGCCCACGTGATTCCCATGTGATTCCCACGTGATGCCCACGTGATTCCCACGTGACTCCAAACTGATTCTCACGTGATGCCCACGTGAAGACCACGTGATGCCCACGTTACACCCACGTGATGCCCAAGTGATTCCAACGGGATCAGAGAAGCATAAAAGTGTAAAAATACGAGGAGCAAGAAAAGTGTGAAAAATCCCAGGAGGAGAAATAGGGGAGAAAAATATGAGGAGCGAAAAAAAAAAAAAACACAAAAATACGAGGAGTAGAAAAGTGGGGAAAATAAGTGGAGCCTCAAAAGTGTGAAAATACGAGGAGAAAGAAAATAGTGAAAAACACGAGGAGCAAGAAAAGGGAAGAAATATATGAGGAGCAAAAAACAAAAACAAAAACAAAAAGTACGAGGAGCAGAAAAGTGTGAAAAATAAGAGGAGCATCAAACGTGTGAAAATACGAGGAGCAAGAAAAGTGTGAAAAACACGAGGAGCAAGAAAAGGGAAGAAACATACGAGGAGCAAAAAAAAAAAAAAACAGAAAAATACGAGGAGCAGAAAAGTGTGAAAAATAAGAGGAGCATGAAAAGTGTGAAAATACGAGGAGCAACAAATGTGTGAAAAACCTGAGGTTAAGAAAAAGGGGAGAAGAATACGAGGAGCAAGAAAAAAAAGCAAAATACAAAAACGAGGAGAACACAAGGGGCGAAAATCAGAGGAGGATCAACAGTATGCCACTACGAGGAGTAAGAGAAGTGTGAAAAAGCTGATGTGAAGAAACAGGGGAGAAAATACGAGGAGCAGGAAAAAAAAGCAAAATACAAAAACGAGGAGAACACAAGGGGCGAAAATCAGAGGAGGATCAACAGTATGCCACTACGAGGAGCAAGAGAAGTGTGAAAAACCCGAGGCGAAGAAACAGCAGAGAAGAATACGAGGAGCAAGAAAAAAAAGCAAAATACAAAAACGAGGAGAACACAAGGGGCGAAAATCAGAGGAGGATCAAAAGTGTGGCACTAGCTGGAGTAAGAGAAGTGTGAAAAACGCGAGGTGAAGAAACAGGGGAGAAGATTACGAGGAGCAAGAAAAAAAAAGCAAAATACAAAAACGAGGAGAACACAAGGGGCGAAAATCAGAGGAGGATCAAAAGTGTGGCACTAGGTGGAGTAAGAGAAGTGTGAAAAACCCGAGGCGAAGAAACAGGGGAGAAGAATACGAGGAGCAAGGAAAAAAAAGCAAAATACAAACACGAGGAGAACACAAGGGGCGAAAATCAGAGGAGGATCAACAGTATGCCACTACGAGGAGTAAGACAAGTGTGAAAAAGCTGCTGTGAAGAAACAGGGGAGAAGAATACGAGGAGCAAGAAAAAAAAAGCAAAATACAAAAACGAGGAGAACACAAGGGGCGAAAATCAAAGGAGGATCAACAGTATGCCACTACGAGGAGCAAGAGAAGTGTGAAAAACCCGAGGCAAAGAAACAGGGGAGAAGAATACGAGGAGCAAGAAAAAAAAGCAAAATACAAAAACGAGGAGAACACAAGGGGCGAAAATCAGAGGAGGATCAAAAGTGTGGCACTAGGTGGAGTAAGAGAAGTGTGAAAAACCCTAGGCGAAGAAACAGGGGAGAAGAATACGAGGAGCAAGGAAAAAAAAGCAAAATACAAAAACGAGGAGAACACAAGGGGCGAAAATCAGAGGAGGATCAACAGTATGCCACTACGAGGAGCAAGAGAAGTGTGAAAAACCCGAGGCGAAGAAACAGGGGAGAAGAATACGAGGAGCAAGAAAAAAAAGCAAAATACAAAAACGAGGAGAACACAAGGGGCGAAAATCAGAGGAGGATCAAAAGTGTGGCACTAGGTGGAGTAAGAGAAGTGTGAAAAACCCGAGGCGAAGAAACAGGGGAGAAAAATACGAGGAGCAAGAAAAAAAAAGCAAAATACAAAAATGAGTAGAACACAAGGGGCGAAAATCAGAGGAGGATCAACAGTATGCCACTACGAGGAGTAAGAGAAGTGTGAAAAAGCTGATGTGAAGAAACAGGGAAGAAAATACGAGGAGCAGGAAAAAAAAGCAAAATACAAAAACGAGGAGAACACAAGGGGCGAAAATCAGAGGAGGATCAACAGTATGCCACTACGAGGAGCAAGAGAAGTGTGAAAAACCCAAGGCGAAAAAACAGGGGAGAAGAATACGAGGAGCAAGAAAAAAAAAGCAAAATACAAAAACGAGGAGAACACAAGGGGCGAAGATCAGAGGAGGATCAACGTGTAGCACTACGAGGAGCAAGAGAAGTGTGAAAAACCCGAGTCGAAGAAACAGGGGAGAAGAATACGAGGAGAAAGAAAATAAAAGCAAAATACAATATCGAGGAGAACACAAGGGGCGAAAATCAGAGGAGGATCAACAGTATGCCACTATGAGGAGCAAGAGAAGAGTGAAAAACCCGAGGTGAAGAAACAGGAGAGAAGAATACGAGGAGCAAGAAAAAAAAAGCAAAATACAAAAACGAAGAGAACACAAGGGGCGAAAATCAGAGGAGGATCAACAGTGTGGCACTACAAGGAGCAAGAGCAGTGTGAAAAACCCGAGGCGAAGAAACAGAGGAGAAGAATACGGGGAGCAAGAAAAAAAAAGCAAAATACAAAAACGAGGAGCAGACAAGTGGGGAAAATCAGAGGAGAATCAAATGTATGCCAATACGAGGAGCAAGAGCAGTGTGAAAAACCCGAGTTGAAGAAACAGGGGAGAAGAATACGAGGAGCAAGAAAGAAAAAGCAAAAGACAAGAACGAGGAGCAGACAAGGGTTGGAAATCATAGGAGAATCAACAGTATGCAACTACGAGGAGCAAGAGCATTGTGAAAAACCCGAGGCGAAGATTCCCACGTGATTCCCAAGTGATTCTCACGTGATGCCCACATGATTCCCACGTAATTCCCACGTGATTCCCACGTGATGCCCACCTGATGCCCACGTGATGCCCACGTGTTGCCCACGTGATGCCCACGTGATTCCCACGTGTTGCCCACGTGATTCCCACGTGATTCCCACGTGAAGGCCACGTGATGCCCACGTGATTCTCACGTGATGGCCACGTGATTCCCACGTGATGCCCACGTGATTCCCACGTGATTCCCACGTGATGCCCACGTGATGGCCACTTGATGCCCACGTGATTCCCACGTGATTCCCACGTGATTCCAACGTGATTCCCACGTGATGCCCACGTGATTCCCACGTGATTCCCACGTGATTCCCAAGTGATGCCCACGTGATGGCCACGTGATTCCCACGTGATTCCCACGTGTTGCCCACGTGATTCCCACGTGATTCCCACGTGATGCCCACGTGATGCCCACGTGATTCCCACGTGATGGCCACGTGATGCCCACGTGATTCCCACGTGATGGCCACGTGATGCCCACGTGATGCCCACGTGATGGCCACGTGATTCCCACGTGATGCCCACGTGATTCCCACGTGATGCCCACGTGATGCCTACGTGATTCCCACGTGATTCCCACGTGATGCCACGTGATGCCCATGTGATGGCCACGTGATTCCCACGTGTTGCCCACGTGATTCCCACCTGATTCCCACGTGATTCCCACGTGATGGCCACGTGATTCCCATGTGATGCCCACGTGATGCCCACGTGATTCCCAAGTGATTCCCACGTGATGGCCACGTGATGCCCACGTAATTCCCACGTGATGCCCACGTGATTCCCACGTGATGGCCACGTGATTTCCACGTGATGCCCACGTGATGCCCACGTGATTCCCACGTGATGCCCACGTGATTCCCACGTGATGGCCACGTGATTCCCACGTGTTGCCCACGTGATTCCCACGTGATGCCGACGTGATTCCCACGTGATTCCCACGTGATGGCCACGTGATTCCCACGTGATGCCCACGTGTTGACCACGTGTTTGCCACGTGATTCCCACGTGATTCACAGGTGATGCCCACGTGATTCCCACGTGATTCCCACATGATGCCCACGTGATTCCCACGTGATGGCCACGTGATTCCCACGTGATTCCCACGTGATTTCCACGTGATTCCCACGTGATTCCCACGTGATGCATACGTGTTTCCCACGTGTTGCCCACGTGATGCCCACATGATTCCCAAGTGATTCCCACGTGTTGCCCACGTGATTCCCATGTGATTCCCACTGTTGCCCACGTGATTCCCACGTGATGCCCACGTGATTCCCATGTGTTGCCCACGTGATGCCCACGTGATGCCCACGTGATACCCTCGTGATTCCCCCGTGATTCCCACGTGATTCCCACGTGATGGCCACCTGATTCCCACGTGATTCCCACGTGTTGCCCACGTGATACCCACCTGATGCCCACATTATTCCCACGTGATTCCCACATGATGGCCACGTGATTCCCACGTGTTTCCCACGTGATTCCCACGTGATTCCCAAGTGATGGCCACGTGATTCTCACGTGATTCCCACGTGATTCCCACGTGATACCCACCTGATGCCCACATTATTCCCACGTGATTCCCACATGATGGCCAGGTGATTCCCACGTGTTGCCCACGTGATTCCCACTTGATGCCCACATGATTCCCACGTGACTCCCAAGTGATTCTCACGTGATTCCCACGTGATTCCCACGTGATTTCCACGTGTTGCCCACGTGATGCCCACGTGATTCCCATGTGATTCCAACGTGATGCCCACGTGATTCCCACGTGACTCCAAACTGATTCTCACGTGATGCCCACGTGAAGACCACGTGATGCCCACGTTACACCCACGTGATGCCCAAGTGATTCCAACGGGATCAGAGAAGCATAAAAGTGTAAAAATACGAGGAGCAAGAAAAGTGTGAAAAATCCCAGGAGGAGAAATAGGGGAGAAAAATATGAGGAGCGAAAAAAAAAAAAAACACAAAAATACGAGGAGTAGAAAAGTGGGGAAAATAAGTGGAGCCTCAAAAGTGTGAAAATACGAGGAGAAAGAAAATAGTGAAAAACACGAGGAGCAAGAAAAGGGAAGAAATATATGAGGAGCAAAAAACAAAAACAAAAACAAAAAATACGAGGAGCAGAAAAGTGTGAAAAATAAGAGGAGCATCAAACGTGTGAAAATACGAGGAGCAAGAAAAGTGTGAAAAACACGAGGAGCAAGAAAAGGGAAGAAACATACGAGGAGCAAAAAAAAAAAAAAAACAGAAAAATACGAGGAGCAGAAAAGTGTGAAAAATAAGAGGAGCATGAAAAGTGTGAAAATACGAGGAGCAACAAATGTGTGAAAAACCTGAGGTTAAGAAAAAGGGGAGAAGAATACGAGGAGCAAGAAAAAAAAGCAAAATACAAAAACGAGGAGAACACAAGGGGCGAAAATCAGAGGAGGATCAACAGTATGCCACTACGAGGAGTAAGAGAAGTGTGAAAAAGCTGATGTGAAGAAACAGGGGAGAAAATACGAGGAGCAGGAAAAAAAAGCAAAATACAAAAACGAGGAGAACACAAGGGGCGAAAATCAGAGGAGGATCAACAGTATGCCACTACGAGGACCAAGAGAAGTGTGAAAAACCCGAGGCGAAGAAACAGCAGAGAAGAATACGAGGAGCAAGAAAAAAAAGCAAAATACAAAAACGAGGAGAACACAAGGGGCGAAAATCAGAGGAGGATCAAAAGTGTGGCACTAGCTGGAGTAAGAGAAGTGTGAAAAACCCGAGGGGAAGAAACAGGGGAGAAGATTACGAGGAGCAAGAAAAAAAAAGCAAAATACAAAAACGAGGAGAACACAAGGGGCGAAAATCAGAGGAGGATCAAAAGTGTGGCACTAGGTGGAGTAAGAGAAGTGTGAAAAACCCGAGGCGAAGAAACAGGGGAGAAGAATACGAGGAGCAAGGAAAAAAAAGCAAAATACAAACACGAGGAGAACACAAGGGGCGAAAATCAGAGGAGGGTCAACAGTATGCCACTACGAGGAGTAAGACAAGTGTGAAAAAGCTGCTGTGAAGAAACAGGGGAGAAGAATACGAGGAGCAAGAAAAAAAAAGCAAAATACAAAAACGAGGAGAACACAAGGGGCGAAAATCAAAGGAGGATCAACAGTATGCCACTACGAGGAGCAAGAGAAGTGTGAAAAACCCGAGGCAAAGAAACAGGGGAGAAGAATACGAGGAGAAAGAAAAAAAAGCAAAATACAAAAACGAGGAGAACACAAGGGGCGAAAATCAGAGGAGGATCAAAAGAGTGGCACTAGGTGGAGTAAGAGAAGTGTGAAAAACCCTAGGCGAAGAAACAGGGGAGAAGAATACGAGGAGCAAGGAAAAAAAAGCAAAATACAAAAACGAGGAGAACACAAGGGGCGAAAATCAGAGGAGGATCAACAGTATGCCACTACGAGGAGCAAGAGAAGTGTGAAAAACCCGAGGCGAAGAAACAGGGGAGAAGAATACGAGGAGCAAGAAAAAAAAGCAAAATACAAAAACGAGGAGAACACAAGGGGCGAAAATCAGAGGAGGATCAAAAGTGTGGCACTAGCTGGAGTAAGAGAAGTGTGAAAAACCCGAGGCGAAGAAACAGGGGAGAAAAATACGAGGAGCAAGAAAAAAAAAGCAAAATACAAAAATGAGTAGAACACAAGGGGCGAAAATCAGAGGAGGATCAACAGTATGCCACTACGAGGAGTAAGAGAAGTGTGAAAAAGCTGATGTGAAGAAACAGGGAAGAAAATACGAGGAGCAGGAAAAAAAAGCAAAATACAAAAACGAGGAGAACACAAGGGGCGAAAATCAGAGGAGGATCAACAGTATGCCACTACGAGGAGCAAGAGAAGTGTGAAAAACCCGAGGCGAAGAAACAGCAGAGAAGAATACGAGGAGCAAGAAAAAAAAGCAAAATACAAAAACGAGGAGAACACAAGGGGCGAAAATCAGAGGAGGATCAAAAGTGTGGCACTAGCTGGAGTAAGAGAAGTGTGAAAAACCCGAGGTGAAGAAACAGGGGAGAAGATTACGAGGAGCAAGAAAAAAAAAGCAAAATACAAAAACGAGGAGAACACAAGGGGCGAAAATCAGAGGAGGATCAAAAGTGTGGCACTAGGTGGAGTAAGAGAAGTGTGAAAAACCCGAGGCGAAGAAACAGGGGAGAAGAATACGAGGAGCAAGGAAAAAAAAGCAAAATACAAAAACGAGGAGAACACAAGGGGCGAAAATCAGAGGAGGATCAACAGTATGCCACTACGAGGAGTAAGAGAAGTGTGAAAAAGCTGATGTGAAGAAACAGGGGAGAAGAATACGAGGAGCAAGAAAAAAAAAGCAAAATACAAAAACGAGGAGAACACAAGGGGCGAAAATCAGAGGAGGATCAACAGTATGCCACTACGAGGAGCAAGAGAAGTGTGAAAAACCCGAGGCAAAGAAACAGGGGAGAAGAATACGAGGAGCAAGAAAAAAAAGCAAAATACAAGAACGAGGAGAACACAAGGGGCGAAAATCAGAGGAGGATCAAAAGTGTGGCACTAGGTTGAGTAAGAGAAGTGTGAAAAAGCTGATGTGAAGAAACAGGGGAGAAGAATACGTGGAGCAAGAAAAAAAAAGCAAAATACAAAAATGAGGAGAACACAAGGGGCGAAAATCAGAGGAGGATCAAACGTGTGGCACTACGTGGTGTAAGAGAAGTCTGAAAAAGCTGATGTGAAGAAACAGGGGAGAAGAATACGAGGTGCAAGAAAAAAAAAGCAAAATACAAAAACGAGGAGAACACAAGGGGCGAAAATCAGAGGAGGATCAAAAGTGTGGCACTAGGTGGAGTAAGAGAAGTGTGAAAAACCCGAGGCGAAGAAACAGGGGAGAAGAATACGAGGAGCAAGAAAAAAAAAGCAAAATACAAAAACGAGGAGAACACCAGGGGCGAAAATCAGAGGAGGATCAATAGTGTGGCACAACAAGGAGCAAGAGCAGTGTGAAAATCCTGATGTGAAGAAACAGGGGAGAAGAATACGAGGAGCAAGAAAAAAAAAGCAAAATACAAAAACGAGGAGAACACAAGGGGCGAAAATCAGAGGAGGATCAAAAGTGTGGCCCTACAAGGAGCAAGAGCAGTGTGAAAATCCTGATGTGAAGAAACAGGGGAGAAGAATACAAGGAGCAAGAAAAAAAAGCAAAATACATAAACGAGGAGAACACAAGAGGCGAAAATCAGAGGAGGATCAACAATATGCCACTACGAGGAGCAAGAGAAGTGTGAAAAACCCAAGGCGAAGAAACAGGGGAGAAGAATACGAGGAGCAAGAAAAAAAAGCAAAATACAAAAATGAGTAGAACACAAGGGGCGAAAATCAGAGGAGGATCAACAGTATGCCACTACGAGGAGTAAGAGAAGTGTGAAAAAGCTGATGTGAAGAAACAGGGGAGAAAATACGAGGAGCAGGAAAAAAAAGCAAAATACAAAAACGAGGAGAACACAAGGGGCGAAAATCAGAGGAGGATCAACAGTATGCCACTACGAGGAGCAAGAGAAGTGTGAAAAACCCGAGGCGAAGAAACAGCAGAGAAGAATACGAGGAGCAAGAAAAAAAAGCAAAATACAAAAACGAGGAGAACACAAGGGGCGAAAATCAGAGGAGGATCAAAAGTGTGGCACTAGCTGGAGTAAGAGAAGTGTGAAAAACCCGAGGTGAAGAAACAGGGGAGAAGATTACGAGGAGCAAGGAAAAAAAAGCAAAATACAAAAACGAGGAGAACACAAGGGGCGAAAATCAGAGGAGGATCAACAGTATGCCACTACGAGGAGCAAGAGAAGTGTGAAAAATCCGAGGCGAAGAAACAGGGGAGAAGAAAACGAGGAGCAAGAAAAAAAAAGCAAAATACAAAAACGAGGAGAACACAAGGGGCGAAAATCAGAGGAGGATCAACAGTATGTCATTACGAGGAGTAAGAGAAGTGTGAAAAAGCTGATGTGAAGAAACAGGGGAGAAGAATACGAGGAGCAAGAAAAAAAAGCAAAATACAAAAACGAGGAGAACACAAGGGGCGAAAATCAGAGGAGGATCATCAGTATGTCATTACGAGGAGTAAGAGAAGTGTGAAAAAGCTGATGTGAAGAAACAGGGGAGAAGAATACGAGGAGCAAGAAAAAAAAAGCAAAATACAAAAACGAGGAGAACACAAGGGGCGAAAATCAGAGCAGGATCAAAAGTGTGGCACTACGTGGAGTAAGAGAAGTGTGAAAAACCCGAGGTGAAGAAACAGGGGAGAAGAATACGAGGAGCAAGAAAAAAAAAAGCAAAATACAAAAACGAGGAGAACACAAGGGGCGAAAATCAGAGGAGGATCTACCATATGCCACTACGAGAAGTAAGAGAAGTGTGAAAAAGCTGATGTGAAGAAACAGGGGAGAAGAATACGAGGAGCAAGAAAAAAAAAGCAAAAAAAAAAACGAGGAGAACACAAGGGGCGAAAATCAGAGGAGGATCAACAGTATGCCACTACGAGGAGCAAGAGAAGTGTGAAAAACCCGAGGCGAAGAAACAGGGGCGAAGAATACGAGGAGCAAGAAAAAAAAGCAAAATACAAAAACGAGGAGAACACAAGGGGCGAAAATCAGAGGAGGATCAACAGTATGCCACTACGAGGAGTAAGAGAAGTGGGAAAAAGCTGATGTGAAGAAACAGGGGAGAAGAATACGAGGAGCAAGAAAAAAAAGCAAAATACAAAAACGAGGAGAACACAAGGGGCGAAAATCAGAGGAGGATCAAAAGTGTGGCACTACGTGGAGTAAGAGAAGTGTGAAAAACCCGAGGCGAAGAAACAGGGGAGAAGAATACGAGGAGCAAGAAAAAAAAGCAAAATACAAAAACGAGGAGAACACAAGGGGCGAAAATCAGAGGAGGATCAAAAGTGTGGCACTAGGTGGAGTAAGAGAAGTGTGAAAAACCCGAGGTGAAGAAACAGGGGAGAAGAATACGAGGAGCAAGAAAAAAAAAGCAAAATACAAAAAAGAGGAGAACACAAGGGGCGAAAATCAGAGGAGGATCAAAAGTGTGGCACTAGGTGGAGTAACAGAAGTGTGAAAAACCCGAAGCGAAGAAACAGGGGAGAAGAATACGAGGAGCAAGAAAAAAAAAGCCTAATACAAAAACGAGGAGAACACAAGGGGCGAAAATCAGAGGAGGATCAGCAGTATGCCACTACGAGGAGTAAGAGAAGTGTGAAAAAGCTGATGTGAAGAAACAGGGGAGAAGAATACGGGGAGCAAGAAAATAAAAGCAAAATACAAAAACGAGGAGAACACAAGGGGCGAAAATCAGAGGAGGATCAACAGTATGCCACTACGAGGAGCAAGAGAAGTGTGAAAAACCCGAGGCAAAGAAACAGGGGAGAAGAATACGAGGAGCAAGAAAAAAAAAGCAAAATACAAAAACGAGGAGAACACAAGGGGCGAAAATCAGAGGAGGATCAAAAGTGTGGCACTACGTGGAGTAAGAGAAGTGTGAAAAACCCGAGGTGAAGAAACAGGGGAGAAGAATAGGAGGAGCAAGAAAAAAAAAGCAAAATACAAAAACGAGGAGAACACCAGGGGCGAAAATCAGAGGAGGATCAATAGTGTGGCACAACAAGGAGCAAGAGCAGTGTGAAAATCCTGATGTGAAGAAACAGGGGAGAAGAATACGAGGAGCAAGAAAAAAAAAGCAAAATACAAAAACGAGGAGAACACAAGGGGCGAAAATCAGAGGAGGATCAAAAGTGTGGCCCTACAAGGAGCAAGAGCAGTGTGAAAATCCTGATGTGAAGAAACAGGGGAGAAGAATACAAGGAGCAAGAAAAAAAAGCAAAATACATAAACGAGGAGAACACAAGGGGCGAAAATCAGAGGAGGATCAACAATATGCCACTACGAGGAGCAAGAGAAGTGTGAAAAACCCAAGGCGAAAAAACAGGGGAGAAGAATACGAGGAGCAAGAAAAAAAAAAGCAAAATACAAAAACGAGGAGAACACAAGGGGCGAAGATCAGAGGAGGATCAACGTGTAGCACTACGAGGAGCAAGAGAAGTGTGAAAAACCCGAGTCGAAGAAACAGGGGAGAAGAATACGAGGAGAAAGAAAATAAAAGCAAAATACAATATCGAGGAGAACACAAGGGGCGAAAATCAGAGGAGGATCAACAGTATGCCACTATGAGGAGCAAGAGAAGAGTGAAAAACCCGAGGTGAAGAAACAGGAGAGAAGAATACGAGGAGCAAGGAAAAAAAAGCAAAATACAAAAACGAAGAGAACACAAGGGGCGAAAATCAGAGGAGGATCAACAGTGTGGCACTACAAGGAGCAAGAGCAGTGTGAAAAACCCGAGGCGAAGAAACAGAGGAGAAGAATACGGGGAGCAAGAAAAAAAAAGCAAAATACAAAAACGAGGAGCAGACAAGTGGGGAAAATCAGAGGAGAATCAAATGTATGCCAATACGAGGAGCAAGAGCAGTGTGAAAAACCCGAGTTGAAGAAACAGGGGAGAAGAATACGAGGAGCAAGAAAGAAAAAGCAAAAGACAAGAACGAGGAGCAGACAAGGGTTGGAAATCATAGGAGAATCAACAGTATGCAACTACGAGGAGCAAGAGCATTGTGAAAAACCCGAGGCGAAGATTCCCACGTGATTCCCAAGTGATTCTCACGTGATGCCCACATGATTCCCACGTAATTCCCACGTGATTCCCACGTGATGCCCACCTGATGCCCACGTGATGCCCACGTGTTGCCCACGTGATGCCCACGTGATTCCCACGTGTTGCCCACGTGATTCCCACGTGATTCCCACGTGATGGCCACGTGATGCCCACGTGATTCTCACGTGATGGCCACGTGATTCCCACGTGATGCCCACGTGATTCCCACGTGATTCCCACGTGATGCCCACGTGATGGCCACTTGATGCCCACGTGATTCCCACGTGATTCCCACGTGATTCCAACGTGATTCCCACGTGATGCCCACGTGATTCCCACGTGATTCCCACGTGATGCCCAAGTGATGCCCACGTGATTCCCACGTGATGGCCACGTGATTCCCACGTGATTCCCACGTGTTGCCCACGTGATTCCCACGTGATTCCCACGTGATGCCCACGTGATGCCCACGTGATTCCCACGTGATGGCCACGTGATGCCCACGTGATTCCCACGTGATGGCCACGTGATGCCCACGTGATGCCCACGTGATGGCCACGTGATGCCCACGTGATGCCCACGTGATTCCCACGTGATGCCTACGTGATTCCCACGTGATTCCCACGTGATGCCACGTGATGCCCATGTGATGGCCACGTGATTCCCACGTGTTGCCCACGTGATTCCCACCTGATTCCCACGTGATTCCCACGTGATGGCCACGTGATTCCCATGTGATGCCCACGTGATGCCCACGTGATTCCCAAGTGATTCCCACGTGATGGCCACGTGATGCCCACGTAATTCCCACGTGATGCCCACGTCATTCCCACGTGATTCCCACGTGATTCCCACATGTTGCCAACGTGATTCTCACGTGATTCCCACATGATGGCCACGTGTTTCCCACGTGTTGCCCACGTGATGCCCACGTGTTTCCCACATATTGCCCACATGATTCCCACTTGATTCCCACGTGATTCCCACGTGATGCCCACGTGATTCCCACGTGATTCCCACGTGATGGCCACGTGATTTCCACGTGATGCCCACGTGATGCCCACGTGATTCCCACGTGATGCCCACGTGATTCCCACGTGATGGCCACGTGATTCCCACGTGTTGCCCACGTGATTCCCACGTGATGCCCACGTGATTCCCACGTGATTCCCACGTGATGGCCACGTGATTCCCACGTGATGCCCACGTGTTGACCACGTGTTTGCCACGTGATTCCCACGTGATTCACAGGTGATGCCCACGTGATTCCCACGTGATTCCCACATGATGCCCACGTGATTCCCACGTGATGGCCACGTGATTCCCACGTGATTCCCACGTGATTTCCACGTGATTCCCACGTGATTCCCACGTGATGCATACGTGTTTCCCACGTGTTGCCCACGTGATGCCCACGTGATTCCCAAGTGATTCCCACGTGTTGCCCACGTGATTCCCATGTGATTCCCACTGTTGCCCACGTGATTCCCACGTGATGCCCACGTGATTCCCATGTGTTGCCCACGTGATGCCCACGTGATACCCTCGTGATTCCCCCGTGATTCCCACGTGATTCCCACGTGATGGCCACCTGATTCCCACGTGATTCCCACGTGTTGCCCACGTGATACCCACCTGATGCCCACATTATTCCCACGTGATTCCCACATGATGGCCACGTGATTCCCACGTGTTTCCCACGTGATTCCCACGTGATTCCCAAGTGATGGCCACGTGATTCTCACGTGATTCCCACGTGATTCCCACGTGATACCCACCTGATGCCCACATTATTCCCACGTGATTCCCACATGATGGCCAGGTGATTCCCACGTGTTGCCCACGTGATTCCCACGTGATTCCCACTTGATGCCCACGTGATTCCCACGTGACTCCCAAGTGATTCTCACGTGATTCCCACGTGATTCCCACGTGATTTCCACGTGTTGCCCACGTGATGCCCACGTGATTCCCATGTGATTCCAACGTGATGCCCACGTGATTCCCACGTGACTCCAAACTGATTCTCACGTGATGCCCACGTGAAGACCACGTGATGCCCACGTTACACCCACGTGATGCCCAAGTGATTCCAACGGGATCAGAGAAGCATAAAAGTGTAAAAATACGAGGAGCAAGAAAAGTGTGAAAAATCCCAGGAGGAGAAATAGGGGAGAAAAATATGAGGAGCGAAAAAAAAAAAAAAACACAAAAATACGAGGAGTAGAAAAGTGGGGAAAATAAGTGGAGCCTCAAAAGTGTGAAAATACGAGGAGAAAGAAAATAGTGAAAAACACGAGGAGCAAGAAAAGGGAAGAAATATATGAGGAGCAAAAAACAAAAACAAAAACAAAAAATACGAGGAGCAGAAAAGTGTGAAAAATAAGAGGAGCATCAAACGTGTGAAAATACGAGGAGCAAGAAAAGTGTGAAAAACACGAGGAGCAAGAAAAGGGAAGAAACATACGAGGAGCAAAAAAAAAAAAAAAAACAGAAAAATACGAGGAGCAGAAAAGTGTGAAAAATAAGAGGAGCATGAAAAGTGTGAAAATACGAGGAGCAACAAATGTGTGAAAAACCTGAGGTTAAGAAAAAGGGGAGAAGAATACGAGGAGCAAGAAAAAAAAGCAAAATACAAAAACGAGGAGAACACAAGGGGCGAAAATCAGAGGAGGATCAACAGTATGCCACTACGAGGAGTAAGAGAAGTGTGAAAAAGCTGATGTGAAGAAACAGGGGAGAAAATACGAGGAGCAGGAAAAAAAAGCAAAATACAAAAACGAGGAGAACACAAGGGGCGAAAATCAGAGGAGGATCAACAGTATGCCACTACGAGGAGCAAGAGAAGTGTGAAAAACCCGAGGCGAAGAAACAGCAGAGAAGAATACGAGGAGCAAGAAAAAAAAGCAAAATACAAAAACGAGGAGAACACAAGGGGCGAAAATCAGAGGAGGATCAACAGTATGCCACTACGAGGAGCAAGAGAAGTGTGAAAAACCCGAGGCGAAGAAACAGCAGAGAAGAATACGAGGAGCAAGAAAAAAAAAGCAAAATACAAAAACGAGGAGAACACAAGGGGCGAAGATCAGAGGAGGATCAACGTGTAGCACTACGAGGAGCAAGAGAAGTGTGAAAAACCCGAGTCGAAGAAACAGGGGAGAAGAATACGAGGAGAAAGAAAATAAAAGCAAAATACAATATCGAGGAGAACACAAGGGGCGAAAATCAGAGGAGGATCAACAGTATGCCACTATGAGGAGCAAGAGAAGAGTGAAAAACCCGAGGTGAAGAAACAGGAGAGAAGAATACGAGGAGCAAGAAAAAAAAAGCAAAATACAAAAACGAAGAGAACACAAGGGGCGAAAATCAGAGGAGGATCAACAGTGTGGCACTACAAGGAGCAAGAGCAGTGTGAAAAACCCGAGGCGAAGAAACAGAGGAGAAGAATACGGGGAGCAAGAAAAAAAAAGCAAAATACAAAAACGAGGAGCAGACAAGTGGGGAAAATCAGAGGAGAATCAAATGTATGCCAATACGAGGAGCAAGAGCAGTGTGAAAAACCCGAGTTGAAGAAACAGGGGAGAAGAATACGAGGAGCAAGAAAGAAAAAGCAAAAGACAAGAACGAGGAGCAGACAAGGGTTGGAAATCATAGGAGAATCAACAGTATGCAACTACGAGGAGCAAGAGCATTGTGAAAAACCCGAGGCGAAGATTCCCACGTGATTCCCAAGTGATTCTCACGTGATGCCCACATGATTCCCACGTAATTCCCACGTGATTCCCACGTGATGCCCACCTGATGCCCACGTGATGCCCACGTGTTGCCCACGTGATGCCCACGTGATTCCCACGTGTTGCCCACGTGATTCCCACGTGATTCCCACGTGATGGCCACGTGATGCCCACGTGATTCTCACGTGATGGCCACGTGATTCCCACGTGATGCCCACGTGATTCCCACGTGATTCCCACGTGATGCCCACGTGATGGCCACTTGATGCCCAAGTGATTCCCACGTGATTCCCACGTGATTCCAACGTGATTCCCACGTGATGCCCACGTGATTCCCACGTGATTCCCACGTGATGCCCAAGTGATGCCCACGTGATTCCCACGTGATGGCCACGTGATTCCCACGTGATTCCCACGTGTTGCCCACGTGATTCCCACGTGATTCCCACGTGATGCCCACGTGATGCCCACGTGATTCCCACGTGATGGCCACGTGATGCCCACGTGATTCCCACGTGATGGCCACGTGATGCCCACGTGATGCCCACGTGATGGCCACGTGATTCCCACGTGATGCCCACGTGATTCCCACGTGATGCCCACGTGATGCCTACGTGATTCCCACGTGATTCCCACGTGATGCCACGTGATGCCCATGTGATGGCCACGTGATTCCCACGTGTTGCCCACGTGATTCCCACCTGATTCCCACGTGATTCCCACGTGATGGCCACGTGATTCCCATGTGATGCCCACGTGATGCCCACGTGATTCCCAAGTGATTCCCACGTGATGGCCACGTGATGCCCACGTAATTCCCACGTGATGCCCACGTGATTCCCACGTGATGGCCACGTGATTTCCACGTGATGCCCACGTGATGCCCACGTGATTCCCACGTGATGCCCACGTGATTCCCACGTGATGGCCACGTGATTCCCACGTGTTGCCCACGTGATTCCCACGTGATGCCGACGTGATTCCCACGTGATTCCCACGTGATGGCCACGTGATTCCCACGTGATGCCCACGTGTTGACCACGTGTTTGCCACGTGATTCCCACGTGATTCACAGGTGATGCCCACGTGATTCCCACGTGATTCCCACATGATGCCCACGTGATTCCCACGTGATGGCCACGTGATTCCCACGTGATTCCCACGTGATTTCCACGTGATTCCCACGTGATTCCCACGTGATGCATACGTGTTTCCCACGTGTTGCCCACGTGATGCCCACATGATTCCCAAGTGATTCCCACGTGTTGCCCACGTGATTCCCATGTGATTCCCACTGTTGCCCACGTGATTCCCACGTGATGCCCACGTGATTCCCATGTGTTGCCCACGTGATGCCCACGTGATGCCCACGTGATACCCTCGTGATTCCCCCGTGATTCCCACGTGATTCCCACGTGATGGCCACCTGATTCCCACGTGATTCCCACGTGTTGCCCACGTGATACCCACCTGATGCCCACATTATTCCCACGTGATTCCCACATGATGGCCACGTGATTCCCACGTGTTTCCCACGTGATTCCCACGTGATTCCCAAGTGATGGCCACGTGATTCTCACGTGATTCCCACGTGATTCCCACGTGATACCCACCTGATGCCCACATTATTCCCACGTGATTCCCACATGATGGCCAGGTGATTCCCACGTGTTGCCCACGTGATTCCCACGTGATTCCCACTTGATGCCCACGTGATTCCCACGTGACTCCCAAGTGATTCTCACGTGATTCCCACGTGATTCCCACGTGATTTCCACGTGTTGCCCACGTGATGCCCACGTGATTCCCATGTGATTCCAACGTGATGCCCACGTGATTCCCACGTGACTCCAAACTGATTCTCACGTGATGCCCACGTGAAGACCACGTGATGCCCACGTTACACCCACGTGATGCCCAAGTGATTCCAACGGGATCAGAGAAGCATAAAAGTGTAAAAATACGAGGAGCAAGAAAAGTGTGAAAAATCCCAGGAGGAGAAATAGGGGAGAAAAATATGAGGAGCGAAAAAAAAAAAAAAACACAAAAATACGAGGAGTAGAAAAGTGGGGAAAATAAGTGGAGCCTCAAAAGTGTGAAAATACGAGGAGAAAGAAAATAGTGAAAAACACGAGGAGCAAGAAAAGGGAAGAAATATATGAGGAGCAAAAAACAAAAACAAAAACAAAAAATACGAGGAGCAGAAAAGTGTGAAAAATAAGAGGAGCATCAAACGTGTGAAAATACGAGGAGCAAGAAAAGTGTGAAAAACACGAGGAGCAAGAAAAGGGAAGAAACATACGAGGAGCAAAAAAAAAAAAAAAAACAGAAAAATACGAGGAGCAGAAAAGTGTGAAAAATAAGAGGAGCATGAAAAGTGTGAAAATACGAGGAGCAACAAATGTGTGAAAAACCTGAGGTTAAGAAAAAGGGGAGAAGAATACGAGGAGCAAGAAAAAAAAGCAAAATACAAAAACGAGGAGAACACAAGGGGCGAAAATCAGAGGAGGATCAAAAGTGTGGCACTAGGTGGAGTAAGAGAAGTGTGAAAAACCCGAGGCGAAGAAACAGGGGAGAAGAATACGAGGAGCAAGGAAAAAAAAGCAAAATACAAACACGAGGAGAACACAAGGGGCGAAAATCAGAGGAGGATCAACAGTATGCCACTACGAGGAGTAAGACAAGTGTGAAAAAGCTGCTGTGAAGAAACAGGGGAGAAGAATACGAGGAGCAAGAAAAAAAAAGCAAAATACAAAAACGAGGAGAACACAAGGGGCGAAAATCACAGGAGGATCAACAGTATGCCACTACGAGGAGCAAGAGAAGTGTGAAAAACCCGAGGCAAAGAAACAGGGGAGAAGAATACGAGGAGCAAGAAAAAAAAGCAAAATACAAAAACGAGGAGAACACAAGGGGCGAAAATCAGAGGAGGATCAAAAGAGTGGCACTAGGTGGAGTAAGAGAAGTGTGAAAAACCCTAGGCGAAGAAACAGGGGAGAAGAATACGAGGAGCAAGGAAAAAAAAGCAAAATACAAAAACGAGGAGAACACAAGGGGCGAAAATCAGAGGAGGATCAACAGTATGCCACTACGAGGAGCAAGAGAAGTGTGAAAAACCCGAGGCGAAGAAACAGGGGAGAAGAATACGAGGAGCAAGAAAAAAAAGCAAAATACAAAAACGAGGAGAACACAAGGGGCGAAAATCAGAGGAGGATCAAAAGTGTGGCACTAGCTGGAGTAAGAGAAGTGTGAAAAACCCGAGGCGAAGAAACAGGGGAGAAAAATACGAGGAGCAAGAAAAAAAAAGCAAAATACAAAAATGAGTAGAACACAAGGGGCGAAAATCAGAGGAGGATCAACAGTATGCCACTACGAGGAGTAAGAGAAGTGTGAAAAAGCTGATGTGAAGAAACAGGGAAGAAAATACGAGGAGCAGGAAAAAAAAGCAAAATACAAAAACGAGGAGAACACAAGGGGCGAAAATCAGAGGAGGATCAACAGTATGCCACTACGAGGAGCAAGAGAAGTGTGAAAAACCCGAGGCTAAGAAACAGCAGAGAAGAATACGAGGAGCAAGAAAAAAAAGCAAAATACAAAAACGAGGAGAACACAAGGGGCGAAAATCAGAGGAGGATCAAAAGTGTGGCACTAGCTGGAGTAAGAGAAGTGTGAAAAACCCGAGGTGAAGAAACAGGGGAGAAGATTACGAGGAGCAAGAAAAAAAAAGCAAAATACAAAAACGAGGAGAACACAAGGGGCGAAAATCAGAGGAGGATCAAAAGTGTGGCACTAGGTGGAGTAAGAGAAGTGTGAAAAACCCGAGGCGAAGAAACAGGGGAGAAGAATACGAGGAGCAAGGAAAAAAAAGCAAAATACAAAAACGAGGAGAACACAAGGGGCGAAAATCAGAGGAGGATCAACAGTATGCCACTACGAGGAGTAAGAGAAGTGTGAAAAAGCTGATGTGAAGAAACAGGGGAGAAGAATACGAGGAGCAAGAAAAAAAAAGCAAAATACAAAAACGAGGAGAACACAAGGGGCGAAAATCAGAGGAGGATCAACAGTATGCCACTACGAGGAGCAAGAGAAGTGTGAAAAACCCGAGGCAAAGAAACAGGGGAGAAGAATACGAGGAGCAAGAAAAAAAAGCAAAATACAAGAACGAGGAGAACACAAGGGGCGAAAATCAGAGGAGGATCAAAAGTGTGGCACTAGGTTGAGTAAGAGAAGTGTGAAAAAGCTGATGTGAAGAAACAGGGGAGAAGAATACGTGGAGCAAGAAAAAAAAAGCAAAATACAAAAATGAGGAGAACACAAGGGGCGAAAATCAGAGGAGGATCAAACGTGTGGCACTACGTGGTGTAAGAGAAGTCTGAAAAAGCTGATGTGAAGAAACAGGGGAGAAGAATACGAGGTGCAAGAAAAAAAAAGCAAAATACAAAAACGAGGAGAACACAAGGGGCGAAAATCAGAGGAGGATCAAAAGTGTGGCACTAGGTGGAGTAAGAGAAGTGTGAAAAACCCGAGGCGAAGAAACAGGGGAGAAGAATACGAGGAGCAAGAAAAAAAAAGCAAAATACAAAAACGAGGAGAACACCAGGGGCGAAAATCAGAGGAGGATCAATAGTGTGGCACAACAAGGAGCAAGAGCAGTGTGAAAATCCTGATGTGAAGAAACAGGGGAGAAGAATACGAGGAGCAAGAAAAAAAAAGCAAAATACAAAAACGAGGAGAACACAAGGGGCGAAAATCAGAGGAGGATCAAAAGTGTGGCCCTACAAGGAGCAAGAGCAGTGTGAAAATCCTGATGTGAAGAAACAGGGGAGAAGAATACAAGGAGCAAGAAAAAAAAGCAAAATACATAAACGAGGAGAACACAAGGGGCGAAAATCAGAGGAGGATCAACAATATGCCACTACGAGGAGCAAGAGAAGTGTGAAAAACCCAAGGCGAAGAAACAGGGGAGAAGAATACGAGGAGCAAGAAAAAAAAGCAAAATACAAAAATGAGTAGAACACAAGGGGCGAAAATCAGAGGAGGATCAACAGTATGCCACTACGAGGAGTAAGAGAAGTGTGAAAAAGCTGATGTGAAGAAACAGGGGAGAAAATACGAGGAGCAGGAAAAAAAAGCAAAATACAAAAACGAGGAGAACACAAGGGGCGAAAATCAGAGGAGGATCAACAGTATGCCACTACGAGGAGCAAGAGAAGTGTGAAAAACCCGAGGCGAAGAAACAGCAGAGAAGAATACGAGGAGCAAGAAAAAAAAGCAAAATACAAAAACGAGGAGAACACAAGGGGCGAAAATCAGAGGAGGATCAAAAGTGTGGCACTAGCTGGAGTAAGAGAAGTGTGAAAAACCCGAGGTGAAGAAACAGGGGAGAAGATTACGAGGAGCAAGGAAAAAAAAGCAAAATACAAAAACGAGGAGAACACAAGGGGCGAAAATCAGAGGAGGATCAACAGTATGCCACTACGAGGAGCAAGAGAAGTGTGAAAAATCCGAGGCGAAGAAACAGGGGAGAAGAAAACGAGGAGCAAGAAAAAAAAAGCAAAATACAAAAACGAGGAGAACACAAGGGGCGAAAATCAGAGGAGGATCATCAGTATGTCATTACGAGGAGTAAGAGAAGTGTGAAAAAGCTGATGTGAAGAAACAGGGGAGAAGAATACGAGGAGCAAGAAAAAAAAGCAAAATACAAAAACGAGGAGAACACAAGGGGCGAAAATCAGAGGAGGATCATCAGTATGTCATTACGAGGAGTAAGAGAAGTGTGAAAAAGCTGATGTGAAGAAACAGGGGAGAAGAATACGAGGAGCAAGAAAAAAAAAGCAAAATACAAAAACGAGGAGAACACAAGGGGCGAAAATCAGAGGAGGATCAAAAGTGTGGCACTACGTGGAGTAAGAGAAGTGTGAAAAACCCGAGGTGAAGAAACAGGGGAGAAGAATACGAGGAGCAAGAAAAAAAAAAGCAAAATACAAAAACGAGGAGAACACAAGGGGCGAAAATCAGAGGAGGATCTACCATATGCCACTACGAGAAGTAAGAGAAGTGTGAAAAAGCTGATGTGAAGAAACAGGGGAGAAGAATACGAGGAGCAAGAAAAAAAAAGCAAAAAAAAAAACGAGGAGAACACAAGGGGCGAAAATCAGAGGAGGATCAACAGTATGCCACTACGAGGAGCAAGAGAAGTGTGAAAAACCCGAGGCGAAGAAACAGGGGAGAAGAATACGAGGAGCAAGAAAAAAAAGCAAAATACAAAAACGAGGAGAACACAAGGGGCGAAAATCAGAGGAGGATCAACAGTATGCCACTACGAGGAGTAAGAGAAGTGGGAAAAAGCTGATGTGAAGAAACAGGGGAGAAGAATACGAGGAGCAAGAAAAAAAAGCAAAATACAAAAACGAGGAGAACACAAGGGGCGAAAATCAGAGGAGGATCAAAAGTGTGGCACTACGTGGAGTAAGAGAAGTGTGAAAAACCCGAGGCGAAGAAACAGGGGAGAAGAATACGAGGAGCAAGAAAAAAAAGCAAAATACAAAAACGAGGAGAACACAAGGGGCGAAAATCAGAGGAGGATCAAAAGTGTGGCACTAGGTGGAGTAAGAGAAGTGTGAAAAACCCGAGGTGAAGAAACAGGGGAGAAGAATACGAGGAGCAAGAAAAAAAAAGCAAAATACAAAAAAGAGGAGAACACAAGGGGCGAAAATCAGAGGAGGATCAAAAGTGTGGCACTAGGTGGAGTAACAGAAGTGTGAAAAACCCGAAGCGAAGAAACAGGGGAGAAGAATACGAGGAGCAAGAAAAAAAAAGCCTAATACAAAAACGAGGAGAACACAAGGGGCGAAAATCAGAGGAGGATCAGCAGTATGCCACTACGAGGAGTAAGAGAAGTGTGAAAAAGCTGATGTGAAGAAACAGGGGAGAAGAATACGGGGAGCAAGAAAAAAAAAGCAAAATACAAAAACGAGGAGAACACAAGGGGCGAAAATCAGAGGAGGATCAACAGTATGCCACTACGAGGAGCAAGAGAAGTGTGAAAAACCCGAGGCAAAGAAACAGGGGAGAAGAATACGAGGAGCAAGAAAAAAAAAGCAAAATACAAAAACGAGGAGAACACAAGGGGCGAAAATCAGAGGAGGATCAAAAGTGTGGCACTACGTGGAGTAAGAGAAGTGTGAAAAACCCGAGGTGAAGAAACAGGGGAGAAGAATAGGAGGAGCAAGAAAAAAAAAGCAAAATACAAAAACGAGGAGAACACCAGGGGCGAAAATCAGAGGAGGATCAATAGTGTGGCACAACAAGGAGCAAGAGCAGTGTGAAAATCCTGATGTGAAGAAACAGGGGAGAAGAATACGAGGAGCAAGAAAAAAAAAGCAAAATACAAAAACGAGGAGAACACAATGGGCGAAAATCAGAGGAGGATCAAAAGTGTGGCCCTACAAGGAGCAAGAGCAGTGTGGAAATCCTGATGTGAAGAAACAGGGGAGAAGAATACAAGGAGCAAGAAAAAAAAGCAAAATACATAAACGAGGAGAACACAAGGGGCGAAAATCAGAGGAGGATCAACAATATGCCACTACGAGGAGCAAGAGAAGTGTGAAAAACCCAAGGCGAAAAAACAGGGGAGAAGAAAACGAGGAGCAAGAAAAAAAAAAGCAAAATACAAAAACGAGGAGAACACAAGGGGCGAAGATCAGAGGAGGATCAACGTGTAGCACTACGAGGAGCAAGAGAAGTGTGAAAAACCCGAGTCGAAGAAACAGGGGAGAAGAATACGAGGAGAAAGAAAATAAAAGCAAAATACAATATCGAGGAGAACACAAGGGGCGAAAATAAGAGGAGGATCAACAGTATGCCACTATGAGGAGCAAGAGAAGAGTGAAAAACCCGAGGTGAAGAAACAGGAGAGAAGAAAACGAGGAGCAAAAAAAAAAAAGCAAAATACAAAAACGAAGAGAACACAAGGGGCGAAAATCAGAGGAGGATCAACAGTGTGGCACTACGAGGAGCAAGAGAAGTGTGAAAAACCCGAGGCGAAGAAACAGAGGAGAAGAATACGGGGAGCAAGAAAAAAAAAGCAAAATACAAAAACGAGGAGCAGACAAGTGGGGAAAATCAGAGGAGAATCAAATGTATGCCAATACGAGGAGCAAGAGCAGTGTGAAAAACCCGAGTTGAAGAAACAGGGGAGAAGAATACGAGGAGCAAGAAAGAAAAAGCAAAAGACAAGAACGAGGAGCAGACAAGGGTTGGAAATCATAGGAGAATCAACAGTATGCAACTACGAGGAGCAAGAGCATTGTGAAAAACCCGAGGCGAAGATTCCCACGTGATTCCCAAGTGATTCTCACGTGATGCCCACATGATTCCCACGTAATTCCCACGTGATTCCCACGTGATGCCCACCTGATGCCCACGTGATGCCCACGTGTTGCCCACGTGATGCCCACGTGATTCCCACGTGTTGCCCACGTGATTCCCACGTGATTCCCACGTGATGGCCACGTGATGCCCACGTGATTCTCACGTGATGGCCACGTGATTCCCACGTGATGCCCACGTGATTCCCACGTGATTCCCACGTGATGCCCACGTGATGGCCACTTGATGCCCACGTGATTCCCACGTGATTCCCACGTGATTCCCACGTGATTCCCACGTGATGCCCACGTGATTCCCACGTGATTCCCACGTGATGCCCAAGTGATGCCCACGTGATTCCCACGTGATGCCCACGTGATTCCCACGTGATTCCCACGTGTTGCCCACGTGATTCCCACGTGATTCCCACGTGATGCCCACGTGATGCCCACGTGATTCCCACGTGATGGCCACGTGATGCCCACGTGATTCCCACGTGATGGCCACGTGATGCCCACGTGATGCCCACGTGATGGCCACGTGATGCCCACGTGATGCCCACGTGATTCCCACGTGATGCCCACGTGATGCCTACGTGATTCCCACGTGATTCCCACGTGATGCCACGTGATGCCCATGTGATGGCCACGTGATTCCCACGTGTTGCCCACGTGATTCCCACCTGATTCCCACGTGATTCCCACGTGATGGCCACGTGATTCCCATGTGATGCCCACGTGATGCCCACGTGATTCCCAAGTGATTCCCACGTGATGGCCACGTGATGCCCACGTAATTCCCACGTGATGCCCACGTCATTCCCACGTGATTCCCACGTGATTCCCACATGTTGCCAACGTGATTCTCACGTGATTCCCACGTGATGGCCACGTGTTTCCCACGTGTTGCCCACGTGATGCCCACGTGTTTCCCACATATTGCCCACATGATTCCCACTTGATTCCCACGTGATTCTCACGTGATGCCCACGTGATTCCCACGTGATTCCCACGTGATGGCCACGTGATTTCCACGTGATGCCCACGTGATGCCCACGTGATTCCCACGTGATGCCCACGTGATTCCCACGTGATGGCCACGTGATTCCCACGTGTTGCCCACGTGATTCCCACGTGATGCCCACGTGATTCCCACGTGATTCCCACGTGATGGCCACGTGATTCCCACGTGATGCCCACGTGTTGACCACGTGTTTGCCACGTGATTCCCACGTGATTCACAGGTGATGCCCACGTGATTCCCACGTGATTCCCACATGATGCCCACGTGATTCCCACGTGATGGCCACGTGATTCCCACGTGATTCCCACGTGATTTCCACGTGATTCCCACGTGATTCCCACGTGATGCATACGTGTTTCCCACGTGTTGCCCACGTGATGCCCACGTGATTCCCAAGTGATTCCCACGTGTTGCCCACGTGATTCCCATGTGATTCCCACTGTTGCCCACGTGATTCCCACGTGATGCCCACGTGATTCCCATGTGTTGCCCACGTGATGCCCACGTGATGCCCACGTGATACCCTCGTGATTCCCCCGTGATTCCCACGTGATTCCCACGTGATGGCCACCTGATTCCCACGTGATTCCCACGTGTTGCCCACGTGATACCCACCTGATGCCCACATTATTCCCACGTGATTCCCACATGATGGCCACGTGATTCCCACGTGTTTCCCACGTGATTCCCACGTGATTCCCAAGTGATGGCCACGTGATTCTCACGTGATTCCCACGTGATTCCCACGTGATACCCACCTGATGCCCACATTATTCCCACGTGATTCCCACATGATGGCCAGGTGATTCCCACGTGTTGCCCACGTGATTCCCACGTGATTCCCACTTGATGCCCACGTGATTCCCACGTGACTCCCAAGTGATTCTCACGTGATTCCCACGTGATTCCCACGTGATTTCCACGTGTTGCCCACGTGATGCCCACGTGATTCCCATGTGATTCCAACGTGATGCCCACGTGATTCCCACGTGACTCCAAACTGATTCTCACGTGATGCCCACGTGAAGACCACGTGATGCCCACGTTACACCCACGTGATGCCCAAGTGATTCCAACGGGATCAGAGAAGCATAAAAGTGTAAAAATACGAGGAGCAAGAAAAGTGTGAAAAATCCCAGGAGGAGAAATAGGGGAGAAAAATATGAGGAGCGAAAAAAAAAAAAAACACAAAAATACGAGGAGTAGAAAAGTGGGGAAAATAAGTGGAGCCTCAAAAGTGTGAAAATACGAGGAGAAAGAAAATAGTGAAAAACACGAGGAGCAAGAAAAGGGAAGAAATATATGAGGAGCAAAAAACAAAAACAAAAACAAAAAATACGAGGAGCAGAAAAGTGTGAAAAATAAGAGGAGCATCAAACGTGTGAAAATACGAGGAGCAAGAAAAGTGTGAAAAACACGAGGAGCAAGAAAAGGGAAGAAACATACGAGGAGCAAAAAAAAAAAAAAACAGAAAAATACGAGGAGCAGAAAAGTGTGAAAAATAAGAGGAGCATGAAAAGTGTGAAAATACGAGGAGCAACAAATGTGTGAAAAACCTGAGGTTAAGAAAAAGGGGAGAAGAATACGAGGAGCAAGAAAAAAAAGCAAAATACAAAAACGAGGAGAACACAAGGGGCGAAAATCAGAGGAGGATCAAAAGTGTGGCACTAGCTGGAGTAAGAGAAGTGTGAAAAACCCGATGTGAAGAAACAGGGGAGAAGAATACGAGGAGCAAGAAAAAAAAAGCAAAATACAAAAACGAGGAGAACACAAGGGGCGAAAATCAGAGGAGGATCAAAAGTGTGGCACTACGTGGAGTAAGAGAAGTGTGAAAAACCCGAGGTGAAGAAACAGGGGAGAAGAATACGAGGAGCAAGAAAAAAAAAGCAAAATACAAAAACGAGGAGAACACAAGGGGCGAAAATCAGAGGAGGATCAACAGTACGCCACTACGAGGAGTAAGAGAAGTGTGAAAAAGCTGATGTGAAGAAACAGGGGAGAAGAATACGAGGAGCAAGAAAATAAAAGCAAAATACAAAAACGAGGAGAACACAAGGGGCGAAAATCAGAGGAGGATCAACAGTATGCCACTACGAGGAGCAAGAGAAGTGTGAAAAACCCGAGGCAAAGAAACAGGGGAGAAGAATACGAGGAGCAAGAAAAAAAAGCAAAATACAAAAACGAGGGGAACACAAGGGGCGAAAATCAGAGGAGGATCAAAAGTGTGGCACTAGGTGGAGTAACAGAAGTGTGAAAAACCCGAGGCGAAGAAACAGGGGAGAAGAATACGAGGAGCAAGGAAAAAAAAGCAAAATACAAAAACGAGGAGAACACAAGGGGCGAAAATCAGAGGAGGATCAACAGTATGCCACTACGAGGAGCAAGAGAAGTGTGAAAAACCCGAGGCGAAGAAACAGGGGAGAAGAATACGAGGAGCAAGAAAAAAAAGCAAAATACAAAAACGAGGAGAACACAAGGGGCGAAAATCAGAGGAGGATCAAAAGTGTGGCACTAGCTGGAGTAAGAGAAGTGTGAAAAACCCGAGGCGAAGAAACAGGGGAGAAAAATACGAGGAGCAAGAAAAAAAAAGCAAAATACAAAAATGAGTAGAACACAAGGGGCGAAAATCAGAGGAGGATCAACAGTATGCCACTACGAGGAGTAAGAGAAGTGTGAAAAAGCTGATGTGAAGAAACAGGGAAGAAAATACGAGGAGCAGGAAAAAAATGCAAAATACAAAAACGAGGAGAACACAAGGGGCGAAAATCAGAGGAGGATCAACAGTATGCCACTACGAGGAGCAAGAGAAGTGTGAAAAACCCGAGGCGAAGAAACAGCAGAGAAGAATACGAGGAGCAAGAAAAAAAAGCAAAATACAAAAACGAGGAGAACACAAGGGGCGAAAATCAGAGGAGGATCAAAAGTGTGGCACTAGGTGGAGTAAGAGAAGTGTGAAAAACCCTAGGCGAAGAAACAGGGGAGAAGAATACGAGGAGCAAGAAAAAAAAAGCAAAATACAAAAATGAGGAGAACACAAGGGGCGAAAATCAGAGGAGGATCAAACGTGTGGCACTACGTGGAGTAAGAGAAGTCTGAAAAAGCTGATGTGAAGAAACAGGGGAGAAGAATACGAGGTGCAAGAAAAAAAAAGCAAAATACAAAAACGAGGAGAACACAAGGGGCGAAAATCAGAGGAGGATCTACAGTATGCCACTACGAGGAGTAAGAGAAGTGTGAAAAAGCTGATGTGAAGAAACAGGGGAGAAGAATACGAGGAGCAAGAAAAAAA
The DNA here is from genome assembly GCF_910594005.1 of Cervus elaphus. Taxonomy (NCBI): domain Eukaryota; kingdom Metazoa; phylum Chordata; class Mammalia; order Artiodactyla; family Cervidae; genus Cervus; species Cervus elaphus. The sequence continues at coordinate 84,439,840 of NC_057836.1, forward strand.
AAGCAAAATACAAAAACGAGGAGAACACAAGGGGCGAAAATCAGAGGAGGATCAACAGTATGCCACTACGAGGAGCAAGAGAAGTGTGAAAAACCCGAGGCGAAGAAACAGGGGAGAAGAATACGAGGAGCAAGAAAAAAAAGCAAAATACAAAAACGAGGAGAACACAAGGGGCGAAAATCAGAGGAGGATCAAAAGTGTGGCACTAGGTGGAGTAAGAGAAGTGTGAAAAACCCGAGGCGAAGAAACAGGGGAGAAGAATACGAGGATCAAGAAAAAAAAAGCAAAATACAAAAATGAGTAGAACACAAGGGGCGAAAATCAGAGGAGGATCAACAGTATGCCACTACGAGGAGTAAGAGAAGTATGAAAAAGCTGATGTGAAGAAACAGGGGAGAAAATACGAGGAGCAGGAAAAAAAGCAAAATACAAAAACGAGGAGAACACAAGGGGCGAAAATCAGAGGAGGATCAACAGTATGCCACTACGAGGAGCAAGAGAAGTGTGAAAAACCCGAGGCGAAGAAACAGCAGAGAAGAATACGAGGAGCAAGAAAAAAAAGCAAAATACAAAAACGAGGAGAACACAAGGGGCGAAAATCAGAGGAGGATCAAAAGTGTGGCACTAGCTGGAGTAAGAGAAGTGTGAAAAACCCGAGGTGAAGAAACAGGGGAGAAGATTACGAGGAGCAAGAAAAAAAAAGCAAAATACAAAAACGAGGAGAACACAAGGGGCGAAAATCAGAGGAGGATCAAAAGTGTGGCACTAGGTGGAGTAAGAGAAGTGTGAAAACCGCGAGGCGAAGAAACACGGGAGAAGAATACGAGGAGCAAGAAAAAAAAAGCAAAATACAAAAACGAGGAGAACACAAGGGGCGAAAATCAGAGGAGGATCAAAAGTGTGGCACTAGGTGGAGTAAGAGAAGTGTGAAAAACCCGAGGTGAAGAAACAGGGGAGAAGAATACGAGGAGCAAGGAAAAAAAAGCAAAATACAAAAACGAGGAGAACACAAGGGGCGAAAATCAGAGGAGGATCAACTGTATGCCACTACGAGGAGCAAGAGAAGTGTGAAAAAGCTGATGTGAAGAAACAGGGGAGAAGAATACGGGGAGCAAGAAAAAAAAAGCAAAATACAAAAACGAGGAGAACACAAGGGGCGAAAATCAGAGGAGGATCAACAGTATGCCACTATGAGGAGCAAGAGAAGTGTGAAAAACCCGAGGCAAAGAAACAGGGGAGAAGAATACGAGGTGCAAGAAAAAAAAGCAAAATACAAAAACGAGGAGAACACCAGGGGCGAAAATCAGAGGAGGATCAAAAGTGTGGCACTAGGTGGAGTAAGAGAAGTGTGAAAAACCCTAGGCGAAGAAACAGGGGAGAAGAATACGAGGAGCAAGAAAAAAAAAGCAAAATACAAAAATGAGGAGAACACAAGGGGCGAAAATCAGAGGAGGATCAACAGTGTGGCACTACAAGGAGCAAGAGCAGTGTGAAAAACCCGAGGCGAAGAAACAGAGGAGAAGAATACGGGGAGCAAGAAAAAAAAAGCAAAATACAAAAACGAGGAGCAGACAAGTGGGGAAAATCAGAGGAGAATCAAATGTATGCCAATACGAGGAGCAAGAGCAGTGTGAAAAACCCGAGTTGAAGAAACAGGGGAGAAGAATACGAGGAGCAAGAAAGAAAAAGCAAAAGACAAGAACGAGGAGCAGACAAGGGTTGGAAATCAGAGGAGAATCAACAGTATGCAACTACGAGGAGCAAGAGCATTGTGAAAAACCCGAGGCGAAGATTCCCTCGTGATTCCCAAGTGATTCTCACCTGATGCCCACATGATTCCCACGTAATTCCCACGTGATTCCCACGTGATGCCCACCTGATGCCCACGTGATGCCCACGTGTTGCCCACGTGATGCCCACGTGATTCCCACGTGTTGCCCACGTGATTCCCACGTGATGGCCACGTGATGCCCACGTGATTCTCACGTGATGGCCACGTGATTCCCACGTGATGCCCACGTGATTCCCACGTGATTCCCACGTGATGCCCACGTGATGGCCACTTGATGCCCACGTGATTCCCAGGTGATTCCCACGTGATTCCAACGTGATTCCCACGTGATGCCCACGTGATTCCCACGTGATTCCCACGTGATGCCCAAGTGATGCCCACGTGATTCCCACGTGATGGCCACGTGATTCCCACGTGATTCCCACGTGTTGCCCACGTGATTCCCACGTGATTCCGACGTGATGCCCACGTGATGCCCACGTGATTCCCACGTGATGGCCACGTGATGCCCACGTGATTCCCACGTGATGGCCACGTGATGCCCACGTGATGCCCACGTGATGGCCACGTGATTCCCACGTGATGCCCACGTGATTCCCACGTGATGCCCACGTGATGCCTACGTGATTCCCACGTGATTCCCACGTGATGCCCACGTGATGCCCATGTGATGGCCACGTGATTCCCACGTGTTGCCCACGTGATTCCCACCTGATTCCCACGTGATTCCCACGTGATGGCCACGTGATTCCCACGTGATTCCCATGTGATGCCCACGTGATGCCCACGTGATTCCCAAGTGATTCCCACGTGATGGCCACGTGATGCCCACGTAATTCCCACGTGATGCCCACGTCATTCCCACGTGATTCCCACGTGATTCCCACATGTTGCCCACGTGATTCTCACGTGATTCCCACGTGACGGCCACGTGTTTCCCACGTGTTGCCCACGTGATGCCCACGTGTTTCCCACATATTGCCCACATGATTCCCACTTGATTCCCACGTGATTCTCACGTGATGCCCACGTGATTCCCACGTGATTCCCACGTGATGGCCACGTGATTTCCACGTGATGCCCACGTGATGCCCACGTGATTCCTACGTGATGGCCACGTGATTCCCACGTGTTGCCCACGTGATTCCCACGTGATGCCCACGTGATTCCCACGTGATTCCCACGTGATGGCCACGTGATTCCCACGTGATGCCCACGTGTTGACCACGTGTTTGCCACGTGATTCCCACGTGATTCACAGGTGATGCCCACGTGATTCCCACGTGATTCCCACGTGATGCCCACGTGATGCCCACGTGATTCCCACGTGATGGCCACGTGATTCCCACGTGATTCCCACGTGATGCCCACGTGATTTCCACGTGATTCCCACGTGATGCCCACGTGATGCCTACGTGATTCCCACGTGATTCCCACGTGATGCCCACGTGATGCCCATGTGATGGCCACGTGATTCCCACGTGTTGCCCACGTGATTCCCACCTGATTCCAACGTGATTCCCACGTGATGGCCACGTGATTCCCACGTGATTCCCATGTGATGCCCACGTGATGCCCACGTGATTCCCAAGTGATTCCCACGTGATGGCCACGTGATGCCCACGTAATTCCCACGTGATGCCCACGTCATTCCCACGTGATTCCCACGTGATTCCCACATGTTGCCCACGTGATTCTCACGTGATTCCCACGTGATGGCCACGTGTTTCCCACGTGTTGCCCACGTGATGCCCACGTGTTTCCCACATATTGCCCACGTGATTCCCACTTGATTCCCACGTGATTCTCACGTGATGCCCACGTGATTCCCACGTGATTCCCACGTGATGCCCACGTGATTTCCACGTGATGCCCACGTGATGCCCACGTGATTCCCACGTGATGGCCACGTGATTCCCACGTGTTTCCCACGTGATTCCCACGTGATGCCCACGTGATTCCCACGTGATTCCCACGTGATGGCCACGTGATTCCCACGTGTTGCCCACGTGTTTGCCACGTGATTCCCACGTGATTCCCAGGTGATGCCCACGTGATTCCCACGTGATGCCCACGTGATGCCCACGTGATTCCCACGTGATGGCCACGTGATTCCCACGTGATGCCCACGTGATTTCCACGTGATTCCCACGTGATGCATACGTGTTTCCCACGTGTTGCCCACGTGATGCCCACGTGATTCCCAAGTGATTCCCACGTGTTGCCCACGTGATTCCCATGTGATTCCCACTGTTGCCCACGTGATTCCCACGTGATGCCCACGTGATTCCCATGTGTTGCCCACGTGATGCCCACGTGATGCCCACGTGATACCCTCGTGATTCCCCCGTGATTCCCACGTGATTCCCACGTGATGGCCACCTGATTCCCACGTGATTCCCACGTGTTGCCCACGTGATACCCACCTGATGCCCACATTATTCCCACGTGATTCCCACATGATGGCCACGTGATTCCCACGTGTTTCCCACGTGATTCCCACGTGATTCCCAAGTGATGGCCACGTGATTCTCACGTGATTCCCACGTGATTCCCACGTGATACCCACCTGATGCCCACATTATTCCCACGTGATTCCCACATGATGGCCAGGTGATTCCCACGTGTTGCCCACGTGATTCCCACGTGATTCCCACTTGATGCCCACGTGATTCCCACGTGACTCCCAAGTGATTCTCACGTGATTCCCACGTGATTCCCACGTGATTTCCACGTGTTGCCCACGTGATGCCCACGTGATGCCCACGTGATTCCCATGTGATTCCAACGTGATGCCCACGTGATTCCCACGTGACTCCAAACTGATTCTCACGTGATGCCCACGTGAAGACCACGTGATGCCCACGTTACACCCACGTGATGCCCAAGTGATTCCAACGGGATCAGAGAAGCATAAAAGTGTAAAAATACGAGGAGCAAGAAAAGTGTGAAAAATCCCAGGAGGAGAAATAGGGGAGAAAAATATGAGGAGCGAAAAAAAAAAAAAACACAAAAATACGAGGAGTAGAAAAGTGGGGAAAATAAGTGGAGCCTCAAAAGTGTGAAAATACGAGGAGAAAGAAAATAGTGAAAAACACGAGGAGCAAGAAAAGGGAAGAAATATATGAGGAGCAAAAAACAAAAACAAAAACAAAAAATACGAGGAGCAGAAAAGTGTGAAAAATAAGAGGAGCATCAAACGTGTGAAAATACGAGGAGCAAGAAAAGTGTGAAAAACACGAGGAGCAAGAAAAGGGAAGAAACATACGAGGAGCAAAAAAAAAAAAAAAACAGAAAAATACGAGGAGCAGAAAAGTGTGAAAAATAAGAGGAGCATGAAAAGTGTGAAAATACGAGGAGCAACAAATGTGTGAAAAACCTGAGGTTAAGAAAAAGGGGAGAAGAATACGAGGAGCAAGAAAAAAAAAGCAAAATACATAAACGAGGAGAACACAAGGGGCGAAAATCAGAGGAGGATCAACAGTATGCCACTACAAGGAGCAAGAGAAGTGTGAAAAACCCGAAGCGAAGAAACAGGGGAGAAGAATACGAGGAGCAAGAAAAAAAGTAAAATACAAAAACGAGGAGAACACAAGGGGCGAAAATCAGAGGAGGATCAAAAGTATGGCACTAGGTGGAGTAAGAGAAGTGTGAAAAACGCGAGGAGAAGAAACAGGGGAGAAGAATACGAGGAGCAAGAAAAAAAAGCAAAATACAAAAACGAGGAGAACACAAGGGGCGAAAATCAGAGGAGGATCATCAGTATGTCATTACGAGGAGTAAGAGAAGTGTGAAAAAGCTGATGTGAAGAAACAGGGGAGAAGAATACGAGGAGCAAGAAAAAAAAAGCAAAATACAAAAACGAGGAGAACACAAGGGGCGAAAATCAGAGGAGGATCAAAAGTGTGGCACTACGTGGAGTAAGAGAAGTGTGAAAAACCCGAGGTGAAGAAACAGGGGAGAAGAATACGAGGAGCAAGAAAAAAAAAAGCAAAATACAAAAACGAGGAGAACACAAGGGGCGAAAATCAGAGGAGGATCTACCATATGCCACTACGAGGAGTAAGAGAAGTGTGAAAAAGCTGATGTGAAGAAACAGGGGAGAAGAATACGAGGAGCAAGAAAAAAAAAGCAAAATACAAAAACGAGGAGAACACAAGGGGCGAAAATCAGAGGAGGATCAACAGTATGCCACTACGAGGAGCAAGAGAAGTGTGAAAAACCCGAGGCGAAGAAACAGGGGCGAAGAATACGAGGAGCAAGAAAAAAAAGCAAAATACAAAAACGAGGAGAACACAAGGGGCGAAAATCAGAGGAGGATCAACAGTATGCCACTACGAGGAGTAAGACAAGTGTGAAAAAGCTGCTGTGAAGAAACAGGGGAGAAGAATACGAGGAGCAAGGAAAAAAAAGCAAAATACAAAAACGAGGAGAACACAAGGGGCGAAAATCAGAGGAGGATCAACAGTATGCCACTACGAGGAGCAAGAGAAGTGTGAAAAACCCGAGGCAAAGAAACAGGGGAGAAGAATACGAGGAGCAAGAAAAAAAAGCAAAATACAAAAACGAGGAGAACACAAGGGGCGAAAATCAGAGGAGGATCAAAAGTGTGGCACTAGGTGGAGTAACAGAAGTGTGAAAAACCCGAGGCGAAGAAACAGGGGAGAAGAATACGAGGAGCAAGGAAAAAAAAGCAAAATACAAAAACGAGGAGAACACAAGGGGCGAAGATCAGAGGAGGATCAACGTGTAGCACTACGAGGAGCAAGAGAAGTGTGAAAAACCCGAGTCGAAGAAACAGGGGAGAAGAATACGAGGAGAAAGAAAATAAAAGCAAAATACAATATCGAGGAGAACACAAGGGGCGAAAATCAGAGGAGGATCAACAGTATGCCACTATGAGGAGCAAGAGAAGAGTGAAAAACCCGAGGTGAAGAAACAGGAGAGAAGAATACGAGGAGCAAGAAAAAAAAAGCAAAATACAAAAACGAAGAGAACACAAGGGGCGAAAATCAGAGGAGGATCAACAGTGTGGCACTACAAGGAGCAAGAGCAGTGTGAAAAACCCGAGGCGAAGAAACAGAGGAGAAGAATACGGGGAGCAAGAAAAAAAAAGCAAAATACAAAAACGAGGAGCAGACAAGTGGGGAAAATCAGAGGAGAATCAAATGTATGCCAATACGAGGAGCAAGAGCAGTGTGAAAAACCCGAGTTGAAGAAACAGGGGAGAAGAATACGAGGAGCAAGAAAGAAAAAGCAAAAGACAAGAACGAGGAGCAGACAAGGGTTGGAAATCATAGGAGAATCAACAGTATGCAACTACGAGGAGCAAGAGCATTGTGAAAAACCCGAGGCGAAGATTCCCACGTGATTCCCAAGTGATTCTCACGTGATGCCCACATGATTCCCACGTAATTCCCACGTGATTCCCACGTGATGCCCACCTGATGCCCACGTGATGCCCACGTGTTGCCCACGTGATGCCCACGTGATTCCCACGTGTTGCCCACGTGATTCCCACGTGATTCCCACGTGATGGCCACGTGATGCCCACGTGATTCTCACGTGATGGCCACGTGATTCCCACGTGATGCCCACGTGATTCCCACGTGATTCCCACGTGATGCCCACGTGATGGCCACTTGATGCCCACGTGATTCCCACGTGATTCCCACGTGATTCCAACGTGATTCCCACGTGATGCCCACGTGATTCCCACGTGATTCCCACGTGATGCCCAAGTGATGCCCACGTGATTCCCACGTGATGCCCACGTGATTCCCACGTGATTCCCACGTGTTGCCCACGTGATGCCCACGTGATTCCCACGTGATGCCCACGTGATGCCCACGTGATTCCCACGTGATGGCCACGTGATGCCCACGTGATTCCCACGTGATGGCCACGTGATGCCCACGTGATGCCCACGTGATGGCCACGTGATGCCCACGTGATGCCCACGTGATTCCCACGTGATGCCCACGTGATGCCTACGTGATTCCCACGTGATTCCCACGTGATGCCACGTGATGCCCATGTGATGGCCACGTGATTCCCACGTGTTGCCCACGTGATTCCCACCTGATTCCCACGTGATTCCCACGTGATGGCCACGTGATTCCCATGTGATGCCCACGTGATGCCCACGTGATTCCCAAGTGATTCCCACGTGATGGCCACGTGATGCCCACGTAATTCCCACGTGATGCCCACGTCATTCCCACGTGATTCCCACGTGATTCCCACATGTTGCCAACGTGATTCTCACGTGATTCCCACGTGATGGCCACGTGTTTCCCACGTGTTGCCCACGTGATGCCCACGTGTTTCCCACATATTGCCCACATGATTCCCACTTGATTCCCACGTGATTCTCACGTGATGCCCACGTGATTCCCACGTGATTCCCACGTGATGGCCACGTGATTTCCACGTGATGCCCACGTGATGCCCACGTGATTCCCACGTGATGCCCACGTGATTCCCACGTGATGGCCACGTGATTCCCACGTGTTGCCCACGTGATTCCCACGTGATGCCCACGTGATTCCCACGTGATTCCCACGTGATGGCCACGTGATTCCCACGTGATGCCCACGTGTTGACCACGTGTTTGCCACGTGATTCCCACGTGATTCACAGGTGATGCCCACGTGATTCCCACGTGATTCCCACATGATGCCCACGTGATTCCCACGTGATTCCCACATGATTCCCACGTGATTCCCACGTGATGGCCACGTGATTCCCACGTGATTCCCACGTGATTTCCACGTGATTCCCACGTGATTCCCACGTGATGCATACGTGTTTCCCACGTGTTGCCCACGTGATGCCCACGTGATTCCCAAGTGATTCCCACGTGTTGCCCACGTGATTCCCATGTGATTCCCACTGTTGCCCACGTGATTCCCACGTGATGCCCACGTGATTCCCATGTGTTGCCCACGTGATGCCCACGTGATGCCCACGTGATACCCTCGTGATTCCCCCGTGATTCCCACGTGATTCCCACGTGATGGCCACCTGATTCCCACGTGATTCCCACGTGTTGCCCACGTGATACCCACCTGATGCCCACATTATTCCCACGTGATTCCCACATGATGGCCACGTGATTCCCACGTGTTTCCCACGTGATTCCCACGTGATTCCCAAGTGATGGCCACGTGATTCTCACGTGATTCCCACGTGATTCCCACGTGATACCCACCTGATGCCCACATTATTCCCACGTGATTCCCACATGATGGCCAGGTGATTCCCACGTGTTGCCCACGTGATTCCCACGTGATTCCCACTTGATGCCCACGTGATTCCCACGTGACTCCCAAGTGATTCTCACGTGATTCCCACGTGATTCCCACGTGATTTCCACGTGTTGCCCACGTGATGCCCACGTGATTCCCATGTGATTCCAACGTGATGCCCACGTGATTCCCACGTGACTCCAAACTGATTCTCACGTGATGCCCACGTGAAGACCACGTGATGCCCACGTTACACCCACGTGATGCCCAAGTGATTCCAACGGGATCAGAGAAGCATAAAAGTGTAAAAATACGAGGAGCAAGAAAAGTGTGAAAAATCCCAGGAGGAGAAATAGGGGAGAAAAATATGAGGAGCGAAAAAAAAAAAAAAACACAAAAATACGAGGAGTAGAAAAGTGGGGAAAATAAGTGGAGCCTCAAAAGTGTGAAAATACGAGGAGAAAGAAAATAGTGAAAAACACGAGGAGCAAGAAAAGGGAAGAAATATATGAGGAGCAAAAAACAAAAACAAAAACAAAAAATACGAGGAGCAGAAAAGTGTGAAAAATAAGAGGAGCATCAAACGTGTGAAAATACGAGGAGCAAGAAAAGTGTGAAAAACACGAGGAGCAAGAAAAGGGAAGAAACATACGAGGAGCAAAAAAAAAAAAAAAACAGAAAAATACGAGGAGCAGAAAAGTGTGAAAAATAAGAGGAGCATCAAAAGTGTGAAAATACGAGGAGCAACAAATGTGTGAAAAACCTGAGGTTAAGAAAAAGGGGAGAAGAATACGAGGAGCAAGAAAAAAAAGCAAAATACAAAAACGAGGAGAACACAAGGGGCGAAAATCAGAGGAGGATCAACAGTATGCCACTACGAGGAGTAAGAGAAGTGTGAAAAAGCTGATGTGAAGAAACAGGGGAGAAAATACGAGGAGCAGGAAAAAAAAGCAAAATACAAAAACGAGGAGAACACAAGGGGCGAAAATCAGAGGAGGATCAACAGTATGCCACTACGAGGAGCAAGAGAAGTGTGAAAAACCCGAGGCGAAGAAACAGCAGAGAAGAATACGAGGAGCAAGAAAAAAAAGCAAAATACAAAAACGAGGAGAACACAAGGGGCGAAAATCAGAGGAGGATCAAAAGTGTGGCACTAGCTGGAGTAAGAGAAGTGTGAAAAACCCGAGGTGAAGAAACAGGGGAGAAGATTACGAGGAGCAAGGAAAAAAAAGCAAAATACAAAAACGAGGAGAACACAAGGGGCGAAAATCAGAGGAGGATCAAAAGTGTGGCACTAGGTGGAGTAAGAGAAGTGTGAAAAACCCGAGGCGAAGAAACAGGGGAGAAGAATACGAGGAGCAAGGAAAAAAAAGCAAAATACAAACACGAGGAGAACACAAGGGGCGAAAATCAGAGGAGGATCAACAGTATGCCACTACGAGGAGTAAGACAAGTGTGAAAAAGCTGCTGTGAAGAAACAGGGGAGAAGAATACGAGGAGCAAGAAAAAAAAAGCCAAATACAAAAACGAGAACACAAGGGGCGAAAATCAGAGGAGGATCAACAGTATGCCACTACGAGGAGCAAGAGAAGTGTGAAAAACCCGAGGCAAAGAAACAGGGGAGAAGAATACGAGGAGCAAGAAAAAAAAGCAAAATACAAAAACGAGGAGAACACAAGGGGCGAAAATCAGAGGAGGATCAAAAGTGTGGCACTAGGTGGAGTAACAGAAGTGTGAAAAACCCGAGGTGAAGAAACAGGGGAGAAGAATACGAGGAGCAAGGAAAAAAAAGCAAAATACAAAAACGAGGAGAACACAAGGGGCGAAAATCAGAGGAGGATCAACAGTATGCCACTACGAGGAGCAAGAGAAGTGTGAAAAACCCGAGGCGAAGAAACAGGGGAGAAGAATACGAGGAGCAAGAAAAAAAAGCAAAATACAAAAACGAGGAGAACACAAGGGGCGAAAATCAGAGGAGGATCAAAAGTGTGGCACTAGCTGGAGTAAGAGAAGTGTGAAAAACCCGAGGCGAAGAAACAGGGGAGAAAAATACGAGGAGCAAGAAAAAAAAAGCAAAATACAAAAATGAGTAGAACACAAGGGGCGAAAATCAGAGGAGGATCAACAGTATGCCACTACGAGGAGTAAGAGAAGTGTGAAAAAGCTGATGTGAAGAAACAGGGAAGAAAATACGAGGAGCAGGAAAATAAAGCAAAATACAAAAACGAGGAGAACACAAGGGGCGAAAATCAGAGGAGGATCAACAGTATGCCACTACGAGGAGCAAGAGAAGTGTGAAAAAGCCGAGGCGAAGAAACAGCAGAGAAGAATACGAGGAGCAAGAAAAAAAAGCAAAATACAAAAACGAGGAGAACACAAGGGGCGAAAATCAGAGGAGGATCAAAAGTGTGGCACTACGTGGAGTAAGAGAAGTGTGAAAAACCCTAGGCGAAGAAACAGGGGAGAAGAATACGAGGAGCAAGAAAAAAAAAGCAAAATACAAAAATGAGGAGAACACAAGGGGCGAAAATCAGAGGAGGATCAAACGTGTGGCACTACGTGGAGTAAGAGAAGTCTGAAAAAGCTGATGTGAAGAAACAGGGGAGAAGAATACGAGGTGCAAGAAAAAAAAAGCAAAATACATAAACGAGGAGAACACAAGGGGCGAAAATCAGAGGAGGATCTACAGTATGCCACTACGAGGAGTAAGAGAAGTGTGAAAAAGCTGATGTGAAGAAACAGGGGAGAAGAATACGAGGAGCAAGAAAAAAAAAGCAAAATACAAAAACGAGGAGAATACAAGGGGCGAAAATCAGAGGAGGATCTACAGTATGCCACTACGAGGAGTAAGAGAAGTGTGAAAAAGCTGATGTGAAGAAACAGGGGAGAAGAATACGAGGACCAAGAAAAAAAAAGCAAAATACAAAAACGAGGAGAACACAAGGGGCGAAAATCAGAGGAGGATCAACAGTATGCCACTACGAGGAGCAAGAGAAGTGTGAAAAACCCGAGGCGAAGAAACAGGGGAGAAGAATACGAGGAGCAAGAAAAAAAAGCAAAATACAAAAACGAGGAGAACACAAGGGGCGAAAATCAGAGGAGGATCAAAAGTGTTGCACTAGGTGGAGTAAGAGAAGTGTGAAAAACCCGAGGCGAAGAAACAGGGGAGAAGAATACGAGGATCAAGAAAAAAAAAGCAAAATACAAAAATGAGTAGAACACAAGGGGCGAAAATCAGAGGAGGATCAACAGTATGCCACTACGAGGAGTAAGAGAAGTGTGAAAAAGCTGATGTGAAGAAACAGGGGAGAAAATACGAGGAGCAGGAAAAAAAGCAAAATACAAAAACGAGGAGAACACAAGGGGCGAAAATCAGAGGAGGATCAACAGTATGCCACTACGAGGAGCAAGAGAAGTGTGAAAAACCCGAGGCGAAGAAACAGCAGAGAAGAATACGAGGAGCAAGAAAAAAAAGCAAAATACAAAAACGAGGAGAACACAAGGGGCGAAAATCAGAGGAGGATCAAAAGTGTGGCACTAGGTGGAGTAAGAGAAGTGTGAAAAACCCGAGGTGAAGAAACAGGGGAGAAGATTACGAGGAGCAAGAAAAAAAAAGCAAAATACAAAAACGAGGAGAACACAAGGGGCGAAAATCAGAGGAGGATCAAAAGTGTGGCACTAGGTGGAGTAAGAGAAGTGTGAAAAACGCGAGGCGAAGAAACACGGGAGAAGAATACGAGGAGCAAGAAAAAAAAAGCAAAATACAAAAACGAGGAGAACACAAGGGGCGAAAATCAGAGGAGGATCAAAAGTGTGGCACTAGGTGGAGTAAGAGAAGTGTGAAAAACCCGAGGTGAAGAAACAGGGGAGAAGAATACGAGGATCAAGGAAAAAAAAGCAAAATACAAAAACGAGGAGAACACAAGGGGCGAAAATCAGAGGAGGATCAACAGTATGCCACTACGAGGAGTAAGAGAAGTGTGAAAAAGCTGATGTGAAGAAACAGGGGAGAAGAATACGGGGAGCAAGAAAAAAAAAGCAAAATACAAAAACGAGGAGAACACAAGGGGCGAAAATCAGAGGAGGATCAACAGTATGCCACTACGAGGAGCAAGAGAAGTGTGAAAAACCCGAGGCAAAGAAACAGGGGAGAAGAATACGAGGTGCAAGAAAAAAAAGCAAAATACAAAAACGAGGAGAACACAAGGGGCGAAAATCAGAGGAGGATCAAAAGTGTGGCACTAGGTGGAGTAAGAGAAGTGTGAAAAACCCTAGGCGAAGAAACAGGGGAGAAGAATACGAGGAGCAAGAAAAAAAAAGCAAAATACAAAAATGAGGAGAACACAAGGGGCGAAAATCAGAGGAGGATCAACAGTGTGGCACTACAAGGAGCAAGAGCAGTGTGAAAAACCCGAGGCGAAGAAACAGAGGAGAAGAATACGGGGAGCAAGAAAAAAAAAGCAAAATACAAAAACGAGGAGCAGACAAGTGGGGAAAATCAGAGGAGAATCAAATGTATGCCAATACGAGGAGCAAGAGCAGTGTGAAAAACCCGAGTTGAAGAAACAGGGGAGAAGAATACGAGGAGCAAGAAAGAAAAAGCAAAAGACAAGAACGAGGAGCAGACAAGGGTTGGAAATCAGAGGAGAATCAACAGTATGCAACTACGAGGAGCAAGAGCATTGTGAAAAACCCGAGGCGAAGATTCCCACGTGATTCCCAAGTGATTCTCACGTGATGCCCACATGATTCCCACGTAATTCCCACGTGATTCCCACGTGATGCCCACCTGATGCCCACGTGATGCCCACTTGTTGCCCACGTGATGCCCACGTGATTCCCACGTGTTGCCCACGTGATTCCCACGTGATTCCCACGTGATGGCCACGTGATACCCACGTGATTCTCACGTGATGGCCACGTGATTCCCACGTGATGCCCACGTGATTCCCACGTGATTCCCACGTGATGCCCACGTGATGGCCACTTGATGCCCACGTGATTCCCAGGTGATTCCCACGTGATTCCAACGTGATTCCCACGTGATGCCCACGTGATTCCCACGTGATGCCCAAGTGATGCCCACGTGATTCCCACGTGATGGCCACGTGATTCCCACGTGATTCCCACGTGTTGCCCACGTGATTCCCACGTGATTCCGACGTGATGCCCACGTGATGCCCACGTGATTCCCACGTGATGGCCACGTGATGCCCACGTGATTCCCACGTGATGGCCACGTGATGGCCACGTGATTCCCACGTGATGCCCACGTGATTCCCACGTGATGCCCACGTGATGCCTACGTGATTCCCACGTGATGCCCACGTGATGCCCATGTGATGGCCACGTGATTCCCACGTGTTGCCCACGTGATTCCCACCTGATTCCCACGTGATTCCCACGTGATGGCCACGTGATTCCCACGTGATTCCCATGTGATGCCCACGTGATGCCCACGTGATTCCCAAGTGATTCCCACGTGATGGCCACGTGATGCCCACGTAATTCCCACGTGATGCCCACGTCATTCCCACGTGATTCCCACGTGATTCCCACATGTTGCCCACGTGATTCTCACGTGATTCCCACGTGATGGCCACGTGTTTCCCACGTGTTGCCCACGTGATGCCCACGTGTTTCCCACATATTGCCCACATGATTCCCACTTGATTCCCACGTGATTCTCACGTGATGCCCACGTGATTCCCACGTGATTCCCACGTGATGGCCACGTGATTTCCACGTGATGCCCACGTGATGCCCACATGATTCCCACGTGATGCCCACGTGATTCCTACGTGATGGCCACGTGATTCCCACGTGTTGCCCACGTGATTCCCACGTGATGCCCACGTGATTCCCACGTGATTCCCACGTGATGGCCACGTGATTCCCACGTGATGCCCACGTGTTGACCACGTGTTTGCCACGTGATTCCCACGTGATTCACAGGTGATGCCCACGTGATTCCCACGTGATTCCCACGTGATGCCCACGTGATGCCCACGTGATTCCCACGTGATGGCCACGTGATTCCCACGTGATTCCCACGTGATGCCCACGTGATTTCCACGTGATTCCCACGTGATGCCCACGTGATGCCTACGTGATTCCCACGTGATTCCCACGTGATGCCCACGTGATGCCCATGTGATGGCCACGTGATTCCCACGTGTTGCCCACGTGATTCCCACCTGATTCCAACGTGATTCCCACGTGATGGCCACGTGATTCGCACGTGATTCCCATGTGATGCCCACGTGATGCCCACGTGATTCCCAAGTGATTCCCACGTGATGGCCACGTGATGCCCACGTAATTCCCACGTGATGCCCACGTCATTCCCACGTGATTCCCACGTGATTCCCACATGTTGCCCACGTGATTCTCACGTGATTCCCACGTGATGGCCACGTGTTTCCCACGTGTTGCCCACGTGATTCCCACGTGTTTCCCACATATTGCCCACGTGATTCCCACGTGATTCCCACGTGATTCTCACGTGATGCCCACGTGATTCCCACGTGATTCCCACGTGATGGCCACGTGATTTCCACGTGATGCCCACGTGATGCCCACGTGATTCCCACGTGATGGCCACGTGATTCCCACGTGTTGCCCACGTGATTCCCACGTGATGCCCACGTGATTCCCACGTGATTCCCACGTGATGGCCACGTGATTCCCACGTGTTGCCCACGTGTTTGCCACGTGATTCCCACGTGATTCACAGGTGATGCCCACGTGATTCCCACGTGATTCCCACGTGATGCCCACGTGATGCCCACGTGATTCCCACGTGATGGCCACGTGATTCCCACGTGATTCCCACGTGATGCCCACGTGATTTCCACGTGATTCCCACGTGATGCATACGTGTTTCCCACGTGTTGCCCACGTGATGCCCACGTGATTCCCAAGTGATTCCCACGTGTTGCCCACGTGATTCCCATCTGATTCCCACTGTTGCCCACGTGATTCCCACGTGATGCCCACGTGATTCCCATGTGTTGCCCACGTGATGCCCACGTGATGCCCACGTGATTCCCTCGTGATTCCCCCGTGATTCCCACGTGATTCCCACGTGATGGCCACCTGATTCCCACGTGATTCCCACGTGTTGCCCACGTGATACCCACCTGATGCCCACATTATTCCCACGTGATTCCCACATGATGGCCACGTGATTCCCACGTGTTTCCCACGTGATTCCCACGTGATTCCCAAGTGATGGCCACGTGATTCTCACGTGATTCCCACGTGATTCCCACGTGATACCCACCTGATGCCCACATTATTCCCACGTGATTCCCACATGATGGCCAGGTGATTCCCACGTGTTGCCCACGTGATTCCCACGTGATTCCCACTTGATGCCCACGTGATTCCCACGTGACTCCCAAGTGATTCTCACGTGATTCCCACGTGATTCCCACGTGATTTCCACGTGTTGCCCACGTGATGCCCACGTGATGCCCACGTGATTCCCATGTGATTCCAACGTGATGCCCACGTGATTCCCACGTGACTCCAAACTGATTCTCACGTGATGCCCACGTGAAGACCACGTGATGCCCACGTTACACCCACGTGATGCCCAAGTGATTCCAACGGGATCAGAGAAGCATAAAAGTGTAAAAATACGAGGAGCAAGAAAAGTGTGAGAAATCCCAGGAGGAGAAATAGGGGAGAAAAATATGAGGAGCGAAAAAAAAAAAAAACACAAAAATACGAGGAGTAGAAAAGTGGGGAAAATAAGTGGAGCCTCAAAAGTGTGAAAATACGAGGAGAAAGAAAATAGTGAAAAACACGAGGAGCAAGAAAAGGGAAGAAATATATGAGGAGCAAAAAACAAAAACAAAAACAAAAAATACGAGGAGCAGAAAAGTGTGAAAAATAAGAGGAGCATCAAACGTGTGAAAATACGAGGAGCAAGAAAAGTGTGAAAGACACGAGGAGCAAGAAAAGGGAAGAAACATACGAGGAGCAAAAAAAAAAAAAAACAGAAAAATACGAGGAGCAGAAAAGTGTGAAAAATAAGAGGAGCATGAAAAGTGTGAAAATACGAGGAGCAACAAATGTGTGAAAAACCTGAGGTTAAGAAAATGGGGAGAAGAATACGAGGAGCAAGAAAAAAAAAGCAAAATACATAAACGAGGAGAACACAAGGGGCGAAAATCAGAGGAGGATCAACAGTATGCCACTACGAGGAGCAAGAGAAGTGTGAAAAACCCGAAGCGAAGAAACAGGGGAGAAGAATACGAGGAGCAAGAAAAAAAGTAAAATACAAAAACGAGGAGAACAAAAGGGGCGAAAATCAGAGGAGGATCAAAAGTGTGGCACTAGGGGGAGTAAGAGAAGTGTGAAAAACGCGAGGAGAAGAAACAGGGGAGAAGAATACGAGGAGCAAGAAAAAAAAGCAAAATACAAAAACGAGGAGAACACAAGTGGCGAAAGTCAGAGGAGGATCAAAAGTGTGGCAATACGTGGAGTAAGAGAAGTGTGAAAAACCCAAGGCGAAGAAACAGGGGAGAAGAATACGAGGATCAAGAAAAAGAAAGCAAAATACAAAAACGAGGAGAACACAAGGGGCGAAAATCAGAGGAGGATCAACAGTGTGCCACTACGAGGAGCATGAGAAGTGTGAAAAACCCGAGGCGAAGAAACAGGGGAGAAGAATACGAGGAGCAAGAATAAAAGCAAAATACAAAAACGAGGAGAACACAAGGGGCGAAAATCAGAGGAGGATCAAAAGTGTCGCACTACGTGGAGTAAGAGAAGTGTGAAAAACCCGAGGGGAAGAAACAGGGGAGAAGAATACGAGGAGCAAGAAAAAAAAAGCAAAATACAAAAACGAGGAGAACACAAGGGGCGAAAATCAGAGGAGGATCAAAAGTGTGGCACTACGAGGAGTACGAGAAGTGTGAAAAAGCTGATGTGAAGAAACAGGGGAGAAGAATACGAGGAGCAAGAAAAAAAAGCAAAATACAAAAACGAGGAGAACACAAGGGGCGAAAATCAGAGGAGGATCAAAAGTGTGGCACTACGTGGAGTAAGAGAAGTGTGAAAAACCCGAGGCAAAGAAACAGGGGAGAAGAATACGAGGAGAAAGAAAAAAAAAGCAAAATACAAAAACGAGGAGAACACAAGGGGCGAAAATCAGAGGAGGATCAGCAGTATGCCACTACGAGGAGTAAGAGAAGTGTGAAAAAGCTGATGTGAAGAAACAGGGGAGAAGAATACGAGGAGCAAGAAAAAAAAAGCAAAATACAAAAACGAGGAGAACACAAGGGGCGAAAATCAGAGGAGGATCAACAGTATGCCACTACGAGGAGCAAGAGAAGTGTGAAAAATCCGAGGCGAAGAAACAGGGGAGAAGAAAACGAGGAGCAAGAAAAAAAGCAAAATACAAAAATGAGGAGAACACAAGGGGCGAAAATCAGAGGAGGATCAAAAGTGTGGCACTACGTGGAGTAAGAGACGTGCGAAAAACCCGAGGCGAAGAAACAGGGGAGAAGAATACGAGGAGCAAGAAAAAAAAAGCAAAATACAAAAACGAGGAGAACACAAGGGGCGAAAATCAGAGGAGGATCAACAGTATGTCATTACGAGGAGTAAGAGAAGTGTGAAAAAGCTGATGAGAAGAAACAGGGGAGAAGAATACGAGGAGCAAGAAAAAAAAGCAAAATACAAAAACGAGGAGAACACAAGGGGCGAAAATCAGAGGAGGATCATCAGTATGTCATTACGAGGAGTAAGAGAAGTGTGAAACAGCTGATGTGAAGAAACAGGGGAGAAGAATACGAGGAGCAAGAAAAAAAAAGCAAAATACAAAAACGAGGAGAACACAAGGGGCGAAAATCAAAGGAGGATCAAAAGTGTGGCACTACGTGGAGTAAGAGAAGTGTGAAAAACCCGAGGTGAAGAAACAGGGGAGAAGAATACGAGGAGCAAGAAAAAAAAAAGCAAAATACAAAAACGAGGAGAACACAAGGGGCGAAAATCAGAGGAGGATCTACCATATGCCACTACGAGGAGTAAGAGAAGTGTGAAAAAGCTGATGTGAAGAAACAGGGGAGAAGAATACGAGGAGCAAGAAAAAAAAAGCAAAATACAAAAACGAGGAGAACACAAGGGGCGAAAATCAGAGGAGGATCAACAGTATGCCACTACGAGGAGCAAGAGAAGTGTGAAAAACCCGAGGCGAAGAAACAGGGGCGAAGAATACGAGGAGCAAGAAAAAAAAGCAAAATACAAAAACGAGGAGAACACAAGGGGCGAAAATCAGAGGAGGATCAACAGTATGCCACTACGAGGAGTAAGACAAGTGTGAAAAAGCTGCTGTGAAGAAACAGGGGAGAAGAATACGAGGAGCAAGAAAAAAAAAGCAAAATACAAAAACGAGGAGAACACAAGGGGCGAAAATCAGAGGAGGATCAACAGTATGCCACTACGAGGAGCAAGAGAAGTGTGAAAAACCCGAGGCAAAGAAACAGGGGAGAAGAATACGAGGAGCAAGAAAAAAAAGCAAAATACAAAAACGAGGAGAACACAAGGGGCGAAAATCAGAGGAGGATCAAAAGTGTGGCACTAGGTGGAGTAACAGAAGTGTGAAAAACCCGAGGCGAAGAAACAGGGGAGAAGAATACGAGGAGCAAGGAAAAAAAAGCAAAATACAAAAACGAGGAGAACACAAGGGGCGAAAATCAGAGGAGGATCAAAAGTGTGGCACTAGCTGGAGTAAGAGAAGTGTGAAAAACCCGAGGCGAAGAAACAGGGGCGAAAAATACGAGGAGCAAGAAAAAAAAAGCAAAATACAAAAATGAGTAGAACACAAGGGGCGAAAATCAGAGGAGGATCAACAGTATGCCACTACGAGGAGTAAGAGAAGTGTGAAAAAGCTGATGTGAAGAAACAGGGAAGAAAATACGAGGAGCAGGAAAAAAAAGCAAAATACAAAAACGAGGAGGACACAAGGGGCGAAAATCAGAGGAGGATCAACAGTATGCCACTACGAGGAGCAAGAGAAGTGTGAAAAACCCGAGGCGAAGAAACAGCAGAGAAGAATACGAGGAGCAAGAAAAAAAAGCAAAATACAAAAACGAGGAGAACACAAGGGGCGAAAATCAGAGGAGGATCAAAAGTGTGGCACTAGCTGGAGTAAGAGAAGTGTGAAAAACCCGAGGTGAAGAAACAGGGGAGAAGATTACGAGGAGCAAGAAAAAAAAAGCAAAATACAAAAACGAGGAGAACACAAGGGGCGAAAATCAGAGGAGGATCAAAAGTGTGGCACTAGGTGGAGTAAGAGAAGTGTGAAAAACCCGAGGCGAAGAAACAGGGGAGAAGAATACGAGGAGCAAGGAAAAAAAAGCAAAATACAAAAACGAGGAGAACACAAGGGGCGAAAATCAGAGGAGGATCAACAGTATGCCACTACGAGGAGTAAGAGAAGTGTGAAAAAGCTGATGTGAAGAAACAGGGGAGAAGAATACGAGGAGCAAGAAAAAAAAAGCAAAATACAAAAACGAGGAGAACACAAGGGGCGAAAATCAGAGGAGGATCAACAGTATGCCACTACGAGGAGCAAGAGAAGTGTGAAAAACCGAGGCAAAGAAACAGGGGAGAAGAATACGAGGAGCAAGAAAAAAAAGCAAAATACAAAAACGAGGAGAACACAAGGGGCGAAAATCAGAGGAGGATCAAAAGTGTGGCACTAGGTGGAGTAAGAGAAGTGTGAAAAACCCTAGGCGAAGAAACAGGGGAGAAGAATACGAGGAGCAAGAAAAAAAAAGTAAAATACAAAAATGAGGAGAACACAAGGGGCGAAAATCAGAGGAGGATCAAACGTGTGGCACTACGTGGAGTAAGAGAAGTGTGAAAAACCCGAAGCGAAGAAACAGGGGAGAAGAATACGCGGAGCAAGAAAAAAAAAGCAAAATACAAAAACGAGGAGAACACAAGGGGCGAAAATCAGAGGAGGATCAAACGTGTGGCACTAGCTGGAGTAAGAAAAGTGTGAAAAACCCGAGGTGAAGAAACAGGGGAGAAGATTACGAGGAGCAAGAAAAAAAAAGCAAAATACAAAAACGAGGAGAACACAAGGGGCGAAAATCAGAGGAGGATCAAAAGTGTGGCACTAGGTGGAGTAAGAGAAGTGTGAAAAACGCGAGGCGAAGAAACACGGGAGAAGAATACAAGGAGCAAGAAAAAAAAAGCAAAATACAAAAACGAGGAGAACACAAGGGGCGAAAATCAGAGGAGGATCAACAGTATGCCACTACGAGGAGTAAGAGAAGTGTGAAAAAGCTGATGTGAAGAAACAGGGGAGAAGAATACGGGGAGCAAGAAAAAAAAAGCAAAATACAAAAACGAGGAGAACACAAGGGGCGAAAATCAAAGGAGGATCAACAGTATGCCACTACGAGGAGCAAGAGAAGTGTGAAAAACCCGAGGCGAAGAAACAGGGGAGAAGAATACGAGGTGCAAGAAAAAAAAGCAAAATTCAAAAACGAGGAGAACACAAGGGGCGAAAATCAGAGGAGGATCAAAAGTGTGGCACTAGGTGGAGTAACAGAAGTGTGAAAAACCCAAGGCGAAGAAACAGGGGAGAAGAATACGAGGAGCAAGAAAAAAAAAGCAAAATACAAAAATGAGGAGAACACAAGGGGCGAAAATCAGAGGAGGATCAACAGTGTGGCACTACAAGGAGCAAGAGCAGTGTGAAAAACCCGAGGCGAAGAAACAGAGGAGAAGAATACGGGGAGCAAGAAAAAAAAAGCAAAATACAAAAACGAGGAGCAGACAAGTGGGGAAAATCAGAGGAGAATCAAATGTATGCCAATACGAGGAGCAAGAGCAGTGTGAAAAACCCGAGTTGAAGAAACAGGGGAGAAGAATACGAGGAGCAAGAAAGAAAAAGCAAAAGACAAGAACGAGGAGCAGACAAGGGTTGGAAATCAGAGGAGAATCAACAGTATGCAACTACGAGGAGCAAGAGCATTGTGAAAAACCCGAGGCGAAGATTCCCACGTGATTCCCAAGTGATTCTCACGTGATGCCCACATGATTCCCACGTAATTCCCACGTGATTCCCACGTGATGCCCACCTGATGCCCACGTGATGCCCACTTGTTGCCCACGTGATGCCCACGTGATTCCCACGTGTTGCCCACGTGATTCCCACGTGATTCCCACGTGATGGCCACGTGATGCCCACGTGATTCTCACGTGATGGCCACGTGATTCCCACGTGATGCCCACGTGATTCCCACGTGATTCCCACGTGATGCCCACGTGATGGCCACTTGATGCCCACGTGATTCCCAGGTGATTCCCACGTGATTCCAACGTGATTCCCACGTGATGCCCACGTGATTCCCACGTGATGCCCAAGTGATGCCCACGTGATTCCCACGTGATGGCCACGTGATTCCCACGTGATTCCCACGTGTTGCCCACGTGATTCCCACGTGATTCCGACGTGATGCCCACGTGATGCCCACGTGATTCCCACGTGATGGCCACGTGATGCCCACGTGATTCCCACGTGATGGCCACGTGATGCCCACGTGATGCCCACGTGATGGCCACGTGATTCCCACGTGATGCCCACGTGATTCCCACGTGATGCCCACGTGATGCCTACGTGATTCCCACGTGATGCCCACGTGATGCCCATGTGATGGCCACGTGATTCCCACGTGTTGCCCACGTGATTCCCACCTGATTCCCACGTGATTCCCACGTGATGGCCACGTGATTCCCACGTGATTCCCATGTGATGCCCACGTGATGCCCACGTGATTCCCAAGTGATTCCCACGTGATGGCCACGTGATGCCCACGTAATTCCCACGTGATGCCCACGTCATTCCCACGTGATTCCCACGTGATTCCCACATGTTGCCCACGTGATTCTCACGTGATTCCCACGTGATGGCCACGTGTTTCCCACGTGTTGCCCACGTGATGCCCACGTGTTTCCCACATATTGCCCACATGATTCCCACTTGATTCCCACGTGATTCTCACGTGATGCCCACGTGATTCCCACGTGATTCCCACGTGATGGCCACGTGATTTCCACGTGATGCCCACGTGATGCCCACATGATTCCCACGTGATGCCCACGTGATTCCTACGTGATGCCCACGTGATTCCCACGTGTTGCCCACGTGATTCCCACGTGATGCCCACGTGATTCCCACGTGATTCCCACGTGATGGCCACGTGATTCCCACGTGATGCCCACGTGTTGACCACGTGTTTGCCACGTGATTCCCACGTGATTCACAGGTGATGCCCACGTGATTCCCACGTGATTCCCACGTGATGCCCACGTGATGCCCACGTGATTCCCACGTGATGGCCACGTGATTCCCACGTGATTCCCACGTGATGCCCACGTGATTTCCACGTGATTCCCACGTGATGCCCACGTGATGCCTACGTGATTCCCACGTGATTCCCACGTGATGCCCACGTGATGCCCATGTGATGGCCACGTGATTCCCACGTGTTGCCCACGTGATTCCCACCTGATTCCAACGTGATTCCCACGTGATGGCCACGTGATTCGCACGTGATTCCCATGTGATGCCCACGTGATGCCCACGTGATTCCCAAGTGATTCCCACGTGATGGCCACGTGATGCCCACGTAATTCCCACGTGATGCCCACGTCATTCCCACGTGATTCCCACGTGATTCCCACATGTTGCCCACGTGATTCTCACGTGATTCCCACGTGATGGCCACGTGTTTCCCACGTGTTGCCCACGTGATGCCCACGTGTTTCCCACATATTGCCCACGTGATTCCCACTTGATTCCCACGTGATTCTCACGTGATGCCCACGTGATTCCCACGTGATTCCCACGTGATGGCCACGTGATTTCCACGTGATGCCCACGTGATGCCCACGTGATTCCCACGTGATGGCCACGTGATTCCCACCTGTTGCCCACGTGATTCCCACGTGATGCCCACGTGATTCCCACGTGATGGCCACGTGATTCCCACGTGTTGACCACGTGTTTGCCACGTGATTCCCACGTGATTCACAGGTGATGCCCACGTGATTCCCACGTGATTCCCACGTGATGCCCACGTGATGCCCACGTGATTCCCACGTGATGGCCACGTGATTCCCACGTGATTCCCACGTGATGCCCACGTGATTTCCACGTGATTCCCACGTGATGCATACGTGTTTCCCACGTGTTGCCCACGTGATGCCCACGTGATTCCCAAGTGATTCCCACGTGTTGCCCACGTGATTCCCATCTGATTCCCACTGTTGCCCACGTGATTCCCACGTGATGCCCACGTGATTCCCATGTGTTGCCCACGTGATGCCCACGTGATGCCCACGTGATTCCCACGTGATTCCCCCGTGATTCCCACGTGATTCCCACGTGATGGCCACCTGATTCCCACGTGATTCCCACGTGTTGCCCACGTGATACCCACCTGATGCCCACATTATTCCCACGTGATTCCCACATGATGGCCACGTGATTCCCACGTGTTTCCCACGTGATTCCCACGTGATTCCCAAGTGATGGCCACGTGATTCTCACGTGATTCCCACGTGATTCCCACGTGATACCCACCTGATGCCCACATTATTCCCACGTGATTCCCACATGATGGCCAGGTGATTCCCACGTGTTGCCCACGTGATTCCCACGTGATTCCCACTTGATGCCCACGTGATTCCCACGTGACTCCCAAGTGATTCTCACGTGATTCCCACGTGATTCCCACGTGATTTCCACGTGTTGCCCACGTGATGCCCACGTGATGCCCACGTGATTCCCATGTGATTCCAACGTGATGCCCACGTGATTCCCACGTGACTCCAAACTGATTCTCACGTGATGCCCACGTGAAGACCACGTGATGCCCACGTTACACCCACGTGATGCCCAAGTGATTCCAACGGGATCAGAGAAGCATAAAAGTGTAAAAATACGAGGAGCAAGAAAAGTGTGAGAAATCCCAGGAGGAGAAATAGGGGAGAAAAATATGAGGAGCGAAAAAAAAAAAAAACACAAAAATACGAGGAGTAGAAAAGTGGGGAAAATAAGTGGAGCCTCAAAAGTGTGAAAATACGAGGAGAAAGAAAATAGTGAAAAACACGAGGAGCAAGAAAAGGGAAGAAATATATGAGGAGCAAAAAACAAAAACAAAAACAAAAAATACGAGGAGCAGAAAAGTGTGAAAAATAAGAGGAGCATCAAACGTGTGAAAATACGAGGAGCAAGAAAAGTGTGAAAGACACGAGGAGCAAGAAAAGGGAAGAAACATACGAGGAGCAAAAAAAAAAAAAAACAGAAAAATACGAGGAGCAGAAAAGTGTGAAAAATAAGAGGAGCATGAAAAGTGTGAAAATACGAGGAGCAACAAATGTGTGAAAAACCTGAGGTTAAGAAAAAGGGGAGAAGAATACGAGGAGCAAGAAAAAAAAAGCAAAATACATAAACGAGGAGAACACAAGGGGCGAAAATCAGAGGAGGATCAACAGTATGCCACTACGAGGAGCAAGAGAAGTGTGAAAAACCCGAAGCGAAGAAACAGGGGAGAAGAATACGAGGAGCAAGAAAAAAAGTAAAATACAAAAACGAGGAGAACAAAAGGGGCGAAAATCAGAGGAGGATTAAAAGTGTGGCACTAGGTGGAGTAAGAGAAGTGTGAAAAACGCGAGGAGAAGAAACAGGGGAGAAGAATACGAGGAGCAAGAAAAAAAAGCAAAATACAAAAACGAGGAGAACACAAGGGGCGAAAGTCAGAGGAGGATCAAAAGTGTGGCAATACGTGGAGTAAGAGAAGTGTGAAAAACCCAAGGCGAAGAAACAGGGGAGAAGAATACGAGGATCAAGAAAAAGAAAGCAAAATACAAAAACGAGGAGAACACAAGGGGCGAAAATCAGAGGAGGATCAACAGTGTGCCACTACGAGGAGCATGAGAAGTGTGAAAAACCCGAGGCGAAGAAACAGGGGAGAAGAATACGAGGAGCAAGAATAAAAGCAAAATACAAAAACGAGGAGAACACAAGGGGCGAAAATCAGAGGAGGATCAAAAGTGTCGCACTACGTGGAGTAAGAGAAGTGTGAAAAACCCGAGGGGAAGAAACAGGGGAGAAGAATACGAGGAGCAAGAAAAAAAAAGCAAAATACAAAAACGAGGAGAACACAAGGGGCGAAAATCAGAGGAGGATCAAAAGTGTGGCACTACGAGGAGTACGAGAAGTGTGAAAAAGCTGATGTGAAGAAACAGGGGAGAAGAATACGAGGAGCAAGAAAAAAAAGCAAAATACAAAAACGAGGAGAACACAAGGGGCGAAAATCAGAGGAGGATCAAAAGTGTGGCACTACGTGGAGTAAGAGAAGTGTGAAAAACCCGAGGCAAAGAAACAGGGGAGAAGAATACGAGGAGAAAGAAAAAAAAAGCAAAATACAAAAACGAGGAGAACACAAGGGGCGAAAATCAGAGGAGGATCAGCAGTATGCCACTACGAGGAGTAAGAGAAGTGTGAAAAAGCTGATGTGAAGAAACAGGGGAGAAGAATACGAGGAGCAAGAAAAAAAAAGCAAAATACAAAAACGAGGAGAACACAAGGGGCGAAAATCAGAGGAGGATCAACAGTATGCCACTACGAGGAGCAAGAGAAGTGTGAAAAATCCGAGGCGAAGAAACAGGGGAGAAGAAAACGAGGAGCAAGAAAAAAAGCAAAATACAAAAATGAGGAGAACACAAGGGGCGAAAATCAGAGGAGGATCAAAAGTGTGGCACTACGTGGAGTAAGAGACGTGCGAAAAACCCGAGGCGAAGAAACAGGGGAGAAGAATACGAGGAGCAAGAAAAAAAAAGCAAAATACAAAAACGAGGAGAACACAAGGGGCGAAAATCAGAGGAGGATCAACAGTATGTCATTACGAGGAGTAAGAGAAGTGTGAAAAAGCTGATGAGAAGAAACAGGGGAGAAGAATACGAGGAGCAAGAAAAAAAAGCAAAATACAAAAACGAGGAGAACACAAGGGGCGAAAATCAGAGGAGGATCATCAGTATGTCATTACGAGGAGTAAGAGAAGTGTGAAACAGCTGATGTGAAGAAACAGGGGAGAAGAATACGAGGAGCAAGAAAAAAAAAGCAAAATACAAAAACGAGGAGAACACAAGGGGCGAAAATCAAAGGAGGATCAAAAGTGTGGCACTACGTGGAGTAAGAGAAGTGTGAAAAACCCGAGGCGAAGAAACAGGGGAGAAGAATACGAGGAGCAAGAAAAAAAAAAGCAAAATACAAAAACGAGGAGAACACAAGGGGCGAAAATCAGAGGAGGATCTACCATATGCCACTACGAGGAGTAAGAGAAGTGTGAAAAAGCTGATGTGAAGAAACAGGGGAGAAGAATACGAGGAGCAAGAAAAAAAAAGCAAAATACAAAAACGAGGAGAACACAAGGGGCGAAAATCAGAGGAGGATCAACAGTATGCCACTACGAGGAGCAAGAGAAGTGTGAAAAACCCGAGGCGAAGAAACAGGGGCGAAGAATACGAGGAGCAAGAAAAAAAAGCAAAATACAAAAACGAGGAGAACACAAGGGGCGAAAATCAGAGGAGGATCAACAGTATGCCACTACGAGGAGTAAGACAAGTGTGAAAAAGCTGCTGTGAAGAAACAGGGGAGAAGAATACGAGGAGCAAGAAAAAAAAAGCAAAATACAAAAACGAGGAGAACACAAGGGGCGAAAATCAGAGGAGGATCAACAGTATGCCACTACGAGGAGCAAGAGAAGTGTGAAAAACCCGAGGCAAAGAAACAGGGGAGAAGAATACGAGGAGCAAGAAAAAAAAGCAAAATACAAAAACGAGGAGAACACAAGGGGCGAAAATCAGAGGAGGATCAAAAGTGTGGCACTAGGTGGAGTAAGAGAAGTGTGAAAAACCCGAGGCGAAGAAACAGGGGAGAAGAATACGAGGAGCAAGGAAAAAAAAGCAAAATACAAAAACGAGGAGAACACAAGGGGCGAAAATCAGAGGAGGATCAAAAGTGTGGCACTAGCTGGAGTAAGAGAAGTGTGAAAAACCCGAGGCGAAGAAACAGGGGCGAAAAATACGAGGAGCAAGAAAAAAAAAGCAAAATACAAAAATGAGTAGAACACAAGGGGCGAAAATCAGAGGAGGATCAACAGTATGCCACTACGAGGAGTAAGAGAAGTGTGAAAAAGCTGATGTGAAGAAACAGGGAAGAAAATACGAGGAGCAGGAAAAAAAAGCAAAATACAAAAACGAGGAGGACACAAGGGGCGAAAATCAGAGGAGGATCAACAGTATGCCACTACGAGGAGCAAGAGAAGTGTGAAAAACCCGAGGCGAAGAAACAGCAGAGAAGAATACGAGGAGCAAGAAAAAAAAGCAAAATACAAAAACGAGGAGAACACAAGGGGCGAAAATCAGAGGAGGATCAAAAGTGTGGCACTAGCTGGAGTAAGAGAAGTGTGAAAAACCCGAGGTGAAGAAACAGGGGAGAAGATTACGAGGAGCAAGAAAAAAAAAGCAAAATACAAAAACGAGGAGAACACAAGGGGCGAAAATCAGAGGAGGATCAAAAGTGTGGCACTAGGTGGAGTAAGAGAAGTGTGAAAAACCCGAGGCGAAGAAACAGGGGAGAAGAATACGAGGAGCAAGGAAAAAAAAGCAAAATACAAAAACGAGGAGAACACAAGGGGCGAAAATCAGAGGAGGATCAACAGTATGCCACTACGAGGAGTAAGAGAAGTGTGAAAAAGCTGATGTGAAGAAACAGGGGAGAAGAATACGAGGAGCAAGAAAAAAAAAGCAAAATACAAAAACGAGGAGAACACAAGGGGCGAAAATCAGAGGAGGATCAACAGTATGCCACTACGAGGAGCAAGAGAAGTGTGAAAAACCGAGGCAAAGAAACAGGGGAGAAGAATACGAGGAGCAAGAAAAAAAAGCAAAATACAAAAACGAGGAGAACACAAGGGGCGAAAATCAGAGGAGGATCAAATGTGTGGCACTAGGTGGAGTAAGAGAAGTGTGAAAAACCCTAGGCGAAGAAACAGGGGAGAAGAATACGAGGAGCAAGAAAAAAAAAGTAAAATACAAAAATGAGGAGAACACAAGGGGCGAAAATCAGAGGAGGATCAAACGTGTGGCACTACGTGGAGTAAGAGAAGTGTGAAAAACCCGAAGCGAAGAAACAGGGGAGAAGAATACGAGGAGCAAGAAAAAAAAAGCAAAATACAAAAACGAGGAGAACACAAGGGGCGAAAATCAGAGGAGGATCAAACGTGTGGCACTAGCTGGAGTAAGAAAAGTGTGAAAAACCCGAGGTGAAGAAACAGGGGAGAAGAATACGAGGAGCAAGAAAAAAAAAGCAAAATACAAAAACGAGGAGAACACAAGGGGCGAAAATCAGAGGAGGATCAAAAGTGTGGCACTAGGTGGAGTAAGAGAAGTGTGAAAAACGCGAGGCGAAGAAACACGGGAGAAGAATACAAGGAGCAAGAAAAAAAAAGCAAAATACAAAAACGAGGAGAACACAAGGGGCGAAAATCAGAGGAGGATCAACAGTATGCCACTACGAGGAGTAAGAGAAGTGTGAAAAAGCTGATGTGAAGAAACAGGGGAGAAGAATACGGGGAGCAAGAAAAAAAAAGCAAAATACAAAAACGAGGAGAACACAAGGGGCGAAAATCAAAGGAGGATCAACAGTATGCCACTACGAGGAGCAAGAGAAGTGTGAAAAACCCGAGGCGAAGAAACAGGGGAGAAGAATACGAGGTGCAAGAAAAAAAAGCAAAATTCAAAAACGAGGAGAACACAAGGGGCGAAAATCAGAGGAGGATCAAAAGTGTGGCACTAGGTGGAGTAACAGAAGTGTGAAAAACCCAAGGCGAAGAAACAGGGGAGAAGAATACGAGGAGCAAGAAAAAAAAAGCAAAATACAAAAATGAGGAGAACACAAGGGGCGAAAATCAGAGGAGGATCAACAGTGTGGCACTACAAGGAGCAAGAGCAATGTGAAAAACCCGAGGCGAAGAAACAGAGGAGAAGAATACGGGGAGCAAGAAAAAAAAAGCAAAATACAAAAACGAGGAGCAGACAAGTGGGGAAAATCAGAGGAGAATCAAATGTATGCCAATACGAGGAGCAAGAGCAGTGTGAAAAACCCGAGTTGAAGAAACAGGGGAGAAGAATACGAGGAGCAAGAAAGAAAAAGCAAAAGACAAGAACGAGGAGCAGACAAGGGTTGGAAATCAGAGGAGAATCAACAGTATGCAACTACGAGGAGCAAGAGCATTGTGAAAAACCCGAGGCGAAGATTCCCACGTGATTCCCAAGTGATTCTCACGTGATGCCCACATGATTCCCACGTAATTCCCACGTGATTCCCACGTGATGCCCACCTGATGCCCACGTGATGCCCACGTGTTGCCCACGTGATGCCCACGTGATTCCCACGTGTTGCCCACGTGATTCCCACGTGATTCCCACGTGATGGCCACGTGATGCCCACGTGATTCTCACGTGATGGCCACGTGATTCCCACGTGATGCCCACGTGATTCCCACGTGATGCCCACCTGATGCCCACGTGATGCCCACGTGTTGCCCACGTGATTCCCACGTGATTCCCACGTGATGGCCACGTGATGCCCACGTGATTCTCACGTGATGGCCACGTGATGCCCACGTGATGCCCACGTGATGGCCACGTGATTCCCACGTGATGCCCACGTGATTCCCACGTGATGCCCACGTGATGCCTACGTGATTCCCACGTGATTCCCACGTGATGCCCACGTGATGCCCATGTGATGGCCACGTGATTCCCACGTGTTGCCCACGTGATTCCCACCTGATTCCCACGTGATTCCCACGTGATGGCCACGTGATTCCCATGTGATGCTCACGTGATGCCCACGTGATTCCCAAGTGATTCCCACGTGATGGCCACGTGATGCCCACGTAATTCCCACGTGATGCCCACGTCATTCACACGTGATTCCCACGTGATTCCCACATGTTGCCCACGTGATTCTCACGTGATTCCCACGTGATGGCCACGTGTTTCCCACGTGTTGCCCACGTGATGCCCACGTGTTTCCCACATATTGCCCACATGATTCCCACTTGATTCCCACGTGATTCTCACGTGATGCCCACGTGATTCCCACGTGATTCCCACGTGATGGCCACGTGATTTCCACGTGATGCCCACGTGATGCCCACGTGATTCCCACGTGATGCCCACGTGATTCCTACGTGATGGCCACGTGATTCCCACGTGTTGCCCACGTGATTCCCACGTGATGCCCACGTGATTCCCACGTGATTCCCACGTGATGGCCACGTGATGCCCACGTGATGCCCACGTGTTGACCACGTGTTTGCCACGTGATTCCCACGTGATTCACAGGTGATGCCCACGTGATTCCCACGTGATTCCCACGTGATGCCCACGTGATGCCCACGTGATTCCCACGTGATTGCCACGTGATTCCCACGTGATTCCCACGTGATGCCCACGTGATTTCCACGTGATTCCCACGTGATGCCCACGTGATGCCTACGTGATTCCCACGTGATTCCCACGTGATGCCCACGTGATGCCCATGTGATGGCCACGTGATTCCCACGTGTTGCCCACGTGATTCCCACCTGATTCCAACGTGATTCCCACGTGATGGCCACGTGATTCCCACGTGATTCCCATGTGATGCCCACGTGATGCCCACGTGATTCCCAAGTGATTCCCACGTGATGGCCACGTGATGCCCACGTAATTCCCACGTGATGCCCACGTCATTCCCACGTGATTCCCACGTGATTCCCACATGTTGCCCACGTGATTCTCACGTGATTCCCACGTGATGGCCACGTGTTTCCCACGTGTTGCCCACGTGATGCCCACGTGTTTCCCACATATTGCCCACGTGATTCCCACTTGATGCCCACGTGATTCTCACGT
Source organism: Cervus elaphus (assembly GCF_910594005.1). Classification (NCBI taxonomy): domain Eukaryota; kingdom Metazoa; phylum Chordata; class Mammalia; order Artiodactyla; family Cervidae; genus Cervus; species Cervus elaphus. The sequence goes on from NC_057836.1 coordinate 84,471,886, forward strand.
GATGCCCACGTGATTCCCACGTGATGCCCACGTGATGGCCACGTGATTTCCACGTGATGCCCACGTGATGCCCACGTGATTCCCACGTGATGGCCACGTGATTCCCACGTGTTGCCCACGTGATTCCCACGTGATGCCCACGTGATTCCCACGTGATTCCCACGTGATGGCCACGTGATTCCCACGTGATGCCCACGTGTTGACCACGTGTTTGCCACGTGATTCCCACGTGATTCACAGGTGATGCCCACGTGATTCCCACGTGATGACCACGTGATGCCCACGTGATTCCCACGTGATGGCCACGTGATTCCCACGTGATTCCCACGTGATGCCCACGTGATTTCCACGTGATTCCCACGTGATGCATACGTGTTTCCCACGTGTTGCCCACGTGATGCCCACGTGATTCCCAAGTGATTCCCACGTGTTGCCCACGTGATTCCCATGTGATTCCCACTGTTGCCCACATGATTCCCACGTGATGCCCACGTGATTCCCATGTGTTGCCCACGTGATGCCCACGTGATGCCCACGTGATACCCTCGTCATTCCCCCGTGATTCCCACGTGATTCCCACGTGATGGCCACCTGATTCCCACGTGATTCCCACGTGTTGCCCACGTGATACCCACCTGATGCCCACATTATTCCCACGTGATTCCCACATGATGGCCACGTGATTCCCACGTGTTTCCCACGTGATTCCCACGTGATTCCCAAGTGATGGCCACGTGATTCTCACGTGATTCCCACGTGATTCCCACGTGATACCCACCTGATGCCCACATTATTCCCACGTGATTCCCACATGATGGCCAGGTGATTCCCACGTGTTGCCCACGTGATTCCCACGTGATTCCCACTTGATGCCCACGTGATTCCCACGTGACTCCCAAGTGATTCTCACGTGATTCCCACGTGATTCCCACGTGATTTCCACGTGTTGCCCACGTGATGCCCACGTGATGCCCACGTGATTCCCATGTGATTCCAACGTGATGCCCACGTGATTCCCACGTGACTCCAAACTGATTCTCACGTGATGCCCACGTGAAAACCACGTGATGCCCACGTTACACCCACGTGATGCCCAAGTGATTCCAACGGGATCAGAGAAGCATAAAAGTGTAAAAATACGAGGAGCAAGAAAAGTGTGAAAAATCCCAGGAGGAGAAATAGGGGAGAAAAATATGAGGAGCAAAAAAAAAAAAAAACACAAAAATACGAGGAGTAGAAAAGTGGGGAAAATAAGTGGAGCCTCAAAAGTGTGAAAATACGAGGAGAAAGAAAATAGTGAAAAACACGAGGAGCAAGAAAAGGGAAGAAATATATGAGGAGCAAAAAACAAAAACAAAAACAAAAAATACGAGGAGCAGAAAAGTGTGAAAAATAAGAGGAGCATCAAACGTGTGAAAATACGAGGAGCAAGAAAAGTGTGAAAAACACGAGGAGCAAGAAAAGGGAAGAAACATACGAGGAGCAAAAAAAAAAAAAACAGAAAAATACGAGGAGCAGAAAAGTGTGAAAAATAAGAGGAGCATGAAAAGTGTGAAAATACGAGGAGCAACAAATGTGTGAAAAACCTGAGGTTAAGAAAAAGGGGAGAAGAATACGAGGAGCAAGAAAAAAAAAGCAAAATACATAAACGAGGAGAACACAAGGGGCGAAAATCAGAGGAGGATCAACAGTATGCCACTACGAGGAGCAAGAGAAGTGTGAAAAACCCGAAGCGAAGAAACAGGGGAGAAGAATACGAGGAGCAAGAAAAAAAGTAAAATACAAAAACGAGGAGAACACAAGGGGCGAAAATCAGAGGAGGATCAAAAGTGTGGCACTAGGTGGAGTAAGAGAAGTGTGAAAAACGCGAGGAGAAGAAACAGGGGAGAAGAATACGAGGAGCAAGAAAAAAAAGCAAAATACAAAAACGAGGAGAACACAAGTGGCGAAAGTCAGAGGAGGATCAAAAGTGTGGCAATACGTGGAGTAAGAGAAGTGTGAAAAACCCAAGGCGAAGAAACAGGGGAGAAGAATACGAGGAGCAAGAAAAAGAAAGCAAAATACATAAACGAGGAGAACACAAGGGGCGAAAATCAGAGGAGGATCAACAGTGTGCCACTACGAGGAGCATGAGAAGTGTGAAAAACCCGAGGCGAAGAAACAGGGGAGAAGAATACGAGGAGCAAGAAAAAAAGCAAAATACAAAAACGAGGAGAACACAAGGGGCGAAAATCAGAGGAGGATCAAAAGTGTCGCACTACGTGGAGTAAGAGAAGTGTGAAAAACCCGAGGGGAAGAAACAGGGGAGAAGAATACGAGGAGCAAGAAAAAAAAAGCAAAATACAAAAACGAGGAGAACACAAGGGGCGAAAATCAGAGGAGGATCAAAAGTGTGGCACTACGAGGAGTACGAGAAGTGTGAAAAAGCTGATGTGAAGAAACAGGGGAGAAGAATACGAGGAGCAAGAAAAAAAAGCAAAATACAAAAACGAGGAGAACACAAGGGGCGAAAATCAGAGGAGGATCAAAAGTGTGGCACTACGTGCAGTAAGAGAAGTGTGAAAAACCCGAGGCAAAGAAACAGGGGAGAAGAATACGAGGAGAAAGAAAAAAAAAGCAAAATACAAAAACGAGGAGAACACAAGGGGCGAAAATCAGAGGAGGATCAGCAGTATGCCACTACGAGGAGTAAGAGAAGTGTGAAAAAGCTGATGTGAAGAAACAGGGGAGAAGAATACGAGGAGCAAGAAAAAAAAAGCAAAATACAAAAACGAGGAGAACACAAGGGGCGAAAATCAGAGGAGGATCAACAGTATGCCACTACGAGGAGCAAGAGAAGTGTGAAAAATCCGAGGCGAAGAAACAGGGGAGAAGAAAACGAGGAGCAAGAAAAAAAGCAAAATACAAAAATGAGGAGAACACAAGGGGCGAAAATCAGAGGAGGATCAAATGTGTGGCACTACGTGGAGTAAGAGACGTGCGAAAAACCCGAGGCGAAGAAACAGGGGAGAAGAATACGAGGAGCAAGAAAAAAAAAGCAAAATACAAAAACGAGGAGAACACAAGGGGCGAAAATCAGAGGAGGATCATCAGTATGTCATTACGAGGAGTAAGAGAAGTGTGAAAAAGCTGATGAGAAGAAACAGGGGAGAAGAATACGAGGAGCAAGAAAAAAAAGCAAAATACAAAAACGAGGAGAACACAAGGGGCGAAAATCAGAGGAGGATCATCAGTATGTCATTACGAGGAGTAAGAGAAGTGTGAAAAAGCTGATGTGAAGAAACAGGGGAGAAGAATACGAGGAGCAAGAAAAAAAAAGCAAAATACAAAAACGAGGAGAACACAAGGGGCGAAAATCAGAGGAGGATCAAAAGTATGGCACTACGTGGAGTAAGAGAAGTGTGAAAAACCCGAGGTGAAGAAACAGGGGAGAAGAATACGAGGAGCAAGAAAAAAAAAAGCAAAATACAAAAACGAGGAGAACACAAGGGGCGAAAATCAGAGGAGGATCTACCATATGCCACTACGAGGAGTAAGAGAAGTGTGAAAAAGCTGATGTGAAGAAACAGGGGAGAAGAATACGAGGAGCAAGAAAAAAAAAGCAAAATACAAAAACGAGGAGAACACAAGGGGCGAAAATCAGAGGAGGATCAACAGTATGCCACTACGAGGAGCAAGAGAAGTGTGAAAGACCCGAGGCGAAGAAACAGGGGCGAAGAATACGAGGAGCAAGAAAAAAAAGCAAAATACAAAAACGAGGAGAACACAAGGGGCGAAAATCAGAGGAGGATCAACAGTATGCCACTACGAGGAGTAAGACAAGTGTGAAAAAGCTGCTGTGAAGAAACAGGGGAGAAGAATATGAGGAGCAAGAAAAAAAAAGCAAAATACAAAAACGAGGAGAACACAAGGGGCGAAAATCAGAGGAGGATCAACAGTATGCCACTACGAGGAGCAAGAGAAGTGTGAAAAACCCGAGGCAAAGAAACAGGGGAGAAGAATACGAGGAGCAAGAAAAAAAAGCAAAATACAAAAACGAGGAGAACACAAGGGGCGAAAATCAGAGGAGGATCAAAAGTGTGGCACTAGGTGGAGTAACAGAAGTGTGAAAAACCCGAGGCGAAGAAACAGGGGAGAAGAATACGAGGAGCAAGGAAAAAAAAGCAAAATACAAAAACGAGGAGAACACAAGGGGCGAAAATCAGAGGAGGATCAACAGTATGCCACTACGAGGAGCAAGAGAAGTGTGAAAAACCCGAGGCGAAGAAACAGGGGAGAAGAATACGAGGAGCAAGAAAAAAAAGCAAAATACAAAAACGAGGAGAACACAAGGGGCGAAAATCAGAGGAGGATCAAAAGTGTGGCACTAGCTGGAGTAAGAGAAGTGTGAAAAACCCGAGGCGAAGAAACAGGGGAGAAAAATACGAGGAGCAAGAAAAAAAAAGCAAAATACAAAAATGAGTAGAACACAAGGGGCGAAAATCAGAGGAGGATCAACAGTATGCCACTACGAGGAGTAAGAGAAGTGTGAAAAAGCTGATGTGAAGAAACAGGGAAGAAAATACGAGGAGCAGGAAAAAAAAGCAAAATACAAAAACGAGGAGAACACAAGGGGCGAAAATCAGAGGAGGATCAACAGTATGCCACTACGAGGAGCAAGAGAAGTGTGAAAAACCCGAGGCGAAGAAACAGCAGAGAAGAATACGAGGAGCAAGAAAAAAAAGCAAAATACAAAAACGAGGAGAACACAAGGGGCGAAAATCAGAGGAGGATCAAAAGTGTGGCACTAGCTGGAGTAAGAGAAGTGTGAAAAACCCGAGGTGAAGAAACAGGGGAGAAGATTACGAGGAGCAAGAAAAAAAAAGCAAAATACAAAAACGAGGAGAACACAAGGGGCGAAAATCAGAGGAGGATCAAAAGTGTGGCACTAGGTGGAGTAAGAGAAGTGTGAAAAACCCGAGGCGAAGAAACAGGGGAGAAGAATACGAGGAGCAAGGAAAAAAAAGCAAAATACAGAAACGAGGAGAACACAAGGGGCGAAAATCAGAGGAGGATCAACAGTATGCCACTACGAGGAGTAAGAGAAGTGTGAAAAAGCTGATGTGAAGAAACAGGGGAGAAGAATACGAGGAGCAAGAAAAAAAAAGCAAAATACAAAAACGAGGAGAACACAAGGGGCGAAAATCAGAGGAGGATCAACAGTATGCCACTACGAGGAGCAAGAGAAGTGTGAAAAACCCGAGGCAAAGAAACAGGGGAGAAGAATACGAGGAGCAAGAAAAAAAAGCAAAATACAAAAACGAGGAGAACACAAGGGGCGAAAATCAGAGGAGGATCAAAAGTGTGGCACTAGGTGGAGTAAGAGAAGTGTGAAAAACCCTAGGCGAAGAAACAGGGGAGAAGAATACGAGGAGCAAGAAAAAAAAAGCAAAATACAAAAATGAGGAGAACACAAGGGGCGAAAATCAGAGGAGGATCAAACGTGTGGCACTACGTGGAGTAAGAGAAGTCTGAAAAAGCTGATGTGAAGAAACAGGGGAGAAGAACACGAGGTGCAAGAAAAAAAAAGCAAAATACATAAACGAGGAGAACACAAGGGGCGAAAATCAGAGGAGGATCTACAGTATGCCACTACGAGGAGTAAGAGAAGTGTGAAAAAGCTGATGTGAAGAAACAGGGGAGAAGAATACGAGGAGCAAGAAAAAAAAAGCAAAATACAAAAACGAGGAGAACACAAGGGGCGAAAATCAGAGGAGGATCTACAGTATGCCACTACGAGGAGTAAGAGAAGTGTGAAAAAGCTGATGTGAAGAAACAGGGGAGAAGAATACGAGGAGCAAGAAAAAAAAAGCAAAATACAAAAACGAGGAGAACACAAGGGGCGAAAATCAGAGGAGGATAAACAGTATGCCACTACGAGGAGCAAGAGAAGTGTGAAAAACCCGAGGCGAAGAAACAGGGGAGAAGAATACGAGGAGCAAGAAAAAAAAGCAAAATACAAAAACGAGGAGAACACAAGGGGCGAAAATCAGAGGAGGATCAAAAGTGTGGCACTAGGTGGCGTAAGAGAAGTGTGAAAAACCCGAGGCGAAGAAACAGGGGAGAAGAATACGAGGAGCAAGAAAAAAAAAGCAAAATACAAAAATGAGTAGAACACAAGGGGCGAAAATCAGAGGAGGATCAACAGTATGCCACTACGAGGAGTAAGAGAAGTGTGAAAAAGCTGATGTGAAGAAACAGGGGAGAAAATACGAGGAGCAGGGAAAAAAAGCAAAATACAAAAACGAGGAGAACACAAGGGGCGAAAATCAGAGGAGGATCAACAGTATGCCACTACGAGGAGCAAGAGAAGTGTGAAAAACCCGAGGCGAAGAAACAGCAGAGAAGAATACGAGGAGCAAGAAAAAAAAGCAAAATACAAAAACGAGGAGAACACAAGGGGCGAAAATCAGAGGAGGATCAAAAGTGTGGCACTAGCTGGAGTAAGAGAAGTGTGAAAAACCCGAGGTGAAGAAACAGGGGAGAAGATTACGAGGAGCAAGAAAAAAAAAGCAAAATACAAAAACGAGGAGAACACAAGGGGCGAAAATCAGAGGAGGATCAAAAGTGTGGCACTAGGTGGAGTAAGAGAAGTGTGAAAAACCCGAGGTGAAGAAACAGGGGAGAAGAATACGAGGAGCAAGAAAAAAAAAAGCAAAATACAAAAACGAGGAGAACACAAGGGGCGAAAATCAGAGGAGGATCTACCATATGCCACTACGAGGAGTAAGAGAAGTGTGAAAAACCCGAGGTGAAGAAACAGGGGAGAAGAATACGAGGAGCAAGGAAAAAAAAGCAAAATACAAAAACGAGGAGAACACAAGGGGCGAAAATCAGAGGAGGATCAAAAGTGTGGCACTAGGTGGATTAAGAGAAGTGTGAAAAACGCGAGGCGAAGAAACACGGGAGAAGAATACGAGGAGCAAGAAAAAAAAAGCAAAATACAAAAACAAGGAGAACACAAGGGGCGAAAATCAGAGGAGGATCAAAAGTGTGGCACTAGGTGGAGTAAGAGAAGTGTGAAAAACCCGAGGTGAAGAAACAGGGGAGAAGAATACGAGAAGCAAGGAAAAAAAAGCAAAATACAAAAACGAGGAGAACACAAGGGGCGAAAATCAGAGGAGGATCAACAGTATGCCACTACGAGGAGTAAGAGAAGTGTGAAAAAGCTGATGTGAAGAAACAGGGGAGAAAAATACGGGGAGCAAGAAAAAAAAAGCAAAATACAAAAACGAGGAGAACACAAGGGGCGAAAATCAGAGGAGGATCAACAGTATGCCACTACGAGGAGCAAGAGAAGTGTGAAAAACCCGAGGCAAAGAAACAGGGGAGAAGAATACGAGGTGCAAGAAAAAAAAGCAAAATACAAAAACGAGGAGAACACAAGGGGCGAAAATCAGAGGAGGATCAAAAGTGTGGCACTAGGTGGAGTAAGAGAAGTGTGAAAAACCCTAGGCGAAGAAACAGGGGAGAAGAATACGAGGAGCAAGAAAAAAAAAGCAAAATACAAAAATGAGGAGAACACAAGGGGCGAAAATCAGAGGAGGATCAAACGTGTGGCACTACGTGGAGTAAGAGAAGTCTGAAAAAGCTGATGTGAAGAAACAGGGGAGAAGAACACGAGGTGCAAGAAAAAAAAAGCAAAATACATAAACGAGGAGAACACAAGGGGCGAAAATCAGAGGAGGATCTACAGTATGCCACTACGAGGAGTAAGACAAGTGTGAAAAAGCTGATGTGAAGAAACAGGGGAGAAGAATACGAGGAGCAAGAAAAAAAAAGCAAAATACAAAAACGAGGAGAACACAAGGGGCGAAAATCAGAGGAGGATCTACAGTATGCCACTACGAGGAGTAAGAGAAGTGTGAAAAAGCTGATGTGAAGAAACAGGGGAGAAGAATACGAGGAGCAAGAAAAAAAAAGCAAAATACAAAAACGAGGAGAACACAAGGGGCGAAAATCAGAGGAGGATCAACAGTATGCCACTACGAGGAGCAAGAGAAGTGTGAAAAACCCGAGGCGAAGAAACAGGGGAGAAGAATACGAGGAGCAAGAAAAAAAAGCAAAATACAAAAACGAGGAGAACACAAGGGGCGAAAATCAGAGGAGGATCAACAGTATGCCACTACGAGGAGCAAGAGAAGTGTGAAAAACCCGAGGCAAAGAAACAGGGGAGAAGAATACGAGGTGCAAGAAAAAAAAGCAAAATACAAAAACGAGGAGAACACAAGGGGCGAAAATCAGAGGAGGATCAAAAGTGTGGCACTAGGTGGAGTAAGAGAAGTGTGAAAAACCCTAGGCGAAGAAACAGGGGAGAAGAATACGAGGAGCAAGAAAAAAAAAGCAAAATACAAAAACGAGGAGAACACAAGGGGCGAAAATCAGAGGAGGATCAACAGTGTGGCACTACAAGGAGCAAGAGCAGTGTGAAAAACCCGAGGCGAAGAAACAGAGGAGAAGAATACGGGGAGCAAGAAAAAAAAAGCAAAATACAAAAACGAGGAGCAGACAAGTGGGGAAAATCAGAGGAGAATCAAATGTATGCCAATACGAGGAGCAAGAGCAGTGTGAAAAACCCGAGTTGAAGAAACAGGGGAGAAGAATACGAGGAGCAAGAAAGAAAAAGCAAAAGACAAGAACGAGGAGCAGACAAGGGTTGGAAATCAGAGGAGAATCAACAGTATGCAACTACGAGGAGCAAGAGCATTGTGAAAAACCCGAGGCGAAGATTCCCACGTGATTCCCAAGTGATTCTCACGTGATGCCCACATGATTCCCACGTAATTCCCACGTGATTCCCACGTGATGCCCACCTGATGCCCACGTGATGCCCACGTGTTGCCCACGTGATGCCCACGTGATTCCCACGTGTTGCCCACGTGATTCCCACGTGATTCCCACGTGATGGCCACGTAATGCCCACGTGATTCTCACGTGATGGCCACGTGATTCCCACGTGATGCCCACGTGATTCCCACGTGATTCCCACGTGATGCCCACGTGATGGCCACTTGATGCCCACGTGATTCCCAGGTGATTCCCACGTGATTCCAACGTGATTCCCACGTGATGCCCACGTGATTCCCACGTGATTCCCACGTGATGCCCAAGTGATGCCCACGTGATTCCCACGTGATGGCCACGTGATTCCCACGTGATTCCCACGTGTTGCCCACGTGATTCCCACGTGATTCCGACGTGATGCCCACGTGATGCCCACGTGATTCCCACGTGATGGCCACGTGATGCCCACGTGATTCCCACGTGATGGCCACGTGATGCCCACGTGATGCCCACGTGATGGCCACGTGATTCCCACGTGATGCCCACGTGATTCCCACGTGATGCCCACGTGATGCCTACGTGATTCCCACGTGATTCCCACGTGATGCCCACGTGATGCCCATGTGATGGCCACGTGATTCCCACGTGTTGCCCACGTGATTCCCACCTGATTCCCACGTGATTCCCACGTGATGGCCACGTGATTCCCACGTGATTCCCATGTGATGCCCACGTGATGCCCACGTGATTCCCAAGTGATTCCCACGTGATGGCCACGTGATGCCCACGTAATTCCCACGTGATGCCCACGTCATTCCCACGTGATTCCCACGTGATTCCCACATGTTGCCCACGTGATTCTCACGTGATTCCCACGTGATGGCCACGTGTTTCCCACGTGTTGCCCACGTGATGCCCACGTGTTTCCCACATATTGCCCACATGATTCCCACTTGATTCCCACGTGATTCTCACGTGATGCCCACGTGATTCCCACGTGATTCCCACGTGATGGCCACGTGATTTCCACGTGATGCCCACGTGATGCCCACGTGATTCCCACGTGATTCCCACGTGATGCCCACGTGATGCCCACGTGATTCCCACGTGATGGCCACGTGATTCCCACGTGATTCCCACGTGATGCCCACGTGATTTCCACGTGATTCCCACGTGATGCCCACGTGATGCCTACGTGATTCCCACGTGATTCCCACGTGATGCCCACGTGATGCCCATGTGATGGCCACGTGATTCCCACGTGTTGCCCACGTGATTCCCACCTGATTCCAACGTGATTCCCACGTGATGGCCACGTGATTCCCACGTGATTCCCATGTGATGCCCACGTGATGCCCACGTGATTCCCAAGTGATTCCCACGTGATGGCCACGTGATGCCCACGTAATTCCCACGTGATGCCCACGTCATTCCCACGTGATTCCCACGTGATTCCCACATGTTGCCCACGTGATTCTCACGTGATACCCACGTGATGGCCACGTGTTTCCCACGTGTTGCCCACGTGATGCCCACGTGTTTCCCACATATTGCCCACGTGATTCCCACTTGATTCCCACGTGATTCTCACGTGATGCCCACGTGATTCCCACGTGATTCCCACGTGATGGCCACGTGATTTCCACGTGATGCCCACGTGATGCCCACGTGATTCCCACGTGTTGGCCACGTGATTCCCACGTGTTGCCCACGTGATTCCCACGTGATGCCCACGTGATTCCCACGTGATTCCCACGTGATGGCCACGTGATTCCCACGTGATGCCCACGTGTTGACCACGTGTTTGCCACGTGATTCCCACGTGATTCACAGGTGATGCCCACGTGATTCCCACGTGATTCCCACGTGATGCCCACGTGATGCCCACGTGATTCCCACGTGATGGCCACGTGATTCCCACGTGATTCCCACGTGATGCCCACGTGATTCCCACGTGATTCCCACGTGATGCATACGTGTTTCCCACGTGTTGCCCACGTGATGCCCACGTGATTCCCAAGTGATTCCCACGTGTTGCCCACGTGATTCCCATGTGATTCCCACTGTTGCCCACGTGATTCCCACGTGATGCCCACGTGATTCCCATGTGTTGCCCACGTGATGCCCACGTGATGCCCACGTGATACCCTCGTGATTCCCCCGTGATTCCCACGTGATTCCCACGTGATGGCCACCTGATTCCCACGTGATTCCCACGTGTTGCCCACGTGATACCCACCTGATGCCCACATTATTCCCACGTGATTCCCACATGATGGCCACGTGATTCCCACGTGTTTCCCACGTGATTCCCACGTGATTCCCAAGTGATGGCCACGTGATTCTCACGTGATTCCCACGTGATTCCCACGTGATACCCACCTGATGCCCACATTATTCCCACGTGATTCCCACATGATGGCCAGGTGATTCCCACGTGTTGCCCACGTGATTCCCACGTGATTCCCACTTGATGCCCACGTGATTCCCACGTGACTCCCAAGTGATTCTCACGTGATTCCCACGTGATTCCCACGTGATTTCCACGTGTTGCCCACGTGATGCCCACGTGATGCGCACGTGATTCCCATGTGATTCCAACGTGATGCCCACGTGATTCCCACGTGACTCCAAACTGATTCTCACGTGATGCCCACGTGAAGACCACGTGATGCCCACGTTACACCCACGTGATGCCCAAGTGATTCCAACGGGATCAGAGAAGCATAAAAGTGTAAAAATACGAGGAGCAAGAAAAGTGTGAAAAATCCCAGGAGGAGAAATAGGGGAGAAAAATATGAGGAGCGAAAAAAAAAAAAAACACAAAAATACGAGGAGTAGAAAAGTGGGGAAAATAAGTGGAGCCTCAAAAGTGTGAAAATACGAGGAGAAAGAAAATAGTGAAAAACACGAGGAGCAAGAAAAGGGAAGAAATATATGAGGAGCAAAAAACAAAAACAAAAACAAAAAATACGAGGAGCAGAAAAGTGTGAAAAATAAGAGGAGCATCAAACGTGTGAAAATACGAGGAGCAAGAAAAGTGTGAAAAACACGAGGAGCAAGAAAAGGGAAGAAACATACGAGGAGCAAAAAAAAAAAAACAGAAAAATACGAGGAGCAGAAAAGTGTGAAAAATAAGAGGAGCATGAAAAGTGTGAAAATACGAGGAGCAACAAATGTGTGAAAAACCTGAGGTTAAGAAAAAGGGGAGAAGAATACGAGGAGCAAGAAAAAAAAAGCAAAATACATAAACGAGGAGAACACAAGGGGCGAAAATCAGAGGAGGATCAACAGTATGCCACTACGAGGAGCAAGAGAAGTGTGAAAAACCCGAAGCGAAGAAACAGGGGAGAAGAATACGAGGAGCAAGAAAAAAAGTAAAATACAAAAACGAGGAGAACACAAGGGGCGAAAATCAGAGGAGGATCAAAAGTGTGGCACTAGGTGGAGTAAGAGAAGTGTGAAAAACGCGAGGAGAAGAAACAGGGGAGAAGAATACGAGGAGCAAGAAAAAAAAGCAAAATACAAAAACGAGGAGAACACAAGTGGCGAAAGTCAGAGGAGGATCAAAAGTGTGGCAATACGTGGAGTAAGAGAAGTGTGAAAAACCCAAGGCGAAGAAACAGGGGAGAAGAATACGAGGAGCAAGAAAAAGAAAGCAAAATACAAAAACGAGGAGAACACAAGGGGCGAAAATCAGAGGAGGATCAACAGTGTGCCACTACGAGGAGCATGAGAAGTGTGAAAAACCCGAGGCGAAGAAACAGGGGAGAAGAATACGAGGAGCAAAAAAAAAAGCAAAATACAAAAACGAGGAGAACACAAGGGGCGAATATCAGAGGAGGATCAAAAGTGTCGCACTACGTGGAGTAAGAGAAGTGTGAAAAACCCGAGGGGAAGAAACAGGGGAGAAGAATACGAGGAGCAAGAAAAAAAAAGCAAAATACAAAAACGAGGAGAACACAAGGGGCGAAAATCAGAGGAGGATCAAAAGTGTGGCACTACGAGGAGTACGAGAAGTGTGAAAAAGCTGATGTGAAGAAACAGGGGAGAAGAATACGAGGAGCAAGAAAAAAAAGCAAAATACAAAAACGAGGAGAACACAAGGGGCGAAAATCAGAGGAGGATCAAAAGTGTGGCACTACGTGGAGTAAGAGAAGTGTGAAAAACCCGAGGCAAAGAAACAGGGGAGAAGAATACGAGGAGAAAGAAAAAAAAAGCAAAATACAAAAACGAGGAGAACACAAGGGGCGAAAATCAGAGGAGGATCAGCAGTATGCCACTACGAGGAGTAAGAGAAGTGTGAAAAAGCTGATGTGAAGAAACAGGGGAGAAGAATACGAGGAGCAAGAAAAAAAAAGCAAAATACAAAAACGAGGAGAACACAAGGGGCGAAAATCAGAGGAGGATCAAAAGTATGCCACTACGAGGAGTAAGAGAAGTGTGAAAAATCCGAGGCGAAGAAACAGGGGAGAAGAAAACGAGGAGCAAGAAAAAAAGCAAAATACAAAAATGAGGAGAACACAAGGGGCGAAAATCAGAGGAGGATCAAAAGTGTGGCACTACGTGGAGTAAGAGACGTGCGAAAAACCCGAGGCGAAGAAACAGGGGAGAAGAATACGAGGAGCAAGAAAAAAAAAGCAAAATACAAAAACGAGGAGAACACAAGGGGCGAAAATCAGAGGAGGATCATCACTATGTCATTACGAGGAGTAAGAGAAGTGTGAAAAAGCTGATGAGAAGAAACAGGGGAGAAGAATACGAGGAGCAAGAAAAAAAAGCAAAATACAAAAACGAGGAGAACACAAGGGGCGAAAATCAGAGGAGGATCATCAGTATGTCATTACGAGGAGTAAGAGAAGTGTGAAAAAGCTGATGTGAAGAAACAGGGGAGAAGAATACGAGGAGCAAGAAAAAAAAAGCAAAATACAAAAACGAGGAGAACACAAGGGGCGAAAATCAGAGGAGGATCAAAAGTGTGGCACTACGTGGAGTAAGAGAAGTGTGAAAAACCCGAGGTGAAGAAACAGGGGAGAAGAATACGAGGAGCAAGAAAAAAAAAAGCAAAATACAAAAACGAGGAGAACACAAGGGGCGAAAATCAGAGGAGGATCTACCATATGCCACTACGAGGAGTAAGAGAAGTGTGAAAAAGCTGATGTGAAGAAACAGGGGAGAAGAATACGAGGAGCAAGAAAAAAAAAGCAAAATACAAAAACGAGGAGAACACAAGGGGCGAAAATCAGAGGAGGATCAACAGTATGCCACTACGAGGAGCAAGAGAAGTGTGAAAAACCCGAGGCGAAGAAACAGGGGCGAAGAATACGAGGAGCAAGAAAAAAAAGCAAAATACAAAAACGAGGAGAACACAAGGGGCGAAAATCAGAGGAGGATCAACAGTATGCCACTACGAGGAGTAAGACAAGTGTGAAAAAGCTGCTGTGAAGAAACAGGGGAGAAGAATACGAGGAGCAAGAAAAAAAAAGCAAAATACAAAAACGAGGAGAACACAAGGGGCGAAAATCAGAGGAGGATCAACAGTATGCCACTACGAGGAGCAAGAGAAGTGTGAAAAACCCGAGGCAAAGAAACAGGGGAGAAGAATACGAGGAGCAAGAAAAAAAAGCAAAATACAAAAACGAGGAGAACACAAGGGGCGAAAATCAGAGGAGGATCAAAAGTGTGGCACTAGGTGGAGTAACAGAAGTGTGAAAAACCCGAGGCGAAGAAACAGGGGAGAAGAATACGAGGAGCAAGGAAAAAAAAGCAAAATACAAAAACGAGGAGAACACAAGGGGCGAAAATCAGAGGAGGATCAACAGTATGCCACTACGAGGAGCAAGAGAAGTGTGAAAAACCCGAGGCGAAGAAACAGGGGAGAAGAATACGAGGAGCAAGAAAAAAAAGCAAAATACAAAAACGAGGAGAACACAAGGGGCGAAAATCAGAGGAGGATCAACAGTGTGGCACTAGGTGGAGTAAGAGAAGTGTGAAAAACCCGAGGCGAAGAAACAGGGGAGAAAAATACGAGGAGCAAGAAAAAAAAAGCAAAATACAAAAATGAGTAGAACACAAGGGGCGAAAATCAGAGGAGGATCAACAGTATGCCACTACGAGGAGTAAGAGAAGTGTGAAAAAGCTGATGTGAAGAAACAGGGAAGAAAATACGAGGAGCAGGAAAAAAAAGCAAAATACAAAAACGAGGAGAACACAAGGGGCGAAAATCAGAGGAGGATCAACAGTATGCCACTACGAGGAGCAAGAGAAGTGTGAAAAACCCGAGGCGAAGAAACAGCAGAGAAGAATACGAGGAGCAAGAAAAAAAAGCAAAATACAAAAACGAGTTGAACACAAGGGGCGAAAATCAGAGGAGGATCAAAATGTGGCACTAGCTGGAGTAAGAGAAGTGTGAAAAACCCGAGGTGAAGAAACAGGGGAGAAGATTACGAGGAGCAAGAAAAAAAAAGCAAAATACAAAAACGAGGAGAACACAAGGGGCGAAAATCAGAGGAGGATCAAAAGTGTGGCACTAGGTGGAGTAAGAAAAGTGTGAAAAACCCGAGGCGAAGAAACAGGGGAGAAGAATACGAGGAGCAAGGAAAAAAAAGCAAAATACAGAAACGAGGAGAACACAAGGGGCGAAAATCAGAGGAGGATCAACAGTATGCCACTACGAGGAGTAAGAGAAGTGTGAAAAAGCTGATGTGAAGAAACAGGGGAGAAGAATACGAGGAGCAAGAAAAAAAAAGCAAAATACAAAAACGAGGAGAACACAAGGGGCGAAAATCAGAGGAGGATCAACAGTATGCCACTACGAGGAGCAAGAGAAGTGTGAAAAACCCGAGGCAAAGAAACAGGGGAGAAGAATACGAGGAGCAAGAAAAAAAAGCAAAATACAAAAACGAGGAGAACACAAGGGGCGAAAATCAGAGGAGGATCAAAAGTGTGGCACTAGGTGGAGTAAGAGAAGTGTGAAAAACCCTAGGCGAAGAAACAGGGGAGAAGAATACGAGGAGCAAGAAAAAAAAAGCAAAATACAAAAATGAGGAGAACACAAGGGGCGAAAATCAGAGGAGGATCAAACGTGCGGCACTACGTGGAGTAAGAGAAGTCTGAAAATGCTGATGTGAAGAAACAGGGGAGAAGAATACGAGGTGCAAGAAAAAAAAAGCAAAATACATAAACGAGGAGAACACAAGGGGCGAAAATCAGAGGAGGATCTACAGTATGCCACTACGAGGAGTAAGAGAAGTGTGAAAAAGCTGATGTGAAGAAACAGGGGAGAAGAATACGAGGAGCAAGAAAAAAAAAGCAAAATACAAAAACGAGGAGAACACAAGGGGCGAAAATCAGAGGAGGATCTACAGTATGCCACTACGAGGAGTAAGAGAAGTGTGAAAAAGCTGATGTGAAGAAACAGGGGAGAAGAATACGAGGAGCAAGAAAAAAAAAGCAAAATACAAAAACGAGGAGAACACAAGGGGCGAAAATCAGAGGAGGATCAACAGTATGCCACTACGAGGAGCAAGAGAAGTGTGAAAAACCCGAGGCGAAGAAACAGGGGAGAAGAATACGAGGAGCAAGAAAAAAAAGCAAAATACAAAAACGAGGAGAACACAAGGGGCGAAAATCAGAGGAGGATCAAAAGTGTGGCACTAGGTGGCGTAAGAGAAGTGTGAAAAACCCGAGGCGAAGAAACAGGGGAGAAGAATACGAGGAGCAAGAAAAAAAAAGCAAAATACAAAAATGAGTAGAACACAAGGGGCGAAAATCAGAGGAGGATCAACAGTATGCCACTACGAGGAGTAAGAGAAGTGTGAAAAAGCTGATGTGAAGAAACAGGGGAGAAAATACGAGGAGCAGGAAAAAAAAGCAAAATACAAAAACGAGGAGAACACAAGGGGCGAAAATCAGAGGAGGATCAACAGTATGCCACTACGAGGAGCAAGAGAAGTGTGAAAAACCCGAGGCGAAGAAACAGCAGAGAAGAATACGAGGAGCAAGAAAAAAAAGCAAAATACAAAAACGAGGAGAACACAAGGGGCGAAAATCAGAGGAGGATCAAAAGTGTGGCACTAGCTGGAGTAAGAGAAGTGTGAAAAACCCGAGGTGAAGAAACAGGGGAGAAGATTACGAGGAGCAAGAAAAAAAAAGCAAAATACAAAAACGAGGAGAACACAAGGGGCGAAAATCAGAGGAGGATCAAAAGTGTGGCACTAGGTGGAGTAAGAGAAGTGTGAAAAACGCGAGGCGAAGAAACACGGGAGAAGAATACGAGGAGCAAGAAAAAAAAAGCAAAATACAAAAACGAGGAGAACACAAGGGGCGAAAATCAGAGGAGGATCAAAAGTGTGGCACTAGGTGGAGTAAGAGAAGTGTGAAAAACCCGAGGTGAAGAAACAGGGGAGAAGAATACGAGGAGCAAGGAAAAAAAAGCAAAATACAAAAACGAGGAGAACACAAGGGGCGAAAATCAGAGGAGGATCAACAGTATGCCACTACGAGGAGTAAGAGAAGTGTGAAAAAGCTGATGTGAAGAAACAGGGGAGAAGAATACGGGGAGCAAGAAAAAAAAAGCAAAATACAAAAACGAGGAGAACACAAGGGGCGAAAATCAGAGGAGGATCAACAGTATGCCACTACGAGGAGCAAGAGAAGTGTGAAAAACCCGAGGCAAAGAAACAGGGGAGAAGAATACGAGGTGCAAGAAAAAAAAGCAAAATACAAAAACGAGGAGAACACAAGGGGCGAAAATCAGAGGAGGATCAAAAGTGTGGCACTAGGTGGAGTAAGAGAAGTGTGAAAAACCCTAGGCGAAGAAACAGGGGAGAAGAATACGAGGAGCAAGAAAAAAAAAGCAAAATACAAAAATGAGGAGAACACAAGGGGCGAAAATCAGAGGAGGATCAACAGTGTGGCACTACAAGGAGCAAGAGCAGTGTGAAAAACCCGAGGCGAAGAAACAGAGGAGAAGAATACGGGGAGCAAGAAAAAAAAAGCAAAATACAAAAACGAGGAGCAGACAAGTGGGGAAAATCAGAGGAGAATCAAATGTATGCCAATACGAGGAGCAAGAGCAGTGTGAAAAACCCGAGTTGAAGAAACAGGGGAGAAGAATACGAGGAGCAAGAAAGAAAAAGCAAAAGACAAGAACGAGGAGCAGACAAGGGTTGGAAATCAGAGGAGAATCAACAGTATGCAACTACGAGGAGCAAGAGCATTGTGAAAAACCCGAGGCGAAGATTCCCACGTGATTCCCAAGTGATTCTCACGTGATGCCCACATGATTCCCACGTAATTCCCACGTGATTCCCACGTGATGCCCACCTGATGCCCACGTGATGCCCACGTGTTGCCCACGTGATGCCCACGTGATTCCCACGTGTTGCCCACGTGATTCCCACGTGATTCCCACGTGATGGCCACGTGATGCCCACGTGATTCTCACGTGATGGCCACGTGATTCCCACGTGATGCCCACGTGATTCCCACGTGATTCCCACGTGATGCCCACGTGATGGCCACTTGATGCCCACGTGATTCCCAGGTGATTCCCACGTGATTCCAACGTGATTCCCACGTGATGCCCACGTGATTCCCACGTGATTCCCACGTGATGCCCAAGTGATGCCCACGTGATTCCCACGTGATGGCCACGTGATTCCCACGTGATTCCCACGTGTTGCCCACGTGATTCCCACGTGATTCCGACGTGATGCCCACGTGATGCCCACGTGATTCCCACGTGATGGCCACGTGATGCCCACGTGATTCCCACGTGATGGCCACGTGATGCCCACGTGATGCCCACGTGATGGCCACGTGATTCCCACGTGATGCCCACGTGATTCCCACGTGATGCCCACGTGATGCCTACGTGATTCCCACGTGATTCCCACGTGATGCCCACGTGATGCCCATGTGATGGCCACGTGATTCCCACGTGTTGCCCACGTGATTCCCACCTGATTCCCACGTGATTCCCACGTGATGGCCACGTGATTCCCACGTGATTCCCATGTGATGCCCACGTGATGCCCACGTGATTCCCAAGTGATTCCCACGTGATGGCCACGTGATGCCCACGTAATTCCCACGTGATGCCCACGTCATTCCCACGTGATTCCCACGTGATTCCCACATGTTGCCCACGTGATTCTCACGTGATTCCCACGTGATGGCCACGTGTTTCCCACGTGTTGCCCACGTGATGCCCACGTGTTTCCCACATATTGCCCACATGATTCCCACTTGATTCCCACGTGATTCTCACGTGATGCCCACGTGATTCCCACGTGATTCCCACGTGATGGCCACGTGATTTCCACGTGATGCCCACGTGATGCCCACGTGATTCCCACGTGATGCCCACGTGATTCCTACGTGATGGCCACGTGATTCCCACGTGTTGCCCACGTGATTCCCACGTGATGCCCACGTGATTCCCACGTGATTCCCACGTGATGGCCACGTGATTCCCACGTGATGCCCACGTGTTGACCACGTGTTTGCCACGTGATTCCCACGTGATTCACAGGTGATGCCCACGTGATTCCCACGTGATTCCCACGTGATGCCCACGTGATGCCCACGTGATTCCCACGTGATGGCCACGTGATTCCCACGTGATTCCCACGTGATGCCCACGTGATTTCCACGTGATTCCCACGTGATGCCCACGTGATGCCTACGTGATTCCCACGTGATTCCCACGTGATGCCCACGTGATGCCCATGTGATGGCCACGTGATTCCCACGTGTTGCCCACGTGATTCCCACCTGATTCCAACGTGATTCCCACGTGATGGCCACGTGATTCCCACGTGATTCCCATGTGATGCCCACGTGATGCCCACGTGATTCCCAAGTGATTCCCACGTGATGGCCACGTGATGCCCACGTAATTCCCACGTGATGCCCACGTCATTCCCACGTGATTCCCACGTGATTCCCACATGTTGCCCACGTGATTCTCACGTGATTCCCACGTGATGGCCACGTGTTTCCCACGTGTTGCCCACGTGATGCCCACGTGTTTCCCACATATTGCCCACGTGATTCCCACTTGATTCCCACGTGATTCTCACGTGATGCCCACGTGATTCCCACGTGATTCCCACGTGATGGCCACGTGATTTCCACGTGATGCCCACGTGATGCCCACGTGATTCCCACGTGATGGCCACGTGATTCCCACGTGTTGCCCACGTGATTCCCACGTGATGCCCACGTGATTCCCACGTGATTCCCACGTGATGGCCACGTGATTCCCACGTGATGCCCACGTGTTGACCACGTGTTTGCCACGTGATTCCCACGTGATTCACAGGTGATGCCCACGTGATTCCCACGTGATTCCCACGTGATGCCCACGTGATGCCCACGTGATTCCCACGTGATGGCCACGTGATTCCCACGTGATTCCCACGTGATGCCCACGTGATTTCCACGTGATTCCCACGTGATGCATACGTGTTTCCCACGTGTTGCCCACGTGATGCCCACGTGATTCCCAAGTGATTCCCACGTGTTGCCCACGTGATTCCCATGTGATTCCCACTGTTGCCCACGTGATTCCCACGTGATGCCCACGTGATTCCCATGTGTTGCCCACGTGATGCCCACGTGATTCCCACGTGATACCCACGTGATTCCCCCGTGATTCCCACGTGATTCCCACGTGATGGCCACCTGATTCCCACGTGATTCCCACGTGTTGCCCACGTGATACCCACCTGATGCCCACATTATTCCCACGTGATTCCCACATGATGGCCACGTGATTCCCACGTGTTTCCCACGTGATTCCCACGTGGTTCCCAAGTGATGGCCACGTGATTCTCACGTGATTCCCACGTGATTCCCACGTGATACCCACCTGATGCCCACATTATTCCCACGTGATTCCCACATGATGGCCAGGTGATTCCCACGTGTTGCCCACGTGATTCCCACGTGATTCCCACTTGATGCCCACGTGATTCCCACGTGACTCCCAAGTGATTCTCACGTGATTCCCACGTGATTCCCACGTGATTTCCACGTGTTGCCCACGTGATGCCCACGTGATGCGCACGTGATTCCCATGTGATTCCAACGTGATGCCCACGTGATTCCCACGTGACTCCAAACTGATTCTCACGTGATGCCCACGTGAAGACCACGTGATGCCCACGTTACACCCACGTGATGCCCAAGTGATTCCAACGGGATCAGAGAAGCATAAAAGTGTAAAAATACGAGGAGCAAGAAAAGTCTGAAAAATCCCAGGAGGAGAAATAGGGGAGAAAAATATGAGGAGCGAAAAAAAAAAAAACACAAAAATACGAGGAGTAGAAAAGTGGGGAAAATAAGTGGAGCCTCAAAAGTGTGAAAATACGAGGAGAAAGAAAATAGTGAAAAACACGAGGAGCAAGAAAAGGGAAGAAATATATGAGGAGCAAAAAACAAAAACAAAAACAAAAAATACGAGGAGCAGAAAAGTGTGAAAAAAAAGAGGAGCATCAAACGTGTGAAAATACGAGGAGCAAGAAAAGTGTGAAAAACACGAGGAGCAAGAAAAGGGAAGAAACATACGAGGAGCAAAAAAAAAAAAAACAGAAAAATACGAGGAGCAGAAAAGTGTGAAAAATAAGAGGAGCATGAAAAGTGTGAAAATACGAGGAGCAACATATGTGTGAAAAACCTGAGGTTAAGAAAAAGGGGAGAAGAATACGAGGAGCAAGAAAAAAAAAGCAAAATACATAAACGAGGAGAACACAAGGGGCGAAAATCAGAGGAGGATCAACAGTATGCCACTACGAGGAGCAAGAGAAGTGTGAAAAACCCGAAGCGAAGAAACAGGGGAGAAGAATACGAGGAGCAAGAAAAAAAGTAAAATACAAAAACGAGGAGAACACAAGGGGCGAAAATCAGAGGAGGATCAAAAGTGTGGCACTAGGAGGAGTAAGAGAAGTGTGAAAAACGCGAGGAGAAGAAACAGGGGAGAAGAATACGAGGAGCAAGAAAAAAAAGCAAAATACAAAAACGAGGAGAACACAAGTGGCGAAAGTCAGAGGAGGATCAAAAGTGTGGCATTACGTGGAGTAAGAGAAGTGTGAAAAACCCAAGGCGAAGAAACAGGGGAGAAGAATACGAGGAGCAAGAAAAAGAAAGCAAAATACAAAAACGAGGAGAACACAAGGGGCGAAAATCAGAGGAGGATCAACAGTGTGCCACTACGAGGAGCATGAGAAGTGTGAAAAACCCGAGGCGAAGAAACAGGGGAGAAGAATACGAGGAGCAAGAAAAAAAGCAAAATACAAAAACGAGGAGAACACAAGGGGCGAAAATCAGAGGAGGATCAAAAGTGTGGCACTACGAGGAGTACGAGAAGTGTGAAAAAGCTGATGTGAAGAAACAGGGGAGAAGAATACGAGGAGCAAGAAAAAAAAGCAAAATACAAAAACGAGGAGAACACAAGGGGCGAAAATCAGAGGAGGATCATCAGTATGTCATTACGAGGAGTAAGAGAAGTGTGAAAAAGCTGATGTGAAGAAACAGGGGAGAAGAATACGAGGAGCAAGAAAAAAAAAGCAAAATACAAAAACGAGGAGAACACAAGGGGCGAAAATCAGAGGAGGATCAAAAGTGTGGCACTACGTGGAGTAAGAGAAGTGTGAAAAACCCGAGGTGAAGAAACAGGGGAGAAGAATACGAGGAGCAAGAAAAAAAAAAGCAAAATACAAAAACGAGGAGAACACAAGGGGCGAAAATCAGAGGAGGATCTACCATATGCCACTACGAGGAGTAAGAGAAGTGTGAAAAAGCTGATGTGAAGAAACAGGGGAGAAGAATACGAGGAGCAAGAAAAAAAAAGCAAAATACAAAAACGAGGAGAACACAAGGCGCGAAAATCAGAGGAGGATCAACAGTATGCCACTACGAGGAGCAAGAGAAGTGTGAAAAACCCGAGGCGAAGAAACAGGGGCAAAGAATACGAGGAGCAAGAAAAAAAAGCAAAATACAAAAACGAGGAGAACACAAGGGGCGAAAATCAGAGGAGGATCAACAGTATGCCACTACGAGGAGTAAGACAAGTGTGAAAAAGCTGCTGTGAAGAAACAGGGGAGAAGAATACGAGGAGCAAGAAAAAAAAAGCAAAATACAAAAACGAGGAGAACACAAGGGGCGAAAATCAGAGGAGGATCAACAGTATGCCACTACGAGGAGCAAGAGAAGTGTGAAAAACCCGAGGCAAAGAAACAGGGGAGAAGAATACGAGGAGCAAGAAAAAAAAGCAAAATACAAAAACGAGGAGAACACAAGGGGCGAAAATCAGAGGAGGATCAAAAGTGTGGCACTAGGTGGAGTAACAGAAGTGTGAAAAACCCGAGGCGAAGAAACAGGGGAGAAGAATACGAGGAGCAAGGAAAAAAAAGCAAAATACAAAAACGAGGAGAACACAAGGGGCGAAAATCAGAGGAGGATCAACAGTATGCCACTACGAGGAGCAAGAGAAGTGTGAAAAACCCGAGGCGAAGAAACAGGGGAGAAGAATACGAGGAGCAAGAAAAAAAAGCAAAATACAAAAACGAGGAGAACACAAGGGGCGAAAATCAGAGGAGGATCAACAGTGTGGCACTAGCTGGAGTAAGAGAAGTGTGAAAAACCCGAGGCGAAGAAACAGGGGAGAAAAATACGAGGAGCAAGAAAAAAAAAGCAAAATACAAAAATGAGTAGAACACAAGGGGCGAAAATCAGAGGAGGATCAACAGTATGCCACTACGAGGAGTAAGAGAAGTGTGAAAAAGCTGATGTGAAGAAACAGGGAAGAAAATACGAGGAGCAGGAAAAAAAAGCAAAATACAAAAACGAGGAGAACACAAGGGGCGAAAATCAGAGGAGGATCAACAGTATGCCACTACGAGGAGCAAGAGAAGTGTGAAAAACCCGAGGCGAAGAAACAGCAGAGAAGAATACGAGGAGCAAGAAAAAAAAGCAAAATACAAAAACGAGTTGAACACAAGGGGCGAAAATCAGAGGAGGATCAAAATGTGGCACTAGCTGGAGTAAGAGAAGTGTGAAAAACCCGAGGTGAAGAAACAGGGGAGAAGATTACGAGGAGCAAGAAAAAAAAAGCAAAATACAAAAACGAGGAGAACACAAGGGGCGAAAATCAGAGGAGGATCAAAAGTGTGGCACTAGGTGGAGTAAGAGAAGTGTGAAAAACCCGAGGCGAAGAAACAGGGGAGAAGAATACGAGGAGCAAGGAAAAAAAAGCAAAATACAGAAACGAGGAGAACACAAGGGGCGAAAATCAGAGGAGGATCAACAGTATGCCACTACGAGGAGTAAGAGAAGTGTGAAAAAGCTGATGTGAAGAAACAGGGGAGAAGAATACGAGGAGCAAGAAAAAAAAAGCAAAATACAAAAACGAGGAGAACACAAGGGGCGAAAATCAGAGGAGGATCAACAGTATGCCACTACGAGGAGCAAGAGAAGTGTGAAAAACCCGAGGCAAAGAAACAGGGGAGAAGAATACGAGGAGCAAGAAAAAAAAGCAAAATACAAAAACGAGGAGAACACAAGGGGCGAAAATCAGAGGAGGATCAAAAGTGTGGCACTAGGTGGAGTAAGAGAAGTGTGAAAAACCCTAGGCGAAGAAACAGGGGAGAAGAATACGAGGAGCAAGAAAAAAAAAGCAAAATACAAAAATGAGGAGAACACAAGGGGCGAAAATCAGAGGAGGATCAAACGTGCGGCACTACGTGGAGTAAGAGAAGTCTGAAAATGCTGATGTGAAGAAACAGGGGAGAAGAATACGAGGTGCAAGAAAAAAAAAGCAAAATACATAAACGAGGAGAACACAAGGGGCGAAAATCAGAGGAGGATCTACAGTATCCCACTACGAGGAGTAAGAGAAGTGTGAAAAAGCTGATGTGAAGAAACAGGGGAGAAGAATACGAGGAGCAAGAAAAAAAAAGCAAAATACAAAAACGAGGAGAACACAAGGGGCGAAAATCAGAGGAGGATCTACAGTATGCCACTACGAGGAGTAAGAGAAGTGTGAAAAAGCTGATGTGAAGAAACAGGGGAGAAGAATACGAGGAGCAAGAAAAAAAAAGCAAAATACAAAAACGAGGAGAACACAAGGGGCGAAAATCAGAGGAGGATCAACAGTATGCCACTACGAGGAGCAAGAGAAGTGTGAAAAACCCGAGGCGAAGAAACAGGGGAGAAGAATACGAGGAGCAAGAAAAAAAAGCAAAATACAAAAACGAGGAGAACACAAGGGGCGAAAATCAGAGGAGGATCAAAAGTGTGGCACTAGGTGGCGTAAGAGAAGTGTGAAAAACCCGAGGCGAAGAAACAGGGGAGAAGAATACGAGGAGCAAGAAAAAAAAAGCAAAATACAAAAATGAGTAGAACACAAGGGGCGAAAATCAGAGGAGGATCAACAGTATGCCACTACGAGGAGTAAGAGAAGTGTGAAAAAGCTGATGTGAAGAAACAGGGGAGAAAATACGAGGAGCAGGAAAAAAAAGCAAAATACAAAAACGAGGAGAACACAAGGGGCGAAAATCAGAGGAGGATCAACAGTATGCCACTACGAGGAGCAAGAGAAGTGTGAAAAACCCGAGGCGAAGAAACAGCAGAGAAGAATACGAGGAGCAAGAAAAAAAAGCAAAATACAAAAACGAGGAGAACACAAGGGGCGAAAATCAGAGGAGGATCAAAAGTGTGGCACTAGCTGGAGTAAGAGAAGTGTGAAAAACCCGAGGTGAAGAAACAGGGGAGAAGATTACGAGGAGCAAGAAAAAAAAAGCAAAATACAAAAACGAGGAGAACACAAGGGGCGAAAATCAGAGGAGGATCAAAAGTGTGGCACTAGGTGGAGTAAGAGAAGTGTGAAAAACGCGAGGCGAAGAAACACGGGAGAAGAATACGAGGAGCAAGAAAAAAAAAGCAAAATACAAAAACGAGGAGAACACAAGGGGCGAAAATCAGAGGAGGATCAAAAGTGTGGCACTAGGTGGAGTAAGAGAAGTGTGAAAAACCCGAGGTGAAGAAACAGGGGAGAAGAATACGAGGAGCAAGGAAAAAAAAGCAAAATACAAAAACGAGGAGAACACAAGGGGCGAAAATCAGAGGAGGATCAACAGTATGCCACTACGAGGAGTAAGAGAAGTGTGAAAAAGCTGATGTGAAGAAACAGGGGAGAAGAATACGGGGAGCAAGAAAAAAAAAGCAAAATACAAAAACGAGGAGAACACAAGGGGCGAAAATCAGAGGAGGATCAACAGTATGCCACTACGAGGAGCAAGAGAAGTGTGAAAAACCCGAGGCAAAGAAACAGGGGAGAAGAATACGAGGTGCAAGAAAAAAAAGCAAAATACAAAAACGAGGAGAACACAAGGGGCGAAAATCAGAGGAGGATCAAAAGTGTGGCACTAGGTGGAGTAAGAGAAGTGTGAAAAACCCTAGGCGAAGAAACAGGGGAGAAGAATACGAGGAGCAAGAAAAAAAAAGCAAAATACAAAAATGAGGAGAACACAAGGGGCGAAAATCAGAGGAGGATCAACAGTGTGGCACTACAAGGAGCAAGAGCAGTGTGAAAAACCCGAGGCGAAGAAACAGAGGAGAAGAATACGGGGAGCAAGAAAAAAAAAGCAAAATACAAAAACGAGGAGCAGACAAGTGGGGAAAATCAGAGGAGAATCAAATGTATGCCAATACGAGGAGCAAGAGCAGTGTGAAAAACCCGAGTTGAAGAAACAGGGGAGAAGAATACGAGGAGCAAGAAAGAAAAAGCAAAAGACAAGAACGAGGAGCAGACAAGGGTTGGAAATCAGAGGAGAATCAACAGTATGCAACTACGAGGAGCAAGAGCATTGTGAAAAACCCGAGGCGAAGATTCCCACGTGATTCCCAAGTGATTCTCACGTGATGCCCACATGATTCCCACGTAATTCCCACGTGATTCCCACGTGATGCCCACCTGATGCCCACGTGATGCCCACGTGTTGCCCACGTGATGCCCACGTGATTCCCACGTGTTGCCCACGTGATTCCCACGTGATTCCCACGTGATGGCCACGTGATGCCCACGTGATTCTCACGTGATGGCCACGTGATTCCCACGTGATGCCCACGTGATTCCCACGTGATTCCCACGTGATGCCCACGTGATGGCCACTTGATGCCCACGTGATTCCCAGGTGATTCCCACGTGATTCCAACGTGATTCCCACGTGATGCCCACGTGATTCCCACGTGATTCCCACGTGATGCCCAAGTGATGCCCACGTGATTCCCACGTGATGGCCACGTGATTCCCACGTGATTCCCACGTGTTGCCCACGTGATTCCCACGTGATTCCGACGTGATGCCCACGTGATGCCCACGTGATTCCCACGTGATGGCCACGTGATGCCCACGTGATTCCCACGTGATGGCCACGTGATGCCCACGTGATGCCCACGTGATGGCCACGTGATTCCCACGTGATGCCCACGTGATTCCCACGTGATGCCCACGTGATGCCTACGTGATTCCCACGTGATTCCCACGTGATGCCCACGTGATGCCCATGTGATGGCCACGTGATTCCCACGTGTTGCCCACGTGATTCCCACCTGATTCCCACGTGATTCCCACGTGATGGCCACGTGATTCCCACGTGATTCCCATGTGATGCCCACGTGATGCCCACGTGATTCCCAAGTGATTCCCACGTGATGGCCACGTGATGCCCACGTAATTCCCACGTGATGCCCACGTCATTCCCACGTGATTCCCACGTGATTCCCACATGTTGCCCACGTGATTCTCACGTGATTCCCACGTGATGGCCACGTGTTTCCCACGTGTTGCCCACGTGATGCCCACGTGTTTCCCACATATTGCCCACATGATTCCCACTTGATTCCCACGTGATTCTCACGTGATGCCCACGTGATTCCCACGTGATTCCCACGTGATGGCCACGTGATTTCCACGTGATGCCCACGTGATGCCCACGTGATTCCCACGTGATGCCCACGTGATTCCTACGTGATGGCCACGTGATTCCCACGTGTTGCCCACGTGATTCCCACGTGATGCCCACGTGATTCCCACGTGATTCCCACGTGATGGCCACGTGATTCCCACGTGATGCCCACGTGTTGACCACGTGTTTGCCACGTGATTCCCACGTGATTCACAGGTGATGCCCACGTGATTCCCACGTGATTCCCACGTGATGCCCACGTGATGCCCACGTGATTCCCACGTGATGGCCACGTGATTCCCACGTGATTCCCACGTGATGCCCACGTGATTTCCACGTGATTCCCACGTGATGCCCACGTGATGCCTACGTGATTCCCACGTGATTCCCACGTGATGCCCACGTGATGCCCATGTGATGGCCACGTGATTCCCACGTGTTGCCCACGTGATTCCCACCTGATTCCAACGTGATTCCCACGTGATGGCCACGTGATTCCCACGTGATTCCCATGTGATGCCCACGTGATGCCCACGTGATTCCCAAGTGATTCCCACGTGATGGCCACGTGATGCCCACGTAATTCCCACGTGATGCCCACGTCATTCCCACGTGATTCCCACGTGATTCCCACATGTTGCCCACGTGATTCTCACGTGATTCCCACGTGATGGCCACGTGTTTCCCACGTGTTGCCCACGTGATGCCCACGTGTTTCCCACATATTGCCCACGTGATTCCCACTTGATTCCCACGTGATTCTCACGTGATGCCCACGTGATTCCCACGTGATTCCCACGTGATGGCCACGTGATTTCCACGTGATGCCCACGTGATGCCCACGTGATTCCCACGTGATGGCCACGTGATTCCCACGTGTTGCCCACGTGATTCCCACGTGATGCCCACGTGATTCCCACGTGATTCCCACGTGATGGCCACGTGATTCCCACGTGATGCCCACGTGTTGACCACGTGTTTGCCACGTGATTCCCACGTGATTCACAGGTGATGCCCACGTGATTCCCACGTGATTCCCACGTGATGCCCACGTGATGCCCACGTGATTCCCACGTGATGGCCACGTGATTCCCACGTGATTCCCACGTGATGCCCACGTGATTTCCACGTGATTCCCACGTGATGCATACGTGTTTCCCACGTGTTGCCCACGTGATGCCCACGTGATTCCCAAGTGATTCCCACGTGTTGCCCACGTGATTCCCATGTGATTCCCACTGTTGCCCACGTGATTCCCACGTGATGCCCACGTGATTCCCATGTGTTGCCCACGTGATGCCCACGTGATTCCCACGTGATACCCTCGTGATTCCCCCGTGATTCCCACGTGATTCCCACGTGATGGCCACCTGATTCCCACGTGATTCCCACGTGTTGCCCACGTGATACCCACCTGATGCCCACATTATTCCCACGTGATTCCCACATGATGGCCACGTGATTCCCACGTGTTTCCCACGTGATTCCCACGTGATTCCCAAGTGATGGCCACGTGATTCTCACGTGATTCCCACGTGATTCCCACGTGATACCCACCTGATGCCCACATTATTCCCACGTGATTCCCACATGATGGCCAGGTGATTCCCACGTGTTGCCCACGTGATTCCCACGTGATTCCCACTTGATGCCCACGTGATTCCCACGTGACTCCCAAGTGATTCTCACGTGATTCCCACGTGATTCCCACGTGATTTCCACGTGTTGCCCACGTGATGCCCACGTGATGCGCACGTGATTCCCATGTGATTCCAACGTGATGCCCACGTGATTCCCACGTGACTCCAAACTGATTCTCACGTGATGCCCACGTGAAGACCACGTGATGCCCACGTTACACCCACGTGATGCCCAAGTGATTCCAACGGGATCAGAGAAGCATAAAAGTGTAAAAATACGAGGAGCAAGAAAAGTCTGAAAAATCCCAGGAGGAGAAATAGGGGAGAAAAATATGAGGAGCGAAAAAAAAAAAAACACAAAAATACGAGGAGTAGAAAAGTGGGGAAAATAAGTGGAGCCTCAAAAGTGTGAAAATACGAGGAGAAAGAAAATAGTGAAAAACACGAGGAGCAAGAAAAGGGAAGAAATATATGAGGAGCAAAAAACAAAAACAAAAACAAAAAATACGAGGAGCAGAAAAGTGTGAAAAATAAGAGGAGCATCAAACGTGTGAAAATACGAGGAGCAAGAAAAGTGTGAAAAACACGAGGAGCAAGAAAAGGGAAGAAACATACGAGGAGCAAAAAAAAAAAAAAACAGAAAAATACGAGGAGCAGAAAAGTGTGAAAAATAAGAGGAGCATGAAAAGTGTGAAAATACGAGGAGCAACATATGTGTGAAAAACCTGAGGTTAAGAAAAAGGGGAGAAGAATACGAGGAGCAAGAAAAAAAAAGCAAAATACAAAAACGAGGAGAACACAAGGGGCGAAAATCAGAGGAGGATCAACAGTATGCCACTACGAGGAGCAAGAGAAGTGTGAAAAACCCGAAGCGAAGAAACAGGGGAGAAGAATACGAGGAGCAAGAAAAAAAGTAAAATACAAAAACGAGGAGAACACAAGGGGCGAAAATCAGAGGAGGATCAAAAGTGTGGCACTAGGTGGAGTAAGAGAAGTGTGAAAAACGCGAGGAGAAGAAACAGGGGAGAAGAATACGAGGAGCAAGAAAAAAAAGCAAAATACAAAAACGAGGAGAACACAAGTGGCGAAAGTCAGAGGAGGATCAAAAGTGTGGCATTACGTGGAGTAAGAGAAGTGTGAAAAACCCAAGGCGAAGAAACAGGGGAGAAGAATACGAGGAGCAAGAAAAAGAAAGCAAAATACAAAAACGAGGAGAACACAAGGGGCGAAAATCAGAGGAGGATCAACAGTGTGCCACTACGAGGAGCATGAGAAGTGTGAAAAACCCGAGGCGAAGAAACAGGGGAGAAGAATACGAGGAGCAAGAAAAAAAGCAAAATACAAAAACGAGGAGAACACAAGGGGCGAAAATCAGAGGAGGATCAAAAGTGTGGCACTACGAGGAGTACGAGAAGTGTGAAAAAGCTGATGTGAAGAAACAGGGGAGAAGAATACGAGGAGCAAGAAAAAAAAGCAAAATACAAAAACGAGGAGAACACAAGGGGCGAAAATCAGAGGAGGTCAAAAGTGTGGCACTACGTGGAGTAAGAGAAGTGTGAAAAACCCGAGGCAAAGAAACAGGGGAGAAGAATACGAGGAGAAAGAAAAAAAAAGCAAAATACAAAAACGAGGAGAACACAAGGGGCGAAAATCAGAGGAGGATCAGCAGTATGCCACTACGAGGAGTAAGAGAAGTGTGAAAAAGCTGATGTGAAGAAACAGGGGAGAAGAATACGAGGAGCAAGAAAAAAAAAGCAAAATACAAAAACGAGGAGAACACAAGGGGCGAAAATCAGAGGAGGATCAACAGTATGCCACTACGAGGAGCAAGAGAAGTGTGAAAAACCCAAGGCGGAGAAACAGGGGAGAAGAAAACGAGGAGCAAGAAAAAAAGCAAAATACAAAAATGAGGAGAACACAAGGGGCGAAAATCAGAGGACGATCAAAAGTGTGGCACTACGTGGAGTAAGAGACGTGCGAAAAACCCGACGCGAAGAAACAGGGGAGAAGAATACGAGGAGCAAGAAAAAAAAAGCAAAATACAAAAACGAGGAGAACACAAGGGGCGAAAATCAGAGGAGGATCATCAGTATGTCATTACGAGGAGTAAGAGAAGTGTGAAAAAGCTGATGTGAAGAAACAGGGGAGAAGAATACGAGGAGCAAGAAAAAAAAGCAAAATACAAAAACGAGGAGAACACAAGGGGCGAAAATCAGAGGAGGATCATCAGTATGTCATTACGAGGAGTAAGAGAAGTGTGAAAAAGCTGATGTGAAGAAACAGGGGAGAAGAATACGAGGAGCAAGAAAAAAAAAGCAAAATACAAAAATGAGTAGAACACAAGGGGCGAAAATCAGAGGAGGATCAACAGTATGCCACTACGAGGAGTAAGAGAAGTGTGAAAAAGCTGATGTGAAGAAACAGGGGAGAAAATACGAGGAGCAGGAAAAAAAAGCAAAATACAAAAACGAGGAGAACACAAGGGGCGAAAATCAGAGGAGGATCAACAGTATGCCACTACGAGGAGCAAGAGAAGTGTGAAAAACCCGAGGCGAAGAAACAGCAGAGAAGAATACGAGGAGCAAGAAAAAAAAGCAAAATACAAAAACGAGGAGAACACAAGGGGCGAAAATCAGAGGAGGATCAAAAGTGTGGCACTAGCTGGAGTAAGAGAAGTGTGAAAAACCCGAGGTGAAGAAACAGGGGAGAAGATTACGAGGAGCAAGAAAAAAAAAGCAAAATACAAAAACGAGGAGAACACAAGGGGCGAAAATCAGAGGAGGATCAAAAGTGTGGCACTAGGTGGAGTAAGAGAAGTGTGAAAAACGCGAGGCGAAGAAACACGGGAGAAGAATACGAGGAGCAAGAAAAAAAAAGCAAAATACAAAAACGAGGAGAACACAAGGGGCGAAAATCAGAGGAGGATCAAAAGTGTGGCACTAGGTGGAGTAAGAGAAGTGTGAAAAACCCGAGGTGAAGAAACAGGGGAGAAGAATACGAGGAGCAAGGAAAAAAAAGCAAAATACAAAAACGAGGAGAACACAAGGGGCGAAAATCAGAGGAGGATCAACAGTATGCCACTACGAGGAGTAAGAGAAGTGTGAAAAAGCTGATGTGAAGAAACAGGGGAGAAGAATACGGGGAGCAAGAAAAAAAAAGCAAAATACAAAAACGAGGAGAACACAAGGGGCGAAAATCAGAGGAGGATCAACAGTATGCCACTACGAGGAGCAAGAGAAGTGTGAAAAACCCGAGGCAAAGAAACAGGGGAGAAGAATACGAGGTGCAAGAAAAAAAAGCAAAATACAAAAACGAGGAGAACACAAGGGGCGAAAATCAGAGGAGGATCAAAAGTGTGGCACTAGGTGGAGTAAGAGAAGTGTGAAAAACCCTAGGCGAAGAAACAGGGGAGAAGAATACGAGGAGCAAGAAAAAAAAAGCAAAATACAAAAATGAGGAGAACACAAGGGGCGAAAATCAGAGGAGGATCAACAGTGTGGCACTACAAGGAGCAAGAGCAGTGTGAAAAACCCGAGGCGAAGAAACAGAGGAGAAGAATACGGGGAGCAAGAAAAAAAAAGCAAAATACAAAAACGAGGAGCAGACAAGTGGGGAAAATCAGAGGAGAATCAAATGTATGCCAATACGAGGAGCAAGAGCAGTGTGAAAAACCCGAGTTGAAGAAACAGGGGAGAAGAATACGAGGAGCAAGAAAGAAAAAGCAAAAGACAAGAACGAGGAGCAGACAAGGGTTGGAAATCAGAGGAGAATCAACAGTATGCAACTACGAGGAGCAAGAGCATTGTGAAAAACCCGAGGCGAAGATTCCCACGTGATTCCCAAGTGATTCTCACGTGATGCCCACATGATTCCCACGTAATTCCCACGTGATTCCCACGTGATGCCCACCTGATGCCCACGTGATGCCCACGTGTTGCCCACGTGATGCCCACGTGATTCCCACGTGTTGCCCACGTGATTCCCACGTGATTCCCACGTGATGGCCACGTGATGCCCACGTGATTCTCACGTGATGGCCACGTGATTCCCACGTGATGCCCACGTGATTCCCACGTGATTCCCACGTGATGCCCACGTGATGGCCACTTGATGCCCACGTGATTCCCAGGTGATTCCCACGTGATTCCAACGTGATTCCCACGTGATGCCCACGTGATTCCCACGTGATTCCCACGTGATGCCCAAGTGATGCCCACGTGATTCCCACGTGATGGCCACGTGATTCCCACGTGATTCCCACGTGTTGCCCACGTGATTCCCACGTGATTCCGACGTGATGCCCACGTGATGCCCACGTGATTCCCACGTGATGGCCACGTGATGCCCACGTGATTCCCACGTGATGGCCACGTGATGCCCACGTGATGCCCACGTGATGGCCACGTGATTCCCACGTGATGCCCACGTGATTCCCACGTGATGCCCACGTGATGCCTACGTGATTCCCACGTGATTCCCACGTGATGCCCACGTGATGCCCATGTGATGGCCACGTGATTCCCACGTGTTGCCCACGTGATTCCCACCTGATTCCCACGTGATTCCCACGTGATGGCCACGTGATTCCCACGTGATTCCCATGTGATGCCCACGTGATGCCCACGTGATTCCCAAGTGATTCCCACGTGATGGCCACGTGATGCCCACGTAATTCCCACGTGATGCCCACGTCATTCCCACGTGATTCCCACGTGATTCCCACATGTTGCCCACGTGATTCTCACGTGATTCCCACGTGATGGCCACGTGTTTCCCACGTGTTGCCCACGTGATGCCCACGTGTTTCCCACATATTGCCCACATGATTCCCACTTGATTCCCACGTGATTCTCACGTGATGCCCACGTGATTCCCACGTGATTCCCACGTGATGGCCACGTGATTTCCACGTGATGCCCACGTGATGCCCACGTGATTCCCACGTGATGCCCACGTGATTCCTACGTGATGGCCACGTGATTCCCACGTGTTGCCCACGTGATTCCCACGTGATGCCCACGTGATTCCCACGTGATTCCCACGTGATGGCCACGTGATTCCCACGTGATGCCCACGTGTTGACCACGTGTTTGCCACGTGATTCCCACGTGATTCACAGGTGATGCCCACGTGATTCCCACGTGATTCCCACGTGATGCCCACGTGATGCCCACGTGATTCCCACGTGATGGCCACGTGATTCCCACGTGATTCCCACGTGATGCCCACGTGATTTCCACGTGATTCCCACGTGATGCCCACGTGATGCCTACGTGATTCCCACGTGATTCCCACGTGATGCCCACGTGATGCCCATGTGATGGCCACGTGATTCCCACGTGTTGCCCACGTGATTCCCACCTGATTCCAACGTGATTCCCACGTGATGGCCACGTGATTCCCACGTGATTCCCATGTGATGCCCACGTGATGCCCACGTGATTCCCAAGTGATTCCCACGTGATGGCCACGTGATGCCCACGTAATTCCCACGTGATGCCCACGTCATTCCCACGTGATTCCCACGTGATTCCCACATGTTGCCCACGTGATTCTCACGTGATTCCCACGTGATGGCCACGTGTTTCCCACGTGTTGCCCACGTGATGCCCACGTGTTTCCCACATATTGCCCACGTGATTCCCACTTGATTCCCACGTGATTCTCACGTGATGCCCACGTGATTCCCACGTGATTCCCACGTGATGGCCACGTGATTTCCACGTGATGCCCACGTGATGCCCACGTGATTCCCACGTGATGGCCACGTGATTCCCACGTGTTGCCCACGTGATTCCCACGTGATGCCCACGTGATTCCCACGTGATTCCCACGTGATGGCCACGTGATTCCCACGTGATGCCCACGTGTTGACCACGTGTTTGCCACGTGATTCCCACGTGATTCACAGGTGATGCCCACGTGATTCCCACGTGATTCCCACGTGATGCCCACGTGATGCCCACGTGATTCCCACGTGATGGCCACGTGATTCCCACGTGATTCCCACGTGATGCCCACGTGATTTCCACGTGATTCCCACGTGATGCATACGTGTTTCCCACGTGTTGCCCACGTGATGCCCACGTGATTCCCAAGTGATTCCCACGTGTTGCCCACGTGATTCCCATGTGATTCCCACTGTTGCCCACGTGATTCCCACGTGATGCCCACGTGATTCCCATGTGTTGCCCACGTGATTCCCACGTGATTCCCACGTGATTCCCTCGTGATTCCCCCGTGATTCCCACGTGATTCCCACGTGATGGCCACCTGATTCCCACGTGATTCCCACGTGTTGCCCACGTGATACCCACCTGATGCCCACATTATTCCCACGTGATTCCCACATGATGGCCACGTGATTCCCACGTGTTTCCCACGTGATTCCCACGTGATTCCCAAGTGATGGCCACGTGATTCTCACGTGATTCCCACGTGATTCCCACGTGATACCCACCTGATGCCCACATTATTCCCACGTGATTCCCACATGATGGCCAGGTGATTCCCACGTGTTGCCCACGTGATTCCCACGTGATTCCCACTTGATGCCCACGTGATTCCCACGTGACTCCCAAGTGATTCTCACGTGATTCCCACGTGATTCCCACGTGATTTCCACGTGTTGCCCACGTGATGCCCACGTGATGCGCACGTGATTCCCATGTGATTCCAACGTGATGCCCACGTGATTCCCACGTGACTCCAAACTGATTCTCACGTGATGCCCACGTGAAGACCACGTGATGCCCACGTTACACCCACGTGATGCCCAAGTGATTCCAACGGGATCAGAGAAGCATAAAAGTGTAAAAATACGAGGAGCAAGAAAAGTGTGAAAAATCCCAGGAGGAGAAATAGGGGAGAAAAATATGAGGAGCGAAAAAAAAAAAAACACAAAAATACGAGGAGTAGAAAAGTGGGGAAAATAAGTGGAGCCTCAAAAGTGTGAAAATACGAGGAGAAAGAAAATAGTGAAAAACACGAGGAGCAAGAAAAGGGAAGAAATATATGAGGAGCAAAAAACAAAAACAAAAACAAAAAATACGAGGAGCAGAAAAGTGTGAAAAATAAGAGGAGCATCAAACGTGTGAAAATACGAGGAGCAAGAAAAGTGTGAAAAACACGAGGAGCAAGAAAAGGGAAGAAACATACGAGGAGCAAAAAAAAAAAAAACAGAAAAATACGAGGAGCAGAAAAGTGTGAAAAATAAGAGGAGCATGAAAAGTGTGAAAATACGAGGAGCAACATATGTGTGAAAAACCTGAGGTTAAGAAAAAGGGGAGAAGAATACGAGGAGCAAGAAAAAAAAAGCAAAATACATAAACGAGGAGAACACAAGGGGCGAAAATCAGAGGAGGATCAACAGTATGCCACTACGAGGAGCAAGAGAAGTGTGAAAAACCCGAAGCGAAGAAACAGGGGAGAAGAATACGAGGAGCAAGAAAAAAAGTAAAATACAAAAACGAGGAGAACACAAGGGGCGAAAATCAGAGGAGGATCAAAAGTGTGGCACTAGGTGGAGTAAGAGAAGTGTGAAAAACGCGAGGAGAAGAAACAGGGGAGAAGAATACGAGGAGCAAGAAAAAAAAGCAAAATACAAAAACGAGGAGAACACAAGTGGCGAAAGTCAGAGGAGGATCAAAAGTGTGGCATTACGTGGAGTAAGAGAAGTGTGAAAAACCCAAGGCGAAGAAACAGGGGAGAAGAATACGAGGAGCAAGAAAAAGAAAGCAAAATACAAAAACGAGGAGAACACAAGGGGCGAAAATCAGAGGAGGATCAACAGTGTGCCACTACGAGGAGCATGAGAAGTGTGAAAAACCCGAGGCGAAGAAACAGGGGAGAAGAATACGAGGAGCAAGAAAAAAAGCAAAATACAAAAACGAGGAGAACACAAGGGGCGAAAATCAGAGGAGGATCAAAAGTGTGGCACTACGAGGAATACGAGAAGTGTGAAAAAGCTGATGTGAAGAAACAGGGGAGAAGAATACGAGGAGCAAGAAAAAAAAGCAAAATACAAAAACGAGGAGAACACAAGGGGCGAAAATCAGAGGAGGTCAAAAGTGTGGCACTACGT
Organism: Cervus elaphus; assembly: GCF_910594005.1. Taxonomy (NCBI): domain Eukaryota; kingdom Metazoa; phylum Chordata; class Mammalia; order Artiodactyla; family Cervidae; genus Cervus; species Cervus elaphus. The sequence continues at coordinate 84,509,406 of NC_057836.1, forward strand.
GGAGTAAGAGAAGTGTGAAAAACCCGAGGCAAAGAAACAGGGGAGAAGAATACGAGGAGAAAGAAAAAAAAAGCAAAATACAAAAACGAGGAGAACACAAGGGGCGAAAATCAGAGGAGGATCAGCAGTATGCCACTACGAGGAGTAAGAGAAGTGTGAAAAAGCTGATGTGAAGAAACAGGGGAGAAGAATACGAGGAGCAAGAAAAAAAAAGCAAAATACAAAAACGAGGAGAACACAAGGGGCGAAAATCAGAGGAGGATCAACAGTATGCCACTACGAGGAGCAAGAGAAGTGTGAAAAACCCGAGGCGGAGAAACAGGGGAGAAGAATACGAGGAGCAAGAAAAAAAGCAAAATACAAAAACGAGGAGAACACAAGGGGCGAAAATCAGAGGAGGATCAGCAGTATGCCACTACGAGGAGTAAGAGAAGTGTGAAAAAGCTGATGTGAAGAAACAGGGGAGAAGAATACGAGGAGCAAGAAAAAAAAAGCAAAATACAAAAACGAGGAGAACACAAGGGGCGAAAATCAGAGGAGGATCAACAGTATGCCACTACGAGGAGCAAGAGAAGTGTGAAAAATCCGAGGCGAAGAAACAGGGGAGAAGAAAACGAGGAGCAAGAAAAAAAGCAAAATACAAAAATGAGGAGAACACAAGGGGCGAAAATCAGAGGACGATCAAAAGTGTGGCACTACGTGGAGTAAGAGACGTGCGAAAAACCCGACGCGAAGAAACAGGGGAGAAGAATACGAGGAGCAAGAAAAAAAAAGCAAAATACAAAAACGAGGAGAACACAAGGGGCGAAAATCAGAGGAGGATCATCAGTATGTCATTACGAGGAGTAAGAGAAGTGTGAAAAAGCTGATGTGAAGAAACAGGGGAGAAGAATACGAGGAGCAAGAAAAAAAAGCAAAATACAAAAACGAGGAGAACACAAGGGGCGAAAATCAGAGGAGGATCATCAGTATGTCATTACGAGGAGTAAGAGAAGTGTGAAAAAGCTGATGTGAAGAAACAGGGGAGAAGAATACGAGGAGCAAGAAAAAAAAAGCAAAATACAAAAACGAGGAGAACACAAGGGGCGAAAATCAGAGGAGGATCAAAAGTGTGGCACTACGTGGAGTAAGAGAAGTGTGAAAAACCCGAGGTGAAGAAACAGGGGAGAAGAATACGAGGAGCAAAAAAAAAAAAAGCAAAATACAAAAACGAGGAGAACACAAGGGGCGAAAATCAGAGGAGGATCTACCATATGCCACTACGAGGAGTAAGAGAAGTGTGAAAAAGCTGATGTGAAGAAACAGGGGAGAAGAATACGAGGAGCAAGAAAAAAAAAGCAAAATACAAAAACGAGGAGAACACAAGGGGCGAAAATCAGAGGAGGATCAACAGTATGCCACTACGAGGAGCAAGAGAAGTGTGAAAAACCCGAGGCGAAGAAACAAGGGGCGAAGAATACGAGGAGCAAGAAAAAAAAGCAAAATACAAAAACGAGGAGAACACAAGGGGCGAAAATCAGAGGAGGATCAACAGTATGCCACTACGAGGAGTAAGAGAAGTGGGAAAAAGCTGATGTGAAGAAACAGGGGAGAAGAATACGAGGAGCAAGAAAAAAAAGCAAAATACAAAAACGAGGAGAACACAAGGGGCGAAAATCAGAGGAGGATCAAAAGTGTGGCACTACGTGGAGTAAGAGAAGTGTGAAAAACCCGAGGCGAAGAAACAGGGGAGAAGAATACGAGGAGCAAGAAAAAAAAGCAAAATACATAAACGAGGAGAACACAAGGGGCGAAAATCAGAGGAGGATCAAAAGTCTGGCACTCGGTAGAGTAAGAGAAGTGTGAAAAACCCGAGGTGAAGAAACAGGGGAGAAGAATACGAGGAGCAAGAAAAAAAAAGCAAAATACAAAAATGAGGAGAACACAAGGGGCGAAAATCAGAGGAGGATCAAAAGTGTGGCACTAGGTGGAGTAACAGAAGTGTGAAAAACCCGAAGCGAAGAAACAGGGGAGAAGAATACGAGGAGCAAGAAAAAAAAAGCAAAATACAAAAACGAGGAGAACACAAGGGGCGAAAATCAGAGGAGGATCAGCAGTATGCCACTACGAGGAGTAAGAGAAGTGTGAAAAAGCTGATGTGAAGAAACAGGGGAGAAGAATACGGGGAGCAAGAAAAAAAAAGCAAAATACAAAAACGAGGAGAACACAAGGGGCGAAAATCAGAGGAGGATCAACAGTATGCCACTACGAGGAGCAAGAGAAGTGTGAAAAACCCGAGGCAAAGAAACAGGGGAGAAGAATACGAGGAGCAAGAAAAAAAAGCAAAATACAAAAACGAGGAGAACACAAGGGGCGAAAATCAGAGGAGGATCAAAAGTGTGGCACTAGGTGGAGTAAGAGAAGTGTGAAAAACCCTAGGCGAAGAAACAGGGGAGAAGAATACGAGGAGCAAGAAAAAAAAAGCAAAATACAAAAATGAGGAGAACACAAGGGGCGAAAATCAGAGGAGGATCAAACGTGTGGCACTACGTGGAGTAAGAGAAGTCTGAAAAAGCTGATGTGAAGAAACAGGGGAGAAGAATACGAGGAGCAAGAAAAAAAAAGCAAAATACAAAAACGAGGAGAACACAAGGGGCGAAAATCAGAGGAGGATCAACAGTAGGCCACTACGAGGAGCAAAAGAAGTGTGAAAAACCCGAGGCGAAGAAACAGGGGAGAAGAATACGAGGAGCAAAGAAACAAAAGCAAAATACAAAAACGAAGAAAACACAAGGGGCGAAAATCAGAGGAGGATCAAAAATGTGGCACTACGTGGAGTCAGAGAAGTGTGAAAAACCCGAGGGGAAGAAACAGGGGAGAAGAATACGAGGAGCAAGAAAAAAAAAGCAAAATACAAAAATGAGGAGAACACAAGGGGCGAAAATCAGAGGAGGATCAAACGTGTGGCACTACGTGGAGTAAGAGAAGTGTGAAAAACCCGAGGTGAAGAAACAGGGGAGAAGAATAGGAGGAGCAAGAAAAAAAAAGCAAAATACAAAAACGAGGAGAACACCAGGGGCGAAAATCAGAGGAGGATCAATAGTGTGGCACAACAAGGAGCAAGAGCAGTGTGAAAATCCTGATGTGAAGAAACAGGGGAGAAAAATACGAGGAGCATGAAAAAAAAAGCAAAATACAAAAACGAGGAGAACACAAGGGGCGAAAATCAGAGGAGGATCAAAAGTGTGGCCCTACAAGGAGCAAGAGCAGTGTGAAATCCTGATGTGAAGAAACAGGGGAGAAGAATACAAGGAGCAAGAAAAAAAAGCAAAATACATAAACGAGGAGAACACAAGGGGCGAAAATCAGAGGAGGATCAACAATATGCCACTACGAGGAGCAAGAGAAGTGTGAAAAACCCAAGGCGAAAAAACAGGGGAGAAGAATACGAGGAGCAAGAAAAAAAAAGCAAAATACAAAAACGAGGAGAACACAAGGGGCGAAGATCAGAGGAGGATCAACGTGTGGCACTACGAGGAGCAAGAGAAGTGTGAAAAACCCGAGTCGAAGAAACAGGGGAGAAGAATACGAGGAGAAAGAAAATAAAAGCAAAATACAAAAACGAGGAGAACACAAGGGGCGAAAATCAGAGGAGGATCAACAGTATGCCACTATGAGGAGCAAGAGAAGAGTGAAAAACCCGAGGTGAAGAAACAGGAGAGAAGAATACGAGGAGCAAGAAAAAAAAGCAAAATACAAAAACGAAGAGAACACAAGGGGCGAAAATCAGAGGAGGATCAACAGTGTGGCACTACAAGGAGCAAGAGCAGTGTGAAAAATCCGAGGCGAAGAAACAGAGGAGAAGAATACGGGGAGCAAGAAAAAAAAAGCAAAATACAAAAACGAGGAGCAGACAAGTGGGGAAAATCAGAGGAGAATCAAATGTATGCCAATACGAGGAGCAAGAGCAGTGTGAAAAACCCGAGTTGAAGAAACAGGGGAGAAGAATACGAGGAGCAAGAAAGAAAAAGCAAAAGACAAGAACGAGGAGCAGACAAGGGTTGGAAATCAGAGGAGAATCAACAGTATGCAACTACGAGGAGCAAGAGCATTGTGAAAAACCCGAGGCGAAGATTCCCACGTGATTCCCAAGTGATTCTCACGTGATGCCCACATGATTCCCACGTAATTCCCACGTGATTCCCACGTGATGCCCACCTGATGCCCACGTGATGCCCACGTGTTGCCCACGTGATGCCCACGTGATTCCCACGTGTTGCCCACGTGATTCCCACGTGATTCCCACGTGATGGCCACGTGATGCCCACGTGATTCTCACGTGATGGCCACGTGATTCCCACGTGATGCCCACGTGATTCCCACGTGATTCCCACGTGATGCCCACGTGATGGCCACTTGATGCCCACGTGATTCCCACGTGATTCCCACGTGATTCCAACGTGATTCCCACGTGATGCCCACGTGATTCCCACGTGATTCCCACGTGATGCCCAAGTGATGCCCACGTGATTCCCACGTGATGGCCACGTGATTCCCACGTGATTCCCACGTGTTGCCCACGTGATTCCCACGTGATTCCCACGTGATGCCCACGTGATGCCCACGTGATTCCCACGTGATGGCCACGTGATGCCCACGTGATTCCCACGTGATGGCCACGTGATGCCCACGTGATGGCCACGTGATTCCCACGTGATGCCCACGTGATGCCTACGTGATTCCCACGTGATTCCCACGTGATGCCACGTGATGCCCATGTGATGGCCACGTGATTCCCACGTGTTGCCCACGTGATTCCCACCTGATTCCCACGTGATTCCCACGTGATGGCCACGTGATTCCCATGTGATGCCCACGTGATGCCCACGTGATTCCCAAGTGATTCCCACGTGATGGCCACGTGATGCCCACGTAATTCCCACGTGATGCCCACGTCATTCCCACGTGATTCCCACGTGATTCCCACATGTTGCCAACGTGATTCTCACGTGATTCCCACGTGATGGCCACGTGTTTCCCACGTGTTGCCCACGTGATGCCCACGTGTTTCCCACATATTGCCCACATGATTCCCACTTGATTCCCACGTGATTCTCACGTGATGCCCACGTGATTCCCACGTGATTCCCACGTGATGGCCACGTGATTTCCACGTGATGCCCACGTGATGCCCACGTGATTCCCACGTGATGCCCACGTGATTCCCACGTGATGCCCACGTGTTGACCACGTGTTTGCCACGTGATTCCCACGTGATTCACAGGTGATGCCCACGTGATTCCCACGTGATTCCCCCATGATGCCCACGTGATTCCCACGTGATGGCCGCGTGATTCCCACGTGATTCCCACGTGATTTCCACGTGATTCCCACGTGATTCCCACGTGATGCATACGTGTTTCCCACGTGTTGCCCACGTGATGCCCACGTGATTCCCAAGTGATTCCCACGTGTTGCCCACGTGATTCCCATGTGATTCCCACTGTTGCCCACGTGATTCCCACGTGATGCCCACGTGATTCCCATGTGTTGCCCACGTGATGCCCACGTGATGCCCACGTGATACCCTCGTGATTCCCCCGTGATTCCCACGTGATTCCCACGTGATGGCCACCTGATTCCCACGTGATTCCCACGTGTTGCCCACGTGATACCCACCTGATGCCCACATTATTCCCACGTGATTCCCACATGATGGCCACGTGATTCCCACGTGTTTCCCACGTGATTCCCACGTGATTCCCAAGTGATGGCCACGTGATTCTCACGTGATTCCCACGTGATTCCCACGTGATACCCACCTGATGCCCACATTATTCCCACGTGATTCCCACATGATGGCCAGGTGATTCCCACGTGTTGCCCACGTGATTCCCACGTGATTCCCACTTGATGCCCACGTGATTCCCACGTGACTCCCAAGTGATTCTCACGTGATTCCCACGTGATTCCCACGTGATTTCCACGTGTTGCCCACGTGATGCCCACGTGATTCCCATGTGATTCCAACGTGATGCCCACGTGATTCCCACGTGACTCCAAACTGATTCTCACGTGATGCCCACGTGAAGACCACGTGATGCCCACGTTACACCCACGTGATGCCCAAGTGATTCCAACGGGATCAGAGAAGCATAAAAGTGTAAAAATACGAGGAGCAAGAAAAGTGTGAAAAATCCCAGGAGGAGAAATAGGGGAGAAAAATATGAGGAGCGAAAAAAAAAAAAAACACAAAAATACGAGGAGTAGAAAAGTGGGGAAAATAAGTGGAGCCTCAAAAGTGTGAAAATACGAGGAGAAAGAAAATAGTGAAAAACACGAGGAGCAAGAAAAGGGAAGAAATATATGAGGAGCAAAAAACAAAAACAAAAACAAAAAATACGAGGAGCAGAAAAGTGTGAAAAATAAGAGGAGCATCAAACGTGTGAAAATACGAGGAGCAAGAAAAGTGTGAAAAACACGAGGAGCAAGAAAAGGGAAGAAACATACGAGGAGCAAAAAAAAAAAAACAGAAAAATACGAGGAGCAGAAAAGTGTGAAAAATAAGAGGAGCATGAAAAGTGTGAAAATACGAGGAGCAACAAATGTGTGAAAAACCTGAGGTTAAGAAAAAGGGGAGAAGAATACGAGGAGCAAGAAAAAAAAAGCAAAATACATAAACGAGGAGAACACAAGGGGCGAAAATCAGAGGAGGATCAACAGTATGCCACTACGAGGAGTAAGAGAAGTGTGAAAAAGCTGATGTGAAGAAACAGGGGAGAAGAATACGAGGAGCAAGAAAAAAAAAGCAAAATACAAAAACGAGGAGAACACAAGGGGCGAAAATCAGAGGAGGATCAAAAGTGTGGCACTACGAGGAGCAAGAGAAGTGTGAAAAACCCGAGGCGAAGAAACACGGGAGAAGAATACGAGGAGCAAGAAAAAAAAAGCAAAATACAAAAACGAGGAGAACACAAGGGGCGAAAATCAGAGGAGGATCAAAAGTGTGGCACTACGTGGAGTAACAGAAGTGTGAAAAACCCGAAGCGAAGAAACAGGGGAGAAGAATACGAGGAGCAAGAAAAAAAAAGCCAAATACAAAAACGAGGAGAACACAAGGGGCGAAAATCAGAGGAGGATCAGCAGTATGCCACTACGAGGAGTAAGAGAAGTGTGAAAAAGCTGATGTGAAGAAACAGGGGAGAAGAATACGGGGAGCAAGAAAAAAAAAGCAAAATACAAAAACGAGGAGAACACAAGGGGCGAAAATCAGAGGAGGATCAACAGTATGCCACTACGAGGAGCAAGAGAAGTGTGAAAAACCCGAGGTGAAGAAACAGGGGAGAAGAATACGAGGAGCAAGAAAAAAAAGCAAAATACAAAAACGAGGAGAACACAAGGGGCGAAAATCAGAGGAGGATCAAAAGTGTGGCACTAGGTGGAGTAAGAGAAGTGTGAAAAACCCTAGGCGAAGAAACAGGGGAGAAGAATACGAGGAGCAAGAAAAAAAAAGCAAAATACAAAAATGAGGAGAACACAAGGGGCGAAAATCAGAGGAGGATCAAACGTGTGGCACTACGTGGAGTAAGAGAAGTCTGAAAAAGCTGATGTGAAGAAACAGGGGAGAAGAATACGAGGAGCAAGAAAAAAAAAGCAAAATACAAAAACGAGGAGAACACAAGGGGTGAAAATCAGAGGAGGATCAACAGTAGGCCCCTACGAGGAGCAAAAGAAGTGTGAAAAACCCGAGTCGAAGAAACAGGGGAGAAGAATACGAGGAGAAAGAAAATAAAAGCAAAATACAATATCGAGGAGAACACAAGGGGCGAAAATCAGAGGAGGATCAACAGTATGCCACTATGAGGAGCAAGAGAAGAGTGAAAAACCCGAGGTGAAGAAACAGGAGAGAAGAATACGAGGAGCAAGAAAAAAAAAGCAAAATACAAAAACGAAGAGAACACAAGGGGCGAAAATCAGAGGAGGATCAACAGTGTGGCACTACAAGGAGCAAGAGCAGTGTGAAAAACCCGAGGCGAAGAAACAGAGGAGAAGAATACGGGGAGCAAGAAAAAAAAAGCAAAATACAAAAACGAGGAGCAGACAAGTGGGGAAAATCAGAGGAGAATCAAATGTATGCCAATACGAGGAGCAAGAGCAGTGTGAAAAACCCGAGTTGAAGAAACAGGGGAGAAGAATACGAGGAGCAAGAAAGAAAAAGCAAAAGACAAGAACGAGGAGCAGACAAGGGTTGGAAATCATAGGAGAATCAACAGTATGCAACTACGAGGAGCAAGAGCATTGTGAAAAACCCGAGGCGAAGATTCCCACGTGATTCCCAAGTGATTCTCACGTGATGCCCACATGATTCCCACGTAATTCCCACGTGATTCCCACGTGATGCCCACCTGATGCCCACGTGATGCCCACGTGTTGCCCACGTGATGCCCACGTGATTCCCACGTGTTGCCCACGTGATTCCCACGTGATTCCCACGTGATGGCCACGTGATGCCCACGTGATTCTCACGTGATGGCCACGTGATTCCCACGTGATGCCCACGTGATTCCCACGTGATTCCCACGTGATGCCCACGTGATGGCCACTTGATGCCCACGTGATTCCCACGTGATTCCCACGTGATTCCAACGTGATTCCCACGTGATGCCCACGTGATTCCCACGTGATTCCCACGTGATGCCCAAGTGATGCCCACGTGATTCCCACGTGATGGCCACGTGATTCCCACGTGATTCCCACGTGTTGCCCACGTGATTCCCACGTGATTCCCACGTGATGCCCACGTGATGCCCACGTGATTCCCACGTGATGGCCACGTGATGCCCACGTGATTCCCACGTGATGGCCACGTGATGCCCACGTGATGCCCACGTGATGGCCACGTGATTCCCACGTGATGCCCACGTGATTCCCACGTGATGCCCACGTGATGCCTACGTGATTCCCACGTGATTCCCACGTGATGCCACGTGATGCCCATGTGATGGCCACGTGATTCCCACGTGTTGCCCACGTGATTCCCACCTGATTCCCACGTGATTCCCACGTGATGGCCACGTGATTCCCATGTGATGCCCACGTGATGCCCACGTGATTCCCAAGTGATTCCCACGTGATGGCCACGTGATGCCCACGTAATTCCCACGTGATGCCCACGTCATTCCCACGTGATTCCCACGTGATTCCCACATGTTGCCAACGTGATTCTCACGTGATTCCCACGTGATGGCCACGTGTTTCCCACGTGTTGCCCACGTGATGCCCACGTGTTTCCCACATATTGCCCACATGATTCCCACTTGATTCCCACGTGATTCTCACGTGATGCCCACGTGATTCCCACGTGATTCCCACGTGATGGCCACGTGATTTCCACGTGATGCCCACGTGATGCCCACGTGATTCCCACGTGATGGCCACGTGATTTCCACGTGATGCCCACGTGATGCCCACGTGATTCCCACGTGATGCCCACGTGATTCCCACGTGATGGCCACGTGATTCCCACGTGTTGCCCACGTGATTCCCACGTGATGCCGACGTGATTCCCACGTGATTCCCACGTGATGGCCACGTGATTCCCACGTGATGCCCACGTGTTGACCACGTGTTTGCCACGTGATTCCCACGTGATTCACAGGTGATGCCCACGTGATTCCCACGTGATTCCCACATGATGCCCACGTGATTCCCACGTGATGGCCACGTGATTCCCACGTGATTCCCACGTGATTTCCACGTGATTCCCACGTGATTCCCACGTGATGCATACGTGTTTCCCACGTGTTGCCCACGTGATGCCCACATGATTCCCAAGTGATTCCCACGTGTTGCCCACGTGATTCCCATGTGATTCCCACTGTTGCCCACGTGATTCCCACGTGATGCCCACGTGATTCCCATGTGTTGCCCACGTGATGCGCACGTGATACCCTCGTGATTCCCCCGTGATTCCCACGTGATTCCCACGTGATGGCCACCTGATTCCCACGTGATTCCCACGTGTTGCCCACGTGATACCCACCTGATGCCCACATTATTCCCACGTGATTCCCACATGATGGCCACGTGATTCCCACGTGTTTCCCACGTGATTCCCACGTGATTCCCAAGTGATGGCCACGTGATTCTCACGTGATTCCCACGTGATTCCCACGTGATACCCACCTGATGCCCACATTATTCCCACGTGATTCCCACATGATGGCCAGGTGATTCCCACGTGTTGCCCACGTGATTCCCACGTGATTCCCACTTGATGCCCACGTGATTCCCACGTGACTCCCAAGTGATTCTCACGTGATTCCCACGTGATTCCCACGTGATTTCCACGTGTTGCCCACGTGATGCCCACGTGATTCCCATGTGATTCCAACGTGATGCCCACGTGATTCCCACGTGACTCCAAACTGATTCTCACGTGATGCCCACGTGAAGACCACGTGATGCCCACGTTACACCCACGTGATGCCCAAGTGATTCCAACGGGATCAGAGAAGCATAAAAGTGTAAAAATACGAGGAGCAAGAAAAGTGTGAAAAATCCCAGGAGGAGAAATAGGGGAGAAAAATATGAGGAGCGAAAAAAAAAAAAAACACAAAAATACGAGGAGTAGAAAAGTGGGGAAAATAAGTGGAGCCTCAAAAGTGTGAAAATACGAGGAGAAAGAAAATAGTGAAAAACACGAGGAGCAAGAAAAGGGAAGAAATATATGAGGAGCAAAAAACAAAAACAAAAACAAAAAATACGAGGAGCAGAAAAGTGTGAAAAATAAGAGGAGCATCAAACGTGTGAAAATACGAGGAGCAAGAAAAGTGTGAAAAACACGAGGAGCAAGAAAAGGGAAGAAACATACGAGGAGCAAAAAAAAAAAAAACAGAAAAATACGAGGAGCAGAAAAGTGTGAAAAATAAGAGGAGCATGAAAAGTGTGAAAATACGAGGAGCAACAAATGTGTGAAAAACCTGAGGTTAAGAAAAAGGGGAGAAGAATACGAGGAGCAAGAAAAAAAAGCAAAATACAAAAACGAGGAGAACACAAGGGGCGAAAATCAGAGGAGGATCAACAGTATGCCACTACGAGGAGTAAGAGAAGTGTGAAAAAGCTGATGTGAAGAAACAGGGGAGAAAATACGAGGAGCAGGAAAAAAAAGCAAAATACAAAAACGAGGAGAACACAAGGGGCGAAAATCAGAGGAGGATCAACAGTATGCCACTACGAGGAGCAAGAGAAGTGTGAAAAACCCGAGGCGAAGAAACAGCAGAGAAGAATACGAGGAGCAAGAAAAAAAAGCAAAATACAAAAACGAGGAGAACACAAGGGGCGAAAATCAGAGGAGGATCAAAAGTGTGGCACTAGCTGGAGTAAGAGAAGTGTGAAAAACGCGAGGTGAAGAAACAGGGGAGAAGATTACGAGGAGCAAGAAAAAAAAAGCAAAATACAAAAACGAGGAGAACACAAGGGGCGAAAATCAGAGGAGGATCAAAAGTGTGGCACTAGGTGGAGTAAGAGAAGTGTGAAAAACCCGAGGCGAAGAAACAGGGGAGAAGAATACGAGGAGCAAGGAAAAAAAAGCAAAATACAAAAACGAGGAGAACACAAGGGGCGAAAATCAGAGGAGGATCAACAGTATGCCACTACGAGGAGCAAGAGAAGTGTGAAAAACCCGAGGCGAAGAAACAGGGGAGAAGAATACGAGGAGCAAGAAAAAAAAGCAAAATACAAAAACGAGGAGAACACAAGGGGCGAAAATCAGAGGAGGATCAAAAGTGTGGCACTAGCTGGAGTAAGAGAAGTGTGAAAAACGCGAGGCGAAGAAACAGGGGAGAAAAATACGAGGAGCAAGAAAAAAAAAGCAAAATACAAAAATGAGTAGAACACAAGGGGCGAAAATCAGAGGAGGATCAACAGTATGCCACTACGAGGAGTAAGAGAAGTGTGAAAAAGCTGATGTGAAGAAACAGGGAAGAAAATACGAGGAGCAGGAAAAAAAAGCAAAATACAAAAACGAGGAGAACACAAGGGGCGAAAATCAGAGGAGGATCAACAGTATGCCACTACGAGGAGCAAGAGAAGTGTGAAAAACCCAAGGCGAAAAAACAGGGGAGAAGAATACGAGGAGCAAGAAAAAAAAAGCAAAATACAAAAACGAGGAGAACACAAGGGGCGAAGATCAGAGGAGGATCAACGTGTAGCACTACGAGGAGCAAGAGAAGTGTGAAAAACCCGAGTCGAAGAAACAGGGGAGAAGAATACGAGGAGAAAGAAAATAAAAGCAAAATACAATATCGAGGAGAACACAAGGGGCGAAAATCAGAGGAGGATCAACAGTATGCCACTATGAGGAGCAAGAGAAGAGTGAAAAACCCGAGGTGAAGAAACAGGAGAGAAGAATACGAGGAGCAAGAAAAAAAAAGCAAAATACAAAAACGAAGAGAACACAAGGGGCGAAAATCAGAGGAGGATCAACAGTGTGGCACTACAAGGAGCAAGAGCAGTGTGAAAAACCCGAGGCGAAGAAACAGAGGAGAAGAATACGGGGAGCAAGAAAAAAAAAGCAAAATACAAAAACGAGGAGCAGACAAGTGGGGAAAATCAGAGGAGAATCAAATGTATGCCAATACGCGGAGCAAGAGCAGTGTGAAAAACCCGAGTTGAAGAAACAGGGGAGAAGAATACGAGGAGCAAGAAAGAAAAAGCAAAAGACAAGAACGAGGAGCAGACAAGGGTTGGAAATCATAGGAGAATCAACAGTATGCAACTACGAGGAGCAAGAGCATTGTGAAAAACCCGAGGCGAAGGTTCCCACGTGATTCCCAAGTGATTCTCACGTGATGCCCACATGATTCCCACGTAATTCCCACGTGATTCCCACGTGATGCCCACCTGATGCCCACGTGATGCCCACGTGTTGCCCACGTGATGCCCACGTGATTCCCACGTGTTGCCCACGTGATTCCCACGTGATTCCCACGTGATGGCCACGTGATGCCCACGTGATTCTCATGTGATGGCCACGTGATTCCCACGTGATGCCCACGTGATTCCCACGTGATTCCCACGTGATGCCCACGTGATGGCCACTTGATGCCCACGTGATTCCCACGTGATTCCCACGTGATTCCAACGTGATTCCCACGTGATGCCCCCGTGATTCCCACGTGATTCCCACGTGATGCCCAAGTGATGCCCACGTGATTCCCACGTGATGGCCACGTGATTCCCACGTGATTCCCACGTGTTGCCCACGTGATTCCCACGTGATTCCCACGTGATGCCCACGTGATGCCCACGTGATTCCCACGTGATGGCCACGTGATGCCCACGTGATTCCCACGTGATGGCCACGTGATGCCCACGTGATGCCCACGTGATGGCCACGTGATTCCCACGTGATGCCCACGTGATTCCCACGTGATGCCCACGTGATGCCTACGTGATTCCCACGTGATTCCCACGTGATGCCACGTGATGCCCATGTGATGGCCACGTGATTCCCACGTGTTGCCCACGTGATTCCCACCTGATTCCCACGTGATTCCCACGTGATGGCCACGTGATTCCCATGTGATGCCCACGTGATGCCCACGTGATTCCCAAGTGATTCCCACGTGATGGCCACGTGATGCCCACGTAATTCCCACGTGATGCCCACGTGATTCCCACGTGATGGCCACGTGATTTCCACGTGATGCCCACGTGATGCCCACGTGATTCCCACGTGATGCCCACGTGATTCCCACGTGATGGCCACGTGATTCCCACGTGTTGCCCACGTGATTCCCACGTGATGCCGACGTGATTCCCACGTGATTCCCACGTGATGGCCACGTGATTCCCACGTGATGCCCACGTGTTGACCACGTGTTTGCCACGTGATTCCCACGTGATTCACAGGTGATGCCCACGTGATTCCCACGTGATTCCCACATGATGCCCACGTGATTCCCACGTGATGGCCACGTGATTCCCACGTGATTCCCACGTGATTTCCACGTGATTCCCACGTGATTCCCACGTGATGCATACGTGTTTCCCACGTGTTGCCCACGTGATGCCCACATGATTCCCAAGTGATTCCCACGTGTTGCCCACGTGATTCCCATGTGATTCCCACTGTTGCCCACGTGATTCCCACGTGATGCCCACGTGATTCCCATGTGTTGCCCACGTGATGCCCACGTGATGCCCACGTGATACCCTCGTGATTCCCCCGTGATTCCCACGTGATTCCCACGTGATGGCCACCTGATTCCCACGTGATTCCCACGTGTTGCCCACGTGATACCCACCTGATGCCCACATTATTCCCACGTGATTCCCACATGATGGCCACGTGATTCCCACGTGTTTCCCACGTGATTCCCACGTGATTCCCAAGTGATGGCCACGTGATTCTCACGTGATTCCCACGTGATTCCCACGTGATACCCACCTGATGCCCACATTATTCCCACGTGATTCCCACATGATGGCCAGGTGATTCCCACGTGTTGCCCACGTGATTCCCACGTGATTCCCACTTGATGCCCACGTGATTCCCACGTGACTCCCAAGTGATTCTCACGTGATTCCCACGTGATTCCCACGTGATTTCCACGTGTTGCCCACGTGATGCCCACGTGATTCCCATGTGATTCCAACGTGATGCCCACGTGATTCCCACGTGACTCCAAACTGATTCTCACGTGATGCCCACGTGAAGACCACGTGATGCCCACGTTACACCCACGTGATGCCCAAGTGATTCCAACGGGATCAGAGAAGCATAAAAGTGTAAAAATACGAGGAGCAAGAAAAGTGTGAAAAATCCCAGGAGGAGAAATAGGGGAGAAAAATATGAGGAGCGAAAAAAAAAAAAAACACAAAAATACGAGGAGTAGAAAAGTGGGGAAAATAAGTGGAGCCTCAAAAGTGTGAAAATACGAGGAGAAAGAAAATAGTGAAAAACACGAGGAGCAAGAAAAGGGAAGAAATATATGAGGAGCAAAAAACAAAAACAAAAACAAAAAATACGAGGAGCAGAAAAGTGTGAAAAATAAGAGGAGCATCAAACGTGTGAAAATACGAGGAGCAAGAAAAGTGTGAAAAACACGAGGAGCAAGAAAAGGGAAGAAACATACGAGGAGCAAAAAAAAAAAAAAACAGAAAAATACGAGGAGCAGAAAAGTGTGAAAAATAAGAGGAGCATGAAAAGTGTGAAAATACGAGGAGCAACAAATGTGTGAAAAACCTGAGGTTAAGAAAAAGGGGAGAAGAATACGAGGAGCAAGAAAAAAAAGCAAAATACAAAAACGAGGAGAACACAAGGGGCGAAAATCAGAGGAGGATCAACAGTATGCCACTACGAGGAGTAAGAGAAGTGTGAAAAAGCTGATGTGAAGAAACAGGGGAGAAAATACGAGGAGCAGGAAAAAAAAGCAAAATACAAAAACGAGGAGAACACAAGGGGCGAAAATCAGAGGAGGATCAACAGTATGCCACTACGAGGAGCAAGAGAAGTGTGAAAAACCCGAGGCGAAGAAACAGCAGAGAAGAATACGAGGAGCAAGAAAAAAAAGCAAAATACAAAAACGAGGAGAACACAAGGGGCGAAAATCAGAGGAGGATCAAAAGTGTGGCACTAGCTGGAGTAAGAGAAGTGTGAAAAACCCGAGGTGAAGAAACAGGGGAGAAGATTACGAGGAGCAAGAAAAAAAAAGCAAAATACAAAAACGAGGAGAACACAAGGGGCGAAAATCAGAGGAGGATCAACAGTATGCCACTACGAGGAGTAAGAGAAGTGTGAAAAAGCTGATGTGAAGAAACAGGGGAGAAAATACGAGGAGCAGGAAAAAAAAGCAAAATACAAAAACGAGGAGAACACAAGGGGCGAAAATCAGAGGAGGATCAACAGTATGCCACTACGAGGAGCAAGAGAAGTGTGAAAAACCCGAGGCGAAGAAACAGGGGAGAAGAATACGAGGAGCAAGAAAAAAAAGCAAAATACAAAAACGAGGAGAACACAAGGGGCGAAAATCAGAGGAGGATCAAAAGTGTGGCACTACGTGGAGTAAGAGAAGTGTGAAAAACCCGAGGCGAAGAAACAGGGGAGAAGAATACGAGGAGCAAGAAAAAAAAAGCAAAATACAAAAACGAGGAGAACACAAGGGGCGAAAATCAGAGGAGGATCAAAAGTGTGGCCCTACAAGGAGCAAGAGCAGTGTGAAAATCCTGATGTGAAGAAACAGGGGAGAAGAATACAAGGAGCAAGAAAAAAAAGCAAAATACATAAACGAGGAGAACACAAGGGGCGAAAATCAGAGGAGGATCAACAATATGCCACTACGAGGAGCAAGAGAAGTGTGAAAAACCCAAGGCGAAAAAACAGGGGAGAAGAATACGAGGAGCAAGAAAAAAAAAGCAAAATACAAAAACGAGGAGAACACAAGGGGCGAAGATCAGAGGAGGATCAACGTGTAGCACTACGAGGAGCAAGAGAAGTGTGAAAAACCCGAGTCGAAGAAACAGGGGAGAAGAATACGAGGAGAAAGAAAATAAAAGCAAAATACAATATCGAGGAGAACACAAGGGGCGAAAATCAGAGGAGGATCAACAGTATGCCACTATGAGGAGCAAGAGAAGAGTGAAAAACCCGAGGTGAAGAAACAGGAGAGAAGAATACGAGGAGCAAGAAAAAAAAAGCAAAATACAAAAACGAAGAGAACACAAGGGGCGAAAATCAGAGGAGGATCAACAGTGTGGCACTACAAGGAGCAAGAGCAGTGTGAAAAACCCGAGGCGAAGAAACAGAGGAGAAGAATACGGGGAGCAAGAAAAAAAAAGCAAAATACAAAAACGAGGAGCAGACAAGTGGGGAAAATCAGAGGAGAATCAAATGTATGCCAATACGAGGAGCAAGAGCAGTGTGAAAAACCCGAGTTGAAGAAACAGGGGAGAAGAATACGAGGAGCAAGAAAGAAAAAGCAAAAGACAAGAACGAGGAGCAGACAAGGGTTGGAAATCATAGGAGAATCAACAGTATGCAACTACGAGGAGCAAGAGCATTGTGAAAAACCCGAGGCGAAGATTCCCACGTGATTCCCAAGTGATTCTCACGTGATGCCCACATGATTCCCACGTAATTCCCACGTGATTCCCACGTGATGCCCACCTGATGCCCACGTGATGCCCACGTGTTGCCCACGTGATGCCCACGTGATTCCCACGTGTTGCCCACGTGATTCCCACGTGATGGCCACGTGATGCCCACGTGATTCTCACGTGATGGCCACGTGATTCCCACGTGATGCCCACGTGATTCCCACGTGATTCCCACGTGATGCCCACGTGATGGCCACTTGATGCCCACGTGATTCCCACGTGATTCCCACGTGATTCCAACGTGATTCCCACGTGATGCCCACGTGATTCCCACGTGATTCCCACGTGATGCCCAAGTGATGCCCACGTGATTCCCACGTGATGGCCACGTGATTCCCACGTGATTCCCACGTGTTGCCCACGTGATTCCCACGTGATTCCCACGTGATGCCCACGTGATGCCCACGTGATTCCCACGTGATGGCCACGTGATGCCCACGTGATTCCCACGTGATGGCCACGTGATGCCCACGTGATGCCCACGTGATGGCCACGTGATTCCCACGTGATGCCGACGTGATTCCCACGTGATTCCCACGTGATGGCCACGTGATTCCCACGTGATGCCCACGTGTTGACCACGTGTTTGCCACGTGATTCCCACGTGATTCACAGGTGATGCCCACGTGATTCCCACGTGATTCCCACATGATGCCCACGTGATTCCCACGTGATGGCCACGTGATTCCCACGTGATTCCCACGTGATTTCCACGTGATTCCCACGTGATTCCCACGTGATGCATACGTGTTTCCCACGTGTTGCCCACGTGATGACCACATGATTCCCAAGTGATTCCCACGTGTTGCCCACGTGATTCCCATGTGATTCCCACTGTTGCCCACGTGATTCCCACGTGATGCCCACGTGATTCCCATGTGTTGCCCACGTGATGCCCACATGATGCCCACGTGATACCCTCGTGATTCCCCCGTGATTCCCACGTGATTCCCACGTGATGGCCACCTGATTCCCACGTGATTCCCACGTGTTGCCCACGTGATACCCACCTGATGCCCACATTATTCCCACGTGATTCCCACATGATGGCCACGTGATTCCCACGTGTTTCCCACGTGATTCCCACGTGATTCCCAAGTGATGGCCACGTGATTCTCACGTGATTCCCACGTGATTCCCACGTGATACCCACCTGATGCCCACATTATTCCCACGTGATTCCCACATGATGGCCAGGTGATTCCCACGTGTTGCCCACGTGATTCCCACGTGATTCCCACTTGATGCCCACGTGATTCCCACGTGACTCCCAAGTGATTCTCACGTGATTCCCACGTGATTCCCACGTGATTTCCACGTGTTGCCCACGTGATGCCCACGTGATTCCCATGTGATTCCAACGTGATGCCCACGTGATTCCCACGTGACTCCAAACTGATTCTCACGTGATGCCCACGTGAAGACCACGTGATGCCCACGTTACACCCACGTGATGCCCAAGTGATTCCAACGGGATCAGAGAAGCATAAAAGTGTAAAAATACGAGGAGCAAGAAAAGTGTGAAAAATCCCAGGAGGAGAAATAGGGGAGAAAAATATGAGGAGCGAAAAAAAAAAAAAACACAAAAATACGAGGAGTAGAAAAGTGGGGAAAATAAGTGGAGCCTCAAAAGTGTGAAAATACGAGGAGAAAGAAAATAGTGAAAAACACGAGGAGCAAGAAAAGGGAAGAAATATATGAGGAGCAAAAAACAAAAACAAAAACAAAAAATACGAGGAGCAGAAAAGTGTGAAAAATAAGAGGAGCATCAAACGTGTGAAAATACGAGGAGCAAGAAAAGTGTGAAAAACACGAGGAGCAAGAAAAGGGAAGAAACATACGAGGAGCAAAAAAAAAAAAACAGAAAAATACGAGGAGCAGAAAAGTGTGAAAAATAAGAGGAGCATGAAAAGTGTGAAAATACGAGGAGCAACAAATGTGTGAAAAACCTGAGGTTAAGAAAAAGGGGAGAAGAATACGAGGAGCAAGAAAAAAAAGCAAAATACAAAAACGAGGAGAACACAAGGGGCGAAAATCAGAGGAGGATCAACAGTATGCCACTACGAGGAGTAAGAGAAGTGTGAAAAAGCTGATGTGAAGAAACAGGGGAGAAAATACGAGGAGCAGGAAAAAAAAGCAAAATACAAAAACGAGGAGAACACAAGGGGCGAAAATCAGAGGAGGATCAACAGTATGCCACTACGAGGAGCAAGAGAAGTGTGAAAAACCCGAGGCGAAGAAACAGCAGAGAAGAATACGAGGAGCAAGAAAAAAAAGCAAAATACAAAAACGAGGAGAACACAAGGGGCGAAAATCAGAGGAGGATCAAAAGTGTGGCACTAGCTGGAGTAAGAGAAGTGTGAAAAACGCGAGGTGAAGAAACAGGGGAGAAGATTACGAGGAGCAAGAAAAAAAAAGCAAAATACAAAAACGAGGAGAACACAAGGGGCGAAAATCAGAGGAGGATCAAAAGTGTGGCACTAGGTGGAGTAAGAGAAGTGTGAAAAACCCGAGGCGAAGAAACAGGGGAGAAGAATACGAGGAGCAAGGAAAAAAAAGCAAAATACAAAAACGAGGAGAACACAAGGGGCGAAAATCAGAGGAGGATCAACAGTATGCCACTACGAGGAGCAAGAGAAGTGTGAAAAACCCGAGGCGAAGAAACAGGGGAGAAGAATACGAGGAGCAAGAAAAAAAAGCAAAATACAAAAACGAGGAGAACACAAGGGGCGAAAATCAGAGGAGGATCAAAAGTGTGGCACTAGCTGGAGTAAGAGAAGTGTGAAAAACCCGAGGCGAAGAAACAGGGGAGAAAAATACGAGGAGCAAGAAAAAAAAAGCAAAATACAAAAATGAGTAGAACACAAGGGGCGAAAATCAGAGGAGGATCAACAGTATGCCACTACGAGGAGTAAGAGAAGTGTGAAAAAGCTGATGTGAAGAAACAGGGAAGAAAATACGAGGAGCAGGAAAAAAAAGCAAAATACAAAAACGAGGAGAACACAAGGGGCGAAAATCAGAGGAGGATCAACAGTATGCCACTACGAGGAGCAAGAGAAGTGTGAAAAACCCAAGGCGAAAAAACAGGGGAGAAGAATACGAGGAGCAAGAAAAAAAAAGCAAAATACAAAAACGAGGAGAACACAAGGGGCGAAGATCAGAGGAGGATCAACGTGTAGCACTACGAGGAGCAAGAGAAGTGTGAAAAACCCGAGTCGAAGAAACAGGGGAGAAGAATACGAGGAGAAAGAAAATAAAAGCAAAATACAATATCGAGGAGAACACAAGGGGCGAAAATCAGAGGAGGATCAACAGTATGCCACTATGAGGAGCAAGAGAAGAGTGAAAAACCCGAGGTGAAGAAACAGGAGAGAAGAATACGAGGAGCAAGAAAAAAAAAGCAAAATACAAAAACGAAGAGAACACAAGGGGCGAAAATCAGAGGAGGATCAACAGTGTGGCACTACAAGGAGCAAGAGCAGTGTGAAAAACCCGAGGCGAAGAAACAGAGGAGAAGAATACGGGGAGCAAGAAAAAAAAAGCAAAATACAAAAACGAGGAGCAGACAAGTGGGGAAAATCAGAGGAGAATCAAATGTATGCCAATACGAGGAGCAAGAGCAGTGTGAAAAACCCGAGTTGAAGAAACAGGGGAGAAGAATACGAGGAGCAAGAAAGAAAAAGCAAAAGACAAGAACGAGGAGCAGACAAGGGTTGGAAATCATAGGAGAATCAACAGTATGCAACTACGAGGAGCAAGAGCATTGTGAAAAACCCGAGGCGAAGATTCCCACGTGATTCCCAAGTGATTCTCACGTGATGCCCACATGATTCCCACGTAATTCCCACGTGATTCCCACGTGATGCCCACCTGATGCCCACGTGATGCCCACGTGTTGCCCACGTGATGCCCACGTGATTCCCACGTGTTGCCCACGTGATTCCCACGTGATTCCCACGTGATGGCCACGTGATGCCCACGTGATTCTCACGTGATGGCCACGTGATTCCCACGTGATGCCCACGTGATTCCCACGTGATTCCCACGTGATGCCCACGTGATGGCCACTTGATGCCCACGTGATTCCCACGTGATTCCCACGTGATTCCCACGTGATTCCAACGTGATTCCCACGTGATGCCCACGTGATTCCCACGTGATTCCCACGTGATGCCCAAGTGATGCCCACGTGATTCCCACGTGATGGCCACGTGATTCCCACGTGATTCCCACGTGTTGCCCACGTGATTCCCACGTGATTCCCACGTGATGCCCACGTGATGCCCACGTGATTCCCACGTGATGGCCACGTGATGCCCACGTGATTCCCACGTGATGGCCACGTGATGCCCACGTGATGCCCACGTGATGGCCACGTGATGCCCACGTGATGCCCACGTGATTCCCACGTGATGCCCACGTGATGCCTACGTGATTCCCACGTGATTCCCACGTGATGCCACGTGATGCCCATGTGATGGCCACGTGATTCCCACGTGTTGCCCACGTGATTCCCACCTGATTCCCACGTGATTCCCACGTGATGGCCACGTGATTCCCATGTGATGCCCACGTGATGCCCACGTGATTCCCAAGTGATTCCCACGTGATGGCCACGTGATGCCCACGTAATTCCCACGTGATGCCCACGTGATTCCCACGTGATGGCCACGTGATTTCCACGTGATGCCCACGTGATGCCCACGTGATTCCCACGTGATGCCCACGTGATTCCCACGTGATGGCCACGTGATTCCCACGTGTTGCCCACGTGATTCCCACGTGATGCCGACGTGATTCCCACGTGATTCCCACGTGATGGCCACGTGATTCCCACGTGATGCCCACGTGTTGACCACGTGTTTGCCACGTGATTCCCACGTGATTCACAGGTGATGCCCACGTGATTCCCACGTGATTCCCACATGATGCCCACGTGATTCCCACGTGATGGCCACGTGATTCCCACGTGATTCCCACGTGATTTCCACGTGATTCCCACGTGATTCCCACGTGATGCATACGTGTTTCCCACGTGTTGCCCACGTGATGCCCACATGATTCCCAAGTGATTCCCACGTGTTGCCCACGTGATTCCCATGTGATTCCCACTGTTGCCCACGTGATTCCCACGTGATGCCCACGTGATTCCCATGTGTTGCCCACGTGATGCCCACGTGATGCCCACGTGATACCCTCGTGATTCCCCCGTGATTCCCACGTGATTCCCACGTGATGGCCACCTGATTCCCACGTGATTCCCACGTGTTGCCCACGTGATACCCACCTGATGCCCACATTATTCCCACGTGATTCCCACATGATGGCCACGTGATTCCCACGTGTTTCCCACGTGATTCCCACGTGATTCCCAAGTGATGGCCACGTGATTCTCACGTGATTCCCACGTGATTCCCACGTGATACCCACCTGATGCCCACATTATTCCCACGTGATTCCCACATGATGGCCAGGTGATTCCCACGTGTTGCCCACGTGATTCCCACGTGATTCCCACTTGATGCCCACGTGATTCCCACGTGACTCCCAAGTGATTCTCACGTGATTCCCACGTGATTCCCACGTGATTTCCACGTGTTGCCCACGTGATGCCCACGTGATTCCCATGTGATTCCAACGTGATGCCCACGTGATTCCCACGTGACTCCAAACTGATTCTCACGTGATGCCCACGTGAAGACCACGTGATGCCCACGTTACACCCACGTGATGCCCAAGTGATTCCAACGGGATCAGAGAAGCATAAAAGTGTAAAAATACGAGGAGCAAGAAAAGTGTGAAAAATCCCAGGAGGAGAAATAGGGGAGAAAAATATGAGGAGCGAAAAAAAAAAAAAACACAAAAATACGAGGAGTAGAAAAGTGGGGAAAATAAGTGGAGCCTCAAAAGTGTGAAAATACGAGGAGAAAGAAAATAGTGAAAAACACGAGGAGCAAGAAAAGGGAAGAAATATATGAGGAGCAAAAAACAAAAACAAAAACAAAAAATACGAGGAGCAGAAAAGTGTGAAAAATAAGAGGAGCATCAAACGTGTGAAAATACGAGGAGCAAGAAAAGTGTGAAAAACACGAGGAGCAAGAAAAGGGAAGAAACATACGAGGAGCAAAAAAAAAAAAAAACAGAAAAATACGAGGAGCAGAAAAGTGTGAAAAATAAGAGGAGCATGAAAAGTGTGAAAATACGAGGAGCAACAAATGTGTGAAAAACCTGAGGTTAAGAAAAAGGGGAGAAGAATACGAGGAGCAAGAAAAAAAAGCAAAATACAAAAACGAGGAGAACACAAGGGGCGAAAATCAGAGGAGGATCAACAGTATGCCACTACGAGGAGTAAGAGAAGTGTGAAAAAGCTGATGTGAAGAAACAGGGGAGAAAATACGAGGAGCAGGAAAAAAAAGCAAAATACAAAAACGAGGAGAACACAAGGGGCGAAAATCAGAGGAGGATCAACAGTATGCCACTACGAGGAGCAAGAGAAGTGTGAAAAACCCGAGGCGAAGAAACAGCAGAGAAGAATACGAGGAGCAAGAAAAAAAAGCAAAATACAAAAACGAGGAGAACACAAGGGGCGAAAATCAGAGGAGGATCAAAAGTGTGGCACTAGCTGGAGTAAGAGAAGTGTGAAAAACCCGAGGTGAAGAAACAGGGGAGAAGATTACGAGGAGCAAGAAAAAAAAAGCAAAATACAAAAACGAGGAGAACACAAGGGGCGAAAATCAGAGGAGGATCAACAGTATGCCACTACGAGGAGTAAGAGAAGTGTGAAAAAGCTGATGTGAAGAAACAGGGGAGAAAATACGAGGAGCAGGAAAAAAAAGCAAAATACAAAAACGAGGAGAACACAAGGGGCGAAAATCAGAGGAGGATCAACAGTATGCCACTACGAGGAGCAAGAGAAGTGTGAAAAACCCGAGGCGAAGAAACAGGGGAGAAGAATACGAGGAGCAAGAAAAAAAAGCAAAATACAAAAACGAGGAGAACACAAGGGGCGAAAATCAGAGGAGGATCAAAAGTGTGGCACTACGTGGAGTAAGAGAAGTGTGAAAAACCCGAGGCGAAGAAACAGGGGAGAAGAATACGAGGAGCAAGAAAAAAAAAGCAAAATACAAAAACGAGGAGAACACAAGGGGCGAAAATCAGAGGAGGATCAAAAGTGTGGCCCTACAAGGAGCAAGAGCAGTGTGAAAATCCTGATGTGAAGAAACAGGGGAGAAGAATACAAGGAGCAAGAAAAAAAAGCAAAATACATAAACGAGGAGAACACAAGGGGCGAAAATCAGAGGAGGATCAACAATATGCCACTACGAGGAGCAAGAGAAGTGTGAAAAACCCAAGGCGAAAAAACAGGGGAGAAGAATACGAGGAGCAAGAAAAAAAAAGCAAAATACAAAAACGAGGAGAACACAAGGGGCGAAGATCAGAGGAGGATCAACGTGTAGCACTACGAGGAGCAAGAGAAGTGTGAAAAACCCGAATCGAAGAAACAGGGGAGAAGAATACGAGGAGAAAGAAAATAAAAGCAAAATACAATATCGAGGAGAACACAAGGGGCGAAAATCAGAGGAGGATCAACAGTATGCCACTATGAGGAGCAAGAGAAGAGTGAAAAACCCGAGGTGAAGAAACAGGAGAGAAGAATACGAGGAGCAAGAAAAAAAAAGCAAAATACAAAAACGAAGAGAACACAAGGGGCGAAAATCAGAGGAGGATCAACAGTGTGGCACTACAAGGAGCAAGAGCAGTGTGAAAAACCCGAGGCGAAGAAACAGAGGAGAAGAATACGGGGAGCAAGAAAAAAAAAGCAAAATACAAAAACGAGGAGCAGACAAGTGGGGAAAATCAGAGGAGAATCAAATGTATGCCAATACGAGGAGCAAGAGCAGTGTGAAAAACCCGAGTTGAAGAAACAGGGGAGAAGAATACGAGGAGCAAGAAAGAAAAAGCAAAAGACAAGAACGAGGAGCAGACAAGGGTTGGAAATCATAGGAGAATCAACAGTATGCAACTACGAGGAGCAAGAGCATTGTGAAAAACCCGAGGCGAAGATTCCCACGTGATTCCCAAGTGATTCTCACGTGATGCCCACATGATTCCCACGTAATTCCCACGTGATTCCCACGTGATGCCCACCTGATGCCCACGTGATGCCCACGTGTTGCCCACGTGATGCCCACGTGATTCCCACGTGTTGCCCACGTGATTCCCACGTGATGGCCACGTGATGCCCACGTGATTCTCACGTGATGGCCACGTGATTCCCACGTGATGCCCACGTGATTCCCACGTGATTCCCACGTGATGCCCACGTGATGGCCACTTGATGCCCACGTGATTCCCACGTGATTCCCACGTGATTCCAACGTGATTCCCACGTGATGCCCACGTGATTCCCACGTGATTCCCACGTGATGCCCAAGTGATGCCCACGTGATTCCCACGTGATGGCCACGTGATTCCCACGTGATTCCCACGTGTTGCCCACGTGATTCCCACGTGATTCCCACGTGATGCCCACGTGATGCCCACGTGATTCCCACGTGATGGCCACGTGATGCCCACGTGATTCCCACGTGATGGCCACGTGATGCCCACGTGATGCCCACGTGATGGCCACGTGATTCCCACGTGATGCCCACGTGATTCCCACGTGATGCCCACGTGATGCCTACGTGATTCCCACGTGATTCCCACGTGATGCCACGTGATGCCCATGTGATGGCCACGTGATTCCCACGTGTTGCCCACGTGATTCCCACCTGATTCCCACGTGATTCCCACGTGATGGCCACGTGATTCCTATGTGATGCCCACGTGATGCCCACGTGATTCCCAAGTGATTCCCACGTGATGGCCACGTGATGCCCACGTAATTCCCACGTGATGCCCACGTCATTCCCACGTGATTCCCACGTGATTCCCACATGTTGCCAACGTGATTCTCACGTGATTCCCACGTGATGGCCACGTGTTTCCCACGTGTTGCCCACGTGATGCCCACGTGTTTCCCACATATTGCCCACATGATTCCCACTTGATTCCCACGTGATTCTCACGTGATGCCCACGTGATTCCCACGTGATTCCCACGTGATGGCCACGTGATTTCCACGTGATGCCCACGTGATGCCCACGTGATTCCCACGTGATGCCCACGTGATTCCCACGTGATGGCCACGTGATTCCCACGTGTTGCCCACGTGATTCCCACGTGATGCCGACGTGATTCCCACGTGATTCCCACGTGATGGCCACGTGATTCCCACGTGATGCCCACGTGTTGACCACGTGTTTGCCACGTGATTCCCACGTGATTCACAGGTGATGCCCACGTGATTCCCACGTGATTCCCACATGATGCCCACGTGATTCCCACGTGATGGCCACGTGATTCCCACGTGATTCCCACGTGATTTCCACGTGATTCCCACGTGATTCCCACGTGATGCATACGTGTTTCCCACGTGTTGCCCACGTGATGCCCACATGATTCCCAAGTGATTCCCACGTGTTGCCCACGTGATTCCCATGTGATTCCCACTGTTGCCCACGTGATTCCCACGTGATGCCCACGTGATTCCCATGTGTTGCCCACGTGATGCCCACGTGATGCCCACGTGATACCCTCGTGATTCCCCCGTGATTCCCACGTGATTCCCACGTGATGGCCACCTGATTCCCACGTGATTCCCACGTGTTGCCCACGTGATACCCACCTGATGCCCACATTATTCCCACGTGATTCCCACATGATGGCCACGTGATTCCCACGTGTTTCCCACGTGATTCCCACGTGATTCCCAAGTGATGGCCACGTGATTCTCACGTGATTCCCACGTGATTCCCACGTGATACCCACCTGATGCCCACATTATTCCCACGTGATTCCCACATGATGGCCAGGTGATTCCCACGTGTTGCCCACGTGATTCCCACGTGATTCCCACTTGATGCCCACGTGATTCCCACGTGACTCCCAAGTGATTCTCACGTGATTCCCACGTGATTCCCACGTGATTTCCACGTGTTGCCCACGTGATGCCCACGTGATTCCCATGTGATTCCAACGTGATGCCCACGTGATTCCCACGTGACTCCAAACTGATTCTCACGTGATGCCCACGTGAAGACCACGTGATGCCCACGTTACACCCACGTGATGCCCAAGTGATTCCAACGGGATCAGAGAAGCATAAAAGTGTAAAAATACGAGGAGCAAGAAAAGTGTGAAAAATCCCAGGAGGAGAAATAGGGGAGAAAAATATGAGGAGCGAAAAAAAAAAAAAACACAAAAATACGAGGAGTAGAAAAGTGGGGAAAATAAGTGGAGCCTCAAAAGTGTGAAAATACGAGGAGAAAGAAAATAGTGAAAAACACGAGGAGCAAGAAAAGGGAAGAAATATATGAGGAGCAAAAAACAAAAACAAAAACAAAAAGTACGAGGAGCAGAAAAGTGTGAAAAATAAGAGGAGCATCAAACGTGTGAAAATACGAGGAGCAAGAAAAGTGTGAAAAACACGAGGAGCAAGAAAAGGGAAGAAACATACGAGGAGCAAAAAAAAAAAAAACAGAAAAATACGAGGAGCAGAAAAGTGTGAAAAATAAGAGGAGCATGAAAAGTGTGAAAATACGAGGAGCAACAAATGTGTGAAAAACCTGAGGTTAAGAAAAAGGGGAGAAGAATACGAGGAGCAAGAAAAAAAAGCAAAATACAAAAACGAGGAGAACACAAGGGGCGAAAATCAGAGGAGGATCAACAGTATGCCACTACGAGGAGTAAGAGAAGTGTGAAAAAGCTGATGTGAAGAAACAGGGGAGAAAATACGAGGAGCAGGAAAAAAAAGCAAAATACAAAAACGAGGAGAACACAAGGGGCGAAAATCAGAGGAGGATCAACAGTATGCCACTACGAGGAGCAAGAGAAGTGTGAAAAACCCGAGGCGAAGAAACACGGGAGAAGAATACGAGGAGCAAGAAAAAAAAGCAAAATACAAAAACGAGGAGAACACAAGGGGCGAAAATCAGAGGAGGATCAAAAGTGTGGCACTAGCTGGAGTAAGAGAAGTGTGAAAAACGCGAGGTGAAGAAACAGGGGAGAAGATTACGAGGAGCAAGAAAAAAAAAGCAAAATACAAAAACGAGGAGAACACAAGGGGCGAAAATCAGAGGAGGATCAAAAGTGTGGCACTAGGTGGAGTAAGAGAAGTGTGAAAAACCCGAGGCGAAGAAACAGGGGAGAAGAATACGAGGAGCAAGGAAAAAAAAGCAAAATACAAACACGAGGAGAACACAAGGGGCGAAAATCAGAGGAGGATCAACAGTATGCCACTACGAGGAGTAAGACAAGTGTGAAAAAGCTGCTGTGAAGAAACAGGGGAGAAGAATACGAGGAGCAAGAAAAAAAAAGCAAAATACAAAAACGAGGAGAACACAAGGGGCGAAAATCAAAGGAGGATCAACAGTATGCCACTACGAGGAGCAAGAGAAGTGTGAAAAACCCGAGGCAAAGAAACAGGGGAGAAGAATACGAGGAGCAAGAAAAAAAAGCAAAATACAAAAACGAGGAGAACACAAGGGGCGAAAATCAGAGGAGGATCAAAAGTGTGGCACTAGGTGGAGTAAGAGAAGTGTGAAAAACCCTAGGCGAAGAAACAGGGGAGAAGAATACGAGGAGTAAGGAAAAAAAAGCAAAATACAAAAACGAGGAGAACACAAGGGGCGAAAATCAGAGGAGGATCAACAGTATGCCACTACGAGGAGCAAGAGAAGTGTGAAAAACCCGAGGCGAAGAAACAGGGGAGAAGAATAAGAGGAGCAAGAAAAAAAAGCAAAATACAAAAACGAGGAGAACACAAGGGGCGAAAATCAGAGGAGGATCAAAAGTGTGGCACTAGCTGGAGTAAGAGAAGTGTGAAAAACCCGAGGCGAAGAAACAGGGGAGAAAAATACGAGGAGCAAGAAAAAAAAAGCAAAATACAAAAATGAGTAGAACACAAGGGGCGAAAATCAGAGGAGGATCAACAGTATGCCACTACGAGGAGTAAGAGAAGTGTGAAAAAGCTGATGTGAAGAAACAGGGAAGAAAATACGAGGAGCAGGAAAAAAAAGCAAAATACAAAAACGAGGAGAACACAAGGGGCGAAAATCAGAGGAGGATCAACAGTATGCCACTACGAGGAGCAAGAGAAGTGTGAAAAACCCAAGGCGAAAAAACAGGGGAGAAGAATACGAGGAGCAAGAAAAAAAAAGCAAAATACAAAAACGAGGAGAACACAAGGGGCGAAGATCAGAGGAGGATCAACGTGTAGCACTACGAGGAGCAAGAGAAGTGTGAAAAACCCGAGTCGAAGAAACAGGGGAGAAGAATACGAGGAGAAAGAAAATAAAAGCAAAATACAATATCGAGGAGAACACAAGGGGCGAAAATCAGAGGAGGATCAACAGTATGCCACTATGAGGAGCAAGAGAAGAGTGAAAAACCCGAGGTGAAGAAACAGGAGAGAAGAATACGAGGAGCAAGAAAAAAAAAGCAAAATACAAAAACGAAGAGAACACAAGGGGCGAAAATCAGAGGAGGATCAACAGTGTGGCACTACAAGGAGCAAGAGCAGTGTGAAAAACCCGAGGCGAAGAAACAGAGGAGAAGAATACGGGGAGCAAGAAAAAAAAAGCAAAATACAAAAACGAGGAGCAGACAAGTGGGGAAAATCAGAGGAGAATCAAATCTATGCCAATACGAGGAGCAAGAGCAGTGTGAAAAACCCGAGTTGAAGAAACAGGGGAGAAGAATACGAGGAGCAAGAAAGAAAAAGCAAAAGACAAGAACGAGGAGCAGACAAGGGTTGGAAATCATAGGAGAATCAACAGTATGCAACTACGAGGAGCAAGAGCATTGTGAAAAACCCGAGGCGAAGATTCCCACGTGATTCCCAAGTGATTCTCACGTGATGCCCACATGATTCCCACGTAATTCCCACGTGATTCCCACGTGATGCCCACCTGATGCCCACGTGATGCCCACGTGTTGCCCACGTGATGCCCACGTGATTCCCACGTGTTGCCCACGTGATTCCCACGTGATTCCCACGTGATGGCCACGTGATGCCCACGTGATTCTCACGTGATGGCCACGTGATTCCCACGTGATGCCCACGTGATTCCCACGTGATTCCCACGTGATGCCCACGTGATGGCCACTTGATGCCCACGTGATTCCCACGTGATTCCCACGTGATTCCCACGTGATTCCCACGTGATGCCCACGTGATTCCCACGTGATTCCCACGTGATGCCCAAGTGATGCCCACGTGATTCCCACGTGATGGCCACGTGATTCCCACGTGATTCCCACGTGTTGCCCACGTGATTCCCACGTGATTCCCACGTGATGCCCACGTGATGCCCACGTGATTCCCACGTGATGGCCACGTGATGCCCACGTGATTCCCACGTGATGGCCACGTGATGCCCACGTGATGCCCACGTGATGGCCACGTGATTCCCACGTGATGCCCACGTGATTCCCACGTGATGCCCACGTGATGCCTACGTGATTCCCACGTGATTCCCACGTGATGCCACGTGATGCCCATGTGATGGCCACGTGATTCCCACGTGTTGCCCACGTGATTCCCACCTGATTCCCACGTGATTCCCACGTGATGGCCACGTGATTCCCATGTGATGCCCACGTGATGCCCACGTGATTCCCAAGTGATTCCCACGTGATGGCCACGTGATGCCCACGTAATTCCCACGTGATGCCCACGTGATTCCCACGTGATGGCCACGTGATTTCCACGTGATGCCCACGTGATGCCCACGTGATTCCCACGTGATGCCCACGTGATTCCCACGTGATGGCCACGTGATTCCCACGTGTTGCCCACGTGATTCCCACGTGATGCCGACGTGATTCCCACGTGATTCCCACGTGATGGCCACGTGATTCCCACGTGATGCCCACGTGTTGACCACGTGTTTGCCACGTGATTCCCACGTGATTCACAGGTGATGCCCACGTGATTCCCACGTGATTCCCACATGATGCCCACGTGATTCCCACGTGATGGCCACGTGATTCCCACGTGATTCCCACGTGATTTCCACGTGATTCCCACGTGATTCCCACGTGATGCATACGTGTTTCCCACGTGTTGCCCACGTGATGCCCACATGATTCCCAAGTGATTCCCACGTGTTGCCCACGTGATTCCCATGTGATTCCCACTGTTGCCCACGTGATTCCCACGTGATGCCCACGTGATTCCCATGTGTTGCCCACGTGATGCCCACGTGATGCCCACGTGATACCCTCGTGATTCCCCCGTGATTCCCACGTGATTCCCACGTGATGGCCACCTGATTCCCACGTGATTCCCACGTGTTGCCCACGTGATACCCACCTGATGCCCACATTATTCCCACGTGATTCCCACATGATGGCCACGTGATTCCCACGTGTTTCCCACGTGATTCCCACGTGATTCCCAAGTGATGGCCACGTGATTCTCACGTGATTCCCACGTGATTCCCACGTGATACCCACCTGATGCCCACATTATTCCCACGTGATTCCCACATGATGGCCAGGTGATTCCCACGTGTTGCCCACGTGATTCCCACGTGATTCCCACTTGATGCCCACGTGATTCCCACGTGACTCCCAAGTGATTCTCACGTGATTCCCACGTGATTCCCACGTGATTTCCACGTGTTGCCCACGTGATGCCCACGTGATTCCCATGTGATTCCAACGTGATGCCCACGTGATTCCCACGTGACTCCAAACTGATTCTCACGTGATGCCCACGTGAAGACCACGTGATGCCCACGTTACACCCACGTGATGCCCAAGTGATTCCAACGGGATCAGAGAAGCATAAAAGTGTAAAAATACGAGGAGCAAGAAAAGTGTGAAAAATCCCAGGAGGAGAAATAGGGGAGAAAAATATGAGGAGCGAAAAAAAAAAAAAACACAAAAATACGAGGAGTAGAAAAGTGGGGAAAATAAGTGGAGCCTCAAAAGTGTGAAAATACGAGGAGAAAGAAAATAGTGAAAAACACGAGGAGCAAGAAAAGGGAAGAAATATATGAGGAGCAAAAAACAAAAACAAAAACAAAAAGTACGAGGAGCAGAAAAGTGTGAAAAATAAGAGGAGCATCAAACGTGTGAAAATACGAGGAGCAAGAAAAGTGTGAAAAACACGAGGAGCAAGAAAAGGGAAGAAACATACGAGGAGCAAAAAAAAAAAAAAACAGAAAAATACGAGGAGCAGAAAAGTGTGAAAAATAAGAGGAGCATGAAAAGTGTGAAAATACGAGGAGCAACAAATGTGTGAAAAACCTGAGGTTAAGAAAAAGGGGAGAAGAATACGAGGAGCAAGAAAAAAAAGCAAAATACAAAAACGAGGAGAACACAAGGGGCGAAAATCAGAGGAGGATCAACAGTATGCCACTACGAGGAGTAAGAGAAGTGTGAAAAAGCTGATGTGAAGAAACAGGGGAGAAAATACGAGGAGCAGGAAAAAAAAGCAAAATACAAAAACGAGGAGAACACAAGGGGCGAAAATCAGAGGAGGATCAACAGTATGCCACTACGAGGAGCAAGAGAAGTGTGAAAAACCCGAGGCGAAGAAACACGGGAGAAGAATACGAGGAGCAAGAAAAAAAAGCAAAATACAAAAACGAGGAGAACACAAGGGGCGAAAATCAGAGGAGGATCAAAAGTGTGGCACTAGCTGGAGTAAGAGAAGTGTGAAAAACGCGAGGTGAAGAAACAGGGGAGAAGATTACGAGGAGCAAGAAAAAAAAAGCAAAATACAAAAACGAGGAGAACACAAGGGGCGAAAATCAGAGGAGGATCAAAAGTGTGGCACTAGGTGGAGTAAGAGAAGTGTGAAAAACCCGAGGCGAAGAAACAGGGGAGAAGAATACGAGGAGCAAGGAAAAAAAAGCAAAATACAAACACGAGGAGAACACAAGGGGCGAAAATCAGAGGAGGATCAACAGTATGCCACTACGAGGAGTAAGACAAGTGTGAAAAAGCTGCTGTGAAGAAACAGGGGAGAAGAATACGAGGAGCAAGAAAAAAAAAGCAAAATACAAAAACGAGGAGAACACAAGGGGCGAAAATCAAAGGAGGATCAACAGTATGCCACTACGAGGAGCAAGAGAAGTGTGAAAAACCCGAGGCAAAGAAACAGGGGAGAAGAATACGAGGAGCAAGAAAAAAAAGCAAAATACAAAAACGAGGAGAACACAAGGGGCGAAAATCAGAGGAGGATCAAAAGTGTGGCACTAGGTGGAGTAAGAGAAGTGTGAAAAACCCTAGGCGAAGAAACAGGGGAGAAGAATACGAGGAGCAAGGAAAAAAAAGCAAAATACAAAAACGAGGAGAACACAAGGGGCGAAAATCAGAGGAGGATCAACAGTATGCCACTACGAGGAGCAAGAGAAGTGTGAAAAACCCGAGGCGAAGAAACAGGGGAGAAGAATAAGAGGAGCAAGAAAAAAAAGCAAAATACAAAAACGAGGAGAACACAAGGGGCGAAAATCAGAGGAGGATCAAAAGTGTGGCACTAGCTGGAGTAAGAGAAGTGTGAAAAACCCGAGGCGAAGAAACAGGGGAGAAAAATACGAGGAGCAAGAAAAAAAAAGCAAAATACAAAAATGAGTAGAACACAAGGGGCGAAAATCAGAGGAGGATCAACAGTATGCCACTACGAGGAGTAAGAGAAGTGTGAAAAAGCTGATGTGAAGAAACAGGGAAGAAAATACGAGGAGCAGGAAAAAAAAGCAAAATACAAAAACGAGGAGAACACAAGGGGCGAAAATCAGAGGAGGATCAACAGTATGCCACTACGAGGAGCAAGAGAAGTGTGAAAAACCCAAGGCGAAAAAACAGGGGAGAAGAATACGAGGAGCAAGAAAAAAAAAGCAAAATACAAAAACGAGGAGAACACAAGGGGTGAAGATCAGAGGAGGATCAACGTGTAGCACTACGAGGAGCAAGAGAAGTGTGAAAAACCCGAGTCGAAGAAACAGGGGAGAAGAATACGAGGAGAAAGAAAATAAAAGCAAAATACAATATCGAGGAGAACACAAGGGGCGAAAATCAGAGGAGGATCAACAGTATGCCACTATGAGGAGCAAGAGAAGAGTGAAAAACCCGAGGTGAAGAAACAGGAGAGAAGAATACGAGGAGCAAGAAAAAAAAAGCAAAATACAAAAACGAAGAGAACACAAGGGGCGAAAATCAGAGGAGGATCAACAGTGTGGCACTACAAGGAGCAAGAGCAGTGTGAAAAACCCGAGGCGAAGAAACAGAGGAGAAGAATACGGGGAGCAAGAAAAAAAAAGCAAAATACAAAAACGAGGAGCAGACAAGTGGGGAAAATCAGAGGAGAATCAAATCTATGCCAATACGAGGAGCAAGAGCAGTGTGAAAAACCCGAGTTGAAGAAACAGGGGAGAAGAATACGAGGAGCAAGAAAGAAAAAGCAAAAGACAAGAACGAGGAGCAGACAAGGGTTGGAAATCATAGGAGAATCAACAGTATGCAACTACGAGGAGCAAGAGCATTGTGAAAAACCCGAGGCGAAGATTCCCACGTGATTCCCAAGTGATTCTCACGTGATGCCCACATGATTCCCACGTAATTCCCACGTGATTCCCACGTGATGCCCACCTGATGCCCACGTGATGCCCACGTGTTGCCCACGTGATGCCCACGTGATTCCCACGTGTTGCCCACGTGATTCCCACGTGATTCCCACGTGATGGCCACGTGATGCCCACGTGATTCTCACGTGATGGCCACGTGATTCCCACGTGATGCCCACGTGATTCCCACGTGATTCCCACGTGATGCCCACGTGATGGCCACTTGATGCCCACGTGATTCCCACGTGATTCCCACGTGATTCCAACGTGATTCCCACGTGATGCCCACGTGATTCCCACGTGATTCCCACGTGATGCCCAAGTGATGCCCACGTGATTCCCACGTGATGGCCACGTGATTCCCACGTGATTCCCACGTGTTGCCCACGTGATTCCCACGTGATTCCCACGTGATGCCCACGTGATGCCCACGTGATTCCCACGTGATGGCCACGTGATGCCCACGTGATTCCCACGTGATGGCCACGTGATGCCCACGTGATGCCCACGTGATGGCCACGTGATTCCCACGTGATGCCCACGTGATTCCCACGTGATGCCCACGTGATGCCTACGTGATTCCCACGTGATTCCCACGTGATGCCACGTGATGCCCATGTGATGGCCACGTGATTCCCACGTGTTGCCCACGTGATTCCCACCTGATTCCCACGTGATTCCCACGTGATGGCCACGTGATTCCCATGTGATGCCCACGTGATGCCCACGTGATTCCCAAGTGATTCCCACGTGATGGCCACGTGATGCCCACGTAATTCCCACGTGATGCCCACGTGATTCCCACGTGATGGCCACGTGATTTCCACGTGATGCCCACGTGATGCCCACGTGATTCCCACGTGATGCCCACGTGATTCCCACGTGATGGCCACGTGATTCCCACGTGTTGCCCACGTGATTCCCACGTGATGCCGACGTGATTCCCACGTGATTCCCACGTGATGGCCACGTGATTCCCACGTGATGCCCACGTGTTGACCACGTGTTTGCCACGTGATTCCCACGTGATTCACAGGTGATGCCCACGTGATTCCCACGTGATTCCCACATGATGCCCACGTGATTCCCACGTGATGGCCACGTGATTCCCACGTGATTCCCACGTGATTTCCACGTGATTCCCACGTGATTCCCACGTGATGCATACGTGTTTCCCACGTGTTGCCCACGTGATGCCCACGTGATTCCCAAGTGATTCCCACGTGTTGCCCACGTGATTCCCATGTGATTCCCACTGTTGCCCACGTGATTCCCACGTGATGCCCACGTGATTCCCATGTGTTGCCCACGTGATGCCCACGTGATGCCCACGTGATACCCTCGTGATTCCCCCGTGATTCCCACGTGATTCCCACGTGATGGCCACCTGATTCCCACGTGATTCCCACGTGTTGCCCACGTGATACCCACCTGATGCCCACATTATTCCCACGTGATTCCCACATGATGGCCACGTGATTCCCACGTGTTTCCCACGTGATTCCCACGTGATTCCCAAGTGATGGCCACGTGATTCTCACGTGATTCCCACGTGATTCCCACGTGATACCCACCTGATGCCCACATTATTCCCACGTGATTCCCACATGATGGCCAGGTGATTCCCACGTGTTGCCCACGTGATTCCCACGTGATTCCCACTTGATGCCCACGTGATTCCCACGTGACTCCCAAGTGATTCTCACGTGATTCCCACGTGATTCCCACGTGATTTCCACGTGTTGCCCACGTGATGCCCACGTGATTCCCATGTGATTCCAACGTGATGCCCACGTGATTCCCACGTGACTCCAAACTGATTCTCACGTGATGCCCACGTGAAGACCACGTGATGCCCACGTTACACCCACGTGATGCCCAAGTGATTCCAACGGGATCAGAGAAGCATAAAAGTGTAAAAATACGAGGAGCAAGAAAAGTGTGAAAAATCCCAGGAGGAGAAATAGGGGAGAAAAATATGAGGAGCGAAAAAAAAAAAAAACACAAAAATACGAGGAGTAGAAAAGTGGGGAAAATAAGTGGAGCCTCAAAAGTGTGAAAATACGAGGAGAAAGAAAATAGTGAAAAACACGAGGAGCAAGAAAAGGGAAGAAATATATGAGGAGCAAAAAACAAAAACAAAAACAAAAAATACGAGGAGCAGAAAAGTGTGAAAAATAAGAGGAGCATCAAACGTGTGAAAATACGAGGAGCAAGAAAAGTGTGAAAAACACGAGGAGCAAGAAAAGGGAAGAAACATACGAGGAGCAAAAAAAAAAAAAAAAACAGAAAAATACGAGGAGCAGAAAAGTGTGAAAAATAAGAGGAGCATGAAAAGTGTGAAAATACGAGGAGCAACAAATGTGTGAAAAACCTGAGGTTAAGAAAAAGGGGAGAAGAATACGAGGAGCAAGAAAAAAAAGCAAAATACAAAAACGAGGAGAACACAAGGGGCGAAAATCAGAGGAGGATCAACAGTATGCCACTACGAGGAGTAAGAGAAGTGTGAAAAAGCTGATGTGAAGAAACAGGGGAGAAAATACGAGGAGCAGGAAAAAAAAGCAAAATACAAAAACGAGGAGAACACAAGGGGCGAAAATCAGAGGAGGATCAACAGTATGCCACTACGAGGACCAAGAGAAGTGTGAAAAACCCGAGGCGAAGAAACAGCAGAGAAGAATACGAGGAGCAAAAAAAAAAAGCAAAAAACAAAAACGAGGAGAACACAAGGGGCGAAAATCAGAGGAGGATCAAAAGTGTGGCACTAGCTGGAGTAAGAGAAGTGTGAAAAACCCGAGGTGAAGAAACAGGG
Organism: Cervus elaphus; assembly: GCF_910594005.1. Classification (NCBI taxonomy): domain Eukaryota; kingdom Metazoa; phylum Chordata; class Mammalia; order Artiodactyla; family Cervidae; genus Cervus; species Cervus elaphus. Next base: position 84,547,035 of record NC_057836.1, read on the forward strand.
GAGAAGATTACGAGGAGCAAGAAAAAAAAAGCAAAATACAAAAACGAGGAGAACACAAGGGGCGAAAATCAGAGGAGGATCAAAAGTGTGGCACTAGGTGGAGTAAGAGAAGTGTGAAAAACCCGAGGCGAAGAAACAGGGGAGAAGAATACGAGGAGCAAGGAAAAAAAAGCAAAATACAAACACGAGGAGAACACAAGGGGCGAAAATCAGAGGAGGATCAACAGTATGCCACTACGAGGAGTAAGACAAGTGTGAAAAAGCTGCTGTGAAGAAACAGGGGAGAAGAATACGAGGAGCAAGAAAAAAAAAGCAAAATACAAAAACGAGGAGAACACAAGGGGCGAAAATCAAAGGAGGATCAACAGTATGCCACTACGAGGAGCAAGAGAAGGGTAAAAAACCCGAGGCAAAGAAACAGGGGAGAAAAAAACGAGGAGAAAGAAAAAAAAGCAAAATACAAAAACGAGGAGAACACAAGGGGCGAAAATCAGAGGAGGATCAAAAGAGTGGCACTAGGTGGAGTAAGAGAAGTGTGAAAAACCCTAGGCGAAGAAACAGGGGAGAAGAATACGAGGAGCAAGGAAAAAAAAGCAAAATACAAAAACGAGGAGAACACAAGGGGCGAAAATCAGAGGAGGATCAACAGTATGCCACTACGAGGAGCAAGAGAAGTGTGAAAAACCCGAGGCGAAGAAACAGGGGAGAAGAATACGAGGAGCAAGAAAAAAAAGCAAAATACAAAAACGAGGAGAACACAAGGGGCGAAAATCAGAGGAGGATCAAAAGTGTGGCACTAGCTGGAGTAAGAGAAGTGTGAAAAACCCGAGGCGAAGAAACAGGGGAGAAAAATACGAGGAGCAAGAAAAAAAAAGCAAAATACAAAAATGAGTAGAACACAAGGGGCGAAAATCAGAGGAGGATCAACAGTATGCCACTACGAGGAGTAAGAGAAGTGTGAAAAAGCTGATGTGAAGAAACAGGGAAGAAAATACGAGGAGCAGGAAAAAAAAGCAAAATACAAAAACGAGGAGAACACAAGGGGCGAAAATCAGAGGAGGATCAACAGTATGCCACTACGAGGAGCAAGAGAAGTGTGAAAAACCCGAGGCGAAGAAACAGCAGAGAAGAATACGAGGAGCAAGAAAAAAAAGCAAAATACAAAAACGAGGAGAACACAAGGGGCGAAAATCAGAGGAGGATCAAAAGTGTGGCACTAGCTGGAGTAAGAGAAGTGTGAAAAACCCGAGGTGAAGAAACAGGGGAGAAGATTACGAGGAGCAAGAAAAAAAAAGCAAAATACAAAAACGAGGAGAACACAAGGGGCGAAAATCAGAGGAGGATCAAAAGTGTGGCACTAGGTGGAGTAAGAGAAGTGTGAAAAACCCGAGGCGAAGAAACAGGGGAGAAGAATACGAGGAGCAAGGAAAAAAAAGCAAAATACAAAAACGAGGAGAACACAAGGGGCGAAAATCAGAGGAGGATCAAAAGTGTGGCACTAGGTTGAGTAAGAGAAGTGTGAAAAAGCTGATGTGAAGAAACAGGGGAGAAGAATACGTGGAGCAAGAAAAAAAAAGCAAAATACAAAAATGAGGAGAACACAAGGGGCGAAAATCAGAGGAGGATCAAACGTGTGGCACTACGTGGTGTAAGAGAAGTCTGAAAAAGCTGATGTGAAGAAACAGGGGAGAAGAATACGAGGTGCAAGAAAAAAAAAGCAAAATACAAAAACGAGGAGAACACAAGGGGCGAAAATCAGAGGAGGATCAAAAGTGTGGCACTAGGTGGAGTAAGAGAAGTGTGAAAAACCCGAGGCGAAGAAACAGGGGAGAAGAATACGAGGAGCAAGAAAAAAAAAGCAAAATACAAAAACGAGGAGAACACCAGGGGCGAAAATCAGAGGAGGATCAATAGTGTGGCACAACAAGGAGCAAGAGCAGTGTGAAAATCCTGATGTGAAGAAACAGGGGAGAAGAATACGAGGAGCAAGAAAAAAAAAGCAAAATACAAAAACGAGGAGAACACAAGGGGCGAAAATCAGAGGAGGATCAAAAGTGTGGCCCTACAAGGAGCAAGAGCAGTGTGAAAATCCTGATGTGAAGAAACAGGGGAGAAGAATACAAGGAGCAAGAAAAAAAAGCAAAATACATAAACGAGGAGAACACAAGGGGCGAAAATCAGAGGAGGATCAACAATATGCCACTACGAGGAGCAAGAGAAGTGTGAAAAACCCAAGGCGAAGAAACAGGGGAGAAGAATACGAGGAGCAAGAAAAAAAAGCAAAATACAAAAATGAGTAGAACACAAGGGGCGAAAATCAGAGGAGGATCAACAGTATGCCACTACGAGGAGTAAGAGAAGTGTGAAAAAGCTGATGTGAAGAAACAGGGGAGAAAATACGAGGAGCAGGAAAAAAAGCAAAATACAAAAACGAGGAGAACACAAGGGGCGAAAATCAGAGGAGGATCAACAGTATGCCACTACGAGGAGCAAGAGAAGTGTGAAAAACCCGAGGCGAAGAAACAGCAGAGAAGAATACGAGGAGCAAGAAAAAAAAGCAAAATACAAAAACGAGGAGAACACAAGGGGCGAAAATCAGAGGAGGATCAAAAGTGTGGCACTAGCTGGAGTAAGAGAAGTGTGAAAAACCCGAGGTGAAGAAACAGGGGAGAAGATTACGAGGAGCAAGGAAAAAAAAGCAAAATACAAAAACGAGGAGAACACAAGGGGCGAAAATCAGAGGAGGATCAACAGTATGCCACTACGAGGAGCAAGAGAAGTGTGAAAAATCCGAGGCGAAGAAACAGGGGAGAAGAAAACGAGGAGCAAGAAAAAAAAAGCAAAATACAAAAATGAGGAGAACACAAGGGGCGAAAATCAGAGGAGGATCATCAGTATGTCATTACGAGGAGTAAGAGAAGTGTGAAAAAGCTGATGTGAAGAAACAGGGGAGAAGAATACGAGGAGCAAGAAAAAAAAGCAAAATACAAAAACGAGGAGAACACAAGGGGCGAAAATCAGAGGAGGATCATCAGTATGTCATTACGAGGAGTAAGAGAAGTGTGAAAAAGCTGATGTGAAGAAACAGGGGAGAAGAATACGAGGAGCAAGAAAAAAAAAGCAAAATACAAAAACGAGGAGAACACAAGGGGCGAAAATCAGAGGAGGATCAAAAGTGTGGCACTACGTGGAGTAAGAGAAGTGTGAAAAACCCGAGGTGAAGAAACAGGGGAGAAGAATACGAGGAGCAAGAAAAAAAAAAGCAAAATACAAAAACGAGGAGAACACAAGGGGCGAAAATCAGAGGAGGATCTACCATATGCCACTACGAGAAGTAAGAGAAGTGTGAAAAAGCTGATGTGAAGAAACAGGGGAGAAGAATACGAGGAGCAAGAAAAAAAAAGCAAAAAAAAAAACGAGGAGAACACAAGGGGCGAAAATCAGAGGAGGATCAAAGTATGCCACTACGAGGAGCAAGAGAAGTGTGAAAAACCCGAGGCGAAGAAACAGGGGCGAAGAATACGAGGAGCAAGAAAAAAAAGCAAAATACAAAAACGAGGAGAACACAAGGGGCGAAAATCAGAGGAGGATCAACAGTATGCCACTACGAGGAGTAAGAGAAGTGGGAAAAAGCTGATGTGAAGAAACAGGGGAGAAGAATACGAGGAGCAAGAAAAAAAAGCAAAATACAAAAACGAGGAGAACACAAGGGGCGAAAATCAGAGGAGGATCAAAAGTGTGGCACTACGTGGAGTAAGAGAAGTGTGAAAAACCCGAGGCGAAGAAACAGGGGAGAAGAATACGAGGAGCAAGAAAAAAAAGCAAAATACAAAAACGAGGAGAACACAAGGGGCGAAAATCAGAGGAGGATCAAAAGTGTGGCACTAGGTGGAGTAAGAGAAGTGTGAAAAACCCGAGGTGAAGAAACAGGGGAGAAGAATACGAGGAGCAAGAAAAAAAAAGCAAAATACAAAAAAGAGGAGAACACAAGGGGCGAAAATCAGAGGAGGATCAAAAGTGTGGCACTAGGTGGAGTAACAGAAGTGTGAAAAACCCGAAGCGAAGAAACAGGGGAGAAGAATACGAGGAGCAAGAAAAAAAAAGCCTAATACAAAAACGAGGAGAACACAAGGGGCGAAAATCAGAGGAGGATCAGCAGTATGCCACTACGAGGAGTAAGAGAAGTGTGAAAAAGCTGATGTGAAGAAACAGGGGAGAAGAATACGGGGAGCAAGAAAAAAAAAGCAAAATACAAAAACGAGGAGAACACAAGGGGCGAAAATCAGAGGAGGATCAACAGTATGCCACTACGAGGAGCAAGAGAAGTGTGAAAAACCCGAGGCAAAGAAACAGGGGAGAAGAATACGAGGAGCAAGAAAAAAAAAGCAAAATACAAAAACGAGGAGAACACAAGGGGCGAAAATCAGAGGAGGATCAAAAGTGTGGCACTACGTGGAGTAAGAGAAGTGTGAAAAACCCGAGGTGAAGAAACAGGGGAGAAGAATAGGAGGAGCAGGAAAAAAAAAGCAAAATACAAAAACGAGGAGAACACCAGGGGCGAAAATCAGAGGAGGATCAATAGTGTGGCACAACAAGGAGCAAGAGCAGTGTGAAAATCCTGATGTGAAGAAACAGGGGAGAAGAATACGAGGAGCAAGAAAAAAAAAGCAAAATACAAAAACGAGGAGAACACAAGGGGCGAAAATCAGAGGAGGATCAAAAGTGTGGCCCTACAAGGAGCAAGAGCAGTGTGAAAATCCTGATGTGAAGAAACAGGGGAGAAGAATACAAGGAGCAAGAAAAAAAAGCAAAATACATAAACGAGGAGAACACAAGGGGCTAAAATCAGAGGAGGATCAACAATATGCCACTACGAGGAGCAAGAGAAGTGTGAAAAACCCAAGGCGAAAAAACAGGGGAGAAGAATACGAGGAGCAAGAAAAAAAAAAGCAAAATACAAAAACGAGGAGAACACAAGGGGCGAAGATCAGAGGAGGATCAACGTGTAGCACTACGAGGAGCAAGAGAAGTGTGAAAAACCCGAGTCGAAGAAACAGGGGAGAAGAATACGAGGAGAAAGAAAATAAAAGCAAAATACAATATCGAGGAGAACACAAGGGGCGAAAATCAGAGGAGGATCAACAGTATGCCACTATGAGGAGCAAGAGAAGAGTGAAAAACCCGAGGTGAAGAAACAGGAGAGAAGAATACGAGGAGCAAGAAAAAAAAAGCAAAATACAAAAACGAAGAGAACACAAGGGGCGAAAATCAGAGGAGGATCAACAGTGTGGCACTACAAGGAGCAAGAGCAGTGTGAAAAACCCGAGGCGAAGAAACAGAGGAGAAGAATACGGGGAGCAAGAAAAAAAAAGCAAAATACAAAAACGAGGAGCAGACAAGTGGGGAAAATCAGAGGAGAATCAAATGTATGCCAATACGAGGAGCAAGAGCAGTGTGAAAAACCCGAGTTGAAGAAACAGGGGAGAAGAATACGAGGAGCAAGAAAGAAAAAGCAAAAGACAAGAACGAGGAGCAGACAAGGGTTGGAAATCATAGGAGAATCAACAGTATGCAACTACGAGGAGCAAGAGCATTGTGAAAAACCCGAGGCGAAGATTCCCACGTGATTCCCAAGTGATTCTCACGTGATGCCCACATGATTCCCACGTAATTCCCACGTGATTCCCACGTGATGCCCACCTGATGCCCACGTGATGCCCACGTGTTGCCCACGTGATGCCCACGTGATTCCCACGTGTTGCCCACGTGATTCCCACGTGATTCCCACGTGATGGCCACGTGATGCCCACGTGATTCTCACGTGATGGCCACGTGATTCCCACGTGATGCCCACGTGATTCCCACGTGATTCCCACGTGATGCCCACGTGATGGCCACTTGATGCCCACGTGATTCCCACGTGATTCCCACGTGATTCCAACGTGATTCCCACGTGATGCCCACGTGATTCCCACGTGATTCCCACGTGATGCCCAAGTGATGCCCACGTGATTCCCACGTGATGGCCACGTGATTCCCACGTGATTCCCACGTGTTGCCCACGTGATTCCCACGTGATTCCCACGTGATGCCCACGTGATGCCCACGTGATTCCCACGTGATGGCCACGTGATGCCCACGTGATGCCCACGTGATGGCCACGTGATGCCCACGTGATGCCCACGTGATGGCCACGTGATGCCCACGTGATGCCCACGTGATTCCCACGTGATGCCCACGTGATGCCTACGTGATTCCCACGTGATTCCCACGTGATGCCACGTGATGCCCATGTGATGGCCACGTGATTCCCACGTGTTGCCCACGTGATTCCCACCTGATTCCCACGTGATTCCCACGTGATGGCCACGTGATTCCCATGTGATGCCCACGTGATGCCCACGTGATTCCCAAGTGATTCCCACGTGATGGCCACGTGATGCCCACGTAATTCCCACGTGATGCCCACGTCATTCCCACGTGATTCCCACGTGATTCCCACATGTTGCCAACGTGATTCTCACGTGATTCCCACGTGATGGCCACGTGTTTCCCACGTGTTGCCCACGTGATGCCCACGTGTTTCCCACATATTGCCCACATGATTCCCACTTGATTCCCACGTGATTCTCACGTGATGCCCACGTGATTCCCACGTGATGCCCACGTGATTCCCACGTGATTTCCACGTGATGCCCACGTGATGCCCACGTGATTCCCACGTGATGCCCACGTGATTCCCACGTGATGGCCACGTGATTCCCACGTGTTGCCCACGTGATTCCCACGTGATGCCGACGTGATTCCCACGTGATTCCCACGTGATGGCCACGTGATTCCCACGTGATGCCCACGTGTTGACCACGTGTTTGCCACGTGATTCCCACGTGATTCACAGGTGATGCCCACGTGATTCCCACGTGATTCCCACATGATGCCCACGTGATTCCCACGTGATGGCCACGTGATTCCCACGTGATTCCCACGTGATTTCCACGTGATTCCCACGTGATTCCCACGTGATGCACACGTGTTTCCCACGTGTTGCCCACGTGATGCCCACGTGATTCCCAAGTGATTCCCACGTGTTGCCCACGTGATTCCCATGTGATTCCCACTGTTGCCCACGTGATTCCCACGTGATGCCCACGTGATTCCCATGTGTTGCCCACGTGATGCCCACGTGATACCCTCGTGATTCCCCCGTGATTCCCACGTGATTCCCACGTGATGGCCACCTGATTCCCACGTGATTCCCACGTGTTGCCCACGTGATACCCACCTGATGCCCACATTATTCCCACGTGATTCCCACATGATGGCCACGTGATTCCCACGTGTTTCCCACGTGATTCCCACGTGATTCCCAAGTGATGGCCACGTGATTCTCACGTGATTCCCACGTGATTCCCACGTGATACCCACCTGATGCCCACATTATTCCCACGTGATTCCCACATGATGGCCAGGTGATTCCCACGTGTTGCCCACGTGATTCCCACGTGATTCCCACTTGATGCCCACGTGATTCCCACGTGACTCCCAAGTGATTCTCACGTGATTCCCACGTGATTCCCACGTGATTTCCACGTGTTGCCCACGTGATGCCCACGTGATTCCCATGTGATTCCAACGTGATGCCCACGTGATTCCCACGTGACTCCAAACTGATTCACACGTGATGCCCACGTGAAGACCACGTGATGCCCACGTTACACCCACGTGATGCCCAAGTGATTCCAACGGGATCAGAGAAGCATAAAAGTGTAAAAATACGAGGAGCAAGAAAAGTGTGAAAAATCCCAGGAGGAGAAATAGGGGAGAAAAATATGAGGAGCGAAAAAAAAAAAAAACACAAAAATACGAGGAGTAGAAAAGTGGGGAAAATAAGTGGAGCCTCAAAAGTGTGAAAATACGAGGAGAAAGAAAATAGTGAAAAACACGAGGAGCAAGAAAAGGGAAGAAATATATGAGGAGCAAAAAACAAAAACAAAAACAAAAAATACGAGGAGCAGAAAAGTGTGAAAAATAAGAGGAGCATCAAACGTGTGAAAATACGAGGAGCAAGAAAAGTGTGAAAAACACGAGGAGCAAGAAAAGGGAAGAAACATACGAGGAGCAAAAAAAAAAAAAAACAGAAAAATACGAGGAGCAGAAAAGTGTGAAAAATAAGAGGAGCATGAAAAGTGTGAAAATACGAGGAGCAACAAATGTGTGAAAAACCTGAGGTTAAGAAAAAGGGGAGAAGAATACGAGGAGCAAGAAAAAAAAGCAAAATACAAAAACGAGGAGAACACAAGGGGCGAAAATCAGAGGAGGATCAACAGTATGCCACTACGAGGAGTAAGAGAAGTGTGAAAAAGCTGATGTGAAGAAACAGGGGAGAAAATACGAGGAGCAGGAAAAAAAAGCAAAATACAAAAACGAGGAGAACACAAGGGGCGAAAATCAGAGGAGGATCAACAGTATGCCACTACGAGGAGCAAGAGAAGTGTGAAAAACCCGAGGCGAAGAAACAGGAGAGAAGAATACGAGGAGCAAGAAAAAAAAGCAAAATACAAAAACGAGGAGAACACAAGGGGCGAAAATCAGAGGAGGATCAACAGTATGCCACTACGAGGAGCAAGAGAAGTGTGAAAAACCCAAGGCGAAAAAACAGGGGAGAAGAATACGAGGAGCAAGAAAAAAAAAGCAAAATACAAAAACGAGGAGAACACAAGGGGCGAAGATCAGAGGAGGATCAACGTGTAGCACTACGAGGAGCAAGAGAAGTGTGAAAAACCCGAGTCGAAGAAACAGGGGAGAAGAATACGAGGAGAAAGAAAATAAAAGCAAAATACAATATCGAGGAGAACACAAGGGGCGAAAATCAGAGGAGGATCAACAGTATGCCACTATGAGGAGCAAGAGAAGAGTGAAAAACCCGAGGTGAAGAAACAGGAGAGAAGAATACGAGGAGCAAGAAAAAAAAAGCAAAATACAAAAACGAAGAGAACACAAGGGGCGAAAATCAGAGGAGGATCAACAGTGTGGCACTACAAGGAGCAAGAGCAGTGTGAAAAACCCGAGGCGAAGAAACAGAGGAGAAGAATACGGGGAGCAAGAAAAAAAAAGCAAAATACAAAAACGAGGAGCAGACAAGTGGGGAAAATCAGAGGAGAATCAAATGTATGCCAATACGAGGAGCAAGAGCAGTGTGAAAAACCCGAGTTGAAGAAACAGGGGAGAAGAATACGAGGAGCAAGAAAGAAAAAGCAAAAGACAAGAACGAGGAGCAGACAAGGGTTGGAAATCATAGGAGAATCAACAGTATGCAACTACGAGGAGCAAGAGCATTGTGAAAAACCCGAGGCGAAGATTCCCACGTGATTCCCAAGTGATTCTCACGTGATGCCCACATGATTCCCACGTAATTCCCACGTGATTCCCACGTGATGCCCACCTGATGCCCACGTGATGCCCACGTGTTGCCCACGTGATGCCCACGTGATTCCCACGTGTTGCCCACGTGATTCCCACGTGATTCCCACGTGATGGCCACGTGATGCCCACGTGATTCTCACGTGATGGCCACGTGATTCCCACGTGATGCCCACGTGATTCCCACGTGATTCCCACGTGATGCCCACGTGATGGCCACTTGATGCCCAAGTGATTCCCACGTGATTCCCACGTGATTCCAACGTGATTCCCACGTGATGCCCACGTGATTCCCACGTGATTCCCACGTGATGCCCAAGTGATGCCCACGTGATTCCCACGTGATGGCCACGTGATTCCCACGTGATTCCCACGTGTTGCCCACGTGATTCCCACGTGATTCCCACGTGATGCCCACGTGATGCCCACGTGATTCCCACGTGATGGCCACGTGATGCCCACGTGATTCCCACGTGATGGCCACGTGATGCCCACGTGATGCCCACGTGATGGCCACGTGATTCCCACGTGATGCCCACGTGATTCCCACGTGATGCCCACGTGATGCCTACGTGATTCCCACGTGATTCCCACGTGATGCCACGTGATGCCCATGTGATGGCCACGTGATTCCCACGTGTTGCCCACGTGATTCCCACCTGATTCCCACGTGATTCCCACGTGATGGCCACGTGATTCCCATGTGATGCCCACGTGATGCCCACGTGATTCCCAAGTGATTCCCACGTGATGGCCACGTGATGCCCACGTAATTCCCACGTGATGCCCACGTGATTCCCACGTGATGGCCACGTGATTTCCACGTGATGCCCACGTGATGCCCACGTGATTCCCACGTGATGCCCACGTGATTCCCACGTGATGGCCACGTGATTCCCACGTGTTGCCCACGTGATTCCCACGTGATGCCGACGTGATTCCCACGTGATTCCCACGTGATGGCCACGTGATTCCCACGTGATGCCCACGTGTTGACCACGTGTTTGCCACGTGATTCCCACGTGATTCACAGGTGATGCCCACGTGATTCCCACGTGATTCCCACATGATGCCCACGTGATTCCCACGTGATGGCCACGTGATTCCCACGTGATTCCCACGTGATTTCCACGTGATTCCCACGTGATTCCCACGTGATGCATACGTGTTTCCCACGTGTTGCCCACGTGATGCCCACATGATTCCCAAGTGATTCCCACGTGTTGCCCACGTGATTCCCATGTGATTCCCACTGTTGCCCACGTGATTCCCACGTGATGCCCACGTGATTCCCATGTGTTGCCCACGTGATGCCCACGTGATGCCCACGTGATACCCTCGTGATTCCCCCGTGATTCCCACGTGATTCCCACGTGATGGCCACCTGATTCCCACGTGATTCCCACGTGTTGCCCACGTGATACCCACCTGATGCCCACATTATTCCCACGTGATTCCCACATGATGGCCACGTGATTCCCACGTGTTTCCCACGTGATTCCCACGTGATTCCCAAGTGATGGCCACGTGATTCTCACGTGATTCCCACGTGATTCACACGTGATACCCACCTGATGCCCACATTATTCCCACGTGATTCCCACATGATGGCCAGGTGATTCCCACGTGTTGCCCACGTGATTCCCACGTGATTCCCACTTGATGCCCACGTGATTCCCACGTGACTCCCAAGTGATTCTCACGTGATTCCCACGTGATTCCCACGTGATTTCCACGTGTTGCCCACGTGATGCCCACGTGATTCCCATGTGATTCCAACGTGATGCCCACGTGATTCCCACGTGACTCCAAACTGATTCTCACGTGATGCCCACGTGAAGACCACGTGATGCCCACGTTACACCCACGTGATGCCCAAGTGATTCCAACGGGATCAGAGAAGCATAAAAGTGTAAAAATACGAGGAGCAAGAAAAGTGTGAAAAATCCCAGGAGGAGAAATAGGGAAGAAAAATATGAGGAGCGAAAAAAAAAAAAAACACAAAAATACGAGGAGTAGAAAAGTGGGGAAAATAAGTGGAGCCTCAAAAGTGTGAAAATACGAGGAGAAAGAAAATAGTGAAAAACACGAGGAGCAAGAAAAGGGAAGAAATATATGAGGAGCAAAAAACAAAAACAAAAACAAAAAATACGAGGAGCAGAAAAGTGTGAAAAATAAGAGGAGCATCAAACGTGTGAAAATACGAGGAGCAAGAAAAGTGTGAAAAACACGAGGAGCAAGAAAAGGGAAGAAACATACGAGGAGCAAAAAAAAAAAAAACAGAAAAATACGAGGAGCAGAAAAGTGTGAAAAATAAGAGGAGCATGAAAAGTGTGAAAATACGAGGAGCAACAAATGTGTGAAAAACCTGAGGTTAAGAAAAAGGGGAGAAGAATACGAGGAGCAAGAAAAAAAAGCAAAATACAAAAACGAGGAGAACACAAGGGGCGAAAATCAGAGGAGGATCAAAAGTGTGGCACTAGGTGGAGTAAGAGAAGTGTGAAAAACCCGAGGCGAAGAAACAGGGGAGAAGAATACGAGGAGCAAGGAAAAAAAAGCAAAATACAAAAACGAGGAGAACACAAGGGGCGAAAATCAGAGGAGGATCAACAGTATGCCACTACGAGGAGTAAGACAAGTGTGAAAAAGCTGCTGTGAAGAAACAGGGGAGAAGAATACGAGGAGCAAGAAAAAAAAAGCAAAATACAAAAACGAGGAGAACACAAGGGGCGAAAATCAGAGGAGGATCAACAGTATGCCACTACGAGGAGCAAGAGAAGTGTGAAAAACCCGAGGCAAAGAAACAGGGGAGAAGAATACGAGGAGAAAGAAAAAAAAGCAAAATACAAAAACGAGGAGAACACAAGGGGCGAAAATCAGAGGAGGATCAAAAGAGTGGCACTAGGTGGAGTAAGAGAAGTGTGAAAAACCCTAGGCAAAGAAACAGGGGAGAAGAATACGAGGAGCAAGGAAAAAAAAGCAAAATACAAAAACGAGGAGAACAGAAGGGGCGAAAATCAGAGGAGGATCAACAGTATGCCACTACGAGGAGCAAGAGAAGTGTGAAAAACCCGAGGCGAAGAAACAGGGGAGAAGAATACGAGGAGCAAGAAAAAAAAGCAAAATACAAAAACGAGGAGAACACAAGGGGCGAAAATCAGAGGAGGATCAAAAGTGTGGCACTAGCTGGAGTAAGAGAAGTGTGAAAAACCCGAGGCGAAGAAACAGGGGAGAAAAATACGAGGAGCAAGAAAAAAAAAGCAAAATACAAAAATGAGTAGAACACAAGGGGCGAAAATCAGAGGAGGATCAACAGTATGCCACTACGAGGAGTAAGAGAAGTGTGAAAAAGCTGATGTGAAGAAACAGGGAAGAAAATACGAGGAGCAGGAAAAAAAAGCAAAATACAAAAACGAGGAGAACACAAGGGGCGAAAATCAGAGGAGGATCAACAGTATGCCACTACGAGGAGCAAGAGAAGTGTGAAAAACCCGAGGCGAAGAAACAGCAGAGAAGAATACGAGGAGCAAGAAAAAAAAGCAAAATACAAAAACGAGGAGAACACAAGGGGCGAAAATCAGAGGAGGATCAAAAGTGTGGCACTAGCTGGAGTAAGAGAAGTGTGAAAAACCCGAGGTGAAGAAACAGGGGAGAAGATTACGAGGAGCAAGAAAAAAAAAGCAAAATACAAAAACGAGGAGAACACAAGGGGCAAAAATCAGAGGAGGATCAAAAGTGTGGCACTAGGTGGAGTAAGAGAAGTGTGAAAAACCCGAGGCGAAGAAACAGGGGAGAAGAATACGAGGAGCAAGAAAAAAAAAGCAAAATACAAAAACGAGGAGAACACAAGGGGCGAAAATCAGAGGAGGATCAACAGTATGCCACTACGAGGAGTAAGAGAAGTGTGAAAAAGCTGATGTGAAGAAACAGGGGAGAAGAATACGAGGAGCAAGAAAAAAAAAGCAAAATACAAAAACGAGGAGAACACAAGGGGCGAAAATCAGAGGAGGATCAACAGTATGCCACTACGAGGAGCAAGAGAAGTGTGAAAAACCCGAGGCAAAGAAACAGGGGAGAAGAATACGAGGAGCAAGAAAAAAAAGCAAAATACAAGAACGAGGAGAACACAAGGGGCGAAAATCAGAGGAGGATCAAAAGTGTGGCACTAGGTTGAGTAAGAGAAGTGTGAAAAAGCTGATGTGAAGAAACAGGGGAGAAGAATACGTGGAGCAAGAAAAAAAAAGCAAAATACAAAAATGAGGAGAACACAAGGGGCGAAAATCAGAGGAGGATCAAACGTGTGGCACTACGTGGTGTAAGAGAAGTCTGAAAAAGCTGATGTGAAGAAACAGGGGAGAAGAATACGAGGTGCAAGAAAAAAAAAGCAAAATACAAAAACGAGGAGAACACAAGGGGCGAAAATCAGAGGAGGATCAAAAGTGTGGCACTAGGTGGAGTAAGAGAAGTGTGAAAAACCCGAGGCGAAGAAACAGGGGAGAAGAATACGAGGAGCAAGAAAAAAAAAGCAAAATACAAAAACGAGGAGAACACCAGGGGCGAAAATCAGAGGAGGATCAATAGTGTGGCACAACAAGGAGCAAGAGCAGTGTGAAAATCCTGATGTGAAGAAACAGGGGAGAAGAATACGAGGAGCAAGAAAAAAAAAGCAAAATACAAAAACGAGGAGAACACAAGGGGCGAAAATCAGAGGAGGATCAAAAGTGTGGCCCTACAAGGAGCAAGAGCAGTGTGAAAATCCTGATGTGAAGAAACAGGGGAGAAGAATACAAGGAGCAAGAAAAAAAAGCAAAATACATAAACGAGGAGAACACAAGGGGCGAAAATCAGAGGAGGATCAACAATATGCCACTACGAGGAGCAAGAGAAGTGTGAAAAACCCGAGGCGAAGAAACAGGGGAGAAGAATACGAGGAGCAAGAAAAAAAAGCAAAATACAAAAATGAGTAGAACACAAGGGGCGAAAATCAGAGGAGGATCAACAGTATGCCACTACGAGGAGTAAGAGAAGTGTGAAAAAGCTGATGTGAAGAAACAGGGGAGAAAATACGAGGAGCAGGAAAAAAAAGCAAAATACAAAAACGAGGAGAACACAAGGGGCGAAAATCAGAGGAGGATCAACAGTATGCCACTACGAGGAGCAAGAGAAGTGTGAAAAACCCGAGGCGAAGAAACAGCAGAGAAGAATACGAGGAGCAAGAAAAAAAAGCAAAATACAAAAACGAGGAGAACACAAGGGGCGAAAATCAGAGGAGGATCAAAAGTGTGGCACTAGCTGGAGTAAGAGAAGTGTGAAAAACCCGAGGTGAAGAAACAGGGGAGAAGATTACGAGGAGCAAGGAAAAAAAAGCAAAATACAAAAACGAGGAGAACACAAGGGGCGAAAATCAGAGGAGGATCAACAGTATGCCACTACGAGGAGCAAGAGAAGTGTGAAAAATCCGAGGCGAAGAAACAGGGGAGAAGAAAACGAGGAGCAAGAAAAAAAAAGCAAAATACAAAAATGAGGAGAACACAAGGGGCGAAAATCAGAGGAGGATCATCAGTATGTCATTACGAGGAGTAAGAGAAGTGTGAAAAAGCTGATGTGAAGAAACAGGGGAGAAGAATACGAGGAGCAAGAAAAAAAAGCAAAATACAAAAACGAGGAGAACACAAGGGGCGAAAATCAGAGGAGGATCATCAGTATGTCATTACGAGGAGTAAGAGAAGTGTGAAAAAGCTGATGTGAAGAAACAGGGGAGAAGAATACGAGGAGCAAGAAAAAAAAAGCAAAATACAAAAACGAGGAGAACACAAGGGGCGAAAATCAGAGGAGGATCAAAAGTGTGGCACTACGTGGAGTAAGAGAAGTGTGAAAAACCCGAGGTGAAGAAACAGGGGAGAAGAATACGAGGAGCAAGAAAAAAAAAAGAAAAATACAAAAACGAGGAGAACAAAAGGGGCGAAAATCAGAGGAGGATCTACCATATGCCACTACGAGAAGTAAGAGAAGTGTGAAAAAGCTGATGTGAAGAAACAGGGGAGAAGAATACGAGGAGCAAGAAAAAAAAAGCAAAAAAAAAAACGAGGAGAACACAAGGGGCGAAAATCAGAGGAGGATCAACAGTATGCCACTACGAGGAGCAAGAGAAGTGTGAAAAACCCGAGGCGAAGAAACAGGGGAGAAGAATACGAGGAGCAAGAAAAAAAAGCAAAATACAAAAACGAGGAGAACACAAGGGGCGAAAATCAGAGGAGGATCAACAGTATGCCACTACGAGGAGTAAGAGAAGTGGGAAAAAGCTGATGTGAAGAAACAGGGGAGAAGAATACGAGGAGCAAGAAAAAAAAGCAAAATACAAAAACGAGGAGAACACAAGGGGCGAAAATCAGAGGAGGATCAAAAGTGTGGCACTACGTGGAGTAAGAGAAGTGTGAAAAACCCGAGGCGAAGAAACAGGGGAGAAGAATACGAGGAGCAAGAAAAAAAAGCAAAATACAAAAACGAGGAGAACACAAGGGGCGAAAATCAGAGGAGGATCAAAAGTGTGGCACTAGGTGGAGTAAGAGAAGTGTGAAAAACCCGAGGTGAAGAAACAGGGGAGAAGAATACGAGGAGCAAGAAAAAAAAAGCAAAATACAAAAAAGAGGAGAACACAAGGGGCGAAAATCAGAGGAGGATCAAAAGTGTGGCACTAGGTGGAGTAACAGAAGTGTGAAAAACCCGAAGCGAAGAAACAGGGGAGAAGAATACAAGGAGCAAGAAAAAAAAAGCCTAATACAAAAACGAGGAGAACACAAGGGGCGAAAATCAGAGGAGGATCAGCAGTATGCCACTACGAGGAGTAAGAGAAGTGTGAAAAAGCTGATGTGAAGAAACAGGGGAGAAGAATACGGGGAGCAAGAAAAAAAAAGCAAAATACAAAAACGAGGAGAACACAAGGGGCGAAAATCAGAGGAGGATCAACAGTATGCCACTACGAGGAGCAAGAGAAGTGTGAAAAACCCGAGGCAAAGAAACAGGGGAGAAGAATACGAGGAGCAAGAAAAAAAAAGCAAAATACAAAAACGAGGAGAACACAAGGGGCGAAAATCAGAGGAGGATCAAAAGTGTGGCACTACGTGGAGTAAGAGAAGTGTGAAAAACCCGAGGTGAAGAAACAGGGGAGAAGAATAGGAGGAGCAAGAAAAAAAAAGCAAAATACAAAAACGAGGAGAACACCAGGGGCGAAAATCAGAGGAGGATCAATAGTGTGGCACAACAAGGAGCAAGAGCAGTGTGAAAATCCTGATGTGAAGAAACAGGGGAGAAGAATACGAGGAGCAAGAAAAAAAAAGCAAAATACAAAAACGAGGAGAACACAAGGGGCGAAAATCAGAGGAGGATCAAAAGTGTGGCCCTACAAGGAGCAAGAGCAGTGTGGAAATCCTGATGTGAAGAAACAGGGGAGAAGAATACAAGGAGCAAGAAAAAAAAGCAAAATACATAAACGAGGAGAACACAAGGGGCGAAAATCAGAGGAGGATCAACAATATGCCACTACGAGGAGCAAGAGAAGTGTGAAAAACCCAAGGCGAAAAAACAGGGGAGAAGAATACGAGGAGCAAGAAAAAAAAAAGCAAAATACAAAAACGAGGAGAACACAAGGGGCGAAGATCAGAGGAGGATCAACGTGTAGCACTACGAGGAGCAAGAGAAGTGTGAAAAACCCGAGTCGAAGAAACAGGGGAGAAGAATACGAGGAGAAAGAAAATAAAAGCAAAATACAATATCGAGGAGAACACAAGGGGCGAAAATCAGAGGAGGATCAACAGTATGCCACTATGAGGAGCAAGAGAAGAGTGAAAAACCCGAGGTGAAGAAACAGGAGAGAAGAATACGAGGAGCAAGAAAGAAAAAGCAAAAGACAAGAACGAGGAGCAGACAAGGGTTGGAAATCATAGGAGAATCAACAGTATGCAACTACGAGGAGCAAGAGCATTGTGAAAAACCCGAGGCGAAGATTCCCACGTGATTCCCAAGTGATTCTCACGTGATGCCCACATGATTCCCACGTAATTCCCACGTGATTCCCACGTGATGCCCACCTGATGCCCACGTGATGCCCACGTGTTGCCCACGTGATGCCCACGTGATTCCCACGTGTTGCCCACGTGATTCCCACGTGATTCCCACGTGATGGCCACGTGATGCCCACGTGATTCTCACGTGATGGCCACGTGATTCCCACGTGATGCCCACGTGATTCCCACGTGATTCCCACGTGATGCCCACGTGATGGCCACTTGATGCCCACGTGATTCCCACGTGATTCCCACGTGATTCCAACGTGATTCCCACGTGATGCCCACGTGATTCCCACGTGATTCCCACGTGATGCCCAAGTGATGCCCACGTGATTCCCACGTGATGGCCACGTGATTCCCACGTGATTCCCACGTGTTGCCCACGTGATTCCCACGTGATTCCCACGTGATGCCCACGTGATGCCCACGTGATTCCCACGTGATGGCCACGTGATGCCCACGTGATTCCCACGTGATGGCCACGTGATGCCCACGTGATGCCCACGTGATGGCCACGTGATGCCCACGTGATGCCCACGTGATTCCCACGTGATGCCCACGTGATGCCTACGTGATTCCCACGTGATTCCCACGTGATGCCACGTGATGCCCATGTGATGGCCACGTGATTCCCACGTGTTGCCCACGTGATTCCCACCTGATTCCCACGTGATTCCCACGTGATGGCCACGTGATTCCCATGTGATGCCCACGTGATGCCCACGTGATTCCCAAGTGATTCCCACGTGATGGCCACGTGATGCCCACGTAATTCCCACGTGATGCCCACGTCATTCCCACGTGATTCCCACGTGATTCCCACATGTTGCCAACGTGATTCTCACGTGATTCCCACGTGATGGCCACGTGTTTCCCACGTGTTGCCCACGTGATGCCCACGTGTTTCCCACATATTGCCCACATGATTCCCACTTGATTCCCACGTGATTCTCACGTGATGCCCACGTGATTCCCACGTGATTCCCACGTGATGGCCACGTGATTTCCACGTGATGCCCACGTGATGCCCACGTGATTCCCACGTGATGGCCACGTGTTTCCCACGTGTTGCCCACGTGATTCCCACGTGTTGCCCACGTGATTCCCACGTGATGCCCACGTGATTCCCACGTGATTCCCACTTGATGGCCACGTGATTCCCACGTGATGCCCACGTGTTGCCCACGTGTTTGCCACGTGATTCCCACGTGATTCACAGGTGATGCCCACGTGATTCCCACGTGATTCCCACATGATGCCCACGTGATTCCCACGTGATGGCCACGTGATTCCCACGTGATTCCCACGTGATTTCCACGTGATTCCCACGTGATTCCCACGTGATGCATACGTGTTTCCCACGTGTTGCCCACGTGATGCCCACGTGATTCCCAAGTGATTCCCACGTGTTGCCCACGTGATTCCCATGTGATTCCCACTGTTGCCCACGTGATTCCCACGTGATGCCCACGTGATTCCCATGTGTTGCCCACGTGATGCCCACGTGATGCCCACGTGATACCCTCGTGATTCCCCCGTGATTCCCACGTGATTCCCACGTGATGGCCACCTGATTCCCACGTGATTCCCACGTGTTGCCCACGTGATACCCACCTGATGCCCACATTATTCCCACGTGATTCCCACATGATGGCCACGTGATTCCCACGTGTTTCCCACGTGATTCCCACGTGATTCCCAAGTGATGGCCACGTGATTCTCACGTGATTCCCACGTGATTCACACGTGATACCCACCTGATGCCCACATTATTCCCACGTGATTCCCACATGATGGCCAGGTGATTCCCACGTGTTGCCCACGTGATTCCCACGTGATTCCCACTTGATGCCCACGTGATTCCCACGTGACTCCCAAGTGATTCTCACGTGATTCCCACGTGATTCCCACGTGATTTCCACGTGTTGCCCACGTGATGCCCACGTGATTCCCATGTGATTCCAACGTGATGCCCACGTGATTCCCACGTGACTCCAAACTGATTCTCACGTGATGCCCACGTGAAGACCACGTGATGCCCACGTTACACCCACGTGATGCCCAAGTGATTCCAACGGGATCAGAGAAGCATAAAAGTGTAAAAATACGAGGAGCAAGAAAAGTGTGAAAAATCCCAGGAGGAGAAATAGGGGAAAAAAATATGAGGAGCGAAAAAAAAAAAAAACACAAAAATACGAGGAGTAGAAAAGTGGGGAAAATAAGTGGAGCCTCAAAAGTGTGAAAATACGAGGAGAAAGAAAATAGTGAAAAACACGAGGAGCAAGAAAAGGGAAGAAATATATGAGGAGCAAAAAACAAAAACAAAAACAAAAAATACGAGGAGCAGAAAAGTGTGAAAAATAAGAGGAGCATCAAACGTGTGAAAATACGAGGAGCAAGAAAAGTGTGAAAAACACGAGGAGCAAGAAAAGGGAAGAAACATACGAGGAGCAAAAAAAAAAAAAAACAGAAAAATACGAGGAGCAGAAAAGTGTGAAAAATAAGAGGAGCATGAAAAGTGTGAAAATACGAGGAGCAACAAATGTGTGAAAAACCTGAGGTTAAGAAAAAGGGGAGAAGAATACGAGGAGCAAGAAAAAAAAGCAAAATACAAAAACGAGGAGAACACAAGGGGCGAAAATCAGAGGAGGATCAACAGTATGCCACTACGAGGAGTAAGAGAAGTGTGAAAAAGCTGATGTGAAGAAACAGGGGAGAAAATACGAGGAGCAGGAAAAAAAAGCAAAATACAAAAACGAGGAGAACACAAGGGGCGAAAATCAGAGGAGGATCAACAGTATGCCACTACGAGGAGCAAGAGAAGTGTGAAAAACCCGAGGCGAAGAAACAGCAGAGAAGAATACGAGGAGCAAGAAAAAAAAGCAAAATACAAAAACGAGGAGAACACAAGGGGCGAAAATCAGAGGAGGATCAAAAGTGTGGCACTAGCTGGAGTAAGAGAAGTGTGAAAAACCCGAGGTGAAGAAACAGGGGAGAAGATTACGAGGAGCAAGAAAAAAAAAGCAAAATACAAAAACGAGGAGAACACAAGGGGCGAAAATCAGAGGAGGATCAAAAGTGTGGCACTAGGTGGAGTAAGAGAAGTGTGAAAAACCCGAGGCGAAGAAACAGGGGAGAAGAATACGAGGAGCAAGGAAAAAAAAGCAAAATACAAACACGAGGAGAACACAAGGGGCGAAAATCAGAGGAGGATCAACAGTATGCCACTACGAGGAGTAAGACAAGTGTGAAAAAGCTGCTGTGAAGAAACAGGGGAGAAGAATACGAGGAGCAAGAAAAAAAAAGCAAAATACAAAAACGAGGAGAACACAAGGGGCGAAAATCAGAGGAGGATCAACAGTATGCCACTACGAGGAGCAAGAGAAGTGTGAAAAACCCGAGGCAAAGAAACAGGGGAGAAGAATACGAGGAGCAAGAAAAAAAAGCAAAATACAAAAACGAGGGGAACACAAGGGGCGAAAATCAGAGGAGGATCAAAAGTGTGGCACTAGGTGGAGTAACAGAAGTGTGAAAAACCCGAGGCGAAGAAACAGGGGAGAAGAATACGAGGAGCAAGGAAAAAAAAGCAAAATACAAAAACGAGGAGAACACAAGGGGCGAAAATCAGAGGAGGATCAACAGTATGCCACTACGAGGAGCAAGAGAAGTGTGAAAAACCCGAGGCGAAGAAACAGGGGAGAAGAATACGAGGAGCAAGAAAAAAAAGCAAAATACAAAAACGAGGAGAACACAAGGGGCGAAAATCAGAGGAGGATCAAAAGTGTGGCACTAGCTGGAGTAAGAGAAGTGTGAAAAACCCGAGGCGAAGAAACAGGGGAGAAAAATACGAGGAGCAAGAAAAAAAAAGCAAAATACAAAAATGAGTAGAACACAAGGGGCGAAAATCAGAGGAGGATCAACAGTATGCCACTACGAGGAGTAAGAGAAGTGTGAAAAAGCTGATGTGAAGAAACAGGGAAGAAAATACGAGGAGCAGGAAAAAAAAGCAAAATACAAAAACGAGGAGAACACAAGGGGCGAAAATCAGAGGAGGATCAACAGTATGCCACTACGAGGAGCAAGAGAAGTGTGAAAAACCCGAGGCGAAGAAACAGCAGAGAAGATTACGAATAGCAAGAAAAAAAAGCAAAATACAAAAACGAGGAGAACACAAGGGGCGAAAATCAGAGGAGGATCAAAAGTGTGGCACTAGGTGGAGTAAGAGAAGTGTGAAAAACCCTAGGCGAAGAAACAGGGGAGAAGAATACGAGGAGCAAGAAAAAAAAAGCAAAATACAAAAATGAGGAGAACACAAGGGGCGAAAATCAGAGGAGGATCAAACGTGTGGCACTACGTGGAGTAAGAGAAGTCTGAAAAAGCTGATGTGAAGAAACAGGGGAGAAGAATACGAGGTGCAAGAAAAAAAAAGCAAAATACAAAAACGAGGAGAACACAAGGGGCGAAAATCAGAGGAGGATCTACAGTATGCCACTACGAGGAGTAAGAGAAGTGTGAAAAAGCTGATGTGAAGAAACAGGGGAGAAGAATACGAGGAGCAAGAAAAAAAAAGCAAAATACAAAAACGAGGAGAACACAAGGGGCGAAAATCAGAGGAGGATCAACAGTATGCCACTACGAGGAGCAAGAGAAGTGTGAAAAACCCGAGGCGAAGAAACAGGGGAGAAGAATACGAGGAGCAAGAAAAAAAAGCAAAATACAAAAACGAGGAGAACACAAGGGGCGAAAATCAGAGGAGGATCAAAAGTGTGGCACTAGGTGGAGTAAGAGAAGTGTGAAAAACCCGAGGCGAAGAAACAGGGGAGAAGAATACGAGGATCAAGAAAAAAAAAGCAAAATACAAAAATGAGTAGAACACAAGGGGCGAAAATCAGAGGAGGATCAACAGTATGCCACTACGAGGAGTAAGAGAAGTATGAAAAAGCTGATGTGAAGAAACAGGGGAGAAAATACGAGGAGCAGGAAAAAAAGCAAAATACAAAAACGAGGAGAACACAAGGGGCGAAAATCAGAGGAGGATCAACAGTATGCCACTACGAGGAGCAAGAGAAGTGTGAAAAACCCGAGGCGAAGAAACAGCAGAGAAGAATACGAGGAGCAAGAAAAAAAAGCAAAATACAAAAACGAGGAGAACACAAGGGGCGAAAATCAGAGGAGGATCAAAAGTGTGGCACTAGCTGGAGTAAGAGAAGTGTGAAAAACCCGAGGTGAAGAAACAGGGGAGAAGATTACGAGGAGCAAGAAAAAAAAAGCAAAATACAAAAACGAGGAGAACACAAGGGGCGAAAATCAGAGGAGGATCAAAAGTGTGGCACTAGGTGGAGTAAGAGAAGTGTGAAAACCGCGAGGCGAAGAAACACGGGAGAAGAATACGAGGAGCAAGAAAAAAAAAGCAAAATACAAAAACGAGGAGAACACAAGGGGCGAAAATCAGAGGAGGATCAAAAGTGTGGCACTAGGTGGAGTAAGAGAAGTGTGAAAAACCCGAGGTGAAGAAACAGGGGAGAAGAATACGAGGAGCAAGGAAAAAAAAGCAAAATACAAAAACGAGGAGAACACAAGGGGCGAAAATCAGAGGAGGATCAACAGTATGCCACTACGAGGAGTAAGAGAAGTGTGAAAAAGCTGATGTGAAGAAACAGGGGAGAAGAATACGGGGAGCAAGAAAAAAAAAGCAAAATACAAAAACGAGGAGAACACAAGGGGCGAAAATCAGAGGAGGATCAACAGTATGCCACTACGAGGAGCAAGAGAAGTGTGAAAAACCCGAGGCAAAGAAACAGGGGAGAAGAATACGAGGTGCAAGAAAAAAAAGCAAAATACAAAAACGAGGAGAACACCAGGGGCGAAAATCAGAGGAGGATCAAAAGTGTGGCACTAGGTGGAGTAAGAGAAGTGTGAAAAACCCTAGGCGAAGAAACAGGGGAGAAGAATACGAGGAGCAAGAAAAAAAAAGCAAAATACAAAAATGAGGAGAACACAAGGGGCGAAAATCAGAGGAGGATCAACAGTGTGGCACTACAAGGAGCAAGAGCAGTGTGAAAAACCCGAGGCGAAGAAACAGAGGAGAAGAATACGGGGAGCAAGAAAAAAAAAGCAAAATACAAAAACGAGGAGCAGACAAGTGGGGAAAATCAGAGGAGAATCAAATGTATGCCAATACGAGGAGCAAGAGCAGTGTGAAAAACCCGAGTTGAAGAAACAGGGGAGAAGAATACGAGGAGCAAGAAAGAAAAAGCAAAAGACAAGAACGAGGAGCAGACAAGGGTTGGAAATCATAGGAGAATCAACAGTATGCAACTACGAGGAGCAAGAGCATTGTGAAAAACCCGAGGCGAAGATTCCCTCGTGATTCCCAAGTGATTCTCACCTGATGCCCACATGATTCCCACGTAATTCCCACGTGATTCCCACGTGATGCCCACCTGATGCCCACGTGATGCCCACGTGTTGCCCACGTGATGCCCACGTGATTCCCACGTGTTGCCCACGTGATTCCCACGTGATGGCCACGTGATGCCCATGTGATTCTCACGTGATGGCCACGTGATTCCCACGTGATGCCCACGTGATTCCCACGTGATTCCCACGTGATGCCCACGTGATGGCCACTTGATGCCCACGTGATTCCCAGGTGATTCCCACGTGATTCCAACGTGATTCCCACGTGATGCCCACGTGATTCCCACGTGATTCCCACGTGATGCCCAAGTGATGCCCACGTGATTCCCACGTGATGGCCACGTGATTCCCACGTGATTCCCACGTGTTGCCCACGTGATTCCCACGTGATTCCGACGTGATGCCCACGTGATGCCCACGTGATGCCCACGTGATTCCCATGTGATTCCAACGTGATGCCCACGTGATTCCCACGTGATGGCCACCTGATTCCCCCGTGATTCCCACGTGATTCCCACGTGATGGCCACCTGATTCCCACGTGATTCCCACGTGTTGCCCACGTGATACCCACCTGATGCCCACATTATTCCCACGTGATTCCCACATGATGGCCACGTGATTCCCACGTATTTCCCACGTGATTCCCACGTGATTCCCAAGTGATGGCCACGTGATTCTCACGTGATTCCCACGTGATTCCCACGTGATACCCACCTGATGCCCACATTATTCCCACGTGATTCCCACATGATGGCCAGGTGATTCCCACGTGTTGCCCACGTGATTCCCACGTGATTCCCACTTGATGCCCACGTGATTCCCACGTGACTCCCAAGTGATTCTCACGTGATTCCCACGTGATTCCCACGTGATTTCCACGTGTTGCCCACGTGATGCCCACGTGATGCCCACGTGATTCCCATGTGATTCCAACGTGATGCCCACGTGATTCCCACGTGATGTCCACCTGATTCCCACGTGATTCCCACGTGTTGCCCACGTGATACCCACCTGATGCCCACATTATTCCCACGTGATTCCCACATGATGGCCACGTGATTCCCACGTGTTTCCCACGTGATTCCCACGTGATTCCCAAGTGATGGCCACGTGATTCTCACGTGATTCCCACGTGATTCCCACGTGATACCCACCTGATGCCCACATTATTCCCACGTGATTCACACATGATGGCCAGGTGATTCCCACGTGTTGCCCACGTGATTCCCACGTGATTCCCACTTGATGCCCACGTGATTCCCACGTGACTCCCAAGTGATTCTCACGTGATTCCCACGTGATTCCCACGTGATTTCCACGTGTTGCCCAGGTGATGCCCACGTGATGCCCACGTGATTCCCATGTGATTCCAACGTGATGCCCACGTGATTCCCACGTGACTCCAAACTGATTCTCACGTGATGCCCACGTGAAGACCACGTGATGCCCACGTTACACCCACGTGATGCCCAAGTGATTCCAACGGGATCAGAGAAGCATAAAAGTGTAAAAATACGAGGAGCAAGAAAAGTGTGAAAAATCCCAGGAGGAGAAATAGGGGAGAAAAATATGAGGAGCGAAAAAAAAAACACAAAAATACGAGGAGTAGAAAAGTGGGGAAAATAAGTGGAGCCTCAAAAGTGTGAAAATACGAGGAGAAAGAAAATAGTGAAAAACACGAGGAGCAAGAAAAGGGAAGAAATATATGAGGAGCAAAAAACAAAAACAAAAACAAAAAATACGAGGAGCAGAAAAGTGTGAAAAATAAGAGGAGCATCAAACGTGTGAAAATACGAGGAGCAAGAAAAGTGTGAAAAACACGAGGAGCAAGAAAAGGGAAGAAACATACGAGGAGCAAAAAAAAAAAACAGAAAAATACGAGGAGCAGAAAAGTGTGAAAAATAAGAGGAGCATGAAAAGTGTGAAAATACGAGGAGCAACAAATGTGTGAAAAACCTGAGGTTAAGAAAAAGGGGAGAAGAATACGAGGAGCAAGAAAAAAAAAGCAAAATACATAAACGAGGAGAACACAAGGGGCGAAAATGAGAGGAGGATCAACAGTATGCCACTACGAGGAGCAAGAGAAGTGTGAAAAACCCGAAGCGAAGAAACAGGGGAGAAGAATACGAGGAGCAAGAAAAAAAGTAAAATACAAAAACGAGGAGAACACAAGGGGCGAAAATCAGAGGAGGATCAAAAGTGTGGCACTAGGTGGAGTAAGAGAAGTGTGAAAAACGCGAGGAGAAGAAACAGGGGAGAAGAATACGAGGAGCAAGAAAAAAAAGCAAAATACAAAAACGAGGAGAACACAAGTGGCGAAAATCAGAGGAGGATCAAAAGTGTGGCATTACGTGGAGTAAGAGAAGTGTGAAAAACCCAAGGCGAAGAAACAGGGGAGAAGAATACGAGGAGCAAGAAAAAGAAAGCAAAATACAAAAACGAGGAGAACCAAAGGGGCGAAAATCAGAGGAGGATCAACAGTGTGCCACTACGAGGAGCATGAGAAGTGTGAAAAACCCAAGGCGAAGAAACAGGGGAGAAGAATACGAGGAGCAAGAAAAAAAGCAAAATACAAAAACGAGGAGAACACAAGGGGCGAAAATCAGAGGAGGATCAAAAGTGTCGCACTACATGGAGTAAGAGAAGTGGGAAAAACCCGAGGGGAAGAAACAGGGGAGAAGAATACGAGGAGCAAGAAAAAAAAAGCAAAATACAAAAACGAGGAGAACACAAGGGGCGAAAATCAGAGGAGGATCAAAAGTGTGGCACTACGAGGAGTACGAGAAGTGTGAAAAAGCTGATGTGAAGAAACAGGGGAGAAGAATACGAGGAGCAAGAAAAAAAAGCAAAATACAAAAACGAGGAGAACACAAGGGGCGAAAATCAGAGGAGGATCAAAAGTGTGGCACTACGTGGAGTAAGAGAAGTGTGAAAAACCCGAGGCAAAGAAACAGGGGAGAAGAATACGAGGAGAAAGAAAAAAAAAAGCAAAATACAAAAACGAGGAGAACACAAGGGGCGAAAATCAGAGGAGGATCAGCAGTATGCCACTACGAGGAGTAAGAGAAGTGTGAAAAAGCTGATGTGAAGAAACAGGGGAGAAGAATACGAGGAGCAAGAAAAAAAAAGCAAAATACAAAAACGAGGAGAACACAAGGGGCGAAAATCAGAGGAGGATCAACAGTATGCCACTACGAGGAGCAAGAGAAGTGTGAAAAACACGAGGCGGAGAAACAGGGGAGAAGAATACGAGGAGCAAGAAAAAAAGCAAAATACAAAAACGAGGAGAACACAAGGGGCGAAAATCAGAGGAGGATCAACTGTATGCCACTACGTGGAGTAAGAGAAGTGTGAAAAACCCGAGGCGAAGAAACAGGGGAGAAAAATATGAGGAGCAAGAAAAATAAAGCAAAATACAAAAACGAGGAGAACACCAGGGGCGAAAATCAGAGGAGGATCAATAGTGTGGCACAACAAGGAGCAAGAGCAGTGTGAAAATCCTGATGTGAAGAAACAGGGGAGAAGAATACGAGGAGCAAGAAAAAAAAGCAAAATACAAAAACGAGGAGAACACAAGGGGCGAAAATCAGAGGAGGATCAAAAGTGTGGCCCTACAAGGAGCAAGAGCAGTGTGAAAATCCTGATGTGAAGAAACAGGGGAGAAGAATACAAGGAGCAAGAAAAAAAAGCAAAATACATAAACGAGGAGAACACAAGGGGCGAAAATCAGAGGAGGATCAACAGTACGCCACTACGAGGAGCAAGAGAAGTGTGAAAAACCCGAGGCGAAAAAACAGGGGAGAAGAATACGAGGAGCAAGAAAAAAAAAGCAAAATACAAAAACGAGGAGAACACTAGGGGCGAAGATCAGAGGAGGATCAACGTGTGGCACTACGAGGAGCAAGAGAACTGTGAAAAACCCGAGTCGAAGAAACAGGGGAGAAGAATACGAGGAGAAAGAAAATAAAAGCAAAATACAATATCGAGGAGAACACAAGGGGCGAAAATCAGAGGAGGATCAACAGTATGCCACTATGAGGAGCAAGAGAAGAGTGAAAAACCCGAGGTGAAGAAACAGGAGAGAAGAATACGAGGAGCAAGAAAAAAAAAGCAAAATACAAAAACGAAGAGAACACAAGGGGCGAAAATCAGAGGAGGATCAACAGTGTGGCACTACAAGGAGCAAGAGCAGTGTGAAAAACCCGAGGCGAAGAAACAGAGGAGAAGAATACGGGGAGCAAGAAAAAAAAAGCAAAATACAAAAACGAGGAGCAGACAAGTGGGGAAAATCAGAGGAGAATCAAATGTATGCCAATACAAGGAGCAAGAGCAGTGTGAAAAACCCGAGTTGAAGAAACAGGGGAGAAGAATACGAGGAGCAAGAAAGAAAAAGCAAAAGACAAGAACGAGGAGCAGACAAGGGTTGGAAATCAGAGGAGAATCAACAGTATGCAACTACGAGGAGCAAGAGCATTGTGAAAAACCCGAGGCGAAGATTCCCACGTGATTCCCAAGTGATTCTCACGTGATGCCCACATGATTCCCACGTAATTCCCACGTGATTCCCACGTGATGCCCACCTGATGCCCACGTGATGCCCACGTGTTGCCCACGTGATGCCCACGTGATTCCCACGTGTTGCCCACGTGATTCCCACGTGATTCCCACGTGATGGCCACGTGATGCCCACGTGATTCTCACGTGATGGCCACGTGATTCCCACGTGATGCCCACGTGATTCCCACGTGATTCCCACGTGATGCCCACGTGATGGCCACTTGATGCCCACGTGATTCCCACGTGATTCCCACGTGATTCCAACGTGATTCCCACGTGATGCCCACGTGATTCCCACGTGATTCCCACGTGATGCCCAAGTGATGCCCACGTGATTCCCACGTGATGGCCACGTGATTCCCACGTGATTCCCACGTGATTCCCACGTGATGCCCACGTGATGCCCACGTGATTCCCACGTGATGGCCACGTGATGGCCACGTGATGCCCACGTGATTCCCACGTGATGGCCACGCGATGCCCACGTGATGGCCACGTGATTCCCACGTGATGCCCACGTGATTCCCACGTGATGCCCACGTGAGGCCTACGTGATTCCCACGTGTTGCCCACGTGATTCCCACCTGATTCCCACGTGATTCCCACGTGATGCCCACGTGATGCCCATGTGATGGCCACGTGATTCCCACGTGTTGCCCACGTGATTCCCACCTGATTCCCACGTGATTCCCACGTGATGGCCACGTGATTCCCACGTGATTCCCATGTGATGCCCACGTGATGCCCACGTGATTCCCAAGTGATTCCCACGTGATGGCCACGTGATGCCCACGTAATTCCCACGTGATGCCCACGTCATTCCCACGTGATTCCCACATGTTGCCCACGTGATTCTCACGTGATTCCCACGTGATGGCCACGTGTTTCCCACGTGTTGCCCACGTGATGCCCACGTGTTTCCCACATATTGCCCACATGATTCCTACTTGATTCCCACGTGATTCTCACGTGATGCCCACGTGATTCCCACGTGATTCCCACGTGATGGCCACGTGATTTCCACGTGATGCCCACGTGATGCCCACGTGATTCCCACGTGATGCCCACGTGATTCCCACGTGATGGCCACGTGATTCCCACGTGTTGCCCACGTGATTCCCACGTGATGCCCTCGTGATTCCCACGTGATTCCCACGTGATGGCCACGTGATTCCCACGTGATGCCCACGTGTTGACCACGTGTTTGCCACGTGATTCCCACGTGATTCACAGGTGATGCCCACGTGATTCCCACGTGATTCCCACGTGATGCCCACGTGATGCCCACGTGATTCCCACGTATTGGCCACGTGATTCCCACGTGATGGCCACGTGATGCCCACGTGATTTCCACGTGATTCCCACGTGATGCCCACGTGATGCCCACGTGATTCCCACGTGATTCCCACGTGATGCCCACGTGATGCCCATGTGATGGCCACGTGATTCCCACGTGTTGCCCACGTGATTCCCACCTGATTCCCACGTGATTCCCACGTGATGGCCACGTGATTCCCACAGATTCCCATGTGATGCCCACGTGATGCCCACGTGATTCCCAAGTGATTCCCACGTGATGGCCACGTGATGCCCACGTAATTCCCACGTGATGCCCACGTCATTCCCACGTGATTCCCACGTGATTCCCACATGTTGCCCACGTGATTCTCACGTGATGGCCACGTGTTGCCCACGTGTTGCCCACGTGATGCCCACGTGTTTCCCACATATTGCCCACGTGATTCCCACTTGATTCCCACGTGATTCTCACGTGATGCCCACGTGATTCCCACGTGATTCCCACGTGATGGCCACGTGATTTCCACGTGATTCCCACGTGATGCCCACGTGATTCCCACGTGATGGCCACGTGATTCCCACGTGTTGCCCACGTGATGCCCACGTGATTCCCACGTGATGGCCACGTGATTCCCACGTGATGCCCACGTGTTGACCACGTGTTTGCCACGTGATTCCCACGTGATTCACAGGTGATGCCCACGTGATTCCCACGTGATTCCCACGTGATGCCCACGTGATGCCCACGTGATTCCCACGTGATGGCCACGTGATTCCCACGTGATTCCCACGTGATGCCCACGTGATTTCCACGTGATTCCCACGTGATTCCCACGTGATGCATACGTGTTTCCCACGTGTTGCCCACATGATGCCCACGTGATTCCCAAGTGATTCCCACGTGTTGCCCACGTGATTCCCATGTGATTCCCACTGTTGCCCACGTGATTCCCACGTAATGCCCACGTGATTCCCATGTGTTGCCCACGTGATGCCCACGTGATGCCCACGTGATACCCTCGTGATTCCCCCGTGATTCCCACGTGATTCCCACGTGATGGCCACCTGATTCCCACGTGATTCCCACGTGTTGCCCACGTGATACCCACCTGATGCCCACATTATTCCGACGTGATTCCCACATGATGGCCACGTGATTCCCACGTATTTCCCACGTGATTCCCACGTGATTCCCAAGTGATGCCCACGTGATTCTCACGTGATTCCCACGTGATTCCCACGTGATACCCACCTGATGCCCACATTATTCCCACGTGATTCCCACATGATGGCCAGGTGATTCCCACGTGATGCCCACGTGATTCCCACGTGATTCCCACTTGATGCCCACGTGATTCCCACGTGACTCCCAAGTGATTCTCACGTGATTCCCACGTGATTCCCACGTGATTTCCACGTGTTGCCCACGTGATGCCCACGTGATGCCCACGTGATTCCCATGTGATTCCAACGTGATGCCCACGTGATTCCCACGTGATGGCCACCTGATTCCCACGTGATTCCCACGTGTTGCCCACGTGATACCCACCTGATGCCCACATTATTCCCACGTGATTCCCACATGATGGCCACGTGATTCCCACGTGTTTCCCACGTGATTCCCACGTGATTCCCAAGTGATGGCCACGTGATTCTCACGTGATTCCCACGTGATTCCCACGTGATACCCACCTGATGCCCACATTATTCCCACCTGATTCACACATGATGGCCAGGTGATTCCCACGTGTTGCCCACGTGATTCCCACGTGATTCCCACTTGATGCCCACGTGATTCCCACGTGACTCCCAAGTGATTCTCACGTGATTCCCACGTGATTCCCACGTGATTTCCACGTGTTGCCCAGGTGATGCCCACGTGATGCCCACGTGATTCCCATGTGATTCCAACGTGATGCCCACGTGATTCCCACGTGACTCCAAACTGATTCTCACGTGATGCCCACGTGAAGACCACGTGATGCCCACGTTACACCCACGTGATGCCCAAGTGATTCCAACGGGATCAGAGAAGCATAAAAGTGTAAAAATACGAGGAGCAAGAAAAGTGTGAAAAATCCCAGGAGGAGAAATAGGGGAGAAAAATATGAGGAGCGAAAAAAAAAAAAAACACAAAAATACGAGGAGTAGAAAAGTGGGGAAAATAAGTGGAGCCTCAAAAGTGTGAAAATACGAGGAGAAAGAAAATAGTGAAAAACACGAGGAGCAAGAAAAGGGAAGAAATATATGAGGAGCAAAAAACAAAAACAAAAACAAAAAATACGAGGAGCAGAAAAGTGTGAAAAATAAGAGGAGCATCAAACGTGTGAAAATACGAGGAGCAAGAAAAGTGTGAAAAACACGAGGAGCAAGAAAAGGGAAGAAACATACGAGGAGCAAAAAAAAAAAAAACAGAAAAATACGAGGAGCAGAAAAGTGTGAAAAATAAGAGGAGCATGAAAAGTGTGAAAATACGAGGAGCAACAAATGTGTGAAAAACCTGAGGTTAAGAAAAAGGGGAGAAGAATACGAGGAGCAAGAAAAAAAAAGCAAAATACATAAACGAGGAGAACACAAGGGGCGAAAATCAGAGGAGGATCAACAGTATGCCACTACGAGGAGCAAGAGAAGTGTGAAAAACCCGAAGTGAAGAAACAGGGGAGAAGAATACGAGGAGCAAGAAAAAAAGTAAAATACAAAAACGAGGAGAACACAAGGGGCGAAAATCAGAGGAGGATCAAAAGTGTGGCACTAGGTGGAGTAAGAGAAGTGTGAAAAACGCGAGGAGAAGAAACAGGGGAGAAGAATACGAGGAGCAAGAAAAAAAAGCAAAATACAAAAACGAGGAGAACACAAGTGGCGAAAATCAGAGGAGGATCAAAAGTGTGGCATTACGTGGAGTAAGAGAAGTGTGAAAAACCCAAGGTGAAGAAACAGGGGAGAAGAATACGAGGAGCAAGAAAAAGAAAGCAAAATACAAAAATGAGGAGAACACAAGGGGCGAAAATCAGAGGAGGATCAACAGTGTGCCACTACGAGGAGCATGAGAAGTGTGAAAAACCCGAGGCGAAGAAACAGGGGAGAAGAATACGAGGAGCAAGAAAAAAAGCTAAATACAAAAACGAGGAGAACACAAGGGGCGAAAATCAGAGGAGGATCAAAAGTGTCGCACTACGTGGAGTAAGAGAAGTGTGAAAAACCCGAGGGGAAGAAACAGGGGAGAAGAATACGAGGAGCAAGAAAAAAAAAGCAAAATACAAAAACGAGGAGAACACAAGGGGCGAAAATCAGAGGAGGATCAAAAGTGTGGCACTACGAGGAGTACGAGAAGTGTGAAAAAGCTGATGTGAAGAAACAGGGGAGAAGAATACGAGGAGCAAGAAAAAAAAGCAAAATACAAAAACGAGGAGAACACAAGGGGCGAAAATCAGAGGAGGATCAAAAGTGTGGCACTACGTGGAGTAAGAGAAGTGTGAAAAACCCGAGGCAAAGAAACAGGGGAGAAGAATACGAGGAGAAAGAAAAAAAAAGCAAAATACAAAAACGAGGAGAACACAAGGGGCGAAAATCAGAGGAGGATCAGCAGTATGCCACTACGAGGAGTAAGAGAAGTGTGAAAAAGCTGATGTGAAGAAACAGGGGAGAAGAATACGAGGAGCAAGAAAAAAAAAGCAAAATACAAAAACGAGGAGAACACAAGGGGCGAAAATCAGAGGAGGATCAACAGTATGCCACTACGAGGAGCAAGAGAAGTGTGAAAAACCCGAGGTGAAGAAACAGCAGAGAAGAATACGAGGAGCAAGAAAAAAAAGCAAAATACAAAAACGAGGAGAACACAAGGGGCGAAAATCAGAGGAGGATCAAAAGTGTGGCACTAGCTGGAGTAAGAGAAGTGTGAAAAACCCGAGGTGAAGAAACAGGGGAGAAGATTACGAGGAGCAAGAAAAAAAAAGCAAAATACAAAAACGAGGAGAACACAAGGGGCGAAAATCAGAGGAGGATCAAAAGTGTGGCACTAGGTGGAGTAAGAGAAGTGTGAAAAACGCGAGGCGAAGAAACACGGGAGAAGAATACGAGGAGCGAGAACAAAAAAGCAAAATACATAAACGAGGAGAACACAAGGGGCGAAAATCAGAGGAGGATCAAAAGTGTGGCACTAGGTGGAGTAAGAGAAGTGTGAAAAACCCGAGGCAAAGAAACAGGGGAGAAGAATACGAGGAGCAAGAAAAAAAAAGCAAAATACAAAAACGAGGAGAACACAAGGGGCGAAAATCAGAGGAGGATCAACAGTATGCCACTACGAGGAGTAAGAGAAGAGTGAAAAAGCTGATGTGAAGAAACAGGGGAGAAGAATACGGGGAGCAAGAAAAAAAAAGCAAAATACAAAAACGAGGAGAACACAAGGGGCGAAAATCAGAGGAGGATCAACAGTATGCCACTACGAGGAGCAAGAGAAGTGTGAAAAACCCGAGGCGAAGAAACAGGGGCGAAGAATACGAGGAGGAAGAAAAAAAAGCAAAATACAAAAACGAGGAGAACACAAGGGGCGAAAATCAGAGGAGGATCAAAAGTGTGGCACTACGAGGAGTAAGAGAAGTGTGAAAAAGCTGATGTGAAGAAACAGGGGAGAAGAATACGAGGAGCAAGAAAAAAAAGCAAAATACAAAAACGAGGAGAACACAAGGGGCGAAAATCAGAGGAGGATCAAACGTGTGGCACTACGTGGAGTAAGAGAAGTGTGAAAAACCCGAGGTGAAGAAACAGGGGAGAAGAATACGAGGAGCAAGAAAAACAAGCAAAATACAAAAACGAGGAGAACACAAGGGGCGAAAATCAGAGGAGGATCAACAGTATGCCACTACGAGGAGCAAGAGAAGTGTGAAAAACCCGAGGCGAAGAAACAGGGGAGAAGAATACGAGGAGCAAGAAAAAAAAGCAAAATACAAAAACGAGGAGAACACAAGGGGCGAAAATCAGAGGAGGATCAAAAGTGTGGCACTAGGTGGAGTAAGAGAAGTGTGAAAAACCCGAGGCGAAGAAACAGGGGAGAAGAATACGAGGAGCAAGAAAAAAAAAGCAAAATACAAAAATGAGTAGAACACAAGGGGCGAAAATCAGAGGAGGATCAACAGTATGCCACTACGAGGAGTAAGAGAAGTGTGAAAAAGCTGATGTGAAGAAACAGGGGAGAAAATACGAGGAGCAGGAAAAAAAAGCAAAATACAAAAACGAGGAGAACACAAGGGGCGAAAATCAGAGGAGGATCAACAGTATGCAACTACGAGGAGCAAGAGAAGTGTGAAAAACCCGAGGCGAAGAAACAGCAGAGAAGAATACGAGGAGCAAGAAAAAAAAGCAAAATACAAAAACGAGGAGAACACAAGGGGCGAAAATCAGAGGAGGATCAAAAGTGTGGCACTAGCTGGAGTAAGAGAAGTGTGAAAAACCCGAGGTGAAGAAACAGGGGAGAAGATTAGGAGGAGCAAGAAAAAAAAAGCAAAATACAAAAACGAGGAGAACACAAGGGGCGAAAATCAGAGGAGGATCAAAAGTGTGGCACTAGGTGGAGTAAGAGAAGTGTGAAAAACGCGAGGCGAAGAAACACGGGAGAAGAATACGAGGAGCGAGAAAAAAAAAGCAAAATACAAAAACGAGGAGAACACAAGGGGCGAAAATCAGAGGAGGATCAAAAGTGTGGCACTAGGTGGAGTAAGAGAAGTGTGAAAAACCCGAGGCAAAGAAACAGGGGAGAAGAATACGAGGAGCAAGGAAAAAAAAGCAAAATACAAAAACGAGGAGAACACAAGGGGCGAAAATCAGAGGAGGATCAACAGTATGCCACTACGAGGAGTAAGAGAAGTGTGAAAAAGCTGATGTGAAGAAACAGGGGAGAAGAATACGGGGAGCAAGAAAAAAAAAGCAAAATACAAAAACGAGGAGAACACAAGGGGCGAAAATCAGAGGAGGATCAACAGTATGCCACTACGAGGAGCAAGAGAAGTGTGAAAAACCCGAGGCAAAGAAACAGGGGAGAAGAATACGAGGAGCAAGAAAAAAAAGCAAAATACAAAAACGAGGAGAACACAAGGGGCGAAAATCAGAGGAGGATCAAAAGTGTGGCACTAGGTGGAGTAAGAGAAGTGTGAAAAACCCTAGGCGAAGAAACAGGGGAGAAGAATACGAGGAGCAAGAAAAAAAAAGCAAAATACAAAAATGAGGAGAACACAAGGGGCGAAAATCAGAGGAGGATCAAACATGTGGCACTACGTGGAGTAAGAGAAGTCTGAAAAAGCTGATGTGAAGAAACAGGGGAGAAGAATACGAGGTGCAAGAAAAAAAAAGCAAAATACATAAACGAGGAGAACACAAGGGGCGAAAATCAGAGGAGGATCAACAGTATGCCACTACGAGGAGTAAGAGAAGTGTGAAAAAGCTGATGTGAAGAAACAGGGGAGAAGAATACGGGGAGCAAGAAAAAAAAAGCAAAATACAAAAACGAGGAGAACACAAGGGGAGAAAATCAGAGGAGGATCAACAGTATGCCACTACGAGGAGCAAGAGAAGTGTGAAAAACCCGTGGTGAAGAAACAGGGGAGAAGAATACGAGGAGCAAGAAAAAAAAAGCAAAATACAAAAACGAGGAGAACACAAGGGGCGAAAATCAGAGGAGGATCAACAGTATGCCACTACGAGGAGTAAGAGAAGTGTGAAAAAGCTGATATGAAGAAACAGGGGAGAAGAATACGAGGAGCAAGAAAAAAAAAGCAAAATACAAAAACGAGGAGAACACAAGGGGCGAAAATCAGAGGAGGATCAACAGTATGCCACTACGAGGAGCAAGAGAAGTGTGAAAAACCCGAGGCGAAGAAACAGGGGAGAAGAATACGAGGAGCAAGAAAAAAAAGCAAAATACAAAAACGAGGAGAACACAAGGGGCGAAAATCAGAGGAGGATCAAAAGTGTGGCACTACGTGGAGTAAGAGAAGTGTGAAAAACCCGAGGCGAAGAAACAGGGGAGAAGAATACGAGGAGCAAGAAAAAAAAGCAAAATACAAAAACGAGGAGAACACAAGGGGCGAAAATCAGAGGAGGATCAAAAGTGTGGCACTAGGTGGAGTAAGAGAAGTGTGAAAAACCCGAGGCGAAGAAACAGGGGAGAAGAGTACGAGGAGCAAGAAAAAAAAAGCAAAATACAAAAACGAGGAGAACACAAGGGGCGAAAATCAGAGGAGGATCAAAAGTGTGGCACTACGTGGAGTAAGAGCAGTGTGAAAAACCCGAGGGGAAGAAACACGGGAGAAGAATACGAGGAGCAAGAAAAAAAAAGCAAAATACAAAACGAGGAGAACACAAGGGGCGAAAATCGGAGGAGGATCAAAAGTCTGGCACTAGTTGGACTAAGAGAAGTCTGAAAAACCCGAGGCGAAGAAACAGGGGAGAAGAATACGAGGAGCAAGGAAAAAAAAGCAAAATACAAAAACGAGGAGAACACAAGGGGCGAAAATCAGAGGAGGATCAACAGTATGCCACTACGAGGAGCAAGAGAAGTGTGAAAAACCCGAGGCGAAGAAACAGGGGAGAAGAATACGAGGAGCAAGAAAAAAAAGCAAAATACAAAAACGAGGAGAACACAAGGGGCGAAAATCAGAGGAGGATCAAAAGTGTGGCACTAGGTGGAGTAAGAGAAGTGTGAAAAACCCGAGGCGAAGAAACAGGGGAGAAGAATACGAGGAGCAAGAAAAAAAAAGCAAAATACAAAAATGAGTAGAACACAAGGGGCGAAAATCAGAGGAGGATCAACAGTATGCCACTACGAGGAGTAAGAGAAGTGTGAAAAAGCTGATGTGAAGAAACAGGGGAGAAGAATACGGGGAGCAAGAAAAAAAAAGCAAAATACAAAAACGAGGAGAACACAAGGGGCGAAAATCAGAGGAGGATCAACAGTATGCCACTACGAGGAGCAAGAGAAGTGTGAAAAACCCGAGGCAAAGAAACAGGGGAGAAGAATACGAGGAGCAAGAAAAAAAAGCAAAATACAAAAACGAGGAGAACACAAGGGGCGAAAATCAGAGGAGGATCAAAAGTGTGGCACTAGGTGGAGTAAGAGAAGTGTGAAAAACCCTAGGCGAAGAAACAGGGGAGAAGAATACGAGGAGCAAGAAA
The DNA here is from genome assembly GCF_910594005.1 of Cervus elaphus. Classification (NCBI taxonomy): domain Eukaryota; kingdom Metazoa; phylum Chordata; class Mammalia; order Artiodactyla; family Cervidae; genus Cervus; species Cervus elaphus. The sequence goes on from NC_057836.1 coordinate 84,584,962, forward strand.
AAAAAAGCAAAATACAAAAATGAGGAGAACACAAGGGGCGAAAATCAGAGGAGGATCAAACGTGTGGCACTACGTGGAGTAAGAGAAGTCTGAAAAAGCTGATGTGAAGAAACAGGGGAGAAGAATACGAGGTGCAAGAAAAAAAAAGCAAAATACATAAACGAGGAGAACACAAGGGGCGAAAATCAGAGGAGGATCTACAGTATGCCACTACGAGGAGTAAGAGAAGTGTGAAAAAGCTGATGTGAAGAAACAGGGGAGAAGAATACGAGGAGCAAGAAAAAAAAAAGCAAAATACAAAAACGAGGAGAACACAAGGGGCGAAAATCTGAGGAGGATCTACAGTATGCCACTACGAGGAGTAAGAGAAGTGTGAAAAAGCTGATGTGAAGAAACAGGGGAGAAGAATACGAGGAGCAAGAAAAAAAAAGCAAAATACAAAAACGAGGAGAACACAAGGGGCGAAAATCAGAGGAGGATCAACAGTATGCCACTACGAGGAGCAAGAGAAGTGTGAAAAAGCCGAGGCGAAGAAACAGGGGAGAAGAATACGAGGAGCAAGAAAAAAAAGCAAAATACAAAAACGAGGAGAACACAAGGGGCGAAAATCAGAGGAGGATCAAAAGTGTGGCACTAGGTGGAGTAAGAGAAGTGTGAAAAACCCGAGGCGAAGAAACAGGGGAGAAGAATACGAGGAGCAAGAAAAAAAAAGCAAAATACAAAAACGAGGAGAACACAAGGGGCGAAAATCAGAGGAGGATCAACAGTATGCCACTACGAGGAGTAAGAGAAGTGTGAAAAAGCTGATGTGAAGAAACAGGGGAGAAAAAACGAGGAGAAGGAAAAAAAAGCAAAATACAAAAACGAGGAGAACACAAGGGGCGAAAATCAGAGGAGGATCAACAGTATGCCACTACGAGGAGCAAGAGAAGTGTGAAAAACCCGAGGCGAAGAAACAGCAGAGAAGAATACGAGGAGCAAGAAAAAAAAGCAAAATACAAAAACGAGGAGAACACAAGGGGCGAAAATCAGAGGAGGATCAAAAGTGTGGCACTAGCTGGAGTAAGAGAAGTGTGAAAAACCCGAGTTGAAGAAACAGGGGAGAAGATTACGAGGAGCAAGAAAAAAAAAGCAAAATACAAAAACGAGGAGAACACAAGGGGCGAAAATCAGAGGAGGATCAAAAGTGTGGCACTAGGTGGAGTAAGAGAAGTGTGAAAAACGCGAGGCGAAGAAACACGGGAGAAGAATACGAGGAGCAAGAAAAAAAAAGCAAAATACAAAAACGAGGAGAACACAAGGGGCGAAAATCAGAGGAGGATCAAAAGTGTGGCACTAGGTGGAGTAAGAGAAGTGTGAAAAACCCGAGGCGAAGAAACAGGGGAGAAGAATACGAGGAGCAAGGAAAAAAAAGCAAAATACAAAAACGAGGAGAACACAAGGGGCGAAAATCAGAGGAGGATCAACAGTATGCCACTACGAGGAGTAAGAGAAGTGTGAAAAAGCTGATGTGAAGAAACAGGGGAGAAGAATACGGGGAGCAAGAAAAAAAAAGCAAAATACAAAAACGAGGAGAACACAAGGGGCGAAAATCAGAGGAGGATCAACAGTATGCCACTACGAGGAGCAAGAGAAGTGTGAAAAACCCGAGGTGAAGAAACAGCAGAGAAGAATACGAGGAGCAAGAAAAAAAAGCAAAATACAAAAACGAGGAGAACACAAGGGGCGAAAATCAGAGGAGGATCAAAAGTGTGGCACTAGCTGGAGTAAGAGAAGTGTGAAAAACCCGAGGTGAAGAAACAGGGGAGAAGATTACGAGGAGCAAGAAAAAAAAAGCAAAATACAAAAACGAGGAGAACACAAGGGGCGAAAATCAGAGGAGGATCAAAAGTGTGGCACTAGGTGGAGTAAGAGAAGTGTGAAAAACGCGAGGCGAAGAAACACGGGAGAAGAATACGAGGAGCGAGAACAAAAAAGCAAAATACATAAACGAGGAGAACACAAGGGGCGAAAATCAGAGGAGGATCAAAAGTGTGGCACTAGGTGGAGTAAGAGAAGTGTGAAAAACCCGAGGCAAAGAAACAGGGGAGAAGAATACGAGGAGCAAGAAAAAAAAAGCAAAATACAAAAACGAGGAGAACACAAGGGGCGAAAATCAGAGGAGGATCAACAGTATGCCACTACGAGGAGTAAGAGAAGAGTGAAAAAGCTGATGTGAAGAAACAGGGGAGAAGAATACGAGGAGCAAGAAAAAAAAAGCAAAATACAAAAACGAGGAGAACACAAGGGGCGAAAATCAGAGGAGGATCAACAGTATGCCACTACGAGGAGCAAGAGAAGTGTGAAAAACCCGAGGCGAAGAAACAGGGGCGAAGAATACGAGGAGGAAGAAAAAAAAGCAAAATACAAAAACGAGGAGAACACAAGGGGCGAAAATCAGAGGAGGATCAAAAGTGTGGCACTACGAGGAGTAAGAGAAGTGTGAAAAAGCTGATGTGAAGAAACAGGGGAGAAGAATACGAGGAGCAAGAAAAAAAAGCAAAATACAAAAACGAGGAGAACACAAGGGGCGAAAATCAGAGGAGGATCAAACGTGTGGCACTACGTGGAGTAAGAGAAGTGTGAAAAACCCGAGGTGAAGAAACAGGGGAGAAGAATACGAGGAGCAAGAAAAACAAGCAAAATACAAAAACGAGGAGAACACAAGGGGCGAAAATCAGAGGAGGATCAACAGTATGCCACTACGAGGAGCAAGAGAAGTGTGAAAAACCCGAGGCGAAGAAACAGGGGAGAAGAATACGAGGAGCAAGAAAAAAAAGCAAAATACAAAAACGAGGAGAACACAAGGGGCGAAAATCAGAGGAGGATCAAAAGTGTGGCACTAGGTGGAGTAAGAGAAGTGTGAAAAACCCGAGGCGAAGAAACAGGGGAGAAGAATACGAGGAGCAAGAAAAAAAAAGCAAAATACAAAAATGAGTAGAACACAAGGGGCGAAAATCAGAGGAGGATCAACAGTATGCCACTACGAGGAGTAAGAGAAGTGTGAAAAAGCTGATGTGAAGAAACAGGGGAGAAAATACGAGGAGCAGGAAAAAAAAGCAAAATACAAAAACGAGGAGAACACAAGGGGCGAAAATCAGAGGAGGATCAACAGTATGCAACTACGAGGAGCAAGAGAAGTGTGAAAAACCCGAGGCGAAGAAACAGCAGAGAAGAATACGAGGAGCAAGAAAAAAAAGCAAAATACAAAAACGAGGAGAACACAAGGGGCGAAAATCAGAGGAGGATCAAAAGTGTGGCACTAGCTGGAGTAAGAGAAGTGTGAAAAACCCGAGGTGAAGAAACAGGGGAGAAGATTAGGAGGAGCAAGAAAAAAAAAGCAAAATACAAAAACGAGGAGAACACAAGGGGCGAAAATCAGAGGAGGATCAAAAGTGTGGCACTAGGTGGAGTAAGAGAAGTGTGAAAAACGCGAGGCGAAGAAACACGGGAGAAGAATACGAGGAGCGAGAAAAAAAAAGCAAAATACAAAAACGAGGAGAACACAAGGGGCGAAAATCAGAGGAGGATCAAAAGTGTGGCACTAGGTGGAGTAAGAGAAGTGTGAAAAACCCGAGGCAAAGAAACAGGGGAGAAGAATACGAGGAGCAAGGAAAAAAAAGCAAAATACAAAAACGAGGAGAACACAAGGGGCGAAAATCAGAGGAGGATCAACAGTATGCCACTACGAGGAGTAAGAGAAGTGTGAAAAAGCTGATGTGAAGAAACAGGGGAGAAGAATACGGGGAGCAAGAAAAAAAAAGCAAAATACAAAAACGAGGAGAACACAAGGGGCGAAAATCAGAGGAGGATCAACAGTATGCCACTACGAGGAGCAAGAGAAGTGTGAAAAACCCGAGGCAAAGAAACAGGGGAGAAGAATACGAGGAGCAAGAAAAAAAAGCAAAATACAAAAACGAGGAGAACACAAGGGGCGAAAATCAGAGGAGGATCAAAAGTGTGGCACTAGGTGGAGTAAGAGAAGTGTGAAAAACCCTAGGCGAAGAAACAGGGGAGAAGAATACGAGGAGCAAGAAAAAAAAAGCAAAATACAAAAATGAGGAGAACACAAGGGGCGAAAATCAGAGGAGGATCAAACATGTGGCACTACGTGGAGTAAGAGAAGTCTGAAAAAGCTGATGTGAAGAAACAGGGGAGAAGAATACGAGGTGCAAGAAAAAAAAAGCAAAATACATAAACGAGGAGAACACAAGGGGCGAAAATCAGAGGAGGATCAACAGTATGCCACTACGAGGAGTAAGAGAAGTGTGAAAAAGCTGATGTGAAGAAACAGGGGAGAAGAATACGGGGAGCAAGAAAAAAAAAGCAAAATACAAAAACGAGGAGAACACAAGGGGAGAAAATCAGAGGAGGATCAACAGTATGCCACTACGAGGAGCAAGAGAAGTGTGAAAAACCCGTGGTGAAGAAACAGGGGAGAAGAATACGAGGAGCAAGAAAAAAAAAGCAAAATACAAAAACGAGGAGAACACAAGGGGCGAAAATCAGAGGAGGATCAACAGTATGCCACTACGAGGAGTAAGAGAAGTGTGAAAAAGCTGATATGAAGAAACAGGGGAGAAGAATACGAGGAGCAAGAAAAAAAAAGCAAAATACAAAAACGAGGAGAACACAAGGGGCGAAAATCAGAGGAGGATCAACAGTATGCCACTACGAGGAGCAAGAGAAGTGTGAAAAACCCGAGGCGAAGAAACAGGGGAGAAGAATACGAGGAGCAAGAAAAAAAAGCAAAATACAAAAACGAGGAGAACACAAGGGGCGAAAATCAGAGGAGGATCAAAAGTGTGGCACTACGTGGAGTAAGAGAAGTGTGAAAAACCCGAGGCGAAGAAACAGGGGAGAAGAATACGAGGAGCAAGAAAAAAAAGCAAAATACAAAAACGAGGAGAACACAAGGGGCGAAAATCAGAGGAGGATCAAAAGTGTGGCACTAGGTGGAGTAAGAGAAGTGTGAAAAACCCGAGGCGAAGAAACAGGGGAGAAGAGTACGAGGAGCAAGAAAAAAAAAGCAAAATACAAAAACGAGGAGAACACAAGGGGCGAAAATCAGAGGAGGATCAAAAGTGTGGCACTACGTGGAGTAAGAGCAGTGTGAAAAACCCGAGGGGAAGAAACACGGGAGAAGAATACGAGGAGCAAGAAAAAAAAAGCAAAATACAAAAACGAGGAGAACACAAGGGGCGAAAATCGGAGGAGGATCAAAAGTCTGGCACTAGTTGGACTAAGAGAAGTCTGAAAAACCCGAGGCGAAGAAACAGGGGAGAAGAATACGAGGAGCAAGGAAAAAAAAGCAAAATACAAAAACGAGGAGAACACAAGGGGCGAAAATCAGAGGAGGATCAACAGTATGCCACTACGAGGAGCAAGAGAAGTGTGAAAAACCCGAGGCGAAGAAACAGGGGAGAAGAATACGAGGAGCAAGAAAAAAAAGCAAAATACAAAAACGAGGAGAACACAAGGGGCGAAAATCAGAGGAGGATCAAAAGTGTGGCACTAGGTGGAGTAAGAGAAGTGTGAAAAACCCGAGGCGAAGAAACAGGGGAGAAGAATACGAGGAGCAAGAAAAAAAAAGCAAAATACAAAAATGAGTAGAACACAAGGGGCGAAAATCAGAGGAGGATCAACAGTATGCCACTACGAGGAGTAAGAGAAGTGTGAAAAAGCTGATGTGAAGAAACAGGGGAGAAGAATACGAGGAGCAAGAAAAAAAAAGCAAAATACAAAAACGAGGAGAACACAAGGGGCGAAAATCAGAGGAGGATCAACAGTATGCCACTACGAGGAGCAAGAGAAGTGTGAAAAACCCGAGGCAAAGAAACAGGGGAGAAGAATACGAGGAGCAAGAAAAAAAAGCAAAATACAAAAACGAGGAGAACACAAGGGGCGAAAATCAGAGGAGGATCAAAAGTGTGGCACTAGGTGGAGTAAGAGAAGTGTGAAAAACCCTAGGCGAAGAAACAGGGGAGAAGAATACGAGGAGCAAGAAAAAAAAAGCAAAATACAAAAATGAGGAGAACACAAGGGGCGAAAATCAGAGGAGGATCAAACGTGTGGCACTACGTGGAGTAAGAGAAGTCTGAAAAAGCTGATGTGAAGAAACAGGGGAGAAGAATACGAGGTGCAAGAAAAAAAAAGCAAAATACATAAACGAGGAGAACACAAGGGGCGAAAATCAGAGGAGGATCTACAGTATGCCACTACGAGGAGTAAGAGAAGTGTGAAAAAGCTGATGTGAAGAAACAGGGGAGAAGAATACGAGGAGCAAGAAAAAAAAAAGCAAAATACAAAAACGAGGAGAACACAAGGGGCGAAAATCTGAGGAGGATCTACAGTATGCCACTACGAGGAGTAAGAGAAGTGTGAAAAAGCTGATGTGAAGAAACAGGGGAGAAGAATACGAGGAGCAAGAAAAAAAAAGCAAAATACAAAAACGAGGAGAACACAAGGGGCGAAAATCAGAGGAGGATCAACAGTATGCCACTACGAGGAGCAAGAGAAGTGTGAAAAACCCGAGGCGAAGAAACAGGGGAGAAGAATACGAGGAGCAAGAAAAAAAAGCAAAATACAAAAACGAGGAGAACACAAGGGGCGAAAATCAGAGGAGGATCAAAAGTGTGGCACTAGGTGGAGTAAGAGAAGTGTGAAAAACCCGAGGCGAAGAAACAGGGGAGAAGAATACGAGGAGCAAGAAAAAAAAAGCAAAATACAAAAACGAGGAGAACACAAGGGGCGAAAATCAGAGGAGGATCAACAGTATGCCACTACGAGGAGTAAGAGAAGTGTGAAAAAGCTGATGTGAAGAAACAGGGGAGAAAATACGAGGAGCAGGAAAAAAAAGCAAAATACAAAAACGAGGAGAACACAAGGGGCGAAAATCAGAGGAGGATCAACAGTATGCCACTACGAGGAGCAAGAGAAGTGTGAAAAACCCGAGGCGAAGAAACAGCAGAGAAGAATACGAGGAGCAAGAAAAAAAAGCAAAATACAAAAACGAGGAGAACACAAGGGGCGAAAATCAGAGGAGGATCAAAAGTGTGGCACTAGCTGGAGTAAGAGAAGTGTGAAAAACCCGAGTTGAAGAAACAGGGGAGAAGATTACGAGGAGCAAGAAAAAAAAAGCAAAATACAAAAACGAGGAGAACACAAGGGGCGAAAATCAGAGGAGGATCAAAAGTGTGGCACTAGGTGGAGTAAGAGAAGTGTGAAAAACGCGAGGCGAAGAAACACGGGAGAAGAATACGAGGAGCAAGAAAAAAAAAGCAAAATACAAAAACGAGGAGAACACAAGGGGCGAAAATCAGAGGAGGATCAAAAGTGTGGCACTAGGTGGAGTAAGAGAAGTGTGAAAAACCCGAGGCGAAGAAACAGGGGAGAAGAATACGAGGAGCAAGGAAAAAAAAGCAAAATACAAAAACGAGGAGAACACAAGGGGCGAAAATCAGAGGAGGATCAACAGTATGCCACTACGAGGAGTAAGAGAAGTGTGAAAAAGCTGATGTGAAGAAACAGGGGAGAAGAATACGGGGAGCAAGAAAAAAAAAGCAAAATACAAAAACGAGGAGAACGCAAGGGGCGAAAATCAGAGGAGGATCAACAGTATGCCACTACGAGGAGCAAGAGAAGTGTGAAAAACCCGAGGCAAAGAAACAGGGGAGAAGAATACGAGGAGCAAGAAAAAAAAGCAAAATACAAAAACGAGGAGAACACAAGGGGCGAAAATCAGAGGAGGATCAAAAGTGTGGCACTAGGTGGAGTAAGAGAAGTGTGAAAAACCCTAGGCGAAGAAACAGGGGAGAAGAATACGAGGAGCAAGAAAAAAAAAGCAAAATACAAAAATGAGGAGAACACAAGGGGCGAAAATCAGAGGAGGATCAAACGTGTGGCACTACGTGGAGTAAGAGAAGTCTGAAAAAGCTGATGTGAAGAAACAGGGGAGAAGAATACGAGTTGCAAGAAAAAAAAAGCAAAATACAAAAACGAGGAGAACACAAGGGGCGAAAATCAGAGGAAATCAAAAGTGTGGCACTAGGTGGAGTAAGAGAAGTGTGAAAAACCCGAGGCAAAGAAACAGGGGAGAAGAATACAAGGAGCAAGAAAAAAAAGCAAAATACATAAACGAGGAGAACACAAGGGGCGAAAATCAGAGGAGGATCAACAGTACGCCACTACGAGGAGCAAGAGAAGTGTGAAAAACGCGAGGCGAAAAAACAGGGGAGAAAAATACGAGGAGCAAGAAAAAAAAAGCAAAATACAAAAACGAGGAGAACACAAGGGGCGAAGATCAGAGGAGGATCAACGTGTGGCACTACGAGGAGCAATAGAAGTGTGAAAAACCCGAGTCGAAGAAACAGGGGAGAAGAATACGAGGAGAAAGAAAATAAAAGCAAAATACAATATCGAGGAGAACACAAGGGGCGAAAATCAGAGGAGGATCAACAGTATGCCACTATGAGGAGCAAGAGAAGAGTGAAAAACCCGAGGTGAAGAAACAGGAGAGAAGAATACGAGGAGCAAGAAAAAAAAAGCAAAATACAAAAACGAAGAGAACACAAGGGGCGAAAATCAGAGGAGGATCAACAGTGTGGCACTACAAGGAGCAAGAACAGTGTGAAAAACCCGAGGCGAAGAAACAGAGGAGAAGAATACGGGGAGCAAGAAAAAAAAAGCAAAATACAAAAACGAGGAGCAGACAAGTGGGGAAAATCAGAGGAGAATCAAATGTATGCCAATACGAGGAGCAAGAGCAGTGTGAAAAACCCGAGTTGAAGAAACAGGGGAGAAGAATACGAGGAGCAAGAAAGAAAAAGCAAAAGACAAGAACGAGGAGCAGACAAGGGTTGGAAATCAGAGGAGAATCAACAGTATGCAACTACGAGGAGCAAGAGCATTGTGAAAAACCCGAGGCGAAGATTCCCACGTGATTCCCAAGTGATTCTCACGTGATGCCCACATGATTCCCACGTAATTCCCACGTGATTCCCACGTGATGCCCACCTGATGCCCACGTGATGCCCACGTGTTGCCCACGTGATGCCCACGTGATTCCCACGTGTTGCCCACGTGATTCCCACGTGATGGCCACGTGATGCCCACGTGATTCTCACGTGATGGCCACGTGATTCCCACGTGATGCCCACGTGATTCCCACGTGATTCCCACGTGATGCCCACGTGATGGCCACTTGATGCCCACGTGATTCCCACGTGATTCCAACGTGATTCCCACGTGATGCCCACGTGATTCCCACGTGATTCCCACGTGATGCCCAAGTGATGCCCACGTGATTCCCACGTGATGGCCACGTGATTCCCACGTGATTCCCACGTGTTGCCCACGTGATTCCCACGTGATGCCCACGTGATGCCCACGTGATTCCCACGTGATGGCCACGTGATGGCCACGTGATGCCCACGTGATTCCCACGTGATGGCCACGCGATGCCCACGTGATGGCCACGTGATTCCCACGTGATGCCCACGTGATTCCCACGTGATGCCCACGTGAGGCCTACGTGATTCCCACGTGATTCCCACGTGATGCCCACGTGATGCCCATGTGATGGCCACGTGATTCCCACGTGTTGCCCACGTGATTCCCACCTGATTCCCACGTGATTCCCACGTGATGGCCACGTGATTCCCACGTGATTCCCATGTGATGCCCACGTGATGCCCACGTGATTCCCAAGTGATTCCCACGTGATGGCCACGTGATGCCCACGTCATTCCCACGTGATTCCCACATGTTGCCCACGTGATTCTCACGTGATTCCCACGTGATGGCCACGTGTTTCCCACGTGTTGCCCACGTGATGCCCACGTGTTTCCCACATATTGCCCACATGATTCCCACTTGATTCCCACGTGATTCTCACGTGATGCCGACGTGATTCCCACGTGATTCCCACGTGATGGCCACGTGATTTCCACGTGATGCCCACGTGATGCCCACGTGATTCCCACGTGATGCCCACGTGATTCCCACGTGATGGCCACGTGATTCCCACGTGTTGCCCACGTGATTCCCACGTGATGCCCTCGTGATTCCCACGTGATTCCCACGTGATGGCCACGTGATTCCCACGTGATGCCCACGTGTTGACCACGTGTTTGCCACGTGATTCCCACGTGATTCATAGGTGATGCCCACGTGATTCCCACGTGATTCCCACGTGATGCCCACGTGATGCCCACGTGATTCCCACGTGATGGCCACGTGATACCCACGTGATTTCCACGTGATTCCCACGTGATGCCCACGTGATGCCTACGTGATTCCCACGTGATTCCCACGTGATGCCCACGTGATGCCCATGTGATGGCCACGTGATTCCCACGTGTTGCCCACGTGATTCCCACCTGATTCCCACGTGATTCCCACGTGATGGCCACGTCATTCCCACAGATTCCCATGTGATGCCCACGTGATGCCCACGTGATTCCCAAGTGATTCCCACGTGATGGCCACGTGATGCCCACGTAATTCCCACGTGATGCCCACGTCATTCCCACGTGATTCCCACGTGATTCCCACATGTTGCCCACGTGATTCTCACGTGATTCCCACGTGATGGCCACGTGTTTCCCACGTGTTGCCCACGTGATGCCCACGTGTTTCCCACATATTGCCCACGTGATTCCCACTTGATTCCCACGTGATTCTCACGTGATGCCCACGTGATTCCCACGTGATTCCCACGTGATGGCCACGTGATTTCCACGTGATTCCCACGTGATGCCCACGTGATTCCCACGTGATGGCCACGTGATTCCCACGTGTTGCCCACGTGATGCCCACGTGATGCCCACGTGATTCCCACGTGATGGCCACGTGATTCCCACGTGATGCCCACGTGTTGACCGCGTGTTTGCCACGTGATTCCCACGTGATTCACAGGTGATTCCCACGTGATGCCCACGTGATTTCCACGTGATTCCCACGTGATTCCCACGTGATGCATACGTGTTCCCACGTGTTGCCCACGTGATGCCCACGTGATTCCCAAGTGATTCCCACGTGTTGCCCACGTGATTCCCATGTGATTCCCACTGTTGCCCACGTGATTCCCACGTGATGCCCACGTGATTCCCATGTGTTGCCCACGTGATGCCCACGTGATGAACACGTGATACCCTCGTCATTCCCCCGTGATTCCCACGTGATTCCCACGTGATGGCCACCTGATTCCCACGTGATTCCCACGTGTTGCCCACGTGATACCCACCTGATGCCCACATTATTCCCACGTGATTCCCACATGATGGCCACGTGATTCCCACGTGTTTCCCACGTGATTCCCACGTGATTCCCAAGTGATGGCCACGTGATTCTCACGTGATTCCCACGTGATTCCCACGTGATACCCACCTGATGCCCACATTATTCCCACGTGATTCCCACATGATGGCCAGGTGATTCCCACGTGTTGCCCACGTGATTCCCACGTGATTCCCAGTTGATGCCCACGTGATTCCCACGTGACTCCCAAGTGATTCTCACGTGATTCCCACGTGATTCCCACGTGATTTCCACGTGTTGCCCACGTGATGCCCACGTGATGCCCACGTGATTCCCATGTGATTCCAACGTGATGCCCACGTGATTCCCACGTGACTCCATACTGATTCTCACGTGATGCCCACGTGAAGACCACGTGATGCCCACGTTACACCCACGTGATGCCCAAGTGATTCCAACGGGATCAGAGAAGCATAAAAGTGTAAAAATAAGAGGAGCAAGAAAAGTGTGAAAAAACCCAGGAGGAGAAATAGGGGAGAAAAATATGAGGAGCGAAAAAAAAAAAAACACAAAAATACGAGGAGTAGAAAAGTGGGGAAAATAAGTGGAGCCTCAAAAGTGTGAAAATACGAGGAGAAAGAAAATAGTGAAAAACACGAGGAGCAAGAAAAGGGAAGAAATATATGAGGAGCAAAAAACAAAAACAAAAACAAAAAATACGAGGAGCAGAAAAGTGTGAAAAATAAGAGGAGCATCAAACGTGTGAATATACGAGGAGCAAGAAAAGTGTGAAAAACACGAGGAGCAAGAAAAGGGAAGAAACATACGAGGAGCAAAAAAAAAAAAAACAGAAAAATACGAGGAGCAGAAAAGTGTGAAAAATAAGAGGAGCATGAAAAGTGTGAAAATACGAGGAGCAACAAATGTGTGAAAAACCTGAGGTTAAGAAAAAGGGGAGAAGAATACGAGGAGCAAGAAAAAAAAAGCAAAATACAAAAACGAGGAGAACACAAGGGGCGAAAATCAGAGGAGGATCAACAGTATGCCACTACGAGGAGCAAGAGAAGTGTGAAAAACCCGAAGCGAAGAAACAGGGGAGAAGAATACGAGGAGCAAGAAAAAAAGTAAAATACAAAAACGAGGAGAACACAAGGGGCGAAAATCAGAGGAGGATTAAAAGTGTGGCACTAGGTGGAGTAAGAGAAGTGTGAAAAACGCGAGGAGAAGAAACAGGGGAGAAGAATACGAGGAGCAAGAAAAAAAAGCAAAATACAAAAACGAGGAGAACACAAGTGGCGAAAATCAGAGGAGGATCAAAAGTGTGGCATTACGTGGAGTAAGAAAAGTGTGAAAAACCCAAGGTGAAAAAACAGGGGAGAAGAATACGAGGAGCAAGAAAAAGAAAGCAAAATACAAAAACGAGGAGAACACAAGGGGCGAAAATCAGAGGAGGATCAACAGTGTGCCACTACGAGGAGCATGAGAAGTGTGAAAAACCCGAGGCGAAGAAACAGGGGAGAAGAATACGAGGAGCAAGAAAAAAAGCAAAATACAAAAACGAGGAGAACACAAGGGGCGAAAATCAGAGGAGGATCAAAAGTGTCGCACTACGTGGAGTAAGAGAAGTGTGAAAAACGCGAGGGGAAGAAACAGGGGACAAGAATACGAGGAGCAAGAAAAAAAAAGCAAAATACAAAAACGAGGAGAACACAAGGGGCGAAAATCAGAGGAGGATCAAAAGTGTGGCACTACGAGGAGTACGAGAAGTGTGAAAAAGCTGATGTGAAGAAACAGGGGAGAAGAATACGAGGAGCAAGAAAAAAAAGCAAAATACAAAAACGAGGAGAACACAAGGGGCGAAAATCAGAGGAGGATCAAAAGTGTGGCACTACGTGGAGTAAGAGAAGTGTGAAAAACCAGAGGCAAAGAAACAGGGGAGAAGAATACGAGGAGAAAGAAAAAAAAAGCAAAATACAAAAACGAGGAGAACACAAGGGGCGAAAATCAGAGGAGGATCAACAGTATGCCACTATGAGGAGTAAGAGAAGTGTGAAAAAGCTGATGTGAAGAAACAGGGGAGAAGAATACGAGGAGCAAGAAAAAAAAAGCAAAATACAAAAACGAGGAGAACACAAGGGGCGAAAATCAGAGGAGGATCAACAGTATGCCACTACGAGGAGCAAGAGAAGTGTGAAAAACCCGAGGCGGAGAAACAGGGGAGAAGAATACGAGGAGCAAGAAAAAAAGCAAAATACAAAAACGAGGAGAACACAAGGGGCGAAAATCAGAGGAGGATCAGCAGTATGCCACTATGAGGAGTAAGAGAAGTGTGAAAAAGCTGATGTGAAGAAACAGGGGAGAAGAATACGAGGAGCAAGAAAAGAAAAGCAAAATACAAAAACGAGGAGAACACAAGGGGCGAAAATCAGAGGAGGATCAACAGTATGCCACTACGAGGAGCAAGAGAAGTGTGAAAAACCCGAGGCGAAGAAACAGGGGCGAAGAATACGAGGAGCAAGGAAAAAAAGCAAAATACAAAAACGAGGAGAACACAAGGGGCGAAAATCAGAGGAGGATCAACAGTATGCCACTACGAGGAGTAAGAGAAGTGGGAAAAAGCTGATGTGAAGAAACAGGGGAGAAGAATACGAGGAGCAAGAAAAAAAAAGCAAAATACAAAAACGAGGAGAACACAAGGGGCGAAAATCAGAGGAGGATCAAAAGTGTGGCACTACGTGGAGTAAGAGAAGTGTGAAAAACCCGAGGCGAAGAAACAGGGGAGAAGAATACGAGGAGCAACAAAAAAAAGCAAAATACAAAAACGAGGAGAACACAAGGGGCGAAAATCAGAGGAGGATCAAAAGTGTGGCCCTAGGTGGAGTAAGAGAAGTGTGAAAAACCCGAGGTGAAGAAACAGGGGAGAAGAATACGAGGAGCAAGAAAAAAAAAGCAAAATACAAAAATGAGGAGAACACAAGGGGCGAAAATCAGAGGAGGATCAAAAGTGTGGCACTACGTGGAGTAACAGAAGTGTGAAAAACCCGAAGCGAAGAAACAGGGGAAAAGAATACGAGGAGCAAGAAAAAAAAAGCCAAATACAAAAACGAGGAGAACACAAGGGGCGAAAATCAGAGGAGGATCAACAGTATGCCACTACGAGGAGTAAGAGAAGTGTGAAAAAGCTGATGTGAAGAAACAGGGGAGAAAATACGAGGAGCAGGAAAAAAAAGCAAAATACAAAAACGAGGAGAACACAAGGGGCGAAAATCAGAGGAGGATCAACAGTATGCCACTACGAGGAGCAAGAGAAGTGTGAAAAACCCGAGGCGAAGAAACAGCAGAGAAGAATACGAGGAGCAAGAAAAAAAAGCAAAATACAAAAACGAGGAGAACACAAGGGGCGAAAATCAGAGGAGGATCAAAAGTGTGGCACTAGCTGGAGTAAGAGAAGTGTGAAAAACCCGAGTTGAAGAAACAGGGGAGAAGATTACGAGGAGCAAGAAAAAAAAAGCAAAATACAAAAACGAGGAGAACACAAGGGGCGAAAATCAGAGGAGGATCAAAAGTGTGGCACTAGGTGGAGTAAGAGAAGTGTGAAAAACGCGAGGCGAAGAAACACGGGAGAAGAATACGAGGAGCAAGAAAAAAAAAGCAAAATACAAAAACGAGGAGAACACAAGGGGCGAAAATCAGAGGAGGATCAAAAGTGTGGCACTAGGTGGAGTAAGAGAAGTGTGAAAAACCCGAGGCGAAGAAACAGGGGAGAAGAATACGAGGAGCAAGGAAAAAAAAGCAAAATACAAAAACGAGGAGAACACAAGGGGCGAAAATCAGAGGAGGATCAACAGTATGCCACTACGAGGAGTAAGAGAAGTGTGAAAAAGCTGATGTGAAGAAACAGGGGAGAAGAATACGGGGAGCAAGAAAAAAAAAGCAAAATACAAAAACGAGGAGAACACAAGGGGCGAAAATCAGAGGAGGATCAACAGTATGCCACTACGAGGAGCAAGAGAAGTGTGAAAAACCCGAGGCAAAGAAACAGGGGAGAAGAATACGAGGAGCAAGAAAAAAAAGCAAAATACAAAAACGAGGAGAACACAAGGGGCGAAAATCAGAGGAGGATCAAAAGTGTGGCACTAGGTGGAGTAAGAGATGTGTGAAAAACCCTAGGCGAAGAAACAGGGGAGAAGAATACGAGGAGCAAGAAAAAAAAAGCAAAATACAAAAATGAGGAGAACACAAGGGGCGAAAATCAGAGGAGGATCAAACGTGTGGCACTACGTGGAGTAAGAGAAGTCTGAAAAAGCTGATGTGAAGAAACAGGGGAGAAGAATACGAGGTGCAAGAAAAAAAAAGCAAAATACATAAACGAGGAGAACACAAGGGGCGAAAATCAGAGGAGGATCTACAGTATGCCACTACGAGGAGTAAGAGAAGTGTGAAAAAGCTGATGTGAAGAAACAGGGGAGAAGAATACGAGGAGCAAGAAAAAAAAAAGCAAAATACAAAAACGAGGAGAACACAAGGGGCGAAAATCTGAGGAGGATCTACAGTATGCCACTACGAGGAGTAAGAGAAGTGTGAAAAAGCTGATGTGAAGAAACAGGGGAGAAGAATACGAGGAGCAAGAAAAAAAAAGCAAAATACAAAAACGAGGAGAACACAAGGGGCGAAAATCAGAGGAGGATCAACAGTATGCCACTACGAGGAGCAAGAGAAGTGTGAAAAACCCGAGGCGAAGAAACAGGGGAGAAGAATACGAGGAGCAAGAAAAAAAAGCAAAATACAAAAACGAGGAGAACACAAGGGGCGAAAATCAGAGGAGGATCAAAAGTGTGGCACTAGGTGGAGTAAGAGAAGTGTGAAAAACCCGAGGCGAAGAAACAGGGGAGAAGAATACGAGGAGCAAGAAAAAAAAAGCAAAATACAAAAATGAGTAGAACACAAGGGGCGAAAATCAGAGGAGGATCAACAGTATGCCACTACGAGGAGTAAGAGAAGTGTGAAAAAGCTGATGTGAAGAAACAGGGGAGAAAATACGAGGAGCAGGAAAAAAAAGCAAAATACAAAAACGAGGAGAACACAAGGGGCGAAAATCAGAGGAGGATCAACAGTATGCCACTACGAGGAGCAAGAGAAGTGTGAAAAACCCGAGGCGAAGAAACAGCAGAGAAGAATACGAGGAGCAAGAAAAAAAAGCAAAATACAAAAACGAGGAGAACACAAGGGGCGAAAATCAGAGGAGGATCAAAAGTGTGGCACTAGCTGGAGTAAGAGAAGTGTGAAAAACCCGAGTTGAAGAAACAGGGGAGAAGATTACGAGGAGCAAGAAAAAAAAAGCAAAATACAAAAACGAGGAGAACACAAGGGGCGAAAATCAGAGGAGGATCAAAAGTGTGGCACTAGGTGGAGTAAGAGAAGTGTGAAAAACGCGAGGCGAAGAAACACGGGAGAAGAATACGAGGAGCAAGAAAAAAAAAGCAAAATACAAAAACGAGGAGAACACAAGGGGCGAAAATCAGAGGAGGATCAAAAGTGTGGCACTAGGTGGAGCAAGAGAAGTGTGAAAAACCCGAGGCGAAGAAACAGGGGAGAAGAATACGAGGAGCAAGGAAAAAAAAGCAAAATACAAAAACGAGGAGAACACAAGGTGCGAAAATCAGAGGAGGATCAACAGTATGCCACTACGAGGAGTAAGAGAAGTGTGAAAAAGCTGATGTGAAGAAACAGGGGAGAAAATACGAGGAGCAAGAAAAAAAAGCAAAATACAAAAACGAGGAGAACACAAGGGGCGAAAATCAGAGGAGGATCAAAAGTGTGGCACTAGCTGGAGTAAGAGAAGTGTGAAAAACCCGAGGCGAAGAAACAGGGGAGAAGAATACGCGGAGCAAGAAAAAAAAAGCAAAATACAAAAACGAGGAGAACACAAGGGGCGAAAATCAGAGGAGGATCATCAGTATGCCACTACGAGGAGCAAGAGAAGTGTGAAAAACCCGAGGTGAAGAAACAGGGGAGAAGAATACGAGGAGCAAGGAAAAAAAAGCAAAATACAAAAACGAGGAGAACACAAGGGGCGAAAATCAGAGGAGGATCAACAGTATGCCACTACGAGGAGTAAGAGAAGTGTGAAAAAGCTGATGTGAAGAAACAGGGGAGAAGAATACGGGGAGCAAGAAAAAAAAAGCAAAATACAAAAACGAGGAGAACACAAGGGGCGAAAATCAGAGGAGGATCAACAGTATGCCACTACGAGGAGCAAGAGAAGTGTGAAAAACCCGAGGCGAAGAAACAGGGGAGAAGAATACGAGGAGCAAGAAAAAAAAGCAAAATACAAAAACGAGGAGAACACAAGGGGCGAAAATCAGAGGAGGATCAAAAGTGTGGCACTACGTGGAGTAAGAGAAGTGTGAAAAACCCGAGGCAAAGAAACAGGGGAGAAGAATACGAGGAGCAAGAAAAAAAAAGCAAAATACAAAAACGAGGAGAACACAAGGGGCGAAAATCAGAGGAGGATCAAGAGTGTGGCACTAGGTGGAGTAAGAGAAGTGTGAAAAACCCGAGGCGAAGAAACAGGGGAGAAGAATACGCGGAGCAAGAAAAAAAAAGCAAAATACAAAAACGAGGAGAACACAAGGGGCGAAAATCAGAGGAGGATCAACAGTATGCCCGAACGAGGAGTAAGAGAACTGTGAAAAAGCTGATGTGAAGAAACAGGGGAGAAGAATACGAGGAGCAAGAAAAAAAAAGCAAAATACAAAAACGAGGAGAACACAAGGGGCGAAAATCAGAGGAGGATCAACAGTATGCCACTACGAGGAGTAAGAGAAGTGTGAAAAACCTGAGGTGAAGAAACAGGGGAGAAGAATACGAGGAGCAAGAAAAAACAAGCAAAATACAAAAACGAGGAGAACACAAGGGGCGAAAATCAGAGGAGGATCAAAAGTGTGGCACTAGGTGGAGTAAGAGAAGTGTGAAAAACCCGAGGCGAAGAAACAGGGGAGAAGAATACGAGGAGCAAGGAAAAAAAAAGCAAAATACAAAAACGAGGAGAACACAAGGGGCGAAAATCAGAGGAGGATCAACAGTATGCCACTACGAGGAGTAAGAGAAGTGTGAAAAAGCTGATGTGAAGAAACAGGGGAGAAGAATATGAGGAGCAAGAAAAAAAAAGCAAAATACAAAAACGAGGAGAACACAAGGGGCGAAAATCAGAGGAGGATCAAAAGTGTGGCACTACGAGGAGCAAGAGAAGTGTGAAAAACCCGAGGCGAAGAAACACGGGAGAAGAATACGAGGAACAAGAAAAAACAAGCAAAGTACAAAAACGAGGAGAACACAAGGGGCGAAAATCAGAGGAGGATCAAAAGTGTGGCACTAGGTGGAGTAAGAGAAGTGTGAAAAACCCGAGGCGAAGAAACAGGGGAGAAGAATACGAGGAGCAAGGAAAAAAAAGCAAAATACAAAAACGAGGAGAACACAAGGGGCGAAAATCAGAGGAGGATCAAAACTGTGGCACTAGGTGGAGTAAGAGAAGTGTGAAAAACCCGAGGCGAAGAAACAGGGGAGAAGAATACGCGGAGCAAGAAAAAAAAAGCAAAATACAAAAACGAGGAGAACACAAGGGGCGAAAATCAGAGGAGGATCAACAGTAAGCCACTACGAGGAGTAAGAGAACTGTGAAAAAGCTGATGTGAAGAAACAGGGGAGAAGAATACGAGGAGCAAGAAAAAAAAAGCAAAATACAAAAACGAGGAGAACACAAGGGGCGAAAATCAGAGGAGGATCAACAGTATGCCACTACGAGGAGTAAGAGAAGTGTGAAAAAGCTGATGTGAAGAAACAGGGGAGAAAATACGAGGAGCAGGAAAAAAAAGCAAAATACAAAAACGAGGAGAACACAAGGGGCGAAAATCAGAGGAGGATCAACATTATGCCACTACGAGGAGCAAGAGAAGTGTGAAAATCCCGAGGCGAAGAAACAGGGGAGAAGAATACGAGGAGCAAGAAAAAAAAAGCAAAATACAAAAACGAGGAGAACACGTGATTCCCACGTGATGCCCTCGTGATTCCCACGTGATTCCCACGTGATGGCCACGTGATTCCCACGTGATGCCCACGTGTTGACCACGTGTTTGCCACGTGATTCCCACGTGATTCACAGGTGATGCCCACGTGATTCCCACGTGATTCCCACGTGATGCCCACGTGATGCCCACGTGATTCCCACGTGATGGCCACGTGATGCCCACGTGATGGCCACGTGATGCCCACGTGATTTCCACGTGATTCCCACGTGATGCCCACGTGATGCCTACGTGATTCCCACGTGATTCCCACGTGATGCCCACGTGATGCCCATGTGATGGCCACGTGATTCCCACGTGTTGCCCACGTGATTCCCACCTGATTCCCACGTGATTCCCACGTGATGGCCACGTGATTCCCACAGATTCCCATGTGATGCCCACGTGATGCCCACGTGATTCCCAAGTGATTCCCACGTGATGGCCACGTGATGCCCACGTAATTCCCACGTGATGCCCACGTCATTCCCACGTGATTCCCACATGTTGCCCACGTGATTCTCACGTGATTCCCACGTGATGGCCACGTGTTTCCCACGTGTTGCCCACGTGATGCCCACGTGTTTCCCACATATTGCCCACGTGATTCCCACTTGATTCCCACGTGATTCTCACGTGATGCCCACGTGATTCCCACGTGATTCCCACGTGATGGCCACGTGATTTCCACGTGATTCCCACGTGATGCTCACGTGATTCCCACGTGATGGCCACGTGATTCCCACGTGTTGCCCACGTGATGCCCACGTGATGCCCACGTGATTCCCACGTGATGGCCACGTGATTCCCACGTGATGCCCATGTGTTGACCACGTGTTTGCCACGTGATTCCCACGTGATTCACAGGTGATGCCCACGTGATTCCCACGTGATTCCCACGTGATGCCCACGTGATTCCCACGTGATGGCCACGTGATTCCCACGTGATTCCCACGTGATGCCCACGTGATTCCCACGTGATTCCCACGTGATGCATACGTGTTTCCCACGTGTTGCCCACGTGATGCCCACGTGATTCCCAAGTGATTCCCACGTGTTGCCCACGTGATTCCCATGTGATTCCCACTGTTGCCCACGTGATTCCCACGTGATGCCCACGTGATTCCCATGTGTTGCCCACGTGATGCCCACGTGATGCCCACGTGATACCCTCGTGATTCCCCCGTGATTCCCACGTGATTCCCACGTGATGGCCACCTGATTCCCACGTGATTCCCACGTGTTGCCCACGTGATACCCACCTGATGCCCACATTATTCCCACGTGATTCCCACATGATGGCCACGTGATTCCCACGTGTTTCCCACGTGATTCCCACGTGATTCCCAAGTGATGGCCACGTGATTCTCACGTGATTCCCACGTGATTCCCACGTGATACCCACCTGATGCCCACATTATTCCCACGTGATTCCCACATGATGGCCAGGTGATTCCCACGTGTTGCCCACGTGATTCCCACGTGATTCCCACTTGATTCCCACGTGATTCCCACGTGACTCCCAAGTGATTCTCACGTGATTCCCACGTGATTCCCACGTGATTTCCACGTGTTGCCCAGGTGATGCCCACGTGATGCCCACGTGATTCCCATGTGATTCCAACGTGATGCCCACGTGATTCCCACGTGACTCCAAACTGATTCTCACGTGATGCCCACGTGAAGACCACGTGATGCCCACGTTACACCCACGTGATGCCCAAGTGATTCCAACGGGATCAGAGAAGCATAAAAGTGTAAAAATACGAGGAGCAAGAAAAGTGTGAAAAATCCCAGGAGGAGAAATAGGGGAGAAAAATATGAGGAGCGAAAAAAAAAAAAACACAAAAATACGAGGAGTAGAAAAGTGGGGAAAATAAGTGGAGCCTCAAAAGTGTGAAAATACGAGGAGAAAGAAAATAGTGAAAAACACGAGGAGCAAGAAAAGGGAAGAAATATATGAGGAGCAAAAAACAAAAACAAAAACAAAAAATACGAGGAGCAGAAAAGTGTGAAAAATAAGAGGAGCATCAAACGTGTGAAAATACGAGGAGCAAGAAAAGTGTGAAAAACACGAGGAGCAAGAAAAGGGAAGAAACATACGAGGAGCAAAAAAAAAAAACAGAAAAATACGAGGAGCAGAAAAGTGTGAAAAATAAGAGGAGCATGAAAAGTGTGAAAATACGAGGAGCAACAAATGTGTGAAAAACCTGAGGTTAAGAAAAAGGGGAGAAGAATACGAGGAGCAAGAAAAAAAAAGCAAAATACATAAACGAGGAGAACACAAGGGGCGAAAATGAGAGGAGGATCAACAGTATGCCACTACGAGGAGCAAGAGAAGTGTGAAAAACCCGAAGCGAAGAAACAGGGGAGAAGAATACGAGGAGCAAGAAAAAAAGTAAAATACAAAAACGAGGAGAACACAAGGGGCGAAAATCAGAGGAGGATCAAAAGTGTGGCACTAGCTGGAGTAAGAGAAGTGTGAAAAACCCGAGTTGAAGAAACAGGGGAGAAGATTACGAGGAGCAAGAAAAAAAAAAGCAAAATACAAAAACGAGGAGAACACAAGGGGCGAAAATCAGAGGAGGATCAAAAGTGTGGCACTAGGTGGAGTAAGAGAAGTGTGAAAAACGCGAGGCGAAGAAACACGGGAGAAGAATACGAGGAGCAAGAAAAAAAAAGCAAAATACAAAAACGAGGAGAACACAAGGGGCGAAAATCAGAGGAGGATCAAAAGTGTGGCACTAGGTGGAGTAAGAGAAGTGTGAAAAACCCGAGGCGAAGAAACAGGGGAGAAGAATACGAGGAGCAAGGAAAAAAAAGCAAAATACAAAAACGAGGAGAACACAAGGGGCGAAAATCAGAGGAGGATCAACAGTATGCCACTACGAGGAGTAAGAGAAGTGTGAAAAAGCTGATGTGAAGAAACAGGGGAGAAGAATACGGGGAGCAAGAAAAAAAAAGCAAAATACAAAAACGAGGAGAACACAAGGGGCGAAAATCAGAGGAGGATCAACAGTATGCCACTACGAGGAGCAAGAGAAGTGTGAAAAACCCGAGGCAAAGAAACAGGGGAGAAGAATACGAGGAGCAAGAAAAAAAAGCAAAATACAAAAACGAGGAGAACACAAGGGGCGAAAATCAGAGGAGGATCAAAAGTGTGGCACTAGGTGGAGTAAGAGAAGTGTGAAAAACCCTAGGCGAAGAAACAGGGGAGAAGAATACGAGGAGCAAGAAAAAAAAAGCAAAATACAAAAATGAGGAGAACACAAGGGGCGAAAATCAGAGGAGGATCAAACGTGTGGCACTACGTGGAGTAAGAGAAGTCTGAAAAAGCTGATGTGAAGAAACAGGGGAGAAGAATACGAGTTGCAAGAAAAAAAAAGCAAAATACAAAAACGAGGAGAACACAAGGGGCGAAAATCAGAGGAAATCAAAAGTGTGGCACTAGGTGGAGTAAGAGAAGTGTGAAAAACCCGAGGCAAAGAAACAGGGGAGAAGAATACAAGGAGCAAGAAAAAAAAGCAAAATACATAAACGAGGAGAACACAAGGGGCGAAAATCAGAGGAGGATCAACAGTACGCCACTACGAGGAGCAAGAGAAGTGTGAAAAACGCGAGGCGAAAAAACAGGGGAGAAAAATACGAGGAGCAAGAAAAAAAAAGCAAAATACAAAAACGAGGAGAACACAAGGGGCGAAAATCAGAGGAGGATCAACGTGTGGCACTACGAGGAGCAATAGAAGTGTGAAAAACCCGAGTCGAAGAAACAGGGGAGAAGAATACGAGGAGAAAGAAAATAAAAGCAAAATACAATATCGAGGAGAACACAAGGGGCGAAAATCAGAGGAGGATCAACAGTATGCCACTATGAGGAGCAAGAGAAGAGTGAAAAACCCGAGGTGAAGAAACAGGAGAGAAGAATACGAGGAGCAAGAAAAAAAAAGCAAAATACAAAAACGAAGAGAACACAAGGGGCGAAAATCAGAGGAGGATCAACAGTGTGGCACTACAAGGAGCAAGAACAGTGTGAAAAACCCGAGGCGAAGAAACAGAGGAGAAGAATACGGGGAGCAAGAAAAAAAAAGCAAAATACAAAAACGAGGAGCAGACAAGTGGGGAAAATCAGAGGAGAATCAAATGTATGCCAATACGAGGAGCAAGAGCAGTGTGAAAAACCCGAGTTGAAGAAACAGGGGAGAAGAATACGAGGAGCAAGAAAGAAAAAGCAAAAGACAAGAACGAGGAGCAGACAAGGGTTGGAAATCAGAGGAGAATCAACAGTATGCAACTACGAGGAGCAAGAGCATTGTGAAAAACCCGAGGCGAAGATTCCCACGTGATTCCCAAGTGATTCTCACGTGATGCCCACATGATTCCCACGTAATTCCCACGTGATTCCCACGTGATGCCCACCTGATGCCCACGTGATGCCCACGTGTTGCCCACGTGATGCCCACGTGATTCCCACGTGTTGCCCACGTGATTCCCACGTGATGGCCACGTGATGCCCACGTGATTCTCACGTGATGGCCACGTGATTCCCACGTGATGCCCACGTGATTCCCACGTGATTCCCACGTGATGCCCACGTGATGGCCACTTGATGCCCACGTGATTCCCACGTGATTCCCACGTGATTCCAACGTGATTCCCACGTGATGCCCACGTGATTCCCACGTGATTCCCACGTGATGCCCAAGTGATGCCCACGTGATTCCCACGTGATGGCCACGTGATTCCCACGTGATTCCCACGTGTTGCCCACGTGATTCCCACGTGATGCCCACGTGATGCCCACGTGATTCCCACGTGATGGCCACGTGATGGCCACGTGATGCCCACGTGATTCCCACGTGATGGCCACGCGATGCCCACGTGATGGCCACGTGATTCCCACGTGATGCCCACGTGATTCCCACGTGATGCCCACGTGAGGCCTACGTGATTCCCACGTGATTCCCACGTGATGCCCACGTGATGCCCATGTGATGGCCACGTGATTCCCACGTGTTGCCCACGTGATTCCCACCTGATTCCCACGTGATTCCCACGTGATGGCCACGTGATTCCCACGTGATTCCCATGTGATGCCCACGTGATGCCCACGTGATTCCCAAGTGATTCCCACGTGATGGCCACGTGATGCCCACGTCATTCCCACGTGATTCCCACATGTTGCCCACGTGATTCTCACGTGATTCCCACGTGATGGCCACGTGTTTCCCACGTGTTGCCCACGTGATGCCCACGTGTTTCCCACATATTGCCCACATGATTCCCACTTGATTCCCACGTGATTCTCACGTGATGCCGACGTGATTCCCACGTGATTCCCACGTGATGGCCACGTGATTTCCACGTGATGCCCACGTGATGCCCACGTGATTCCCACGTGATGCCCACGTGATTCCCACGTGATGGCCACGTGATTCCCACGTGTTGCCCACGTGATTCCCACGTGATGCCCTCGTGATTCCCACGTGATTCCCACGTGATGGCCACGTGATTCCCACGTGATGCCCACGTGTTGACCACGTGTTTGCCACGTGATTCCCACGTGATTCATAGGTGATGCCCACGTGATTCCCACGTGATTCCCACGTGATGCCCACGTGATGCCCACGTGATTCCCACGTGATGGCCACGTGATACCCACGTGATTTCCACGTGATTCCCACGTGATGCCCACGTGATGCCTACGTGATTCCCACGTGATTCCCACGTGATGCCCACGTGATGCCCATGTGATGGCCACGTGATTCCCACGTGTTGCCCACGTGATTCCCACCTGATTCCCACGTGATTCCCACGTGATGGCCACGTCATTCCCACAGATTCCCATGTGATGCCCACGTGATGCCCACGTGATTCCCAAGTGATTCCCACGTGATGGCCACGTGATGCCCACGTAATTCCCACGTGATGCCCACGTCATTCCCACGTGATTCCCACGTGATTCCCACATGTTGCCCACGTGATTCTCACGTGATTCCCACGTGATGGCCACGTGTTTCCCACGTGTTGCCCACGTGATGCCCACGTGTTTCCCACATATTGCCCACGTGATTCCCACTTGATTCCCACGTGATTCTCACGTGATGCCCACGTGATTCCCACGTGATTCCCACGTGATGGCCACGTGATTTCCACGTGATTCCCACGTGATGCCCACGTGATTCCCACGTGATGGCCACGTGATTCCCACGTGTTGCCCACGTGATGCCCACGTGATGCCCACGTGATTCCCACGTGATGGCCACGTGATTCCCACGTGATGCCCACGTGTTGACCGCGTGTTTGCCACGTGATTCCCACGTGATTCACAGGTGATTCCCACGTGATGCCCACGTGATTTCCACGTGATTCCCACGTGATTCCCACGTGATGCATACGTGTTCCCACGTGTTGCCCACGTGATGCCCACGTGATTCCCAAGTGATTCCCACGTGTTGCCCACGTGATTCCCATGTGATTCCCACTGTTGCCCACGTGATTCCCACGTGATGCCCACGTGATTCCCATGTGTTGCCCACGTGATGCCCTCGTGATGAACACGTGATACCCTCGTCATTCCCCCGTGATTCCCACGTGATTCCCACGTGATGGCCACCTGATTCCCACGTGATTCCCACGTGTTGCCCACGTGATACCCACCTGATGCCCACATTATTCCCACGTGATTCCCACATGATGGCCACGTGATTCCCACGTGTTTCCCACGTGATTCCCACGTGATTCCCAAGTGATGGCCACGTGATTCTCACGTGATTCCCACGTGATTCCCACGTGATACCCACCTGATGCCCACATTATTCCCACGTGATTCCCACATGATGGCCAGGTGATTCCCACGTGTTGCCCACGTGATTCCCACGTGATTCCCAGTTGATGCCCACGTGATTCCCACGTGACTCCCAAGTGATTCTCACGTGATTCCCACGTGATTCCCACGTGATTTCCACGTGTTGCCCACGTGATGCCCACGTGATGCCCACGTGATTCCCATGTGATTCCAACGTGATGCCCACGTGATTCCCACGTGACTCCATACTGATTCTCACGTGATGCCCACGTGAAGACCACGTGATGCCCACGTTACACCCACGTGATGCCCAAGTGATTCCAACGGGATCAGAGAAGCATAAAAGTGTAAAAATACGAGGAGCAAGAAAAGTGTGAAAAATCCCAGGAGGAGAAATAGGGGAGAAAAATATGAGGAGCGAAAAAAAAAAAAAACACAAAAATACGAGGAGTAGAAAAGTGGGGAAAATAAGTGGAGCCTCAAAAGTGTGAAAATACGAGGAGAAAGAAAATAGTGAAAAACACGAGGAGCAAGAAAAGGGAAGAAATATATGAGGAGCAAAAAACAAAAACAAAAACAAAAAATACGAGGAGCAGAAAAGTGTGAAAAATAAGAGGAGCATCAAACGTGTGAATATACGAGGAGCAAGAAAAGTGTGAAAAACACGAGGAGCAAGAAAAGGGAAGAAACATACGAGGAGCAAAAAAAAAAAAA
The DNA here is from genome assembly GCF_910594005.1 of Cervus elaphus. Taxonomy (NCBI): domain Eukaryota; kingdom Metazoa; phylum Chordata; class Mammalia; order Artiodactyla; family Cervidae; genus Cervus; species Cervus elaphus. Next base: position 84,611,842 of record NC_057836.1, read on the forward strand.
ACAGAAAAATACGAGGAGCAGAAAAGTGTGAAAAATAAGAGGAGCATGAAAAGTGTGAAAATACGAGGAGCAACAAATGTGTGAAAAACCTGAGGTTAAGAAAAAGGGGAGAAGAATACGAGGAGCAAGAAAAAAAAAGCAAAATACAAAAACGAGGAGAACACAAGGGGCGAAAATCAGAGGAGGATCAACAGTATGCCACTACGAGGAGCAAGAGAAGTGTGAAAAACCCGAAGCGAAGAAACAGGGGAGAAGAATACGAGGAGCAAGAAAAAAAGTAAAATACAAAAACGAGGAGAACACAAGGGGCGAAAATCAGAGGAGGATTAAAAGTGTGGCACTAGGTGGAGTAAGAGAAGTGTGAAAAACGCGAGGAGAAGAAACAGGGGAGAAGAATACGAGGAGCAAGAAAAAAAAGCAAAATACAAAAACGAGGAGAACACAAGTGGCGAAAATCAGAGGAGGATCAAAAGTGTGGCATTACGTGGAGTAAGAAAAGTGTGAAAAACCCAAGGTGAAAAAACAGGGGAGAAGAATACGAGGAGCAAGAAAAAGAAAGCAAAATACAAAAACGAGGAGAACACAAGGGGCGAAAATCAGAGGAGGATCAACAGTGTGCCACTACGAGGAGCATGAGAAGTGTGAAAAACCCGAGGCGAAGAAACAGGGGAGAAGAATACGAGGAGCAAGAAAAAAAGCAAAATACAAAAACGAGGAGAACACAAGGGGCGAAAATCAGAGGAGGATCAAAAGTGTCGCACTACGTGGAGTAAGAGAAGTGTGAAAAACGCGAGGGGAAGAAACAGGGGACAAGAATACGAGGAGCAAGAAAAAAAAAGCAAAATACAAAAACGAGGAGAACACAAGGGGCGAAAATCAGAGGAGGATCAAAAGTGTGGCACTACGAGGAGAACGAGAAGTGTGAAAAAGCTGATGTGAAGAAACAGGGGAGAAGAATACGAGGAGCAAGAAAAAAAAGCAAAATACAAAAACGAGGAGAACACAAGGGGCGAAAATCAGAGGAGGATCAAAAGTGTGGCACTACGTGGAGTAAGAGAAGTGTGAAAAACCAGAGGCAAAGAAACAGGGGAGAAGAATACGAGGAGAAAGAAAAAAAAAGCAAAATACAAAAACGAGGAGAACACAAGGGGCGAAAATCAGAGGAGGATCAACAGTATGCCACTATGAGGAGTAAGAGAAGTGTGAAAAAGCTGATGTGAAGAAACAGGGGAGAAGAATACGAGGAGCAAGAAAAAAAAAGCAAAATACAAAAACGAGGAGAACACAAGGGGCGAAAATCAGAGGAGGATCAACAGTATGCCACTACGAGGAGCAAGAGAAGTGTGAAAAACCCGAGGCGGAGAAACAGGGGAGAAGAATACGAGGAGCAAGAAAAAAAGCAAAATACAAAAACGAGGAGAACACAAGGGGCGAAAATCAGACGAGGATCAGCAGTATGCCACTATGAGGAGTAAGAGAAGTGTGAAAAAGCTGATGTGAAGAAACAGGGGAGAAGAATACGAGGAGCAAGAAAAAAAAAGCAAAATACAAAAACGAGGAGAACACAAGGGGCGAAAATCAGAGGAGGATCAACAGTATGCCACTACGAGGAGCAAGAGAAGTGTGAAAAACCCGAGGCGAAGAAACAGGGGCGAAGAATACGAGGAGCAAGGAAAAAAAGCAAAATACAAAAACGAGGAGAACACAAGGGGCGAAAATCAGAGGAGGATCAACAGTATGCCACTACGAGGAGTAAGAGAAGTGGGAAAAAGCTGATGTGAAGAAACAGGGGAGAAGAATACGAGGAGCAAGAAAAAAAAAGCAAAATACAAAAACGAGGAGAACACAAGGGGCGAAAATCAGAGGAGGATCAAAAGTGTGGCACTACGTGGAGTAAGAGAAGTGTGAAAAACCCGAGGCGAAGAAACAGGGGAGAAGAATACGAGGAGCAACAAAAAAAAGCAAAATACAAAAACGAGGAGAACACAAGGGGCGAAAATCAGAGGAGGATCAAAAGTGTGGCACTAGGTGGAGTAAGAGAAGTGTGAAAAACCCGAGGTGAAGAAACAGGGGAGAAGAATACGAGGAGCAAGAAAAAAAAAGCAAAATACAAAAATGAGGAGAACACAAGGGGCGAAAATCAGAGGAGGATCAAAAGTGTGGCACTACGTGGAGTAACAGAAGTGTGAAAAACCCGAAGCGAAGAAACAGGGGAGAAGAATACGAGGAGCAAGAAAAAAAAAGCCAAAAACAAAAACGAGGAGAACACAAGGGGCGAAAATCAGAGGAGGATCAACAGTATGCCACTACGAGGAGTAAGAGAAGTGTGAAAAAGCTGATGTGAAGAAACAGGGGAGAAAATACGAGGAGCAGGAAAAAAAAGCAAAATACAAAAACGAGGAGAACACAAGGGGCGAAAATCAGAGGAGGATCAACAGTATGCCACTACGAGGAGCAAGAGAAGTGTGAAAAACCCGAGGCGAAGAAACAGCAGAGAAGAATACGAGGAGCAAGAAAAAAAAGCAAAATACAAAAACGAGGAGAACACAAGGGGCGAAAATCAGAGGAGGATCAAAAGTGTGGCACTAGCTGGAGTAAGAGAAGTGTGAAAAACCCGAGTTGAAGAAACAGGGGAGAAGATTACGAGGAGCAAGAAAAAAAAAGCAAAATACAAAAACGAGGAGAACACAAGGGGCGAAAATCAGAGGAGGATCAAAAGTGTGGCACTAGGTGGAGTAAGAGAAGTGTGAAAAACGCGAGGCGAAGAAACACGGGAGAAGAATACGAGGAGCAAGAAAAAAAAAGCAAAATACAAAAACGAGGAGAACACAAGGGGCGAAAATCAGAGGAGGATCAAAAGTGTGGCACTAGGTGGAGTAAGAGAAGTGTGAAAAACCCGAGGCGAAGAAACAGGGGAGAAGAATACGAGGAGCAAGGAAAAAAAAAGCAAAATACAAAAACGAGGAGAACACAAGGGGCGAAAATCAGAGGAGGATCAACAGTATGCCACTACGAGGAGTAAGAGAAGTGTGAAAAAGCTGATGTGAAGAAACAGGGGAGAAGAATACGGGGAGCAAGAAAAAAAAAGCAAAATACAAAAACGAGGAGAACACAAGGGGCGAAAATCAGAGGAGGATCAACAGTATGCCACTACGAGGAGCAAGAGAAGTGTGAAAAACCCGAGGCAAAGAAACAGGGGAGAAGAATACGAGGAGCAAGAAAAAAAAGCAAAATACAAAAACGAGGAGAACACAAGGGGCGAAAATCAGAGGAGGATCAAAAGTGTGGCACTAGGTGGAGTAAGAGATGTGTGAAAAACCCTAGGCGAAGAAACAGGGGAGAAGAATACGAGGAGCAAGAAAAAAAAAGCAAAATACAAAAATGAGGAGAACACAAGGGGCGAAAATCAGAGGAGGATCAAACGTGTGGCACTACGTGGAGTAAGAGAAGTCTGAAAAAGCTGATGTGAAGAAACAGGGGAGAAGAATACGAGGTGCAAGAAAAAAAAAGCAAAATACATAAACGAGGAGAACACAAGGGGCGAAAATCAGAGGAGGATCTACAGTATGCCACTACGAGGAGTAAGAGAAGTGTGAAAAAGCTGATGTGAAGAAACAGGGGAGAAGAATACGAGGAGCAAGAAAAAAAAAAGCAAAATACAAAAACGAGGAGAACACAAGGGGCGAAAATCTGAGGAGGATCTACAGTATGCCACTACGAGGAGTAAGAGAAGTGTGAAAAAGCTGATGTGAAGAAACAGGGGAGAAGAATACGAGGAGCAAGAAAAAAAAAGCAAAATACAAAAACGAGGAGAACACAAGGGGCGAAAATCAGAGGAGGATCAACAGTATGCCACTACGAGGAGCAAGAGAAGTGTGAAAAACCCGAGGCGAAGAAACAGGGGAGAAGAATACGAGGAGCAAGAAAAAAAAGCAAAATACAAAAACGAGGAGAACACAAGGGGCGAAAATCAGAGGAGGATCAAAAGTGTGGCACTAGGTGGAGTAAGAGAAGTGTGAAAAACCCGAGGCGAAGAAACAGGGGAGAAGAATACGAGGAGCAAGAAAAAAAAAGCAAAATACAAAAATGAGTAGAACACAAGGGGCGAAAATCAGAGGAGGATCAACAGTATGCCACTACGAGGAGTAAGAGAAGTGTGAAAAAGCTGATGTGAAGAAACAGGGGAGAAAATACGAGGAGCAGGAAAAAAAAGCAAAATACAAAAACGAGGAGAACACAAGGGGCGAAAATCAGAGGAGGATCAACAGTATGCCACTACGAGGAGCAAGAGAAGTGTGAAAAACCCGAGGCGAAGAAACAGCAGAGAAGAATACGAGGAGCAAGAAAAAAAAGCAAAATACAAAAACGAGGAGAACACAAGGGGCGAAAATCAGAGGAGGATCAAAAGTGTGGCACTAGCTGGAGTAAGAGAAGTGTGAAAAACCCGAGTTGAAGAAACAGGGGAGAAGATTACGAGGAGCAAGAAAAAAAAAGCAAAATACAAAAACGAGGAGAACACAAGGGGCGAAAATCAGAGGAGGATCAAAAGTGTGGCACTAGGTGGAGTAAGAGAAGTGTGAAAAACGCGAGGCGAAGAAACACGGGAGAAGAATACGAGGAGCAAGAAAAAAAAAGCAAAATACAAAAACGAGGAGAACACAAGGGGCGAAAATCAGAGGAGGATCAAAAGTGTGGCACTAGGTGGAGTAAGAGAAGTGTGAAAAACCCGAGGCGAAGAAACAGGGGAGAAGAATACGAGGAGCAAGGAAAAAAAAGCAAAATACAAAAACGAGGAGAACACAAGGGGCGAAAATCAGAGGAGGATCAACAGTATGCCACTACGAGGAGTAAGAGAAGTGTGAAAAAGCTGATGTGAAGAAACAGGGGAGAAAATACGAGGAGCAAGAAAAAAAAGCAAAATACAAAAACGAGGAGAACACAAGGGGCGAAAATCAGAGGAGGATCAAAAGTGTGGCACTAGCTGGAGTAAGAGAAGTGTGAAAAACCCGAGGCGAAGAAACAGGGGAGAAGAATACGCGGAGCAAGAAAAAAAAAGCAAAATACAAAAACGAGGAGAACACAAGGGGCGAAAATCAGAGGAGGATCATCAGTATGCCACTACGAGGAGCAAGAGAAGTGTGAAAAACCCGAGGTGAAGAAACAGGGGAGAAGAATACGAGGAGCAAGGAAAAAAAAGCAAAATACAAAAACGAGGAGAACACAAGGGGCGAAAATCAGAGGAGGATCAACAGTATGCCACTACGAGGAGTAAGAGAAGTGTGAAAAAGCTGATGTGAAGAAACAGGGGAGAAGAATACGGGGAGCAAGAAAAAAAAAGCAAAATACAAAAACGAGGAGAACACAAGGGGCGAAAATCAGAGGAGGATCAACAGTATGCCACTACGAGGAGCAAGAGAAGTGTGAAAAACCCGAGGCGAAGAAACAGGGGAGAAGAATACGAGGAGCAAGAAAAAAAAGCAAAATACAAAAACGAGGAGAACACAAGGGGCGAAAATCAGAGGAGGATCAAAAGTGTGGCACTACGTGGAGTAAGAGAAGTGTGAAAAACCCGAGGCAAAGAAACAGGGGAGAAGAATACGAGGAGCAAGAAAAAAAAAGCAAAATACAAAAACGAGGAGAACACAAGGGGCGAAAATCAGAGGAGGATCAGAAGTGTGGCACTAGGTGGAGTAAGAGAAGTGTGAAAAACCCGAGGCGAAGAAACAGGGGAGAAGAATACGCGGAGCAAGAAAAAAAAAGCAAAATACAAAAACGAGGAGAACACAAGGGGCGAAAATCAGAGGAGGATCAACAGTATTCCCCTACGAGGAGTAAGAGAACTGTGAAAAAGCTGATGTGAAGAAACAGGGGAGAAGAATACGAGGAGCAAGAAAAAAAAAGCAAAATACAAAAACGAGGAGAACACAAGGGGCGAAAATCAGAGGAGGATCAACAGTATGCCACTACGAGGAGTAAGAGAAGTGTGAAAAACCTGAGGTGAAGAAACAGGGGAGAAGAATACGAGGAGCAAGAAAAAACAAGCAAAATACAAAAACGAGGAGAACACAAGGGGCGAAAATCAGAGGAGGATCAAAAGTGTGGCACTACGTGGAGTAAGAGAAGTGTGAAAAACCCGAGGCGAAGAAACAGGGGAGAAGAATACGAGGAGCAAGGAAAAAAAAAGCAAAATACAAAAACGAGGAGAACACAAGGGGCGAAAATCAGAGGAGGATCAACAGTATGCCACTACGAGGAGTAAGAGAAGTGTGAAAAAGCTGATGTGAAGAAACAGGGGAGAAGAATACGAGGAGCAAGAAAAAAAAAGCAAAATACAAAAACGAGGAGAACACAAGGGGCGAAAATCAGAGGAGGATCAAAAGTGTGGCACTACGAGGAGCAAGAGAAGTGTGAAAAACCCGAGGTGAAGAATCACGGGAGAAGAATACGAGGAGCAAGAAAAAACAAGCAAAGTACAAAAACGAGGAGAAAACAAGGGGCGAAAATCAGAGGAGGATCAAAAGTGTGGCACTAGGTGGAGTAAGAGAAGTGTGAAAAACCCGGGGCGAAGAAACAGGGGAGAAGAATACGAGGAGCAAGAAAAAAAAAGCAAAATACAAAAACGAGGAGAACACAAGGGGCGAAAATCAGAGGAGGATCAAAAGTGTGGCACTAGGTGGAGTAAGAGAACTGTGAAAAAGGCGAGGCGAAGAAACAGGGGAGAAAAAAAAGAGGAGCAAGAAAAAAAAAGCAAAATACAAAAACGAGGAGAACACAAGGGGCGAAAATCAGAGGAGGATCAACAGTATGCCACTACGAGGAGCAAGAGAAGTGTGAAAAACCCGAGGTGAAGAAACAGGGGAGAAGAATACGAGGAGCAAGGAAAAAAAAGCAAAATACAAAAACGAGGAGAACACAAGGGGCGAAAATCAGAGGAGGATCAACAGTATGCCACTACGAGGAGTAAGAGAAGTGTGAAAAAGCTGATGTGAAGAAACAGGGGAGAAAATACGAGGAGCAGGAAAAAAAAGCAAAATACAAAAACGAGGAGAACACAAGGGGCGAAAATCAGAGGAGGATCAAAAGTGTGGCACTAGCTGGAGTAAGAGAAGTGTGAAAAACCCGAGGCGAAGAAACAGGGGAGAAGAATACGCGGAGCAAGAAAAAAAAAGCAAAATACAAAAACGAGGAGAACACAAGGGGCGAAAATCAGAGGAGGATCATCAGTATGCCACTACGAGGAGCAAGAGAAGTGTGAAAAACCCGAGGTGAAGAAACAGGGGAGAAGAATACGAGGAGCAAGGAAAAAAAAGCAAAATACAAAAACGAGGAGAACACAAGGGGCGAAAATCAGAGGAGGATCAACAGTATGCCACTACGAGGAGCAAGAGAAGTGTGAAAAACCCGAGGTGAAGAAACAGGGGAGAAGAATACGAGGAGCAAGGAAAAAAAAGCAAAATACAAAAACGAGGAGAACACAAGGGGCGAAAATCAGAGGAGGATCAACAGTATACCACTACGAGGAGCAAGAGAAGTGTGAAAAACCCGAGGTGAAGAAACAGGGGAGAAGAATACGAGGAGCAAGAAAAAAAAGCAAAATACAAAAACGAGGAGAACACAAGGGGCGAAAATCAGAGGAGGATCAAAAGTGTGGCACTACGAGGAGTAAGAGAAGTGTGAAAAACCCGAGGCAAAGAAACAGGGGAGAAGAATACGAGGAGCAAGAAAAAAAAAGCAAAATACAAAAACGAGGAGAACACAAGGGGCGAAAATCAGAGGAGGATCAAGAGTGTGGCACTAGGTGGAGTAAGAGAAGTGTGAAAAACCCGAGGCGAAGAAACAGGGGAGAAGAATACGCGGAGCAAGAAAAAAAAAGCAAAATACAAAAACGAGGAGAACACAAGGGGCGAAAATCAGAGGAGGATCAACAGTATGCCCGAACGAGGAGTAAGAGAACTGTGAAAAAGCTGATGTGAAGAAACAGGGGAGAAGAATACGAGGAGCAAGAAAAAAAAAGCAAAATACAAAAACGAGGAGAACACAAGGGGCGAAAATCAGAGGAGGATCAACAGTATGCCACTACGAGGAGTAAGAGAAGTGTGAAAAACCTGAGGTGAAGAAACAGGGGAGAAGAATACGAGGAGCAAGAAAAAACAAGCAAAATACAAAAACGAGGAGAACACAAGGGGCGAAAATCAGAGGAGGATCAAAAGTGTGGCACTACGTGGAGTAAGAGAAGTGTGAAAAACCCGAGGCGAAGAAACAGGGGAGAAGAATACGAGGAGCAAGGAAAAAAAAGCAAAATACAAAAACGAGGAGAACACAAGGGGCGAAAATCAGAGGAGGATCAACGGTATGCCACTACGAGGAGTAAGAGAAGTGTGAAAAAGCTGATGTGAAGAAACAGGGGAGAAGAATATGAGGAGCAAGAAAAAAAAAGCAAAATACAAAAACGAGGAGAACACAAGGGGCGAAAATCAGAGGAGGATCAAAAGTGTGGCACTACGAGGAGCAAGAGAAGTGTGAAAAACCCGAGGCGAAGAAACACGGGAGAAGAATACGAGGAACAAGAAAAAACAAGCAAAGTACAAAAACGAGGAGAACACAAGGGGCGAAAATCAGAGGAGGATCAAAAGTGTGGCACTAGGTGGAGTAAGAGAAGTGTGAAAAACCCGAGGCGAAGAAACAGGGGAGAAGAATACGAGGAGCAAGAAAAAAAAAGCAAAATACAAAAACGAGGAGAACACAAGGGGCGAAAATCAGAGGAGGATCAAAACTGTGGCACTAGGTGGAGTAAGAGAAGTGTGAAAAACCCGAGGCGAAGAAACAGGGGAGAAGAATACGCGGAGCAAGAAAAAAAAAGCAAAATACAAAAACGAGGAGAACACAAGGGGCGAAAATCAGAGGAGGATCAACAGTAAGCCACTACGAGGAGTAAGAGAACTGTGAAAAAGCTGATGTGAAGAAACAGGGGAGAAGAATACGAGGAGCAAGAAAAAAAAAGCAAAATACAAAAACGAGGAGAACACAAGGGGCGAAAATCAGAGGAGGATCAACAGTATGCCACTACGAGGAGTAAGAGAAGTGTGAAAAAGCTGATGTGAAGAAACAGGGGAGAAAATACGAGGAGCAGGAAAAAAAAGCAAAATACAAAAACGAGGAGAACACAAGGGGCGAAAATCAGAGGAGGATCAACATTATGCCACTACGAGGAGCAAGAGAAGTGTGAAAATCCCGAGGCGAAGAAACAGGGGAGAAGAATACGAGGAGCAAGAAAAAAAAAGCAAAATACAAAAACGAGGAGAACACGTGATTCCCACGTGATGCCCTCGTGATTCCCACGTGATTCCCACGTGATGGCCACGTGATTCCCACGTGATGCCCACGTGTTGACCACGTGTTTGCCACGTGATTCCCACGTGATTCACAGGTGATGCCCACGTGATTCCCACGTGATTCCCACGTGATGCCCACGTGATGCCCACGTGATTCCCACGTGATGGCCACGTGATGCCCACGTGATGGCCACGTGATGCCCACGTGATTTCCACGTGATTCCCACGTGATGCCCACGTGATGCCTACGTGATTCCCACGTGATTCCCACGTGATGCCCACGTGATGCCCATGTGATGGCCACGTGATTCCCACGTGTTGCCCACGTGATTCCCACCTGATTCCCACGTGATTCCCACGTGATGGCCACGTGATTCCCACAGATTCCCATGTGATGCCCACGTGATGCCCACGTGATTCCCAAGTGATTCCCACGTGATGGCCACGTGATGCCCACGTAATTCCCACGTGATGCCCACGTCATTCCCACGTGATTCCCACATGTTGCCCACGTGATTCTCACGTGATTCCCACGTGATGGCCACGTGTTTCCCACGTGTTGCCCACGTGATGCCCACGTGTTTCCCACATATTGCCCACGTGATTCCCACTTGATTCCCACGTGATTCTCACGTGATGCCCACGTGATTCCCACGTGATTCCCACGTGATGGCCACGTGATTTCCACGTGATTCCCACGTGATGCTCACGTGATTCCCACGTGATGGCCACGTGATTCCCACGTGTTGCCCACGTGATGCCCACGTGATGCCCACGTGATTCCCACGTGATGGCCACGTGATTCCCACGTGATGCCCATGTGTTGACCACGTGTTTGCCACGTGATTCCCACGTGATTCACAGGTGATGCCCACGTGATTCCCACGTGATTCCCACGTGATGCCCACGTGATTCCCACGTGATGGCCACGTGATTCCCACGTGATTCCCACGTGATGCCCACGTGATTCCCACGTGATTCCCACGTGATGCATACGTGTTTCCCACGTGTTGCCCACGTGATGCCCACGTGATTCCCAAGTGATTCCCACGTGTTGCCCACGTGATTCCCATGTGATTCCCACTGTTGCCCACGTGATTCCCACGTGATGCCCACGTGATTCCCATGTGTTGCCCACGTGATGCCCACGTGATGCCCACGTGATACCCTCGTGATTCCCCCGTGATTCCCACGTGATTCCCACGTGATGGCCACCTGATTCCCACGTGATTCCCACGTGTTGCCCACGTGATACCCACCTGATGCCCACATTATTCCCACGTGATTCCCACATGATGGCCACGTGATTCCCACGTGTTTCCCACGTGATTCCCACGTGATTCCCAAGTGATGGCCACGTGATTCTCACGTGATTCCCACGTGATTCCCACGTGATACCCACCTGATGCCCACATTATTCCCACGTGATTCACACATGATGGCCAGGTGATTCCCACGTGTTGCCCACGTGATTCCCACGTGATTCCCACTTGATTCCCACGTGATTCCCACGTGACTCCCAAGTGATTCTCACGTGATTCCCACGTGATTCCCACGTGATTTCCACGTGTTGCCCAGGTGATGCCCACGTGATGCCCACGTGATTCCCATGTGATTCCAACGTGATGCCCACGTGATTCCCACGTGACTCCAAACTGATTCTCACGTGATGCCCACGTGAAGACCACGTGATGCCCACGTTACACCCACGTGATGCCCAAGTGATTCCAACGGGATCAGAGAAGCATAAAAGTGTAAAAATACGAGGAGCAAGAAAAGTGTGAAAAATCCCAGGAGGAGAAATAGGGGAGAAAAATATGAGGAGCGAAAAAAAAAAAAACACAAAAATACGAGGAGTAGAAAAGTGGGGAAAATAAGTGGAGCCTCAAAAGTGTGAAAATACGAGGAGAAAGAAAATAGTGAAAAACACGAGGAGCAAGAAAAGGGAAGAAATATATGAGGAGCAAAAAACAAAAACAAAAACAAAAAATACGAGGAGCAGAAAAGTGTGAAAAATAAGAGGAGCATCAAACGTGTGAAAATACGAGGAGCAAGAAAAGTGTGAAAAACACGAGGAGCAAGAAAAGGGAAGAAACATACGAGGAGCAAAAAAAAAAAACAGAAAAATACGAGGAGCAGAAAAGTGTGAAAAATAAGAGGAGCATGAAAAGTGTGAAAATACGAGGAGCAACAAATGTGTGAAAAACCTGAGGTTAAGAAAAAGGGGAGAAGAATACGAGGAGCAAGAAAAAAAAAGCAAAATACATAAACGAGGAGAACACAAGGGGCGAAAATGAGAGGAGGATCAACAGTATGCCACTACGAGGAGCAAGAGAAGTGTGAAAAACCCGAAGCGAAGAAACAGGGGAGAAGAATACGAGGAGCAAGAAAAAAAGTAAAATACAAAAACGAGGAGAACACAAGGGGCGAAAATCAGAGGAGGATCAAAAGTGTGGCACTAGGTGGAGTAAGAGAAGTGTGAAAAACGCGAGGAGAAGAAACAGGGGAGAAGAATACGAGGAGCAAGAAAAAAAAGCAAAATACAAAAACGAGGAGAACACAAGTGGCGAAAATCAGAGGAGGATCAAAAGTGTGGCATTACGTGGAGTAAGAGAAGTGTGAAAAACCCAAGGCGAAGAAACAGGGGAGAAGAATACGAGGAGCAAGAAAAAGAAAGCAAAATACAAAAACGAGGAGAACCAAAGGGGCGAAAATCAGAGGAGGATCAACAGTGTGCCACTACGAGGAGCATGAGAAGTGTGAAAAACCCAAGGCGAAGAAACAGGGGAGAAGAATACGAGGAGCAAGAAAAAAAGCAAAATACAAAAACGAGGAGAACACAAGGGGCGAAAATCAGAGGAGGATCAAAAGTGTCGCACTACATGGAGTAAGAGAAGTGTGAAAAACCCGAGGGGAAGAAACAGGGGAGAAGAATACGAGGAGCAAGAAAAAAAAAGCAAAATACAAAAACGAGGAGAACACAAGGGGCGAAAATCAGAGGAGGATCAAAAGTGTGGCACTACGAGGAGTACGAGAAGTGTGAAAAAGCTGATGTGAAGAAACAGGGGAGAAGAATACGAGGAGCAAGAAAAAAAAGCAAAATACAAAAACGAGGAGAACACAAGGGGCGAAAATCAGAGGAGGATCAAAAGTGTGGCACTACGTGGAGTAAGAGAAGTGTGAAAAACCCGAGGCAAAGAAACAGGGGAGAAGAATACGAGGAGAAAGAAAAAAAAAAGCAAAATACAAAAACGAGGAGAACACAAGGGGCGAAAATCAGAGGAGGATCAGCAGTATGCCACTACGAGGAGTAAGAGAAGTGTGAAAAAGCTGATGTGAAGAAACAGGGGAGAAGAATACGAGGAGCAAGAAAAAAAAAGCAAAATACAAAAACGAGGAGAACACAAGGGGCGAAAATCAGAGGAGGATCAACAGTATGCCACTACGAGGAGCAAGAGAAGTGTGAAAAACACGAGGCGGAGAAACAGGGGAGAAGAATACGAGGAGCAAGAAAAAAAGCAAAATACAAAAACGAGGAGAACACAAGGGGCGAAAATCAGAGGAGGATCAACTGTATGCCACTACGTGGAGTAAGAGAAGTGTGAAAAACCCGAGGCGAAGAAACAGGGGAGAAAAATATGAGGAGCAAGAAAAAAAAGCAAAATACAAAAACGAGGAGAACACCAGGGGCGAAAATCAGAGGAGGATCAATAGTGTGGCACAACAAGGAGCAAGAGCAGTGTGAAAATCCTGATGTGAAGAAACAGGGGAGAAGAATACGAGGAGCAAGAAAAAAAAGCAAAATACAAAAACGAGGAGAACACAAGGGGCGAAAATCAGAGGAGGATCAAAAGTGTGGCCCTACAAGGAGCAAGAGCAGTGTGAAAATCCTGATGTGAAGAAACAGGGGAGAAGAATACAAGGAGCAAGAAAAAAAAGCAAAATACATAAACGAGGAGAACACAAGGGGCGAAAATCAGAGGAGGATCAACAGTACGCCACTACGAGGAGCAAGAGAAGTGTGAAAAACCCGAGGCGAAAAAACAGGGGAGAAGAATACGAGGAGCAAGAAAAAAAAAGCAAAATACAAAAACGAGGAGAACACTAGGGGCGAAGATCAGAGGAGGATCAACGTGTGGCACTACGAGGAGCAAGAGAACTGTGAAAAACCCGAGTCGAAGAAACAGGGGAGAAGAATACGAGGAGAAAGAAAATAAAAGCAAAATACAATATCGAGGAGAACACAAGGGGCGAAAATCAGAGGAGGATCAACAGTATGCCACTATGAGGAGCAAGAGAAGAGTGAAAAACCCGAGGTGAAGAAACAGGAGAGAAGAATACGAGGAGCAAGAAAAAAAAAGCAAAATACAAAAACGAAGAGAACACAAGGGGCGAAAATCAGAGGAGGATCAACAGTGTGGCACTACAAGGAGCAAGAGCAGTGTGAAAAACCCGAGGCGAAGAAACAGAGGAGAAGAATACGGGGAGCAAGAAAAAAAAAGCAAAATACAAAAACGAGGAGCAGACAAGTGGGGAAAATCAGAGGAGAATCAAATGTATGCCAATACAAGGAGCAAGAGCAGTGTGAAAAACCCGAGTTGAAGAAACAGGGGAGAAGAATACGAGGAGCAAGAAAGAAAAAGCAAAAGACAAGAACGAGGAGCAGACAAGGGTTGGAAATCAGAGGAGAATCAACAGTATGCAACTACGAGGAGCAAGAGCATTGTGAAAAACCCGAGGCGAAGATTCCCACGTGATTCCCAAGTGATTCTCACGTGATGCCCACATGATTCCCACGTAATTCCCACGTGATTCCCACGTGATGCCCACCTGATGCTCACGTGATGCCCACGTGTTGCCCACGTGATGCCCACGTGATTCCCACGTGTTGCCCACGTGATTCCCACGTGATTCCCACGTGATGGCCACGTGATGCCCACGTGATTCTCACGTGATGGCCACGTGATTCCCACGTGATGCCCACGTGATTCCCACGTGATTCCCACGTGATGCCCACGTGATGGCCACTTGATGCCCACGTGATTCCCACGTGATTCCCACGTGATTCCAACGTGATTCCCACGTGATGCCCACGTGATTCCCACGTGATTCCCACGTGATGCCCAAGTGATGCCCACGTGATTCCCACGTGATGGCCACGTGATTCCCACGTGATGGCCACGTGATTCCCACGTGATTCCCACGTGATTCCCACGTGATGCCCACGTGATGCCCACGTGATTCCCACGTGATGGCCACGTGATGGCCACGTGATGCCCACGTGATTCCCACGTGATGGCCACGCGATGCCCACGTGATGGCCACGTGATTCCCACGTGATGCCCACGTGATTCCCACGTGATGCCCACGTGAGGCCTACGTGATTCCCACGTGATTCCCACGTGATGCCCACGTGATGCCCATGTGATGGCCACGTGATTCCCACGTGTTGCCCACGTGATTCCCACCTGATTCCCACGTGATTCCCACGTGATGGCCACGTGATTCCCACGTGATTCCCACGTGATGCCCACGTGATGCCCACGTGATTCCCAAGTGATTCCCACGTGATGGCCACGTGATGCCCACGTAATTCCCACGTGATGCCCACGTCATTCCCACGTGATTCCCACATGTTGCCCACGTGATTCTCACGTGATTCCCACGTGATGGCCACGTGTTTCCCACGTGTTGCCCACGTGATGCCCACGTGTTTCCCACATATTGCCCACATGATTCCTACTTGATTCCCACGTGATTCTCACGTGATGCCCACGTGATTCCCACGTGATTCCCACGTGATGGCCACGTGATTTCCACGTGATGCCCACGTGATGCCCACGTGATTCCCACGTGATGGCCACGTGATTCCCACGTGATGGCCACGTGATTCCCACGTGTTGCCCACGTGATTCCCACGTGATGCCCTCGTGATTCCCACGTGATTCCCACGTGATGGCCACGTGGTTCCCACGTGATGCCCACGTGTTGACCACGTGTTTGCCACGTGATTCCCACGTGATTCACAGGTGATGCCCACGTGATTCCCACGTGATTCCCACGTGATTCCCACGTGTTGCCCACGTGATTCCCACCTGATTCCCACGTGATTCCCACGTGATGGCCACGTGATGCCCACGTGATTCCCACGTGATTCCCACGTGATGCCCACGTGATGCCCATGTGATGGCCACGTGATTCCCACGTGTTGCCCACGTGATTCCCCCCTGATTCCCACGTGATTCCCACGTGATGGCCACGTGATTCCCACAGATTCCCATGTGATGCCCACGTGATGCCCACGTGATTCCCAAGTGATTCCCACGTGATGGCCACGTGATGCCCACGTAATTCCCACGTGATGCCCACGTCATTCCCACGTGATTCCCACGTGATTCCCACATGTTGCCCACGTGATTCTCACGTGATTCCCACGTGATGGCCACGTGTTTCCCACGTGTTGCCCACGTGATGCCCACGTGTTTCCCACATATTGCCCACGTGATTCCCACTTGATTCCCACGTGATTCTCACGTGATGCCCACGTGATTCCCACGTGATTCCCACGTGATGGCCACGTGATTTCCACGTGATTCCCACGTGATGCCCACGTGATTCCCACGTGATGGCCACGTGATTCCCACGTGTTGCCCACGTGATGCCCACGTGATTCCCACGTGATGGCCACGTGATTCCCACGTGATGCCCACGTGTTGACCACGTGTTTGCCACGTGATTCCCACGTGATTCACAGGTGATGCCCACGTGATTCCCACGTGATTCCCACGTGATGCCCACGTGATGCCCACGTGATTCCCACGTGATGGCCACGTGATTCCCACGTGATTCCCACGTGATGCCCACGTGATTTCCACGTGATTCCCACGTGATTCCCACGTGATGCATACGTGTTTCCCACGTGTTGCCCACGTGATGCCCACGTGATTCCCAAGTGATTCCCACGTGTTGCCCACGTGATTCCCATGTGATTCCCACTGTTGCCCACGTGATTCCCACGTGATGCCCACGTGATTCCCATGTGTTGCCCACGTGATGCCCACGTGATGCCCACGTGATACCCTCGTGATTCCCCCGTGATTCCCACGTGATTCCCACGTGATGGCCACCTGATTCCCACGTGATTCCCACGTGTTGCCCACGTGATACCCACCTGATGCCCACATTATTCCCACGTGATTCCCACATGATGGCCACGTGATTCCCACGTATTTCCCACGTGATTCCCACGTGATTCCCAAGTGATGGCCACGTGATTCTCACGTGATTCCCACGTGATTCCCACGTGATACCCACCTGATGCCCACATTATTCCCACGTGATTCCCACATGATGGCCAGGTGATTCCCACGTGTTGCCCACGTGATTCCCACGTGATTCCCACTTGATGCCCACGTGATTCCCACGTGACTCCCAAGTGATTCTCACGTGATTCCCACGTGATTCCCACGTGATTTCCACGTGTTGCCCAGGTGATGCCCACGTGATGCCCACGTGATTCCCATGTGATTCCAACGTGATGCCCACGTGATTCCCACGTGATGGCCACCTGATTCCCACGTGATTCCCACGTGTTGCCCACGTGATACCCACCTGATGCCCACATTATTCCCACGTGATTCCCACATGATGGCCACGTGATTCCCACGTGTTTCCCACGTGATTCCCACGTGATTCCCAAGTGATGGCCACGTGATTCTCACGTGATTCCCACGTGATTCCCACGTGATACCCACCTGATGCCCACATTATTCCCACGTGATTCACACATGATGGCCAGGTGATTCCCACGTGTTGCCCACGTGATTCCCACGTGATTCCCACTTGATGCCCACGTGATTCCCACGTGACTCCCAAGTGATTCTCACGTGATTCCCACGTGATTCCCACGTGATTTCCACGTGTTGCCCAGGTGATGCCCACGTGATGCCCACGTGATTCCCATGTGATTCCAACGTGATGCCCACGTGATTCCCACGTGACTCCAAACTGATTCTCACGTGATGCCCACGTGAAGACCACGTGATGCCCACGTTACACCCACGTGATGCCCAAGTGATTCCAACGGGATCAGAGAAGCATAAAAGTGTAAAAATACGAGGAGCAAGAAAAGTGTGAAAAATCCCAGGAGGAGAAATAGGGGAGAAAAATATGAGGAGCGAAAAAAAAAAAACACAAAAATACGAGGAGTAGAAAAGTGGGGAAAATAAGTGGAGCCTCAAAAGTGTGAAAATACGAGGAGAAAGAAAATAGTGAAAAACACGAGGAGCAAGAAAAGGGAAGAAATATATGAGGAGCAAAAAACAAAAACAAAAACAAAAAATACGAGGAGCAGAAAAGTGTGAAAAATAAGAGGAGCATCAAACGTGTGAAAATACGAGGAGCAAGAAAAGTGTGAAAAACACGAGGAGCAAGAAAAGGGAAGAAACATACGAGGAGCAAAAAAAAAAAACAGAAAAATACGAGGAGCAGAAAAGTGTGAAAAATAAGAGGAGCATGAAAAGTGTGAAAATACGAGGAGCAACAAATGTGTGAAAAACCTGAGGTTAAGAAAAAGGGGAGAAGAATACGAGGAGCAAGAAAAAAAAAGCAAAATACATAAACGAGGAGAACACAAGGGGCGAAAATGAGAGGAGGATCAACAGTATGCCACTACGAGGAGTAAGAGAAGTGTGAAAAACCCGAAGCGAAGAAACAGGGGAGAAGAATACGAGGAGCAAGAAAAAAAGTAAAATACAAAAACGAGGAGAACACAAGGGGCGAAAATCAGAGGAGGATCAAAAGTGTGGCACTAGGTGGAGTAAGAGAAGTGTGAAAAACGCGAGGAGAAGAAACAGGGGAGAAGAATACGAGGAGCAAGAAAAAAAAGCAAAATACAAAAACGAGGAGAACACAAGTGGCGAAAATCAGAGGAGGATCAAAAGTGTGGCATTACGTGGAGTAAGAGAAGTGTGAAAAACCCAAGGCGAAGAAACAGGGGAGAAGAATACGAGGAGCAAGAAAAAGAAAGCAAAATACAAAAACGAGGAGAACCAAAGGGGCGAAAATCAGAGGAGGATCAACAGTGTGCCACTACGAGGAGCATGAGAAGTGTGAAAAACCCAAGGCGAAGAAACAGGGGAGAAGAATACGAGGAGCAAGAAAAAAAGCAAAATACAAAAACGAGGAGAACACAAGGGGCGAAAATCAGAGGAGGATCAAAAGTGTCGCACTACATGGAGTAAGAGAAGTGGGAAAAACCCGAGGGGAAGAAACAGGGGAGAAGAATACGAGGAGCAAGAAAAAAAAAGCAAAATACAAAAACGAGGAGAACACAAGGGGCGAAAATCAGAGGAGGATCAAAAGTGTGGCACTACGAGGAGTACGAGAAGTGTGAAAAAGCTGATGTGAAGAAACAGGGGAGAAGAATACGAGGAGCAAGAAAAAAAAGCAAAATACAAAAACGAGGAGAACACAAGGGGCGAAAATCAGAGGAGGATCAAAAGGGTGGCACTACGTGGAGTAAGAGAAGTGTGAAAAACCCGAGGCAAAGAAACAGGGGAGAAGAATACGAGGAGAAAGAAAAAAAAAAGCAAAATACAAAAACGAGGAGAACACAAGGGGCGAAAATCAGAGGAGGATCAGCAGTATGCCACTACGAGGAGTAAGAGAAGTGTGAAAAAGCTGATGTGAAGAAACAGGGGAGAAGAATACGAGGAGCAAGAAAAAAAAAGCAAAATACAAAAACGAGGAGAACACAAGGGGCGAAAATCAGAGGAGGATCAACAGTATGCCACTACGAGGAGCAAGAGAAGTGTGAAAAACACGAGGCGGAGAAACAGGGGAGAAGAATACGAGGAGCAAGAAAAAAAGCAAAATACAAAAACGAGGAGAACACAAGGGGCGAAAATCAGAGGAGGATCAACTGTATGCCACTACGTGGAGTAAGAGAAGTGTGAAAAACCCGAGGCGAAGAAACAGGGGAGAAAAATATGAGGAGCAAGAAAAATAAAGCAAAATACAAAAACGAGGAGAACACCAGGGGCGAAAATCAGAGGAGGATCAATAGTGTGGCACAACAAGGAGCAAGAGCAGTGTGAAAATCCTGATGTGAAGAAACAGGGGAGAAGAATACGAGGAGCAAGAAAAAAAAGCAAAATACAAAAACGAGGAGAACACAAGGGGCGAAAATCAGAGGAGGATCAAAAGTGTGGCCCTACAAGGAGCAAGAGCAGTGTGAAAATCCTGATGTGAAGAAACAGGGGAGAAGAATACAAGGAGCAAGAAAAAAAAGCAAAATACATAAACGAGGAGAACACAAGGGGCGAAAATCAGAGGAGGATCAACAGTACGCCACTACGAGGAGCAAGAGAAGTGTGAAAAACCCGAGGCGAAAAAACAGGGGAGAAGAATACGAGGAGCAAGAAAAA
This sequence comes from Cervus elaphus, assembly GCF_910594005.1. Taxonomy (NCBI): domain Eukaryota; kingdom Metazoa; phylum Chordata; class Mammalia; order Artiodactyla; family Cervidae; genus Cervus; species Cervus elaphus. The sequence continues at coordinate 84,631,601 of NC_057836.1, forward strand.
AAAAGCAAAATACAAAAACGAGGAGAACACTAGGGGCGAAGATCAGAGGAGGATCAACGTGTGGCACTACGAGGAGCAAGAGAACTGTGAAAAACCCGAGTCGAAGAAACAGGGGAGAAGAATACGAGGAGAAAGAAAATAAAAGCAAAATACAATATCGAGGAGAACACAAGGGGCGAAAATCAGAGGAGGATCAACAGTATGCCACTATGAGGAGCAAGAGAAGAGTGAAAAACCCGAGGTGAAGAAACAGGAGAGAAGAATACGAGGAGCAAGAAAAAAAAAGCAAAATACAAAAACGAAGAGAACACAAGGGGCGAAAATCAGAGGAGGATCAACAGTGTGGCACTACAAGGAGCAAGAGCAGTGTGAAAAACCCGAGGCGAAGAAACAGAGGAGAAGAATACGGGGAGCAAGAAAAAAAAAGCAAAATACAAAAACGAGGAGCAGACAAGTGGGGAAAATCAGAGGAGAATCAAATGTATGCCAATACAAGGAGCAAGAGCAGTGTGAAAAACCCGAGTTGAAGAAACAGGGGAGAAGAATACGAGGAGCAAGAAAGAAAAAGCAAAAGACAAGAACGAGGAGCAGACAAGGGTTGGAAATCAGAGGAGAATCAACAGTATGCAACTACGAGGAGCAAGAGCATTGTGAAAAACCCGAGGCGAAGATTCCCACGTGATTCCCAAGTGATTCTCACGTGATGCCCACATGATTCCCACGTAATTCCCACGTGATTCCCACGTGATGCCCACCTGATGCCCACGTGATGCCCACGTGTTGCCCACGTGATGCCCACGTGATTCCCACGTGTTGCCCACGTGATTCCCACGTGATTCCCACGTGATGGCCACGTGATGCCCACGTGATTCTCACGTGATGGCCACGTGATTCCCACGTGATGCCCACGTGATTCCCACGTGATTCCCACGTGATGCCCACGTGATGGCCACTTGATGCCCACGTGATTCCCACGTGATTCCCACGTGATTCCAACGTGATTCCCACGTGATGCCCACGTGATTCCCACGTGATTCCCACGTGATGCCCAAGTGATGCCCACGTGATTCCCACGTGATGGCCACGTGATTCCCACGTGATTCCCACGTGATTCCCACGTGATGCCCACGTGATGCCCACGTGATTCCCACGTGATGGCCACGTGATGGCCACGTGATGCCCACGTGATTCCCACGTGATGGCCACGCGATGCCCACGTGATGGCCACGTGATTCCCACGTGATGCCCACGTGATTCCCACGTGATGCCCACGTGAGGCCTACGTGATTCCCACGTGATTCCCACGTGATGCCCACGTGATGCCCATGTGATGGCCACGTGATTCCCACGTGTTGCCCACGTGATTCCCACCTGATTCCCACGTGATTCCCACGTGATGGCCACGTGATTCCCACGTGATTCCCATGTGATGCCCACGTGATGCCCACGTGATTCCCAAGTGATTCCCACGTGATGGCCACGTGATGCCCACGTAATTCCCACGTGATGCCCACGTCATTCCCACGTGATTCCCACATGTTGCCCACGTGATTCTCACGTGATTCCCACGTGATGGCCACGTGTTTCCCACGTGTTGCCCACGTGATGCCCACGTGTTTCCCACATATTGCCCACATGATTCCTACTTGATTCCCACGTGATTCTCACGTGATGCCCACGTGATTCCCACGTGATTCCCACGTGATGGCCACGTGATTTCCACGTGATGCCCACGTGATGCCCACGTGATTCCCACGTGATGCCCACGTGATTCCCACGTGATGGCCACGTGATTTCCACGTGTTGCCCACGTGATTCCCACGTGATGCCCTCGTGATTCCCACGTGATTCCCACGTGATGGCCACGTGATTCCCACGTGATGCCCACGTGTTGACCACGTGTTTGCCATGTGATTCCCACGTGATTCACAGGTGATGCCCACGTGATTCCCACGTGATTCCCACGTGATGCCCACGTGATGCCCACGTGATTCCCACGTATTGGCCACGTGATTCCCACGTGATGGCCACGTGATGCCCACGTGATTTCCACGTGATTCCCACGTGATGCCCACGTGATGCCTACGTGATTCCCACGTGATTCCCACGTGATGCCCACGTGATGCCCATGTGATGGCCACGTGATTCCCACGTGTTGCCCACGTGATTCCCACCTGATTCCCACGTGATTCCCACGTGATGGCCACGTGATTCCCACAGATTCCCATGTGATGCCCACGTGATGCCCACGTGATTCCCAAGTGATTCCCACGTGATGGCCACGTGATGCCCACGTAATTCCCACGTGATGCCCACGTCATTCCCACGTGATTCCCACGTGATTCCCACATGTTGCCCACGTGATTCTCACGTGATGGCCACGTGTTTCCCACGTGTTGCCCACGTGATGCCCACGTGTTTCCCACATATTGCCCACGTGATTCCCACTTGATTCCCACGTGATGCCCACGTGATTCCCACGTGATTCCCACGTGATGGCCACGTGATTTCCACGTGATTCCCACGTGATGCCCACGTGATTCCCACGTGATGGCCACGTGATTCCCACGTGTTGCCCACGTGATGCCCACGTGATTCCCACGTGATGGCCACGTGATTCCCACGTGATGCCCACGTGTTGACCACGTGTTTGCCACGTGATTCCCACGTGATTCACAGGTGATGCCCACGTGATTCCCACGTGATTCCCACGTGATGCCCACGTGATGCCCACGTGATTCCCACGTGATGGCCACGTGATTCCCACGTGATTCCCACGTGATGCCCACGTGATTTCCACGTGATTCCCACGTGATTCCCACGTGATGCATACGTGTTTCCCACGTGTTGCCCACGTGATGCCCACGTGATTCCCAAGTGATTCCCACGTGTTGCCCACGTGATTCCCATGTGATTCCCACTGTTGCCCACGTGATTCCCACGTGATGCCCACGTGATTCCCATGTGTTGCCCACGTGATGCCCACGTGATGCCCACGTGATACCCTCGTGATTCCCCCGTGATTCCCACGTGATTCCCACGTGATGGCCACCTGATTCCCACGTGATTCCCACGTGTTGCCCACGTGATACCCACCTGATGCCCACATTATTCCCACGTGATTCCCACATGATGGCCACGTGATTCCCACGTATTTCCCACGTGATTCCCACGTGATTCCCAAGTGATGGCCACGTGATTCTCACGTGATTCCCACGTGATTCCCACGTGATACCCACCTGATGCCCACATTATTCCCACGTGATTCCCACATGATGGCCAGGTGATTCCCACGTGTTGCCCACGTGATTCCCACGTGATTCCCACTTGATGCCCACGTGATTCCCACGTGACTCCCAAGTGATTCTCACGTGATTCCCACGTGATTCCCACGTGATTTCCACGTGTTGCCCACGTGATGCCCACGTGATGCCCACGTGATTCCCATGTGATTCCAACGTGATGCCCACGTGATTCCCACGTGATGGCCACCTGATTCCCACGTGATTCCCACGTGTTGCCCACGTGATACCCACCTGATGCCCACATTATTCCCACGTGATTCCCACATGATGGCCACGTGATTCCCACGTGTTTCCCACGTGATTCCCACGTGATTCCCAAGTGATGGCCACGTGATTCTCACGTGATTCCCACGTGATTCCCACGTGATACCCACCTGATGCCCACATTATTCCCACGTGATTCACACATGATGGCCAGGTGATTCCCACGTGTTGCCCACGTGATTCCCACGTGATTCCCACTTGATGCCCACGTGATTCCCACGTGACTCCCAAGTGATTCTCACGTGATTCCCACGTGATTCCCACGTGATTTCCACGTGTTGCCCAGGTGATGCCCACGTGATGCCCACGTGATTCCCATGTGATTCCAACGTGATGCCCACGTGATTCCCACGTGACTCCAAACTGATTCTCACGTGATGCCCACGTGAAGACCACGTGATGCCCACGTTACACCCACGTGATGCCCAAGTGATTCCAACGGGATCAGAGAAGCATAAAAGTGTAAAAATACGAGGAGCAAGAAAAGTGTGAAAAATCCCAGGAGGAGAAATAGGGGAGAAAAATATGAGGAGCGAAAAAAAAAAAAAACACAAAAATACGAGGAGTAGAAAAGTGGGGAAAATAAGTGGAGCCTCAAAAGTGTGAAAATACGAGGAGAAAGAAAATAGTGAAAAACACGAGGAGCAAGAAAAGGGAAGAAATATATGAGGAGCAAAAAACAAAAACAAAAACAAAAAATACGAGGAGCAGAAAAGTGTGAAAAATAAGAGGAGCATCAAACGTGTGAAAATACGAGGAGCAAGAAAAGTGTGAAAAACACGAGGAGCAAGAAAAGGGAAGAAACATACGAGGAGCAAAAAAAAAAAAAACAGAAAAATACGAGGAGCAGAAAAGTGTGAAAAATAAGAGGAGCATGAAAAGTGTGAAAATACGAGGAGCAACAAATGTGTGAAAAACCTGAGGTTAAGAAAAAGGGGAGAAGAATACGAGGAGCAAGAAAAAAAAAGCAAAATACAAAAACGAGGAGAACACAAGGGGCGAAAATGAGAGGAGGATCAACAGTATGCCACTACGAGGAGCAAGAGAAGTGTGAAAAACCCGAAGCGAAGAAACAGGGGAGAAGAATACGAGGAGCAAGAAAAAAAGTAAAATACAAAAACGAGGAGAACACAAGGGGCGAAAATCAGAGGAGGATCAAAAGTGTGGCACTAGGTGGAGTAAGAGAAGTGTGAAAAACGCGAGGAGAAGAAACAGGGGAGAAGAATACGAGGAGCAAGAAAAAAAAGCAAAATACAAAAACGAGGAGAACACAAGTGGCGAAAATCAGAGGAGGATCAAAAGTGTGGCATTACGTGGAGTAAGAGAAGTGTGAAAAACCCAAGGTGAAGAAACAGGGGAGAAGAATACGAGGAGCAAGAAAAAGAAAGCAAAATACAAAAATGAGGAGAACACAAGGGGCGAAAATCAGAGGAGGATCAACAGTGTGCCACTACGAGGAGCATGAGAAGTGTGAAAAACCCGAGGCGAAGAAACAGGGGAGAAGAATACGAGGAGCAAGAAAAAAAGCAAAATACAAAAACGAGGAGAACACAAGGGGCGAAAATCAGAGGAGGATCAAAAGTGTCGCACTACGTGGAGTAAGAGAAGTGTGAAAAACCCGAGGGGAAGAAACAGGGGAGAAGAATACGAGGAGCAAGAAAAAAAAAGCAAAATACAAAAACGAGGAGAACACAAGGGGCGAAAATCAGAGGAGGATCAAAAGTGTGGCACTACGAGGAGTACGAGAAGTGTGAAAAAGCTGATGTGAAGAAACAGGGGAGAAGAATACGAGGAGCAAGAAAAAAAAGCAAAATACAAAAACGAGGAGAACACAAGGGGCGAAAATCAGAGGAGGATCAAAAGTGTGGCACTACGTGGAGTAAGAGAAGTGTGAAAAACCCGAGGCAAAGAAACAGGGGAGAAGAATACGAGGAGAAAGAAAAAAAAAGCAAAATACAAAAACGAGGAGAACACAAGGGGCGAAAATCAGAGGAGGATCAGCAGTATGCCACTACGAGGAGCAAGAGAAGTGTGAAAAAGCTGATGTGAAGAAACAGGGGAGAAGAATACGAGGAGCAAGAAAAAAAAAGCAAAATACAAAAACGAGGAGAACACAAGGGGCGAAAATCAGAGGAGGATCAACAGTATGCCACTACGAGGAGCAAGAGAAGTGTGAAAAACCCGAGGTGGAAAAACAGGGGAGAAGAATACGAGGAGTAAGAAAAAAAGCAAAATACAAAAACGAGGAGAACACAAGGGGCGAAAATCAGAGGAGGATCAACAGTATGCCACTACGAGGAGCAAGAGAAGTGTGAAAAACCCGAGGCGAAGAAACAGCAGAGAAGAATACGAGGAGCAAGAAAAAAAAGCAAAATACAAAAACGAGGAGAACACAAGGGGCGAAAATCAGAGGAGGATCAAAAGTGTGGCACTAGCTGGAGTAAGAGAAGTGTGAAAAACCCGAGGTGAAGAAACAGGGGAGAAGATTACGAGGAGCAAGAAAAAAAAAGCAAAATACAAAAACGAGGAGAACACAAGGGGCGAAAATCAGAGGAGGATCAAAAGTGTGGCACTAGGTGGAGTAAGAGAAGTGTGAAAAACGCGAGGCGAAGAAACACGGGAGAAGAATACGAGGAGCGAGAACAAAAAAGCAAAATACAAAAACGAGGAGAACACAAGGGGCGAAAATCAGAGGAGGATCAAAAGTGTGGCACTAGGTGGAGTAAGAGAAGTGTGAAAAACCCGAGGCAAAGAAACAGGGGAGAAGAATACGAGGAGCAAGGAAAAAAAAGCAAAATACAAAAACGAGGAGAACACAAGGGGCGAAAATCAGAGGAGGATCAACAGTATGCCACTACGAGGAGTAAGAGAAGTGTGAAAAAGCTGATGTGAAGAAACAGGGGAGAAGAATACGGGGAGCAAGAAAAAAAAAGCAAAATACAAAAACGAGGAGAACACAAGGGGCGAAAATCAGAGGAGGATCAACAGTATGCCACTACGAGGAGCAAGAGAAGTGTGAAAAACCCGAGGCGAAGAAACAGGGGAGAAGAATACGAGGAGCAAGAAAAAAAAGCAAAATACAAAAACGAGGAGAACACAAGGGGCGAAAATCAGAGGAGGATCAAAAGTGTGGCACTACGAGGAGTAAGAGAAGTGTGAAAAAGCTGATGTGAAGAAACAGGGGAGAAGAATACGAGGAGCAAGAAAAAAAAGCAAAATACAAAAACGAGGAGAACACAAGGGGCGAAAATCAGAGGAGGATCAAACGTGTGGCACTACGTGGAGTAAGAGAAGTGTGAAAAACCCGAGGTGAAGAAACAGGGGAGAAGAATACGAGGAGCAAGAAAAACAAGCAAAATACAAAAACGAGGAGAACACAAGGGGCGAAAATCAGAGGAGGATCAAAAGTGTGGCACTAGGTGGAGTAAGAGAAGTGTGAAAAACGCGAGGTGAAGAAACAGGGGAGAAGAATACGAGGAGCAAGAAAAAAAAGCAAAATACAAAAACGAGGAGAACACAAGGGGCGAAAATCAGAGGAGGATCAAAAGTGTGGCACTAGGTGGAGTAACAGAAGTGTGAAAAACCCGAAGCGAAGAAACAGGGGAGAAGAATACGAGGAGCAAGAAAAAAAAAGCAAAATACAAAAACGAGGAGAACACAAGGGGCGAAAATCAGAGGAGGATCAGCAGTATGCCACTACGAGGAGTAAGAGAAGTGTGAAAAAGCTGATGTGAAGAAACAGGGGAGAAGAATACGGGGAGCAAGAAAAAAAAAGCAAAATACAAAAACGAGGAGAACACAAGGGGAGAAAATCAGAGGAGGATCAACAGTATGCCACTACGAGGAGCAAGAGAAGTGTGAAAAACCCGTGGTGAAGAAACAGGGGAGAAGAATACGAGGAGCAAGAAAAAAAAAGCAAAATACAAAAACGAGGAGAACACAAGGGGCGAAAATCAGAGGAGGATCAACAGTATGCCACTACGAGGAGTAAGAGAAGTGTGAAAAAGCTGATATGAAGAAACAGGGGAGAAGAATACGAGGAGCAAGAAAAAAAAAGCAAAATACAAAAACGAGGAGAACACAAGGGGCGAAAATCAGAGGAGGATCAACAGTATGCCACTACGAGGAGCAAGAGAAGTGTGAAAAACCCGAGGCGAAGAAACAGGGGAGAAGAATACGAGGAGCAAGAAAAAAAAGCAAAATACAAAAACGAGGAGAACACAAGGGGCGAAAATCAGAGGAGGATCAAAAGTGTGGCACTACGTGGAGTAAGAGAAGTGTGAAAAACCCGAGGCGAAGAAACAGGGGAGAAGAATACGAGGAGCAAGCAAAAAAAGCAAAATACAAAAACGAGGAGAACACAAGGGGCGAAAATCAGAGGAGGATCAAAAGTGTGGCACTAGGTGGAGTAAGAGAAGTGTGAAAAACCCGAGGCGAAGAAACAGGGGAGAAGAGTACGAGGAGCAAGAAAAAAAAAGCAAAATACAAAAACGAGGAGAACACAAGGGGCGAAAATCAGAGGAGGATCAAAAGTGTGGCACTACGTGGAGTAAGAGCAGTGTGAAAAACCCGAGGGGAAGAAACACGGGAGAAGAATACGAGGAGCAAGAAAAAAAAAGCAAAATACAAAAACGAGGAGAACACAAGGGGCGAAAATCGCAGGAGGATCAAAAGTCTGGCACTAGTTGGACTAAGAGAAGTCTAAAAAACCCGAGGCGAAGAAACAGGAGAGAAGAATACGAGGAGCAAGAAAAAAAAAGCAAAATACAAAAACGAGGAGAACACAAGGGGCGAAAATCAGAGGAGGATCAACAGTATGCCACTACGAGGAGCAAGAGAAGTGTGAAAAACCCGAGGCGAAGAAACAGGGGAGAAGAATACGAGGAGCAAGAAAAAAAAGCAAAATACAAAAACGAGGAGAACACAAGGGGCGAAAATCAGAGGAGGATCAAAAGTGTGGCACTAGGTGGAGTAAGAGAAGTGTGAAAAACCCGAGGCGAAGAAACAGGGGAGAAGAATACGAGGAGCAAGAAAAAAAAAGCAAAATACAAAAATGAGTAGAACACAAGGGGCGAAAATCAGAGGAGGATCAACAGTATGCCACTACGAGGAGTAAGAGAAGTGTGAAAAAGCTGATGTGAAGAAACAGGGGAGAAAATACGAGGAGCAGGAAAAAAAAGCAAAATACAAAAACGAGGAGAACACAAGGGGCGAAAATCAGAGGAGGATCAACAGTATGCAACTACGAGGAGCAAGAGAAGTGTGAAAAACCCGAGGCGAAGAAACAGCAGAGAAGAATACGAGGAGCAAGAAAAAAAAGCAAAATACAAAAACGAGGAGAACACAAGGGGCGAAAATCAGAGGAGGATCAAACGTGTGGCACTACGTGGAGTAAGAGAAGTGTGAAAAACCCGAGGTGAAGAAACAGGGGAGAAGAATACGAGGAGCAAGAAAAACAAGCAAAATACAAAAACGAGGAGAACACAAGGGGCGAAAATCAGAGGAGGATCAAAAGTGTGGCACTAGGTGGAGTAAGAGAAGTGTGAAAAACGCGAGGTGAAGAAACAGGGGAGAAGAATACGAGGAGCAAGAAAAAAAAGCAAAATACAAAAACGAGGAGAACACAAGGGGCGAAAATCAGAGGAGGATCAAAAGTGTGGCACTAGGTGGAGTAACAGAAGTGTGAAAAACCCGAAGCGAAGAAACAGGGGAGAAGAATACGAGGAGCAAGAAAAAAAAAGCAAAATACAAAAACGAGGAGAACACAAGGGGCGAAAATCAGAGGAGGATCAGCAGTATGCCACTACGAGGAGTAAGAGAAGTGTGAAAAAGCTGATGTGAAGAAACAGGGGAGAAGAATACGGGGAGCAAGAAAAAAAAAGCAAAATACAAAAACGAGGAGAACACAAGGGGAGAAAATCAGAGGAGGATCAACAGTATGCCACTACGAGGAGCAAGAGAAGTGTGAAAAACCCGTGGTGAAGAAACAGGGGAGAAGAATACGAGGAGCAAGAAAAAAAAAGCAAAATACAAAAACGAGGAGAACACAAGGGGCGAAAATCAGAGGAGGATCAACAGTATGCCACTACGAGGAGTAAGAGAAGTGTGAAAAAGCTGATATGAAGAAACAGGGGAGAAGAATACGAGGAGCAAGAAAAAAAAAGCAAAATACAAAAACGAGGAGAACACAAGGGGCGAAAATCAGAGGAGGATCAACAGTATGCCACTACGAGGAGCAAGAGAAGTGTGAAAAACCCGAGGCGAAGAAACAGGGGAGAAGAATACGAGGAGCAAGAAAAAAAAGCAAAATACAAAAACGAGGAGAACACAAGGGGCGAAAATCAGAGGAGGATCAAAAGTGTGGCACTACGTGGAGTAAGAGAAGTGTGAAAAACCCGAGGCGAAGAAACAGGGGAGAAGAATACGAGGAGCAAGCAAAAAAAGCAAAATACAAAAACGAGGAGAACACAAGGGGCGAAAATCAGAGGAGGATCAAAAGTGTGGCACTAGGTGGAGTAAGAGAAGTGTGAAAAACCCGAGGCGAAGAAACAGGGGAGAAGAGTACGAGGAGCAAGAAAAAAAAAGCAAAATACAAAAACGAGGAGAACACAAGGGGCGAAAATCAGAGGAGGATCAAAAGTGTGGCACTACGTGGAGTAAGAGCAGTGTGAAAAACCCGAGGGGAAGAAACACGGGAGAAGAATACGAGGAGCAAGAAAAAAAAAGCAAAATACAAAAACGAGGAGAACACAAGGGGCGAAAATCGCAGGAGGATCAAAAGTCTGGCACTAGTTGGACTAAGAGAAGTCTGAAAAACCCGAGGCGAAGAAACAGGGGAGAAGAATACGAGGAGCAAGAAAAAAAAAGCAAAATACAAAAACGAGGAGAACACAAGGGGCGAAAATCAGAGGAGGATCAACAGTATGCCACTACGAGGAGCAAGAGAAGTGTGAAAAACCCGAGGCGAAGAAACAGGGGAGAAGAATACGAGGAGCAAGAAAAAAAAGCAAAATACAAAAACGAGGAGAACACAAGGGGCGAAAATCAGAGGAGGATCAACAGTATGCAACTACGAGGAGCAAGAGAAGTGTGAAAAACCCGAGGCGAAGAAACAGCAGAGAAGAATACGAGGAGCAAGAAAAAAAAGCAAAATACAAAAACGAGGAGAACACAAGGGGCGAAAATCAGAGGAGGATCAAAAGTGTGGCACTAGCTGGAGTAAGAGAAGTGTGAAAAACCCGAGGTGAAGAAACAGGGGAGAAGATTAGGAGGAGCAAGAAAAAAAAAGCAAAATACAAAAACGAGGAGAACACAAGGGGCGAAAATCAGAGGAGGATCAAAAGTGTGGCACTAGGTGGAGTAAGAGAAGTGTGAAAAACGCGAGGCGAAGAAACACGGGAGAAGAATACGAGGAGTGAGAAAAAAAAGCAAAATACAAAAACGAGGAGAACACAAGGGGCGAAAATCAGAGGAGGATCAAAAGTGTGGCACTAGGTGGAGTAAGAGAAGTGTGAAAAACCCGAGGCAAAGAAACAGGGGAGAAGAATACGAGGAGCAAGGAAAAAAAAGCAAAATACAAAAACGAGGAGAACACAAGGGGCGAAAATCAGAGGAGGATCAACAGTATGCCACTACGAGGAGCAAGAGAAGTGTGAAAAAGCTGATGTGAAGAAACAGGGGAGAAGAATACGGGGAGCAAGAAAAAAAAAGCAAAATACAAAAACGAGGAGAACACAAGGGGCGAAAATCAGAGGAGGATCAACAGTATGCCACTACGAGGAGCAAGAGAAGTGTGAAAAACCCGAGGCAAAGAAACAGGGGAGAAGAATACGAGGAGCAAGAAAAAAAAGCAAAATACAAAAACGAGGAGAACACAAGGGGCGAAAATCAGAGGAGGATCAAAAGTGTGGCACTAGGTGGAGTAAGAGAAGTGTGAAAAACCCTAGGCGAAGAAACAGGGGAGAAGAATACGAGGAGCAAGAAAAAAAAAGCAAAATACAAAAATGAGGAGAACACAAGGGGCGAAAATCAGAGGAGGATCAAACGTGTGGCACTACGTGGAGTAAGAGAAGTCTGAAAAAGCTGATATGAAGAAACAGGGGAGAAGAATACGAGGTGCAAGAAAAAAAAAGCAAAATACATAAACGAGGAGAACACAAGGGGCGAAAATCAGAGGAGGATCTACAGTATGCCACTACGAGGAGTAAGAGAAGTGTGAAAAAGCTGATGTGAAGAAACAGGGGAGAAGAATACGGGGAGCAAGAAAAAAAAGCAAAATACAAAAACGAGGAGAACACAAGGGGAGAAAATCAGAGGAGGATCAACAGTATGCCACTACGAGGAGCAAGAGAAGTGTGAAAAACCCGTGGTGAAGAAACAGGGGAGAAGAATACGAGGAGCAAGAAAAAAAAAGCAAAATACAAAAACGAGGAGAACACAAGGGGCGAAAATCAGAGGAGGATCAACAGTATGCCACTACGAGGAGTAAGAGAAGTGTGAAAAAGCTGATATGAAGAAACAGGGGAGAAGAATACGAGGAGCAAGAAAAAAAAAGCAAAATACAAAAACGAGGAGAACACAAGGGGCGAAAATCAGAGGAGGATCAACAGTATGCCACTACGAGGAGCAAGAGAAGTGTGAAAAACCCGAGGCGAAGAAACAGGGGAGAAGAAAACGAGGAGCAAGAAAAAAAAGCAAAATACAAAAACGAGGAGAACACAAGGGGCGAAAATCAGAGGAGGATCAAAAGTGTGGCACTACGTGGAGTAAGAGAAGTGTGAAAAACCCGAGGCGAAGAAACAGGGGAGAAGAATACGGGGAGCAAGCAAAAAAAGCAAAATACAAAAACGAGGAGAACACAAGGGGCGAAAATCAGAGGAGGATCAAAAGTGTGGCACTAGGTGGAGTAAGAGAAGTGTGAAAAACCCGAGGCAAAGAAACAGGGGAGAAGAGTACGAGGAGCAAGAAAAAAAAAGCAAAATACAAAAACGAGGAGAACACAAGGGGCGAAAATCAGAGGAGGATCAAAAGTGTGGCACTACGTGGAGTAAGAGCAGTGTGAAAAACCCGAGGGGAAGAAACACGGGAGAAGAATACGAGGAGCAAGAAAAAAAAAGCAAAATACAAAAACGAGGAGAACACAAGGGGCGAAAATCGGAGGAGGATCAAAAGTCTGGCACTAGTTGGACTAAGAGAAGTCTGAAAAACCCGAGGCGAAGAAACAGGGGAGAAGAATACGAGGAGCAAGGAAAAAAAAGCAAAATACAAAAACGAGGAGAACACAAGGGGCGAAAATCAGAGGAGGATCAACAGTATGCCACTACGAGGAGCAAGAGAAGTGTGAAAAACCCGAGGCGAAGAAACAGGGGAGAAGAATACGAGGAGCAAGAAAAAAAAGCAAAATACAAAAACGAGGAGAACACAAGGGGCGAAAATCAGAGGAGGATCAAAAGTGTGGCACTACGTGGAGTAAGAGAAGTGTGAAAAACCCGAGGCAAAGAAACAGGGGAGAAGAATACGAGGAGCAAGAAAAAAAAAGCAAAATACAAAAATGAGTAGAACACAAGGGGCGAAAATCAGAGGAGGATCAACAGTATGCCACTACGAGGAGTAAGAGAAGTGTGAAAAAGCTGATGTGAAGAAACAAGGGAGAAAATACGAGGAGCAGGAAAAAAAAGCAAAATAAAAAAACGAGGAGAACACAAGGGGCGAAAATCAGAGGAGGATCAACAGTATGCCACTACGAGGAGCAAGAGAAGTGTGAAAAACCCGAGGCGAAGAAACAGCAGAGAAGAATACGAGGAGCAAGAAAAAAAAGCAAAATACAAAAACGAGGAGAACACAAGGGGCGAAAATCAGAGGAGGATCAAAAGTGTGGCACTAGCTGGAGTAAGAGAAGTGTGAAAAACCCGAGGTGAAGAAACCGGGGAGAAGATTACGAGGAGCAAGAAAAAAAAAGCAAAATACAAAAACGAGGAGAACACAAGGGGCGAAAATCAGAGGAGGATCAAAAGTGTGGCACTAGGTGGAGTAAGAGAAGTGTGAAAAACGCGAGGCGAAGAAACACGGGAGAAGAATACGAGGAGCGAGAAAAAAAAAAGCAAAATACAAAAACGAGGAGAACACAAGGAGCGAAAATCAGAGGAGGATCAAAAGTGTGGCACTAGGTGGAGTAAGAGAAGTGTGAAAAACCCGAGGCAAAGAAACAGGGGAGAAGAATACGAGGAGCAAGGAAAAAAAAGCAAAATACAAAAACGAGGAGAACACAAGGGGCGAAAATCAGAGGAGGATCAACAGTATGCCACTACGAGGAGTAAGAGAAGTGTGAAAAAGCTGATGTGAAGAAACAGGGGAGAAGAATACGGGGAGCAAGAAAAAAAAAGCAAAATACAAAAACGAGGAGAACACAAGGGGCGAAAATCAGAGGAGGATCAACAGTATGCCACTACGAGGAGCAAGAGAAGTGTGAAAAACCCGAGGCAAAGAAACAGGGGAGAAGAATACGAGGAGCAAGAAAAAAAAGCAAAATACAAAAACGAGGAGAACACAAGGGGCGAAAATCAGAGGAGGATCAAAAGTGTGGCACTAGGTGGAGTAAGAGAAGTGTGAAAAACCCTAGGCGAAGAAACAGGGGAGAAGAATACGAGGAGCAAGAAAAAAAAAGCAAAATACAAAAATGAGGAGAACACAAGGGGCGAAAATCAGAGGAGGATCAAACGTGTGGCACTACGTGGAGTAAGAGAAGTCTGAAAAAGCTGATGTGAAGAAACAGGGGAGAAGAATACGAGGTGCAAGAAAAAAAAAGCAAAATACATAAACGAGGAGAACACAAGGGGCGAAAATCAGAGGAGGATCTACAGTATGCCACTACGAGGAGTAAGAGAAGTGTGAAAAAGCTGATGTGAAGAAACAGGGGAGAAGAATACGAGGAGCAAGAAAAAAAAAAGCAAAATACAAAAATGAGGAGAACACAAGGGGCGAAAATCTGAGGAGGATCTACAGTATGCCACTACGAGGAGTAAGAGAAGTGTGAAAAAGCTGATGTGAAGAAACAGGGGAGAAGAATACGAGGAGCAAGAAAAAAAAAGCAAAATACAAAAACGAGGAGAACACAAGGGGCGAAAATCAGAGGAGGATCAACAGTATGCCACTACGAGGAGCAAGAGAAGTGTGAAAAACCCGAGGCGAAGAAACAGGGGAGAAGAATACGAGGAGCAAGAAAAAAAAGCAAAATACAAAAACGAGGAGAACACAAGGGGCGAAAATCAGAGGAGGATCAACAGTATGCCACTACGGGGAGCAAGAGAAGTGTGAAAAACCCGAGTCGAAGAAACAGGGGAGAAGAATACGAGGAGCAAGAAAAAAAAGCAAAATACAAAAACGAGGAGAACACAAGGGGCGAAAATCAGAGGAGGATCAAAAATGTGGCACTAGCTGGAGTAAGAGAAGTGTGAAAAACCCGAGGCGAAGAAACAGGGGAGAAGAATACGAGGAGCAAGAAAAAAAAGCAAAATACAAAAACGAGGAGAACACAAGGGGCGAAAATCAGAGGAGGATCAAAAGTGTGGCACTAGGTGGAGTAAGAGAAGTGTGAAAAACCCGAGGCGAAGAAACAGGGGAGAAGAATACGAGGAGCAAGGAAAAAAAAGCAAAATACAAAAACGAGGAGAACACAAGGGGCGAAAATCAGAGGAGGATCAACAGTAGGCCACTACGAGGAGTAAGAGAAGTGTGAAAAACCTGACGTGAAGAAACAGGGGAGAAGAATACGAGGAGCAAGAAAAAAAAAGCAAAATACAAAAACGAGGAGAACACAAGGGGCGAAAATCAGAGGAGGATCAACAGTATGCCACTACGAGGAGCAAGAGAAGTGTGAAAAACCCGAGGCGAAGAAACAGGGGAGAAGAATACGAGGAGCAAGAAAAAAAAGCAAAATACAAAAACGAGGAGAACACAAGGGGCGAAAATCAGAGGAGGATCAAAAGAGTGGCACTAGGTGGAGTAAGAGAAGAGTGAAAAACCCGAGGCGAAGAAACAGGGGAGAAGAATACGAGGAGCAAGAAAAAAAAAGCAAAATACAAAAATGAGGAGAACACAAGGGGCGAAAATCAGAGGAGGATCAAAAGTGTGGCACTACGTGGAGTAAGAGAAGTCTGAAAAAGCTGATGTGAAGAAACAGGGGAGAAGAATACGAGGAGCAAGAAAAAAAAAGCAAAATACATAAACGAGGAGAATACAAGGGGCGAAAATCAGAGGAGGATCAACAGTATGCCACTACGGGGAGCAAGAGAAGTGTGAAAAACCCGAGGCGAAGAAACAGGGGAGAAGAATACGAGGAGCAAGAAAAAAAAGCAAAATACAAAAACGAGGAGAACACAAGGGGCGAAAATCAGAGGAGGATCAAAAGTGTGGCACTAGGTGGAGTAAGAGAAGTGTGAAAAACCCGAGGCGAAGAAACAGGGGAGAAGAATACGAGAAGCAAGAAAAAAATAGCAAAATACAAAAACGAGGAGAACACAAGGGGCGAAAATCAGAGGAGGATCAACATTATGCCACTACGAGGAGTAAGAGAAGTGTGAAAAAGCTGATATGAAGAAACAGGGGAGAAGAATACGAGGAGCAAGAAAAAAAAAAGCAAAATACAAAAACGAGGAGAACACAAGGGGCGAAAATCAGAGGAGGATCAACAGTATGCCACTACGGGGAGCAAGAGAAGTGTGAAAAACCCGAGGCGAAGAAACAGGGGAGAAGAATACGAGGAGCAAGAAAAAAAAGCAAAATACAAAAACGAGGAGAACACAAGGGGCGAAAATCAGAGGAGGATCAAAAGTGTGGCACTACGTGGAGTAAGAGAAGTGTGAAAAATCCGAGGCGAAGTAACAGGGGAGAAGAATACGAGGAGCAAGAAAAAAAAGCAAAATACAAAAACGAGGAGAACACAAGGGGCGAAAATCAGAGGAGGATCAAAAGTGTGGCACTAGCTGGAGTAAGAGAAGTATGAAAAACCCGAGGCGAAGAAACAGGGGAGAAGAATACGAGGAGCAAGAAAAAAAAAGCAAAATACAAAAACGAGGAGAACACAAGGGGCGAAAATCAGAGGAGGATCAACAGTATGCCACTACGAGGAGCAAGAGAAGTGTGAAAAACCCGAGGTGAAGAAACAGGGGAAAAGAATACGAGGAGCAAGGAAAAAAAAGCAAAATACAAAAACGAGGAGAACACAAGGGGCGAAAATCAGAGGAGGATCAACAGTATGCCACTACGAGGAGCAAGAGAAGTGTGATAAACCCGACGCGAAGAAACAGGGGAGAAGAATACGAGGAGCAAGAAAAAAAAAGCAAAATACAAAAACGAGGAGAACACAAGGGGCGAAAATCAGAGGAGGATCAAAAGTGTGGCACTAGGTGGAGTAAGAGAACTGTGAAAAACGCGAGGCGAAGAAACAGGGGAGAAGAATACGAGGAGCAAGAAAAAAAAAGCAAAATACAAAAACGAGGAGAACACAAGGGGCGAAAATCAGAGGTGGATCAACAGTATGCCACTACGAGGAGTAAGAGAAGTGTGAAAAAGCTGATGTGAAGAAACAGGGGAGAAAATACGAGGAGCAGGAAAAAAAAGCAAAATACAAAAACGAGGAGAACACAAGGGGCGAAAATCAGAGGAGGATCAACAGTATGCCACTACGAGGAGCAAGAGAAATGTGAAAATCCCGAGGCGAAGAAACAGGGGTGTAGAATACGAGGAGCAAGAAAAAAAAGCAAAATACAAAAACGAGGAGAACACAAGGGGCGAAAATCAGAGGAGGATCAAAAGTGTGGCACTAGCTGGAGTAAGAGAAGTGTGAAAAACCCGAGGCGAAGAAACAGGGGAGAAGAATACGAGGAGCAAGAAAAAAAAAGCAAAATACAAAAACGAGGAGAACACAAGGGGCGAAAATCAGAGGAGGATCAACAGTATGCCACTACGAGGAGCAAGAGAAGTGTGAAAAACCCGAGGTGAAGAAACAGGGGAGAAGAATACGAGGAGCAAGGAAAAAAAAGCAAAATACAAAAACGAGGAGAACACAAGGGGCGAAAATCAGAGGAGGATCAACAGTGTGGCACTACAAGGAGCAAGAGCAGTGTGAAAAACCCGAGGCGAAGAAACAGAGGAGAAGAATACGGGGAGCAAGAAAAAAAAAGCAAAATACAAAAACGAGGAGCAGACAAGTGGGGAAAATCAGAGGAGAATCAAATGTATGCCAATACGAGGAGCAAGAGCAGTGTGAAAAACCCGAGTTGAAGAAACAGGGGAGAAGAATACGAGGAGCAAGAAAGAAAAAGCAAAAGACAAGAACGAGGAGCAGACAAGGGTTGGAAATCAGAGGAGAATCAACAGTATGCAACTACGAGGAGCAAGAGCATTGTGAAAAACCCGAGGCGAAGATTCCCACGTGATTCCCAAGTGATTCTCACGTGATGCCCACATGATTCCCACGTAATTCCCACGTGATTCCCACGTGATGCCCACCTGATGCCCACGTGATGCCCACGTGTTGCCCACGTGATGCCCACGTGATGCCCACGTGTTGCCCACGTGATTCCCACGTGATTCCCACGTGATGGCCACGTGCTGCCCACGTGATTCTCACGTGATGGCCACGTGATTCCCACGTGATGCCCACGTGATTCCCACGTGATTCCCACGTGATGCCCACGTGATGGCCACTTGATGCCCACGTGATTCCCACGTGATTCCCACGTGATTCCAACGTGATTCCCACGTGATGCCCACGTGATTCCCACGTGATTCCCACGTGATGCCCAAGTGATGCCCACGTGATTCCCACGTGATGGCCACGTGATTCCCACGTGATGGCCACGTGATTCCCACGTGATTCCCACGTGATTCCCACGTGATGCCCACGTGATGCCCACGTGATGCCCACGTGATTCCCACGTGATGGCCACGTGATGCCCACGTGATTCCCACGTGATGGCCACGCGATGCCCACGTGATGGCCACGTGATTCCCACGTGATGCCCACGTGATTCCCACGTGATGCCCACGTGAGGCCTACGTGATTCCCACGTGATTCCCACGTGATGCCCACGTGATGCCCATGTGATGGCCACGTGATTCCCACGTGTTGCCCACGTGATTCCCACCTGATTCCCACGTGATTCCCACGTGATGGCCACGTGATTCCCACGTGATTCCCATGTGATGCCCACGTGATGCCCACGTGATTCCCAAGTGATTCCCACGTGATGGCCACGTGATGCCCACGTAATTCCCACGTGATGCCCACGTCATTCCCACGTGATTCCCACATGTTGCCCACGTGATTCTCACGTGATTCCCACGTGATGGCCACGTGTTTCCCACGTGTTGCCCACGTGATGCCCACGTGTTTCCCACATATTGCCCACATGATTCCTACTTGATTCCCACGTGATTCTCACGTGATGCCCACGTGATTCCCACGTGATTCCCACGTGATGGCCACGTGATTTCCACGTGATGCCCACGTGATGCCCACGTGATTCCCACGTGATGCCCACGTGATTCCCACGTGATGGCCACGTGATTCCCACGTGTTGCTCACGTGATTCCCACGTGATGCCCTCGTGATTCCCACGTGATTCCCACGTGATGGCCACGTGGTTCCCACGTGATGCCCACGTGTTGACCACGTGTTTGCCACGTGATTCCCACGTGATTCACAGGTGATGCCCACGTGATTCCCACGTGATTCCCACGTGATGCCCACGTGATGCCCACGTGATTCCCACGTATTGGCCACGTGATTCCCACGTGATGGCCACGTGATGCCCACGTGATCTCCACGTGATTCCCACGTGATGCCCACGTGATGCCTACGTGATTCCCACGTGATTCCCACGTGATGCCCACGTGATGCCCATGTGATGGCCACGTGATTCCCACGTGTTGCCCACGTGATTCCCACCTGATTCCCACGTGATTCCCATGTGATGGCCACGTGATTCCCACAGATTCCCATGTGATGCCCACGTGATGCCCACGTGATTCCCAAGTGATTCCCACGTGATGGCCACGTGATGCCCACGTAATTCCCACGTGATGCCCACGTCATTCCCACGTGATTCCCACGTGATTCCCACATGTTGCCCACGTGATTCTCACGTGATTCCCACGTGATGGCCACGTGTTTCCCACGTGTTGCCCACGTGATGCCCACGTGTTTCCCACATATTGCCCACGTGATTCCCACTTGATTCCCATGTGATTCTCACGTGATGCCCACGTGATTCCCACGTGATTCCCACGTGATGGCCACGTGATTTCCACGTGATTCCCACGTGATGCCCACGTGATTCCCACGTGATGGCCACGTGATTCCCACGTGTTGCCCACGTGATGCCCACGTGATTCCCACGTGATGGCCACGTGATTCCCACGTGATGCCCACGTGTTGACCACGTGTTTGCCACGTGATTCCCACGTGATTCACAGGTGATGCCCACGTGATTCCCACGTGATTCCCACGTGATGCCCACGTGATGCCCACGTGATTCCCACGTGATGGCCACGTGATTCCCACGTGATTCCCACGTGATGCCCACGTGATTTCCACGTGATTCCCACGTGATTCCCACGTGATGCATACGTGTTTCCCACGTGTTGCCCACGTGATGCCCACGTGATTCCCAAGTGATTCCCACGTGTTGCCCACGTGATTCCCATGTGATTCCCACTGTTGCCCACGTGATTCCCACGTGATGCCCACGTGATTCCCATGTGTTGCCCACGTGATGCCCACGTGATGCCCACGTGATACACTCGTGATTCCCCCGTGATTCCCACGTGATTCCCACGTGATGGCCACCTGATTCCCACGTGATTCCCACGTGTTGCCCACGTGATACCCACCTGATGCCCACATTATTCCCACGTGATTCCCACATGATGGCCACGTGATTCCCACGTATTTCCCACGTGATTCCCACGTGATTCCCAAGTGATGGCCACGTGATTCTCACGTGATTCCCACGTGATTCCCACGTGATACCCACCTGATGCCCACATTATTCCCACGTGATTCCCACATGATGGCCAGGTGATTCCCACGTGTTGCCCACGTGATTCCCACGTGATTCCCACTTGATGCCCACGTGATTCCCACGTGACTCCCAAGTGATTCTCACGTGATTCCCACGTGATTCCCACGTGATTTCCACGTGTTGCCCACGTGATGCCCACGTGATGCCCACGTGATTCCCATGTGATTCCAACGTGATGCCCACGTGATTCCCACGTGATGGCCACCTGATTCCCACGTGATTCCCACGTGTTGCCCACGTGATACCCACCTGATGCCCACATTATTCCCACGTGATTCCCACATGATGGCCACGTGATTCCCACGTGTTTCCCACGTGATTCCCACGTGATTCCCAAGTGATGGCCACGTGATTCTCACGTGATTCCCACGTGATTCCCACGTGATACCCACCTGATGCCCACATTATTCCCACGTGATTCACACATGATGGCCAGGTGATTCCCACGTGTTGCCCACGTGATTCCCACGTGATTCCCACTTGATGCCCACGTGATTCCCACGTGACTCCCAAGTGATTCTCACGTGATTCCCACGTGATTCCCACGTGATTTCCACGTGTTGCCCAGGTGATGCCCACGTGATGCCCACGTGATTCCCATGTGATTCCAACGTGATGCCCACGTGATTCCCACGTGACTCCAAACTGATTCTCACGTGATGCCCACGTGAAGACCACGTGATGCCCACGTTACACCCACGTGATGCCCAAGTGATTCCAACGGGATCAGAGAAGCATAAAAGTGTAAAAATACGAGGAGCAAGAAAAGTGTGAAAAATCCCAGGAGGAGAAATAGGGGAGAAAAATATGAGGAGCGAAAAAAAAAACACAAAAATACGAGGAGTAGAAAAGTGGGGAAAATAAGTGGAGCCTCAAAAGTGTGAAAATACGAGGAGAAAGAAAATAGTGAAAAACACGAGGAGCAAGAAAAGGGAAGAAATATATGAGGAGCAAAAAACAAAAACAAAAACAAAAAATACGAGGAGCAGAAAAGTGTGAAAAATAAGAGGAGCATCAAACGTGTGAAAATACGAGGAGCAAGAAAAGTGTGAAAAACACGAGGAGCAAGAAAAGGGAAGAAACATACGAGGAGCAAAAAAAAAAAACAGAAAAATACGAGGAGCAGAAAAGTGTGAAAAATAAGAGGAGCATGAAAAGTGTGAAAATACGAGGAGCAACAAATGTGTGAAAAACCTGAGGTTAAGAAAAAGGGGAGAAGAATACGAGGAGCAAGAAAAAAAAAGCAAAATACATAAACGAGGAGAACACAAGGGGCGAAAATCAGAGGAGGATCAACAGTATGCCACTACGAGGAGCAAGAGAAGTGTGAAAAACCCGAAGCGAAGAAACATGGGAGAAGAATACGAGGAGCAAGAAAAAAAGTAAAATACAAAAACGAGGAGAACACAAGGGGCGAAAATCAGAGGAGGATCAAAAGTGTGGCACTAGGTGGAGTAAGAGAAGTGTGAAAAACGCGAGGAGAAGAAACAGGGGAGAAGAATACGAGGAGCAAGAAAAAAAAGCAAAATACAAAAACGAGGAGAACACAAGTGGCGAAAATCAGAGGAGGATCAAAAGTGTGGCATTACGTGGAGTAAGAGAAGTGTGAAAAACCCAAGGCGAAGAAACAGGGGAGAAGAATACGAGGAGCAAGAAAAAGAAAGCAAAATACAAAAACGAGGAGAACCAAAGGGGCGAAAATCAGAGGAGGATCAACAGTGTGCCACTACGAGGAGCATGAGAAGTGTGAAAAACCCAAGGCGAAGAAACAGGGGAGAAGAATACGAGGAGCAAGAAAAAAAGCAAAATACAAAAACGAGGAGAACACAAGGGGCGAAAATCAGAGGAGGATCAAAAGTGTCGCACTACATGGAGTAAGAGAAGTGGGAAAAACCCGAGGGGAAGAAACAGGGGAGAAGAATACGAGGAGCAAGAAAAAAAAAGCAAAATACAAAAACGAGGAGAACACAAGGGGCGAAAATCAGAGGAGGATCAAAAGTGTGGCACTACGAGGAGTACGAGAAGTGTGAAAAAGCTGATGTGAAGAAACAGGGGAGAAGAATACGAGGAGCAAGAAAAAAAAGCAAAATACAAAAACGAGGAGAACACAAGGGGCGAAAATCAGAGGAGGATCAAAAGTGTGGCACTACGAGGAGTAAGAGAAGTGTGAAAAACCCGAGGCAAAGAAACAGGGGAGAAGAATACGAGGAGAAAGAAAAAAAAAAGCAAAATACAAAAACGAGGAGAACACAAGGGGCGAAAATCAGAGGAGGATCAGCAGTATGCCACTACGAGGAGTAAGAGAAGTGTGAAAAAGCTGATGTGAAGAAACAGGGGAGAAGAATACGAGGAGCAAGAAAAAAAAAGCAAAATACAAAAACGAGGAGAACACAAGGGGCGAAAATCAGAGGAGGATCAACAGTATGCCACTACGAGGAGCAAGAGAAGTGTGAAAAACACGAGGCGGAGAAACAGGGGAGAAGAATACGAGGAGCAAGAAAAAAAGCAAAATACAAAAACGAGGAGAACACAAGGGGCGAAAATCAGAGGAGGATCAACTGTATGCCACTACGTGGAGTAAGAGAAGTGTGAAAAACCCGAGGCGAAGAAACAAGGGAGAAAAATATGAGGAGCAAGAAAAATAAAGCAAAATACAAAAACGAGGAGAACACCAGGGGCGAAAATCAGAGGAGGATCAATAGTGTGGCACAACAAGGAGCAAGAGCAGTGTGAAAATCCTGATGTGAAGAAACAGGGGAGAAGAATACGAGGAGCAAGAAAAAAAAGCAAAATACAAAAACGAGGAGAACACAAGGGGCGAAAATCAGAGGAGGATCAAAAGTGTGGCCCTACAAGGAGCAAGAGCAGTGTGAAAATCCTGATGTGAAGAAACAGGGGAGAAGAATACAAGGAGCAAGAAAAAAAAGCAAAATACATAAACGAGGAGAACAAAAGGGGCGAAAATCAGAGGAGGATCAACAGTACGCCACTACGAGGAGCAAGAGAAGTGTGAAAAACCCGAGGCGAAAAAACAGGGGAGAAGAATACGAGGAGCAAGAAAAAAAAAGCAAAATACAAAAACGAGGAGAACACTAGGGGCGAAGATCAGAGGAGGATCAACGTGTGGCACTACGAGGAGCAAGAGAACTGTGAAAAACCCGAGTCGAAGAAACAGGGGAGAAGAATACGAGGAGAAAGAAAATAAAAGCAAAATACAATATCGAGGAGAACACAAGGGGCGAAAATCAGAGGAGGATCAACAGTATGCCACTATGAGGAGCAAGAGAAGAGTGAAAAACCCGAGGTGAAGAAACAGGAGAGAAGAATACGAGGAGCAAGAAAAAAAAAGCAAAATACAAAAACGAAGAGAACACAAGGGGCGAAAATCAGAGGAGGATCAACAGTGTGGCACTACAAGGAGCAAGAGCAGTGTGAAAAACCCGAGGCGAAGAAACAGAGGAGAAGAATACGGGGAGCAAGAAAAAAAAAGCAAAATACAAAAACGAGGAGCAGACAAGTGGGGAAAATCAGAGGAGAATCAAATGTATGCCAATACGAGGAGCAAGAGCAGTGTGAAAAACCCGAGTTGAAGAAACAGGGGAGAAGAATACGAGGAGCAAGAAAGAAAAAGCAAAAGACAAGAACGAGGAGCAGACAAGGGTTGGAAATCAGAGGAGAATCAACAGTATGCAACTACGAGGAGCAAGAGCATTGTGAAAAACCCGAGGCGAAGATTCCCACGTGATTCCCAAGTGATTCTCACGTGATGCCCACATGATTCCCACGTAATTCCCACGTGATTCCCACGTGATGCCCACCTGATGCCCACGTGATGCCCACGTGTTGCCCACGTGATGCCCACGTGATTCCCACGTGTTGCCCACGTGATTCCCACGTGATTCCCACGTGATGGCCACGTGATGCCCACGTGATTCTCACGTGATGGCCACGTGATTCCCACGTGATGCCCACGTGATTCCCACGTGATTCCCACGTGATGCCCACGTGATGGCCACTTGATGCCCACGTGATTCCCACGTGATTCCCACGTGATTCCAACGTGATTCCCACGTGATGCCCACGTGATTCCCACGTGATTCCCACGTGATGCCCAAGTGATGCCCACGTGATTCCCACGTGATTCCCACGTGATTCCCACGTGATTCCCACGTGATTCCCACGTGATGCCCACGTGATGCCCACGTGATTCCCACGTGATGGCCACGTGATGGCCACGTGATGCCCACGTGATTCCCACGTGATGGCCACGCGATGCCCACGTGATGGCCACGTGATTCCCACGTGATGCCCACGTGATTCCCACGTGATGCCCACGTGAGGCCTACGTGATTCCCACGTGATTCCCACGTGATGCCCACGTGATGCCCATGTGATGGCCACGTGATTCCCACGTGTTGCCCACGTGATGCCCACCTGATTCCCACGTGATTCCCACGTGATGGCCACGTGATTCCCACGTGATTCCCATGTGATGCCCACGTGATGCCCACGTGATTCCCAAGTGATTCCCACGTGATGGCCACGTGATGCCCACGTAATTCCCACGTGATGCCCACGTCATTCCCACGTGATTCCCACATGTTGCCCACGTGATTCTCACGTGATTCCCACGTGATGGCCACGTGTTTCCCACGTGTTGCCCACGTGATGCCCACGTGTTTCCCACATATTGCCCACATGATTCCTACTTGATTCCCACGTGATTCTCACGTGATGCCCACGTGATTCCCACGTGATTCCCACGTGATGGCCACGTGATTTCCACGTGATGCCCACGTGATGCCCACGTGATGCCCACGTGATGCCCACGTGATTCCCACGTGATGGCCACGTGATTCCCACGTGTTGCCCACGTGATTCCCACGTGATGCCCTCGTGATTCCCACGTGATTCCCACGTGATGGCCACGTGATTCCCACGTGATGCCCACGTGTTGACCACGTGTTTGCCACGTGATTCCCACGTGATTCACAGGTGATGCCCACGTGATTCCCACGTGATTCCCACGTGATGCCCACGTGATGCCCACGTGATTGCCACGTATTGGCCACGTGATTCCCACGTGATGGCCACGTGATGCCCACGTGATTTCCACGTGATTCCCACGTGATGCCCACGTGATGCCTACGTGATTCCCACGTGATTCCCACGTGATGCCCACGTGATGCCCATGTGATGGCCACGTGATTCCCACGTGTTGCCCACGTGATTCCCACCTGATTCCCACGTGATTCCCACGTGATGGCCACGTGATTCCCACAGATTCCCATGTGATGCCCACGTGATGCCCACGTGATTCCCAAGTGATTCCCACGTGATGGCCACGTGATGCCCACGTAATTCCCACGTGATGCCCACGTCATTCCCACGTGATTCCCACGTGATTCCCACATGTTGCCCACGTGATTCTCACGTGATGGCCACGTGTTGCCCACGTGTTGCCCACGTGATGCCCACGTGTTTCCCACATATTGCCCACGTGATTCCCACTTGATTCCCACGTGATTCTCACGTGATGCCCACGTGATTCCCACGTGATTCCCACGTGATGGCCACGTGATTTCCACGTGATTCCCACGTGATGCCCACGTGATTCCCACGTGATGGCCACGTGATTCCCACGTGTTGCCCACGTGATGCCCACGTGATTCCCACGTGATGGCCACGTGATTCCCACGTGATGCCCACGTGTTGACCACGTGTTTGCCACGTGATTCCCACGTGATTCACAGGTGATGCCCACGTGATTCCCACGTGATTCCCACGTGATGCCCACGTGATGCCCACGTGATTCCCACGTGATGGCCACGTGATTCCCACGTGATTCCCACGTGATGCCCACGTGATTCCCACGTGATTCCCACGTGATTCCCACGTGATGCATACGTGTTTCCCACGTGTTGCCCACATGATGCCCACGTGATTCCCAAGTGATTCCCACGTGTTGCCCACGTGATTCCCATCTGATTCCCACTGTTGCCCACGTGATTCCCACGTGATGCCCACGTGATTCCCATGTGTTGCCCACGTGATGCCCACGTGATGCCCACGTGATACCCTCGTGATTCCCCCGTGATTCCCACGTGATTCCCACGTGATGGCCACCTGATTCCCACGTGATTCCCACGTGTTGCCCACGTGATACCCACCTGATGCCCACATTATTCCGACGTGATTCCCACATGATGGCCACGTGATTCCCACGTATTTCCCACGTGATTCCCACGTGATTCCCAAGTGATGGCCACGTGATTCTCACGTGATTCCCACGTGATTCCCACGTGATACCCACCTGATGCCCACATTATTCCCACGTGATTCCCACATGATGGCCAGGTGATTCCCACGTGTTGCCCACGTGATTCCCACGTGATTCCCACTTGATGCCCACGTGATTCCCACGTGACTCCCAAGTGATTCTCACGTGATTCCCACGTGATTCCCACGTGATTTCCACGTGTTGCCCACGTGATGCCCACGTGATGCCCACGTGATTCCCATGTGATTCCAACGTGATGCCCACGTGATTCCCACGTGATGGCCACCTGATTCCCACGTGATTCCCACGTGTTGCCCACGTGATACCCACCTGATGCCCACATTATTCCCACGTGATTCCCACATGATGGCCACGTGATTCCCACGTGTTTCCCACGTGATTCCCACGTGATTCCCAAGTGATGGCCACGTGATTCTCACGTGATTCCCACGTGATTCCCACGTGATACCCACCTGATGCCCACATTATTCCCACGTGATTCACACATGATGGCCAGGTGATTCCCACGTGTTGCCCACGTGATTCCCACGTGATTCCCACTTGATGCCCACGTGATTCCCACGTGACTCCCAAGTGATTCTCACGTGATTCCCACGTGATTCCCACGTGATTTCCACGTGTTGCCCAGGTGATGCCCACGTGATGCCCACGTGATTCCCATGTGATTCCAACGTGATGCCCACGTGATTCCCACGTGACTCCAAACTGATTCTCACGTGATGCCCACGTGAAGACCACGTGATGCCCACGTTACACCCACGTGATGCCCAAGTGATTCCAACGGGATCAGAGAAGCATAAAAGTGTAAAAATACGAGGAGCAAGAAAAGTGTGAAAAATCCCAGGAGGAGAAATAGGGGAGAAAAATATGAGGAGCGAAAAAAAAAAAAAACACAAAAATACGAGGAGTAGCAAAGTGGGGAAAATAAGTGGAGCCTCAAAAGTGTGAAAATACGAGGAGAAAGAAAATAGTGAAAAACACGAGGAGCAAGAAAAGGGAAGAAATATATGAGGAGCAAAAAACAAAAACAAAAACAAAAAATACGAGGAGCAGAAAAGTGTGAAAAATAAGAGGAGCATCAAACGTGTGAAAATACGAGGAGCAAGAAAAGTGTGAAAAACACGAGGAGCAAGAAAAGGGAAGAAACATACGAGGAGCAAAAAAAAAAAAAACAGAAAAATACGAGGAGCAGAAAAGTGTGAAAAATAAGAGGAGCATGAAAAGTGTGAAAATACGAGGAGCAACAAATGTGTGAAAAACCTGAGGTTAAGAAAAAGGGGAGAAGAATACGAGGAGCAAGAAAAAAAAAGCAAAATACATAAACGAGGAGAACACAAGGGGCGAAAATCAGAGGAGGATCAACAGTATGCCACTACGAGGAGCAAGAGAAGTGTGAAAAACCCGAAGTGAAGAAACAGGGGAGAAGAATACGAGGAGCAAGAAAAAAGTAAAATACAAAAACGAGGAGAACACAAGGGGCGAAAATCAGAGGAGGATCAAAAGTGTGGCACTAGGTGGAGTAAGAGAAGTGTGAAAAACGCGAGGAGAAGAAACAGGGGAGAAGAATACGAGGAGCAAGAAAAAAAAGCAAAATACAAAAACGAGGAGAACACAAGTGGCGAAAATCAGAGGAGGATCAAAAGTGTGGCATTACGTGGAGTAAGAGAAGTGTGAAAAACCCAAGGTGAAGAAACAGGGGAGAAGAATACGAGGAGCAAGAAAAAGAAAGCAAAATACAAAAATGAGGAGAACACAAGGGGCGAAAATCAGAGGAGGATCAACAGTGTGCCACTACGAGGAGCATGAGAAGTGTGAAAAACCCGAGGCGAAGAAACAGGGGAGAAGAATACGAGGAGCAAGAAAAAAGCTAAATACAAAAACGAGGAGAACACAAGGGGCGAAAATCAGAGGAGGATCAAAAGTGTCGCACTACGTGGAGTAAGAGAAGTGTGAAAAACCCGAGGGGAAGAAACAGGGGAGAAGAATACGAGGAGCAAGAAAAAAAAAGCAAAATACAAAAACGAGGAGAACACAAGGGGCGAAAATCAGAGGAGGATCAAAAGTGTGGCACTACGAGGAGTACGAGAAGTGTGAAAAAGCTGATGTGAAGAAACAGGGGAGAAGAATACGAGGAGCAAGAAAAAAAAGCAAAATACAAAAACGAGGAGAACACAAGGGGCGAAAATCAGAGGAGGATCAAAAGTGTGGCACTATGTGGAGTAAGAGAAGTGTGAAAAACCCGAGGCAAAGAAACAGGGGAGAAGAATACGAGGAGAAAGAAAAAAAAAGCAAAATACAAAAACGAGGAGAACACAAGGGGCGAAAATCAGAGGAGGATCAGCAGTATGCCACTACGAGGAGTAAGAGAAGTGTGAAAAAGCTGATGTGAAGAAACAGGGGAGAAGAATACGAGGAGCAAGAAAAAAAAAGCAAAATACAAAAACGAGGAGAACACAAGGGGCGAAAATCAGAGGAGGATCAACAGTATGCCACTACGAGGAGCAAGAGAAGTGTGAAAAACCCGAGGTGAAGAAACAGCAGAGAAGAATACGAGGAGCAAGAAAAAAAAGCAAAATACAAAAACGAGGAGAACACAAGGGGCGAAAATCAGAGGAGGATCAAAAGTGTGGCACTAGCTGGAGTAAGAGAAGTGTGAAAAACCCGAGGTGAAGAAACAGGGGAGAAGATTACGAGGAGCAAGAAAAAAAAAGCAAAATACAAAAACGAGGAGAACACAAGGGGCGAAAATCAGAGGAGGATCAAAAGTGTGGCACGAGGTGGAGTAAGAGAAGTGTGAAAAACGCGAGGCGAAGAAACACGGGAGAAGAATACGAGGAGCGAGAACAAAAAAGCAAAATACATAAACGAGGAGAACACAAGGGGCGAAAATCAGAGGAGGATCAAAAGTGTGGCACTAGGTGGAGTAAGAGAAGTGTGAAAAACCCGAGGCAAAGAAACAGGGGAGAAGAATACGAGGAGCAAGGAAAAAAAAGCAAAATACAAAAACGAGGAGAACACAAGGGGCGAAAATCAGAGGAGGATCAACAGTATGCCACTACGAGGAGTAACAGAAGTGTGAAAAAGCTGATGTGAAGAAACAGGGGAGAAGAATACGAGGAGCAAGAAAAAAAAAGCAAAATACAAAAACGAGGAGAACACAAGGGGCGAAAATCAGAGGAGGATCAACAGTATGCCACTACGAGGAGCAAGAGAAGTGTGAAAAACCCGAGGCGAAGAAACAGGGGCGAAGAATACGAGGAGGAAGAAAAAAAAGCAAAATACAAAAACGAGGAGAACACAAGGGGCGAAAATCAGAGGAGGATCAAAAGTGTGGCACTACGAGGAGTAAGAGAAGTGTGAAAAAGCTGATGTGAAGAAACAGGGGAGAAGAATACGAGGAGCAAGAAAAAAAAGCAAAATACAAAAACGAGGAGAACACAAGGGGCGAAAATCAGAGGAGGATCAAACGTGTGGCACTACGTGGAGTAAGAGAAGTGTGAAAAACCCGAGGCGAAGAAACAGGGGAGAAGAATACGAGGAGCAAGAAAAACAAGCAAAATACAAAAACGAGGAGAACACAAGGGGCGAAAATCAGAGGAGGATCAACAGTATGCCACTACGAGGAGCAAGAGAAGTGTGAAAAACCCGAGGCGAAGAAACAGGGGAGAAGAATACGAGGAGCAAGAAAAAAAAGCAAAATACAAAAACGAGGAGAACACAAGGGGCGAAAATCAGAGGAGGATCAAAAGTGTGGCACTAGGTGGAGTAAGAGAAGTGTGAAAAACCCGAGGCGAAGAAACAGGGGAGAAGAATACGAGGAGCAAGAAAAAAAAAGCAAAATACAAAAATGAGTAGAACACAAGGGGCGAAAATCAGAGGAGGATCAACAGTATGCCACTACGAGGAGTAAGAGAAGTGTGAAAAAGCTGATGTGAAGAAACAGGGGAGAAAATACGAGGAGCAGGAAAAAAAAGCAAAATACAAAAACGAGGAGAACACAAGGGGCGAAAATCAGAGGAGGATCAACAGTATGCAACTACGAGGAGCAAGAGAAGTGTGAAAAACCCGAGGCGAAGAAACAGCAGAGAAGAATACGAGGAGCAAGAAAAAAAAGCAAAATACAAAAACGAGGAGAACACAAGGGGCGAAAATCAGAGGAGGATCAAAAGTGTGGCACTAGCTGGAGTAAGAGAAGTGTGAAAAACCCGAGGTGAAGAAACAGGGGAGAAGATTAGGAGGAGCAAGAAAAAAAAAGCAAAATACAAAAACGAGGAGAACACAAGGGGCGAAAATCAGAGGAGGATCAAAAGTGTGGCACTAGGTGGAGTAAGAGAAGTGTGAAAAACGCGAGGCGAAGAAACACGGAAGAAGAAAACGAGGAGCGAGAAAAAAAAAGCAAAATACAAAAACGAGGAGAACACAAGGGGCGAAAATCAGAGGAGGATCAAAACTGTGGCACTAGGTGGAGTAAGAGAAGTGTGAAAAACCCGAGGCAAAGAAACAGGGGAGAAGAATACGAGGAGCAAGGAAAAAAAAGCAAAATACAAAAACGAGGAGAACACAAGGGGCGAAAATCAGAGGAGGATCAACAGTATGCCACTACGAGGAGTAAGAGAAGTGTGAAAAAGCTGATGTGAAGAAACAGGGGAGAAGAATACGGGGAGCAAGAAAAAAAAAGCAAAATACAAAAACGAGGAGAACACAAGGGGCGAAAATCAGAGGAGGATCAACAGTATGCCACTACGAGGAGCAAGAGAAGTGTGAAAAACCCGAGGCAAAGAAACAGGGGAGAAGAATACGAGGAGCAAGAAAAAAAAGCAAAATACAAAAACGAGGAGAACACAAGGGGCGAAAATCAGAGGAGGATCAAAAGTGTGGCACTAGGTGGAGTAAGAGAAGTGTGAAAAACCCTAGGCGAAGAAACAGGGGAGAAGAATACGAGGAGCAAGAAAAAAAAAGCAAAATACAAAAATGAGGAGAACACAAGGGGCGAAAATCAGAGGAGGATCAAACGT
Organism: Cervus elaphus; assembly: GCF_910594005.1. NCBI lineage: Eukaryota > Metazoa > Chordata > Mammalia > Artiodactyla > Cervidae > Cervus > Cervus elaphus. The sequence continues at coordinate 84,663,570 of NC_057836.1, forward strand.
GTGGCACTACGTGGAGTAAGAGAAGTCTGAAAAAGCTGATGTGAAGAAACAGGGGAGAAGAATACGAGGTGCAAGAAAAAAAAAGCAAAATACATAAACGAGGAGAACACAAGGGGCGAAAATCAGAGGAGGATCTACAGTATGCCACTACGAGGAGTAAGAGAAGTGTGAAAAAGCTGATGTGAAGAAACAGGGGAGAAGAATACGGGGAGCAAGAAAAAAAAAGCAAAATACAAAAACGAGGAGAACACAAGGGGAGAAAATCAGAGGAGGATCAACAGTATGCCACTACGAGGAGCAAGAGAAGTGTGAAAAACCCGTGGTGAAGAAACAGGGGAGAAGAATACGAGGAGCAAGAAAAAAAAAGCAAAATACAAAAACGAGGAGAACACAAGGGGCGAAAATCAGAGGAGGATCAACAGTATGCCACTACGAGGAGTAAGAGAAGTGTGAAAAAGCTGATATGAAGAAACAGGGGAGAAGAATACGAGGAGCAAGAAAAAAAAAGCAAAATACAAAAACGAGGAGAACACAAGGGGCGAAAATCAGAGGAGGATCAACAGTATGCCACTACGAGGAGCAAGAGAAGTGTGAAAAACCCGAGGCGAAGAAACAGGGGAGAAGAATACGAGGAGCAAGAAAAAAAAGCAAAATACAAAAACGAGGAGAACACAAGGGGCGAAAATCAGAGGAGGATCAAAAGTGTGGCACTACGTGGAGTAAGAGAAGTGTGAAAAACCCGAGGCGAAGAAACAGGGGAGAAGAATACGAGGAGCAAGAAAAAAAAGCAAAATACAAAAACGAGGAGAACACAAGGGGCGAAAATCAGAGGAGGATCAAAAGTGTGGCACTAGGTGGAGTAAGAGAAGTGTGAAAAACCCGAGGCGAAGAAACAGGGGAGAAGAGTACGAGGAGCAAGAAAAAAAAAGCAAAATACAAAAACGAGGAGAACACAAGGGGCGAAAATCAGAGGAGGATCAAAAGTGTGGCACTACGTGGAGTAAGAGCAGTGTGAAAAACCCGAGGGGAAGAAACACGGGAGAAGAATACGAGGAGCAAGAAAAAAAAAGCAAAATACAAAAACGAGGAGAACACAAGGGGCGAAAATCGGAGGAGGATCAAAAGTCTGGCACTAGTTGGACTAAGAGAAGTCTGAAAAACCCGAGGCGAAGAAACAGGGGAGAAGAATACGAGGAGCAAGGAAAAAAAAGCAAAATACAAAAACGAGGAGAACACAAGGGGCGAAAATCAGAGGAGGATCAACAGTATGCCACTACGAGGAGCAAGAGAAGTGTGAAAAACCCGAGGCGAAGAAACAGGGGAGAAGAATACGAGGAGCAAGAAAAAAAAGCAAAATACAAAAACGAGGAGAACACAAGGGGCGAAAATCAGAGGAGGATCAAAAGTGTGGCACTAGGTGGAGGAAGAGAAGTGTGAAAAACCCGAGGCGAAGAAACAGGGGAGAAGAATACGAGGAGCAAGAAAAAAAAAGCAAAATACAAAAATGAGTAGAACACAAGGGGCGAAAATCAGAGGAGGATCAACAGTATGCCACTACGAGGAGTAAGAGAAGTGTGAAAAAGCTGATGTGAAGAAACAGGGGAGAAAATACGAGGAGCAGGAAAAAAAAGCAAAATACAAAAACGAGGAGAACACAAGGGGCGAAAATCAGAGGAGGATCAACAGTATGCCACTACGAGGAGCAAGAGAAGTGTGAAAAACCCGAGGCGAAGAAACAGCAGAGAAGAATACGAGGAGCAAGAAAAAAAAGCAAAATACAAAAACGAGGAGAACACAAGGGGCGAAAATCAGAGGAGGATCAAAAGTGTGGCACTAGCTGGAGTAAGAGAAGTGTGAAAAACCCGAGGTGAAGAAACAGGGGAGAAGATTACGAGGAGCAAGAAAAAAAAAGCAAAATACAAAAACGAGGAGAACACAAGGGGCGAAAATCAGAGGAGGATCAAAAGTGTGGCACTAGGTGGAGTAAGAGAAGTGTGAAAAACGCGAGGCGAAGAAACACGGGAGAAGAATACGAGGAGCAAGAAAAAAAAAGCAAAATACAAAAACGAGGAGAACACAAGGAGCGAAAATCAGAGGAGGATCAAAAGTGTGGCACTAGGTGGAGTAAGAGAAGTGTGAAAAATCCGAGGCAAAGAAACAGGGGAGAAGAATACGAGGAGCAAGGAAAAAAAAGCAAAATACAAAAACGAGGAGAACACAAGGGGCGAAAATCAGAGGAGGATCAACAGTATGCCACTACGAGGAGTAAGAGAAGTGTGAAAAAGCTGATGTGAAGAAACAGGGGAGAAGAATACGGGGAGCAAGAAAAAAAAAGCAAAATACAAAAACGAGGAGAACACAAGGGGCGAAAATCAGAGGAGGATCAACAGTATGCCACTACGAGGAGCAAGAGAAGTGTGAAAAACCCGAGGCAAAGAAACAGGGGAGAAGAATACGAGGAGCAAGAAAAAAAAGCAAAATACAAAAACGAGGAGAACACAAGGGGCGAAAATCAGAGGAGGATCAAAAGTGTGGCACTAGGTGGAGTAAGAGAAGTGTGAAAAACCCTAGGCGAAGAAACAGGGGAGAAGAATACGAGGAGCAAGAAAAAAAAAGCAAAATACAAAAATGAGGAGAACACAAGGGGCGAAAATCAGAGGAGGATCAAACGTGTGGCACTACGTGGAGTAAGAGAAGTCTGAAAAAGCTGATGTGAAGAAACAGGGGAGAAGAATACGAGGTGCAAGAAAAAAAAAGCAAAATACATAAACGAGGAGAACACAAGGGGCGAAAATCAGAGGAGGATCAGCAGTATGCCACTACGAGGAGTAAGAGAAGTGTGAAAAAGCTGATGTGAAGAAACAGGGGAGAAGAATACGAGGAGCAAGAAAAAAAAAAGCAAAATACAAAAACGAGGAGAACACAAGGGGCGAAAATCTGAGGAGGATCTACAGTATGCCACTACGAGGAGTAAGAGAAGTGTGAAAAAGCTGATGTGAAGAAACAGGGGAGAAGAATACGAGGAGCAAGAAAAAAAAAGCAAAATACAAAAACGAGGAGAACACAAGGGGCGAAAATCAGAGGAGGATCAACAGTATGCCACTACGAGGAGCAAGAGAAGTGTGAAAAACCCGAGGCGAAGAAACAGGGGAGAAGAATACGAGGAGCAAGAAAAAAAAGCAAAATACAAAAACGAGGAGAACACAAGGGGCGAAAATCAGAGGAGGATCAAAAGTGTGGCACTAGGTGGAGTAAGAGAAGTGTGAAAAACCCGAGGCGAAGAAACAGGGGAGAAGAATACGAGGAGCAAGAAAAAAAAAGCAAAATACAAAAACGAGGAGAACACAAGGGGCGAAAATCAGAGGAGGATCAAAAGTGTGGCACTAGCTGGAGTAAGAGAATTGTGAAAAACGCGAGGCGAAGAAACACGGGAGAAGAATACGAGGAGCAAGAAAAAAAAAGCAAAATACAAAAACGAGGAGAACACAAGGGGCGAAAATCAGAGGAGGATCAAAAGTGTGGCACTAGGTGGAGTAAGAGAAGTGTGAAAAACCCGAGGCGAAGAAACAGGGGAGAAGAATACGAGGAGCAAGGAAAAAAAAGCAAAATACAAAAACGAGGAGAACACAAGGGGCGAAAATCAGAGGAGGATCAACAGTATGCCACTACGAGGAGTAAGAGAAGTGTGAAAAAGCTGATGTGAAGAAACAGGGGAGAAGAATACGGGGAGCAAGAAAAAAAAAGCAAAATACAAAAACGAGGAGAACACAAGGGGCGAAAATCAGAGGAGGATCAACAGTATGCCACTACGAGGAGCAAGAGAAGTGTGAAAAACCCGAGGCAAAGAAACAGGGGAGAAGAATACGAGGAGCAAGAAAAAAAAGCAAAATACAAAAACGAGGAGAACACAAGGGGCGAAAATCAGAGGAGGATCAAAAGTGTGGCACTAGGTGGAGTAAGAGAAGTGTGAAAAACCCTAGGCGAAGAAACAGGGGAGAAGAATACGAGGAGCAAGAAAAAAAAAGCAAAATACAAAAATGAGGAGAACACAAGGGGCGAAAATCAGAGGAGGATCAAACGTGTGGCACTACGTGGAGTAAGAGAAGTCTGAAAAAGCTGATGTGAAGAAACAGGGGAGAAGAATACGAGTTGCAAGAAAAAAAAAGCAAAATACAAAAACGAGGAGAACACAAGGGGCGAAAATCAGAGGAAATCAAAAGTGTGGCACTAGGTGGAGTAAGAGAAGTGTGAAAAACCCGAGGCAAAGAAACAGGGGAGAAGAATACAAGGAGCAAGAAAAAAAAGCAAAATACATAAACGAGGAGAACACAAGGGGAGAAAATCAGAGGAGGATCAACAGTACGCCACTACGAGGAGCAAGAGAAGTGTGAAAAACCCGAGGCGAAAAAACAGGGGAGAAAAATACGAGGAGCAAGAAAAAAAAAGCAAAATACAAAAACGAGGAGAACACAAGGGGCGAAGATCAGAGGAGGATCAACGTGTGGCACTACGAGGAGCAATAGAAGTGTGAAAAACCCGAGTCGAAGAAACAGGGGAGAAGAATACGAGGAGAAAGAAAATAAAAGCAAAATACAATATCGAGGAGAACACAAGGGGCGAAAATCAGAGGAGGATCAACAGTATGCCACTATGAGGAGCAAGAGAAGAGTGAAAAACCCGAGGTGAAGAAACAGGAGAGAAGAATACGAGGAGCAAGAAAAAAAAAGCAAAATACAAAAACGAAGAGAACACAAGGGGCGAAAATCAGAGGAGGATCAACAGTGTGGCACTACAAGGAGCAAGAACAGTGTGAAAAACCCGAGGCGAAGAAACAGAGGAGAAGAATACGGGGAGCAAGAAAAAAAAAGCAAAATACAAAAACGAGGAGCAGACAAGTGGGGAAAATCAGAGGAGAATCAAATGTATGCCAATACGAGGAGCAAGAGCAGTGTGAAAAACCCGAGTTGAAGAAACAGGGGAGAAGAATACGAGGAGCAAGAAAGAAAAAGCAAAAGACAAGAACGAGGAGCAGACAAGGGTTGGAAATCAGAGGAGAATCAACAGTATGCAACTACGAGGAGCAAGAGCATTGTGAAAAACCCGAGGCGAAGATTCCCACGTGATTCCCAAGTGATTCTCACGTGATGCCCACATGATTCCCACGTAATTCCCACGTGATTCCCACGTGATGCCCACCTGATGCCCACGTGATGCCCACGTGTTGCCCACGTGATGCCCACGTGATTCCCACGTGTTGCCCACGTGATTCCCACGTGATGGCCACGTGATGCCCACGTGATTCTCACGTGATGGCCACGTGATTCCCACGTGATGCCCACGTGATTCCCACGTGATTCCCACGTGATGCCCACGTGATGGCCACTTGATGCCCACGTGATTCCCACGTGATTCCCACGTGATTCCAACGTGATTCCCACGTGATGCCCACGTGATTCCCACGTGATTCCCACGTGATGCCCAAGTGATGCCCACGTGATTCCCACGTGATGGCCACGTGATTCCCACGTGATTCCCACGTGTTGCCCACGTGATTCCCACGTGATGCCCACGTGATGCCCACGTGATTCCCACGTGATGGCCACGTGATGGCCACGTGATGCCCACGTGATTCCCACGTGATGGCCACGCGATGCCCACGTGATGGCCACGTGATTCCCACGTGATGCCCACGTGATTCCCACGTGATGCCCACGTGAGGCCTACGTGATTCCCACGTGATTCCCACGTGATGCCCACGTGATGCCCATGTGATGGCCACGTGATTCCCACGTGTTGCCCACGTGATTCCCACCTGATTCCCACGTGATTCCCACGTGATGGCCACGTGATTCCCACGTGATTCCCATGTGATGCCCACGTGATGCCCACGTGATTCCCAAGTGATTCCCACGTGATGGCCACGTGATGCCCACGTCATTCCCACGTGATTCCCACATGTTGCCCACGTGATTCTCACGTGATTCCCACGTGATGGCCACGTGTTTCCCACGTGTTGCCCACGTGATGCCCACGTGTTTCCCACATATTGCCCACATGATTCCCACTTGATTCCCACGTGATTCTCACGTGATGCCGACGTGATTCCCACGTGATTCCCACGTGATGGCCACGTGATTTCCACGTGATGCCCACGTGATGCCCACGTGATTCCCACGTGATGCCCACGTGATTCCCACGTGATGGCCACGTGATTCCCACGTGTTGCCCACGTGATTCCCACGTGATGCCCTCGTGATTCCCACGTGATTCCCACGTGATGGCCACGTGATTCCCACGTGATGCCCACGTGTTGACCACGTGTTTGCCACGTGATTCCCACGTGATTCATAGGTGATGCCCACGTGATTCCCACGTGATTCCCACGTGATGCCCACGTGATGCCCACGTGATTCCCACGTGATGGCCACGTGATACCCACGTGATTTCCACGTGATTCCCACGTGATGCCCACGTGATGCCTACGTGATTCCCACGTGATTCCCACGTGATGCCCACGTGATGCCCATGTGATGGCCACGTGATTCCCACGTGTTGCCCACGTGATTCCCACCTGATTCCCACGTGATTCCCACGTGATGGCCACGTCATTCCCACAGATTCCCATGTGATGCCCACGTGATGCCCACGTGATTCCCAAGTGATTCCCACGTGATGGCCACGTGATGCCCACGTAATTCCCACGTGATGCCCACGTCATTCCCACGTGATTCCCACGTGATTCCCACATGTTGCCCACGTGATTCTCACGTGATTCCCACGTGATGGCCACGTGTTTCCCACGTGTTGCCCACGTGATGCCCACGTGTTTCCCACATATTGCCCACGTGATTCCCACTTGATTCCCACGTGATTCTCACGTGATGCCCACGTGATTCCCACGTGATTCCCACGTGATGGCCACGTGATTTCCACGTGATTCCCACGTGATGCCCACGTGATTCCCACGTGATGGCCACGTGATTCCCACGTGTTGCCCACGTGATGCCCACGTGATGCCCACGTGATTCCCACGTGATGGCCACGTGATTCCCACGTGATGCCCACGTGTTGACCGCGTGTTTGCCACGTGATTCCCACGTGATTCACAGGTGATTCCCACGTGATGCCCACGTGATTTCCACGTGATTCCCACGTGATTCCCACGTGATGCATACGTGTTCCCACGTGTTGCCCACGTGATGCCCACGTGATTCCCAAGTGATTCCCACGTGTTGCCCACGTGATTCCCATGTGATTCCCACTGTTGCCCACGTGATTCCCACGTGATGCCCACGTGATTCCCATGTGTTGCCCACGTGATGCCCACGTGATGAACACGTGATACCCTCGTCATTCCCCCGTGATTCCCACGTGATTCCCACGTGATGGCCACCTGATTCCCACGTGATTCCCACGTGTTGCCCACGTGATACCCACCTGATGCCCACATTATTCCCACGTGATTCCCACATGATGGCCACGTGATTCCCACGTGTTTCCCACGTGATTCCCACGTGATTCCCAAGTGATGGCCACGTGATTCTCACGTGATTCCCACGTGATTCCCACGTGATACCCACCTGATGCCCACATTATTCCCACGTGATTCCCACATGATGGCCAGGTGATTCCCACGTGTTGCCCACGTGATTCCCACGTGATTCCCAGTTGATGCCCACGTGATTCCCACGTGACTCCCAAGTGATTCTCACGTGATTCCCACGTGATTCCCACGTGATTTCCACGTGTTGCCCACGTGATGCCCACGTGATGCCCACGTGATTCCCATGTGATTCCAACGTGATGCCCACGTGATTCCCACGTGACTCCATACTGATTCTCACGTGATGCCCACGTGAAGACCACGTGATGCCCACGTTACACCCACGTGATGCCCAAGTGATTCCAACGGGATCAGAGAAGCATAAAAGTGTAAAAATACGAGGAGCAAGAAAAGTGTGAAAAATCCCAGGAGGAGAAATAGGGGAGAAAAATATGAGGAGCGAAAAAAAAAAAAAACACAAAAATACGAGGAGTAGAAAAGTGGGGAAAATAAGTGGAGCCTCAAAAGTGTGAAAATACGAGGAGAAAGAAAATAGTGAAAAACACGAGGAGCAAGAAAAGGGAAGAAATATATGAGGAGCAAAAAACAAAAACAAAAACAAAAAATACGAGGAGCAGAAAAGTGTGAAAAATAAGAGGAGCATCAAACGTGTGAAAATACGAGGAGCAAAAAAAGTGTGAAAAACACGAGGAGCAAAAAAAGGGAAGAAACATACGAGGAGCAAAAAAAAAAAAAACAGAAAAATACGAGGAGCAGAAAAGTGTGAAAAATAAGAGGAGCATGAAAAGTGTGAAAATACGAGGAGCAACAAATGTGTGAAAAACCTGAGGTTAAGAAAAAGGGGAGAAGAATACGAGGAGCAAGAAAAAAAAAGCAAAATACAAAAACGAGGAGAACACAAGGGGCGAAAATCAGAGGAGGATCAACAGTATGCCACTACGAGGAGCAAGAGAAGTGTGAAAAACCCGAAGCGAAGAAACAGGGGAGAAGAATACGAGGAGCAAGAAAAAAAGTAAAATACAAAAACGAGGAGAACACAAGGGGCGAAAATCAGAGGAGGATTAAAAGTGTGGCACTAGGTGGAGTAAGAGAAGTGTGAAAAACGCGAGGAGAAGAAACAGGGGAGAAGAATACGAGGAGCAAGAAAAAAAAGCAAAATACAAAAACGAGGAGAACACAAGTGGCGAAAATCAGAGGAGGATCAAAAGTGTGGCATTACGTGGAGTAAGAAAAGTGTGAAAAACCCAAGGTGAAAAAACAGGGGAGAAGAATACGAGGAGCAAGAAAAAGAAAGCAAAATACAAAAACGAGGAGAACACAAGGGGCGAAAATCAGAGGAGGATCAACAGTGTGCCACTACGAGGAGCATGAGAAGTGTGAAAAACCCGAGGCGAAGAAACAGGGGAGAAGAATACGAGGAGCAAGAAAAAAAGCAAAATACAAAAACGAGGAGAACACAAGGGGCGAAAATCAGAGGAGGATCAAAAGTGTCGCACTACGTGGAGTAAGAGAAGTGTGAAAAACGCGAGGGGAAGAAACAGGGGACAAGAATACGAGGAGCAAGAAAAAAAAAGCAAAATACAAAAACGAGGAGAACACAAGGGGCGAAAATCAGAGGAGGATCAAAAGTGTGGCACTACGAGGAGTACGAGAAGTGTGAAAAAGCTGATGTGAAGAAACAGGGGAGAAGAATACGAGGAGCAAGAAAAAAAAGCAAAATACAAAAACGAGGAGAACACAAGGGGCGAAAATCAGAGGAGGATCAACAGTATGCCACTACGAGGAGCAAGAGAAGTGTGAAAAACCCGAGGCGGAGAAACAGGGGAGAAGAATACGAGGAGCAAGAAAAAAAGCAAAATACAAAAACGAGGAGAACACAAGGGGCGAAAATCAGAGGAGGATCAGCAGTATGCCACTATGAGGAGTAAGAGAAGTGTGAAAAAGCTGATGTGAAGAAACAGGGGAGAAGAATACGAGGAGCAAGAAAAAAAAAGCAAAATACAAAAACGAGGAGAACACAAGGGGCGAAAATCAGAGGAGGATCAACAGTATGCCACTACGAGGAGCAAGAGAAGTGTGAAAAATCCGAGGCGAAGAAACAGGGGAGAAGAAAACGAGGAGCAAGAAAAAAAGCAAAATACAAAAATGAGGAGAACACAAGGGGCGAAAATCAGAGGAGGATCAAAAGTGTGGCACTATGTGGAGTAAGAGACGTGCGAAAAACCCGAGGCGAAGAAACAGGGGAGAAGAATACGAGGAGCAAGAAAAAAAAAGCAAAATACAAAAACGAGGAGAACACAAGGGGCGAAAATCAGAGGAGGATCATCAGTATGTCATTACGAGGAGTAAGAGAAGTGTGAAAAAGCTGATGTGAAGAAACAGGGGAGAAGAATACGAGGAGCAAGAAAAAAAAGCAAAATACAAAAACGAGGAGAACACAAGGGGCGAAAATCAGAGGAGGATCATCAGTATGTCATTACGAGGAGTAAGAGAAGTGTGAAAAAGCTGATGTGAAGAAACAGGGGAGAAGAATACGAGGAGCAAGAAAAAAAAAGCAAAATACAAAAACGAGGAGAACACAAGGGGCGAAAATCAGAGGAGGATCAAAAGTGTGGCACTACGTGGAGTAAGAGAAGTGTGAAAAACCCGAGGTGAAGAAACAGAGGAGAAGAATACGAGGAGCAAGAAAAAAAAAGCAAAATACAAAAACGAGGAGAACACAAGGGGCGAAAATCAGAGGAGGATCTACCATATGCCACTACGAGGAGTAAGAGAAGTGTGAAAAAGCTGATGTGAAGAAACAGGGGAGAAGAATACGAGGAGCAAGAAAAAAAAAGCAAAAAAAAAAAAACGAGGAGAACACAAGGGGCGAAAATCAGAGGAGGATCAACAGTATGCCACTACGAGGAGCAAGAGAAGTGTGAAAAACCCGAGGCGAAGAAACAGCAGAGAAGAATACGAGGAGCAAGAAAAAAAAGCAAAATACAAAAACGAGGAGAACACAAGGGGCGAAAATCAGAGGAGGATCAAAAGTGTGGCACTAGCTGGAGTAAGAGAAGTGTGAAAAACCCGAGTTGAAGAAACAGGGGAGAAGATTACGAGGAGCAAGAAAAAAAAAGCAAAATACAAAAACGAGGAGAACACAAGGGGCGAAAATCAGAGGAGGATCAAAAGTGTGGCACTAGGTGGAGTAAGAGAAGTGTGAAAAACGCGAGGCGAAGAAACACGGGAGAAGAATACGAGGAGCAAGAAAAAAAAAGCAAAATACAAAAACGAGGAGAACACAAGGGGCGAAAATCAGAGGAGGATCAAAAGTGTGGCACTAGGTGGAGTAAGAGAAGTGTGAAAAACCCGAGGCGAAGAAACAGGGGAGAAGAATACGAGGAGCAAGGAAAAAAAAGCAAAATACAAAAACGAGGAGAACACAAGGGGCGAAAATCAGAGGAGGATCAACAGTATGCCACTACGAGGAGTAAGAGAAGTGTGAAAAAGCTGATGTGAAGAAACAGGGGAGAAGAATACGGGGAGCAAGAAAAAAAAAGCAAAATACAAAAACGAGGAGAACACAAGGGGCGAAAATCAGAGGAGGATCAACAGTATGCCACTACGAGGAGCAAGAGAAGTGTGAAAAACCCGAGGCAAAGAAACAGGGGAGAAGAATACGAGGAGCAAGAAAAAAAAGCAAAATACAAAAACGAGGAGAACACAAGGGGCGAAAATCAGAGGAGGATCAAAAGTGTGGCACTAGGTGGAGTAAGAGAAGTGTGAAAAACCCTAGGCGAAGAAACAGGGGAGAAGAATACGAGGAGCAAGAAAAAAAAAGCAAAATACAAAAATGAGGAGAACACAAGGGGCGAAAATCAGAGGAGGATCAAACGTGTGGCACTACGTGGAGTAAGAGAAGTCTGAAAAAGCTGATGTGAAGAAACAGGGGAGAAGAATACGAGTTGCAAGAAAAAAAAAGCAAAATACAAAAACGAGGAGAACACAAGGGGCGAAAATCAGAGGAAATCAAAAGTGTGGCACTAGGTGGAGTAAGAGAAGTGTGAAAAACCCGAGGCAAAGAAACAGGGGAGAAGAATACAAGGAGCAAGAAAAAAAAGCAAAATACATAAACGAGGAGAACACAAGGGGCGAAAATCAGAGGAGGATCAACAGTATGCCACTACGAGGAGCAAGAGAAGTGTGAAAAACGCGAGGCGAAAAAACAGGGGAGAAAAATACGAGGAGCAAGAAAAAAAAAGCAAAATACAAAAACGAGGAGAACACAAGGGGCGAAGATCAGAGGAGGATCAACGTGTGGCACTACGAGGAGCAATAGAAGTGTGAAAAACCCGAGTCGAAGAAACAGGGGAGAAGAATACGAGGAGAAAGAAAATAAAAGCAAAATACAATATCGAGGAGAACACAAGGGGCGAAAATCAGAGGAGGATCAACAGTATGCCACTATGCGGAGCAAGAGAAGAGTGAAAAACCCGAGGTGAAGAAACAGGAGAGAAGAATACGAGGAGCAAGAAAAAAAAAGCAAAATACAAAAACGAAGAGAACACAAGGGGCGAAAATCAGAGGAGGATCAACAGTGTGGCACTACAAGGAGCAAGAACAGTGTGAAAAACCCGAGGCGAAGAAACAGAGGAGAAGAATACGGGGAGCAAGAAAAAAAAAGCAAAATACAAAAACGAGGAGCAGACAAGTGGGGAAAATCAGAGGAGAATCAAATGTATGCCAATACGAGGAGCAAGAGCAGTGTGAAAAACCCGAGTTGAAGAAACAGGGGAGAAGAATACGAGGAGCAAGAAAGAAAAAGCAAAAGACAAGAACGAGGAGCAGACAAGGGTTGGAAATCAGAGGAGAATCAACAGTATGCAACTACGAGGAGCAAGAGCATTGTGAAAAACCCGAGGCGAAGATTCCCACGTGATTCCCAAGTGATTCTCACGTGATGCCCACATGATTCCCACGTAATTCCCACGTGATTCCCACGTGATGCCCACCTGATGCCCACGTGATGCCCACGTGTTGCCCACGTGATGCCCACGTGATTCCCACGTGTTGCCCACGTGATTCCCACGTGATGGCCACGTGATGCCCACGTGATTCTCACGTGATGGCCACGTGATTCCCACGTGATGCCCACGTGATTCCCACGTGATTCCCACGTGATGCCCACGTGATGGCCACTTGATGCCCACGTGATTCCCACGTGATTCCCACGTGATTCCAACGTGATTCCCACGTGATGCCCACGTGATTCCCACGTGATTCCCACGTGATGCCCAAGTGATGCCCACGTGATTCCCACGTGATGGCCACGTGATTCCCACGTGATTCCCACGTGTTGCCCACGTGATTCCCACGTGATGCCCACGTGATGCCCACGTGATTCCCACGTGATGGCCACGTGATGGCCACGTGATGCCCACGTGATTCCCACGTGATGGCCACGCGATGCCCACGTGATGGCCACGTGATTCCCACGTGATGCCCACGTGATTCCCACGTGATGCCCACGTGAGGCCTACGTGATTCCCACGTGATTCCCACGTGATGCCCACGTGATGCCCATGTGATGGCCACGTGATTCCCACGTGTTGCCCACGTGATTCCCACCTGATTCCCACGTGATTCCCACGTGATGGCCACGTGATTCCCACGTGATTCCCATGTGATGCCCACGTGATGCCCACGTGATTCCCAAGTGATTCCCACGTGATGGCCACGTGATGCCCACGTCATTCCCACGTGATTCCCACATGTTGCCCACGTGATTCTCACGTGATTCCCACGTGATGGCCACGTGTTTCCCACGTGTTGCCCACGTGATGCCCACGTGTTTCCCACATATTGCCCACATGATTCCCACTTGATTCCCACGTGATTCTCACGTGATGCCGACGTGATTCCCACGTGATTCCCACGTGATGGCCACGTGATTTCCACGTGATGCCCACGTGATGCCCACGTGATTCCCACGTGATGCCCACGTGATTCCCACGTGATGGCCACGTGATTCCCACGTGTTGCCCACGTGATTCCCACGTGATGCCCTCGTGATTCCCACGTGATTCCCACGTGATGGCCACGTGATTCCCACGTGATGCCCACGTGTTGACCACGTGTTTGCCACGTGATTCCCACGTGATTCATAGGTGATGCCCACGTGATTCCCACGTGATTCCCACGTGATGCCCACGTGATGCCCACGTGATTCCCACGTGATGGCCACGTGATACCCACGTGATTTCCACGTGATTCCCACGTGATGCCCACGTGATGCCTACGTGATTCCCACGTGATTCCCACGTGATGCCCACGTGATGCCCATGTGATGGCCACGTGATTCCCACGTGTTGCCCACGTGATTCCCACCTGATTCCCACGTGATTCCCACGTGATGGCCACGTCATTCCCACAGATTCCCATGTGATGCCCACGTGATGCCCACGTGATTCCCAAGTGATTCCCACGTGATGGCCACGTGATGCCCACGTAATTCCCACGTGATGCCCACGTCATTCCCACGTGATTCCCACGTGATTCTCACGTGATGCCCACGTGATTCCCACGTGATTCCCACGTGATGGCCACGTGATTTCCACGTGATTCCCACGTGATGCCCACGTGATTCCCACGTGATGGCCACGTGATTCCCACGTGTTGCCCACGTGATGCCCACGTGATGCCCACGTGATTCCCACGTGATGGCCACGTGATTCCCACGTGATGCCCACGTGTTGACCGCGTGTTTGCCACGTGATTCCCACGTGATTCACAGGTGATTCCCACGTGATGCCCACGTGATTTCCACGTGATTCCCACGTGATTCCCACGTGATGCATACGTGTTCCCACGTGTTGCCCACGTGATGCCCACGTGATTCCCAAGTGATTCCCACGTGTTGCCCACGTGATTCCCATGTGATTCCCACTGTTGCCCACGTGATTCCCACGTGATGCCCACGTGATTCCCATGTGTTGCCCACGTGATGCCCACGTGATGAACACGTGATACCCTCGTCATTCCCCCGTGATTCCCACGTGATTCCCACGTGATGGCCACCTGATTCCCACGTGATTCCCACGTGTTGCCCACGTGATACCCACCTGATGCCCACATTATTCCCACGTGATTCCCACATGATGGCCACGTGATTCCCACGTGTTTCCCACGTGATTCCCACGTGATTCCCAAGTGATGGCCACGTGATTCTCACGTGATTCCCACGTGATTCCCACGTGATACCCACCTGATGCCCACATTATTCCCACGTGATTCCCACATGATGGCCAGGTGATTCCCACGTGTTGCCCACGTGATTCCCACGTGATTCCCAGTTGATGCCCACGTGATTCCCACGTGACTCCCAAGTGATTCTCACGTGATTCCCACGTGATTCCCACGTGATTTCCACGTGTTGCCCACGTGATGCCCACGTGATGCCCACGTGATTCCCATGTGATTCCAACGTGATGCCCACGTGATTCCCACGTGACTCCATACTGATTCTCACGTGATGCCCACGTGAAGACCACGTGATGCCCACGTTACACCCACGTGATGCCCAAGTGATTCCAACGGGATCAGAGAAGCATAAAAGTGTAAAAATACGAGGAGCAAGAAAAGTGTGAAAAATCCCAGGAGGAGAAATAGGGGAGAAAAATATGAGGAGCGAAAAAAAAAAAAAACACAAAAATACGAGGAGTAGAAAAGTGGGGAAAATAAGTGGAGCCTCAAAAGTGTGAAAATACGAGGAGAAAGAAAATAGTGAAAAACACGAGGAGCAAGAAAAGGGAAGAAATATATGAGGAGCAAAAAACAAAAACAAAAACAAAAAATACGAGGAGCAGAAAAGTGTGAAAAATAAGAGGAGCATCAAACGTGTGAAAATACGAGGAGCAAGAAAAGTGTGAAAAACACGAGGAGCAAGAAAAGGGAAGAAACATACGAGGAGCAAAAAAAAAAAAAACAGAAAAATACGAGGAGCAGAAAAGTGTGAAAAATAAGAGGAGCATGAAAAGTGTGAAAATACGAGGAGCAACAAATGTGTGAAAAACCTGAGGTTAAGAAAAAGGGGAGAAGAATACGAGGAGGAAGAAAAAAAAAGCAAAATACAAAAACGAGGAGAACACAAGGGGCGAAAATCAGAGGAGGATCAACAGTATGCCACTACGAGGAGCAAGAGAAGTGTGAAAAACCCGAAGCGAAGAAACAGGGGAGAAGAATACGAGGAGCAAGAAAAAAAGTAAAATACAAAAACGAGGAGAACACAAGGGGCGAAAATCAGAGGAGGATTAAAAGTGTGGCACTAGGTGGAGTAAGAGAAGTGTGAAAAACCCAAGGTGAAAAAACAGGGGAGAAGAATACGAGGAGCAAGAAAAAGAAAGCAAAATACAAAAACGAGGAGAACACAAGGGGCGAAAATCAGAGGAGGATCAACAGTGTGCCACTACGAGGAGCATGAGAAGTGTGAAAAACCCGAGGCGAAGAAACAGGGGAGAAGAATACGAGGAGCAAGAAAAAAAGCAAAATACAAAAACGAGGAGAACACAAGGGGCGAAAATCAGAGGAGGATCAAAAGTGTCGCACTACGTGGAGTAAGAGAAGTGTGAAAAACGCGAGGGGAAGAAACAGGGGACAAGAATACGAGGAGCAAGAAAAAAAAAGCAAAATACAAAAACGAGGAGAACACAAGGGGCGAAAATCAGAGGAGGATCAAAAGTGTGGCACTACGAGGAGTACGAGAAGTGTGAAAAAGCTGATGTGAAGAAACAGGGGAGAAGAATACGAGGAGCAAGAAAAAAAAGCAAAATACAAAAACGAGGAGAACACAAGGGGCGAAAATCAGAGGAGGATCAAAAGTGTGGCACTACGTGGAGTAAGAGAAGTGTGAAAAACCCGAGGCAAAGAAACAGGGGAGAAGAATACGAGGAGAAAGAAAAAAAAAGCAAAATACAAAAACGAGGAGAACACAAGGGGCGAAAATCAGAGGAGGATCAGCAGTATGCCACTATGAGGAGTAAGAGAAGCGTGAAAAAGCTGATGTGAAGAAACAGGGGAGAAGAATACGAGGAGCAAGAAAAAAAAAGCAAAATACAAAAACGAGGAGAACACAAGGGGCGAAAATCAGAGGAGGATCAACAGTATGCCACTACGAGGAGCAAGAGAAGTGTGAAAAACCCGAGGCGGAGAAACAGGGGAGAAGAATACGAGGAGCAAGAAAAAAAGCAAAATACAAAAACGAGGAGAACACAAGGGGCGAAAATCAGAGGAGGATCAGCAGTATGCCACTATGAGGAGTAAGAGAAGTGTGAAAAAGCTGATGTGAAGAAACAGGGGAGAAGAATACGAGGAGCAAGAAAAAAAAAGCAAAATACAAAAACGAGGAGAACACAAGGGGCGAAAATCAGAGGAGGATCAACAGTATGCCACTACGAGGAGCAAGAGAAGTGTGAAAAATCCGAGGCGAAGAAACAGGGGAGAAGAAAACGAGGAGCAAGAAAAAAAGCAAAATACAAAAATGAGGAGAACACAAGGGGCGAAAATCAGAGGAGGATCAAAAGTGTGGCACTATGTGGAGTAAGAGACGTGCGAAAAACCCGAGGCGAAGAAACAGGGGAGAAGAATACGAGGAGCAAGAAAAAAAAAGCAAAATACAAAAACGAGGAGAACACAAGGGGCGAAAATCAGAGGAGGATCATCAGTATGTCATTACGAGGAGTAAGAGAAGTGTGAAAAAGCTGATGTGAAGAAACAGGGGAGAAGAATACGAGGAGCAAGAAAAAAAAGCAAAATACAAAAACGAGGAGAACACAAGGGGCGAAAATCAGAGGAGGATCATCAGTATGTCATTACGAGGAGTAAGAGAACTGTGAAAAAGCTGATGTGAAGAAACAGGGGAGAAGAATACGAGGAGCAAGAAAAAAAAAGCAAAATACAAAAACGAGGAGAACACAAGGGGCGAAAATCAGAGGAGGATCAAAAGTGTGGCACTACGTGGAGTAAGAGAAGTGTGAAAAACCCGAGGTGAAGAAACAGAGGAGAAGAATACGAGGAGCAAGAAAAAAAAAGCAAAATACAAAAACGAGGAGAACACAAGGGGCGAAAATCAGAGGAGGATCTACCATATGCCACTACGAGGAGTAAGAGAAGTGTGAAAAAGCTGATGTGAAGAAACAGGGGAGAAGAATACGAGGAGCAAGAAAAAAAAAGCAAAAAAAAAAAAAGGAGGAGAACACAAGGGGCGAAAATCAGAGGAGGATCAACAGTATGCCACTACGAGGAGCAAGAGAAGTGTGAAAAACCCGATGCGAAGAAACAGGGGAGAAGAATACGAGGAGCAAGAAAAAAAAGCAAAATACAAAAACGAGGAGAACACAAGGGGCGAAAATCAGAGGAGGATCAACAGTATGCCACTACGAGGAGTAAGAGAAGTGGGAAAAAGCTGATGTGAAGAAACAGGGGAGAAGAATACGAGGAGCAAGAAAAAAAAGCAAAATACAAAAACGAGGAGAACACAAGGGGCGAAAATCAGAGGAGGATCAAAAGTGTGGCACTACGTGGAGTAAGAGAAGTGTGAAAAACCCGAGGCGAAGAAACAGGGGAGAAGAATACGAGGAGCAACAAAAAAAAGCAAAATACAAAAACGAGGAGAACACAAGGGGCGAAAATCAGAGGAGGATCAAAAGTGTGGCACTAGGTGGAGTAAGAGAAGTGTGAAAAACCCGAGGTGAAGAAACAGGGGAGAAGAATACGAGGAGCAAGAAAAAAAAAGCAAAATACAAAAATGAGGAGAACACAAGGGGCGAAAATCAGAGGAGGATCAAAAGTGTGGCACTACGAGGAGTAACAGAAGTGTGAAAAACCCGAAGCGAAGAAACAGGGGAGAAGAATACGAGGAGCAAGAAAAAAAAAGCCAAATACAAAAACGAGGAGAACACAAGGGGCGAAAATCAGAGGAGGATCAGCAGTATGCCACTACGAGGAGTAAGAGAAGTGTGAAAAAGCTGATGTGAAGAAACAGGGGAGAAGAATACGGGGAGCAAGAAAAAAAAAGCAAAATACAAAAACGAGGAGAACACAAGGGGCGAAAATCAGAGGAGGATCAACAGTATGCCACTACGAGGAGCAAGAGAAGTGTGAAAAAGCTGATGTGAAGAAACAGGGGAGAAGAATACGAGGAGCAAGAAAAAAAAGCAAAATACAAAAACGAGGAGAACACAAGGGGCGAAAATCAGAGGAGGATCAAAAGTGTGGCACTAGGTGGAGTAAGAGAAGTGTGAAAAAGCTGATGTGAAGAAACAGGGGAGAAGAATACGAGGAGCAAGAAAAAAAAAGCAAAATACAAAAACGAGGAGAACACAAGGGGCGAAAATCAGAGGAGGATCAACAGTAGGCCACTACGAGGAGCAAAAGAAGTGTGAAAAACCCGAGGCGAAGAAACAGGGGAG
Source organism: Cervus elaphus (assembly GCF_910594005.1). NCBI lineage: Eukaryota > Metazoa > Chordata > Mammalia > Artiodactyla > Cervidae > Cervus > Cervus elaphus. The sequence continues at coordinate 84,682,581 of NC_057836.1, forward strand.
AAGAATACGAGGAGCAAAGAAACAAAAGCAAAATACAAAAACGAAGAAAACACAAGGGGCGAAAATCAGAGGAGGATCAAAAGTGTGGCACTACGTGGAGTAAGAGAAGTGTGAAAAACCCGAGGCGAAGAAACAGGGGAGAAGAATACGAGGAGCAAGAAAAAAAAAGCAAAATACAAAAATGAGGAGAACACAAGGGGCGAAAATCAGAGGAGGATCAAACGTGTGGCACTACGTGGAGTAAGAGAAGTGTGAAAAACCCGAGGTGAAGAAACAGGGGAGAAGAATAGGAGGAGCAAGAAAAAAAAAGCAAAATACAAAAACGAGGAGAACACCAGGGGCGAAAATCAGAGGAGGATCAATAGTGTGGCACAACAAGGAGCAAGAGCAGTGTGAAAATCCTGATGTGAAGAAACAGGGGAGAAGAATACGAGGAGCAAGAAAAAAAAAGCAAAATACAAAAACGAGGAGAACACAAGGGGCGAAAATCAGAGGAGGATCAAAAGTGTGGCCCTACAAGGAGCAAGAGCAGTGTGAAAATCCTGATGTGAAGAAACAGGGGAGAAGAATACAAGGAGCAAGAAAAAAAAGCAAAATACATAAACGAGGAGAACACAAGGGGCGAAAATCAGAGGAGGATCAACAATATGCCACTACGAGGAGCAAGAGAAGTGTGAAAAACCCAAGGCGAAAAAACAGGGGAGAAGAATACGAGGAGCAAGAAAAAAAAAGCAAAATACAAAAACGAGGAGAACACAAGGGGCGAAGATCAGAGGAGGATCAACGTGTAGCACTACGAGGAGCAAGAGAAGTGTGAAAAACCCGAGTCGAAGAAACAGGGGAGAAGAATACGAGGAGAAAGAAAATAAAAGCAAAATACAATATCGAGGAGAACACAAGGGGCGAAAATCAGAGGAGGATCAACAGTATGCCACTATGAGGAGCAAGAGAAGAGTGAAAAACCCGAGGTGAAGAAACAGGAGAGAAGAATACGAGGAGCAAGAAAAAAAAAGCAAAATACAAAAACGAAGAGAACACAAGGGGCGAAAATCAGAGGAGGATCAACAGTGTGGCACTACAAGGAGCAAGAGCAGTGTGAAAAACCCGAGGCGAAGAAACAGAGGAGAAGAATACGGGGAGCAAGAAAAAAAAAGCAAAATACAAAAACGAGGAGCAGACAAGTGGGGAAAATCAGAGGAGAATCAAATGTATGCCAATACGAGGAGCAAGAGCAGTGTGAAAAACCCGAGTTGAAGAAACAGGGGAGAAGAATACGAGGAGCAAGAAAGAAAAAGCAAAAGACAAGAACGAGGAGCAGACAAGGGTTGGAAATCATAGGAGAATCAACAGTATGCAACTACGAGGAGCAAGAGCATTGTGAAAAACCCGAGGCGAAGATTCCCACGTGATTCCCAAGTGATTCTCACGTGATGCCCACATGATTCCCACGTAATTCCCACGTCATTCCCACGTGATGCCCACCTGATGCCCACGTGATGCCCACGTGTTGCCCACGTGATGCCCACGTGATTCCCACGTGTTGCCCACGTGATTCCCACGTGATTCCCACGTGATGGCCACGTGATGCCCACGTGATTCTCACGTGATGGCCACGTGATTCCCACGTGATGCCCACGTGATTCCCACGTGATTCCCACGTGATGCCCACGTGATGGCCACTTGATGCCCACGTGATTCCCACGTGATTCCCACGTGATTCCAACGTGATTCCCACGTGATGCCCACGTGATTCCCACGTGATTCCCACGTGATGCCCAAGTGATGCCCACGTGATTCCCACGTGATGGCCACGTGATTCCCACGTGATTCCCACGTGTTGCCCACGTGATTCCCACGTGATTCCCACGTGATGCCCACGTGATGCCCACGTGATTCCCACGTGATGGCCACGTGATGCCCACGTGATTCCCACGTGATGGCCACGTGATGCCCACGTGATGCCCACGTGATGGCCACGTGATTCCCACGTGATGCCCACGTGATTCCCACGTGATGCCCACGTGATGCCTACGTGATTCCCACGTGATTCCCACGTGATGCCACGTGATGCCCATGTGATGGCCACGTGATTCCCACGTGTTGCCCACGTGATTCCCACCTGATTCCCACGTGATTCCCACGTGATGGCCACGTGATTCCCATGTGATGCCCACGTGATGCCCACGTGATTCCCAAGTGATTCCCACGTGATGGCCACGTGATGCCCACGTAATTCCCACGTGATGCCCACGTCATTCCCACGTGATTCCCACGTGATTCCCACATGTTGCCAACGTGATTCTCACGTGATTCCCACGTGATGGCCACGTGTTTCCCACGTGTTGCCCACGTGATGCCCACGTGTTTCCCACATATTGCCCACATGATTCCCACTTGATTCCCACGTGATTCTCACGTGATGCCCACGTGATTCCCACGTGATGCCCACGTGATGGCCACGTGATTTCCACGTGATGCCCACGTGATGCCCACGTGATTCCCACGTGATGGCCACGTGATTTCCACGTGATGCCCACGTGATGCCCACGTGATTCCCACGTGATGCCCACGTGATTCCCACGTGATGGCCACGTGATTCCCACGTGTTGCCCACGTGATTCCCACGTGATGCCGACGTGATTCCCACGTGATTCCCACGTGATGGCCACGTGATTCCCACGTGATGCCCACGTGTTGACCACGTGTTTGCCACGTGATTCCCACGTGATTCACAGGTGATGCCCACGTGATTCCCACGTGATTCCCACATGATGCCCACGTGATTCCCACGTGATGGCCACGTGATTCCCACGTGATTCCCACGTGATTTCCACGTGATTCCCACGTGATTCCCACGTGATGCATACGTGTTTCCCACGTGTTGCCCACGTGATGCCCACATGATTCCCAAGTGATTCCCACGTGTTGCCCACGTGATTCCCATGTGATTCCCACTGTTGCCCACGTGATTCCCACGTGATGCCCACGTGATTCCCATGTGTTGCCCACGTGATGCCCACGTGATGCCCACGTGATACCCTCGTGATTCCCCCGTGATTCCCACGTGATTCCCACGTGATGGCCACCTGATTCCCACGTGATTCCCACGTGTTGCCCACGTGATACCCACCTGATGCCCACATTATTCCCACGTGATTCCCACATGATGGCCACGTGATTCCCACGTGTTTCCCACGTGATTCCCACGTGATTCCCAAGTGATGGCCACGTGATTCTCACGTGATTCCCACGTGATTCCCACGTGATACCCACCTGATGCCCACATTATTCCCACGTGATTCCCACATGATGGCCAGGTGATTCCCACGTGTTGCCCACGTGATTCCCACGTGATTCCCACTTGATGCCCACGTGATTCCCACGTGACTCCCAAGTGATTCTCACGTGATTCCCACGTGATTCCCACGTGATTTCCACGTGTTGCCCACGTGATGCCCACGTGATTCCCATGTGATTCCAACGTGATGCCCACGTGATTCCCACGTGACTCCAAACTGATTCTCACGTGATGCCCACGTGAAGACCACGTGATGCCCACGTTACACCCACGTGATGCCCAAGTGATTCCAACGGGATCAGAGAAGCATAAAAGTGTAAAAATACGAGGAGCAAGAAAAGTGTGAAAAATCCCAGGAGGAGAAATAGGGGAGAAAAATATGAGGAGCGAAAAAAAAAAAAAAACACAAAAATACGAGGAGTAGAAAAGTGGGGAAAATAAGTGGAGCCTCAAAAGTGTGAAAATACGAGGAGAAAGAAAATAGTGAAAAACACGAGGAGCAAGAAAAGGGAAGAAATATATGAGGAGCAAAAAACAAAAACAAAAACAAAAAATACGAGGAGCAGAAAAGTGTGAAAAATAAGAGGAGCATCAAACGTGTGAAAATACGAGGAGCAAGAAAAGTGTGAAAAACACGAGGAGCAAGAAAAGGGAAGAAACATACGAGGAGCAAAAAAAAAAAAAACAGAAAAATACGAGGAGCAGAAAAGTGTGAAAAATAAGAGGAGCATGAAAAGTGTGAAAATACGAGGAGCAACAAATGTGTGAAAAACCTGAGGTTAAGAAAAAGGGGAGAAGAATACGAGGAGCAAGAAAAAAAAGCAAAATACAAAAACGAGGAGAACACAAGGGGCGAAAATCAGAGGAGGATCAACAGTATGCCACTACGAGGAGTAAGAGAAGTGTGAAAAAGCTGATGTGAAGAAACAGGGGAGAAAATACGAGGAGCAGGAAAAAAAAGCAAAATACAAAAACGAGGAGAACACAAGGGGCGAAAATCAGAGGAGGATCAACAGTATGCCACTACGAGGAGCAAGAGAAGTGTGAAAAACCCGAGGCGAAGAAACAGCAGAGAAGAATACGAGGAGCAAGAAAAAAAAGCAAAATACAAAAACGAGGAGAACACAAGGGGCGAAAATCAGAGGAGGATCAAAAGTGTGGCACTAGCTGGAGTAAGAGAAGTGTGAAAAACGCGAGGTGAAGAAACAGGGGAGAAGATTACGAGGAGCAAGAAAAAAAAAGCAAAATACAAAAACGAGGAGAACACAAGGGGCGAAAATCAGAGGAGGATCAAAAGTGTGGCACTAGGTGGAGTAAGAGAAGTGTGAAAAACCCGAGGCGAAGAAACAGGGGAGAAGAATACGAGGAGCAAGGAAAAAAAAGCAAAATACAAAAACGAGGAGAACACAAGGGGCGAAAATCAGAGGAGGATCAACAGTATGCCACTACGAGGAGCAAGAGAAGTGTGAAAAACCCGAGGCGAAGAAACAGGGGAGAAGAATACGAGGAGCAAGAAAAAAAAGCAAAATACAAAAACGAGGAGAACACAAGGGGCGAAAATCAGAGGAGGATCAAAAGTGTGGCACTAGCTGGAGTAAGAGAAGTGTGAAAAACCCGAGGCGAAGAAACAGGGGAGAAAAATACGAGGAGCAAGAAAAAAAAAGCAAAATACAAAAATGAGTAGAACACAAGGGGCGAAAATCAGAGGAGGATCAACAGTATGCCACTACGAGGAGTAAGAGAAGTGTGAAAAAGCTGATGTGAAGAAACAGGGAAGAAAATACGAGGAGCAGGAAAAAAAAGCAAAATACAAAAACGAGGAGAACACAAGGGGCGAAAATCAGAGGAGGATCAACAGTATGCCACTACGAGGAGCAAGAGAAGTGTGAAAAACCCAAGGCAAAAAAACAGGGGAGAAGAATACGAGGAGCAAGAAAAAAAAAGCAAAATACAAAAACGAGGAGAACACAAGGGGCGAAGATCAGAGGAGGATCAACGTGTAGCACTACGAGGAGCAAGAGAAGTGTGAAAAACCCGAGTCGAAGAAACAGGGGAGAAGAATACGAGGAGAAAGAAAATAAAAGCAAAATACAATATCGAGGAGAACACAAGGGGCGAAAATCAGAGGAGGATCAACAGTATGCCACTATGAGGAGCAAGAGAAGAGTGAAAAACCCGAGGTGAAGAAACAGGAGAGAAGAATACGAGGAGCAAGAAAAAAAAAGCAAAATACAAAAACGAAGAGAACACAAGGGGCGAAAATCAGAGGAGGATCAACAGTGTGGCACTACAAGGAGCAAGAGCAGTGTGAAAAACCCGAGGCGAAGAAACAGAGGAGAAGAATACGGGGAGCAAGAAAAAAAAAGCAAAATACAAAAACGAGGAGCAGACAAGTGGGGAAAATCAGAGGAGAATCAAATGTATGCCAATACGAGGAGCAAGAGCAGTGTGAAAAACCCGAGTTGAAGAAACAGGGGAGAAGAATACGAGGAGCAAGAAAGAAAAAGCAAAAGACAAGAACGAGGAGCAGACAAGGGTTGGAAATCATAGGAGAATCAACAGTATGCAACTACGAGGAGCAAGAGCATTGTGAAAAACCCGAGGCGAAGGTTCCCACGTGATTCCCAAGTGATTCTCACGTGATGCCCACATGATTCCCACGTAATTCCCACGTGATTCCCACGTGATGCCCACCTGATGCCCACGTGATGCCCACGTGTTGCCCACGTGATGCCCACGTGATTCCCACGTGTTGCCCACGTGATTCCCACGTGATTCCCACGTGATGGCCACGTGATGCCCACGTGATTCTCATGTGATGGCCACGTGATTCCCACGTGATGCCCACGTGATTCCCACGTGATTCCCACGTGATGCCCACGTGATGGCCACTTGATGCCCACGTGATTCCCACGTGATTCCCACGTGATTCCAACGTGATTCCCACGTGATGCCCCCGTGATTCCCACGTGATTCCCACGTGATGCCCAAGTGATGCCCACGTGATTCCCACGTGATGGCCACGTGATTCCCACGTGATTCCCACGTGTTGCCCACGTGATTCCCACGTGATTCCCACGTGATGCCCACGTGATGCCCACGTGATTCCCACGTGATGGCCACGTGATGCCCACGTGATTCCCACGTGATGGCCACGTGATGCCCACGTGATGCCCACGTGATGGCCACGTGATTCCCACGTGATGCCCACGTGATTCCCACGTGATGCCCACGTGATGCCTACGTGATTCCCACGTGATTCCCACGTGATGCCACGTGATGCCCATGTGATGGCCACGTGATTCCCACGTGTTGCCCACGTGATTCCCACCTGATTCCCACGTGATTCCCACGTGATGGCCACGTGATTCCCATGTGATGCCCACGTGATGCCCACGTGATTCCCAAGTGATTCCCACGTGATGGCCACGTGATGCCCACGTAATTCCCACGTGATGCCCACGTGATTCCCACGTGATGGCCACGTGATTTCCACGTGATGCCCACGTGATGCCCACGTGATTCCCACGTGATGCCCACGTGATTCCCACGTGATGGCCACGTGATTCCCACGTGTTGCCCACGTGATTCCCACGTGATGCCGACGTGATTCCCACGTGATTCCCACGTGATGGCCACGTGATTCCCACGTGATGCCCACGTGTTGACCACGTGTTTGCCACGTGATTCCCACGTGATTCACAGGTGATGCCCACGTGATTCCCACGTGATTCCCACATGATGCCCACGTGATTCCCAAGTGATTCCCACGTGTTGCCCACGTGATTCCCATGTGATTCCCACTGTTGCCCACGTGATTCCCACGTGATGCCCACGTGATTCCCATGTGTTGCCCACGTGATGCCCACGTGATGCCCACGTGATACCCTCGTGATTCCCCCGTGATTCCCACGTGATTCCCACGTGATGGCCACCTGATTCCCACGTGATTCCCACGTGTTGCCCACGTGATACCCACCTGATGCCCACATTATTCCCACGTGATTCCCACATGATGGCCACGTGATTCCCACGTGTTTCCCACGTGATTCCCACGTGATTCCCAAGTGATGGCCACGTGATTCTCACGTGATTCCCACGTGATTCCCACGTGATACCCACCTGATGCCCACATTATTCCCACGTGATTCCCACATGATGGCCAGGTGATTCCCACGTGTTGCCCACGTGATTCCCACGTGATTCCCACTTGATGCCCACGTGATTCCCACGTGACTCCCAAGTGATTCTCACGTGATTCCCACGTGATTCCCACGTGATTTCCACGTGTTGCCCACGTGATGCCCACGTGATTCCCATGTGATTCCAACGTGATGCCCACGTGATTCCCACGTGACTCCAAACTGATTCTCACGTGATGCCCACGTGAAGACCACGTGATGCCCACGTTACACCCACGTGATGCCCAAGTGATTCCAACGGGATCAGAGAAGCATAAAAGTGTAAAAATACGAGGAGCAAGAAAAGTGTGAAAAATCCCAGGAGGAGAAATAGGGGAGAAAAATATGAGGAGCGAAAAAAAAAAAAAACACAAAAATACGAGGAGTAGAAAAGTGGGGAAAATAAGTGGAGCCTCAAAAGTGTGAAAATACGAGGAGAAAGAAAATAGTGAAAAACACGAGGAGCAAGAAAAGGGAAGAAATATATGAGGAGCAAAAAACAAAAACAAAAACAAAAAATACGAGGAGCAGAAAAGTGTGAAAAATAAGAGGAGCATCAAACGTGTGAAAATACGAGGAGCAAGAAAAGTGTGAAAAACACGAGGAGCAAGAAAAGGGAAGAAACATACGAGGAGCAAAAAAAAAAAAAAACAGAAAAATACGAGGAGCAGAAAAGTGTGAAAAATAAGAGGAGCATGAAAAGTGTGAAAATACGAGGAGCAACAAATGTGTGAAAAACCTGAGGTTAAGAAAAAGGGGAGAAGAATACGAGGAGCAAGAAAAAAAAGCAAAATACAAAAACGAGGAGAACACAAGGGGCGAAAATCAGAGGAGGATCAACAGTATGCCACTACGAGGAGTAAGAGAAGTGTGAAAAAGCTGATGTGAAGAAACAGGGGAGAAAATACGAGGAGCAGGAAAAAAAAGCAAAATACAAAAACGAGGAGAACACAAGGGGCGAAAATCAGAGGAGGATCAACAGTATGCCACTACGAGGAGCAAGAGAAGTGTGAAAAACCCGAGGCGAAGAAACAGCAGAGAAGAATACGAGGAGCAAGAAAAAAAAGCAAAATACAAAAACGAGGAGAACACAAGGGGCGAAAATCAGAGGAGGATCAAAAGTGTGGCACTAGCTGGAGTAAGAGAAGTGTAAAAAACCCGAGGTGAAGAAACAGGGGAGAAGATTACGAGGAGCAAGAAAAAAAAAGCAAAATACAAAAACGAGGAGAACACAAGGGGCGAAAATCAGAGGAGGATCAACAGTATGCCACTACGAGGAGTAAGAGAAGTGTGAAAAAGCTGATGTGAAGAAACAGGGGAGAAAATACGAGGAGCAGGAAAAAAAAGCAAAATACAAAAACGAGGAGAACACAAGGGGCGAAAATCAGAGGAGGATCAACAGTATGCCACTACGAGGAGCAAGAGAAGTGTGAAAAACCCGAGGCGAAGAAACAGGGGAGAAGAATACGAGGAGCAAGAAAAAAAAGCAAAATACAAAAACGAGGAGAACACAAGGGGCGAAAATCAGAGGAGGATCAAAAGTGTGGCACTACGTGGAGTAAGAGAAGTGTGAAAAACCCGAGGCGAAGAAACAGGGGAGAAGAATACGAGGAGCAAGAAAAAAAAAGCAAAATACAAAAACGAGGAGAACACAAGGGGCGAAAATCAGAGGAGGATCAAAAGTGTGGCCCTACAAGGAGCAAGAGCAGTGTGAAAATCCTGATGTGAAGAAACAGGGGAGAAGAATACAAGGAGCAAGAAAAAAAAGCAAAATACATAAACGAGGAGAACACAAGGGGCGAAAATCAGAGGAGGATCAACAATATGCCACTACGAGGAGCAAGAGAAGTGTGAAAAACCCAAGGCGAAAAAACAGGGGAGAAGAATACGAGGAGCAAGAAAAAAAAAGCAAAATACAAAAACGAGGAGAACACAAGGGGCGAAGATCAGAGGAGGATCAACGTGTAGCACTACGAGGAGCAAGAGAAGTGTGAAAAACCCGAGTTGAAGAAACAGGGGAGAAGAATACGAGGAGAAAGAAAATAAAAGCAAAATACAATATCGAGGAGAACACAAGGGGCGAAAATCAGAGGAGGATCAACAGTATGCCACTATGAGGAGCAAGAGAAGAGTGAAAAACCCGAGGTGAAGAAACAGGAGAGAAGAATACGAGGAGCAAGAAAAAAAAAGCAAAATACAAAAACGAAGAGAACACAAGGGGCGAAAATCAGAGGAGGATCAACAGTGTGGCACTACAAGGAGCAAGAGCAGTGTGAAAAACCCGAGGCGAAGAAACAGAGGAGAAGAATACGGGGAGCAAGAAAAAAAAAGCAAAATACAAAAACGAGGAGCAGACAAGTGGGGAAAATCAGAGGAGAATCAAATGTATGCCAATACGAGGAGCAAGAGCAGTGTGAAAAACCCGAGTTGAAGAAACAGGGGAGAAGAATACGAGGAGCAAGAAAGAAAAAGCAAAAGACAAGAACGAGGAGCAGACAAGGGTTGGAAATCATAGGAGAATCAACAGTATGCAACTACGAGGAGCAAGAGCATTGTGAAAAACCCGAGGCGAAGATTCCCACGTGATGCCCAAGTGATTCTCACGTGATGCCCACATGATTCCCACGTAATTCCCACGTGATTCCCACGTGATGCCCACCTGATGCCCACGTGATGCCCACGTGTTGCCCACGTGATGCCCACGTGATTCCCACGTGTTGCCCACGTGATTCCCACGTGATGGCCACGTGATGCCCACGTGATTCTCACGTGATGGCCACGTGATTCCCACGTGATGCCCACGTGATTCCCACGTGATTCCCACGTGATGCCCACGTGATGGCCACTTGATGCCCACGTGATTCCCACGTGATTCCCACGTGATTCCAACGTGATTCCCACGTGATGCCCACGTGATTCCCACGTGATTCCCACGTGATGCCCAAGTGATGCCCACGTGATTCCCACGTGATGGCCACGTGATTCCCACGTGATTCCCACGTGTTGCCCACGTGATTCCCACGTGATTCCCACGTGATGCCCACGTGATGCCCACGTGATTCCCACGTGATGGCCACGTGATGCCCACGTGATTCCCACGTGATGGCCACGTGATGCCCACGTGATGCCCACGTGATGGCCACGTGATTCCCACGTGATGCCGACGTGATTCCCACGTGATTCCCACGTGATGGCCACGTGATTCCCACGTGATGCCCACGTGTTGACCACGTGTTTGCCACGTGATTCCCACGTGATTCACAGGTGATGCCCACGTGATTCCCACGTGATTCCCACATGATGCCCACGTGATTCCCACGTGATGGCCACGTGATTCCCACGTGATTCCCACGTGATTTCCACGTGATTCCCACGTGATTCCCACGTGATGCATACGTGTTTCCCACGTGTTGCCCACGTGATGCCCACATGATTCCCAAGTGATTCCCACGTGTTGCCCACGTGATTCCCATGTGATTCCCACTGTTGCCCACGTGATTCCCACGTGATGCCCACGTGATTCCCATGTGTTGCCCACGTGATGCCCACGTGATGCCCACGTGATACCCTCGTGATTCCCCCGTGATTCCCACGTGATTCCCACGTGATGGCCACCTGATTCCCACGTGATTCCCACGTGTTGCCCACGTGATACCCACCTGATGCCCACATTATTCCCACGTGATTCCCACATGATGGCCACGTGATTCCCACGTGTTTCCCACGTGATTCCCACGTGATTCCCAAGTGATGGCCACGTGATTCTCACGTGATTCCCACGTGATTCCCACGTGATACCCACCTGATGCCCACATTATTCCCACGTGATTCCCACATGATGGCCAGGTGATTCCCACGTGTTGCCCACGTGATTCCCACGTGATTCCCACTTGATGCCCACGTGATTCCCACGTGACTCCCAAGTGATTCTCACGTGATTCCCACGTGATTCCCACGTGATTTCCACGTGTTGCCCACGTGATGCCCACGTGATTCCCATGTGATTCCAACGTGATGCCCACGTGATTCCCACGTGACTCCAAACTGATTCTCACGTGATGCCCACGTGAAGACCACGTGATGCCCACGTTACACCCACGTGATGCCCAAGTGATTCCAACGGGATCAGAGAAGCATAAAAGTGTAAAAATACGAGGAGCAAGAAAAGTGTGAAAAATCCCAGGAGGAGAAATAGGGGAGAAAAATATGAGGAGCGAAAAAAAAAAAAAACACAAAAATACGAGGAGTAGAAAAGTGGGGAAAATAAGTGGAGCCTCAAAAGTGTGAAAATACGAGGAGAAAGAAAATAGTGAAAAACACGAGGAGCAAGAAAAGGGAAGAAATATATGAGGAGCAAAAAACAAAAACAAAAACAAAAAATACGAGGAGCAGAAAAGTGTGAAAAATAAGAGGAGCATCAAACGTGTGAAAATACGAGGAGCAAGAAAAGTGTGAAAAACACGAGGAGCAAGAAAAGGGAAGAAACATACGAGGAGCAAAAAAAAAAAAAACAGAAAAATACGAGGAGCAGAAAAGTGTGAAAAATAAGAGGAGCATGAAAAGTGTGAAAATACGAGGAGCAACAAATGTGTGAAAAACCTGAGGTTAAGAAAAAGGGGAGAAGAATACGAGGAGCAAGAAAAAAAAGCAAAATACAAAAACGAGGAGAACACAAGGGGCGAAAATCAGAGGAGGATCAACAGTATGCCACTACGAGGAGTAAGAGAAGTGTGAAAAAGCTGATGTGAAGAAACAGGGGAGAAAATACGAAGAGCAGGAAAAAAAAGCAAAATACAAAAACGAGGAGAACACAAGGGGCGAAAATCAGAGGAGGATCAACAGTATGCCACTACGAGGAGCAAGAGAAGTGTGAAAAACCCGAGGCGAAGAAACAGCAGAGAAGAATACGAGGAGCAAGAAAAAAAAGCAAAATACAAAAACGAGGAGAACACAAGGGGCGAAAATCAGAGGAGGATCAAAAGTGTGGCACTAGCTGGAGTAAGAGAAGTGTGAAAAACGCGAGGTGAAGAAACAGGGGAGAAGATTACGAGGAGCAAGAAAAAAAAAGCAAAATACAAAAACGAGGAGAACACAAGGGGCGAAAATCAGAGGAGGATCAAAAGTGTGGCACTAGGTGGAGTAAGAGAAGTGTGAAAAACCCGAGGCGAAGAAACAGGGGAGAAGAATACGAGGAGCAAGGAAAAAAAAGCAAAATACAAAAACGAGGAGAACACAAGGGGTGAAAATCAGAGGAGGATCAACAGTATGCCACTACGAGGAGCAAGAGAAGTGTGAAAAACCCGAGGCGAAGAAACAGGGGAGAAGAATACGAGGAGCAAGAAAAAAAAGCAAAATACAAAAACGAGGAGAACACAAGGGGCGAAAATCAGAGGAGGATCAAAAGTGTGGCACTAGCTGGAGTAAGAGAAGTGTGAAAAACCCGAGGCGAAGAAACAGGGGAGAAAAATACGAGGAGCAAGAAAAAAAAAGCAAAATACAAAAATGAGTAGAACACAAGGGGCGAAAATCAGAGGAGGATCAACAGTATGCCACTACGAGGAGTAAGAGAAGTGTGAAATGGCTGATGTGAAGAAACAGGGGAGAAAATACGAGGAGCAGGAAAAAAAAGCAAAATACAAAAACGAGGAGAACACAAGGGGCGAAAATCAGAGGAGGATCAACAGTATGCCACTACGAGGAGCAAGAGAAGTGTGAAAAACCCAAGGCGAAAAAACAGGGGAGAAGAATACGAGGAGCAAGAAAAAAAAAGCAAAATACAAAAACGAGGAGAACACAAGGGGCGAAGATCAGAGGAGGATCAACTTGTAGCACTACGAGGAGCAAGAGAAGTGTGAAAAACCCGAGTCGAAGAAACAGGGGAGAAGAATACGAGGAGAAAGAAAATAAAAGCAAAATACAATATCGAGGAGAACACAAGGGGCGAATATCAGAGGAGGATCAACAGTATGCCACTATGAGGAGCAAGAGAAGAGTGAAAAACCCGAGGTGAAGAAACAGGAGAGAAGAATACGAGGAGCAAGAAAAAAAAAGCAAAATACAAAAACGAAGAGAACACAAGGGGCGAAAATCAGAGGAGGATCAACAGTGTGGCACTACAAGGAGCAAGAGCAGTGTGAAAAACCCGAGGCGAAGAAACAGAGGAGAAGAATACGGGGAGCAAGAAAAAAAAAGCAAAATACAAAAACGAGGAGCAGACAAGTGGGGAAAATCAGAGGAGAATCAAATGTATGCCAATACGAGGAGCAAGAGCAGTGTGAAAAACCCGAGTTGAAGAAACAGGGGAGAAGAATACGAGGAGCAAGAAAGAAAAAGCAAAAGACAAGAACGAGGAGCAGACAAGGGTTGGAAATCATAGGAGAATCAACAGTATGCAACTACGAGGAGCAAGAGCATTGTGAAAAACCCGAGGCGAAGATTCCCACGTGATTCCCAAGTGATTCTCACGTGATGCCCACATGATTCCCACGTAATTCCCACGTGATTCCCACGTGATGCCCACCTGATGCCCACGTGATGCCCACGTGTTGCCCACGTGATGCCCACGTGATTCCCACGTGTTGCCCACGTGATTCCCACGTGATTCCCACGTGATGGCCACGTGATGCCCACGTGATTCTCACGTGATGGCCACGTGATTCCCACGTGATGCCCACGTGATTCCCACGTGATTCCCACGTGATGCCCACGTGATGGCCACTTGATGCCCACGTGATTCCCACGTGATTCCCACGTGATTCCCACGTGATTCCAACGTGATTCCCACGTGATGCCCACGTGATTCCCACGTGATTCCCACGTGATGCCCAAGTGATGCCCACGTGATTCCCACGTGATGGCCACGTGATTCCCACGTGATTCCCACGTGTTGCCCACGTGATTCCCACGTGATTCCCACGTGATGCCCACGTGATGCCCACGTGATTCCCACGTGATGGCCACGTGATGCCCACGTGATTCCCACGTGATGGCCACGTGATGCCCACGTGATGCCCACGTGATGGCCACGTGATGCCCACGTGATGCCCACGTGATTCCCACGTGATGCCCACGTGATGCCTACGTGATTCCCACGTGATTCCCACGTGATGCCACGTGATGCCCATGTGATGGCCACGTGATTCCCACGTGTTGCCCACGTGATTCCCACCTGATTCCCACGTGATTCCCACGTGATGGCCACGTGATTCCCATGTGATGCCCACGTGATGCCCACGTGATTCCCAAGTGATTCCCACGTGATGGCCACGTGATGCCCACGTAATTCCCACGTGATGCCCACGTGATTCCCACGTGATGGCCACGTGATTTCCACGTGATGCCCACGTGATGCCCACGTGATTCCCACGTGATGCCCACGTGATTCCCACGTGATGGCCACGTGATTCCCACGTGTTGCCCACGTGATTCCCACGTGATGCCGACGTGATTCCCACGTGATTCCCACGTGATGGCCACGTGATTCCCACGTGATGCCCACGTGTTGACCACGTGTTTGCCACGTGATTCCCACGTGATTCACAGGTGATGCCCACGTGATTCCCACGTGATTCCCACATGATGCCCACGTGATTCCCACGTGATGGCCACGTGATTCCCACGTGATTCCCACGTGATTTCCACGTGATTCCCACGTGATTCCCACGTGATGCATACGTGTTTCCCACGTGTTGCCCACGTGATGCCCACATGATTCCCAAGTGATTCCCACGTGTTGCCCACGTGATTCCCATGTGATTCCCACTGTTGCCCACGTGATTCCCACGTGATGCCCACGTGATTCCCATGTGTTGCCCACGTGATGCCCACGTGATGCCCACGTGATACCCTCGTGATTCCCCCGTGATTCCCACGTGATTCCCACGTGATGGCCACCTGATTCCCACGTGATTCCCACGTGTTGCCCACGTGATACCCACCTGATGCCCACATTATTCCCACGTGATTCCCACATGATGGCCACGTGATTCCCACGTGTTTCCCACGTGATTCCCACGTGATTCCCAAGTGATGGCCACGTGATTCTCACGTGATTCCCACGTGATTCCCACGTGATACCCACCTGATGCCCACATTATTCCCACGTGATTCCCACATGATGGCCAGGTGATTCCCACGTGTTGCCCACGTGATTCCCACGTGATTCCCACTTGATGCCCACGTGAATCCCACGTGACTCCCAAGTGATTCTCACGTGATTCCCACGTGATTCCCACGTGATTTCCACGTGTTGCCCACGTGATGCCCACGTGATTCCCATGTGATTCCAACGTGATGCCCACGTGATTCCCACGTGACTCCAAACTGATTCTCACGTGATGCCCACGTGAAGACCACGTGATGCCCACGTTACACCCACGTGATGCCCAAGTGATTCCAACGGGATCAGAGAAGCATAAAAGTGTAAAAATACGAGGAGCAAGAAAAGTGTGAAAAATCCCAGGAGGAGAAATAGGGGAGAAAAATATGAGGAGCGAAAAAAAAAAAAAAACACAAAAATACGAGGAGGAGAAAAGTGGGGAAAATAAGTGGAGCCTCAAAAGTGTGAAAATACGAGGAGAAAGAAAATAGTGAAAAACACGAGGAGCAAGAAAAGGGAAGAAATATATGAGGAGCAAAAAACAAAAACAAAAACAAAAAATACGAGGAGCAGAAAAGTGTGAAAAATAAGAGGAGCATCAAACGTGTGAAAATACGAGGAGCAAGAAAAGTGTGAAAAACACGAGGAGCAAGAAAAGGGAAGAAACATACGAGGAGCAAAAAAAAAAAAAAAACAGAAAAATACGAGGAGCAGAAAAGTGTGAAAAATAAGAGGAGCATGAAAAGTGTGAAAATACGAGGAGCAACAAATGTGTGAAAAACCTGAGGTTAAGAAAAAGGGGAGAAGAATACGAGGAGCAAGAAAAAAAAGCAAAATACAAAAACGAGGAGAACACAAGGGGCGAAAATCAGAGGAGGATCAACAGTATGCCACTACGAGGAGTAAGAGAAGTGTGAAAAAGCTGATGTGAAGAAACAGGGGAGAAAATACGAGGAGCAGGAAAAAAAAGCAAAATACAAAAACGAGGAGAACACAAGGGGCGAAAATCAGAGGAGGATCAACAGTATGCCACTACGAGGAGCAAGAGAAGTGTGAAAAACCCGAGGCGAAGAAACAGCAGAGAAGAATACGAGGAGCAAGAAAAAAAAGCAAAATACAAAAACGAGGAGAACACAAGGGGCGAAAATCAGAGGAGGATCAAAAGTGTGGCACTAGCTGGAGTAAGAGAAGTGTGAAAAACCCGAGGTGAAGAAACAGGGGAGAAGATTACGAGGAGCAAGAAAAAAAAAGCAAAATACAAAAACGAGGAGAACACAAGGGGCGAAAATCAGAGGAGGATCAACAGTATGCCACTACGAGGAGTAAGAGAAGTGTGAAAAAGCTGATGTGAAGAAACAGGGGAGAAAATACGAGGAGCAGGAAAAAAAAGCAAAATACAAAAACGACGAGAACACAAGGGGCGAAAATCAGAGGAGGATCAACAGTATGCCACTACGAGGAGCAAGAGAAGTGTGAAAAACCCGAGGCGAAGAAACAGGGGAGAAGAATACGAGGAGCAAGAAAAAAAAGCAAAATACAAAAACGAGGAGAACACAAGGGGCGAAAATCAGAGGAGGATCAAAAGTGTGGCACTACGTGGAGTAAGAGAAGTGTGAAAAACCCGAGGCGAAGAAACAGGGGAGAAGAATACGAGGAGCAAGAAAAAAAAAGCAAAATACAAAAACGAGGAGAACACAAGGGGCGAAAATCAGAGGAGGATCAAAAGTGTGGCCCTACAAGGAGCAAGAGCAGTGTGAAAATCCTGATGTGAAGAAACAGGGGAGAAGAATACAAGGAGCAAGAAAAAAAAGCAAAATACATAAACGAGGAGAACACAAGGGGCGAAAATCAGAGGAGGATCAACAATATGCCACTACGAGGAGCAAGAGAAGTGTGAAAAACCCAAGGCGAAAAAACAGGGGAGAAGAATACGAGGAGCAAGAAAAAAAAAGCAAAATACAAAAACGAGGAGAACACAAGGGGCGAAGATCAGAGGAGGATCAACGTGTAGCACTACGAGGAGCAAGAGAAGTGTGAAAAACCCGAGTCGAAGAAACAGGGGAGAAGAATACGAGGAGAAAGAAAATAAAAGCAAAATACAATATCGAGGAGAACACAAGGGGCGAAAATCAGAGGAGGATCAACAGTATGCCACTATGAGGAGCAAGAGAAGAGTGAAAAACCCGAGGTGAAGAAACAGGAGAGAAGAATACGAGGAGCAAGAAAAAAAAAGCAAAATACAAAAACGAAGAGAACACAAGGGGCGAAAATCAGAGGAGGATCAAGAGTGTGGCACTACAAGGAGCAAGAGCAGTGTGAAAAACCCGAGGCGAAGAAACAGAGGAGAAGAATACGGGGAGCAAGAAAAAAAAAGCAAAATACAAAAACGAGGAGCAGACAAGTGGGGAAAATCAGAGGAGAATCAAATGTATGCCAATACGAGGAGCAAGAGCAGTGTGAAAAACCCGAGTTGAAGAAACAGGGGAGAAGAATACGAGGAGCAAGAAAGAAAAAGCAAAAGACAAGAACGAGGAGCAGACAAGGGTTGGAAATCATAGGAGAATCAACAGTATGCAACTACGAGGAGCAAGAGCATTGTGAAAAACCCGAGGCGAAGATTCCCACGTGATTCCCAAGTGATTCTCACGTGATGCCCACATGATTCCCACGTAATTCCCACGTGATTCCCACGTGATGCCCACCTGATGCCCACGTGATGCCCACGTGTTGCCCACGTGATGCCCACGTGATTCCCACGTGTTGCCCACGTGATTCCCACGTGATGGCCACGTGATGCCCACGTGATTCTCACGTGATGGCCACGTGATTCCCACGTGATGCCCACGTGATTCCCACGTGATTCCCACGTGATGCCCACGTGATGGCCACTTGATGCCCACGTGATTCCCACGTGATTCCCACGTGATTCCAACGTGATTCCCACGTGATGCCCACGTGATTCCCACGTGATTCCCACGTGATGCCCAAGTGATGCCCACGTGATTCCCACGTGATGGCCACGTGATTCCCACGTGATTCCCACGTGTTGCCCACGTGATTCCCACGTGATTCCCACGTGATGCCCACGTGATGCCCACGTGATTCCCACGTGATGGCCACGTGATGCCCACGTGATTCCCACGTGATGGCCACGTGATGCCCACGTGATGCCCACGTGATGGCCACGTGATTCCCACGTGATGCCCACGTGATTCCCACGTGATGCCCACGTGATGCCTACGTGATTCCCACGTGATTCCCACGTGATGCCACGTGATGCCCATGTGATGGCCACGTGATTCCCACGTGTTGCCCACGTGATTCCCACCTGATTCCCACGTGATTCCCACGTGATGGCCACGTGATTCCCATGTGATGCCCACGTGATGCCCACGTGATTCCCAAGTGATTCCCACGTGATGGCCACGTGATGCCCACGTAATTCCCACGTGATGCCCACGTCATTCCCACGTGATTCCCACGTGATTCCCACATGTTGCCAACGTGATTCTCACGTGATTCCCACGTGATGGCCACGTCTTTCCCACGTTTTGCCCACGTGATGCCCACGTGTTTCCCACATATTGCCCACATGATTCCCACTTGATTCCCACGTGATTCTCACGTGATGCCCACGTGATTCCCACGTGATTCCCACGTGATGGCCACGTGATTTCCACGTGATGCCCACGTGATGCCCACGTGATTCCCACGTGATGCCCACGTGATTCCCACGTGATGGCCACGTGATTCCCACGTGTTGCCCACGTGATTCCCACGTGATGCCGACGTGATTCCCACGTGATTCCCACGTGATGGCCACGTGATTCCCACGTGATGCCCACGTGTTGACCACGTGTTTGCCACGTGATTCCCACGTGATTCACAGGTGATGCCCACGTGATTCCCACGTGATTCCCACATGATGCCCACGTGATTCCCACGTGATGGCCACGTGATTCCCACGTGATTCCCACGTGATTTCCACGTGATTCCCACGTGATTCCCACGTGATGCATACGTGTTTCCCACGTGTTGCCCACGTGATGCCCACATGATTCCCAAGTGATTCCCACGTGTTGCCCACGTGATTCCCATGTGATTCCCACTGTTGCCCACGTGATTCCCACGTGATGCCCACGTGATTCCCATGTGTTGCCCACGTGATGCCCACGTGATGCCCACGTGATACCCTCGTGATTCCCCCGTGATTCCCACGTGATTCCCACGTGATGGCCACCTGATTCCCACGTGATTCCCACGTGTTGCCCACGTGATGCCCACCTGATGCCCACATTATTCCCACGTGATTCCCACATGATGGCCACGTGATTCCCACGTGTTTCCCACGTGATTCCCACGTGATTCCCAAGTGATGGCCACGTGATTCTCACGTGATTCCCACGTGATTCCCACGTGATACCCACCTGATGCCCACATTATTCCCACGTGATTCCCACATGATGGCCAGGTGATTCCCACGTGTTGCCCACGTGATTCCCACGTGATTCCCACTTGATGCCCACGTGATTCCCACGTGACTCCCAAGTGATTCTCACGTGATTCCCACGTGATTCCCACGTGATTTCCACGTGTTGCCCACGTGATGCCCACGTGATTCCCATGTGATTCCAACGTGATGCCCACGTGATTCCCACGTGACTCCAAACTGATTCTCACGTGATGCCCACGTGAAGACCACGTGATGCCCACGTTACACCCACGTGATGCCCAAGTGATTCCAACGGGATCAGAGAAGCATAAAAGTGTAAAAATACGAGGAGCAAGAAAAGTGTGAAAAATCCCAGGAGGAGAAATAGGGGAGAAAAATATGAGGAGCGAAAAAAAAAAAAAACACAAAAATACGAGGAGTAGAAAAGTGGGGAAAATAAGTGGAGCCTCAAAAGTGTGAAAATACGAGGAGAAAGAAAATAGTGAAAAACACGAGGAGCAAGAAAAGGGAAGAAATATATGAGGAGCAAAAAACAAAAACAAAAACAAAAAGTACGAGGAGCAGAAAAGTGTGAAAAATAAGAGGAGCATCAAACGTGTGAAAATACGAGGAGCAAGAAAAGTGTGAAAAACACGAGGAGCAAGAAAAGGGAAGAAACATACGAGGAGCAAAAAAAAAAAAAAACAGAAAAATACGAGGAGCAGAAAAGTGTGAAAAATAAGAGGAGCATGAAAAGTGTGAAAATACGAGGAGCAACAAATGTGTGAAAAACCTGAGGTTAAGAAAAAGGGGAGAAGAATACGAGGAGCAAGAAAAAAAAGCAAAATACAAAAACGAGGAGAACACAAGGGGCGAAAATCAGAGGAGGATCAACAGTATGCCACTACGAGGAGTAAGAGAAGTGTGAAAAAGCTGATGTGAAGAAACAGGGGAGAAAATACGAGGAGCAGGAAAAAAAAGCAAAATACAAAAACGAGGAGAACACAAGGGGCGAAAATCAGAGGAGGATCAACAGTATGCCACTACGAGGAGCAAGAGAAGTGTGAAAAACCCGAGGCGAAGAAACAGCAGAGAAGAATACGAGGAGCAAGAAAAAAAAGCAAAATACAAAAACGAGGAGAACACAAGGGGCGAAAATCAGAGGAGGATCAAAAGTGTGGCACTAGCTGGAGTAAGAGAAGTGTGAAAAACGCGAGGTGAAGAAACAGGGGAGAAGATTACGAGGAGCAAGAAAAAAAAAGCAAAATACAAAAACGAGGAGAACACAAGGGGCGAAAATCAGAGGAGGATCAAAAGTGTGGCACTAGGTGGAGTAAGAGAAGTGTGAAAAACCCGAGGCGAAGAAACAGGGGAGAAGAATACGAGGAGCAAGGAAAAAAAAGCAAAATACAAACACGAGGAGAACACAAGGGGCGAAAATCAGAGGAGGATCAACAGTATGCCACTACGAGGAGTAAGACAAGTGTGAAAAAGCTGCTGTGAAGAAACAGGGGAGAAGAATACGAGGAGCAAGAAAAAAAAAGCAAAATACAAAAACGAGGAGAACACAAGGGGCGAAAATCAAAGGAGGATCAACAGTATGCCACTACGAGGAGCAAGAGAAGTGTGAAAAACCCGAGGCAAAGAAACAGGGGAGAAGAATACGAGGAGCAAGAAAAAAAAGCAAAATACAAAAACGAGGAGAACACAAGGGGCGAAAATCAGAGGAGGATCAAAAGTGTGGCACTAGGTGGAGTAAGAGAAGTGTGAAAAACCCTAGGCGAAGAAACAGGGGAGAAGAATACGAGGAGCAAGGAAAAAAAAGCAAAATACAAAAACGAGGAGAACACAAGGGGCGAAAATCAGAGGAGGATCAACAGTATGCCACTACGAGGAGCAAGAGAAGTGTGAAAAACCCGAGGCGAAGAAACAGGGGAGAAGAATACGAGGAGCAAGAAAAAAAAGCAAAATACAAAAACGAGGAGAACACAAGGGGCGAAAATCAGAGGAGGATCAAAAGTGTGGCACTAGCTGGAGTAAGAGAAGTGTGAAAAACCCGAGGCGAAGAAACAGGGGAGAAAAATACGAGGAGCAAGAAAAAAAAAGCAAAATACAAAAATGAGTAGAACACAAGGGGCGAAAATCAGAGGAGGATCAACAGTATGCCACTACGAGGAGTAAGAGAAGTGTGAAAAAGCTGATGTGAAGAAACAGGGAAGAAAATACGAGGAGCAGGAAAAAAAAGCAAAATACAAAAACGAGGAGAACACAAGGGGCGAAAATCAGAGGAGGATCAACAGTATGCCACTACGAGGAGCAAGAGAAGTGTGAAAAACCCAAGGCGAAAAAACAGGGGAGAAGAATACGAGGAGCAAGAAAAAAAAAGCAAAATACAAAAACGAGGAGAACACAAGGGGCGAAGATCAGAGGAGGATCAACGTGTAGCACTACGAGGAGCAAGAGAAGTGTGAAAAACCCGAGTCGAAGAAACAGGGGAGAAGAATACGAGGAGAAAGAAAATAAAAGCAAAATACAATATCGAGGAGAACACAAGGGGCGAAAATCAGAGGAGGATCAACAGTATGCCACTATGAGGAGCAAGAGAAGAGTGAAAAACCCGAGGTGAAGAAACAGGAGAGAAGAATACGAGGAGCAAGAAAAAAAAAGCAAAATACAAAAACGAAGAGAACACAAGGGGCGAAAATCAGAGGAGGATCAACAGTGTGGCACTACAAGGAGCAAGAGCAGTGTGAAAAACCCGAGGCGAAGAAACAGAGGAGAAGAATACGGGGAGCAAGAAAAAAAAAGCAAAATACAAAAACGAGGAGCAGACAAGTGGGGAAAATCAGAGGAGAATCAAATGTATGCCAATACGAGGAGCAAGAGCAGTGTGAAAAACCCGAGTTGAAGAAACAGGGGAGAAGAATACGAGGAGCAAGAAAGAAAAAGCAAAAGACAAGAACGAGGAGCAGACAAGGGTTGGAAATCATAGGAGAATCAACAGTATGCAACTACGAGGAGCAAGAGCATTGTGAAAAACCCGAGGCGAAGATTCCCACGTGATTCCCAAGTGATTCTCACGTGATGCCCACATGATTCCCACGTAATTCCCACGTGATTCCCACGTGATGCCCACCTGATGCCCACGTGATGCCCACGTGTTGCCCACGTGATGCCCACGTGATTCCCACGTGTTGCCCACGTGATTCCCACGTGATTCCCACGTGATGGCCACGTGATGCCCACGTGATTCTCACGTGATGGCCACGTGATTCCCACGTGATGCCCACGTGATTCCCACGTGATTCCCACGTGATGCCCACGTGATGGCCACTTGATGCCCACGTGATTCCCACGTGATTCCCACGTGATTCCAACGTGATTCCCACGTGATGCCCACGTGATTCCCACGTGATTCCCACGTGATGCCCAAGTGATGCCCACGTGATGCCCACGTGATTCCCACGTGATGCCCACGTGTTGCCCACGTGATTCCCACGTGATTCCCACGTGATGCCCACGTGATGCCCACGTGATTCCCACGTGATGGCCACGTGATGCCCACGTGATTCCCACGTGATGGCCACGTGATGCCCACGTGATGCCCACGTGATGGCCACGTGATTCCCACGTGATGCCCACGTGATTCCCACGTGATGCCCACGTGATGCCTACGTGATTCCCACGTGATTCCCACGTGATGCCACGTGATGCCCATGTGATGGCCACGTGATTCCCACGTGTTGCCCACGTGATTCCCACCTGATTCCCACGTGATTCCCACGTGATGGCCACGTGATTCCCATGTGATGCCCACGTGATGCCCACGTGATTCCCAAGTGATTCCCACGTGATGGCCACGTGATGCCCACGTAATTCCCACGTGATGCCCACGTGATTCCCACGTGATGGCCACGTGATTTCCACGTGATGCCCACGTGATGCCCACGTGATTCCCACGTGATGCCCACGTGATTCCCACGTGATGGCCACGTGATTCCCACGTGTTGCCCACGTGATTCCCACGTGATGCCGACGTGATTCCCACGTGATTCCCACGTGATGGCCACGTGATTCCCACGTGATGCCCACGTGTTGACCACGTGTTTGCCACGTGATTCCCACGTGATTCACAGGTGATGCCCACGTGATTCCCACGTGATTCCCACATGATGCCCACGTGATTCCCACGTGATGGCCACGTGATTCCCACGTGATTCCCACGTGATTTCCACGTGATTCCCACGTGATTCCCACGTGATGCATACGTGTTTCCCACGTGTTGCCCACGTGATGCCCACATGATTCCCAAGTGATTCCCACGTGTTGCCCACGTGATTCCCATGTGATTCCCACTGTTGCCCACGTGATTCCCACGTGATGCCCACGTGATTCCCATGTGTTGCCCACGTGATGCCCACGTGATTCCCACGTGATACCCTCGTGATTCCCCCGTGATTCCCACGTGATTCCCACGTGATGGCCACCTGATTCCCACGTGATTCCCACGTGTTGCCCACGTGATACCCACCTGATGCCCACATTATTCCCACGTGATTCCCACATGATGGCCACGTGATTCCCACGTGTTTCCCACGTGATTCCCACGTGATTCCCAAGTGATGGCCACGTGATTCTCACGTGATTCCCACGTGATTCCCACGTGATACCCACCTGATGCCCACATTATTCCCACGTGATTCCCACATGATGGCCAGGTGATTCCCACGTGTTGCCCACGTGATTCCCACTTGATGCCCACGTGATTCCCACGTGACTCCCAAGTGATTCTCACGTGATTCCCACGTGATTCCCACGTGATTTCCACGTGTTGCCCACGTGATGCCCACGTGATTCCCATGTGATTCCAACGTGATGCCCACGTGATTCCCACGTGACTCCAAACTGATTCTCACGTGATGCCCACGTGAAGACCACGTGATGCCCACGTTACACCCACGTGATGCCCAAGTGATTCCAACGGGATCAGAGAAGCATAAAAGTGTAAAAATACGAGGAGCAAGAAAAGTGTGAAAAATCCCAGGAGGAGAAATAGGGGAGAAAAATATGAGGAGCGAAAAAAAAAAAAAACACAAAAATACGAGGAGTAGAAAAGTGGGGAAAATAAGTGGAGCCTCAAAAGTGTGAAAATACGAGGAGAAAGAAAATAGTGAAAAACACGAGGAGCAAGAAAAGGGAAGAAATATATGAGGAGCAAAAAACAAAAACAAAAACAAAAAATACGAGGAGCAGAAAAGTGTGAAAAATAAGAGGAGCATCAAACGTGTGAAAATACGAGGAGCAAGAAAAGTGTGAAAAACACGAGGAGCAAGAAAAGGGAAGAAACATACGAGGAGCAAAAAAAAAAAAAAAACAGAAAAATACGAGGAGCAGAAAAGTGTGAAAAATAAGAGGAGCATGAAAAGTGTGAAAATACGAGCAGCAACAAATGTGTGAAAAACCTGAGGTTAAGAAAAAGGGGAGAAGAATACGAGGAGCAAGAAAAAAAAGCAAAATACAAAAACGAGGAGAACACAAGGGGCGAAAATAAGAGGAGGATCAACAGTATGCCACTACGAGGAGTAAGAGAAGTGTGAAAAAGCTGATGTGAAGAAACAGGGGAGAAAATACGAGGAGCAGGAAAAAAAAGCAAAATACAAAAACGAGGAGAACACAAGGGGCGAAAATCAGAGGAGGATCAACAGTATGCCACTACGAGGACCAAGAGAAGTGTGAAAAACCCGAGGCGAAGAAACAGCAGAGAAGAATACGAGGAGCAAGAAAAAAAAGCAAAATACAAAAACGAGGAGAACACAAGGGGCGAAAATCAGAGGAGGATCAAAAGTGTGGCACTAGCTGGAGTAAGAGAAGTGTGAAAAACCCGAGGTGAAGAAACAGGGGAGAAGATTACGAGGAGCAAGAAAAAAAAAGCAAAATACAAAAACGAGGAGAACACAAGGGGCGAAAATCAGAGGAGGATCAAAAGTGTGGCACTAGGTGGAGTAAGAGAAGTGTGAAAAACCCGAGGCGAAGAAACAGGGGAGAAGAATACGAGGAGCAAGGAAAAAAAAGCAAAATACAAACACGAGGAGAACACAAGGGGCGAAAATCAGAGGAGGGTCAACAGTATGCCACTACGAGGAGTAAGACAAGTGTGAAAAAGCTGCTGTGAAGAAACAGGGGAGAAGAATACGAGGAGCAAGAAAAAAAAAGCAAAATACAAAAACGAGGAGAACACAAGGGGCGAAAATCAAAGGAGGATCAACAGTATGCCACTACGAGGAGCAAGAGAAGTGTGAAAAACCCGAGGCAAAGAAACAGGGGAGAAGAATACGAGGAGAAAGAAAAAAAAGCAAAATACAAAAACGAGGAGAACACAAGGGGCGAAAATCAGAGGAGGATCAAAAGAGTGGCACTAGGTGGAGTAAGAGAAGTGTGAAAAACCCTAGGCGAAGAAACAGGGGAGAAGAATACGAGGAGCAAGGAAAAAAAAGCAAAATACAAAAACGAGGAGAACACAAGGGGCGAAAATCAGAGGAGGATCAACAGTATGCCACTACGAGGAGCAAGAGAAGTGTGAAAAACCCGAGGCGAAGAAACAGGGGAGAAGAATACGAGGAGCAAGAAAAAAAAGCAAAATACAAAAACGAGGAGAACACAAGGGGCGAAAATCAGAGGAGGATCAAAAGTGTGGCACTAGCTGGAGTAAGAGAAGTGTGAAAAACCCGAGGCGAAGAAACAGGGGAGAAAAATACGAGGAGCAAGAAAAAAAAAGCAAAATACAAAAATGAGTAGAACACAAGGGGCGAAAATCAGAGGAGGATCAACAGTATGCCACTACGAGGAGTAAGAGAAGTGTGAAAAAGCTGATGTGAAGAAACAGGGAAGAAAATACGAGGAGCAGGAAAAAAAAGCAAAATACAAAAACGAGGAGAACACAAGGGGCGAAAATCAGAGGAGGATCAACAGTATGCCACTACGAGGAGCAAGAGAAGTGTGAAAAACCCGAGGCGAAGAAACAGCAGAGAAGAATACGAGGAGCAAGAAAAAAAAGCAAAATACAAAAACGAGGAGAACACAAGGGGCGAAAATCAGAGGAGGATCAAAAGTGTGGCACTAGCTGGAGTAAGAGAAGTGTGAAAAACCCGAGGTGAAGAAACAGGGGAGAAGATTACGAGGAGCAAGAAAAAAAAAGCAAAATACAAAAACGAGGAGAACACAAGGGGCAAAAATCAGAGGAGGATCAAAAGTGTGGCACTAGGTGGAGTAAGAGAAGTGTGAAAAACCCGAGGCGAAGAAACAGGGGAGAAGAATACGAGGAGCAAGGAAAAAAAAGCAAAATACAAAAACGAGGAGAACACAAGGGGCGAAAATCAGAGGAGGATCAACAGTATGCCACTACGAGGAGTAAGAGAAGTGTGAAAAAGCTGATGTGAAGAAACAGGGGAGAAGAATACGAGGAGCAAGAAAAAAAAAGCAAAATACAAAAACGAGGAGAACACAAGGGGCGAAAATCAGAGGAGGATCAACAGTATGCCACTACGAGGAGCAAGAGAAGTGTGAAAAACCCGAGGCAAAGAAACAGGGGAGAAGAATACGAGGAGCAAGAAAAAAAAGCAAAATACAAGAACGAGGAGAACACAAGGGGCGAAAATCAGAGGAGGATCAAAAGTGTGGCACTAGGTTGAGTAAGAGAAGTGTGAAAAAGCTGATGTGAAGAAACAGGGGAGAAGAATACGTGGAGCAAGAAAAAAAAAGCAAAATACAAAAATGAGGAGAACACAAGGGGCGAAAATCAGAGGAGGATCAAACGTGTGGCACTACGTGGTGTAAGAGAAGTCTGAAAAAGCTGATGTGAAGAAACAGGGGAGAAGAATACGAGGTGCAAGAAAAAAAAAGCAAAATACAAAAACGAGGAGAACACAAGGGGCGAAAATCAGAGGAGGATCAAAAGTGTGGCACTAGGTGGAGTAAGAGAAGTGTGAAAAACCCGAGGCGAAGAAACAGGGGAGAAGAATACGAGGAGCAAGAAAAAAAAAGCAAAATACAAAAACGAGGAGAACACCAGGGGCGAAAATCAGAGGAGGATCAATAGTGTGGCACAACAAGGAGCAAGAGCAGTGTGAAAATCCTGATGTGAAGAAACAGGGGAGAAGAATACGAGGAGCAAGAAAAAAAAAGCAAAATACAAAAACGAGGAGAACACAAGGGGCGAAAATCAGAGGAGGATCAAAAGTGTGGCCCTACAAGGAGCAAGAGCAGTGTGAAAATCCTGATGTGAAGAAACAGGGGAGAAGAATACAAGGAGCAAGAAAAAAAAGCAAAATACATAAACGAGGAGAACACAAGGGGCGAAAATCAGAGGAGGATCAACAATATGCCACTACGAGGAGCAAGAGAAGTGTGAAAAACCCAAGGCGAAGAAACAGGGGAGAAGAATACGAGGAGCAAGAAAAAAAAGCAAAATACAAAAATGAGTAGAACACAAGGGGCGAAAATCAGAGGAGGATCAACAGTATGCCACTACGAGGAGTAAGAGAAGTGTGAAAAAGCTGATGTGAAGAAACAGGGGAGAAAATACGAGGAGCAGGAAAAAAAAGCAAAATACAAAAACGAGGAGAACACAAGGGGCGAAAATCAGAGGAGGATCAACAGTATGCCACTACGAGGAGCAAGAGAAGTGTGAAAAACCCGAGGCGAAGAAACAGCAGAGAAGAATACGAGGAGCAAGAAAAAAAAGCAAAATACAAAAACGAGGAGAACACAAGGGGCGAAAATCAGAGGAGGATCAAAAGTGTGGCACTAGCTGGAGTAAGAGAAGTGTGAAAAACCCGAGGTGAAGAAACAGGGGAGAAGATTACGAGGAGCAAGGAAAAAAAAGCAAAATACAAAAACGAGGAGAACACAAGGGGCGAAAATCAGAGGAGGATCAACAGTATGCCACTACGAGGAGCAAGAGAAGTGTGAAAAATCCGAGGCGAAGAAACAGGGGAGAAGAAAACGAGGAGCAAGAAAAAAAAAGCAAAATACAAAAATGAGGAGAACACAAGGGGCGAAAATCAGAGGAGGATCATCAGTATGTCATTACGAGGAGTAAGAGAAGTGTGAAAAAGCTGATGTGAAGAAACAGGGGAGAAGAATACGAGGAGCAAGAAAAAAAAGCAAAATACAAAAACGAGGAGAACACAAGGGGCGAAAATCAGAGGAGGATCATCAGTATGTCATTACGAGGAGTAAGAGAAGTGTGAAAAAGCTGATGTGAAGAAACAGGGGAGAAGAATACGAGGAGCAAGAAAAAAAAAGCAAAATACAAAAACGAGGAGAACACAAGGGGCGAAAATCAGAGCAGGATCAAAAGTGTGGCACTACGTGGAGTAAGAGAAGTGTGAAAAACCCGAGGTGAAGAAACAGGGGAGAAGAATACGAGGAGCAAGAAAAAAAAAAGCAAAATACAAAAACGAGGAGAACACAAGGGGCGAAAATCAGAGGAGGATCTACCATATGCCACTACGAGAAGTAAGAGAAGTGTGAAAAAGCTGATGTGAAGAAACAGGGGAGAAGAATACGAGGAGCAAGAAAAAAAAAGCAAAAAAAAAAACGAGGAGAACACAAGGGGCGAAAATCAGAGGAGGATCAACAGTATGCCACTACGAGGAGCAAGAGAAGTGTGAAAAACCCGAGGCGAAGAAACAGGGGCGAAGAATACGAGGAGCAAGAAAAAAAAGCAAAATACAAAAACGAGGAGAACACAAGGGGCGAAAATCAGAGGAGGATCAACAGTATGCCACTACGAGGAGTAAGAGAAGTGGGAAAAAGCTGATGTGAAGAAACAGGGGAGAAGAATACGAGGAGCAAGAAAAAAAAGCAAAATACAAAAACGAGGAGAACACAAGGGGCGAAAATCAGAGGAGGATCAAAAGTGTGGCACTACGTGGAGTAAGAGAAGTGTGAAAAACCCGAGGCGAAGAAACAGGGGAGAAGAATACGAGGAGCAAGAAAAAAAAGCAAAATACAAAAACGAGGAGAACACAAGGGGCGAAAATCAGAGGAGGATCAAAAGTGTGGCACTAGGTGGAGTAAGAGAAGTGTGAAAAACCCGAGGTGAAGAAACAGGGGAGAAGAATACGAGGAGCAAGAAAAAAAAAGCAAAATACAAAAAAGAGGAGAACACAAGGGGCGAAAATCAGAGGAGGATCAAAAGTGTGGCACTAGGTGGAGTAACAGAAGTGTGAAAAACCCGAAGCGAAGAAACAGGGGAGAAGAATACGAGGAGCAAGAAAAAAAAAGCCTAATACAAAAACGAGGAGAACACAAGGGGCGAAAATCAGAGGAGGATCAGCAGTATGCCACTACGAGGAGTAAGAGAAGTGTGAAAAAGCTGATGTGAAGAAACAGGGGAGAAGAATACGGGGAGCAAGAAAATAAAAGCAAAATACAAAAACGAGGAGAACACAAGGGGCGAAAATCAGAGGAGGATCAACAGTATGCCACTACGAGGAGCAAGAGAAGTGTGAAAAACCCGAGGCAAAGAAACAGGGGAGAAGAATACGAGGAGCAAGAAAAAAAAAGCAAAATACAAAAACGAGGAGAACACAAGGGGCGAAAATCAGAGGAGGATCAAAAGTGTGGCACTACGTGGAGTAAGAGAAGTGTGAAAAACCCGAGGTGAAGAAACAGGGGAGAAGAATAGGAGGAGCAAGAAAAAAAAAGCAAAATACAAAAACGAGGAGAACACCAGGGGCGAAAATCAGAGGAGGATCAATAGTGTGGCACAACAAGGAGCAAGAGCAGTGTGAAAATCCTGATGTGAAGAAACAGGGGAGAAGAATACGAGGAGCAAGAAAAAAAAAGCAAAATACAAAAACGAGGAGAACACAAGGGGCGAAAATCAGAGGAGGATCAAAAGTGTGGCCCTACAAGGAGCAAGAGCAGTGTGAAAATCCTGATGTGAAGAAACAGGGGAGAAGAATACAAGGAGCAAGAAAAAAAAGCAAAATACATAAACGAGGAGAACACAAGGGGCGAAAATCAGAGGAGGATCAACAATATGCCACTACGAGGAGCAAGAGAAGTGTGAAAAACCCAAGGCGAAAAAACAGGGGAGAAGAATACGAGGAGCAAGAAAAAAAAAAGCAAAATACAAAAACGAGGAGAACACAAGGGGCGAAGATCAGAGGAGGATCAACGTGTAGCACTACGAGGAGCAAGAGAAGTGTGAAAAACCCGAGTCGAAGAAACAGGGGAGAAGAATACGAGGAGAAAGAAAATAAAAGCAAAATACAATATCGAGGAGAACACAAGGGGCGAAAATCAGAGGAGGATCAACAGTATGCCACTATGAGGAGCAAGAGAAGAGTGAAAAACCCGAGGTGAAGAAACAGGAGAGAAGAATACGAGGAGCAAGAAAAAAAAAGCAAAATACAAAAACGAAGAGAACACAAGGGGCGAAAATCAGAGGAGGATCAACAGTGTGGCACTACAAGGAGCAAGAGCAGTGTGAAAAACCCGAGGCGAAGAAACAGAGGAGAAGAATACGGGGAGCAAGAAAAAAAAAGCAAAATACAAAAACGAGGAGCAGACAAGTGGGGAAAATCAGAGGAGAATCAAATGTATGCCAATACGAGGAGCAAGAGCAGTGTGAAAAACCCGAGTTGAAGAAACAGGGGAGAAGAATACGAGGAGCAAGAAAGAAAAAGCAAAAGACAAGAACGAGGAGCAGACAAGGGTTGGAAATCATAGGAGAATCAACAGTATGCAACTACGAGGAGCAAGAGCATTGTGAAAAACCCGAGGCGAAGATTCCCACGTGATTCCCAAGTGATTCTCACGTGATGCCCACATGATTCCCACGTAATTCCCACGTGATTCCCACGTGATGCCCACCTGATGCCCACGTGATGCCCACGTGTTGCCCACGTGATGCCCACGTGATTCCCACGTGTTGCCCACGTGATTCCCACGTGATTCCCACGTGATGGCCACGTGATGCCCACGTGATTCTCACGTGATGGCCACGTGATTCCCACGTGATGCCCACGTGATTCCCACGTGATTCCCACGTGATGCCCACGTGATGGCCACTTGATGCCCACGTGATTCCCACGTGATTCCCACGTGATTCCAACGTGATTCCCACGTGATGCCCACGTGATTCCCACGTGATTCCCACGTGATGCCCAAGTGATGCCCACGTGATTCCCACGTGATGGCCACGTGATTCCCACGTGATTCCCACGTGTTGCCCACGTGATTCCCACGTGATTCCCACGTGATGCCCACGTGATGCCCACGTGATTCCCACGTGATGGCCACGTGATGCCCACGTGATTCCCACGTGATGGCCACGTGATGCCCACGTGATGCCCACGTGATGGCCACGTGATGCCCACGTGATGCCCACGTGATTCCCACGTGATGCCTACGTGATTCCCACGTGATTCCCACGTGATGCCACGTGATGCCCATGTGATGGCCACGTGATTCCCACGTGTTGCCCACGTGATTCCCACCTGATTCCCACGTGATTCCCACGTGATGGCCACGTGATTCCCACGTGATGCCCACGTGATGCCCACGTGATTCCCAAGTGATTCCCACGTGATGGCCACGTGATGCCCACGTAATTCCCACGTGATGCCCACGTCATTCCCACGTGATTCCCACGTGATTCCCACATGTTGCCAACGTGATTCTCACGTGATTCCCACGTGATGGCCACGTGTTTCCCACGTGTTGCCCACGTGATGCCCACGTGTTTCCCACATATTGCCCACATGATTCCCACTTGATTCCCACGTGATTCTCACGTGATGCCCACGTGATTCCCACGTGATTCCCACGTGATGGCCACGTGATTTCCACGTGATGCCCACGTGATGCCCACGTGATTCCCACGTGATGCCCACGTGATTCCCACGTGATGGCCACGTGATTCCCACGTGTTGCCCACGTGATTCCCACGTGATGCCCACGTGATTCCCACGTGATTCCCACGTGATGGCCACGTGATTCCCACGTGATGCCCACGTGTTGACCACGTGTTTGCCACGTGATTCCCACGTGATTCACAGGTGATGCCCACGTGATTCCCACGTGATTCCCACATGATGCCCACGTGATTCCCACGTGATGGCCACGTGATTCCCACGTGATTCCCACGTGATTTCCACGTGATTCCCACGTGATTCCCACGTGATGCATACGTGTTTCCCACGTGTTGCCCACGTGATGCCCACGTGATTCCCAAGTGATTCCCACGTGTTGCCCACGTGATTCCCATGTGATTCCCACTGTTGCCCACGTGATTCCCACGTGATGCCCACGTGATTCCCATGTGTTGCCCACGTGATGGCCACGTGATTCCCACGTGATTCCCCCGTGATTCCCACGTGATTCCCACGTGATGGCCACCTGATTCCCACGTGATTCCCACGTGTTGCCCACGTGATACCCACCTGATGCCCACATTATTCCCACGTGATTCCCACATGATGGCCACGTGATTCCCACGTGTTTCCCACGTGATTCCCACGTGATTCCCAAGTGATGGCCACGTGATTCTCACGTGATTCCCACGTGATTCCCACGTGATACCCACCTGATGCCCACATTATTCCCACGTGATTCCCACATGATGGCCAGGTGATTCCCACGTGTTGCCCACGTGATTCCCACGTGATTCCCACTTGATGCCCACGTGATTCCCACGTGACTCCCAAGTGATTCTCACGTGATTCCCACGTGATTCCCACGTGATTTCCACGTGTTGCCCACGTGATGCCCACGTGATTCCCATGTGATTCCAACGTGATGCCCACGTGATTCCCACGTGACTCCAAACTGATTCTCACGTGATGCCCACGTGAAGACCACGTGATGCCCACGTTACACCCACGTGATGCCCAAGTGATTCCAACGGGATCAGAGAAGCATAAAAGTGTAAAAATACGAGGAGCAAGAAAAGTGTGAAAAATCCCAGGAGGAGAAATAGGGGAGAAAAATATGAGGAGCGAAAAAAAAAAAAAACACAAAAATACGAGGAGTAGAAAAGTGGGGAAAATAAGTGGAGCCTCAAAAGTGTGAAAATACGAGGAGAAAGAAAATAGTGAAAAACACGAGGAGCAAGAAAAGGGAAGAAATATATGAGGAGCAAAAAACAAAAACAAAAACAAAAAATACGAGGAGCAGAAAAGTGTGAAAAATAAGAGGAGCATCAAACGTGTGAAAATACGAGGAGCAAGAAAAGTGTGAAAAACACGAGGAGCAAGAAAAGGGAAGAAACATACGAGGAGCAAAAAAAAAAAAAAAACAGAAAAATACGAGGAGCAGAAAAGTGTGAAAAATAAGAGGAGCATGAAAAGTGTGAAAATACGAGGAGCAACAAATGTGTGAAAAACCTGAGGTTAAGAAAAAGGGGAGAAGAATACGAGGAGCAAGAAAAAAAAGCAAAATACAAAAACGAGGAGAACACAAGGGGCGAAAATCAGAGGAGGATCAACAGTATGCCACTACGAGGAGTAAGAGAAGTGTGAAAAAGCTGATGTGAAGAAACAGGGGAGAAAATACGAGGAGCAGGAAAAAAAAGCAAAATACAAAAACGAGGAGAACACAAGGGGCGAAAATCAGAGGAGGATCAACAGTATGCCACTACGAGGAGCAAGAGAAGTGTGAAAAACCCGAGGCGAAGAAACAGCAGAGAAGAATACGAGGAGCAAGAAAAAAAAGCAAAATACAAAAACGAGGAGAACACAAGGGGCGAAAATCAGAGGAGGATCAACAGTATGCCACTACGAGGAGCAAGAGAAGTGTGAAAAACCCAAGGCGAAAAAACAGGGGAGAAGAATACGAGGAGCAAGAAAAAAAAAGCAAAATACAAAAACGAGGAGAACACAAGGGGCGAAGATCAGAGGAGGATCAACGTGTAGCACTACGAGGAGCAAGAGAAGTGTGAAAAACCCGAGTCGAAGAAACAGGGGAGAAGAATACGAGGAGAAAGAAAATAAAAGCAAAATACAATATCGAGGAGAACACAAGGGGCGAAAATCAGAGGAGGATCAACAGTATGCCACTATGAGGAGCAAGAGAAGAGTGAAAAACCCGAGGTGAAGAAACAGGAGAGAAGAATACGAGGAGCAAGAAAAAAAAAGCAAAATACAAAAACGAAGAGAACACAAGGGGCGAAAATCAGAGGAGGATCAACAGTGTGGCACTACAAGGAGCAAGAGCAGTGTGAAAAACCCGAGGCGAAGAAACAGAGGAGAAGAATACGGGGAGCAAGAAAAAAAAAGCAAAATACAAAAACGAGGAGCAGACAAGTGGGGAAAATCAGAGGAGAATCAAATGTATGCCAATACGAGGAGCAAGAGCAGTGTGAAAAACCCGAGTTGAAGAAACAGGGGAGAAGAATACGAGGAGCAAGAAAGAAAAAGCAAAAGACAAGAACGAGGAGCAGACAAGGGTTGGAAATCATAGGAGAATCAACAGTATGCAACTACGAGGAGCAAGAGCATTGTGAAAAACCCGAGGCGAAGATTCCCACGTGATTCCCAAGTGATTCTCACGTGATGCCCACATGATTCCCACGTAATTCCCACGTGATTCCCACGTGATGCCCACCTGATGCCCACGTGATGCCCACGTGTTGCCCACGTGATGCCCACGTGATTCCCACGTGTTGCCCACGTGATTCCCACGTGATTCCCACGTGATGGCCACGTGATGCCCACGTGATTCTCACGTGATGGCCACGTGATTCCCACGTGATGCCCACGTGATTCCCACGTGATTCCCACGTGATGCCCACGTGATGGCCACTTGATGCCCAAGTGATTCCCACGTGATTCCCACGTGATTCCAACGTGATTCCCACGTGATGCCCACGTGATTCCCACGTGATTCCCACGTGATGCCCAAGTGATGCCCACGTGATTCCCACGTGATGGCCACGTGATTCCCACGTGATTCCCACGTGTTGCCCACGTGATTCCCACGTGATTCCCACGTGATGCCCACGTGATGCCCACGTGATTCCCACGTGATGGCCACGTGATGCCCACGTGATTCCCACGTGATGGCCACGTGATGCCCACGTGATGCCCACGTGATGGCCACGTGATTCCCACGTGATGCCCACGTGATTCCCACGTGATGCCCACGTGATGCCTACGTGATTCCCACGTGATTCCCACGTGATGCCACGTGATGCCCATGTGATGGCCACGTGATTCCCACGTGTTGCCCACGTGATTCCCACCTGATTCCCACGTGATTCCCACGTGATGGCCACGTGATTCCCATGTGATGCCCACGTGATGCCCACGTGATTCCCAAGTGATTCCCACGTGATGGCCACGTGATGCCCACGTAATTCCCACGTGATGCCCACGTGATTCCCACGTGATGGCCACGTGATTTCCACGTGATGCCCACGTGATGCCCACGTGATTCCCACGTGATGCCCACGTGATTCCCACGTGATGGCCACGTGATTCCCACGTGTTGCCCACGTGATTCCCACGTGATGCCGACGTGATTCCCACGTGATTCCCACGTGATGGCCACGTGATTCCCACGTGATGCCCACGTGTTGACCACGTGTTTGCCACGTGATTCCCACGTGATTCACAGGTGATGCCCACGTGATTCCCACGTGATTCCCACATGATGCCCACGTGATTCCCACGTGATGGCCACGTGATTCCCACGTGATTCCCACGTGATTTCCACGTGATTCCCACGTGATTCCCACGTGATGCATACGTGTTTCCCACGTGTTGCCCACGTGATGCCCACATGATTCCCAAGTGATTCCCACGTGTTGCCCACGTGATTCCCATGTGATTCCCACTGTTGCCCACGTGATTCCCACGTGATGCCCACGTGATTCCCATGTGTTGCCCACGTGATGCCCACGTGATGCCCACGTGATACCCTCGTGATTCCCCCGTGATTCCCACGTGATTCCCACGTGATGGCCACCTGATTCCCACGTGATTCCCACGTGTTGCCCACGTGATACCCACCTGATGCCCACATTATTCCCACGTGATTCCCACATGATGGCCACGTGATTCCCACGTGTTTCCCACGTGATTCCCACGTGATTCCCAAGTGATGGCCACGTGATTCTCACGTGATTCCCACGTGATTCCCACGTGATACCCACCTGATGCCCACATTATTCCCACGTGATTCCCACATGATGGCCAGGTGATTCCCACGTGTTGCCCACGTGATTCCCACGTGATTCCCACTTGATGCCCACGTGATTCCCACGTGACTCCCAAGTGATTCTCACGTGATTCCCACGTGATTCCCACGTGATTTCCACGTGTTGCCCACGTGATGCCCACGTGATTCCCATGTGATTCCAACGTGATGCCCACGTGATTCCCACGTGACTCCAAACTGATTCTCACGTGATGCCCACGTGAAGACCACGTGATGCCCACGTTACACCCACGTGATGCCCAAGTGATTCCAACGGGATCAGAGAAGCATAAAAGTGTAAAAATACGAGGAGCAAGAAAAGTGTGAAAAATCCCAGGAGGAGAAATAGGGGAGAAAAATATGAGGAGCGAAAAAAAAAAAAAACACAAAAATACGAGGAGTAGAAAAGTGGGGAAAATAAGTGGAGCCTCAAAAGTGTGAAAATACGAGGAGAAAGAAAATAGTGAAAAACACGAGGAGCAAGAAAAGGGAAGAAATATATGAGGAGCAAAAAACAAAAACAAAAACAAAAAATACGAGGAGCAGAAAAGTGTGAAAAATAAGAGGAGCATCAAACGTGTGAAAATACGAGGAGCAAGAAAAGTGTGAAAAACACGAGGAGCAAGAAAAGGGAAGAAACATACGAGGAGCAAAAAAAAAAAAAAAACAGAAAAATACGAGGAGCAGAAAAGTGTGAAAAATAAGAGGAGCAAGAAAAGTGTGAAAATACGAGGAGCAACAAATGTGTGAAAAACCTGAGGTTAAGAAAAAGGGGAGAAGAATACGAGGAGCAAGAAAAAAAAGCAAAATACAAAAACGAGGAGAACACAAGGGGCGAAAATCAGAGGAGGATCAAAAGTGTGGCACTAGGTGGAGTAAGAGAAGTGTGAAAAACCCGAGGCGAAGAAACAGGGGAGAAGAATACGAGGAGCAAGGAAAAAAAAGCAAAATACAAACACGAGGAGAACACAAGGGGCGAAAATCAGAGGAGGATCAACAGTATGCCACTACGAGGAGTAAGACAAGTGTGAAAAAGCTGCTGTGAAGAAACAGGGGAGAAGAATACGAGGAGCAAGAAAAAAAAAGCAAAATACAAAAACGAGGAGAACACAAGGGGCGAAAATCAAAGGAGGATCAAAAGTATGCCACTACGAGGAGCAAGAGAAGTGTGAAAAACCCGAGGCAAAGAAACAGGGGAGAAGAATACGAGGAGAAAGAAAAAAAAGCAAAATACAAAAACGAGGAGAACACAAGGGGCGAAAATCAGAGGAGGATCAAAAGA
Organism: Cervus elaphus; assembly: GCF_910594005.1. Classification (NCBI taxonomy): domain Eukaryota; kingdom Metazoa; phylum Chordata; class Mammalia; order Artiodactyla; family Cervidae; genus Cervus; species Cervus elaphus. Next base: position 84,721,080 of record NC_057836.1, read on the forward strand.
GTGGCACTAGGTGGAGTAAGAGAAGTGTGAAAAACCCGAGGCGAAGAAACAGGGGAGAAGAATACGAGGAGCAAGGAAAAAAAAGCAAAATACAAAAACGAGGAGAACACAAGGGGCGAAAATCAGAGGAGGATCAACAGTATGCCACTACGAGGAGCAAGAGAAGTGTGAAAAACCCGAGGCGAAGAAACAGGGGAGAAGAATACGAGGAGCAAGAAAAAAAAGCAAAATACAAAAACGAGGAGAACACAAGGGGCGAAAATCAGAGGAGGATCAAAAGTGTGGCACTAGCTGGAGTAAGAGAAGTGTGAAAAACCCGAGGCGAAGAAACAGGGGAGAAAAATACGAGGAGCAAGAAAAAAAAAGCAAAATACAAAAATGAGTAGAACACAAGGGGCGAAAATCAGAGGAGGATCAACAGTATGCCATTACGAGGAGTAAGAGAAGTGTGAAAAAGCTGATGTGAAGAAACAGGGAAGAAAATACGAGGAGCAGGAAAAAAAAGCAAAATACAAAAACGAGGAGAACACAAGGGGCGAAAATCAGAGGAGGATCAACAGTATGCCACTACGAGGAGCAAGAGAAGTGTGAAAAACCCGAGGCGAAGAAACAGCAGAGAAGAATACGAGGAGCAAGAAAAAAAAGCAAAATACAAAAACGAGGAGAACACAAGGGGCGAAAATCAGAGGAGGATCAAAAGTGTGGCACTAGCTGGAGTAAGAGAAGTGTGAAAAACCCGAGGTGAAGAAACAGGGGAGAAGATTACGAGGAGCAAGAAAAAAAAAGCAAAATACAAAAACGAGGAGAACACAAGGGGCGAAAATCAGAGGAGGATCAAAAGTGTGGCACTAGGTGGAGTAAGAGAAGTGTGAAAAACCCGAGGCGAAGAAACAGGGGAGAAGAATACGAGGAGCAAGGAAAAAAAAGCAAAATACAAAAACGAGGAGAACACAAGGGGCGAAAATCAGAGGAGGATCAACAGTATGCCACTACGAGGAGTAAGAGAAGTGTGAAAAAGCTGATGTGAAGAAACAGGGGAGAAGAATACGAGGAGCAAGAAAAAAAAAGCAAAATACAAAAACGAGGAGAACACAAGGGGCGAAAATCAGAGGAGGATCAACAGTATGCCACTACGAGGAGCAAGAGAAGTGTGAAAAACCCGAGGCAAAGAAACAGGGGAGAAGAATACGAGGAGCAAGAAAAAAAAGCAAAATACAAGAACGAGGAGAACACAAGGGGCGAAAATCAGAGGAGGATCAAAAGTGTGGCACTAGGTTGAGTAAGAGAAGTGTGAAAAAGCTGATGTGAAGAAACAGGGGAGAAGAATACGTGGAGCAAGAAAAAAAAAGCAAAATACAAAAATGAGGAGAACACAAGGGGCGAAAATCAGAGGAGGATCAAACGTGTGGCACTACGTGGTGTAAGAGAAGTCTGAAAAAGCTGATGTGAAGAAACAGGGGAGAAGAATACGAGGTGCAAGAAAAAAAAAGCAAAATACAAAAACGAGGAGAACACAAGGGGCGAAAATCAGAGGAGGATCAAAAGTGTGGCCCTACAAGGAGCAAGAGCAGTGTGAAAATCCTGATGTGAAGAAACAGGGGAGAAGAATACAAGGAGAAAGAAAAAAAAGCAAAATACATAAACGAGGAGAACACAAGGGGCGAAAATCAGAGGAGGATCAACAATATGCCACTACGAGGAGCAAGAGAAGTGTGAAAAACCCAAGGCGAAGAAACAGGGGAGAAGAATACGAGGAGCAAGAAAAAAAAGCAAAATACAAAAATGAGTAGAACACAAGGGGCGAAAATCAGAGGAGGATCAACAGTATGCCACTACGAGGAGTAAGAGAAGTGTGAAAAAGCTGATGTGAAGAAACAGGGGAGAAAATACGAGGAGCAGGAAAAAAAAGCAAAATACAAAAACGAGGAGAACACAAGGGGCGAAAATCAGAGGAGGATCAACAGTATGCCACTACGAGGAGCAAGAGAAGTGTGAAAAACCCGAGGCGAAGAAACAGCAGAGAAGAATACGAGGAGCAAGAAAAAAAAGCAAAATACAAAAACGAGGAGAACACAAGGGGCGAAAATCAGAGGAGGATCAAAAGTGTGGCACTAGCTGGAGTAAGAGAAGTGTGAAAAACCCGAGGTGAAGAAACAGGGGAGAAGATTACGAGGAGCAAGGAAAAAAAAGCAAAATACAAAAACGAGGAGAACACAAGGGGCGAAAATCAGAGGAGGATCAACAGTATGCCACTACGAGGAGCAAGAGAAGTGTGAAAAATCCGAGGCGAAGAAACAGGGGAGAAGAAAACGAGGAGCAAGAAAAAAAAAGCAAAATACAAAAATGAGGAGAACACAAGGGGCGAAAATCAGAGGAGGATCATCAGTATGTCATTACGAGGAGTAAGAGAAGTGTGAAAAAGCTGATGTGAAGAAACAGGGGAGAAGAATACGAGGAGCAAGAAAAAAAAGCAAAATACAAAAACGAGGAGAACACAAGGGGCGAAAATCAGAGGAGGATCATCAGTATGTCATTACGAGGAGTAAGAGAAGTGTGAAAAAGCTGATGTGAAGAAACAGGGGAGAAGAATACGAGGAGCAAGAAAAAAAAAGCAAAATACAAAAACGAGGAGAACACAAGGGGCGAAAATCAGAGGAGGATCAAAAGTGTGGCACTACGTGGAGTAAGAGAAGTGTGAAAAACCCGAGGTGAAGAAACAGGGGAGAAGAATACGAGGAGCAAGAAAAAAAAAAGCAAAATACAAAAACGAGGAGAACACAAGGGGCGAAAATCAGAGGAGGATCTACCATATGCCACTACGAGAAGTAAGAGAAGTGTGAAAAAGCTGATGTGAAGAAACAGGGGAGAAGAATACGAGGAGCAAGAAAAAAAAAGCAAAAAAAAAAACGAGGAGAACACAAGGGGCGAAAATCAGAGGAGGATCAACAGTATGCCACTACGAGGAGCAAGAGAAGTGTGAAAAACCCGAGGCGAAGAAACAGGGGCGAAGAATACGAGGAGCAAGAAAAAAAAGCAAAATACAAAAACGAGGAGAACACAAGGGGCGAAAATCAGAGGAGGATCAACAGTATGCCACTACGAGGAGTAAGAGAAGTGGGAAAAAGCTGATGTGAAGAAACAGGGGAGAAGAATACGAGGAGCAAGAAAAAAAAGCAAAATACAAAAACGAGGAGAACACAAGGGGCGAAAATCAGAGGAGGATCAAAAGTGTGGCACTACGTGGAGTAAGAGAAGTGTGAAAAACCCGAGGCGAAGAAACAGGGGAGAAGAATACGAGGAGCAAGAAAAAAAAGCAAAATACAAAAACGAGGAGAACACAAGGGGCGAAAATCAGAGGAGGATCAAAAGTGTGGCACTAGGTGGAGTAAGAGAAGTGTGAAAAACCCGAGGTGAAGAAACAGGGGAGAAGAATACGAGGAGCAAGAAAAAAAAAGCAAAATACAAAAAAGAGGAGAACACAAGGGGCGAAAATCAGAGGAGGATCAAAAGTGTGGCACTAGGTGGAGTAACAGAAGTGTGAAAAACCCGAAGCGAAGAAACAGGGGAGAAGAATACGAGGAGCAAGAAAAAAAAAGCCTAATACAAAAACGAGGAGAACACAAGGGGCGAAAATCAGAGGAGGATCAGCAGTATGCCACTACGAGGAGTAAGAGAAGTGTGAAAAAGCTGATGTGAAGAAACAGGGGAGAAGAATACGGGGAGCAAGAAAAAAAAAGCAAAATACAAAAACGAGGAGAACACAAGGGGCGAAAATCAGAGGAGGATCAACAGTATGCCACTACGAGGAGCAAGAGAAGTGTGAAAAACCCGAGGCAAAGAAACAGGGGAGAAGAATACGAGGAGCAAGAAAAAAAAAGCAAAATACAAAAACGAGGAGAACACAAGGGGCGAAAATCAGAGGAGGATCAAAAGTGTGGCACTACGTGGAGTAAGAGAAGTGTGAAAAACCCGAGGTGAAGAAACAGGGGAGAAGAATAGGAGGAGCAAGAAAAAAAAAGCAAAATACAAAAACGAGGAGAACACCAGGGGCGAAAATCAGAGGAGGATCAATAATGTGGCACAACAAGGAGCAAGAGCAGTGTGAAAATCCTGATGTGAAGAAACAGGGGAGAAGAATACGAGGAGCAAGAAAAAAAAAGCAAAATACAAAAACGAGGAGAACACAATGGGCGAAAATCAGAGGAGGATCAAAAGTGTGGCCCTACAAGGAGCAAGAGCAGTGTGGAAATCCTGATGTGAAGAAACAGGGGAAAAGAATACAAGGAGCAAGAAAAAAAAGCAAAATACATAAACGAGGAGAACACAAGGGGCGAAAATCAGAGGAGGATCAACAATATGCCACTACGAGGAGCAAGAGAAGTGTGAAAAACCCAAGGCGAAAAAACAGGGGAGAAGAATACGAGGAGCAAAAAAAAAAAAAGCAAAATACAAAAACGAGGAGAACACAAGGGGCGAAGATCAGAGGAGGATCAACGTGTAGCACTACGAGGAGCAAGAGAAGTGTGAAAAACCCGAGTCGAAGAAACAGGGGAGAAGAATACGAGGAGAAAGAAAATAAAAGCAAAATACAATATCGAGGAGAACACAAGGGGCGAAAATCAGAGGAGGATCAACAGTATGCCACTATGAGGAGAAAGAGAAGAGTGAAAAACCCGAGGTGAAGAAACAGGAGAGAAGAATACGAGGAGCAAAAAAAAAAAAGCAAAATACAAAAACGAAGAGAACACAAGGGGCGAAAATCAGAGGAGGATCAACAGTGTGGCACTACAAGGAGCAAGAGCAGTGTGAAAAACCCGAGGCGAAGAAACAGAGGAGAAGAATACGGGGAGCAAGAAAAAAAAAGCAAAATACAAAAACGAGGAGCAGACAAGTGGGGAAAATCAGAGGAGAATCAAATGTATGCCAATACGAGGAGCAAGAGCAGTGTGAAAAACCCGAGTTGAAGAAACAGGGGAGAAGAATACGAGGAGCAAGAAAGAAAAAGCAAAAGACAAGAACGAGGAGCAGACAAGGGTTGGAAATCATAGGAGAATCAACAGTATGCAACTACGAGGAGCAAGAGCATTGTGAAAAACCCGAGGCGAAGATTCCCACGTGATTCCCAAGTGATTCTCACGTGATGCCCACATGATTCCCACGTAATTCCCACGTGATTCCCACGTGATGCCCACCTGATGCCCACGTGATGCCCACGTGTTGCCCACGTGATGCCCACGTGATTCCCACGTGTTGCCCACGTGATTCCCACGTGATTCCCACGTGATGGCCACGTGATGCCCACGTGATTCTCACGTGATGGCCACGTGATTCCCACGTGATGCCCACGTGATTCCCACGTGATTCCCACGTGATGCCCACGTGATGGCCACTTGATGCCCACGTGATTCCCACGTGATTCCCACGTGATTCCCACGTGATTCCCACGTGATGCCCACGTGATTCCCACGTGATTCCCACGTGATGCCCAAGTGATGCCCACGTGATTCCCACGTGATGGCCACGTGATTCCCACGTGATTCCCACGTGTTGCCCACGTGATTCCCACGTGATTCCCACGTGATGCCCACGTGATGCCCACGTGATTCCCACGTGATGGCCACGTGATGCCCACGTGATTCCCACGTGATGGCCACGTGATGCCCACGTGATGCCCACGTGATGGCCACGTGATGCCCACGTGATGCCCACGTGATTCCCACGTGATGCCCACGTGATGCCTACGTGATTCCCACGTGATTCCCACGTGATGCCACGTGATGCCCATGTGATGGCCACGTGATTCCCACGTGTTGCCCACGTGATTCCCACCTGATTCCCACGTGATTCCCACGTGATGGCCACGTGATTCCCATGTGATGCCCACGTGATGCCCACGTGATTCCCAAGTGATTCCCACGTGATGGCCACGTGATGCCCACGTAATTCCCACGTGATGCCCACGTCATTCCCACGTGATTCCCACGTGATTCCCACATGTTGCCAACGTGATTCTCACGTGATTCCCACGTGATGGCCACGTGTTTCCCACGTGTTGCCCACGTGATGCCCACGTGTTTCCCACATATTGCCCACATGATTCCCACTTGATTCCCACGTGATTCTCACGTGATGCCCACGTGATTCCCACGTGATTCCCACGTGATGGCCACGTGATTTCCACGTGATGCCCACGTGATGCCCACGTGATTCCCACGTGATGCCCACGTGATTCCCACGTGATGGCCACGTGATTCCCACGTGTTGCCCACGTGATTCCCACGTGATGCCCACGTGATTCCCACGTGATTCCCACGTGATGGCCACGTGATTCCCACGTGATGCCCACGTGTTGACCACGTGTTTGCCACGTGATTCCCACGTGATTCACAGGTGATGCCCACGTGATTCCCACGTGATTCCCACATGATGCCCACGTGATTCCCACGTGATGGCCACGTGATTCCCACGTGATTCCCACGTGATTTCCACGTGATTCCCACGTGATTCCCACGTGATGCATACGTGTTTCCCACGTGTTGCCCACGTGATGCCCACGTGATTCCCAAGTGATTCCCACGTGTTGCCCACGTGATTCCCATGTGATTCCCACTGTTGCCCACGTGATTCCCACGTGATGCCCACGTGATTCCCATGTGTTGCCCACGTGATGCCCACGTGATGCCCACGTGATACCCTCGTGATTCCCCCGTGATTCCCACGTGATTCCCACGTGATGGCCACCTGATTCCCACGTGATTCCCACGTGTTGCCCACGTGATACCCACCTGATGCCCACATTATTCCCACGTGATTCCCACATGATGGCCACGTGATTCCCACGTGTTTCCCACGTGATTCCCACGTGATTCCCAAGTGATGGCCACGTGATTCTCACGTGATTCCCACGTGATTCCCACGTGATACCCACCTGATGCCCACATTATTCCCACGTGATTCCCACATGATGGCCAGGTGATTCCCACGTGTTGCCCACGTGATTCCCACGTGATTCCCACTTGATGCCCACGTGATTCCCACGTGACTCCCAAGTGATTCTCACGTGATTCCCACGTGATTCCCACGTGATTTCCACGTGTTGCCCACGTGATGCCCACGTGATTCCCATGTGATTCCAACGTGATGCCCACGTGATTCCCACGTGACTCCAAACTGATTCTCACGTGATGCCCACGTGAAGACCACGTGATGCCCACGTTACACCCACGTGATGCCCAAGTGATTCCAACGGGATCAGAGAAGCATAAAAGTGTAAAAATACGAGGAGCAAGAAAAGTGTGAAAAATCCCAGGAGGAGAAATAGGGGAGAAAAATATGAGGAGCGAAAAAAAAAAAAAACACAAAAATACGAGGAGTAGAAAAGTGGGGAAAATAAGTGGAGCCTCAAAAGTGTGAAAATACGAGGAGAAAGAAAATAGTGAAAAACACGAGGAGCAAGAAAAGGGAAGAAATATATGAGGAGCAAAAAACAAAAACAAAAACAAAAAGTACGAGGAGCAGAAAAGTGTGAAAAATAAGAGGAGCATCAAACGTGTGAAAATACGAGGAGCAAGAAAAGTGTGAAAAACACGAGGAGCAAGAAAAGGGAAGAAACATACGAGGAGCAAAAAAAAAAAAAAACAGAAAAATACGAGGAGCAGAAAAGTGTGAAAAATAAGAGGAGCATGAAAAGTGTGAAAATACGAGGAGCAACAAATGTGTGAAAAACCTGAGGTTAACAAAAAGGGGAGAAGAATACGAGGAGCAAGAAAAAAAAGCAAAATACAAAAACGAGGAGAACACAAGGGGCGAAAATCAGAGGAGGATCAACAGTATGCCACTACGAGGAGTAAGAGAAGTGTGAAAAAGCTGATGTGAAGAAACAGGGGAGAAAATACGAGGAGCAGGAAAAAAAAGCAAAATACAAAAACGAGGAGAACACAAGGGGCGAAAATCAGAGGAGGATCAACAGTATGCCACTACGAGGAGCAAGAGAAGTGTGAAAAACCCGAGGCGAAGAAACAGCAGAGAAGAATACGAGGAGCAAGAAAAAAAAGCAAAATACAAAAACGAGGAGAACACAAGGGGCGAAAATCAGAGGAGGATCAAAAGTGTGGCACTAGCTGGAGTAAGAGAAGTGTGAAAAACCCGAGGTGAAGAAACAGGGGAGAAGATTACGAGGAGCAAGAAAAAAAAAGCAAAATACAAAAACGAGGAGAACACAAGGGGCGAAAATCAGAGGAGGATCAAAAGTGTGGCACTAGGTGGAGTAAGAGAAGTGTGAAAAACCCGAGGCGAAGAAACAGGGGAGAAGAATACGAGGAGCAAGGAAAAAAAAGCAAAATACAAAAACGAGGAGAACACAAGGGGCGAAAATCAGAGGAGGATCAACAGTATGCCACTACGAGGAGTAAGACAAGTGTGAAAAAGCTGCTGTGAAGAAACAGGGGAGAAGAATACGAGGAGCAAGAAAAAAAAAGCAAAATACAAAAACGAGGAGAACACAAGGGGCGAAAATCAGAGGAGGATCAACAGTATGCCACTACGAGGAGCAAGAGAAGTGTGAAAAACCCGAGGCAAAGAAACAGGGGAGAAGAATACGAGGAGCAAGAAAAAAAAGCAAAATACAAAAACGAGGGGAACACAAGGGGCGAAAAACAGAGGAGGATCAAAAGTGTGGCACTAGGTGGAGTAACAGAAGTGTGAAAAACCCGAGGCGAAGAAACAGGGGAGAAGAATACGAGGAGCAAGGAAAAAAAAGCAAAATACAAAAACGAGGAGAACACAAGGGGCGAAAATCAGAGGAGGATCAACAGTATGCCACTACGAGGAGCAAGAGAAGTGTGAAAAACCCGAGGCGAAGAAACAGGGGAGAAGAATACGAGGAGCAAGAAAAAAAAGCAAAATACAAAAACGAGGAGAACACAAGGGGCGAAAATCAGAGGAGGATCAAAAGTGTGGCACTAGCTGGAGTAAGAGAAGTGTGAAAAACCCGAGGCGAAGAAACAGGGGAGAAAAATACGAGGAGCAAGAAAAAAAAAGCAAAATACAAAAATGAGTAGAACACAAGGGGCGAAAATCAGAGGAGGATCAACAGTATGCCACTACGAGGAGTAAGAGAAGTGTGAAAAAGCTGATGTGAAGAAACAGGGAAGAAAATACGAGGAGCAGGAAAAAAAAGCAAAATACAAAAACGAGGAGAACACAAGGGGCGAAAATCAGAGGAGGATCAACAGTATGCCACTACGAGGAGCAAGAGAAGTGTGAAAAACCCGAGGCGAAGAAACAGCAGAGAAGAATACGAGGAGCAAGAAAAAAAAGCAAAATACAAAAACGAGGAGAACACAAGGGGCGAAAATCAGAGGAGGATCAAAAGTGTGGCACTAGGTGGAGTAAGAGAAGTGTGAAAAACCCTAGGCGAAGAAACAGGGGAGAAGAATACGAGGAGCAAGAAAAAAAAAGCAAAATACAAAAATGAGGAGAACACAAGGGGCGAAAATCAGAGGAGGATCAAACGTGTGGCACTACGTGGAGTAAGAGAAGTCTGAAAAAGCTGATGTGAAGAAACAGGGGAGAAGAATACGAGGTGCAAGAAAAAAAAAGCAAAATACAAAAACGAGGAGAACACAAGGGGCGAAAATCAGAGGAGGATCTACAGTATGCCACTACGAGGAGTAAGAGAAGTGTGAAAAAGCTGATGTGAAGAAACAGGGGAGAAGAATACGAGGAGCAAGGAAAAAAAAGCAAAATACAAAAACGAGGAGAACACAAGGGGCGAAAATCAGAGGAGGATCAACAGTATGCCACTACGAGGAGCAAGAGAAGTGTGAAAAACCCGAGGCGAAGAAACAGGGGAGAAGAATACGAGGAGCAAGAAAAAAAAGCAAAATACAAAAACGAGGAGAACACAAGGGGCGAAAATCAGAGGAGGATCAAAAGTGTGGCACTAGGTGGAGTAAGAGAAGTGTGAAAAACCCGAGGCGAAGAAACAGGGGAGAAGAATACGAGGATCAAGAAAAAAAAAGCAAAATACAAAAATGAGTAGAACACAAGGGGCGAAAATCAGAGGAGGATCAACAGTATGCCACTACGAGGAGTAAGAGAAGTATGAAAAAGCTGATGTGAAGAAACAGGGGAGAAAATACGAGGAGCAGGAAAAAAAGCAAAATACAAAAACGAGGAGAACACAAGGGGCGAAAATCAGAGGAGGATCAACAGTATGCCACTACGAGGAGCAAGAGAAGTGTGAAAAACCCGAGGCGAAGAAACAGCAGAGAAGAATACGAGGAGCAAGAAAAAAAAGCAAAATACAAAAACGAGGAGAACACAAGGGGCGAAAATCAGAGGAGGATCAAAAGTGTGGCACTAGCTGGAGTAAGAGAAGTGTGAAAAACCCGAGGTGAAGAAACAGGGGAGAAGATTACGAGGAGCAAGAAAAAAAAAGCAAAATACAAAAACGAGGAGAACACAAGGGGCGAAAATCAGAGGAGGATCAAAAGTGTGGCACTAGGTGGAGTAAGAGAAGTGTGAAAACCGCGAGGCGAAGAAACACGGGAGAAGAATACGAGGAGCAAGAAAAAAAAAGCAAAATACAAAAACGAGGAGAACACAAGGGGCGAAAATCAGAGGAGGATCAAAAGTGTGGCACTAGGTGGAGTAAGAGAAGTGTGAAAAACCCGAGGTGAAGAAACAGGGGAGAAGAATACGAGGAGCAAGGAAAAAAAAGCAAAATACAAAAACGAGGAGAACACAAGGGGCGAAAATCAGAGGAGGATCAACAGTATGCCACTACGAGGAGTAAGAGAAGTGTGAAAAAGCTGATGTGAAGAAACAGGGGAGAAGAATACGGGGAGCAAGAAAAAAAAAGCAAAATACAAAAACGAGGAGAACACAAGGGGCGAAAATCAGAGGAGGATCAACAGTATGCCACTACGAGGAGCAAGAGAAGTGTGAAAAACCCGAGGCAAAGAAACAGGGGAGAAGAATACGAGGTGCAAGAAAAAAAAGCAAAATACAAAAACGAGGAGAACACCAGGGGCGAAAATCAGAGGAGGATCAAAAGTGTGGCACTAGGTGGAGTAAGAGAAGTGTGAAAAACCCTAGGCGAAGAAACAGGGGAGAAGAATACGAGGAGCAAGAAAAAAAAAGCAAAATACAAAAATGAGGAGAACACAAGGGGCGAAAATCAGAGGAGGATCAACAGTGTGGCACTACAAGGAGCAAGAGCAGTGTGAAAAACCCGAGGCGAAGAAACAGAGGAGAAGAATACGGGGAGCAAGAAAAAAAAAGCAAAATACAAAAACGAGGAGCAGACAAGTGGGGAAAATCAGAGGAGAATCAAATGTATGCCAATACGAGGAGCAAGAGCAGTGTGAAAAACCCGAGTTGAAGAAACAGGGGAGAAGAATACGAGGAGCAAGAAAGAAAAAGCAAAAGACAAGAACGAGGAGCAGACAAGGGTTGGAAATCAGAGGAGAATCAACAGTATGCAACTACGAGGAGCAAGAGCATTGTGAAAAACCCGAGGCGAAGATTCCCTCGTGATTCCCAAGTGATTCTCACCTGATGCCCACATGATTCCCACGTAATTCCCACGTGATTCCCACGTGATGCCCACCTGATGCCCACGTGATGCCCACGTGTTGCCCACGTGATGCCCACGTGATTCCCACGTGTTGCCCACGTGATTCCCACGTGATGGCCACGTGATGCCCACGTGATTCTCACGTGATGGCCACGTGATTCCCACGTGATGCCCACGTGATTCCCACGTGATTCCCACGTGATGCCCACGTGATGGCCACTTGATGCCCACGTGATTCCCAGGTGATTCCCACGTGATTCCAACGTGATTCCCACGTGATGCCCACGTGATTCCCACGTGATTCCCACGTGATGCCCAAGTGATGCCCACGTGATTCCCACGTGATGGCCACGTGATTCCCACGTGATTCCCACGTGTTGCCCACGTGATTCCCACGTGATTCCGACGTGATGCCCACGTGATGCCCACGTGATTCCCACGTGATGGCCACGTGATGCCCACGTGATTCCCACGTGATGGCCACGTGATGCCCACGTGATGCCCACGTGATGGCCACGTGATTCCCACGTGATGCCCACGTGATTCCCACGTGATGCCCACGTGATGCCTACGTGATTCCCACGTGATTCCCACGTGATGCCCACGTGATGCCCATGTGATGGCCACGTGATTCCCACGTGTTGCCCACGTGATTCCCACCTGATTCCCACGTGATTCCCACGTGATGGCCACGTGATTCCCACGTGATTCCCATGTGATGCCCACGTGATGCCCACGTGATTCCCAAGTGATTCCCACGTGATGGCCACGTGATGCCCACGTAATTCCCACGTGATGCCCACGTCATTCCCACGTGATTCCCACGTGATTCCCACATGTTGCCCACGTGATTCTCACGTGATTCCCACGTGATGGCCACGTGTTTCCCACGTGTTGCCCACGTGATGCCCACGTGTTTCCCACATATTGCCCACATGATTCCCACTTGATTCCCACGTGATTCTCACGTGATGCCCACGTGATTCCCACGTGATTCCCACGTGATGGCCACGTGATTTCCACGTGATGCCCACGTGATGCCCACGTGATTCCTACGTGATGGCCACGTGATTCCCACGTGTTGCCCACGTGATTCCCACGTGATGCCCACGTGATTCCCACGTGATTCCCACGTGATGGCCACGTGATTCCCACGTGATGCCCACGTGTTGACCACGTGTTTGCCACGTGATTCCCACGTGATTCACAGGTGATGCCCACGTGATTCCCACGTGATTCCCACGTGATGCCCACGTGATGCCCACGTGATTCCCACGTGATGGCCACGTGATTCCCACGTGATTCCCACGTGATGCCCACGTGATTTCCACGTGATTCCCACGTGATGCCCACGTGATGCCTACGTGATTCCCACGTGATTCCCACGTGATGCCCACGTGATGCCCATGTGATGGCCACGTGATTCCCACGTGTTGCCCACGTGATTCCCACCTGATTCCAACGTGATTCCCACGTGATGGCCACGTGATTCCCACGTGATTCCCATGTGATGCCCACGTGATGCCCACGTGATTCCCAAGTGATTCCCACGTGATGGCCACGTGATGCCCACGTAATTCCCACGTGATGCCCACGTCATTCCCACGTGATTCCCACGTGATTCCCACATGTTGCCCACGTGATTCTCACGTGATTCCCACGTGATGGCCACGTGTTTCCCACGTGTTGCCCACGTGATGCCCACGTGTTTCCCACATATTGCCCACGTGATTCCCACTTGATTCCCACGTGATTCTCACGTGATGCCCACGTGATTCCCACGTGATTCCCACGTGATGGCCACGTGATTTCCACGTGATGCCCACGTGATGCCCACGTGATTCCCACGTGATGCCCACGTGATTCCCACGTGTTTCCCACGTGATTCCCACGTGATGCCCACGTGATTCCCACGTGATTCCCACGTGATGGCCACGTGATTCCCACGTGTTGACCACGTGTTTGCCACGTGATTCCCACGTGATTCACAGGTGATGCCCACGTGATTCCCACGTGATGCCCACGTGATGCCCACGTGATTCCCACGTGATGCCCACGTGATTCCCACGTGATGCCCACGTGATTTCCACGTGATTCCCACGTGATGCATACGTGTTTCCCACGTGTTGCCCACGTGATGCCCACGTGATTCCCAAGTGATTCCCACGTGTTGCCCACGTGATTCCCATGTGATTCCCACTGTTGCCCACGTGATTCCCACGTGATGCCCACGTGATTCCCATGTGTTGCCCACGTGATGCCCACGTGATGCCCACGTGATACCCTCGTGATTCCCCCGTGATTCCCACGTGATTCCCACGTGATGGCCACCTGATTCCCACGTGATTCCCACGTGTTGCCCACGTGATACCCACCTGATGCCCACATTATTCCCACGTGATTCCCACATGATGGCCACGTGATTCCCACGTGTTTCCCACGTGATTCCCACGTGATTCCCAAGTGATGGCCACGTGATTCTCACGTGATTCCCACGTGATTCCCACGTGATACCCACCTGATGCCCACATTATTCCCACGTGATTCCCACATGATGGCCAGGTGATTCCCACGTGTTGCCCACGTGATTCCCACGTGATTCCCACTTGATGCCCACGTGATTCCCACGTGACTCCCAAGTGATTCTCACGTGATTCCCACGTGATTCCCACGTGATTTCCACGTGTTGCCCACGTGATGCCCACGTGATGCCCACGTGATTCCCATGTGATTCCAACGTGATGCCCACGTGATTCCCACGTGACTCCAAACTGATTCTCACGTGATGCCCACGTGAAGACCACGTGATGCCCACGTTACACCCACGTGATGCCCAAGTGATTCCAACGGGATCAGAGAAGCATAAAAGTGTAAAAATACGAGGAGCAAGAAAAGTGTGAAAAATCCCAGGAGGAGAAATAGGGGAGAAAAATATGAGGAGCGAAAAAAAAAAAAAACACAAAAATACGAGGAGTAGAAAAGTGGGGAAAATAAGTGGAGCCTCAAAAGTGTGAAAATACGAGGAGAAAGAAAATAGTGAAAAACACGAGGAGCAAGAAAAGGGAAGAAATATATGAGGAGCAAAAAACAAAAACAAAAACAAAAAATACGAGGAGCAGAAAAGTGTGAAAAATAAGAGGAGCATCAAACGTGTGAAAATACGAGGAGCAAGAAAAGTGTGAAAAACACGAGGAGCAAGAAAAGGGAAGAAACATACGAGGAGCAAAAAAAAAAAAAAAACAGAAAAATACGAGGAGCAGAAAAGTGTGAAAAATAAGAGGAGCATGAAAAGTGTGAAAATACGAGGAGCAACAAATGTGTGAAAAACCTGAGGTTAAGAAAAAGGGGAGAAGAATACGAGGAGCAAGAAAAAAAAAGCAAAATACATAAACGAGGAGAACACAAGGGGCGAAAATCAGAGGAGGATCAACAGTATGCCACTACAAGGAGCAAGAGAAGTGTGAAAAACCCGAAGCGAAGAAACAGGGGAGAAGAATACGAGGAGCAAGAAAAAAAGTAAAATACAAAAACGAGGAGAACACAAGGGGCGAAAATCAGAGGAGGATCAAAAGTATGGCACTAGGTGGAGTAAGAGAAGTGTGAAAAACGCGAGGAGAAGAAACAGGGGAGAAGAATACGAGGAGCAAGAAAAAAAAGCAAAATACAAAAACGAGGAGAACACAAGGGGCGAAAATCAGAGGAGGATCATCAGTATGTCATTACGAGGAGTAAGAGAAGTGTGAAAAAGCTGATGTGAAGAAACAGGGGAGAAGAATACGAGGAGCAAGAAAAAAAAAGCAAAATACAAAAACGAGGAGAACACAAGGGGCGAAAATCAGAGGAGGATCAAAAGTGTGGCACTACGTGGAGTAAGAGAAGTGTGAAAAACCCGAGGTGAAGAAACAGGGGAGAAGAATACGAGGAGCAAGAAAAAAAAAAGCAAAATACAAAAACGAGGAGAACACAAGGGGCGAAAATCAGAGGAGGATCTACCATATGCCACTACGAGGAGTAAGAGAAGTGTGAAAAAGCTGATGTGAAGAAACAGGGGAGAAGAATACGAGGAGCAAGAAAAAAAAAGCAAAATACAAAAACGAGGAGAACACAAGGGGCGAAAATCAGAGGAGGATCAACAGTATGCCACTACGAGGAGCAAGAGAAGTGTGAAAAACCCGAGGTGAAGAAACAGGGGCGAAGAATACGAGGAGCAAGAAAAAAAAGCAAAATACAAAAACGAGGAGAACACAAGGGGCGAAAATCAGAGGAGGATCAACAGTATGCCACTACGAGGAGTAAGACAAGTGTGAAAAAGCTGCTGTGAAGAAACAGGGGAGAAGAATACGAGGAGCAAGAAAAAAAAAGCAAAATACAAAAACGAGGAGAACACAAGGGGCGAAAATCAGAGGAGGATCAACAGTATGCCACTACGAGGAGCAAGAGAAGTGTGAAAAACCCGAGGCAAAGAAACAGGGGAGAAGAATACGAGGAGCAAGAAAAAAAAGCAAAATACAAAAACGAGGAGAACACAAGGGGCGAAAATCAGAGGAGGATCAAAAGTGTGGCACTAGGTGGAGTAACAGAAGTGTGAAAAACCCGAGGCGAAGAAACAGGGGAGAAGAATACGAGGAGCAAGGAAAAAAAAGCAAAATACAAAAACGAGGAGAACACAAGGGGCGAAGATCAGAGGAGGATCAACGTGTAGCACTACGAGGAGCAAGAGAAGTGTGAAAAACCCGAGTCGAAGAAACAGGGGAGAAGAATACGAGGAGAAAGAAAATAAAAGCAAAATACAATATCGAGGAGAACACAAGGGGCGAAAATCAGAGGAGGATCAACAGTGTGGCACTACAAGGAGCAAGAGCAGTGTGAAAAACCCGAGGCGAAGAAACAGAGGAGAAGAATACGGGGAGCAAGAAAAAAAAAGCAAAATACAAAAACGAGGAGCAGACAAGTGGGGAAAATCAGAGGAGAATCAAATGTATGCCAATACGAGGAGCAAGAGCAGTGTGAAAAACCCGAGTTGAAGAAACAGGGGAGAAGAATACGAGGAGCAAGAAAGAAAAAGCAAAAGACAAGAACGAGGAGCAGACAAGGGTTGGAAATCATAGGAGAATCAACAGTATGCAACTACGAGGAGCAAGAGCATTGTGAAAAACCCGAGGCGAAGATTCCCACGTGATTCCCAAGTGATTCTCACGTGATGCCCACATGATTCCCACGTAATTCCCACGTGATTCCCACGTGATGCCCACCTGATGCCCACGTGATGCCCACGTGTTGCCCACGTGATGCCCACGTGATTCCCACGTGTTGCCCACGTGATTCCCACGTGATTCCCACGTGATGGCCACGTGATGCCCACGTGATTCTCACGTGATGGCCACGTGATTCCCACGTGATGCCCACGTGATTCCCACGTGATTCCCACGTGATGCCCACGTGATGGCCACTTGATGCCCACGTGATTCCCACGTGATTCCCACGTGATTCCAACGTGATTCCCACGTGATGCCCACGTGATTCCCACGTGATTCCCACGTGATGCCCAAGTGATGCCCACGTGATTCCCACGTGATGGCCACGTGATTCCCACGTGATTCCCACGTGTTGCCCACGTGATGCCCACGTGATTCCCACGTGATGCCCACGTGATGCCCACGTGATTCCCACGTGATGCCCACGTGATGCCCACGTGATTCCCACGTGATGGCCACGTGATGCCCACGTGATGCCCACGTGATGGCCACGTGATGCCCACGTGATGCCCACGTGATTCCCACGTGATGCCCACGTGATGCCTACGTGATTCCCACGTGATTCCCACGTGATGCCCCGTGATGCCCATGTGATGGCCACGTGATTCCCACGTGTTGCCCACGTGATTCCCACCTGATTCCCACGTGATTCCCACGTGATGGCCACGTGATTCCCATGTGATGCCCACGTGATGCCCACGTGATTCCCAAGTGATTCCCACGTGATGGCCACGTGATGCCCACGTAATTCCCACGTGATGCCCACGTCATTCCCACGTGATTCCCACATGTTGCCAACGTGATTCTCACGTGATTCCCACGTGATGGCCACGTGTTTCCCACGTGTTGCCCACGTGATGCCCACGTGTTTCCCACATATTGCCCACATGATTCCCACTTGATTCCCACGTGATTCTCACGTGATGCCCACGTGATTCCCACGTGATTCCCACGTGATGGCCACGTGATTTCCACGTGATGCCCACGTGATGCCCACGTGATTCCCACGTGATGCCCACGTGATTCCCACGTGATGGCCACGTGATTCCCACGTGTTGCCCACGTGATTCCCACGTGATGCCCACGTGATTCCCACGTGATTCCCACGTGATGGCCACGTGATTCCCACGTGATGCCCACGTGTTGACCACGTGTTTGCCACGTGATTCCCACGTGATTCACAGGTGATGCCCACGTGATTCCCACGTGATTCCCACATGATGCCCACGTGATTCCCACGTGATTCCCACATGATGCCCACGTGATTCCCACGTGATGGCCACGTGATTCCCACGTGATTCCCACGTGATTTCCACGTGATTCCCACGTGATTCCCACGTGATGCATACGTGTTTCCCACGTGTTGCCCACGTGATGCCCACGTGATTCCCAAGTGATTCCCACGTGTTGCCCACGTGATTCCCATGTGATTCCCACTGTTGCCCACGTGATTCCCACGTGATGCCCACGTGATTCCCATGTGTTGCCCACGTGATGCCCACGTGATGCCCACGTGATACCCTCGTGATTCCCCCGTGATTCCCACGTGATTCCCACGTGATGGCCACCTGATTCCCACGTGATTCCCACGTGTTGCCCACGTGATACCCACCTGATGCCCACATTATTCCCACGTGATTCCCACATGATGGCCACGTGATTCCCACGTGTTTCCCACGTGATTCCCACGTGATTCCCAAGTGATGGCCACGTGATTCTCACGTGATTCCCACGTGATTCCCACGTGATACCCACCTGATGCCCACATTATTCCCACGTGATTCCCACATGATGGCCAGGTGATTCCCACGTGTTGCCCACGTGATTCCCACGTGATTCCCACTTGATGCCCACGTGATTCCCACGTGACTCCCAAGTGATTCTCACGTGATTCCCACGTGATTCCCACGTGATTTCCACGTGTTGCCCACGTGATGCCCACGTGATTCCCATGTGATTCCAACGTGATGCCCACGTGATTCCCACGTGACTCCAAACTGATTCTCACGTGATGCCCACGTGAAGACCACGTGATGCCCACGTTACACCCACGTGATGCCCAAGTGATTCCAACGGGATCAGAGAAGCATAAAAGTGTAAAAATACGAGGAGCAAGAAAAGTGTGAAAAATCCCAGGAGGAGAAATAGGGGAGAAAAATATGAGGAGCGAAAAAAAAAAAAAACACAAAAATACGAGGAGGAGAAAAGTGGGGAAAATAAGTGGAGCCTCAAAAGTGGGAAAATACGAGGAGAAAGAAAATAGTGAAAAACACGAGGAGCAAGAAAAGGGAAGAAATATATGAGGAGCAAAAAACAAAAACAAAAACAAAAAATACGAGGAGCAGAAAAGTGTGAAAAATAAGAGGAGCATCAAACGTGTGAAAATACGAGGAGCAAGAAAAGTGTGAAAAACACGAGGAGCAAGAAAAGGGAAGAAACATACGAGGAGCAAAAAAAAAAAAAAAACAGAAAAATACGAGGAGCAGAAAAGTGTGAAAAATAAGAGGAGCATGAAAAGTGTGAAAATACGAGGAGCAACAAATGTGTGAAAAACCTGAGGTTAAGAAAAAGGGGAGAAGAATACGAGGAGCAAGAAAAAAAAGCAAAATACAAAAACGAGGAGAACACAAGGGGCGAAAATCAGAGGAGGATCAACAGTATGCCACTACGAGGAGTAAGAGAAGTGTGAAAAAGCTGATGTGAAGAAACAGGGGAGAAAATACGAGGAGCAGGAAAAAAAAGCAAAATACAAAAACGAGGAGAACACAAGGGGCGAAAATCAGAGGAGGATCAACAGTATGCCACTACGAGGAGCAAGAGAAGTGTGAAAAACCCGAGGCGAAGAAACAGCAGAGAAGAATACGAGGAGCAAGAAAAAAAAAGCAAAATACAAAAACGAGGAGAACACAAGGGGCGAAAATCAGAGGAGGATCAAAAGTGTGGCACTAGCTGGAGTAAGAGAAGTGTGAAAAACCCGAGGTGAAGAAACAGGGGAGAAGATTACGAGGAGCAAGGAAAAAAAAGCAAAATACAAAAACGAGGAGAACACAAGGGGCGAAAATCAGAGGAGGATCAAAAGTGTGGCACTGGGTGGAGTAAGAGAAGTGTGAAAAACCCGAGGCGAAGAAACAGGGGAGAAGAATACGAGGAGCAAGGAAAAAAAAGCAAAATACAAACACGAGGAGAACACAAGGGGCGAAAATCAGAGGAGGATCAACAGTATGCCACTACGAGGAGTAAGACAAGTGTGAAAAAGCTGCTGTGAAGAAACAGGGGAGAAGAATACGAGGAGCAAGAAAAAAAAAGCCAAATACAAAAACGAGAACACAAGGGGCGAAAATCAGAGGAGGATCAACAGTATGCCACTACGAGGAGCAAGAGAAGTGTGAAAAACCCGAGGCAAAGAAACAGGGGAGAAGAATACGAGGAGCAAGAAAAAAAAGCAAAATACAAAAACGAGGAGAACACAAGGGGCGAAAATCAGAGGAGGATCAAAAGTGTGGCACTAGGTGGAGTAACAGAAGTGTGAAAAACCCGAGGTGAAGAAACAGGGGAGAAGAATACGAGGAGCAAGAAAAAAAAAGCAAAATACAAAAACGAGGAGAACACAAGGGGCGAAAATCAGAGGAGGATCAACAGTATGCCACTACGAGGAGCAAGAGAAGTGTGAAAAACCCGAGGCGAAGAAACAGGGGAGAAGAATACGAGGAGCAAGAAAAAAAAGCAAAATACAAAAACGAGGAGAACACAAGGGGCGAAAATCAGAGGAGGATCAAAAGTGTGGCACTAGCTGGAGTAAGAGAAGTGTGAAAAACCCGAGGCGAAGAAACAGGGGAGAAAAATACGAGGAGCAAGAAAAAAAAAGCAAAATACAAAAATGAGTAGAACACAAGGGGCGAAAATCAGAGGAGGATCAACAGTATGCCACTACGAGGAGTAAGAGAAGTGTGAAAAAGCTGATGTGAAGAAACAGGGAAGAAAATACGAGGAGCAGGAAAATAAAGCAAAATACAAAAACGAGGAGAACACAAGGGGCGAAAATCAGAGGAGGATCAACAGTATGCCACTACGAGGAGCAAGAGAAGTGTGAAAAACCCGAGGCGAAGAAACAGCAGAGAAGAATACGAGGAGCAAGAAAAAAAAGCAAAATACAAAAACGAGGAGAACACAAGGGGCGAAAATCAGAGGAGGATCAAAAGTGTGGCACTAGGTGGAGTAAGAGAAGTGTGAAAAACCCTAGGCGAAGAAACAGGGGAGAAGAATACGAGGAGCAAGAAAAAAAAAGCAAAATACAAAAATGAGGAGAACACAAGGGGCGAAAATCAGAGGAGGATCAAACGTGTGGCACTACGTGGAGTAAGAGAAGTCTGAAAAAGCTGATGTGAAGAAACAGGGGAGAAGAATACGAGGTGCAAGAAAAAAAAGCAAAATACATAAACGAGGAGAACACAAGGGGCGAAAATCAGAGGAGGATCTACAGTATGCCACTACGAGGAGTAAGAGAAGTGTGAAAAAGCTGATGTGAAGAAACAGGGGAGAAGAATACGAGGAGCAAGAAAAAAAAAGCAAAATACAAAAACGAGGAGAATACAAGGGGCGAAAATCAGAGGAGGATCTACAGTATGCCACTACGAGGAGTAAGAGAAGTGTGAAAAAGCTGATGTGAAGAAACAGGGGAGAAGAATACGAGGAGCAAGAAAAAAAAAGCAAAATACAAAAACGAGGAGAACACAAGGGGCGAAAATCAGAGGAGGATCAACAGTATGCCACTACGAGGAGCAAGAGAAGTGTGAAAAACCCGAGGCGAAGAAACAGGGGAGAAGAATACGAGGAGCAAGAAAAAAAAGCAAAATACAAAAACGAGGAGAACACAAGGGGCGAAAATCAGAGGAGGATCAAAAGTGTGGCACTAGGTGGAGTAAGAGAAGTGTGAAAAACCCGAGGCGAAGAAACAGGGGAGAAGAATACGAGGATCAAGAAAAAAAAAGCAAAATACAAAAATGAGTAGAACACAAGGGGCGAAAATCAGAGGAGGATCAACAGTATGCCACTACGAGGAGTAAGAGAAGTGTGAAAAAGCTGATGTGAAGAAACAGGGGAGAAAATACGAGGAGCAGGAAAAAAAGCAAAATACAAAAACGAGGAGAACACAAGGGGCGAAAATCAGAGGAGGATCAACAGTATGCCACTACGAGGAGCAAGAGAAGTGTGAAAAACCCGAGGCGAAGAAACAGCAGAGAAGAATACGAGGAGCAAGAAAAAAAAGCAAAATACAAAAACGAGGAGAACACAAGGGGCGAAAATCAGAGGAGGATCAAAAGTGTGGCACTAGCTGGAGTAAGAGAAGTGTGAAAAACCCGAGGTGAAGAAACAGGGGAGAAGATTACGAGGAGCAAGAAAAAAAAAGCAAAATACAAAAACGAGGAGAACACAAGGGGCGAAAATCAGAGGAGGATCAAAAGTGTGGCACTAGGTGGAGTAAGAGAAGTGTGAAAAACGCGAGGCGAAGAAACACGGGAGAAGAATACGAGGAGCAAGAAAAAAAAAGCAAAATACAAAAACGAGGAGAACACAAGGGGCGAAAATCAGAGGAGGATCAAAAGTGTGGCACTAGGTGGAGTAAGAGAAGTGTGAAAAACCCGAGGTGAAGAAACAGGGGAGAAGAATACGAGGATCAAGGAAAAAAAAGCAAAATACAAAAACGAGGAGAACACAAGGGGCGAAAATCAGAGGAGGATCAACAGTATGCCACTACGAGGAGTAAGAGAAGTGTGAAAAAGCTGATGTGAAGAAACAGGGGAGAAGAATACGGGGAGCAAGAAAAAAAAAGCAAAATACAAAAACGAGGAGAACACAAGGGGCGAAAATCAGAGGAGGATCAACAGTATGCCACTACGAGGAGCAAGAGAAGTGTGAAAAACCCGAGGCAAAGAAACAGGGGAGAAGAATACGAGGTGCAAGAAAAAAAAGCAAAATACACAAACGAGGAGAACACAAGGGGCGAAAATCAGAGGAGGATCAAAAGTGTGGCACTAGGTGGAGTAAGAGAAGTGTGAAAAACCCTAGGCGAAGAAACAGGGGAGAAGAATACGAGGAGCAAGAAAAAAAAAGCAAAATACAAAAATGAGGAGAACACAAGGGGCGAAAATCAGAGGAGGATCAACAGTGTGGCACTACAAGGAGCAAGAGCAGTGTGAAAAACCCGAGGCGAAGAAACAGAGGAGAAGAATACGGGGAGCAAGAAAAAAAAAGCAAAATACAAAAACGAGGAGCAGACAAGTGGGGAAAATCAGAGGAGAATCAAATGTATGCCAATACGAGGAGCAAGAGCAGTGTGAAAAACCCGAGTTGAAGAAACAGGGGAGAAGAATACGAGGAGCAAGAAAGAAAAAGCAAAAGACAAGAACGAGGAGCAGACAAGGGTTGGAAATCAGAGGAGAATCAACAGTATGCAACTACGAGGAGCAAGAGCATTGTGAAAAACCCGAGGCGAAGATTCCCACGTGATTCCCAAGTGATTCTCACGTGATGCCCACATGATTCCCACGTAATTCCCACGTGATTCCCACGTGATGCCCACCTGATGCCCACGTGATGCCCACTTGTTGCCCACGTGATGCCCACGTGATTCCCACGTGTTGCCCACGTGATTCCCACGTGATTCCCACGTGATGGCCACGTGATGCCCACGTGATTCTCACGTGATGGCCACGTGATTCCCACGTGATGCCCACGTGATTCCCACGTGATTCCCACGTGATGCCCACGTGATGGCCACTTGATGCCCACGTGATTCCCAGGTGATTCCCACGTGATTCCAACGTGATTCCCACGTGATGCCCACGTGATTCCAACGTGATGCCCACGTGATGCCCACGTGATTCCCACGTGATGGCCACGTGATTCCCACGTGATTCCCACGTGTTGCCCACGTGATTCCCACGTGATTCCGACGTGATGCCCACGTGATGCCCACGTGATTCCCACGTGATGGCCACGTGATGCCCACGTGATTCCCACGTGATGGCCACGTGATGCCCACGTGATGCCCACGTGATGGCCACGTGATTCCCACGTGATGCCCACGTGATTCCCACGTGATGCCCACGTGATGCCTACGTGATTCCCACGTGATGCCCACGTGATGCCCACGTGATGGCCACGTGATTCCCACGTGTTGCCCACGTGATTCCCACCTGATTCCCACGTGATTCCCACGTGATGGCCACGTGATTCCCACGTGATTCCCATGTGATGCCCACGTGATGCCCACGTGATTCCCAAGTGATTCCCACGTGATGGCCACGTGATGCCCACGTAATTCCCACGTGATGCCCACGTCATTCCCACGTGATTCCCACGTGATTCCCACATGTTGCCCACGTGATTCTCACGTGATTCCCACGTGATGGCCACGTGTTTCCCACGTGTTGCCCACGTGATGCCCACGTGTTTCCCACATATTGCCCACATGATTCCCACTTGATTCCCACGTGATTCTCACGTGATGCCCACGTGATTCCCACGTGATTCCCACGTGATGGCCACGTGATTTCCACGTGATGCCCACGTGATGCCCACGTGATTCCCACGTGATGCCCACGTGATTCCTACGTGATGGCCACGTGATTCCCACGTGTTGCCCACGTGATTCCCACGTGATGCCCACGTGATTCCCACGTGATTCCCACGTGATGGCCACGTGATTCCCACGTGATGCCCACGTGTTGACCACGTGTTTGCCACGTGATTCCCACGTGATTCACAGGTGATGCCCACGTGATTCCCACGTGATTCCCACGTGATGCCCACGTGATGCCCACGTGATTCCCACGTGATGGCCACGTGATTCCCACGTGATTCCCACGTGATGCCCACGTGATTTCCACGTGATTCCCACGTGATGCCCACGTGATGCCTACGTGATTCCCACGTGATTCCCACGTGATGCCCACGTGATGCCCATGTGATGGCCACGTGATTCCCACGTGTTGCCCACGTGATTCCCACCTGATTCCAACGTGATTCCCACGTGATGGCCACGTGATTCGCACGTGATTCCCATGTGATGCCCACGTGATGCCCACGTGATTCCCAAGTGATTCCCACGTGATGGCCACGTGATGCCCACGTAATTCCCACGTGATGCCCACGTCATTCCCACGTGATTCCCACGTGATTCCCACATGTTGCCCACGTGAATCTCACGTGATTCCCACGTGATGGCCACGTGTTTCCCACGTGTTGCCCACGTGATGCCCACGTGTTTCCCACATATTGCCCACGTGATTCCCACTTGATTCCCACGTGATTCTCACGTGATGCCCACGTGATTCCCACGTGATTCCCACGTGATGGCCACGTGATTTCCACGTGATGCCCACGTGATGCCCACGTGATTCCCACGTGATGGCCACGTGATTCCCACGTGTTGCCCACGTGATTCCCACGTGATGCCCACGTGATTCCCACGTGATTCCCACGTGATGGCCACGTGATTCCCACGTGTTGACCACGTGTTTGCCACGTGATTCCCACGTGATTCACAGGTGATGCCCACGTGATTCCCACGTGATTCCCACGTGATGCCCACGTGTTTCCCACATATTGCCCACGTGATTCCCACTTGATTCCCACGTGATTCTCACGTGATG